>NW_025064846.1:5640000-6855625 GCF_014595645.1 Diaporthe citri | reverse complement strand
CCTGAAGTATTTAAACTACATGAAGGCATGCTGTCAAATCAGTTATCCACAACGACGAGCACGGACGTTGATGCCGATGGGACCCGGTGGAGAAGATGGAGACTCGGCAGTTACCCGCCGGGGAAAGCTCCACATCGCCGGCAGGATCGGGAATGCCAGGACGCCGAACGGGAAGCTGCAGGGCCAGGGACAAGAGCGACGTCGTGCAACGCATTGCTGTGTTTCAGCGCACTAGGGATTGTGCATGCAGATGGACGGGCAGCTGAAGGGTGTGTTGAGCTGGCATACATTCGTGACGAGCCAATGTGCTTGTGTCGTCAGGATTTCCGTCTCATGATGTTGCAGAGCGCAGATACCTCCGGCGTCACCGAGTTCGGCCTGCGAATTTCGATGGGCCTGGTATGTCCTGTACGCGTAGCCCCAGACATGCGGTCGGCTGGCATTCGCTCGCACGCACGCAAGTGACTGACTTGAGCCCACAGCACATTCCTGACCATTGGTCCTCAGGTGACGTCAAGGCCCAAGAGCGGTCGCAGGCCCAGGGTCGTCCCTGTGATCCGTGCAGCAGCTAGGCAAGCGCGCTAGCTTCAAAAAGCTTAGCCGGCTGGGACAGGGCTGTCTTAAGGCCCCACGGTTGGACGGCAACCCAGTTTTCATGGGCCCTGTCGTCATCCACCTGGGCAGAGCAGCTGCTTGTGGGACGACCGCGACAGCGACAGCGACGGCGTCCAGCTTGTGTGCTCCCTCCCGTGCGATGCGATGGCGGGGACCCAGGCGCATGTTTAACTGCCGTGTGACCCTCGCACCGCCGCTCCCTGGCCGACCTCTGCTTGTCCCGTCATCCTGGGACGCGCAACCAACCCATCCAAGCATTTTCCAATCCGCTCTTCCGTTCGGACGGAACCTGCGACTCGCCCATAAGTTTCAAGGGCCCATCTTCGTCCGGAGTTACTAGCCCTTGCAAGGTTCTGCATTGACCCTCGGCGAGCTTTCAACTTTGACTCCAACTGTCTTGCGATTCGTGCACAATCCTGCCAACCTCTTCTTCACCTCAACAGTGAATAATATAAAGACGTCGCCTGGCCCAAGCGGTGGAACACCAGCGCGAACCTTGTCTCAGCGCCAGAAACAATTCATCTCGCGGTCCACTTCCAAGGTATGCAAAGACCTGCCCCCCGCTCGCTCTCCCGGAATTCTGCAACCCCATCCTCCCACGGTAGACTGGTGCTGCATTCCATCGCGCTGACAAGATCTACTCCCTCAGGACGCCGAGGCCACAGCAGCCTTTCTTCTGCGCTCCTCGCGATTCCTGTGCCCGACACAACCATGGCCGGCCGTAGGTGCTCTCGCAGTCTGTCAATGATGCCAGTGACATGCTGACCTGTCGAGCAGATCCATCCCTGGGCGGCGTCGCCCTAATCTTCCTCGCCGGTTCTATAGTAATGATCTTCTTCGTCATCCTCTCCGGCGTGACAACGACTTCACCTCTCCAAGACACCTACTTCCTGCGAGCAGACACAGCTGGCATCACCGGTGCGCGCGACACCTCGCAATGGACCTACTTCCATATCTGCAGCCCCGGGAACGTCGACTGCACACGAGCGAGCCCTGCTATGCCATTTGGCCACGCTTGGGCGGACGATGCCGATAATATTCCAGACGGACTGGGCGGGTGAGTGCTATTCCCGTCCCACGAAGTACACCGCCGGGCAGTAGCTAACATGGACCGCAGGAGCTTCGCGGGCAACACGACCTCCAAGTATTACTTCTACATGTGGCGCTTTGGCTGGGTCCTTTACCTGATCGGGCTGTTCTTCGACGTGCTCGCCTTCTTCTCGGGCTTCCTCGCATGTTGTGGCCGCCTGGGTGCCGCGATCTCGGGACTGGTGTCATTGGTTGCCCTCTTCTTCTACACCATCGCCGTCTCGCTCATGACAGCCACCTTTGTCAAGGCTCGAGACGCCTTCCTGGCTGACGGCCGCACCGCCACCATCGGTCGCTACGCGTTCGGGTTTAGCTGGGGTGCGTGGGCTGCCTTGTTCATCGGGACCGTCTTGTTCTTCCTGGGCACGCGTCACCGCGATGGCGTCTCTTCCCGCCGCTTCGGAAGGAGCCGGAGCACTAGAAGCCATCGCTCCCATGACCTCGGCGGCAGGCGAGTCAAGGACGATTACTCCTAAAGTTTGACCGACCGCCCATTGGCGTCCAAAAAGGGTCCTCATCGAATAGGGACTTAATCGTGATGGGACCAGGATAGCCTGGAAGGAGACCTCGTGGACTAGCGGAAACTCATCAGAAGAATGGCATAGAGACAAGTTCTCTTTTTGCGCTTCAAGACTCGACAGCGCTTTGCATATAGTTAATCCTTTCAATTCCACGCTAATGATTGCCAAACCTCTGGTCTTGCGTATTGCGTCGCATGTTAACGCGACACAGATATCGTCTCCTCACACTGGTTCGGAACGGATTTCGGCGCAACACTTCGTCCGTCACATGCGATCTCCAACATCTTCGATGCCTCCTGCACTCAAGAAATAATATGGCCAGTCCTTTGACATCTAAAAGTTTTGGCTCCACCAGAATCCGACTCGCACTTAGTTTTCTGAAAGATCATGACACCAATGTCTGTACTTCGCTTCAATCACGCTTCAACCTCTGCACATTGGGCCATGTGCTTATTGTTTGGGTGGAAAGTGCTTGTCCTACCGTAGTTTGACATGCAAATATAAGCAGCAGACGAACAACTTCTGTCACATACGACCATACCCAGCGGAAAATACGGGATCCCGTCCGCTCTCCCATAGTCAAGCCGCTGAGGTCTGGATTAGTAGTTGGGCCGGTGACGACCAGCGAATACCTGGTGCTGTATGTTTTTTGCCTTTTGAGGTGACACAATCTCTTTTTGGCTCATCGGGCCCACTGCTTGACTCGACGGCTTGCCATTTTTCCATTAACAAAGAGCAAGCTCTGGTGCGACGCGAATGAGCGTCAAGCCTTCCGTGTCAATCTCGACGGGCTCCCTGACTTTCGACCTTAAAATTGAGGAAAATGGTCTTCCGAAAGTTCCATCATCACTGGCACTGGTTTCTCGGCTGTATCTTTAACACTCGTGCTGCGATTCCTACTTTTGTCTGGGCGGAACTGGCCAATGAGGTGTAATACATGGTTGCCCAATGTTCACAGCCCCTCTGGTGGGTACCCTCAAGGTAGTCTTCTTGTAGACTGATCTGGCATGCGTGAATTATGTCTTACTTGAGCGGGAGGTGATATATCGTGGATATTTCTGTGCTAACTCCTTCTCTTGACGCCGGGCTCGTCGCTTCCACCGAGCTTCACTTTTACCCACAGCGGGACGTGGTCGCTCGTCCCCCGCTCTTGCGGTGAGTCGAGGATGCCCGTGTCGTCAATTCCCCCATTTTCATAGACACTCTTTGATGCGATGATCAGATCGACACGGTCACAACTTGACCCCCATTCGTCGTCTCCCCTCGGGTGGTACGTATACTTCCGCTCCTTGCCACGGAGAGCTCGGAAGACATCGACCCCTTGGAAGCTGATCTCCCCACTTTTCACGTCATCGCCGCCCACGTACGCATCGGCGCGTCTGTTATCGTCTTTGCCGAAGAGTTTCGTGTTGAAATCTGCCCTGTTTACGCAATGCTGCTTCGGCCAGGTCCGTAGGTTTGGATGGCCGTCCAGTTGGCCCCGAGCGACGTTCAGGTCTCCCGCGACCACAACATCAAAGCCGCGCTTCTCGAGCTGCAGGCACTCATCTCGAAGCTTGGAGTGAAATGATATCTTGAGTTCGTGACGTGTGCCCACAGTCTGGCCATTCTCCGACGAGCGGTAGGGTGCAGATGTTCCGTTTACGGCATACACGTTGATGAGTGCCAATGTGCGTAATTGATCCCTCTCTCTGTGCTCATCAGACTCAGTGTCCCTTTCGAGGCAGCCATCCGACGGACGCTGAAGTTCGACGATGCTAACTCGCCCTTCCAGGTCCCACTCTGCGTGACGGACAGTGGCAACATGCTGGCTGGCAAAGTCCTCGCGCAAAATGGTCCCCACGCCGTAGAGCTTCCCACCAAAACCCCGGGCGTTGAACTTGTCTCTAGGGAGGTTGACGTCGAGTGTGTACCTCGAGCCTGCCGTGCCTTGGTCATTTGAGCCGAGAGGTGTGTTGAGGGCCGACAGCAGAGCTGTTGGTGTCTTCTGGTCCTGCCGATTGATCTTGAGTTCTTGGAGGAACAGCACCTCCGGCCAGTCGTGCCTGGACAGAAACGCGCGGAGGGGGCTTCCAACTAAAGGGGCTTTGCGGGGCCCCGAGGTTTTGTCGGGTGGTTCCCCATCAGTAGCCCGCTTCAGCTGCCTCGGAACTGGCTTGAAGAATGATGTGATCGGAGTTGTCGACGAGGGGAGAAATGAATGGACTCCGTTGACGTTCCATGTGAAAATGCGGATGTAACGCATGCCTGACGGGGAAGTGACTTCTAACTGGCTGAAGCCCTCGCCCTTGTCTCGTTCATCCTGTCTTCGTCGCTTGGTGGGCGGCGGACTGATTTCCCTCTCCATCACACCAAGGCGCCTTCTGTTTGCATAAAATTCAACGCTGCGGCGCAAGTGACACCTGGGCTATGACTTTTGCAAACGATCAACAATGGTGCTTACGCTCGGTCATGGCCGTGCATGATCATGATATGGTTGTGGCCTCTGCAATAGTTGTACGTGTATCGTAGCGTTCAATGTAAGTTGACTTTCTAGGATTCATTTGCAGGTACGGATTGCATGGTTGAGTCTGAGAAAGGCGACGAGCATGTGTAGTAGAAGTGACGTCATGATCTAGACGGCACGAGGAGCTGGACGCCTAGTTACCTAGGAATGATTGTCTCGAAGAGCCCTGGACCTCGAGACGAAGTGGCACAATTGTATTGTGCAGTAAACTATGACCGGAGACGTGATTTCTGCCAGCAAAGGTGATTTGTGGAAATTATCAAATGAAGGCAAGGGATCTCCACCTCGAGTAATTCTGCCAACGCTTGAGAATGGATGACCCTTTGACTTCCATTTTACCACCACCTAGATCGCGGTGGTTCAATGCATTGTTTCGCTAACACTGACACAGTGTCGGCGGGGCTGAAGAGATTGCAGTCGTACGTACAGTGACTTCATTATCTGGCTCGCAGACCGCAGCGACCTCAAGCTCGACATCCACATCTGTAGCAGCAAACGGCGGGGTGAGTTTGGGTGGCGGAGATGTTGCCGGAATCGTGATCGGCTGTATTGCAGGCACATCTACCATACTATCTGGGATATGGTTCTTGCTGCGAAGTGATCCGGGTCTCTCTCCTCAGCTGGCTGAGAAAGCAGTGGCCACATTTGTCTTTCTAAGGGACAGAACGTCCCGTAGCACTGCCTCACCCGGCGGCTGAGCCAGAAGTAACATGAGAGTTGAGTACCGAGTGCTGTCAATGTATGCCCTCGAATTTGACACTACTAATGGACTTGGCCACATGTGAATTCCTCAAAGACCTGCGTGGGTAGTGTGGTGCAGTGGTATGTTTCTGGGACCGCGTACGGAAACGACCGTTGACGTCCTGGATATACTACCGCGCATACTGTATCGTACGTAGGTAACATCATGGGAAAGGATCATCCAGCGCTTGATTCCTGCAGCTACAAAAATTCATCAAGAACACAATCAGAAGAAGCTGACAACCCCGAAATGTGTGAATCGGCTTGTGGTTAAACTCGTTCCAGCGAAGAATGTAAATTACGAGGCTTGGTGCTATTCTAAGTTTCTAATGCTCTATTCTATTCTGCTCTAAGCAATGACCCTGTTTTCACGGGCGTAATCTTCACAAATTCCATGGGCTCCGGCAACTCATCCTGAGACCAACGCAGCATTCCATGCCTTAGCCAGTGGGCGTAAGTACCGGCGATATCATCGGAGCCCTGATGCGCCCTCCACAACGAACCCAGCGTGTCACCAAGCACTCGGATGATCATCCCGTGAGCCAGCTTGAAGCTGAAACTCCTCGAGAGGCACGCCTCGACAATCTCCCTGGCCAGCTTCTGGTCGTCGGTCTCGGGCTCGCCTGGCTCGGGCAGCTTCAGAGACATCAGTTCGAAAGCCCTGGGGCCGTCCCACGCGGTCATCTCGTTGATCAGCTGCGAGCCGACCATGTACTCCAACGCATAGATGTGCCGCGTCACATACTCCGGCCCATCCCAATTATCCTCCTCATCGACAGAGCTCAAGACCATGCGCATTACCTGGCCCTGAATGATGTAGTCCGTCAGATCCCTACTGTCCTGATCCGACAAACTTCGGCCTAGCAAGGGGAGGCCCCGCAGCAAGGGGCTCTCCCACATCCCCTCCGTGCTCGTCTTGCCGCCGTCCTCTGCCCAGAGTGCCAGGAGAAGCTTGTGGCAGCGCCGGAAGACGGGGCTGTCCCTTCGCGCGCACAGCAGGTAGTTTGTCAGGTCGTATTCATCGGGACCGCCCGCGTTGTTGCTGAGGATCTCCCAACGTGAGCCCGGGTCGCCCACCGTCACGTTCCAGAGCCGGTCCAGGTCGCCGATGGGCATCAGGCCTACATCCACATAGACTCCGCCGTACTTGAGGAGCAGAGGCCATCGCACGAGATCTGATGTGTGTTGCAGGGCGTATGTCCCTGTGATGGTCCCCTCACGGAATGCCTTGGGGAAGGTATCTGGGTCTTGCATGTCGAGGAAGTTGGCCACGTTACATGGTGAACCTTCTGCTCGGTCGACCACGCGTATTGTCCAGCCTTTTGGGGAGAAGCGGCGGTGGTAGGTGCGGACGGTGCGCTGTGTGTACGGGTGCATTGTGCTGTATCCCGAGTGCCAGAACAGCCAGATGTTCTTCTCTGAGGACGATGAGGGTGGTGGGGGGTTCAGCAGGGCGGCGTCAACTTCAGGGTCGGGCCTGAGATCCAACTCATGCTCCGGAATGGCGTGCACCCCTTTGGGCATCGAGTAGAGGTGGGACCCCATGTTCGTGGTGGTGGTTTCTGAGTGTTGGTTGAGATGAGTGATGACGTTTGTCATTGATGGGAACTGCCGTTAGGATCCAGGACCTTTGGAGGCTTGTTGAGGTCGGAGTCTGATGGTGGACATGAAAGGAAGCCTTTCGCAGTGGGAAGCACTCCCATTTTATTTTCATGGTGTCCCTCGACCCTGGGGATCGTGGCCGTGAGCTACATTGTTGTCAACTCGGCGCGTTCAGCTTCGATTGCCCGTTTGGGGCGGTGGATACGACGCTACAAGCCCCCGTTACTTTGGATGGATATGCCCCAGGCTTGCGCAGCGTCCTTAACCGCCGCTAGTAAGGGCTGTGCCCAAGGTCATTTCGACTCATAGCGGGTCCACCCTACTTTGTAGTCATCGAAGGTCATCAGGATTCATCCAGAGCATGCTAGCAGCTCGCACCCTTGCAACTTAAAAAAAAAAAAAAAAAAAAAAAGCACCATCCTCGCCTCTATATTGCCGGGCTTGTTGGAATACTCTTAATTTGCGTGTTTGTGTGCGAATAGTCATTGGACTAGGATCATCCAGGCACAGCATAAGCGCGGTGCTCACTGGCCGCAACACTTATATTGTCATTGTCTTGAGTAAGCAGTGCGGCTTATATCAGCTGCAAAGGATGACTGAAGTGATATCATTGATGATGGTCCGACAACATTCGTGTTAATTGCCCACCTAGTGACCGTTTGCTTGCATGAGGTCATCTCATTGTTCTCTTTTACTTGGGTTTGGTGAGGAAGTGCAGAAACTGTGTCCTAGCAGAGCAATTTTCTCTTTCCTATTTTCGTTAGATTACCATCGGCGTTTCCCGCCAAGACAAAGCTGGAATTATGATTGTGTGGCATGCTCCGGGAAGATTGGCTACTGTGTAAGTGAAGTTCAGCTGCACAACTGGAGTGAATCTACGCGCTTGGCTGGAGCTCCGACACGAGCCAGAAAGAAATACTCAAAACTAAGGTTTAAGTATTGAGACTTATTAAAGGGACTAAGTATGTTTTGGACGTGGCCGTCAGCGCCTCTACTTAGAAATGACACGGGAATAAAGCAATGGAATTATAGCATTAAGAGTAAGTGTATTATTAATTTCATAAAACGTAGTGCCTTGCATTCTTATATATGCTATCTAGTATACTTATTGCTAAATTTTTATAAAATAAGCCACACCCTTAATTCTTTATTATTAACATATCTTATGCTTTATAATAATTAAAGAAGAAATAAATGCAATAATGGCTTTTTAAGTATCTTATTGCTCTTTATAATAAATGCTTATTAAATACTTATAAGGTATTACTTAATTAATTAATATAGCATATTATATTTCACTTATATTTATTACTACTTATATTTAAGCTTTCTTAATGCAATCTTATAAGGGCTAAAGCTTTTTATTTAAGCATTTATATATATAAATATATAAATAATATAGCTAATAACTTATTATGTTGGTTGGGTTAACGTATGTTGGTTGATAGCAGACTGGTTGTATTTGAATCGGCTATATAGAAGGAAGGAGGGTTGCGGCCGTAGGCTGCAGAACCTCCCTCTGGCTATAAACTATCTGGGGTGGTCACGTGCTGCCGCACGTGACCCTTGCCTGCCGGTGCTCTAGTGCCAATTGCCCATAGTGCCTATTGCCCATAGTGCTGCTGTCCCCTTATGGCACGTCCATAACCACATATTATATAATAAACTTTTATATAATAACTTATTATAAGATAACCTTTTATAAAATACTCTTTTCTTAAATAACTACTTATAAGATTATCTTTACCTTAATATAAAATAACCTCTTATAAATAAATATATATACTATATAAATTAAAAATTACCATAAGGCTTTCAATAAATTAGCAATATACCACTAATTGCTTCCAAAGGGTTTCATTATATTCCATCCTTCCCATGTAATCCAAAGCCACCTATGTAGAACTAGTCTTATTTCACGCCAAGCTTGTGGAGCAGATCCACGAATGTGCTCGCCATCATGTTCGCTTAAGCACGGGCCGAAATGACACCTAGTCGAGCCACACTCGAAGAGACATGATGTGCAAAGGATCGTCGGTGTGAGGAGGAGGATCTATTCCGTGCGGGGTATTTACGGCAAATGTAACGCTAATGGAAGCTATGAATGGATGGTGAATTCACCGTGAATACGCTACGGTGCGGCTGTGAGTGGATATCCTTTTACCTGCTGGGCATGCGACCTCCGTATGCTAGTACCAATGTAGATCGGCGCCCTCGTCCTGCACTGCTTCCTTTTCTGGGGTGGAGATATCCTTGGAGCATATAAGAGTGCAAAAGCGAGCCGTTATGATGATTGCCATTATGCTTATATGGCTAAGAATTATAAGGAAATATTATAGTGGTGGTATATTCTTGTCCTTGTGATTAGCTTTATTATTAGCCTTATTGTTATTATTAAGGAGAATATTACCCTCCTTGCATGGGCATATATTATTTTGCTATTACTTAAAATATTTATTGCACTTTTAATAAGCTGTTATTACTTAATGGTCCTTATATTATATTCTTATAAAGTTACTTTTTAACTCTAGTTTTATAGAGCACTCTTTTTTACTCTTGGTATAGCAACGGTATTACTATAAAAAACTTGTTAAAAATGTTGGCGGGCCTGATGCTACCCGGCTGTCCGGTTGGTAACATGTATTTTGCCACCTGTAAGTTTATTCCTTTTACAGTTCCTCGTTTAGGCTTTATAGCAAGCTATTAACATGCATAAGGATTACATAACGTTATTTCCAACGTAGTTACACTTTGCAATAACTTAAAGATAGGTAAATACCATATATATTTATGCCGTTCATTCATGTCTTTCGCAGCGCTGATAAATCTAATAGTTAAAATTCTGCTTCAGGTCATGTTCCTTACTTATATTTACGGCACTATCATGAGTAGTTTCATTAATTACGCAGTGATGATCAGCATCGTGAATGGAAACCGCGATCTGCTCGTCAACAGCAACCGTAATTCTTCTTGGAGTGATGCTATCATGCAATCATACAATACCAACGCCACGTCGTAGGCGCTGGCCAACTACCTCTACGGATCTGGTGGCTTGTACTATATGGTGCCTGTCGGCCTGGCGGTTGGCGGTGGTCTTGTTATCGTCCATCGCATCTTTATGTTTGTAAGTCTGCCTTGGAACTCCCTCCATCACACAATATTGTAATCCACCAACTAATTCTATACAACCTCCAGTTCGTCCCCGAGATCAAGGGCTTCTCAACCTCGGAGCTCAACCTGCCACAGTTTATCCAGTACGCCGGCTACATCCCCTATAACGCCAGCCAGACCTGCGTCATCTTCAGCCAGGTCATCGCCGGCTTCTTCACCCAGTTCTACCTGCGCAACTACCGCCCGCGCATCTTCAGGGACTACTCGTACCTGGTCACCGGCGCCTTCGACGGCGCCAGTCTCGCCGTGCTCTTCATCCTGTCGTTTGCCGTCTTCGGCGCCGGCGGGCCGTCCAAGCCGTTCCCTACGTGGTGGGGCAACAACGCTGATGGCTACTATGATCTTTGCCCATCTTCTGAGTAGACTCTGAGAATTATGGGCTGGGATGCTTCGGAATGGTACATAGACTTGTGAGATGCGGACTTAGACTGGCGGGCTGTGGCAGAGCTCCCGAGCGTGAGAAATGCGGGTTGGGGATAGATTCTCCGGGCAGAGCATTGCAGCATCAAATGCAGTTTCTTTTGGCTCTCAAGGCCAACACAAGTTAGCGCAGCTGTGCCTTCTCTGGGTTGCCCGCAAGTAGGGCTGGTGTGTATGACGGCTCTTTCTCAGGCCTCTTGCCATACCCCAGGTTTTACTTGGCATGCCGGTGCTTTGGAATGCTTCGCGGTCATGCATATCCAATTAAGCCACGGCTTGGCGCACATGCGGAATTTGTTTTGATAGGTATACGTCCTCGCGTGCTGTTCACTTTCGCCCCCCTTTAGTTGATAGAGTTTCATCACAGCATTACTCATCTGTGTGACAGACGGTGCGACAGAAGTAAAGTCAGGAGGAAAACAAAGC
Organism: Diaporthe citri; assembly: GCF_014595645.1. Classification (NCBI taxonomy): domain Eukaryota; kingdom Fungi; phylum Ascomycota; class Sordariomycetes; order Diaporthales; family Diaporthaceae; genus Diaporthe; species Diaporthe citri. The sequence continues at coordinate 6,844,534 of NW_025064846.1, read as the reverse complement.
TTTCATTTATATGCCGCGATGGTTAAGTCAGCCTTGTGCAAGCTGGCGGCTTGGCAAGCACTAAATTCCTCATTCTAGGCACCAGCTTCTCTCGGGTCGAATTGCAGGCAGGAGACCTCGAGTAGCGTCGGTGCTTGCTTGATCCTTCGCTGAACAGGCCTCCTTGCAGCCCTACTCCACCACGGATGTGGATGCCAAAGAGCACGACGTTGTCGTCGGTCGGGAGTCATTTCATCATTGCAGAGGACGGTGTGTCGGGACCTACAGAAAACCCCTGTTTAGCGTCAAAAGGATAAAATATCATTGGCTAGAATGATCAACGTCTTCTCGAACTATTGCTTGTTTTCTGGGCTCTGTGCCGCAGCCATGCGTCGAAATCATTTAAGCCTAGGCAGAAGTTCTCGAAGTGGTGCAGATGGTAACCGCATGGGGATGACGTGCTGCTAGCGCCTCCTGCAGGACCCTCCACACGAGAAACTACCCTTCCTGATTCGCCTCCCTTTGATGGGATAACGTGGAAATTGGTACTACTAGGTCGTTGAGGAATTTGGGCGGCAACATGGCAAGACGCGAAGGAATGAAATGAAATGGAAATATTTCCTCGTGCCCTTGCGAAATGGAGCCTTTCCACCACTCTCTTCTCCTCTTTTTCTTGTTTTTTACATTGTGAATCATTACAACCTTGGACGGCATCGAAATTTGCTCAACCACAAACACAAGTAAAATTGAAAATGAAGTCCTTTATCCCCGCCATTTTCCTAGGCCTGGCCAGCCTCGTCGCAGCCGACGCGACGCCAACAGACACCTCCATCCCAGCATCAACAGACGCGTCGTCCTTCCTCTCGGAGGTGTACGAGGGCGAGGCGACACCGACGTGGGCCACGGGCAAGTACGCAACAACACTAGCCTCGGCCCTCTACAGCGCGCAGACCTCGTTCGCCATGCGCTCAGACTACCGCGACATCGTCGAGGCCATCTGGTCGGCGGCCGAGCAGGACGGCGGCTCCAGCGTCGTCGAGTCGCTCAGCGCCTCCTACTGGAACTGGGGCGCCGTCACCACAAACGGCTGGTTCCGCGACAACGTGCCCGGGGCCCTGCAGACCGCCGTCGCCCAGTACGACGACACGTGGGAGAGCGTCTTCACCAGCGTCGAGGCCAAGGCCACCGGCACCAAGAACGCCGCCGCCCCGCGCTGCACCGGCATGGCCGTGGCCGGTGTCGCGGCGCTGGGTGTTGCTGCTGTTGCTGGGGCTATGTGAGAAGGGATCAGGGCAAATTCGAGGCGGATCATGCCCCCCTGTGCGGGTCTAATCTGCCTGTCATGTGTGGAAATGGGTACCTGGCCGTTGGAGTTTGATGGACACTTTGAGCTTTTACGACATGGATGAGATGCGAGCACGTCCGCAGATGAATGGCCCTTGTGTTTCTGGCCGTTGACTGGTTCTTATACCTACGCCAGCACGTTCAGTCACTACAGGTGTGAAGATTGGAAGCTGGTGTTATCACCCTGCACATAATTATGGATAGTGACGAAAGCCGAAAGGTCTATCCCTAATCAATACTACCCAATACATTCTACACATCACTTCAAGCATCACACACTATGGATTTCGAGCTAATGTGGATTCGAATGAGATATCAGGAACCTTGAATCGTAACCTGCCCACCTTGTTCTACTGTCGCTCGCACATGCGGTCGTCCTTGGATGACTCTCTATATAGCGGCCAGGTCTGCACTGTATGCACACCCGCACATATTGTTTGCACAATATTGAAGACGTGCATTCATAATGTGCTTAGAATCAATCAAGCAGCCATGTATATATGTCTGTTTTCTGTGGATATGTCCTCAGCTGTAAAACGGATTTATATACTGTCCCGTGGGCTGCTATTTCGTGATTCCGCAATTATGAGCCGACTCTGCTATGTGTTCAAATGAAAAAGCTCAAGTTTCATGTTCCTGCAGTTGTAACTTTCTGGAATCCCAACTCATCTGACAATTGTGTTTTACGGCTTTTCTGGCACGGCAAATTGGCCGAATGATAGTTCGATGCCTGCAACTCCGGACTAAGAGGGGGTTGATGCTTTTTCTCAAATCCTTCGCCATGCACAGATTTGCACTAAGACACGTAAGTGGCGGAATGTAGGGTTCTTGAGCTGAGTCCCACCAAGTGCTGATGCATCTCAGCTTGTCGCTCCCCGCATCACCCTCAAAAACATCCACTCGTGTATGTATTGAACAGGGTGACCGGCAACAGCCTGACTGCACATATCGACTCTCTTCAGCAACATGCGTGCCATCTTGTTCTTGCTGGCGTGCTCCCTGAGCAAAGTCGTTTCTCGGAAACCAAGCTCGGGTGGCACAAACGCCCCAACCAACTCTCCCGTTTCCTCCTGCAGATGTGTGAGTTTCCAATGCCACGCCTATCACCACGATTCTCCTACAGCTGACACAATAATTTGAATGGAAGGGACCTCGTGATGATTGTTGGCCGTCTTCTCAGTCTTGGGATCTTCTCAATGTGACAGTCGAGGGAGCCCTGGTCAAATCCGCCCCGATTGCTCAATCATGTTATCCTGGGGCCCTGTTCGATCCGGTGCAGTGCGGATATGTCACAGAAATGTGGCCAGATCAGGATTTCATGACCACAAAGCCCATCGGAAGGCCATATCCTTACAACATCACATGTGCGCCGGTCAATTATGCCAAAAATGATGTGCCAACAACGTGCACGCTTGGCATAAGTCCTCAGTACGCTGTCAACGCAACCAGTCTTGAGCAGATCAATTCGACCATGTTTTTCGCTCAGCAAAAGAACCTCCGATTGGTCGTAACAAGCACAGGGCACGACATGCTTGGTCGCTCGGACGGCTTTGGGAGTCTCGAAGTCTGGCTCCGGTACTTCAGGAACAAGCTAGAATTCCAGGACGTCTACTCCCCTGTCAACGGCTGCCAGAGGTCCAACTGGACTGGAAGTGCTATAGTCATAGACGGCGCGTACCAGTGGAAGAACGTATACGCATTTGCGAAGACCAAAAATGTCATTGTCGTCGGCGGAGGCGCGATCTCACCAGGGGCTATCGGTGGTTGGCCATCCGGCGGCGGCCACGGTCCAGCAACGCGGAATTACGGCATGGGAGCAGACCAGATCCTCGAGGCCCGAGTTCTGCTTGCCAATGGGAAGGTAGTAACTGCCAATCACTGTGAGCACAGAGAACTATTCACCGCGATCAGGGGTGGCGGGCCCGGGTATGGTATTGTTCTAGGTACCACCGTCAAAGCGCACCGGAATGTCGATGTTGTGACTGCTCACCATCTATACTTGGCGCCGATACTGAACACCTCCAACAGCTCCGACCTTCTCGACGCTGTGACCATTCTACTAGAGTCACTGCCTGACCTCAACGATGCGGGTTTCGCAGGTTATGGATTTTGGTCCAGCAGTTACCCTGGGCCGTTCATCGGCAACGCGACCTCTGGGTATTCGCATGGTTTTTGGACTATCGGTTTGAATCAGTCTGAAGCAGATGCTGCCTTCGCGCCCGTCAGAGGCAGGCTCCAAGCCTTCAACAAGACACTCTCTATCAGCGACGATTTCGCTTCCTATTCTGACTACTGGTCATTCTACGAGGCCGAGTCAGGACTGTACGACGCTGCAGGATCCTCTGCCATCTTGACTTCGAGGCTTATTAACCGCCGTGCCCTCGCAAATCACACCGCTGTTCGCGAGGTCGTTGAAGTTATCGCCGGCAAGCCAGAAGATTTCACCGTCAACGTGATCAATCTTGTCTCGGGCGGCCAGGTATTCGCGGATGCCGCCGACGAAACTTCTGGACTACATTCCGCGTGGCGCACCTCCAACTATTTTGTTACTGTCGGTCGGGGCGTTGCCTTAAATGCTTCTCATGCTGAACGCTACTCTGCCATGGACGACGTGACCTTTGTCAAAGGCGCTGCTTTGAAGAGGTTAGCACCGGACACAGGCGGGTATATGAACGAGGGAGACAGGAATGATCCAGACTGGAAGACAACGTTTTACGGGAATAAGTACGGGGAACACCTGGCTACCAAGAAAAAGTATGATCCATACAACACTTTCTACTGCGCTACTTGTGTAGGCAGTGAAGTGTTCATAGAGAGGCCAGACTCGCCTCTATGTCCTGCATGAACGGATATTGTTCTAGTTGTTTGACATCTGGAATCCCAATGAGATACTCGTGTGCTGTGATGATACATATGAAATACACAATACTTGTCTTACCTTAGTAGGGTTAACATTCCAAGCAAATTACACCGAGGACCACCTAGATATTGCTTGTTTGGTTACCCATTTATTTACTGTATCCCACTACTTATTATTTTCCTAATGCTTAGGTTCATTTCTCCTAGTTATGGTCACCTAACATCACTGCTTCCGATCTAAAACAATATGCTACTACCTGAGGGTCTACCGGTCTTGAAAATGAGAGCTCCGGCCGTCAGACATCTCATCCACACTCTTGTATGCTGTTTGGACTATGGCGCTGGTTGAGAAGGCCAAATAATGCCGCCCCAAAATAAGTACCTTGATTTAGGAAGGAGGCAAAGGCAAAGGCAAGAAAAATAAATAAAAGTCTTAGGCCCGTGTTAAATACGCTAGTAACCAGCCATCTTCCCGCATTGGAACAGGCTACGTACGACTCGTAAGACCAGAGCTCATGAACACGATCGTCCCCGGAGTTCTAAGATAACAGCTGACTCGTGCAGGATGAACATGTTCGAGGACAAGGTCGACACGTGGGGACCTTGCCTATCCTGCACCTGGGTAGCATTCGTCTGAAACCAGCCACTTTCTGCCTTGGTCTCCATGCACGCGGCCTATCAGACACTCCCAATGCTGTCGGCGAGCACCACAGTCCTTGACTATGGGTAGGCTACCCGACTGTTTTTTGGCGTCTCATGTACTCGGCCCGAAACTTATTGCTTTGGGCCCACAGCTTCTTTAAATGAGTCCCTCCTTCAGCTGTTGTGGTGGCTCATTATCATGCTCCGCACATGGTTGCCCAGGTAGAGAGTCGTCTATTCCCTCGGGACCTCCACACCCCTCCCCATGTCGGAAATCTAACACCGGCCGTGTTATATAAGTGTCGAAATTCTGTAAGACTGCTCACCTTCCAAGGCGATGTGCTGGCAGATTGCCGGCAGAATCTAGCTGTCATCAGAGGCGTCACTACATCATGACAGCAGCAATGATCAAACACATTCATGGTACTGTCCTTTCATCCGTTATCAGGGGCATAATTTTGTACCGCCTACGAAAAATTCATACCGACGCCAAGTACCAATACCGGTCAAACACTCCGAGATGGCAACACCGATAGGACAGGATCTAAGTGATAACCTTGTCTTGGCGCGATGATGCAAGGCTTGGTACTCTTTGCAACACCACACCATGATCTAAGCATGCATCTCATAGAACTATAAATCCTGCAGAGCTTAGTTTTTTCTGTCGAATGGTAGCATTCATCTAGGCCGCCGGTGCGACGTTCTTTTTATTGGAGTCAACCCGTCGTACCATTCATTCTTCCGAACCCAAATCTCGGCAGTACACCAGCACCGCCGCCACGATGAAGGACCGCGGAGATGCAGCAGAGCGGTCTGTCACATTGGACCCTGAAAAGATCAATGCGACGGCTGATCCCGCCGCCGAAACTGATGCTCAGAGTGCTGACGACCTCGACGGGCCCAACTCGCGACACCATGTTTTCTCCGATCCGCTCGCTGCGGAGCACTGGCGCAACATCTATGAGAAAGCCGGGTATGAAAACAGACACCGCTTTGACCCGGAGTTCACGTGGACTGCCGAAGATGAGCGGAAACTCGTCAGGAAGGTTGATCTGAGGATTATGACATGGGCTGTAAGTGGCATTCAGTCAACCACCTGGGTACCATACAGTGCCTTTTTTGGTGTTTGAGACAACGGATGAACAGTCCAAGGTAAACTTTTGGCATGTGTACTGACTTGCAAGATTGAAGTGGATCATGTTTTGTGCTCTCGATATGCATCGGAGAAACATTAACAGGGCCATTTCAGACAACATGTTAGAGGAGCTGGGTAAGTTGCTCTCGCGCAACTCAGGTTGCATTCTTGCCTCACTTGGCTAACATAGTCTGCGCACAGGCATGGACACAAATGATTTCAACTATGGACAGACTATCTTCCTCGCGTCTTTCCTCTCGGCGGAGCTGCCGAGCGGCCTTATAAGCAAAAAACTCGGTGCTGACCGATGGATACCTTCTATCATTATTGGCTGGTCTATTGTCGCGGGCTCACAAGCGTTCCTCACAAATCGCGCCGGGTTCTATGCCATCAAAGCTCTTCTTGGCTTGCTTATGGGAGGGTTTATTCCAGGTTAGTTGGCAAATTTTCCCTGGCATCTCCTAAAAATGTCCCTTTACCATGTCTCTCGTTTTCGAGACAGACCTGCTTCGGCTGGCATAGATTTGAAGTCAACATGTGTTCCATGTGCGCCTCCTTCAATGCCGGCAAATGCTAACCGAAGCCCACTGAACAGACATTGTGTTGTACCTCACTTATTTCTACAAATCTAATGAGCTGCCCACCCGTCTGGCTTGGTTTGTAAGTACTCCGATTTTGCCTTGCTCTTAATAACCTCAGGCTGACACCAATGATCCAAAGTGGACTGCCCTCAGTACTGTGAACGTTGTGGGCTCTTTGCTTGCAGCAGGCGTTCTTCAGATGAGAGGCATCAACGGCTGGTCGGGCTGGCAATGGCTCTTCCTCCTCGAAGGTATTCTCACGCTCATCGTGGGCCTCTTCTCTTTCGGTCTCATGCCCCCGGGCCCTTGTCAAACTCGCAACTGGTTCCGCGGCTCCAAGGGATGGTTCGACGAGCGAGAAGAGAAGATCATGGTCAACCGCTTGCTCCGGGACGACCCGAGCAAAGGTGATATGAACAACCGTCAAGCTGTTGGGCCCAAGCTACTGTGGAAGGCTATCCAAGACTGGGAGCAGTGGCCGCTCTACCTTGTAGGCCTCACGACCTACATCCCGCCGAGTCCTCCACAGAACTACCTGTCTCTTATCCTGCGGCAACTCGGCTTCTCTGTATTCCAGGCCAACCTGCTTGTCATTCCGTCGCAGGTTGTCTTCGCACTGAACCTCTTGTTCGTCACTTGGGTCTCGAAAAGGCTCAAAGAACGGGCGATCGTATCCTCCTTCGCCAACATCTGGATCTTTCCCTGGATTCTGGCTTTGGTGGTCCTCCCTGCGTCTGCATCGCCATGGGTTCGCTACGGTATACTCACCGCTCTGCTCTCATATCCTTACTGCCACGCCATCTTGGTGGGTTGGAACGCGAAGAACAGCAACGCTGTGCGTACCCGAGCTGTTTCTGCAGCTTTGTACAACATGTTCGTTCAGTCTGGAAACATCATCGCATCCAACATCTATAGAGATGACGACAAGCCACTCTACAAGCGAGGCAACAGCATTCTTCTGGGCATAACATGTTTCAACATTGTCTTGATGTACCTCGTCAAGGCGTTTTACATCTGGCGGAACCGTGTCCGCGATCGAAAGTGGAACGCCATGTCGACTGAGGAGCAGGAACAGTATCTCATCAACACCAAGGATGAGGGGCAGCAGAGGCTTGATTTCCGTTTTGCGCATTAGACGGCAAACTGGTGATGCCGGGCCAGAAGCGATTTTGAAGCTTCAAAATATGACCTCAGCCTCCATGTACATCAGATAGATTGAACCAACATATTCGTACTTAGCTTTCATCAGCAACAGAGATCTTGCAATAAATCCTGATTCGCGTAACCTTGTGTTGCAACACTGAACGTGCCAGATTCGCGAAGTGATCGATATGCTCCGATGAATAATTATGGTCAGCTTTCTTGTTGCAGACTATCAGACACAACGAAGACTCGTTCACGTAGGTGGCGAAGTCTGAGTCTGTCGTTCTTGTACAGCAGACATTGAGAGCGAGCGTATTGACTTGTAGGTACGATGTTCACCTTCGCTAGCAACCTCGTCGTCTAGTCAGTGACGAGGCAGACTTTTACCAACGGGATGACCAACGGGATGAAGCACAAGCGGTGAGTAAACCTGGATTGTGACTGTCCAACACAATGGTCAGTCACCCATTTCAGATCTGTTTTCTTTTTTCTATTCATCTCATGCCAATTTCACCCTGCGGATAGTGCAGACGCCGAAGTATAAATCAGCTTTTGTAATCAACGAGCTCCGAGAGACATGATATCAGACACGGCAAAATTACAGCCAAGCATTCAACACTCCAGATACTCACTTACTCAAATACTCGAAGTCCATCCAGACTGTCTCTCCCCGGACGCTCGCATTATTCAAACTCAGGCATGGACTGGGATTTTGCAGCTGCAACGATGCTCGTTATCGACGTTATACTCGTTGCATCGTACGTGTTATGGCTCTATATGATGAAACGCCTTTTCCGTGGACAATTTGACACGAGCACACGCGGATAAGGGCCACCACGTCAGTCTGTTGTTTTCCTTTGCTACGAAAGATCGTCGTCGCTCTCTGAGACTGCGGGTAGCATCGACCCGAGAAGGAGGCGCAATCTTCCCCGCAGCCGAAATCCGGATCTTCGATATCTCCGACATTCGTTTTCAGGAAAGCTGGTTTGAGTTCCGATTCTGCCAAAATTTTGATCTCATAACCTATTCAATTCAACATCATCTTGTACTCAACGGATCAGGATGCCTTGTACGATCGTCCGTAACTCGACCGGTGGGGGGAATGATGGGGCTCAGAGCACAGTCAAGGCTGCCAACACCTTCACTGGCGATGTCTGGTGAGTCCAATCAACGCGGTTGCATGATGATGTCAAGGCCCCTCAACAAACAAATCTGGCTATCCGCCCCCGAACAATCATTCTTGGGCCACATGCAAAACAAGTACTGACCAGCGTCTTTCAGGATGGACAAGCTCGCGGGCCCCGTGGACGGCATAATGTGCAATCATGTCACCTTCCTTCCCGGTGCTAGGACTTACTGGCACCACCACGAAAACGGGCAGATACTCGAGGTCAAAGCTGGAAGTGGGTGGGTGTGCGATAAAGGCGGGAAGCCTCAGCGCATCAGCGCGGGCGATATCGTTCAGTGCCCGGCTAAGACAGTTCATTGGCATGGCGCCGACGACGGCAGTATGATGATGCATCTCGCAATTAGTCTTGGAAAGACCACTTGGATGGAGGAGGTCAGTCAGGAGGAATATGGAGCGAAGAGTGGTTAGCGGCACGGAATGTCAGCAATTTCAAAGCCCCTTTCTTTCGAGTAATATCTCGACACGGAGGTTGAAGCTGGAAGACCAAAGACCTCTCTTTCCGTTTGTTTCCCCTTCTCCTGACATGACCACGACAAGTATGAGGCGACATCGCCGTATTTTGAGAGCAACCCCTCACGGTAGCGCATTTCAGTGCAGCAAGTATACGAGTGAAGCTTGCTGCCCGGTCAGGCATTGCGTATCAGAAAGAGCGGACAGAGAGAGAACGAGGGCAAGATGTCCGCGGACGCAGATCTGAAGCTGAGCATTCTTCCCAAAGTGATTTCATCATGAGCTTAGCAAACTGTTGTGCCATCCTCCGGCAAAGACATATCCTGTGATTGCAATCTGAAAGCTGCTTGTAATTACATCGCTTGTGGACACCAATTCGAGCCAAACAAACCAGGTCCTAGCCACTAAATCGCGGCCTCCTTTTGACAAAATAGACGACGTCGACCTGTAGCTAATAAGTTGCTCCCTTACTGGGAGATAAAAAGCGCTGGACTCAGTCCTTCCACCGTCTTCTCATGTTTATCAACTTCAACTTTGTCCGTATCATTTCTGATCCAGCAATTGGTTCATCGCGGCGAGGTTCCTCCTCGGTCATGGCGCTGGCGTCGTCTACGAGAATCAAAGGCGACCTCCACCCACGGTCCGCCTCAGGGATGTCCTCGTCCATCCTGTCCTTCAGGGGGTTCTGTTCTCGCCATTCTTCCTCTTTTTTGGCCCATCTCTCAACCTTATTCCTTGACACCTCGCGCTCACGCCTGCAAAGCCGGCACGGCACGGCTTTCACTGCCCATGTGCCAGACCACTCCTCACGACGATACCGGCAATTACTTGGTCGTGCCCGATGACGTTTTGCCCACCCGCAGACGGAACCTTCTGGTGCGGATGGTATAGAGATCATGTGCTCATTATCAAAGTGGCAATCGGGGCAAAATAACTTGTCGAATTTGAAAGTGCACATTGTGGCTGGCGAGCTGCGAGGTTCTTATTGAGTTTGAGGTACCCAGTGCCGTGGTTCTGGAATTTCTAGTCAATGCTGAATGATAATGATCTATGGTGAATTGAAGCTCCAAGGAGTGATGACCTGTTTGTCCGAGACTGTGGTTTGTTGCCTCAGGGGGTGTGTCAACTTCCAATCGTCAGGGCACACAGTGTTTTCCTTGTACCTTCCCACTGGCGTTGTTGGCAGCTACTCACTCAGACCCTACTGGCTCGGTTTGTTTCCTTCACTATTGTGCGTCGCTACTGCTCGCCGCCAATGGCCTGCCTCTTTGCAGAACGATGAGACGCACTTGCCCTCGCCGGAAAGACAACGACAGGTGCATGCTCACTGGCAAGCAAAGCAATATCCGTGGAAAAGAATACCATGTTGACGTTGGAGTCTGCAGCGCTGCTTCTGTGGCCTGATGCTGACATCATTGAAGTGCTTCCACGCTGCCCATGCCGTTATTCCCTATTTTTCGCAAAAGAGTAGATTGGTGGCTGATGAGGAAAAATGCATATTGAAGTTGTTCTTGACAGGCGCGAGGCGAAGTCATGGAATTGGCTTAATTAGGATTTTGATTTTCCACTACATTCGGAAGACGCCAAACTTCGTGTCGCCAGCTCTAACTTCGTTTCGGCCGGACATGGCAGCCCGCAAGCCCAGTCCTAGATATGGCCTCGTCTGTTGTGGAGGAATGACACCATCGTCCTGTTTATAGAAGTTCAGGTCAGCGTCAGAATATTTGCAATATGGGACAGCAATTGGTAGCTGGGAGGTGACTCACCCATAACCTCGCGCTCGAGTAGACAGCGTCACTCTCCTTCTCGATCCTCTCCTTCAGGCCCGTATCCACGGTCTTCCCCACTGTCTCCATCACTGCTGCCAGCTGTTCACCGCCCATGACACCAATCCTGGCATTGGGCCACATCCACAGGAACCTCGGTGAATATGCCCTCCCACACATGCCGTAGTTGCCAGCACCATAGCTGCCGCCAACCACGACTGTAAACTTGGGTACGTCGGCGCAAGCCACTGCGGTAACAAGCTTTGCGCCATTCTTCGCGATGCCTTCCCTCTCCGCGTCGGTGCCGACCATGAATCCGCTGATGTTCTGAAGGAAGACGAGCGGGATGCCCCGCTGACTACACAGCTCGATAAAGTGAGCCCCTTTCAGGGCAGAAGAGGAAAACAGAATACCGTTGTTGGCAACGATGCCAACCTGTTGACCGTAGATGTGCGCGAACCCTGTCACCAGCGTGGTCCCGTAGTCGCGCTTGAACTCTGCAAAGGCGGAGCCGTCGACAACCCTGGCTATCACCTCGTGAATTGGCAGGGGCTTCCGGAGATTGGTGGATGCTATGCCCAAAAGCTCTGTCGGGGAGTAGAGAGGCTCGAGAAATGATTCCCTTTGTCGTGGCAGGTCTGTCTTATGAGGCCAGTTCAGATTCCTTATGCACCGCCTCGCCAGCACGATGGCATGTGCATCGTCCACTGCCAGGTAGTCGGTCACACCCGAGACGCTCGAGTGCATCTTGCCTCCGCCCAACTCTTCTGCGCTGACCGACTCTCCCGTGGCGGCTTTGACCAAGGGCGGGCCTGCGAGGAAGATGTGTCCCTGCTCCTGTACAATGATGCTCTCGTCGGACATGGCCGGGACGTAGGCGCCTCCTGCTGTACATGGTCCCATGACGACGGATATTTGCGGGATCCCGGCCGCAGACATGCGTGCCTGGTTGTAGAAGATGCGGCCGAAATGATCGCGGTCTGGGAAGACATCGGACTGGTGAGGCAGGTTTGCACCACCGGAGTCCACGAGGTAAATACATCTGTGTGACGCCACAAAGTCAGAATGAGCTCGAGATCAAATCGCATGAATTTCCTGCACCGGAAGGAACAGATGGGAAGAGAGGGCCAGGCTCTTACGGTAACTTGTTTTCCTGGGCAACAGCCTGCGCCCTCAGATGCTTTTTCACGGTGATAGGATAGTATGTACCACCCTTCACAGTGCTGTCATTGGCAACAATAACGCATGTGACACCCTCCACGGCACCCACGCATGTGATGATGCCTGCGGCGGGTACCTCGGCCTCCGGGTACAGCTCATGGCCAGCCAGTCCGCCCAGCTCCATGAACGTGGTGCCCGGGTCCACCAGCGCCGTGACCCTGTCTCGGGGCAGCATCTTCTTCCTCGCCAGATGCTTCTCCCTTGCCTTTTCCGGCCCGCCCTGCTGGACCTTGCGCGTGAGCTCGGTCAGGCGCGCCATGGCCTCGTCCATGGCCAGCTTGTTCTCCTTGAACTCATCGCTGCTCGTGTCTATTGCGGACTGGATCGTGGAGATCGCCTGTGCCTGATACGGAGGCGTGAAGGTGGCGATGCCTCGCTTGCTCCCGTTCCCCGTGGGGAGTATGGGGACGGCGGGTCGGCGCTGGCATGGGAGTCCCGGGCGAGGACGAGGGTGGATCTGGATCTGAATCCGGGGTGATGGGCGGGCCAATCGAGGGATCAGGCCTGGTCCTGAGCTCCGAATTGACGACATCGTGCTCGAGAGGTGCTGCAGGCTGGTGATCTCTCTGCAAAGAAGGCGGGATCACGTTCGCTACAACAGCATCGAGGACGGGGATGGGCAAGGGAGAAGCGAGGGACAATTCCTAGATACTTTGCAGTGTGACGTTGAGGTCGACCTTCCCTGGACCTTGGTGCCTCGGCCCGCGTTTAAGCGATCTCAACCGCAATTGGAATCCGGGGACTACCTGCGATCTTGGGCCGAAGCAATGCGATGGCCAACAACAATAACCGCCTGTGAGCTCTTGGAACACGCAACACTTTCCTTGTCATGGAGCGTAACACAGCTTGATTTTCTCATTCTTCCGTCGACCTGCCATTCCTAAGCAACCATGTCGAGCACGAGAGTACTTGGCCGCCTGGCCCGATCAGCGCGAACCCTTCCCAAGGCTTCCTCGCCAGCAACCCTAGCTATCCGCAACAGAGCAGCAGCAGTACCCGAATACCGACGATGGGCATCGACCTCCAAGCACCCGCAGGGCTTCGTCGCCCCCACGCAAGCCGACCTCGAGGAGCTGCGCGAGCGCGTCCAGGAGTTCACCAGGCGCGAGATCAGCCCCGAGGTGGCGGCCGCAACTGACCAGAGCAACGCCTTCCCTCCCGAGATGTGGGGGAAGCTGGGCGAGGCAGGGTTCCTGGGGATCACGGCAGACGAGGACGTCGGCGGGCTGGCACTGGGATACCAGGCACACTGCATCGTCATGGAGGAGCTGAGCCGCGCCTCCGGGTCCATCGCGCTGTCCTACGCGGCGCACAGCCAGCTGTGCGTCAACCAGCTGCAGCTGAACGGCTCGCCGGACCAGAAGGCCAGGTACCTCCCGGGCCTGATAGCCGGCGAGAAGGTCGGCGCGCTGGCCATGAGCGAGAGCAGCGCCGGCTCGGACGTGGTCTCCATGCGGACCACGGCCAAGAAGGTGGACGGGGGCTATGTCCTCAACGGCTCCAAGATGTGGATCACGAACGGGCCTGACGCGGACTACATCGTCGTGTACGCCAAGACGGAGCCTGATGCGGGGAGCAAGGGCATCACGGCCTTCATCGTCGAGACGAGTGGGGCAGAGGGCTTTGCGTGCGCGCGCAAGCTCGACAAGATGGGCATGAGGGGCAGCAACACGGGCGAGCTGGTCTTCGACAACGTCTTTGTGCCCGAGGCCAACGTCCTCGGCAAGATCAACGGCGGCGTGCGCGTGTTGATGGAGGGCCTCGACCTGGAAAGACTCGTGCTCAGCGCGGGGCCCTTGGGCCTGATGCAAGCGGCGCTCGACGTGGCACTGCCGTTTGCGCACGCGCGGAAGCAGTTCGGCCAGCCCATTGGCACGTTCCAAGCGATCCACGGCAAGCTGGCCGACATGTACACCAAGCTACAGGTCAGCAAGGCTTACACGTACGCCACTGCGAGGGCTGTCGACGAGGAAGGCATTATCAAGACGCAGGACTGTGCCGGTGCGATACTGTACGCTGCTGAAAGGGCTACGGAATGTGGTCTGGATTGCATACAGGTGCTTGGCGGTATGGGCTACGTGGAAGAGATGCCGGCCTCCAGGATACTGAGAGAGTAAGTGTTGCCCACCGCTCGCTTCCTGACGCCCCCCCCCCCTTCCCAGCCATTGTGAGCGCTCGTGCTGACCTGCATGCCGCAGTGCAAAACTATACGAGATTGGCGCTGGTACATCTGAGGTGAGGCGCATGGTCATCGGCCGTGTTTTCAACAAGGAGTACGCAAGTTACTCGGTGTGAGTGACGTGGTATTGGTTGCGGTAAAAGTAAGAATTGATTCATGTATCAGCATGCACGGCGTTTAGGCGGGTTTGCGTTTCCTTCGGGCTATTGTGTAGTGACGGCCAGAAATCAAAACCCAGGCAGTCATTCAATTTTCTGAATATGGCTTCACGTGATATTGCCCGAGCAGGTGGTCACCCTCGACATACATGACCCCTCAGCATCGTCAGTGGTGTTTTACATTCCCCCAATCCAGCTCTATGTCGGCAGATCCATACTGTCATAATTATTGCGATTGTTGACTTCTGCAGCATGAACATATTTCTGCCGGCCAAGGTGGACTGATGCCAAGGTAAATGCGGGAGGGTTGCATGAAGCCACAAGAGGGACTGCCCATTCAGACGGAAGAGTGCATCTAGTGCGCATCTGATTATGAGCTCAGTGACGGTCAACGTGGATTTCGTGGCGAGGTCAAAGGTCGAATGAATCCCTAATGTCACTTGAGAGGTTCGAGTTCGTGCCCGCTTCCAGCATGGTTGCTTGGCGCCGACATATTTTCCATATCACCCAGGCTCTGCTGTGCGTAAAAGATACTCGTTTTTGTGGATCGTCTCTGAACTAGAGACTGGCTGTTGCATGATGCAGGAGTATGGGCCCTGACCGTGGTGCTCTGCACCCGTTATTGCTCGGTAATCCCCCCGGTCAAACCTCGCCTCCAGTACTAAATAACCTCTTTACTTTTGGTTCATGATTTGGACAAACTCGTTGACTATATCCAGGTTAGTCCCAAGCCTGCACAAGCATTCTTCTGCACTTACAATCTATGGTACCGCTCCCATCCGAGTCAGCAAAGTGAAGCATCTCGTCGATCTCAGCCTCAGTAAGGCTCTCGCCGATCGACTTCATGACCTGTCTGAGCTCATCCTTGGAAATGGTGCCGGTGTTATCGCGATCGAAGACCTGGAGCTCGTGGTCAGCCATGTTGCCCGTCAGGGCTTGCAGCCATGCCATGAAAAGCCCACCTTGAACGCCTCTCGGAGCTCCTGCTCTGGGTCCACATCCTGGACTTTGTGTGACATCAGGGCCAAGAACTCTGCACACCATCTGTTAGTAAATAGCCGGAGTGTATTTCACATTGGAATGGGGCTACATACCCTTGAAGTCAATAGTGCCGTTCTTGTCGACATCGACCTCGTCGACCATATCTTGGAGCTCGCCATCGGTGGGGTTCAGACCGAGGGAGCGCATGATTGTCCCGAGCTCATCCTTGGTGATCTCGCCTGTGAAACACGCCTGGTCAGCTCACGTACAATACGTTCGTTGCATGCATACACGGAGAATATGTTGGTGTTGTCCACCAGGTCTGAGATAGCCGCCAGAGACTGACCATTGCCATCCTTGTCCTAGAGTAAGGACAGATAAACCAAACCGTCAGTAAAAAAGCACACCTTGGCAGTAAGTGCGAGAGGGGTTGACTTGGGCGTGGTACTAACAAAAACCAAGAAAGCTTCCTTGAAGCTTTCGATCTGCTCCTCAGAGAGCTGCCCCTGGTCGGCCTGTGATCGGACGATGTGGTCAGTCAAGCAGCTGGGCCAGCGCAGAGCCTCAGGCGGGGTAAGAGGCAGGGCGTGCCGAGGCCTATGCTGGGGGGGTCACCACCAACCATGGTCAGTCTAGTTAATGTGTGTTGCCGGAAGTGGAAGAAGGAGGCTGTGCTGGAGCTTCAGGGAGGTATGCAGGAGACGGAGGCTGCTTGTATGTAAGGGAGGTATCTGGCCGTTGAGTCCGTCGAAAGAAGCTTGTCAACTATGCTGGCAGGCTGAGTGGGGTTTCCCTCACCCCACCCCATAAATAGTACGTCAAAAGTGGGCATCCCTGTTTCAGGGTGCTCCCGCTCATTCGTTCTCGCTTGGTCCTGGCCAGCCCACCGAAGCGGTCTCGGGATGTTGTCCGTTAGTGCTGTGCGCGCGACTGTGTGCACTCACAAACTCACTTTAACCCGTGTACAACCCGGCCAGAACACAAATACTCCCCAGATCTCAGGAATTCGTCATCTGAGCCGCACCGTCGACAGCATCGCATCACCAACATGTCTCGCCTTTGTGCGTGCAATACGCACAAGGAGAGATGTTCCACCTTGTAATTTATTTCCGAGTCCCAACCAACTCGTGCATCCTCCCAAAACGTCGTCAATGTGTTACAGCGAAAGACCCAGACGGGCTCCAATCAGGGGACTCTTGACGCGCCACCACTTGAAGGTGTCCGTTGAGCCATTCACATGTAGTTGTGCATGAGGATGTGATGAAGTCCATCCCTTGCACTACGTACGAATCTCAGCAATTCCACTCGCTTCGCGGTCAGGACTCGCAAGGCAGGTTTCTGGTCACGGTTCACGGCCCCTTCATCTTCATGGGTGAAATGAGTCGGTCGCACTGCTTTCAAGTGAAGACAGAGAGTTACCGAGGACCTCTTTTGCTCTTCTAAACTACTTCTACCGTATCTCCTTTTTGTACAGTGTTTCCACTACTCTTGTATGGCGGAACACCTGATTGAGCGTGCCCACATTGCAACTCTGCTACCTACCTAAGTACAGCCTGCCAACAGAGAAAGCTGAGATGCGTCCCATGACACAGTATACCCGCTTCCAAAGGTTCATTACGCACTCCGGATGAGGTATCTTCTTCAGTCTTGCGCAATGATGTTGTCAAATGTGCGGTTTCCGCAGTTGGGATGGCGGCATCTGAACGAGGTTGCATGCGTGCCCGGGTGTACCACTGGTGGTTGACCAGCATCTACTGGCTCTTACTGCAGAAAGTTTCATATAGTTTGAGATGAGATGCGCGTGGATGACCATATAGCATTTCTTTATCCGATTCTGACATGTTTCTTTCTGCCTGTTTCCTGATACCAACCACAAATTATCTTACAGTATTTCTCGCCCATTACATGTTCCCCTGCATAAAATGAAGGATATCTCTCAGCCTAAACATTACCTCATACCTCCTCCTGTGCTGGAAAACCTTCATGATATCTGTCACCCACTTCTTGCCGTCCTCCTGGGCGAGCCGTTTGTGGTCACCAGACCCCAGACAACCCCAGAAGCATTTGCAGAACGCGTCATCCAGCTTCTCCAGTTTGCTCAAGCTGTCTGCGCTGCCGTCAACATCGTATAGCTCAGCCTTGGTCATCATGAAGCCCTTCATCGCCGACATGGCCCACTTAGTGTCCAACCAGCGCTCCAGGTCATCGTCCTGCTTCTCGGCAAAAGCCTTCCTCGCCTTCGATTTTAGGTTGGCCATGCGGTCGGTTGGTGCCTGGTTAGCAGCATTGAAGAGCTGGCGCAGGAGCCTCAGCTCGCGGAAGCACCGCCTGGCGGCCTCCTCGTCGAGGAGGTCGAAGAAAAAGCACCACCGGTCCGTGATCTCCTCCGGGGAGCGCGCCGTCATGGCCGGCCGCTTGATCACCTTGTTCTCTGTCGATGCTTTCGGGGCTTCGGGTGGCTCGAAGCTCTCCTCCAGGCGGGCCGCGATGCTGTCGTACCCCGGCCTTCTCCTCTGAGGACCGCGGTGGCGCGACAGTCTCCTGGATCTTGTCGCACATATCCAAAATCTCCCAGACCATGGCCGCGTGCCGGGGTGCAACCTGTGCTGCCTCCCTGAGCTGCTTCACCCACTGCTTGTCGAAGGCCAGCCTCTCCTGTTCGGCCTCGGAGAGCACGACCCAGCAGTCACGGATGCCGAACCCGTCCTGGCCAGGAAGTCCAACGTCTCCTGATGGGCTGAATCGCCCCTTTGTGGAGAGAAGAATCTTGAGCTTTTCGGCCATGGTGCCCATGAGGTGAGTGACACTCTCCCATCGCTGCTCTTCGTTGCGCAGAGTGAGTGCGAGGCACAGCGCGAATTTCCCAGTCTCGTGGCCTAGATACTCCTCTGCCTGCCTCTTCAGCTCATCCGCGCTGAGGAACTCGTCCGCGTAATCAGCTTGCTCAAGCTTGTCAATGCTCTCCTTGGTGTCTTTGAGGTTCGCCTTGCAAATCTTCCTGATGGTGTCTACTGAGATCTTCTCCTTTCTCTTCGGTGGGCCCTGTTGTGTGTCGTGTGCCTTCTTGGTGGATAAGACACTCAGGCGGCGCTTCAAAGATGGAGCAGAAGCGGTGTCCCTGTTGGGAGACGGTGCTCTCCTGGCTGAAGATTCGTTGATACTCGAAAGTAGCGAAGAGATGCTAATCTGGTCCAATACTCCGGTTGGTTGCTGGTAGAGAACATCACCATGCTGCTGCAGAGCCCCTGAGCGACCGAGCTGGCCGCCGTGAATATTTTGACCTAGCTCAATCAGTCCCTGAGCAACATCCGGGTGCTTCATAGCCGCTGCAACCAAGAGCCGAACAAGATCGGGGTGCAGGTTGGCTTTGGGGTCGAAAGCCTGGATTGCTTCCGTGGCGGCAGACTGCGGGTTGTCGAGCAGGCGTAATGCCCTAATGGCAAAAACGAGCGAATCATCGCCCTCGTCTGCCTCATCGTGACACTCTTCGGAAGAGGGTTTTCGAGGCAGAGTCTCTGTAGCGTCTGTGGCGACGGAGTCGTTGGTGAGAATTGAAGCAACAGTTGCCATCGAGTCAGGCCGGTCTGCCGTCGGCAGCGACGTTGGCAGCTTCTCAAAGATTGCTGCCATGGTGCTTGTCATAAATATGGTCAAGCAAGTTGTGTCTTGGAGTTGGGGTATGGGAGCACAGCTCTGTCAAGACTATGCAGCAGATTGGGACGAAAGCAGGTGTTTCTAAGGAAAGAGACGACAAGATGGCCTTTTGAGCCGGTGCAGCAGGTCAGTCGACATGGTCGGCAATGAATAATGCCATTCCACGCAAGTCCATCATAGTGAAACGCCTCTGTGGGCGTCTCTTGTCTTGGGCCGCGCTCGACGTTGCTTGATTCGAGGGAAGGGTGTGTGAGGGTTCACTTGGCACAGGTGGTATGTGGAAGCGATCAACGTCTAAAATTAGGGTTAGGACGCTTTTCTCCTGGATTGAACAGTATCAGAACCAGGTCACTAGGAAACAGCCGACTGTTGCAAGATGCAGACCACGCCAGCACGGACAGCTTCTGGAACTGTTGTTCGCTGGTCCCCCAGTGCCAGCCATCGGAGTGTTGCATCGCCAAGAAATGCCAAATGTTTCGAATGCTAAGCAGAAACACTTTGGGCGAGGACCCCTGATGCAGCCAACGACAGTAAACCATCTCTACAACAACATCAGATGGTGGCAACCAGTTGTGAGAAATCACCGTAGAGCTGGGACAGCAGCCAAAAACAAATGTCGCGTACCTAGTCAATACGCGCTTGTCCCGAGGCGTGTTTTTCCTTCTCCCTTGGGGGGGGTTTTGAGGGGTTGTCAGCTGAGAATCGATCGATCACACGGCGATCAATTAATTCCGATACTATAGTCTTCAGCATAGTCGTCGTCTTCATAACCCTGGGCTCGCGTAGGTCGATTTCCTTGGGCTTGCTATCGTTACTCCAGAATGCCGAACATACACAGACATGTACAGGGAACCAAATGCCCCGGTATGCCGTACTTTCGGGAATGATATTGTCCAAAGCGCTGGACCTGCGATGCACTCTCCTGCAACAGGCAACCAGTGGGGCGAACATGTAACGCCGAGATTCGATTTTTCGAGTTTACATACCTTCATCACAAGCCCGGCTCGGACATTGTTCCACTTGTAGGCGTCACGTCGCCTTCTTTAGATTCGGACCTTCCTCCGTGGACTCTATGCTGGCTACGGTAATTCCAAATTTACCCTGCAATCGTTCACCTCAACCATTGCACTCACTGGATGTTTCCTTGTCGAGGTGATGTCGTCTAGGGGTAAGCGTACAAAGGCAGAGTGTCGGAGAGCGCCATTTTCTGCCTATGCATCCACGGCATGCCTATATGTAGTGCCTCTTCAATCAAATCAGCTTGGACCCTAATGCGGAAAGCAAAAATACTCGTGCCTCCCTCCTGGGGGTGTGTCCTGTATATGATGAATTCTGGGATTATATGATAAACCCAAAGTAGATTACAAGCCAGTAGTGAAGGAAGGCTTCTTGAATTGCTTCACGTGACCAATAAGCACTGGATCCATTGCTACCTCGCTCTTTTTAATGCGACATCGCTATGATAATGCGGGGAGAAGGTCTGAATGGCTCACGAAATGTGAGTTGCTACCTGATGTCGCCTGTAGAGCCTTGTAGGCATGCCATGGAAGAAAGAAGGAGCTGGAGTGGATATCAGATGAGAGTATAGTGAGATCAGGAAAGGACTTCCATGTGCTGACCATATTTTACTGAATTCGAGTCTTGTTCTCAAGGTTACCAGCAGTTGAAGAATGTACCTAAGTAAGGAAAAATAATACCCAATACTGCCACAGCCAGTAATTTCGTCTCGTCAATGTCATCCATGGATGCAACCGCCACATTAGGCATGAAATTCAACCTTGGCACAAGAATCCCGCCCTTGCTGTTCTTGAAGACCAAAAATAATATTCCTCTCCTGGTGAACTCAACTTGTTGTTGGGGCTATTCCGCCTTGCGCTCCCCAACCTCAGACTTTGTCTTCTGCTGAGATTCGCCTACAACACTGTGCTGGGAATACAACGGAACACCCCAGGCCTTACCAACGACAGCTGTGCCAAAATGCAATAAAACCTGAAAAAGAAAATGTGACCTAGCAAAATTTATTCCAAGCGAATTGTCCGACGACACAACGGCGCGGCTGCTGTGCTTTAGAAGCCAGCTTCATGCATGAGCTTGAAAACAATTATGTCGCCACTAGAATTTTTCACGGGATCTTCCTGAGGAGTTGCGTGTCAGAGGCAGGTTCCGAGGCTTGAGAACCAATCCACATCTGCGTTCACACCACTTGCCTCTAGAGCTCTTTGCCGTCTACAAAGCCACTAACCCAAAGACCTGAGCATGTGTACTCAACAACACGGTCTACTCTAAATTCTCTATCTATTCACAGCGGCTCTGCGGGACTTTTTACGAAACACTGAAACATCTTCTCGTGTCTCGAGTGCATCCCGTCTCGGCGACGCGGGAGCGGGCTGGGCTTGTGCTTGGCCACGTACAATACGGACATCAATAGATCCTTCACTCAAGCCATATGTGCGGCGATGGTCACAGAGGAGATAACAAATGCTGCATAATGGGGTTGATCGGATGAGTAGAAAGGCAGAGTGCGGGAGTCGCACAGCCCAAGACCGTGAGAATCTGATACTTTCTGCTGCCATAGACTATTCCCGTGAGTGCTTCGGCCGTAGCTTATCTAGTTCTTTAAACTCTTCGGAAGCGTTTAGGAAACAGAGGCTCTAGACACTGTTCTGAGAGATATGTACTAATTTAGAGTATTGTGTCACGATACCCACTACAGTGGCCGCTATATAAACGCCGCAGCTTCGCCTGCGGCTCGTAGACTTCTAGCTTTCCTTCTTTGCGCAACAACAAGTTATCATTATGGCTCTCTAGCAGCACCGTAGCATATTGCATCTTAACAGAAACGTAATTGGATGATGTCCTCCTCAAGGCTAAAATCTAAGTGAGAACGTCGAATCACCGCTACATAATTGGTTTGCCTTTCCTTGTTGTTCTCACACCTCTGTCCCCGTTTCTTGCTATCATACACGGATGTAAATGACGAGATCATTCAATGGGTTCGTGCTTTTAGTGTGCTAGTTAAAATGAATACTTATTGCTGTCTGTCATGGAGACAGATTGACACGATCAGCCTCGGCCGTGAAACTGTGACTCAAGTTGATAAGTCTGATTGGTTGCGAGATTGATTTGAGTAATGGTATTAATATTCTCTCAGGTATGTTGTTTGGAAATCTTACACTCGCGCTTTTTGCACCACCCCGTAACCCCGACCGAAGACAGTAAAGCATGACAAATATTTGTAATCAGGTGGGGCCGTACCTTAAGACGTCACGGCAGCAAAGGGGTAGAATTCAGTATAATCTCGACATAGCTCGCCGGCTCATGAGGTTCAGGAAAGCACAGCAGGGAACACCACGCGCGAGATGACTACAGCAAGGCTGGCCACTGCCTTACTCGCAAGCATGCCGAAGCCCTTGATTTTCCCAGCCATTACCCAGCACAGATCCACGGTGATCATTGCTCATGGATTTGGTGACAGTGGAAATGGATAGTAAGTGAGGGCGCAAGGGTCCTACCCACCCCAGGTTTCTCTCACGTGCACAGTACTCACACGTACCGCAGCGTCCCCATCGTACGGAACTGGCAGGAGAGCGGCCTCTTCCAGGACACAAAGTTCATCCTTCCAAGCGCCCCAGCAATCAACGTGACATCGGTGAGCGCCCCCCCCCCAACCAAGCCTCGTCAGAATCAACACAGCCAGTGCCGCTGACAAAGGAGACCCCAACAAGGCCGGCGGGCGCTCCATCCCAGCGTGGTTCGACATCCGCGGCGAGCGCGGCCCACAGGTCACCTTCGAGACCCTGACGCAGTAGAACAACGACGAGGAGGGCATGCTGCGCAGCCGGGACTTCTTCCTCTCGCTCGTGCGCGACGAGGTCGAGAGCCACGCCGTCCCCGCGTCGCAGGTCATCATGGGCGGGTTCTCGCAGGGCTCCGTGATGGCGCTGCTGACGGGGATCACGGCGGACGTGCAGCTGGGGGGCGTCTTCTGCCTCTGCGGGTACCTGCCGCTGGCGGATGCCGTGCGGGAGAGCGGCCGGGGAGGAGGGGCCGGCAAGTTCCCCCACGCGAGGGAGGGGACGGGCATGGAGGTCTTGATGCTCAACGGGGAGAAGGACCCGATCATGAACCTTGATTGGGTGGGGAAGTCGAGGGATATCGTCAAGGAGCTTGGTTATCACGTCGACTCCAGTATTGTTCCGTACGTTGTGATCCATACCCTCTGCTCGGACATCATGCCTCGCGCGCAGCTTGCTGACTTGTTTCACCATCCGATGAAGTGGCCTCGGTCATAGCATCAACCAAGAGGTACTCGAAAAGGTGGCGGCGTTTATCAAGAGGGTTCAGGAGAAGGGCAGAGGTAAGCACGACGAGCTGTGAACGCTCTGACGCTCGGGGAAAAGCGTACAATTGGGGCAACCTGTTTGAAATACCCCCAAGCGCAGTTGAATCCAAAAGTATCGGTCGCAGGGCGTTGAAATGTCACTTTAATTTCATGCTAGAGCCGAACCTCATCAAGATGTAACTCTTTAAAACCCTCTTCGACGATCCACGACCTCCCCTTCTCAGGCGTGTACAACGCCTCACACGCCCTCCCCACAACAAGTAGTCCCGGCGGCCTGCTCCCCTCTGCCTCAATGGCTTCAGCAACGAATTCAAGTGTTGTGCGGATGACTCTCTGATCAGGACAAGAAGCCCGCTCGATGACAGCACAGGGCGTCGATCTCGGCCACAGAACTCTCGTGGCTTTCACAGGCTGTGCAACATCGTTTGTCTCTATCATTTGGTGAACCACGTCCTCTGCTGGCCCAGCCCCATCTGGTATCGTCTCAGTTGTTGTGGTGGGTGCTTGTCCTCTCCATCGGAAGGCAGATGCTGCGTGAGCTCGGCCACAAGACCAGTAATACGGTGTAAAGCCATGAGGAATACGACCGTTCTGCTTCCAATGAACTCTGGTGGCGTCGGTGGCTTGCCCTTTTTGCCCGTCCCAGTACAAACTAATACTTGGTCTGCAACATCTCGCTGCGTGGGCGGTATGCCCGCGAACAGCGGCGCACTTAATGAGCTTGTGATTCCAGGCAGGACCAGGACCCTACCACCTAGACCGTTTTGGCGGAAGTATTCGACCTCCTCGCCTCCGCGGCCGTAGATGAAGGGGTCGCCTTGTTTGAGTCGTAACACCACCTTGCCCTGTCTGACGCCCGCAATAGCCTGTTCCAACAGTTCCTCCTGAGCCTTGTCGGCGTTGCCAGGGAACTTGCGCGCGATAGAGACAGGCGTGCGCCGGGGAATGAGATCCAGCACGCCCTCGGGTACAAGCTTGTCGGCCAGGATTAGGTCGGCAGACTGGATTGCCTTGTAGGTTGCGCGGGTAAGCAGGTCGGGGTGTCCGGGACCGGAGCCAGCGAGGATGATCCTGCCGCGTGCGCTAGCAGAAGAGCCGTTGTTCTTGCCATCGTCTGATCCTCCAATGGCAGTTGCGCCGCTGCAGGTGCTGCTGCTGCCAGAGTATGATCTCAGAACTGCCTCGACGTCGTCGTCGCTGATGGCTGCCAAGCGCTTCAGCGGCCAGTACTCGCAGACCTGCGCGAGCCAGCGCATGCGCCTGTGCTTCACGGCGTCCAGGTCTTCCTCGGTGACGAGTTTGTTGAAATTGGCCGTCTGCTCCAGCCCTTCCTCTTCTTCTCCAGCAGTAAGGGAACCGCCGTTGAGAGCCTCGTGAAGCAGGTGGTCCTCTTCTTGAATCCTCCGTCTCACTTCCCCCAATTTCGCACAAGCGGTCCCCAGGGTAGGCGGGAGCGATGCCGCGACCTCGCGACGTATGCGGCTGGCGAGGCGGCATCCCCTCCCATTGGTGGTAACGCCGATCTGCAGCGGCCCGTCGCTGTGCGTCGACAGGATGGAGAAGCTGCAGAGGCTGGGATTGTCGACCACATTCACAGGGATGCGGTTGCGTTTGCAAACGGCTGAGATGAGTTGCGCCGATAAGCCTTCGCCCACGGAAACGGCGTTTGTGGTCGTGACGAAGACGGCGTCGACCACGTTGCCTATCTCGTCCCGCCCGCGAGTGAGGGCAAGATTTTCCGTGAAAGGCCTGCGTTCCCACTCGACGTGGCCTGACTCAATGAGATTGGTGAGGCCGTAGTGTAGAGGCTGAGTTGGTGGGGGCTCGGGCGCGATAAGAATAGGTTTTGCGCCGGTGGCGATGGACTGCTCGCACCGCTTGCCGGCGAGTGAATTGCTGCCGATGATGAGGTGGACGTGAGAGCGACAGTCTGTAGCAGTGAGGAGCGAGGTGTGGTATGAGGCTGCCATTTTGTGCACAGCTAGTGTTCTAGAGGTATCGTTGCCGCGTCTGTTCTGTTCTGTAGCCATTTATTAGGAATTAGAGATACATTGGATGCCGTTATCAGTCCGTCCTGAGCCGCATGACGCCATCCCGATAGCCGGCCGCCGGACCGACGAGCCCATTGATCGCTTCACATAACGATGCACTTCTTGTCCTCCTTATCCTTTTTGACGCTCATCGCCACCCGGGCGGCCTCCGTGAAGGCCTCGTTGACGCCGCGGTTGCGCATCGCCGAGCACTCGAGGTATCGCATCGCATTTATCCTCCTGGCGACCTCCAGGCCCTGCTCGTACCCGATCGTGGGCTTTGTGCTCGCTGGTGGGTTGTCGCCGCCCGCCGCGTCCTCGTCCTGAGCCTCTCGCAGGTCGCATTTCAGAGCGATCAGCACGACCTTGACGCTAGGGCAGTGTTCTGTTATCTCGCCGACCCATTTGCTCTCGACGTTCTCTAAGCTCTCGGGGCTGTCGACGCTGTAGCACAGCATGATCAGGTCGCTGTCGTCATATGAAAGGCTTCGTAACCTGTCGAACTCCTCCTGGCCTGCAGTGTCCCAGAGCGACAGCTCGATGTGGATGTTGTCGACGAAGATGTCGTGGACGTAGTTCTCGAAGACGGTGGGCTCGTAGACGGTAGGGAAGTACCCTCTCGTGAAGACGTTAAGCAGTGATGTTTTGCCACACGCGCCGTCGCCCAGGAGGACGAGTTTGCGCTGGACGGTCTTGTTGGTCGCCAGGCAGGACATTGTGATGGTGGTGATGGAGGAGAAGATGGTGTTGTTGTTGCTGGAAGGGTCGCTGGAAGACGCCCGTCGGGATTCGAGTTCGGGGCTAATTGGGGTTGGGGTTGGAAGCTCGGGCCCACAGCCACCCTCCCATCCCTTCCCTCCCGCTGGGTGGCATCCCCGTGCAGGTTCCCGCCTCAGGGGAGATTATCCAAAATGAGATTATACATCACTTGTTGTGCGAGATTAGCTGGCTGTCCTACTTGAAGCTGTTTGAATATTCAGAGTTTGGTCATCTACATAAGGATGTTCTTAGGGGGTTTATGAGGTTGGCCTGGGTGAGGTGATTCTGGAGGCTATTGAATGAGGTTATCCCAAGGAGCACGCGCAAAGGCATCCCTCAAAAATGGCCTGTCTGGACACATGGCCGTATAATCAAATATTGAATTCCTGAGACGACGGTTCAATTAGGGTAGCACATCTTCTATGTCATGGACAATTCGAAAGTGGCTGGTAGCCCCGTAATCTCGTACGTGGTGATGTTTATCAGGTATGTAAGTCGCTTGCATGCCATTTGAGTGCCACCAACAGGACCTGTCTGGCGATGGGAGGCCAAGATTGCAGCAACATTTTTAGCCGTATAGCATCCTGCAATATAGAGCAAGGGGGTCTGATCATCTCTTTTTGGTTACATGCCGTTTGAAATCCACTCTTATTATCGGTAGATGATGCCCCTATATTTGGCTCCGCTGCCGCTCCAGATATCATTCCCCTGAAATGCAGGTCGCGCCCGCGCCCTGGTAATGAGACCGAACGCCCCATCCTCACAGAACATAAATTTATAATAACACAATGGGATGTAGCCCAATGTGAGCACACGTGCTCTGAGATGATTTTGTGGCCGCATGCCTTCAAATCGCCAGATTCCGCAACGTGTGCACAGGTAAAGCAGGCAGGAATTGTGCCAAAAGACAAACCCCCCGGCAAGCTCATCCTTCCCGGCTTCTCAGTCGACGAGAAGACGGCTGGGCTGCGTCTCTTTTAAGATGAGTAAATTTGCTTCGATTCCTCTCGGGGCGACGGCGGCTGTTCTCGGCCGTCAATGACGCCCGGTGCCGATGAGGCCAGGCACATGACAGCCAGCATTGTCGACAAGCTCACCGGAGAAAAAGGTTCCTGTTTCATGCAGCACAAGTCACTACCTCCCGCACACATTTCATGAGGCCAAGTTCTACGCCTGCCAATGGGGCACCGGCTGTCT
The DNA here is from genome assembly GCF_014595645.1 of Diaporthe citri. NCBI lineage: Eukaryota > Fungi > Ascomycota > Sordariomycetes > Diaporthales > Diaporthaceae > Diaporthe > Diaporthe citri. The sequence goes on along the minus strand of NW_025064846.1, from coordinate 6,816,925 downwards.
AAGTGGCTGGGGCAGGACGGCCAGCTGCTGGCAGATATGAAACGGTGTGCCCGAGGCGCGTCGATCTCGCCCGCGTACCAGCATGCTGGTAGGCTTCCGGGCCAGAAACTATCGTGGTCGCCGTCGGCACTTGCGGCTCACGTGGCACAAATGACCAGCCGGCGGGGGTTTGCTCGTCGCAGCATTTGACGCCCGGACCGCGGGGAAGGCAGAGGAGGTGCTCCATTGGCGATGTTGTAGTTTGGCACAACCACATCGCGTGTTAGGTGCGTGTGATCGGGACGGTATTTCTCGACACCACTCTGGGAACCGACCTCGTCATCCTCACATTTGTGAAACTCATCCAGGTTTAGAGCACTCTGTGCAAGTAATATTCTTTATTTCCAGAAAGTGTTTCCCCTACTCTGCTTTGCTTTGCTTCGCTTTCAAAACGGGATGATGTGAAAATATGAGAAAGGGAAAATGCTCCGCTCCCGTGCTTGTTTCCTTGCCAACAGGGCTCCACGGTCATCAGAAGAAGGCTGGGCAGAGCAAGAGGATGGCAGGGTGAAACCCAACTGGTGGAAGGACGAACGCCCAGAACCAGCCTGTGCATTAGCAATCCGAACCAGCTCGTCCGAGATGGGACGGGGACGGGAACGGAGGATATCTGCGGTGGACGGGCTACAATGCACCGTTTTCTTCATGTAAGGCCGAGACAGTCGTACCCCCGGATTCGCACGAACATCTTCGGCTATGATTCAAGACTAGCAGCTGGGCTCACGCTGTCAAATGGTGCAGCGTGCAATGCCGGCTTCTCTGCACTCGCCGGTTGCAGCCCCTGCTTCTTGCGCTCCATGACCTCCTGCACCCATTCCGCGACCTCGGCATCGCCTGAGCCCTCGTTGATGGAGAGCTGCTTCGCCGCCGCGTCGGCGAGGTCGTTATCCATGGCTTCCGACTCGGCCTCTGCTTCTTCGGTAATAGTCTCGGGCTTGCTAAGAGACTTGATCCAAGGGTGTAGCAAAAGCATGGGATACGTATGCCTCTTCTTTGGGTTCTTGTTGAGACACGACTTGACAAAGTCGCGGGCTTGTGCGGAGTAGCCTTCCGCGGGGAGATCTGGCGGATCACCTTCAACGATCGCCTGTGATCGAGTGCCTGGTTAGCCGAGACTCTCTTGAATTGTGGAGAAGGTGCGTCACTCACGTTCAGCTGGCCGAAGATTGTAGCAGAAATCTCCGGTGGGTAAGGGTATTTGCCCATTGCACACTCGATGATGGTCAATCCCAAACTCCAGATGTCGCTTTGGACGCTGTAGGTTCCGTCCGCGCCCGTAGCCATTGCACCACCAGATATCCGCTCAGGAGCCATGTAGCTCTGGCAGCCGATGTTCGTCTTCGCAATGCTGGCCACGAGATTTCCGCTGACTCCGAAATCGCAAATCTTGACCTGGCCCCGAGAGTTGACAAGAATGTTCGTCGGTTTTACGTCTCGGTGAATGATGTTGTGCTCGTCTTTCAATGATTTCAGACCCATTATGGTGCTGTACGTGATTTTCTTGAGCACGTTCTCGGGTATCCCGCCATCATACAGTTTATCAATAGAGCCTCCATCCATGTACTCGATGCACATATACACCGCGCCTTCCTGGAAGAAGGCTCCATAAAAGTCGATGATGTACGGTGACGAGCACTCGTGGAGGATGACCAGTTCCTTTAGGATAGTGGTGAACTTCGCCTCGTCGAGTTCTAGCCTGATCTCTTTCATTGCCATCACACGCCCCGTTGTGCCGTCTGCCCTGCCAGGGCGCAGTGTCATGGGTGAGCCCTCGCTGCCTGAGGATTCATCTTTCTCCGACAGGCTTGAATTTTGCCTAGAGGCAGACTTGAAGCCGCTTAGCCCCTGACCAAACCTCGGTACCTTTGGCCTTGCATGTCGGACCCTGTACACTGTGCCGTAGTTTCCCTTTCCCAGCTCGTCGAGGATATCGACTTCTTCTAATGAGATCGAAAACGCAGCGCCACTGGCGAAGTTCACACCAGTCCTTGTGATGGTTGCTGCGCCGTCAAAAGTGATCCATCCCTTTTGCGTGTCGAGATAGTTCTTGAACTCGTTCATTTTAGAATCTCCCCGTCCTCCATCCTCCGTCGAGGACGCGTCAGAGCCTCCGTTCATATCGGACAACTTTGGTGTTGGGGCCGGCGAGGGCCCACCCGGGAGTCCGCCGAGCTTCATCGCCCCTCTTCGGTCCGCCAGGCTAGGCTTCTTCGCACCAGGCACGACCGGAGCGGACCTCGGAAAACCCTGGGCCGGTGGTCTAGACGGGCCGCCCATGCCGCCTGGTAGTTTTAAGTTGCCCGGTGCACCTCCGGGAAACCCTCTGGGGGAGGCTGACCCAGATCCTGGTGCGGGAGAGCCCATTGGATTCATGCCAGGCCGTGGCAGACCCGCGCGCTCCGCCTGTAAGGCACGCGCCTTGGCCATGAGATCCATGGGCAAGCTGCTGGCCGCCGGTGGAGGCCTGCGAGCGTTGTTCAGGGTGCCGGTTACGCTGGAATTGGGGTGGATGCCGAGGCCAGGGCTATGGCCCTGCGGGTCCGAGACGGTTCGAAGAGATGGGACGCGGCGAGGTGGTTCTTTGGCGGAGAACTGAGGTACGGCATCGGAAGACGCACTAGGGGGATCCAGCGGCGTGCTGGCTTCGGAGGACTCATCGGCGTCGGAACCAGGGGAGGCGGGGTTGCTTTCGACCTGCTCGTCCGGAGTGGCCGGTACAGACGAATCTGGAGAGTCTGACATTGTGGGCGAAGTGGAGGGCAACAACACACAGGTGCGTCTGCAACAATTTTTTTTTTTTTTTTTAGAGACGGGCTACCTCGTGGTCTGCGGCATGCGGCTGCTGTGGAGGGTCGAGATAGATCTACAGGTTGCGGATATGTGTTTGTCCCTCAGCCCTTTGGACTTAGGACAGGCTTCCGGAAGGGGTGCCGAGCGATTTAAGATAGGAAACGCTAGGGTAAACTTTGGCTCGCTGGATCGTATGAGTCGACAATGGCGGCGGAGAGGGAGCCCAGGGCGCGGTGAGGCCGAAATCTTGGGTCCGGCAGCTTCGAGGCAAGCGCGAACCTTAAAGACGACGACGGAGGTCAAAGGAGCGTTGAATGAGGTTGAGTAGAGTTGCGTCGGGTCTGGCTGGCAAACAGGCAAACTAGCAGATTTGAGCCTGACAAAAGTGCCCATGGGACGAGTGAAGTCAAAAGTAGGTAAAGGGACGTCTAGTCGGGACCAAGACAAGACGAGATGAGATAAAAAAGAAATCGAGGCCAGATCCAAGCCAGATATTCGACGAGGTGGCAGCAGCACAGGTCGAGGTCCAAGTCCCAGGTCCAAGTCCCAGGTCCAAGTCCAGGTTGAGGTCAAGGTCGTACGCCAACCAGGTAGGTGCTGCGAGAGCTTCTGATCTCTTGCGTCAGACGGTCTGGAAGATATGGGTCTTGATTGGATTGGCAAGTGGCGGGACATGGAGGAGACGGTACATGGCAGCGATTTTGTACCCGCTGGCCTGCACAAATGTACCGCACACTACAGGCAATGGCGGGAGACTGGCCAAAGGTTGGGCGACGAGGTACCTGTCTGGCCTGTGGCTCGAGACGTGCTGCGCTGAGTCCCTCCCTGTCGCCCGGCCCCTCAAAGCGACCTTGATACCTTGGTACCTGCGACTGGGCGTACTCCGCACCGCCTGAGCAGGTACCTCAAGATGTGCACGCAGTAAGTACACTTCATTACAGCACACAGCGCGAGAGCAGGCGCAACCTAGGGAACGTATGCCCCGCAGTCTCCAAAGCAGCCTAGCTTTATCTGACAGAACTCGAAGTGTCAGACTCGCTGACTTTGACTGCTCAGACTGTCCGCTCCCCTCTCCACACTTGCACGCTTCCTCCGGGCCAGCATCCAATTGGGTTCCACCCTCCGGACCCCTCCACTTACCTCTGCAGTACCTGATTACGTCGATCTGACTCTGGCGGACAGATGGTAGCTGGCTGCATATCCCATTCCAATGAGCAGCAGCAGCTCAGCAATCGCAATCGCAGAGTCAATAAATCGTCATTGTGGAAGGGCGAGGCGCTCCTCCAAAACGGCAGCTGCTTCACTCGAGCCGTGAATGTCGGGCATAACGTCAGGGGTCCTCTTATTAAGCCATACCGTTCTACTGTGCTTCATCTTGCTCTGCGGAATTCCATGCCCACCAGGACCGCAAGGACAGCAGCTTAGCCCAGGCTGGCCTAGCTCGCTCACGGTCAACGGGCGCGGCATTATTACGGCGCGTGCCCTTTCGCCCACCTAGGCGAGGGGAGGACGACGACCCCCGCGATGACGTTGTAATGGAGCGGTGGCTTGCGAAGAGGCGGAACTGACAGTGCCTGCTCCACTTATCAATGCAGACATGAGATGCTTCTTCGCCCGGCAGTCCAGGTTGGGCCGGCACTGGCGAAGGAGGGAGGATGTGCAGTGCTGCATACAGTACAGTACATGTCCCAGCCCGCAGTATAGCAAAGGTGGAGGGACATGGGGAAAGATGGGCATCTTGAATTCCATCTCTGCGAAAGGATGCAGTATCATTGGGCCCCGAAAATCAGGTTTCTCGCCTCCAGCCGATCGCCCATGCCTTTTTCCTATTCGAAGGTCCTGAAACGTACGGTCAGCAGTTTAAGTATGGCAGCCGAGATGAAACAGCAGGCAGGTCACTCAGACCAGAACAGATCATCAGAGCAGCTAGGAGCCCAATTGGCCCTGTTGCAACCTCGTGTGGAAGCTGACGCGGTGCACAGGTTCAACATCAGAATCCTGCCATAATCGCCAGACTGACACTGCCAGCCCCTAACGCTCCGAGGGACGTAGGACGCGCTGGCGCCAATGTCCCACCATTCGTGCCTGGAAGCTGGAAGCTGGAAATGTCGGTCGCTGTGTGAAATTACAACATCGTCACCGCCGCCAGACGTACCATGACAGCAAGGCAATAACGCAGCCACGTTATTGATACCACAGTACATGCCCACGTTCCCTGCTCCGTGATAGCTCTAGCTCGAGCTCAATCCGGAGCTTCACCCACGGGTCCAATCGCTTGCTTGCCAGACAGCAGGGGCAGCTGTCGACTGCCAGGGAGCATTCCAAGAAACGAGTGCTGGCGCTAACAAATCTGCAGCTATTCCTGTATTGCGCCCCACCCTCGAATTGCAGGCTCCCTCGGATATCGTGGACGAGGCTGTTATGGGGGACTTTTGCGGAGGGCCCGAGAGAAACCCCACGGTCGAACGTACGTGCGTTTGAGCAACTGCCTAGGCTCTCAGAAACCTCAACACCATTGCATTCGGCCAATGTCAATACGAACAACTTGGCGCATGAAGTCGTGGGTTGAAAACTTTCTGCAGTTGCTCACGTTGGCAGCTGACAGGATAGGAGAGAAGAAAAGCCAGGGTGACGTCATTCTTCCCGGTTGGAGAAACCAATGCTGCAGCCCTGAGATGAGGTGACGTTTTTCTGCTTGATCTCTTTTAGAACCAGATCTTGGGCGTGATAAGGAAAAAGAAAAACGACAAAATGGAAGAGGTACATAACACAGGTATTGGCGGAATTTGCGCCGTCTCAGACAAGTACCGTGAAGAAGGTTGGACAAGAATCCACCCCAGAACTTGAATTGCTCCTGGTAAAACCTCGTGATGACTACTTCCTCAACTCTTTTCTTTGGTAGCGACTCGCTCATCCATTCTGTGGACCGCCTTTCCCAGAATATCAGTGCCTAGTTTTGTCGAAGAGGTCGTCATTAAATTCCCTCAAGAGAGAAATTTATAGAATTGTGCAGCCAGACACTACACTACATAGTCTACAGCCTCCCCGCTCCCACGGCTCAAGCCCCGAGTCGCTGTCCCGATGTGAATCGCTCCGCTGTCGACGTGTCAACCCGTGTCGCAGCCCGGGGCAACCATCCGGTCGTATCACCGCAGCTCGGCCGGGTTCGTGGTGAAGCAGACCACCCGTTCTCCCAGCACGGGCACGACTCGTTTTTGATGGACGTGGGTTCCGCCGGGCGGATTTTGTTGCACACACGAGTAATAAACACAATGACTTGCTTGGCAGCATAGCACCGCCACGTCGAAGAACGACGGCTGGTTGCACTGCACAGTTTTCGCGAGTGTTTCGCGAAGGTGTAATTTAGTCAATCTGTTCACCCCAAACAGCGGCGGTAACACATGGATGGTGCTTCGCGGGGTGGTACGTGTAAACTCTGCTGTCCATCACACATGGATCTATCTATCAATGCGGGCGGAGGTAAACGTCCTGGGCGACAGGGTGGTTAGTCCCGGTCTGCCAGCAGCAAAAAAAGCGTGCAAGAGGTGTGGCAATGTGGCGTTGGAGAGTCGTCAGCCACTTCGGATGCCTCCAGGTTACTCCAACCTTCAGCCGTCATCATGCCTGTCATCCCGTGCTGATCAGGGGCCGCATGGTTGGCTGCCCTGAGAGAGCTCCAGGGACAAGAGGCACGCCCCGATGCGATGCCACCTCAGCAGTGACCAATCACTTTTTGGCAAACCGCCCGGCGGGCGCGTGTGTGCGATTTTGCTGCGATGTGATCTGACCGTGTTGCAGCGTACCGAGAAAGACCCAGCGGGCCTGGCGGGCCTCTCGTCTCGTGTATGGTCGGACGTCGGTCAGGCCAGCACGTCCAGTATGTGCCCTACAACCATGCACATGCATCTGGGGAAATGTTCGATGAATGGACCGATGCTTCGCTAGTTTCAAGTCTTGCGCTCTTGGCCCCAAGGAACCCTAACTTCAAGGTTGCTAGCACGTCTCCTCTGTTTTGCCGCTCTGCCCATCAGCCACCGCATTAGTGAGTTCAATTGCGCAAGCCCCCGAAGATGACCTCTGAGGCCCGGCAAGTCTTGCTTTGTGAGTTTGCCTCCAGCTGATCCTGATGTGCTGCTGCTGTGCTGCTCCCCCAACTGTCTTCCGGCCGTGTGCAAGGTCAGTAACTGCAACTACGCGTGTGGGGCTGCTCAGCCCGTGGGCCGCTTCGAAGCTGGAGCTGGGGAGCTATGGAAGGCTGGGAGAAGGCGAACCCTGCTGGGAGCTGTCAAAGGGGCCTCCCAGACGCAGGTCTGCTGCAGGTTCTTTAATTTAGCTTTTGGGCGGCCCCAGAGGGTGACAAGTCGCTCGCACGCCAGGCCCGTCATCGCTTGTCTAATCCATCAATCAGCCCAGTCGGCGGCCACTTCTCTAGGCCAGCACTGCCCGACCCGGGCCAACGACCCCCATCAAAGGCCCTGCTTGGCAGCATATCATCGCCGCCTCTGTCCTTTTCTCGCTCATTGTCGCCTCCTGTACGACAGCTCATCCAGGTCAGATTGTGACGTCTTGGCAGCTGCGTGAACCCACACGAAGCGAGAGAGAGCGAGCGCCTGGACCCAACCAGCGGAAACTTTAAACGTCAGGTCCCATCGAAACCAGGTGCTCCCCCAAGTCCACAACCCCATTAAAACCTCGCACGTCTCCACGCCGCCGCGCCTCGGTCGCATCGGTCCCGGATATAAGATTCGATTTGCCTCTCATCATTCGAAATCTCTCCCTCCTGAACTCAACAACAGAGACAGAGAGAAGAGAGTACACCAACACCAATGGCTTCGTCCTTTCGCCTCGCCAACCCCGAGGCGGCGCCTCTCATGATGGCGCAATCATCACCATTCGTCGTCTTCACGAAGCCCCACGATTCTCACCCGTCGCTTGACCATCTTATCCTACTGGTTTTCGAGGCTGTGATGGAGGTGGTGTGCGTCAGCTTGCCCGGATACATCATCGCAAGGCTAGGCCATTTCGATGCCGACAAGCAAAAGTTCCTGGCGAACCTCAACGTGATGCTATTCACGCCATGTCTAAGTGCGACTCCAGACAATCTTTCCATCGTGGAAACATGAAGGATCATTCCGGCTAACGGGGAAACTGCAGTCTTCACGAAATTGGCCTCCCAGCTCAACGCCGACAAGCTTATCGAGCTCGCTGTCATACCCATTATATTCGTCATACAGACTATCGTGTCTTACTTGGTTGCACAAGGCGTCTCCCGGCTTTTCGGATTTCACAAGAGGGCGTCAAACTTTGTCACAGCCATGGGTGTAAGCAGGGACCTAGTGCGCCTCGTTCGACGAAGACGCGCGTTAGCTGACAGACTCGTGACACTTAGGTTTTCGGCAATTCGAACTCGCTCCCAATCTCCCTGGTGATATCCCTCTCGCAGACACTAAAGGGTCTCCACTGGGACAAGATACCCGGCGATAATGACGACGAAGTCGCCGCCCGTGGCATTCTGTACTTGATGATATTCCAGCAGCTGGGCCAACTGGTACGATGGAGCTGGGGCTATCACGTCCTGCTGGCGCCCAAGGAGAAGTACGACGACTACGACGACGAAAGAATCGAAGAGGGCCGATTTGCCAGGGACGCGATGGGTAGCGAGGAGACGGACAACCTCCTCCGGCCTGACGATGATGACGAAGACACCGACGATCACCGGAGCAGCGCATCAGATACCTACGAGCCTGCTGGCCGTACTCCAGTGGCGAACCAGTCACGATCATCCCTCGCTGATCTTATCAACGATGACGGCACTACAACCCCTAGGAAGAACGCGAATGGCAAGCACCACTACAAGACGAACTCGGCGCGGCCCAGTACTGCGGGCACCCTTGGCGAGGACATTGGCAGCCTGCATAACGACAGCATCCTATCCTTCCCCCGCATCCGTAACAACGACGACGAGGCCGAGATCCCCGAGGGCATCAAGGGCTACCCGGAGCGCTGCAACCGCTGGGTCAAGCAGACGAAGACGAGGACGACGGCCGCCATCAACAGGAAGCGCCATGAGGCGTATGCCCGCCTGCCGCCGCCCCTCAAGCGCACGGTGGACTTCCAGCAGGTGGTCGCGGCGAAGCTGAGCAATTTCTTTTGGGAGTTCATGAACCCGCCGCTGTGGGCGATGCTCGCAGCGGTGATTGTTGCGTCGATCCCTGACCTGCAGAGGTTGTTCTTCGAGGAGGGCTCGTTCATCAAGAACAGCGTGACCAGCGCCGTCAGCTCGAGCGCCGGCGTGGCCGTTCCGCTCATCCTGGTCGTGTTGGGCGCCAACCTGGCGCGCAACACGCAGAAGCGCGACGGCGAGCCCGAGGAGGCCGTTATCGGCAGCAAGCTACTTGTTGCCAGCCTCGTCTGTCGCATGCTGCTGCCCACTCTGATCATGGCGCCCATCCTGGCCGTCTTCGCCAAGTACGTGCCCGTGAGCATTCTGGACGACCCTATCTTCGTCATCGTGTGCTTCCTCCTCACCGGCGCGCCGAGCGCGCTGCAGCTGGCGCAGATCTGCCAGATCAACTCGGTCTACGAGAATGTCATGTCCAAGATCCTTTTCCAGAGCTACGTTATCTGGTAAGTCAAACCCCACGGCTGTGTGCTGTATTACTATGCGATTGCTAACAGACACGCTTCACTGCAGGATCCTGCCCTCAACCCTCATTCTTGTCATGCTCGCGCTTGAGGTTGTTGAGTGGGCTGCATAAGACACCGGCGCACCCTCGCTACTGAGCTGGATCAGCTCTCTTTTCCTTTTAAATCATTTCCAAGTGACCATACACAAAACAAAAAACAGGGTACAGGCGAAATAAGCATAGACGGCTGAGATTGGTCGTATTTAGCAGCGGCGTTTTTGGTTGGGTATAGGGTTCCGAGGGGAAACAAACAATACCCCCCTTTTACAGCGCGAACTTTTTGTCTCGAGACACTTTTGCGGAGTGGGTTGAACAGCAAATAGGCATGACACCGGTGGAAAAAAATCCGGTAGTCGGTTGACAGTACGGCATTGTAGGATAGGCTTAGAATCAAACGAATTACCTAGGCTGGTGCCAGGCTCTGGTGTACAATACAACTCAAATGATTATATCACTCTCAAAGAGGCTATCGGAGACGTTCTATACAAGTGCGGCAGTATATACTGGAGTATTTCGGATTTTTTTCAGCAGGATATAAGACTTGTTCGTATGATATCAGCACATGAGGTGTTTTCTTCAGACCACATCATCATGAAGGCACTATCTACAACTGCTTAGTAGCTATATCCTCAAGTTTTGGATGACATCTTTGAACTCAACTAGTCATCTTCCAATTACATTCTTCAACAGCTTTGTATGACGGCCCAAAACTGCAAGTCTAGCTCTTAGAAGCATTTGTATGTGATGTGATATGTGATTTCAAGTCAGGATGCTTCGCAATCTTATGCCCACGGTGGATGGACAGCATCGATCGAGAGCGATCCAACCTCATTCCAACCACTTCCAAATAGGTTCTAATCCGACTTTCCGCGAGCAAAATCTCCCAGCCTTTCAAGCCATTTACAACTCAACAGGACTGCTGGCCATAGCCTGCCCTGCAGGATTTTGTACACAGGCGTTCGTGGTCCCCCGCCCGCACACTCGCGGGTCCGTCTCACACACATGGAATCCTGACATACTGCCCTGCAACACTGGAGCAACCCTTCCTGGATTTTAACGCCTCGCACAGCCTTAGCCGCCCCTTCAGCTAACACCGTTCACCAGAACAGGCTGCTGGTCGCCCGCCGCCGACCTGACAAGCTCCCAGTCCTTTACGTTGCCCTTCCAGTCGCTGATCCTCACGCCCCTCACGGCAACAATGATGACCCTGACCTCCTCGCCGGCAACGAAGCACTCCCGCCCGCCGTCCTCGGTGCCGGAAGCCCCGTCCCCTCCGGCCCGGGCTCCGCCGGGCTGGCCGAAGGGGTTGAATCCGGCGCCGGCGTCGTCGTCAAAGGTGTTGTTGTCGAGGTGTGCCTGGCGGTAGAACCTCTCCTCGTCGGTGCCGGCGTCGGCGACGCGGGCGCTGCCGTTGATGGTGGCGCTGATGCTGGACATGGCGCTCGTGTTGAGGTTGAGCAGCAGCGAGGCGAGGCTGGAGCGCGAGGGCGAGACGGAGGAGGCGCCGCCGGAGAGGCGGCGGGCGGTGGTGGTGGGCGGGCGGTGCGAGACCCAGTCGTGCACGAGCAGCGAGACGTGCGGGTTCGTGACGAGGTTGGCCATCTTCTTGGAGGCCGGGTTGGTGGTCATGACGATGACGGGCTCCGAGGGCGAGTACGGCGAGGAGGGGAGGTAGGTGTAGTTCATGAGGGAGACGTTGGGGATGTTATCGGTGCATGTCGCGAGATGGAGCTGGCGGTGGTGGCATTGGTTAGTCGCGCGCAGAGCGAAGGGTGTGTGAGTGTGTGTATGCTGGGGCGGGTGGCATGGTGTGGTGCGCACGTACGAAGCGGGCATTCTCGAGGCACTGGATCACCTCTGGCGGGAGGGACGAGGTGGCCTGGCGGTTGTTGTCGCCAATGGAGGCGGCTGCGTTGAGAGGTATTTGGGACATGGTAGCGTGGCTCTTGGTGTGCTGAGCCTGTGATGTGGTCTGGTGTAGTGCGGACTACCGTGGGTAGTGTTTGATGGCGGATGGAGGGACTGGCTTGTACTTCGCGGACGGAGCTCTCTCCCACATGCCAGCTCTGATGACGGCCAGACGCTTAGCTAAGGAGGGGCTGGCTCTTGGATGGGCTCGATTTTCCATTTTCCCATTACAACCCCTGTCAGCCAGACCCGCAGTGACGTGGAGGCATTCCCCGGAGTCGGCAGGGGTCTACACTGTAATGGACGTACATAGTGTACCTAGGTAGAAAGACACAGGTACATAGATACATGATAATAAGTGTTGGCAGTTCCCCAGATTCCAATCGAGCACCAGAACCACATCATTCGTATTTTGACACTGTGTAAGTGCCCATGTCGTCAAGTATCCCCCACGCCATTTTTCATAGTAAAGAACAACTATTTCATGACAATTGCCGGCCACCGCCTCTACTGTATATCGTACTGTCCCCCTGCAGGTGGCTTGGGAGTCGGAGCTTTCGAGGGAAGGTTCGGCACAACACTGTAGGCTTGAAGACGGCTATCAACGGCTGACCTCCAATTGTCCTTCACCTCGGGACGGACGACACCATCAACGTCGCGTCTCCCCAGGAAAGACAAGACGGAGCCAAATTCTCTGCCAGTGATGTGAAGGTTTCCTTGCCTCGCCTCCCAATTGACTGACTGAATCCGTACTCCAAAGACCACAAACGCCACCACACACGAAACACCATGAGATCCATCAAGAGCGCCCATCGGCGTCTCCCCCTCCGCCCGGCATCGAGGGCCCTACTTTCCACATCAACATCTACATCTTGCTCTCAAACTCCTACTTCAAGCATCACACCCATAACATCCGTAATAATAGCAAACCGCGGTGAGATCGCCCTCCGCGTCCAGCGCACCGCCTCCAAGCTCGGCATCCGCACAACAACCCTCTACACTGACGTCGACCGCAACGCCCAGCACACCACAGCCACCCCTTACTCTCACTCCCTTCCCAACTACCTGGATGGCGACCGCATAATTGCTCTGGCAAAGCAGAATGGCATCCAGGCCCTCCACCCAGGCTATGGCTTCCTGTCCGAGAACGCCGCCTTTGCCCAGAAGTGCCAGGACGCCGGCATCGTCTTCGTCGGGCCACCTGCCTCCGCCATGGCCGACATGGGCGACAAGGCCCGCTCCAAGGAGATCATGACCGCCGCCGGCGTGCCCTGCGTCCCGGGCTACCACGGCTCCGAGCAGGCCGTCGAAGCCCTGCAGGCCCACGCCGTCGACATCGGCTTCCCCGTGCTGCTCAAGAGTGTCAAGGGCGGCGGCGGCAAGGGCATGCGCATCGTCGCCTCCGAGGCCGACTTCCCCGCCCAGCTGCGCTCCGCCCGCGCCGAGGCCCGCGCCAGCTTCGGCGAGGGCGGCGAGGTCATGCTGGTCGAGAAGTACGTCGTGCGCCCCCGCCACGTCGAGGTCCAGGTCTTTGCCGACAAGCTCGGCAACTGCGTCGCCCTCGGCGAGCGCGACTGCTCCGTGCAGAGGCGCCACCAGAAGATCCTCGAGGAGAGCCCCGCCCCGCTGCTCGACGACGCCACGCGCAAGGACCTCTGGGCTAAGGCGAGGACCGCCGCCCTGGCAGTTGGCTACGTTGGCGCCGGCACTGTCGAGTTTATCCTGGACAGGGACACCGGCCGCTTCTACTTCATGGAGATGAACACCAGGCTGCAGGTCGAGCACCCCGTCAGCGAGATGGTCACCGGCACCGATCTGGTTGAGTGGCAGTTCCGCGTCGCCGGCGGGGAGGCGCTGCCCCTGACGCAAGACGAGATTGAGGCGAGGATTGAGGAGAGGGGCGCTGCTATCGAGGCCAGGATATATGCCGAGAGCCCCGAGAAGGAGTTCATGCCCGACTCGGGCAAGCTGGTTCACCTCGTCACTCCCAAGACGGACGAGGATGTCCGGATAGACGCTGGCTTCATCGAGGGCGACACCGTGTCCTCAGCCTACGATGGAATGATTGCCAAACTCATCGTTCGCGGCAAGGACCGTGAGACGGCGATACGGAAGCTGGAATTGGCGCTTCGCGAGTATGAAGTGGTTGGCCTTAGCACGAACATCGAGTTCCTGAAGAGGCTCTGCAGGAGTCAAGCCTTCATCGACGGAGACGTCGAGACAGGGTTTATAAAGAAGCACGGCGACGAGTTATTCAAGCCCAGGCACATAGACAACGAGGTCTTTGTGCAGGCTGCCCTCGGACTGCTCACAGCACAGCTACAGAGCGACACCTCAAGGTCAGGCGCGCACGGGGAGGTCCTCGGGTTCGGCTCAGGGAGCGCTTCATCAGGCGAGCGAAACTACTCCTTCAAGAGCATCGACAGCTACAGCTCGCAAGAGGGCGAGGTCGTACAGGCAAGCATCACACAGCTGGGAAACAACCTCTTCAGCGCGACCGTATCGCGCAAGGGCCAGGGCCAGCCGCAGGTCTTTGAAGATCTCGTCTGCGAGCCAATCTCCTCCTCCACCACACTACCCAATCCGTCAAAGACGGGCGTACGGACCTTCTTCCCCCGCGAGAGGCTGGACACCACCGTTGTGTCAGACCCGACCAACTCGCACAAGCTCAGTGTTTTCCAGCACGGCGTTAAGACGGAGCTCCTGCTGCAGCAGCCGTCATGGTACGAGAAGGCGCTCGGGCTGCAGGAGGTCGCCGCCTCGGTGGTGGCGCCGATGCCGTGCAAGATCCTCAGAAATGAGGTTAGTGAGGGAGAGAGCGTGGAGAAGGGAGCACCGCTGGTTGTGTAAGTCCCCATAAACTTTGTCTTTTCCGCTTGTCCTACGGTCGCACTAGACATCGAAGAAGAACAAAATAGCGATCGAATCTTTTACTAACACTTTCAAAACCACAGAATCGAGTCAATGAAGATGGAGACGGTTATCCGGTCACCGCAGAGCGGTGTAGTCAAGAAGCTCGCGCACAAGGAGGGTGATATTTGCAAGGCAGGCACTGTTCTAGTTCTGTTTGAGGAAGCCGAAGAAAAAGATGAAGCCTCACCTTAAGGAGGGTTCAGGATTCTAGAAAATAAACAGAAGGTGTATTTGCTGGATTCATACATGTAGAGGACTACTATATGGTCCCGACAATGGTATAGTCTGCTTGGGCTTATACGACTATAGACATTTGAGTCCCACTAAACAGCGGAGGTGAAGTGATAAGTGACCTTAAGTCGGGTAAGAGAGAAGAAAGTTATGAACAAATAGCGTTGTTCGGAGGATAAATTGGCTTTTGCCCAGACCCCTGACTGTGACATTCCTGTATTCGGCTGTAGACCTGGGCACTACTATTTCGCTCTCGTATTCGTCTTTACGAAGGCGAGACCACCCTCTCGCCAATTGTCCACACGGGCCAAATACTGCGGCCCGACTTTATTGAACCAAGGGTTTACAAGCGGATTCTAACAAGACTCCGAAAAGTAAGGGCTATGGGATTGAAGTATAAAAGACCCAATGCGCTCTGCCTATTCAAGGTACAAGAGGACATATCTGTAATCCATTATTCCATCGCAGCACCCACAAATTACCCTCACTCTCTACCTCTTAACAACTCAAATAGCAAACATGACGGCTATCAGCAATCACATGGTTGAAGACGATGCCCACAAAAAGGGCGAAGCCATACATCTGGCGAGGGCCGCCGCTCTCAGAGCTTCCTACCAGCAATGCCAAGTTTGAGGAGAAGCCCTTGAACCTCACGGACGTGAGGACCCTCGCCGAGGAGGACAAGCCCAAGGTCGATACCCACGGGTTTTGCTTCGTCGATCTTAAGTCCGAGACTGTCGCAGGCGTCCATAATGATAACGACGCAGCGCCATATGTGGAAGAAATGGCAGAATTCCTGAAGAAGTTCCTAGGTGTGGAGACAGTTATGGGTTTCAATGCCAGAGTAAGATGAGCCCAACCGCACAGAAATGTTGACGCCCGTCTTAAGAAAACTCACAACTCCCTTTATTTAGGCCCGAAGCACAAACCCCGATCACAAGATCACGCCGGTTAGCATCGAGGCACACGCCGACACCAACAAGGATATCGTCTGGGGGTACTGTCTCGAGGCCCCTGACCGAAGACGAGAGAGACCTCGTGCGGAGCGGAAAGCTCAGGCGCGAGAGTTTTCAATATCTGGCGCCCTAGGGTCACCCACGCGGAGGATTTCCCCCTGGCCGTCTGTGACCCTAACACGCTCGATGTAAACCGTGATATCATCATGCTGGATAACACCACGCCTGAGACCTTGGCGTAAGTACTGTGAAAGCAGTGCCCCAGGGCTCTTTCCGCCTTGTTCCATTTTCCCTCAAGGACTTGGGCATAGGAAAATAGCAAGACCTTCACGTGTGGGTTATATTCAGGCCAATGCTAACAGTTGATGTCAAAATAGTGAGCTGTCGTACGTTCGATACAGTCCGGAACGCAAGTGGTACTGGCTCAGCAACCAGACCCCAGACGAATTCATCCTCTTCACGCAGTCGGACTCGCACCCCCCACAAGACCAATTCAGGAACGACTTCAACCACGTGCCCCACAGCGCGTTCCGCAACGAGGCCGCCCGCCCGGGCTGCCCACAGCGGCAGAGCATCGAGGCGCGCTTCATCGTCCTGGAGCCCGCCCCGTACAGCCCGCCCGCCAGGAACCCGTCGAACAGGCCGCCCCCGGAGACGAGGAGCATGCCTTACACCAAGCACATCAAGGCGCCTAACGCCCTGACGGCCGAGGCGCCGGCGCCGGCTTCGAAGGAGGACAGGGGGGTCAGGCTGGGCGCGTATGTGGCCAAGAAGGTGGAGCTGAAGACTGCGCCGGTTGCTGTCAAGGCGAATTGATCTGCTTGAATGTGCTAGATTTGACGTATTTTTTTCTAGAAGCTAGAATAGGGTATTACACTACTTGCATGCCCAGGTGGAATTCCCCATCGATGGTCATAATTTGTCAGTTGAAACAGGAATTAAACAGGTCGCGCAAACTTAAGGAAAGTCAAGAAAATGGACTTCAGCATTATTTCGTTGTCCACCAAGTCATGTGATTCTTTGCGTCTTGAAAGCAAGAAATTAAAAATGCCAATCATTGCGCTTCTCACAGCTATGTGATTTCCCACATCAGACATGGGAAATCCACCTCCACTTTAGAACATCAGACACTTGTAAAGGTTCCGTCAATAAACTTTGTACGGAAACAGAGTGGTGTCGAGGGAAGTAATTGATGTAAATGTGTGCATAGAAGATTTACCGTACCCAATTGCGGCAGACACCTCATTCAGAGGTCTTCGGCCCGAGTTCAAGTTGATCGATCAGGGCTCGCTCCATCCGCAGCCAAAAGGGCTTCTCTGAGCCCGGGACAGAAATCTGCACTAAGACAATATGGACAGCCTGACCCCACGATTCTGCGAGTTTCTTGGCCCAACAGTGGCTGAGGTCTCATGTTTCAAGCCATGATCTGAAGAATTTACCATATACGAAAGCTTCCTTGTGAGGTATGAGGTGGCTTACTTGAGGCAGCTGTTCAGTGGAGTGGCATCAACGCAGATCTGGGCGTCCAGGCAACTATTATGCATGTCTCATTCACGCATTTGGAGAGTATACGTTACCAGGTTGCAATGTATTGGTACCGTTTGGTCAGTCTTGAAGTGGGCAAGGGGTGGTAGCTTAAAAGAGTGGCTTATGGCAACTCTAGGGACTCCAGTGGGAAAAGCGTTTACGGGATATTGCTCGGAACGGTGTGCTGCTGGCAGCATCTTATTCAGCTGCGGTTTGTATTAGTTTCACATACTATTATAAGGCTAGACTGCGTCTTTATATGTCTCCTCCCCATGGCGAATAGTCTTGGCTCTGTCCCGTGACCTGAGTTTTGCTGTATGTGCCTGTGCCCATATACACAGTAGTAAACCGAGGTACGTCAATTCAAACTCGGTCCATTAACATGTCCAAAACTTTGATGCCTTCATCAAAATCTTTTCTGAAGATTCCCTGCATCACCCTAGGTCGTAGTGGCACGGCCGGTGCATCACGGATTGCCCGTTGAAACCCATATTCGTCATACCAGTCATCGTTGCTGTCGGCAAGACGGCCATCCACTGTCCTATGGTAGATCATGATGTGCTCTGCGGTGTGGTTGATTAAGCATTCCTAATTCTAGCTTAGCGTGCAACCGAGGGAAAGGAACTGTATTCAAACTACTTGGTATATATCTTTTCCGTCGCGAGGCCGACGGTACCTCACCTGATGCTTTTGCAAGATGATGGCCGGATAGAAAGGTTCTTGAAACAGTTCCTCCTCACTCTCCGTGAAGCCAATATTACAGAGACTATCATAAATGATGCGTTTCTCTTTCTCTTTAGGTGTCAGGTGATCAGGGTCGAAAATTTGGCCCATGTTGAACCATTGAACATCATCGCAATCAACAAATTGTGATCAGTCAACCTGCAGGTCTTCAGTTTGGGCAGATGGCTAAGCGTCTGGGCGAACAACAATGCTTCATAACCCTGATTCCCGCCGCCATTTGGAGATGATACATTTGTGATGTGCTGCTCAAGTGGACGTATTGCCTCGCATGACTTGGAAAGACAGCAAACATCGGCGCAGCGCCAGAGCAAGGTTCCATATCAACGACAGTCCGGGACCAGTAGACGGGCATGGCTTCCTCATACACAGCCTGGCATGTGAGTAAGAGCTGGTGATGCTGCGAGGGTCGCAGCATCCACTTCTTCACGGGCATCATCCAACCTTGATCAAAGGTGGCGGCACGGTGCCAAGGGAACGAGGTGGTCTTGGCCGTGGACCCCTCGAGAGCCTCACCGTAGATCTTGAGGCGCAGTTCGGCTGGGAGCATCGTGAAAAATAGCGAGTCGAGTTGCCCACTTGCAGTTCTGTGCCCCTTGTCACAGGGCGTTGCGGTATCAATGGTACGGGTTTTGGTGTTTTCCATGATTTCGGCTGGCCAGCGTTTCAAGTGTACTGAAGGCTTGCAAGAAAAGAGATGTCAACCTCTTGTGATTAAGTTGACTGACATGAAGTGATTTGTGTAGCACTCATGGAAAAGAAAGAGAGAAAAAAAATGACAACCCCTCCTTATCACCAGGCAAATGTCAGGCAACGTGCCCTCTCAACGGTGGTCTGGAATTCAGCCAGCAGGTAGCTACGTCACAGCGCGTCACTCGACCCTAAGAGGGTCACTGCAGAGGCCTCAGGTCCCAGGGGTAGACGACCGCGGGCTCATTCCCTGGACGAGGCTCTACTGCATCAGAGGTGCTGTATGAGTGCGCAACCACAGTTGTGCGTATTTTTTGACTGTTGAGTCAACGGCGTTGGTTTAGGTGTTGAGACAAGGGACGGGTTGGGAGTTTTGGGGCCGCACTTACACACGCAACAAGAGGTGGAGAGAGAGGACGGGAAGCATACGGGAGGGACCCACCTGACAGGTGTGGACCGCCAGCTGTGGACCTACTGTACGCACCTAATGGGTACCAGGTAGACAGATCGACTACTGGAGACGAACCAGCCCAGGTCGGTCGTCTGGCAGATGAGTTGGCAGAATAGGGGAAGATGGATCCAATACCCGCCCAGGCTATCTAGTTAGGTATACTGGGCATCAGTCCATCGACACAGGTGATTCCCACAAAGGTGTTTGCCCCAAGGACACATACATGGTCGCATTCTTCGCCATTGTCTAGGACACTTGCAAACTCCAATGGAAAAGGGGTAGACCCAGAAGTAGCCTTGGCTGACAGTGGCCTTCTAAATTGTGTTCCCAATAACCAATATCGATGAATTCGTGTGGATGTTGGAGTGTGACTGGTCCCAAACGTTGATGTCTGTTCCTGTTTCACGAAGCGTTGTGCTCACCGTGCAACCAAGCCGTTGTTTGCACATCATATCAAGGACTGTAATGCCAGGCCCAGGGACAATGAAAACTTCAGTGTGACAGACAAGGAAAGGTGTTTGATTTGTGATCTAGGATCAGGGAGTGTCACTACTTAATCCTCATGCTGACAGCAGCCTCGGCCCTTCTTCCGCCCTTTAAAGATACAAACTTCGCATGCGTGAAGACACCCAAGGAAAACCCAACCCGTTTATGATGCGTGAAATTGGAGCACCCGTGTCACGACTGACGGTGCTATTATGCTAGATAAGCCAAGTCCCACCCAGAGAACCACTTTGGAGTGGGTCTAGAGAGCCCCTTTCAGGTCTGCCCCGTCCATCATCTGAGGACGTGAAGGTTATGGCACATGTTCCCCGCTTTAGGCGTGGATCTCACCGAGAAACTCCTTGAGCTCCTCATCGACGAGCTCATGGATCTTCTCGGAGAACTTCTCGGCCTTGTTGGCAAAGGACTCGCCGGCCGACGTAACCTTGCCAGAGATGACCTTGAAGTCGTTCTCGATGGCCTTCTCAAGCTCTGAGACCGACTCGAGGACCTTCTCATCAGCACTCGACTTCCTCTCCTCGGGCTTAACGACGTAGCTACCGCCCTCGACGATGGACGAGTAGTTGCTGCAACCGCCGCCGTTCCAGGCCAGCAGGTTGGGGGTGTCCCGGGGAATATCAGTGAGGGCATCAACGGTGGCAATGCTGATCAGCTGGCTCTTGAGCTCCTTAGGTGTGATGGCAGCGACGGAGTACTCAGAGTCGGAGGAGGGCTGCAGGGACAGGTAGTAGGCCAGAAGACCGCAGATATGGGGAGAGGCCATGGAAGTTCCCGAGATGGTGTTAACCGCGGTCTTGCTTCCGATCCAAGTAGACTGGATGCTCAGGCCAGGGGCAAAGATGTCAGTGCACTTTCCGTAGTTGGAGAAGTAGGCACGGCTGTCGTCAATTGCCGAGGCACCGACGGTGACGGCCTTGTCAGCGGCAGCAGGCGAGTAGTTGCATGCATCCGCGTTGTCGTTGCCTGCGGCGACTGCGAAATGAAGACCAGCGTCGACGGCAGCGTTAACAGCCTGGTCGAGCAGGTTGGTCTTGCCACCACCGAGAGACATGTTGGCGACGGAGCCCTTGAAGCCCTTGCGCTTGCCATTCTTGGCAGCCTTGACCGCGTCCTGGTGGGAAGTGGCAGCGAAGTCGACGCCAGCAATGACATCCGCCATTGTGCCACTACCGTTAGAGCGGAGAACCTTGACAGCATAGACGTTGGCCTTTTTCGCGACTCCGTACTTCTTTCCGGCGATGGTTCCGGAGCAGTGGGTGCCGTGTCCGTTGCCATCCTCGTCGGCATCACCGTTGGGGATGGTCTTGCCCCAGTGGGCGCGGCCCTCGAAGTCAACGTGCTCAGTGTTGGTGCCGGTGTCAATGACATAGGCGTCGACGCCCTCGCCACCGTCCTCGGCATAGAGGTATTTGTTGAAAGTGCCGAAGGAAAGGGAGTTGCGATGGGAGACACGAGCGAGACCCCATGGGGCCATCTTCTCGGTCTCGCCGTCACAAGACTCCTGAGCTTCGTACTTCATCGTGTGGACGACGGTGTCTTGCTCGATGGCCTCAACCTGTCGGCAAATACCGGATCAGCAAATGTACGATTGAAATGATGGCAAGGGGATTACTGTTAATCAACATCGTGGTACTCGTAGCATCTGGCAACAGAGGCAGCCGGCCAAGCCGCATACGATGTTCTGAAGGAGAGCGGTGCTCTCCGATGAACGGAGTAGCTGGGAGTTGGACTTACGTCAGGATGTCTTCGGATCTCCTCGATGGTGGCATCATCAAAGTGACCGGCGTAGCCCATGAAGGCACCGCCGATCTTGTAGGTGTGCTTAAGACCCTCGAAGACAGTGTCGACGAGAGGGAACTGGCCACGCTTCCGCAGCTCACGCTCGCGGGACTCCTGGCTGGCGGAGTGGACCGAGCTCAGCCAGGTGTGGTGGTCGGCGGCGTGTGAGTCAGTCACATGCTTCTTGAACTTGATGATGTAGCGGTTGGGGATGGCGTCGGCGTTGGACGAGCTCAGGATGGGGGCGACCCCATCGTGGATGGTGCCGGTGCTGAAGGATGGAACAACAGCAGCTGCAGCGCAGGCTGCGAAGGAGAGGGCGGCGAAGCCTCTCATGGTGACTGCGAGCCTGGGGCGGAGATGACAGGAACGATAAGGAATGGAGGATGGTCAGTGGATGTCTACCAGCGACGACAAAAGGTTGCGGATAAAGTAGGAATCAAGAATGACGAAGAATAGGCGCAAGGATAGGAGATGAAGAGCAGAGGTCGTGTGGACGCAAGATACAGAAAACGATGATGGACGGACAGGTTGATGTTGTTGTTGATGGTGATGGTGAAGGAAGAGGAAGGACGAGGGTTTAAGATGGACGAGGGACCGAGGAGTAGAGCAGGTCGATCAGCAGCGGCCGTGTTGCGTTGTTGGGGCAGCTGCTGTCGTTATCAGAGGAAGGCAAGGCACGGGACCGGCGTTATCACCCACTAAGGATGACGACTGACGACACCACGGGCACGATGGACCAGTGCTAGACAGTACGTACCTCGTGCCAAGTGGGGATCCCAGGCGCGAGTGGGGCCCCCAAGTCGCAGGTACGTCTCGCCCGCTCGCGCCTGCCAGGCAAAGGGTCCCGAGAGCCAGCACTGAGCAGCCCAGCTGGCAAGCTGCCCAGGCTGCTAGGGTGCGCGCCCAGGTGAGACTTAGGTAAGCCGTGTGCGTAGCCCACGGCTGCCTTGCCTTAGGTGCAAGCGGTTCCCCTGCCAGCTTGCGCCCCACAAGGAGACGGGGGGGACGCTGGTAGCAGGAAGCTGCACCCAGCGGTCTTCTTGTTCTCGCCTGCCTCCAGCCTGCCAGCTGCCTGCCTGTCAGGCCCTCTCTTGGTTCGGAAACGGAAGGGGGGGCTGGGCTGGGCTGGCGGGCCGGCCAGGGGGGGCTAGGAGCTTTCCCCGGACTTGCGAGGCAGGCAGCTGCACACCCTCGCTCCCCCGGCACGAAGCAGGCAAGCTCCCCTGATAAGAGCTCCTGTGCTGAGACGCCTGTATCTACCCACCGCAGATACGGTTTGGATTCGAGCTGAGGCCGGATGCGATGTCAGACATCTAGTTGGCACGAGACCTGCTCGTTTATCCATTGCAGAAGCAAGAACAGTGTGAAACACCCTCCCTCCCCACACAACCATCTAGTGCCGTGATCACGCAGTCTAAGCCTGCCAGAGACAGACACTGCACTATGTCCAGGAAGTGAGTACCAGGTACGGCGGCTGAGATCATGCGGACGAGGACCCTGCGGGACAGCAGCAACCACCGGCCACCCTCGGGTGAACCTTATCTGAGATGATGGATGGTCGCCTCGACTCAATCCGCAACCACTTCCAAGGACCGGCGTTCGCCACACCTGGCAGGAGCTGTCCACGACAAAGCTGATGGCTTGCCCTGCGATGGGTCCTCCTGGAGCTCACGTTGACCGTCGAAGTCCACAGTGAAGTTATGTGTCATCCCAGCATCCTCGCTTCCCCCTTGCCCGTTCCTCCAGCTCCTCCAGCAGCGGAACGGGAGGCTTGCAGATCCCGCGGTACCTACGTAGGTCAGATGGACGCGCAGATGGCACCACGTGCCCTGAGGCCGAACCGGCCACCCACACGCACCACCATGCTGGCCCTGAGTCAACTGCGAGGCGAAAAGGAGCCCATCATGCCTCTGTGGAATGACTCGAGAATTGATCTCGGTCGGGAAGCAAAGCCCCCTATGACGCCCTTCTTGACGATCCCCGCCCATTCTAGGGGAGGACTGTGCTGCGAAGAAGGGACCCCTAAACCCATACGAGCACACGGGCCATGAAAGCATATTCTACACCGCACCCTGAGGGAGGACGGTCAATATCATGATTGTCGTTCCCTCACCGAGTCCAGACGACAGGGTAAGAATACACAGGCCGATGTGCGAGCCTCTTACTAAAACTAGACTGCTTTGAGTTGGCATTCAACTAGACGACCGGTTTGGTCACCGGTTCAGATAGATATTGACACTGCAAGTCCGAACCTTCTTACACCACAGCCTTTTGCCAAGTATACAATCGTCGAGCACAAGTCCGTACAAAACATATTGAGAACCAAAATGTCCATTGTGCCGTCTATGCATGGAACCTTCCGAACATCGTAGCGCAACCGCGCAAAGGCATCCACAACACCCAGGGCATATTCCCCCCTCCCCCCCTTCTGTTTGCCCGGAGCACCAACCTGTCGTGATCTATTCACCAAAGTACCATCTATGGAGCCACTGGGAGAATCTACCAAAGGCCGGCCGGATCAAGCCGCTGTCAGCCTCGAAAACCGGCCAAAACGGATACGGCCGTCGCAGCGCTGTCCCTCTAAAGTATGCCGCCGAGAGCTGAGCGTTGGCAGCCTTCCATATCCTCCTCTCCTCGATCAGAGCTATCACCATTGTAGCGAACCACAATAACAAGATGAACAGAGCGATCTGGAAAAACGGAATCCTGGCAAGTACAGGGCGCCTCACGTTCTGCCCGGCCAGGTATCGCAAGTTCAAGTACCAGAACATTTCACCCACCCAGAGAGACAGGGACATCAAGATTTCGCGGAATCTTACGAACAAAGCGAGAATGTAAACGTCCCAAAGCAGTGTCAGGAACGTCATGACTCGATCTCGGGGTGCAGCCTCAGGCGTTGGGACGGGAGTGGCAGGAGGCGTTGGGTCGTGAAGGGCAGGAGGCGCCGACCCCTCTCTGCGTCCCGCCCCCGGGATCCGGGGGGCGATAGGATCGGTCCCGATGGGAGGCTCTGAGCTCCCGCTATCTCTCCTCCCGGGCCCGGCAGGTTCTGGCTCAGCGGGAGCGTCTGCGTCCCCTCCTCCCCTAGGGCGAATGAGACCTGCTGCTGCCGCTAGCACATTTCTGAAGCCCTCTGCGAGACTCAACGGGGGCGCGGCTCGCGGAGGCGCTGGCAGTCCAGCCATGTTTCTGCAAGTGTAGTAGGCGACCTGTGGCAATCCACCCGCCGGGGGAACGCCATATGTGCCCCTGCCACAGCAGGGGCATCTCCCACCGCGCCGGCCGCCAGGTGCTATCGCGGGGGCTTCCACTGCCGGCTCTTGCACTGCCGATCTCTCTTCCTCTGGAGGTTGTATCGGCACGGTCCCTGCTTGGTC
The DNA here is from genome assembly GCF_014595645.1 of Diaporthe citri. NCBI lineage: Eukaryota > Fungi > Ascomycota > Sordariomycetes > Diaporthales > Diaporthaceae > Diaporthe > Diaporthe citri. The sequence goes on along the minus strand of NW_025064846.1, from coordinate 6,792,330 downwards.
GCCTGGGGCTTGGGCCTCAGGTTGTTCGCCCGGGGCTGGGGCATCGGCAGGGGCATCGGCAGGGGCATCGGCAGGGGCATCGGCTGGGGCATCAGCTGGGGCATCAGGCTGGCCGCCCTCCGCGCCCGCCGGATATGGTGTGTTCGGCCGGTCGGCGTCATTCGCCTCCTCGACGATGCCGAGTGCGGCCAAATCAAGCGGGGCAGGCCTCCTCCTGCCGTTGCCCTCGTCTGCCGCCGTCCCGTCGTCCGCAAACCTCACACTACGGCCGCTGCTAGCCCGAGATCGTGACGATCCTGCCCCTGATGAGCCTCCCGCGGACCTCGGCGGGTTGCCGAGAGCGAGGTCGCAAGTACAGCCGCAGGTTGGCAACTCACCCAGCTCCGGTGGGAAGCGGAAAACGGGCACGCAGTCGTCGCATGGTCCGTTGGGGTGCGTGGCGAGCCATTCCGGAATCACGCGGAGAGGCGCGAGATTCACAGCATCCGGCTCTCCAACTGACGCATTTGAGCGCCTACTGGAACCGCCGGACTGCCTGCTGGAACCACCGGATTGCCTACTGCCAGCCGCTGACTGCCTGCTGCCAGCCTCTGGCGATGTCGGAACTCCACCTAAGTTGCTACCGGAACCATCCGATTGCCTACTGCCAGCCTCCGACTGCCTCTGGACCCAGCTGAGCGATTACCGGGAGGATCCGACTGCCTGCTCCCGGCCTCTGATTGTCCCCGAGACCTGGGCGATTGTCTACTGCCAGGATCTGATGGTCCTCCCTGCGCCTCTAGTTCATCCGGGATGTTCTGAGGGCTCGCTGTGTCTGCGCGCGAGCCCGACCGGCTTCGTGAATCGCCACTTGACGACTCTCTGTCGCGGTTGCCTCCGAACAGGTTGCTAAACAGGCCAGTCCCAGGGCGGCTAGGGGGAGAAACTCTGGTAGCTTCGAGTCTCGCGACCTGTGTGGAGAGCCCTTCAGCTTCCTGCCTGAGTTGTTCTCTACTTTCTGTGACGTCGCGGAGCTGGAGCAGGAGCTGGGTCCTGGATAACTGAGCGTTTTCCGAGAATGGCGCCGTGTTGGCATCCAAACCCTCAGAATTGAGGCCGGCCCTTGCTCGGAGCCGCCGCACCAGTTCCTCATGCCGCCAGAGGTTGGTCAGAAGGTTCGTCAGGTCCGTGAAGGTCTGCTCACGCGCTGGGGATCTAGGGGGTGACCCTGCCGGCGATGTGGATGGCGCCGCTGGGGCGGATCCGTCGGAGCTGCCCTGACTTGGTGGCTGGCCCTCGGGATCCTGTCTTGGTGGTGCGGCTCGGGAGTTTGCCTCCTCAGCCTGCCGCCTGAAATAATCCACCTCGAATTCAAGTTCCTCTATTCGTCTTAGGTCGTCTCTCCGTGCTGCGTTTGTATTGACTTGCCATTGTCTTCTTTCTTCCTGTTGTGCCTCCTGTGTTCTTTGCTGTTCATCTTCGAGCCCAGTCGTAGCTTCTACGGCGTCTAGACGAGCCTGTTCTAAGGCCAGGACCTTGCCTATGAGTTCTTCCTTCGAATTTCTCCTCAGCGCTTCAGGGTGCAAGGGGGGGAGCTCCGGTTGCGATGCTTGTGAATCGAGCGACAATCTGCCAGAGGCGCGGGACGTGCCTCGCCGGCGGCCTAGGGTGGGTGAACTTCTTTCCATAAGGTCTATTATGATTTTGGCCGTGTTTTCAACATAGATCCTCTCGTCGTCGAGGCCGTTATTCACTCTATCCCTCGCCGCTTGGGTTCTTCTCTCCGTCTCCTCGATAATTTGAGTCTGGACGTCAGCCGGAACCCTCGCTCCAGCCGCTGCGAGCACTTCTCTCATGCCCGCCATCCCTTCGGCCGCAATTTCATCCAGAGTGTTGACGCCCAGCTGGAATTCCCACTCCTGGGCGCGGCCACGTTCCTGCTTCCATTTGACCCAGTCATTCGTGACTTCATAAACCCTCATTTGATCGAATATACCGAGGAAGGCGCGGTTCCGTCTGTTGGACACCCAATCAGGGTCTACGGGCGTGGCAAGAAAATCCCCTCGATTACCACCTGCGCTCCGTGACACAAAAGGACTGGGCCGATTGCGTACTCCGATGGGGGTCGGGGTGTTCTCTCCTCTGGCTTCGAGATCGGCAACCTCAGTATCGATCGAGAGCCCCGTATCGGCGCGTGTCGCACGGGGGCCGGCATTGTCTTTACCTGGAGGGGATCCCGCGCCCTCCTTCGAACCGCTGCCTTGGCTGTTAAGCCTACGGCGGGAAGGGCCAACGAGCTCGGGAACCTGTGGTTCAGGAGTCTTGGATCCTGGCTCCTCCACGAGAGAAACAGGTCGAGACCCAGATGTTACTGACTGGTTGGACCCCTGGGGAATGTTGCCTGCGCTACCAAGCGTGGCCGAGGTAGCACGTCGGCCACCGATCAATCGCGTCAAACCAGACAGGAAGCCGCCCTTTGACGGTGTCGCAGGGACAGCTCCAGCTGATGAGGGTGTTTGTGCAGAGTTCTCATCCTGCGACTGTGGGCTGAAGGGCCCGGGGAGTTCTGGACGCACTGGGTCAGCCCCTTGAACGGCTCCTTGTTGAGGCTGCCCGGTGGCACTTGTGTCTTGCGTGCCTCCTCCGTCTGGGTTCTGGTCGGCGCCGGCCGGTGGCTGAGGGGGCTGAGCATCGCCGCCAACATTAATTTGGTCCCAGTCTGCGTCCTCTGGTTCCAGGAGAGCGGCCAAAGGATCATCTGCTGTTGGCTCAGGAGATGGTGGTTTGTTTCCGTCGCCATCATCACCGCCCGTGTTCGACATCGCGGCTGGCAGCAATGGTATTCGAAGTGCCAGTGGATTGTTGCTTCAAGTCTTCTACGACAATCCGCTCGTAGGCAACTCTAACAGCTTTAGACAGAACAACCTGGGTACTATCGAGCGCGACACCTTCTCGGTGCTTCGCTGGTTAAAGACCCTCTTATGCCGCTGCACCATTCCATTGTCCCGTACGCATGAAGTCGGACGTTTGTGATAAAGAAACTCTCCAAAAGCAGTAAATTGAGGACATTTTGATGAAAACGGCGATGCGTACGAGTGAGGGGATGGAAGTGAAGACCAGCGGCTTTGTGTTGTGCTCATGAACGCGAAAGGGGCGTCCTAGCCGGGGCAAACCATTGTCAACGGATCCGGACGTCACTGCCCACCAACTCGTCGGAAAATCACTTGCGCCACTCACTGCACGTCGGAAAACTTTCCCTCCTGTTGAATTGAGCCTCGTGTGGGCATCTCTTCGTCGCAATTTCATTGAACTCGAGCCCATAAGTCATCAGGCGCAGCCTGTACTCATAAACGCTACCGCTGGTCGAATGTCGTATGTAAGCGGTGCGCCCCATGGAAAGAGGCCCTCAAGAATGAAATACTCTCGCAATGAATCCCCAAGTCTTTTTTTTGGCTGGCTGAGTATGATCATGACCAGGTCCCTCGCAAACGCCGAACGCCCTTTGCTGCACCCAGCCCAGTGGCCCTTTAGCTATACGCTCTGCAAGGTTTGACATGCGACGAGTGATGTGGATCTCTTGCTCGTCTAGCTGTACCAGCCTCGCGCTCCTGGACCCTGTGTTTGTGACTCCTGTCTGTGTTCAATTATGGGCTCTTTGATGCTGAAGGCCTGTATAAGATCCCTCCACGTTGGCATGTCGATTGACATAATTGCTTGCCGCTTCATGGTCCCATGTTTGGAGACCGAGTTTGACGGCTGTCCCTTTTCACCAGCGCTGGATGGGCCTAATTGATGTCAGCAAGATGTACAGTCGAAGAAGCCATTAGTGTCCAGACTCACAAAGAGATGGGAGCCCATTCTCCTCGAAGTGCACTTCCACCATTCCCTCGCGAATTAAGAAGCTCACGTAAAACATATTCTCCACTGTCTGGCCGAAAGATCTAGGATTGATGCAAAACCGCACCAGATCCATGTTGCCTGTCTCTGTGACGCCCAATATTTCCATTGCCCGTTCCATCTGCTCGTCATCTACGCTGTCGTCGTCTTGCATCTTCTGCAGCTCATGTATCGCTGTGTCTCGCACCGACTTGAGCTGCTTCAAGATCTTGGTGCAAATGGCAGTGAGGTCGTTCTCGTTCTTTGCAAGGTCCTCAGTATTCAAGACTTCAGGCCGAACCTCCTGTAAGTCCCGTACACGCAGCGGGGCCGTCCTTGTGACCAGTTTCCGGACTTTCTTCTGTACCGACAGCGGCCCAAGCAGGAAACCCGAAAGTGCTGGTCTCCTCACGTTGGGAATGCAGGCGTACCGCCCGAGGTGCGCCCAGTCCATCATATCACCACCCTCCTCGTCATCCGAAGCGTCGTCGTCGGATCCAATGGCGCCTCGTTGCGCACCGGCCCGACGGTTGCGCTGGGTGTGCGTCAGCTCCTCGTCCTCGTCGTCCGCTATGCCGGCGCCGCGGCGCATGTACGTGATGCACTTGGAGACGAACTCGTCCGTGTCAATGCCATTGCCCAGGTTCCCGGCGGTGAGTTTCTGCAGCTTGCGGCTCTGGAGGTCGACCAGCGTAACGAGGGCCTTGGAATCGATGGCAGCCTCGTTTGTCTGTTTAATATTCTTGTTGATCTCCTCGAGGCGTGCGAGTGCCTCGGCGACTTTTGTGGAGCCGACCTGCATGTAGGCCTCTGCATTCTCATGCATGTCTCTCTCGAGGTTGCGGATGCTCTGCTGGATCTCGCGACGCTCCTCGAGCGACTGCTCTGGGTCATATTTGCTTGCATCTTCGTCGGGCTCCATGATTGGTGTACTGGGAAGTGAGAGAAGCCACGAGTGAACTGGGAGAGTCAGGACCAAAGTGCACAGAACAGAAACGACGGGTTGAGATGAAAGACGTGAGCGATCAGGATGTTGGACCCTGACGCGACTAATTAGATGGGAGACGCGTTCAGGTGAAAGTGCTGCGGGCGGGTACAGTGAAGCGTGGGGTAGGCGCTGACGCCATACAGGGGCTGCCCTGTCCTCCAGCGCAGCTCTCCTTTCTGATAACGGCTTATCGGAAGCTCATGTTAGCGCTGCCTGCCGCTGAGGCCCCATTTGCTGTGGGCGCAGCCGTGCTTGCGGTGATGATCTCACAGGCAAACAGGCCAAATGATCTATGCTTTGCGATTCCGCAGTTGACCATTTCCACCACCTCCTCGTCAACTCACCTTGGCTATGATCCCGCTCCTCAGTTGAACATCGAAGCATCTGGCTTCTGAGAACTGCCATTTTGCAGCTATCGGGCTGGACACAAGGCAAGATATGAAACGATGGAGCCATTCTCTTTCGCGAGTTCCGAGGCAGTCCAATATCCTGTCAGGGTCCGCATGTAAGCATATCTTCGCACTCGGAAGATCATGTGTCTGTGCCTTCTGATGCGCCTGGACTGTACTGACTCTTTTCAGAATCAACTTGGAAGGCGACGAAACCCCTTACCTGTTCTCCACGCTCCTCGAGAAAGCAGAGCTTCGCCATGTCGGGTCCAACACCAGCCCTCACTCGGACCTCTATGTCACGGTGCAAGTTTGGGCAGGCTCAAAGCCCCTGACAGTTCCTGTCCAGACAGCATACAAAGCTTTCAGGACAGAACGGAAATGGAACGAGTGGCTGACGCTGCCGATAAACTACTCCAACCTGCCAATCAACTCGTGCCTCGCCGTCACAATATGGGACCTCTCCCCCACGGGTGGCAACAACGCCCAGGGGCATGCGATTCCCTTTGGCGGCACCACACTCCCCTTGTTTGACAAGGATAACCAGCTCCACAAGGGACGCCAAAAATGTCATGTTCACAGACACAAGCTCGCCGACGGCAATGACAACACGACTACACCGGCGGTTGAAGGGAAAAAGAAGCCGGGAAGGAAAGGCGAGATCGTCGTTGTTGATAAGGACGCTGAAGAGATGGACCGAATGGAAATACTATTCAAGAAACACGAGATGGGCGAGATAGCCAAGGTGGACTGGCTAGACCAACTGGTCTTCCGTGGCTTCGAGAAGCGCAACCTGCAGGTTGCGAAAGCATCCGTCAAGGACTTGGAGCGGCAGCGTGCGCACAAAAGCGCCGCCAGAGACAGCAATGGAGAGAACACGCAAGAAACGGACCGAAATGGAGACACTAGTCCTGGACCCTCCAAGTTCACACTCAACGTGGAGCTCCCCCGTTTCGACTTTCCAGTCGTTTTTGCTGATCACGAATACGCCCCACCACCAATATCCTCGTTACAACATCTCTCGGCCTCACAGTCTAACATTCAGCTCAAACCGCCCCCAGAAGTCATGTATGGCCCCGGTATCGACGGCGTTGGTGTATCAGATGGCGTGGGGAGTCGACTCGTCCGCGTATATGACCCCGAGGTAGGGCAGAGAGACAATCCGGCCGAGAGTAAGCACAGGCGGCTCGTCCGAAGCCAGCATAGGCATGGGATACTGGACAAAGACCTCAAGCCGAACGCGAAGACGCGAGACGAGCTCAACAACATTATGGAGTACTCTCCGACACAACCCTTGTCTCCTGAGGAGAAGGATCTCATATGGAAATTCCGGTACCACCTGAACCGTGACAAAAGAGCACTTACCAAATTTGTCAAATCCGTCAACTGGCAAGATCAGAGCGAAGCCAAACAGGCCGTGCAAGTTCTCGGCAGGTGGACCGACATTGATGTGGACGATGCTCTGGAACTCTTGGGACCGACCTTTGACAATGCCACTGTGCGAGCCTACGCTGTCCGACGATTGCACAAGGCAGATGATGACGAGCTCCTGCTTTACCTTCTTCAGCTCTGCCAGGCCCTCAAATTCGAGCACATCTCTCCCGAGTCTGGTCAAGAAGTCACACAGGACTCATCGTTGGCCCAATTTCTGATATCCCGAGCAGTCAACAACTTCATACTCGGCAATTACTTTTACTGGTACCTGATGGTCGAATGTGACGACGTTAGCGACGACCAAGCACCTGAAGTCCGGAAGATGTTCCAGAAGGTGGCCTTCGACTTCATGACCGAACTCGAAAAGCGTTCGGACGGCAAGGAGACGAGGAAGCTGCTCTTGCGGCAAGCCGAGTGGATTGCGATCCTATCGAGGATTTCCATCGAGATTAAGGAATCGAATGAGTCGATACCTCGAAGAACGGACCGGGTGAAACACTTCTTGGCTGATCCCAAGAACGAGCTGATCACCATTGACCCACCCTTACCATTGCCGCTTGACCCCTCCGTCAAGATCGTCGGCGTCGCGCCGCAGGAAACGATTGTTTTCAAATCATCCCTTCACCCTATCAAAGTGGCTTTCAAGACCACGACAGGGCAGAACTACCCAATCATCTTCAAGACGGGAGACGACTTGCGGCAGGATCAGCTGGTGATCCAGATCATCACGCTCATGGACCAGCTTCTGCAAAAAGAAAATTTGGACCTTAAGCTCACCCCCTACAAGATCCTCGCCACGAGTACGAGCGCGGGTCTGTCCCAGTTTGTCCCCTCGATGCCGTTTCAAAATATCGTGACCAAGTACAAGAACGCCCCCGTGCTCGCCTATCTGAAGCAGAACAATCCCGACGACAAGGCGCCGCTCGGCCTGCGCAAAGAAACACTGGACACGTTTGTCAGATCATGCGCCGGATATTGCGTCATCACGTATATTCTGGGAGTCGGTGACCGACATCTGGACAACCTCCTCCTCGCCCCTGATGGGCACTTCTTCCACGCCGATTTCGGCTTCATCCTGGGCCGCGACCCCAAGCCCTTCGCGCCAGCCATGAAGATCTCCAAGGAGATGGTCGAAGCCATGGGGGGCACGAACAGCGAGCAGTACCGCCAGTTTACACAATACTGCTACCTGGCGTACGCCGCTCTACGGAAGTCGAGCAATTTGATTCTCAACTTGTTCAGTCTGATGGTAGACGCGAACATCCCAGACATCAAGCTCGAGCCGGATAAGGCGGTTGTAAAGGTCAAGGAGAGGCTGCAGCTGGAGCTCAACGAGGAGAATGCCCTGCGGCATCTGGCGAGGGTGATTGACGATAACTTGTATGCGTACGCGCCGGTGATGATAGATCGTTTGCATGCGATGACGCAGGCATTCCGAGCCTGAAGCAGACCTCCCAAGCTGTCCGCCTGTGGGCCAGACCGCCAATGGCGTAGAGAATCTGGGACTGGTTGCGATGGATTATGGGGTTATCTTGCCACTGCTATGTACAATTTTATCTGCGTTGATACCCACTCGAGCGAGAACACAGTGCAGCCTCTTCGGCTTGTGTGATTGCACCTTGTGTGATTGCACCTGCCCGCTTCCTGTAATATTCATTCCCAAAAAATGCGGGTTGCATTTAGATCACGCGTCGCCAAACACAAAAACGCCCTTGCCGGCCCTGAAGCCCTGCAGCGTGCCCTGGACAGCCTCCCTAAGCGTCGCCTCCTCGGTTTGCCAGTTCCACTCAACCTCCTGCACAGGTGCGTCCCTGAATTTGCCCTCCCTGATCAGGCCCAGTATCTCGTCGACGGTGTTCTTCTTGCCTTCGCGGTCGGCGTTGGCCCAGCGGCTCAGCCAGAAGCCCTGGAAGCGCAGGTCTCTGAAGATGAGGAGGCCGGTGGGCAGCATGACGGGCTGCTTGGACATGGCGCCGTAGGTGACGAGGGTGCCGCTCTCGCTGAGGCACTTGGCCATGGCGGTGGCGGACTTGCCGCCGACGCAGTTGAGGCCGAGGGTGACGGGGTCCCTGCCGCCGCGGGTGAACTCGTCCCGCAGGCGGGCCGTGAAACCCCTGTCGAGGAACTCGGCCTCTGTGACGACTGCCGTCGCGCCCAGGTCGAGCAGCTCGCGGCGCAGCTGCTCGGTGGCGGTCTGGTCCTCGCGCTCGCGGATGACGTTGATGCTGCGCAGGCCCCACAGGCGGCCCAGCTGGATGGCAGCGCGGCCGACACCGCTATTGGCGCCGTTCTGGATGAACCACGCGCCGCCGGCGGCCGAGGAGTCCCGCTGGAAGGTCCGGACGGACTGGCCGATAAGGTCGACGTAGTCGCGCAGCATGCGGTAGGCGCTGCAGGGGTTCACCGACACGGTGGCCACCTGGATGGGGTCGAGCCCGCTCTTGTCGACCTTGAGCAGCGACGCTTCGGCGTTCTCGACGAGGGCGTGGGTGCGCCACGTGCCGAAGCCGGTCGAGGCCGGGATGCACCAGTCGCCCTTCTGCAGGCCCGTCACGCCCGAGCCTACCGACAGCACCTCGAGGCAGCCCTCGTTGCCGGGGATGGAGGACGGCTCGGAGGTGCCGATGGATGTGTCGTAGGACGGCTTGGCGCCGTAGGTGCCCTGGACGGTGTTCACATCGGCCGGGTTCACGGGCGCGGCGAGGGTGCGGACGAGGACCGAGTTGGAGGGGATCTGCGGCGAGATGGAGTGATTGTGTAGCCTGGCCGGTAAATCAGCGGGTGCTTCGAGTGATTGAGTGATTGACGGCCTCGATTTGGGCATCTATCTGTACCTCAGCACATCGGAGGGCTCGCCCGGTTTAGAGAAGACGAGCGCTTTAGCCTGTGTGTAGCCATACGGGCCGGATTTGTGGCGGACGGAGGCGGCGCCGAGTGGTCGGGAACTGCTCTTGCATGCGGCGGCGGCTCGTGGGCGCAAGAATGTGAGGTTCAGGCAACGAGCCGGTCTTATCGTGGCCATCGTGAAGCTCTCAGGGGACTGTTTCGTGATAGCAGCTCCAGTTCCTCTGGTGTTGGGAATTGGGGACCCGGGTGGGATGCTGGGGTGTTGGGGTGCTACAGTGACTTGCTAGTACTACGGGTAGCTACTGTAGCTTCCTTAGCTGTTTAGCAGCTGCAGACGGAGCTCCGTTGAGGCCCCGGGGATGTCGGCAGCATGACGTCGACTCGGGGCAATGGAGCTCTCAGACGGCGGGCATCGAAGTCCCTAAGTACCCAAGTACCGGGGGGATTCAGCTAACCCCTGCAGCCCCCCGGGCTTCATGTCGGCCCTAACCCTGTCATTAAAACTTATTGCTAGAACAGACTCCAAACTAAGTGAGCGGCTCAATTGATACATTATAAGCAACGCCTTTACATCAATCATATCACTGACGACTTGTTTGGACCAATTTAAATCTCATCTCTCTCACTTTGGATTTTCAGTCTCATCTTGTAACATTGACTTCACTTGGTGGGTTCATTCCCAGAGGAGTCCTGGTCAAAACTCCCCGATTTGTCCGGCTTTGAGTTCAGACTAGGAGTATCTCGCGAGTTCCTCCGTTGGGCGTGGGAACATGCCTCGGTGAACACGATCTTGGGTACTCTTCTTGGTCGGAGGAACTGGTGCACGTCCATACAACATGGCATCAATATTAACAGAAACAGCTGCGAACACAGCCAAGGCCGCCTTCTCATCCGCCACCCTCACATCCGCCGCCCCTTTCACTCCCCGGAAAACCTTCGACGTCTCCTCTTCAATAGTCCGTTCATACTTTCTCGGACATCATCATGCCGCTCTGTCGCGTATGCGCCGCACTCTTTCTAACGTCGGCCTGGTCATCGAGTGTCGGGACATGCGGGTCCCCCTGACCTCCTGGAACCCCCTCTTGGAATCCACCCTCATGTACGGCAACTCCCTCAACTTCGGCCGGGGAGGCGACAAAGGCTTTGTTCCTGGTAGCAGCAGCGGGGCCTGCCGCGCACGCATCATCGTTTATACGCACAAGGACCTCCTGCCGGGCGCTGAGGCGCACAGGATAGCCCAGACACTAGCCGCCTTCCACGAGAAACATGGGGCAGGCAACACCTCCGTGTTATTCCATGGCGCTGGGAACGAGAGCAAGGGCACCAAAGATCTGCTGAAAGAAATCAAGCGCGTAGCAAAAGACGACGAGAGCATCACGGGCCTGCGAGCACTGGTGGTCGGCATGCCCAACGCAGGCAAGTCATCACTCCTCAACCGCCTGCGGTCACAGGGCAAGCCAACTCGGGGTGGTGCCTCCAAGGTCGCCAAGACGGGCTCCGAGCCGGGCGTCACGCGGAAGCTCGGCACGCCGGTGCGAATCATCGCCGGGGATGACAACTCGGAGGGTGTCTTTGTCCTGGACACGCCGGGAGTGTTCATCCCGTACGTGCCGGACGCCGAGGCGATGCTCAAACTCACGCTCGCGGGCTGCGTCAAGGATGGGCTTATCTCGTGGGTCACCGTCGCCGACTATCTCCTCTTCCATCTCAACCTATTTGACCCAACCGGGAAGGTCTACGCTGAGTTCTGCGAAGAGCCCACGAACGATGTCCATGAGTTTCTGAAGGGCGTAGCCAGGCGCACGGGGAAGCTCATGAAGGGTGACGAGGAGTTCTTGGAGGGCGCTGCCGACTGGGTGGTCAGGAGGTGGAGGAACGGCATGCTTGGACAATTTGTCTTGGACGAGGTTACCTGGAGCAGCCTCGAGGCGGCAAGGAAGCTGAGCTTGGAGCCGCCGTTGAGTATGAACCAGGCGAGGAAGCGAGAGAAGGAGGCGAGGAAGGATAGGGCATTGGCGAAGCATGCCCAGAAATAGGAACTTCTCAGGCGGTCGCTGAGAAGTGAGAAAGAAATGATACCCTGCTCCACAGCACTCATGAAGCATCTCTCCAAGCTTGCGCTCGATAGTGCTCTTAGAGATGTTTTCATCCCATGTTACGCTTGAGCTGCCCCCCCCCCATTCCAACCAAGGCTTTGCAAGCTTTTGCTGCCAACTGTTTACCTGTGTTGACTTTCGCCGCGTCGAGGCGTTCCTTGCAGAGCTCTTCTACCTTCTCTCATTGCACCACCTTCTGCCTCGAGCAACCCTCGCCTCGCATACTACCTACCGTCTTTCAGGCTCGCCTTTGTTGACTCCTCGCGTCTCTTCTTGTCGCGACCCACTTCCCTTCCAAGCTGCTTCTTCCTTTCAAGACTTTCAGCACAACCAATCTCTCGGTCGGTCTTGTGCACTGAAGCGATAACGCTGACGCTACATATCCTTTGCAGTCGTTCAGGTATGCCGTTAACCTGACCACATCTCATTCGCTCCCGCTCACGTCGCAACCTACTTCTTTCAAGACAAATTCGAGTAGCAAGAGACCCAGAAGTTGGCCATCATGAATGGCGGATCGAGCGCGAAACGGGAGGTGCACGCCCGGTTGACTACCATCTGCCCGAACGATGATCCAGCAGAAATCTTCTTCGACCTGTGTCCGACTCTCGAGGAGCTCCACGACGTCACTAATGCAGATGCTCTGACGAAGATGAAGAGCCGTATTGAAACTATGCTGGCTGCGTTCAACATCGTTTGTCACAACGGCAAGGTTTCCAAGGACCATGACTTCAACTTCATCTTCGATTCGTTTATCAAAGGAGCATCACAACAATCACTCAACTCCATGACGCTTTTTGAAGAGTCCATGGCTTCCCTCGCACTGAACAAGAGCCGCAACGGGGGTTGGTCAAGCCAGGGGACGAAGAAAGATCAGCTTCTGACCTACTACCTCTGGCGCCTCCACGGCTCAAAGGACGAGGCATCTCCTTTTCCAGTTTCAGTCCCCGCAACAACCCAGGTCATGGGAGCCTTCCAGGAAGCCTCCCATGACTTCTTGCCATCATCGACAACAACGCGCGGTCCTTGCTCCAACTGCGGTCATGCGCAGTCTACAAATTGGTGCTCTGGATGCCGCATCTTGAAGTCTGGCAAGATTGTCTTCGCCACTTTCTACTGCGATCGGGGTTGCATGAAAGCCCACTGGAAGGCCCACAAGCCTGCTTGCAATGAAGTGCGCGTCCTGCGGCGCGCCGCGGCACTCTTCACTGAGCTCTGGCTTGAATACTCACAAGTCACCAATCCTGGCCACATTGAGTCCGTTACCGAAGACAACGGTCTGATAGAAATAAATCTCCGGCCAATTGAACGATTTAAGTCTCTGGTCCAAGCTGTGGCCCGCCCATTCCCGCGACATCTTGTCGCGTCGGAAGAGCAGGCGCTGGCGTGCATGGCGCTGGCAACTTGCGAGGCTGTCCTTGATCAGGGCAGGAATCTGTTCGAGCTGATCATGCGTCGTAAGAGCCCCATTATTGAATACAAAGCCTGCTCGTGTAATGTCGCTAACTCAATATTCAGCTGCTTGTGCGGTCGTAGAGGCCGTCCGCGTTCAGTCCAAGAACGCACACAAGACCGCTCACGTTTCCTATCGCTCCAACCATCAAACATTCCCATCCATGTGTCTCCACTCAGTCATCCGGTTTACCCTGCCCTCGGGTTTGAAGTTCGCCTTCGATCCCACTGGCGCCCAGAACGGTTGGCAAGAACACCTCGCTCCCTGGGACGAATACGCGAAGCATCGCGTCCACTTTATTCAGGAAGTCAGAACGATCGACGCATGGGGCCTCGAGCAGTGCATGGCCAATCTTGAAAAAGACGTGTTGTCCGCCGGCGGAGGAACCGGACATCCGGGACTGGACCTGGAACTGGACCAAAAGATAAGGCTTGCGCTTGTGGCTGTTGCGGTGGAGCCTGGCCTGAGTCTTATGCTCAGCAAGAAAGGAACGGCGGAGCTCTTTTACAAGCTCTCCAACGACCGTTACGATGCCGTCAAGGAGCTGATTATCAGGCTTGTCAGTGAGACTTTTGACAAGCTACGCCAAAAGAATTGACGAGTAATCGGCGAAGAAGCTTTCCTGGATCAAGACTTACGGTCCACATGACGCAGGACTTAGATCAATCCCATTGCTTGGTGAAGACCTCAGTCTCGGAGGCGGGGTATGAGAAGGTTGTAGGCGACGGCTCGGGCGGCGGGAAGCTGAACAGAGTCTGGTTTGATCAGTTCGAGAAGGTGCTGATGGAATGGGAGAAGTGACAAGATTCTCCGACGGTGCTGGAGGGACGCTGAGGGGATGTGCGCCTGGATGGCACACACACAACAGCGGTCAGAAGCCGCAAGAGACGGCTTCGTATTGAAGCTGCCCTGACTAGTCGGTTTGTGTTCCTGGTAGGTGTGCTGGAAGCTGATCGAGTACTTCACATTACTTGTAATAGACCAAAACACTTAGCGGGCTCGTCGAAGCCCATGAGCTCCAGTCAAAATAGAGCAGTCGTGTCTTTTCATGTTCCCATGTCCCAACACAATTCTCCTGAAGGAATTCTTGCCATAACCGACAACTTGATCATAATCTTTCACGAGTATGTATGGGCTAAGAAAGCCCACCTCAACCCGAAATCCGGTTTCAGGTGATCTTACAAGCATGAGATTTCCCTGAAGCTGATTTCTCACTAAAGGTCATCCCACAGTACCTCAATCCACAAGAGGTCATTTCGCCAAAGATAGTCTAACCAGAGGTCGCCTCACTAGAAGGCTGCGTTGACCTGTGTCACATTGAAACCCATGATTCCTGGGACCTACAATGACCTCTTCTGGCACTAATGATATTTTAGAGACACTGCCAAAGTAACTGTGACTTCAAGCCTTCAAGAAATGGAATGCTTGATCCATCCACCCAGCACAGCTCTGCATCAAACAGTACCCGCTTTCATCCTATCACCTCTGGGTATCAGCAATCGTCCTGCTATATAACATCTCGGCCTCCATCATCTCACTCGTTGGTGATATGTACAAGGATTTCTTTTGACGCATGGACACGTCTTGCTATGAACCGTGAAAGACCGTAGCGGAAAGCCTTCGGGAGTGAACGCCGGCATTATGCAATAATTCGTATATCAAGACCATCTCGGTCTGAGACCAACAGACGCCACTGAGCTGCCGTCCAATATGCAGCCCTCGCTCCCGGTATAAAAAAAAAGGGCCGTCAAGCGTTTTGAAAGCAACTGGGAACCAGACACCGTGGAGCTTATGAAGCAAACTCCTGCTGCCATTTGACCAGGTCGGTCGACAGACGCGCCATCATCTCCATGGACGAAAGATCCTTGAAGTCTTTCTGCTCTCCTGTCGGGCGAGCGCTGGAGCCCAATTCGCCATTAGCAAGTTCGGACGCCTTTTTCTGTCCTGATCGGGCACCGTTCCCGCCGGTCTGTGGAGCGACGACTTCGACAGACTTGGGACTGTCGGTGTTCGGCGGTGTCGCCTCTCCGGCCATCTCGACCTGTGTTCTGGATATGTAGTCTAGCATTGCGCTGGCCTTCCGCTTCATGTCAGTCATCGACACCTTGCTATTAAATCCGCCCTTAGTCCGTGAGTGTGGCTTGTGTGAGGCCTCGCCCGATTTGGAATGATGTGCATGTCCAGTGTCGTGTCCCTGTACGTCTCTTGACTGAGACCGCGCTGGAGAAGTCTCGTCGCGCACGTCTCGATCCTTGGTGTACTGATTTCTCCCTTTGCCTTTCTTGGCTTGGGCCCGTTTGGGCTTCGATGAGCTTTGAGCGGGTGCGTGGGTTGGGGGCGTATCGGGTGTTGGTTGTGATGAGGGCGGTGCCTCGACTGTGAACGTCGTCTCCACCTTGCCCTCGCTCGCTC
This sequence comes from Diaporthe citri, assembly GCF_014595645.1. Classification (NCBI taxonomy): domain Eukaryota; kingdom Fungi; phylum Ascomycota; class Sordariomycetes; order Diaporthales; family Diaporthaceae; genus Diaporthe; species Diaporthe citri. Next base: position 6,776,859 of record NW_025064846.1, on the reverse strand, counting down.
CTGTCGCCGTAGTCGTCGCTGTGGCCGTCGCCGTCGCCTTCTCGCCCGCCGACCGGCTGGCTACCGTCCGGGTTGCCAATGGCAACTCCTCCGAGGGGTCTGAATCTGTATCCACTTGAGCCTCCAGCCCCTTCACAAGAATCGTAGATGCGGGTGTGCTACCATCAGCTCGCCGGCGTTCTGCTCGACCGCTACGCTTTTTTGCTGCTTCAGCCCTTTGGCGCTCACGTTCCTCCCGCTCCTTTTCCTTGTGCTGGCCTTGGTTGCGAGTCACCAGGTTGCGGGACTTCTTCGATCCGCTTCTGTTATTTAGGGCTTCTTCGGAATCTTCGAGGGCATCTGGCTGCTCATTGTTGTCCTCTGCCGGCGAGGGGGACTTGGACTTTGTCCGTTGCCTTTTGCCAGCGTCTTGTTTCCTGCAAACGCCTCTGTCAGTCGCTCACTGTGTTACCAGAGAGAAGCAACGTACTCTTCACTGTCGTCGCGGCCACGCTTGGATCTCCTGCTACCACTAGCACTATCAATGGCGCTGTCTTGGCCAACAACCTCCTTGCTGGCCTCAATGGCGAGGCGAAGCTGCTCCTCCTCATCATAAGCTGCGTCTCTACTGTTCATGGTAGATCTTCTCTTGGATGCCTGAGTGATCGACGATTGCCGACCGCTTCTCGTCTCCCTCTCTTTGCTGTCTTTGTCCTTTGGGGATCGTGATCGCGTGGTGGACTTTCGGTGGTTAGGAAGGATAGGAAAGTAGTGCGAGTAGCGTTGTCTGAGAGCCACGGAGTCAGTCTTGTCGGAAGCATCATAGTGACCAAACAGGCCATTGACACTCGAGCACCTCGAGGTAGATGAGAGGGTGCGATGTTGAAACTACAGCGCCCTGATACACAAGAGCGCTGAAGAAAGAAACAGAGCTTACCCATTGCTGGCTATGTGTACTTTGTGGAGGTCTTTCCTACACTCCTCACAGTAGTACTCATCCGGTGTCGTGTCCTCACTCATAATTCCGACGCAAGCACCATGCTGCCAGACATTACAAACGTCGCACTGCACGAACAGCCCAGCCACGTCATCGTTAATGTCGGATGGCAGCAGCGGCTCGACGTCAATTGAATCTTTGGGGCCATGCTTCTTGTCATCATCCACCGGTGGCGGGCCGGGATAGTCGTCGAAGCCACAGACGCAACGGACAGCGCCGTCGTCCTCTTCGAGCAGTTCGTCTGGGTCGCCGGCCATCTCAATGGTGTCGCGATGTGGGAGTGGTTTGTCGCGTTCCTCTTCTTGTCCTTGGGCACGAGTGCGACGCCGCCTGGTGGGCAAATCGTCGGTGCTCGCGACAGACTCGTCGGGCGGCTCGTCAGAGAGGCTGGGGGTGGACTTCTGAGGGGAACCGGTCTTATTGACGGATCTGGTGTTTCGCTCAGGTCGACCCGAGAGACTCGAGGATGTAGACGAATGCTGTGATTGCGGCTGCGACTGCGATTGTGACTGTACTGTTCTTGCACGTGAACTCCGTCTCGGTGGAGAGTTCCCTGCCATTGCTTGCCACGAGGGCTGTGTGGGGGAGAGGCGGGAGGCGGGAAGCGGGAGGAGGAATGGTGCGACGCGCAGAAAGCTGGACCTAGCCTCTCCAATGAAAGACTGGCAGCCGTGTGGCGGGAGAACGAGGGATAGAGAGTCGAGGGAGGGGAGCGACCGTTCTGGAGCTTGGTAGGAACGGTGAGGACGAAGGCAATTGTCGAGTAGAGAGGGGTGAGAGAGTGAAGTCGAGCTTCGTGGTAGGTGGAAGAGGCGTCGAGATTAGTTCGAGGGAGGCAAGGACGGAACGAAGGAGGTTTGCTGCTTGAGCAAGCAGACAACCATGACTGGGAGAAGACTGTAGGGAGGAACCAAGAGCGTCGACGGCAGGTAGGGCTGGACAGAGCAGCAGGACGAGGAGAGAGAGGCAGGTTTGGAAGGTGAGGTGGTTCAGGACCGGAGCGGAGGATGGACGAGTGGGAAAATCCAAACCCAATAATGCTGAGCGAGAGGGCAGCGCAGCGCAGCGCAGCGCAGCAGAGCACCGAGCAGCTCGCATCGGGCCAAAAGCCAATGTGCCGGAGGTACCCTTGCTGCATGTACAGTGTGTGCCTGGTTCCGTTTTGTGGGCGGGGTCTGCTAGGCAGGACTCCCTGCGCCCGGCTGCCAGAGCGTAGGATCAAGGTCTCAGCCTAACAGGCGTTTTCTGGGACGGCTTGTTCACCATCAGCAAATGGAAGGCTCCATTCCGTTCACCAGAGAAACCGGAGCTCTCGTCGATACGGGAGGCCATTGCGAAGAACAACAAGCACAAAATGATGATGTGAGAAGGGGACGGATAAGTACTGTATCCATGGATATGTAAGCGCTGTAGTCGGCGCAGGCAGTCCGGCCGAGACCTGATGAGCCTGGGTGAATGGACGTCAGGTTTCTCGGAGTGTGGATGTGAGTGAGGATGGATGAGCTGGCTGGAGTGAAATCTCGTCGTCTGGGGGAAAAGAAGGTGAGTGCGAGTTGGCTGATGATTGATTGAACGGTCGATTGATTGGATTGAGGAGCGCCGTGGGATGGGCCAGGTGAGTGAGGTCAGTGAGCCGATGACAGAATGGAGGGGGGGAGCAGGGGTTTGTTCAAGAGAGAACGGCCCTGACTGACGGCAACGGCCAGGGCGGGCCGCTCACCTGGTACAGAATGGTACTGAATGGATTCATCACAACCCCTCGAGATCAATCAAGCAGTCATCAACAAGCAGTCTGGACAGTTGACCATTGATAATCTCAGACATCCAGACTGCTGCCAGACTGCTGCCCAGACCGAGTTGAGCTGTCGCGGCCGCCCGCCAACTCGGCATGGGGGGCATCCACCTCCCCAGCTTAGGTAACCCTGCTCGCTCATCGGTCCTGGCTCCCACCCAGTGCCACAGGCCCGATTATCATTGACCCATCCCATTATCAAGAATTCCCGTGTGTGCTATGCGTTTTAGGGAGAGCCCCCCAATTCCCGACTGACCACCTTGTGCTGCATCCTGCATCCAGCAATCTGTATTTCACACAAAGTCCTGGCCCAGCTTGAGGTTGGAGAGAGCATCGACCTTGTCCGAGTCTCCTCCTTGGTCCTGCTGCATCATTACCCTTTGCCCGCATGCTTGTTCGTCCCCGTTGCTTCTGTCCTTGCCGCGACTCTCTGTCAGTCGTCATTCTCGCTTGGCCCCCGGCCCCCGACAGGCGGGCAGTCGACCTTCCTGAGACGCAAACCCTCGTTCCGGGCCCCAACAAAGGTGGGTGGACTCCGATCCTGCTCTGTTATATACCAGCCGTTCAAAACAGCAATGGCAATGCCATCGAACCTGCTGCGACCGGGGAAGGGCCGGCAGCTTCGTTCGCCCGCGTCTGGATTCTCGCTGCGCAGGGTGATGACTCCGCCGCGGGGGGCGACCGCTGAGTAAAAGCAGTATGGAGACAGTGGGGGAGCTTGCTTCCTGGCCCGTTGCCCTCGCCCTCCAGCAAGGTTGGCCAGTCGAAAGCACCTGGTGGGCGGTTTGGGACGGTCATTTCTGTTGCTTTTTTAGAATCTGTGTCTGATGACGGTGTCTTTTGGGCAGGCGAGACGGCCACGATACCCAACTAACTGTGCACCGAGCTGGCGACGACGCTGCCGCCCACCACCGCCTCCTCCACCCCCTAGAGCTGCCCCCGGGTCCGCTGCTTCGCTATTGCCGATCAGTTGCGAACAAGACGGAGAAGGGAAGAAAAGATCGGTTTATTGGGAGCTGGACTTCGCGGCTTGTTTGGAGTAAAGCTCGGAGACTCTGTCTTGTAAGGCCGTCAACGGTCAGTCAGTACCTGGTTGCCTTGCCCTGCATTGCCCTGCCTTGCATCGCCTCGCCGCGTTCATTCTTTCCCTCCCATGGCACCTTTCAAGCTTGTCCCGCGGGGAACAAGTCCCTTCCCAACACCTACCACCCCCAAACTCTACCTTCCTTCGCGACCCATAATCAAGACACCACTATGCCCCTCTCACAGAACCCGGGCACGGCTATCGGCGTTCTCGCGGGCGACCCAGCGCGCGAATCCATCACAGAGGGGCTGTTGGAGGGCCACCAATATGGGATTTTCGCCTTCCTCCACAACATCTGCCTTATCACCTTCACCTTCATATGCCTATTCTCAGGCCTGTACGTTGGGCTAATGCTTTGTGGTTGTGTTTTTCATCACGTAGGCTTCAACAAAAATATGGCTTCAGATACTGTACCTTCTACTCCAGTCTACCATAACGACCGCTCAGATCGACCCATCCGACCGCTCCCTAAACGCCGCCTCCGCGAACGTCTGTCGCCCGAGGTCGCTGATGCGATCGAATATCCACCGGCACGCCAATCGGCGCCTGCTCTGTTTTCATACCCATGTAACCTCAAAGGAGCGCTGTTGGAGGAAGAGTCGAGCTCGGGCATCAAAGACCCTCGTCCAGATCTCCCAGGCCGTCCCACGCCTCGAAGGAATGGAGTCAGTGCCGCGTGTGAGATGGACGAGGTCTCGACCAGGAGAGCTGTGGTGGCCCGACCGCCGACGGAGTCTCTAGGTCGTTCGCCGCGGCTGCTGCAAAAATCCGATATGGCGCGACAGGGTCATGCGCCACAGCCTCCACCCTCGGCATCTTCGTCGGCCGACGGGTATGACTCTTTCGAGAACACAAATAACAAAAAGAAGAGGAAGATTCCGACGGCGGGAGAGATGAACGGAGCCCATGGCCTTAGCGACCACGGGTTAAACGACACCCACGCCGCGTCCCCTGGCTTGGCAGCAATACCAGACAGACCAGGAGAGAATGGGAATTCTACCTCAGTGCCCTACTACGGATCGGGAAGTTTCGTGTCTGCCGGCCAAAACGTCTCTGGTCCTGGGCGGGGCCGATTTGGGAGGGCGAGAAATGGTAGGAGCCCGTTGCAAACTCTCTCAGATGCTAGTGGCAATTGGTTGGGCCGAAATTCTAAGAATCGTCCAGGCCACTGGTCCCCCACGGGTAAGTCGAGTTGCGGTCTGGGCTGCTTTTTGAAAAACGCCCGTCTTGTCTTGGTCAACCCCAAGAAACGCGAGTGGTTTTGTTTGCCAACTTTGGAGTCAAACTGACGTTGTCTTTGTCTTCAAGTCCAAAGCACCGGCATTATTTCTAACGCGATTGCCAACGCAGAAAAACTCCCCGCTCTAGAAGGCCAGGAAAACACCAGCCTACTCCACCAACAGCAATCGGTCAAGTCGACCCCAGCGACCACGCAGTTCACTTTCACATGTGACTCTCAAGTCCCGGGAACTTTAGCCTGGCCAGGCTCCGACCCCAAGATGTCCAATTCGGCTGCAATGGATTACAACCAAGCCGCAGCAGGAGGCTACACGCACCCGCGTGCTACTCAGGGCCACCAGGTGGTAGGCGCCATGGGCACTCCCGGCCAAGAAGGTGCCCCCTCAGAAAGCAGCTTGCGTGGCGAAGCTCCTCAGTCTGCGGCAACTCTGGAACGGAAGAATCGACGTCGAGCGGCCAGAGACTTGCATCTCCAAGCCAGGAAGCGTCGGGAGGGGACTGCGAGGCAAAACTTCCTCAACCCGCCCAAGCTCGAGGATCAATGGATTTGCGAGTTCTGCGAGTACGAGCGCATTTTTGGCTATCCGCCAGTAGCTCTGATTCGACAGTACGAGATCAAGGATAGGAAAATTCGCCAGCAAGAGGAGGAACGACGTCGGGTGTGGGAGAAGGCTAAGGCGAGAAGCCGCAAGGGCAAGAAGAGCAAGGCGCCGTCCAAGAACAGCGCCAACAACAGTGGGAACGGCAACGGAAACGGCAACAACGTGCACAGTCACGCGAATGACGCACATGCAGCACCGTCGATGAACCACACGCAGAGTCAGGATACGCAGAGCGACGTATTCGATGACGAGGAGTACGAGGGAGAGGGCAATTACGAGCTTGATCCAAGCCAAGCACCGGCCGACTTTGGTCGTTCTCAAAAGACAGATCACGGTACAGCCGAACATGATCACGGCGGTGGTGCAGGCGGGGGAGGGGGCACAGGAGCAGAGGGAGTACGAATTGAGGGAGAGCGGGGCAAGATCTAAGAGCTTGTGTCCTCACTTCGCCAAACGGCTCCGTCGAAGGAACCAGGGACGTGGAAGGATCGATGTCGCTCCTTTCCGTTTGCGATTCAGAACTAGACGCAACAGGCAGAAGCTGTGGAGAATCCATCAGAGCCTACTCTGGGTGCTACTGTGCGGACGCCACCGACAGTGTCTCACTGGACAGACAATCTCATCAGACAGGATCTCGCCCACCTCAGGTATACCTTCTTGAGGATAGGTGTTCTTGGGCGACAGGGAGCGAACGTGAGGTCACCTGGGACGGAAGCGTTGAAAGTCGGTGCCCTGACGATGCTACACAACCCCCCTCTTCTGCACATGATACAACAAAAATTCAAACATCCACATCATGGCACGATCTTCCCCAGGAATGAAAGTGCTGGACGGGCTCGTGAGAAAACGGGAGGTCTCGAACGAGAGGCGCTGGGTGGGAACCCCGGAGACTGCGGCTCGATCCTCACCTTACCTACAATATACCCAGATGATGGATAGCACCAATGTACGAGTTGAAGCCTCAGAAAGATAACCAACTATGCCAGTGGCCGTGCCGTCCTACCGAACCTGACTATCTGGATAAAAGGGATTGAACCCTGTGGCAGTTTGATATGGTGTTGCTTTCTTGGTACACTGTAGGGTGATGCATGTCGTTGGCCAGATGAGTAATCAGGTGTTAGTCTACCGAAACTTACGTATAGTACGGCCGAGCATGTGGGCGGCGTCCATCGGTGACAAGCTATGACGTATGACCCCTCCAAGCTTGTCTAGGCAGTGCAGAGCGGAAGAGTCGAGGTAAGCCGAAAAGCATCCACTCCAAACCAAAACAGCTTGGGGTAGCAACGATGTCACCCTCTCCCCAGCGGAGCAACCTGAGTAGCCCATAGGGAGCAATTTGGTTGACCATTGACCAGACGTCAGACAATCTAAAACTGCGAATCAGAAAAAGATCGGGCGGGAAGGGTGGTATTGATGGGCAGACATGCTAGAGGGTTGAATATGTGAAGCGTTCTTAACAAGTACAACAATATACATCGCGTGGTCTATGCAGTCTCCCAGACTAGATAACGCTCGTGGATGTCAAAATGGATGTCGACCGGCGCATCCGGGCGGTCGAGTTACTACCGGGCCGCTGGAATCGAGCGGTTGAGAGCGGCCGAGTCTACCGGGGAGCTCGGGCGCAGTTGCGGGCATTGAGACAACCGCTTCGCCCTGGGCCTGGGACTCCCAAACAATGTGTTTCGCTGTCTTGGACCACGATGTGTCGCAGCATCTACTCAGGTAGTACAATACCTAAGTAGGATACACAGTCTCGTGGAGCCGGAGACGGGCGTCGTTGCTGGGACAGAGTCTCTGCTAAACAGGTCACCATTCGCCCTTTTCGGGCCACCTAGGTACCCTACACACCCTTTCTGGCTAGATGGTCTCTCTGAATGGAGCCACTGGTCACACACTTGCTGTGGTGTGGTAATTTTGTCGTGGTAGGAGAAGAAGGCTGTGTTCAAATTTTATTGAAGTTGGCTTGGATTCCCCGGTGAGCATAAATGGATCGACGACAGGCCTCCTGCCCCGGGCCCCAGCTGGCCCCAGGCGGTGTCAGTGCTTGGCGGGCCCAATTCGACCCAGAAACAACCCTAGCGCCCGAGCTTTTTTAGGCCTGCCCAGCCCAAACTCGGTCGCTCTTGTCGATCACTGGCACCGACCAGCATCGGGAACCCGGGGCTTGACAGTCCAGACCAACCAGCCTGGAGGATCATCCATCGTCATGCTGTCTCTGGCTTGCGGTGCTGCCTCTGTTTCTGTTTCGCTCCCTCACTCCCACCTTCTCCCGATCCCTCTGCTCAGCTCACACCAACCATCCCCAACCCAACCCAACCCAACCCAAGCTTGTGTGCCTCCGCATCAGTGACTATCTACTTGATCCAGTCCAAGTCTCGTCACCTTCTCCCTACCCAGAGTACACACTCTCTTCTCCCCCAACGTTAGCTCCAATCATTAGTCTGGTGCTGGCTCGCTCGCTCGATTCTCGCTAGACTTATAGGCGCATGCGACTATACAATACCATACAATGCGCGGTCGTACCCGGTAGCGAAGCAGCGAGAAGCCATGTTCGGGTCTAGACGACGTCGCCCACCCAATCCGGTACGTCGAGTGCTCGCCACCGTTTCTCCTTTGTCGCACATTCCAACGTTTGGTGGACTTGTCATGGACAGCAGAAGCAGAAATCACACCTTGGGAGTAGAAGTACATGTCTACGTCTGCCTGCATGCCGCTCCCTCCCCAGCCTGAATCCTGTGACATCCGCTCCCCGTCCATTATAGGCCGGGCTGGGCAATGCTCTCTTCCCACCCCTGTTTGATCTAGATAGGCTTTCGCCGCCATGGCCATCCACAGCCAGGCATCTCGGGCTAACTCTACTCCCTCCCTCTCCTCGCAGCCTCTCAATGCTTCTACCGCAAACCCCAGCGCAGCCACTGCTGCCATTTCGGCCTTCACCCGCCGCGAGTCCAGCACCGCCTCGCTGAGCGCAGCCGCCGCCGCCGCCGCCCTCAAGGCCCGTCCCACGACTCCCACCAACGTCGCAGAGGTCCAGACGAAGAGGAACGCGCGGAGGAGTGCCTCGCGATCCTCGTCTGCCGGAAGGAGCACACCCGACACCCGCCCGGGAGGGCAGCTTAGGAGGCAGGGCAGCTCTGGGTCCATGACAGAGCGCACGTTCCGGTCGCCGTCACCCGGAGCGCAGGCAAAAAGATCCTTGAGTAGTAGTGGGTTACCGAGGAACTCGTACCAATCTGACGATATGGCGCCCCCCGTGCCAGCTATACCACAGAGTGTCAACATGCAGGCGGCTCAGGCGAGGCAGAAGCCCAAGAGCCTTGGCATAGTCACCGCGCCTGTGAGGACGGCGTCGCAGAAGGCCAACAAAGCCGGCGGGACTTGGTTCGGCGCAGCAAAGACGGGTGACCCGGCGAATGTGAGGACCTCGGATGCGATAATGGCGACGTCGCCGACGGCACAGGCACAGGCGCAGGCACAGGCACAGGCACAGGCGCAACCACGCGAAAGCTTGGAGAGGCCGGGCAGCCGTGGGTCGCCGGTCAATTTTTCTTATCCTGCACGCATCCGCAGCCCGACATTCGTGAGGCCCGAGGAAGCACCAGCTTCTGCTCTCGAACCTCGCGTGAAACCCAAGCGACGGAGCTCGACCATGTCTCCCCAACGGGGAGGCTCGGTCAGGTCGGCACGGTCTTCGTCTGTGACCTCGGACCAGACGCTCGTCTATGACCCCAATTCTAGGAGAATGGTGCCCCAGGCCGATCTGTCGGCCCTCGAACAAAGGATTCAGACAGCTTCTGAAGCCAAGCCAAAGAAGAAGAAACAGGTGCCTGCTCGGACTGGCTCGCATCTGGCTAAGGGTACTGTCAGTCGACCCCAGGGTAGTGCAGTGACGTCGAGTTCTACGAACGCCGCACAGGTGGCTGCCGCTACTTCGTTGCGACCACACCAGGCAGAGGAGAGACCAAGCGTGGCACATGATCCAGAAGATGAGGACGACCAGGCTCACCTGGAAGCAGCTCCCAGTCCCCCGCGAGAAGCAGTGACAGAGAATAGCGCGGGTGCTGCGCCACCACAGAATCGATATGCGCAAACGCCAAATTCGCCTGCGTCTAACGCGCCAGAAGTGGTTCCTGCGCCAGAGTCCCCGGATGTCGATTCACACGAGACCGGTCTGCAGAGGAGACCATCTGTGGTGAGAGAAGAGTCGGAATCGGAGGGTCTGGAGTCTGAGATTGAGCTTGAAGCGCCGGCCCCAGTATCAACGCCACCAAAAACCTCTGCTGCTCTAGATTCTGTGCCTGCTCGACAGAACGTCTATGTTCATGGCGTACCATCACCGCCTCGGAGTGACCTTACAGAGGATGTACCAGTTGAGCCAACCCGACCGCCTCCTGCGATCCCGTCCGAGCTTACTGCAGCTCCACCTTCTTCATCGACGGAGCCACGGGCCATCACTCGTGATGGGATCGAAGTGGTCGCTGAACCTCAAGATGTGCAAAATTTCGGACGCGACTCCAGAACCCATTCGAAGAGCCCCGTGCGCAGTGCCCGCTTTGGGCCGGTACACGATAGCCTGACTGTGCGGCATGAGCCTCCGCCGAGATCAATATCTCCGCGAAAATCTGCCTTGAAACACCAGAGTCCTTCTCGTGGTGCATCTCCCGCAGATGCCGCTTCGGACGGGTCTGAAGCTGGTATCCCTTCGTATGAGCAACCAATGCCTCGGAAGAAGGCGGTTCGTGTCAGCTTCGATGATGGGAATACAGTCGTCGTCGGCGAGGCGGCTGGGAGGGCTGAGACGGACAGTCCACTGCCGCCAAGTCCGCAAGTGGCCAGCAGGCGACCGTGGTACAGCAGCCTCGGGATAGGCAAAAAGAAAGACGCAATACCTTTAGAGGAGGACGAAGGCATGAAGCCGAGACCAATGCTGCCTACATTCGGCAGCGTGAGAGGCAGGAAACAGCAACCTAAGGAGGCCGAGGAGCGCCCGCTTGTTAGGCCTCACGAGCCAGTTCACGAGGAATCGGAGCCCCCTACCCCGGAGGCTCTTGGGGGAAACGCTGAAACTGTGGGCCAATCTAGCGACCATGCTCTGGGTGCAATGATCCACGAGCAGGAACCTAAGAATGAGGCTAATATTTCCAAGTTACGAGAGCCCTTGCCGCCTGTCGTGACATCCGTCGAGGGCAGCGGGTATGCCTCGGATACTGCGAGCGACGACAGCGAGGCTGCGCTGATGGCAGATACGCCCAGGCTGCAGGCCGACGAAAGCCGGGTCAGCGACGCTTCGACCCTGGTGCCTGATTGGAAGCCCTCCAACGGCTCAGCATATGAGCCAGCAGGAGACGAGCAGGTTGCCAGCGATGTTAAGGACTTTGGCGGCGACCCACCTGATGTGTCTGCGGAGGTGCCTGCTATCTCTGTCACCCAACCCAGCCCACGTCTTATTGAGACGGAACAAGATCGAGCCTCCTATCGCTTCCCGGGAGAGTTCCCAGAGACGGATGCCGAGTCAGATGCCGAGAGTAAGCCTCTGGCTCATGATGCGACGTTGACCGACTCGTCTGCGCCAACCCGACGGGTTGCCTTTGAACCTGTGGTGCAAAGAGAGGACGCGACGGCTACAGTGCACACTCCCAGCACGGTTCTAGCCACCAAGCCAGCCGCTCAGGAGCTCACGGACGAGTCAGATGGGGACAGCGTTTATAGCGATGCATATGAAGATCCGTTGGATCTTGAAGGTGACGGTTTTCAGTCACTTGATGCTGTCATCGTCAGCCCCCCGCGCCAGACACCACCTGGGATCGAGAAACTGCAGGCGCATGTCCCTGAATCTTCGACACCAAGCGTGCCACAGAAGGCACCTGGACACGAAACAGCGGCGATCGCCATGATACAACAAGAAGGGGTCTCCGGGCCTGTCGACGACTGGGAAGCTGCCAAGGCGTACTGGAGGAGCTTGACCGCCGAGAAAAAAGCCCAGCTGGAAAAGGAAGCTGCTGAAGAAGCTGGTGCTGAGGGTGACCTCGAGGACTTGAGACCGGAGGTGAAGAAACCGAGGAGAAAGAAATCGATCGAAAAGAGAAGCGCTGAGAAGATGGTGATTGAGGAACAGAGAGCGGCCGTTGACCCGGAACGGACTTACATGGTCAAGCCGGGATCCAAGGCCGAGGACTACAGCCCAGCGGAGCATTCGAAGCCGCGTAGTAAACAGGCCTCTGGGAAAGTGGAAGCAGGCACTAAGCTGCGCAAAACCATGCGTTCTCCGGGCGGCAACCCCTCCCACCCCGCTCAGCCCACCGAAACCGGGGCCCGAATGCGCAAGTCTCTACGTCCAGACACACCAGGTCGGTCAGCTGCAACTCCACAGCAGCCTGCGTCACCTCCACCAGCTTTGGGAATCACCACCCAGATCACAGGGCCGAAGAGGCACTCGCGAGCTGTCTCGGAGCCTGAAGGAAGGCCCAGCATCACCCAACCCAGCCTGCGCCGTCATGGTTCAGACTCCAGTGCCAGCAGCTTCAAGCGGTCGAGACGCGCGAGTCAAGGATTCGGTTTCCGCAAAACCATGAGAACAGGCAATGGATCACAAGAAGTAGAGGAGAATACTCGTGACAGGCAGCCAAGCCGCTTATCTTTACGGTCTATGTCTCCTGGTGGCGGCGGCTCCTCCCTCCGTGGTCATCCTCCGGTGACAATGGATGGCAGGATGCGGACGACACTTCGTGGCGGTCCACCCGCCAACAAGCGCCGAAACTCATCGGATTCCGGGAAAGGCTATTTGCGCTTCTCTGGTTCCTTTGGGCAGAAAGGCAAAAGCAAGAAGGGGTCTCGCTTCGGTGATGATTCGAGTGACGAAGATGAGGCTGATGTGCCGCGCCGATTCTCGAGCCGCTTTGACGACTCGAGTGACGAGGACATCGTTCCTGAGCCACTGCCGTCGTTGAGCATGCCCAAGACGATGCGTGGTACCAGATCGCGCAACGCCCTGCCCAGTCCGCCGCTTCCGGAAGAGGAAGAGCTTTCCGATGAACAAGAGCCTGTCGGGGCCGATGAAGACGACAAATCCCATCGCGTCACCTCTGGCCCGGCTTCGCTACCACATGCGCAGACCGAGCCTGGCATTAAACGCAGCCGTTCTGGTCGTGGTTCCCTACCCAGAGCTGACGACGGAGCGGGACGCCCCGCGCGCCGTAGCTTCATGTCGTCGGTCCTGAGACGGAACAAGAAGCAGGGCAATGGTGCGATCTCGCGGCCTGAGCGGAGGGAAAGCGCGGCAAGGGCGGACACTAATCTGGAGAGGTCGCCAGACGAACTGAATGCTCTGAGGTCCAATAGTCTGCGCGACAGGGCGGACAGCGGGGCTACGTGGCCACTGAATGAGGAGCAGGAACCGGTTGAGGTGGAGACCCACGAACCAGATGATGTCAAGGGCGCACATGTCGTGGACGGTGGCGCTACTGCTACGAACGGTCAGAGGAGCCCCAGTGTCTTGGGCCACTCGAAGTCACAGCCGTCACTGTCCAGACCCTCGTTCCTACAGCGAAGAACGATGTCGCATCAAGGAACGATCGATACCGACATCATCGGTAGTGACGCCGGGGGCAGGAAGAAGAAGAAGTTTGGGGCCCTGAGGAGGATGTTCAAGCTTGACGAATAGCAGTCGGAAAGCGAGGGGTCCCGGGAGGGACACTGCTTGCTATAGTAAAGCAACTCACGACGGCAGCGACTTGAGGCAACGAAGCCAAGAAAACGAAGCAGACGAAACGGCAATCGCATCGACAGATACACAGAATCTCACATCATCACACTCGTTGGCGATTCAACTTGGAGGCATAAAGGAAGGGAGCGTCGGGGCGGCAACAACAGCAGCACAGATTTCTTTTGTTTGGACGCTTTTGGAAAGGCCATGGTTGTTCATAGGATGGGCTGGCGGGCAGGTATACACGGCAGGCACAGGATACCCCAAGAAAACAACGGAAGGAAGATTCTCCGTCACGAGAGGGAGCATGGTGCTGTTGTTCTTTTCTTGCTTTTCGTAAATTACGAGCTCAGGATACACAAGTCCAAGATAATAAGTTAATTACGCCTTACCTTTTGTCAAGCCACCTTTATGATATTTCACCAAGTTGCCTTACAATCTCTATAAAGTAAGTTTTTATATAAGTAATACATTAGTGAGGTGGATAAAAAGAGAGAGGTCTAAAGCTCCCAGCCAATAGTCTCTTTATACCAACTCTGGCGATCAAGGTACTAGCTAGCTATATTATATGATTGCTTCCTTAGTTGCAGTATTAAACTTAAGCAGCTACCCAGGTGAGTTAAGGCATACTGGTAATTCAGACATCTTTGGTCACCCCTCACCGACAGATGTGGCACCGAGTCCTTGAAGACCGGTTATTCTCGAGCTCCGAAACGCATGCCATGACAACGGTGTCGCGCGAGTTGCGCAGAGACGATCGATTGTCCACGCTGCGTGTCGTCGATACGCTGCCGCGGCGCAGGGTGTCCAACTCGTACTCCAGCTGCTCCTCGTGCGTGTTCTTCGTGTCGAGGAGCGCGCGGAGCTTAATAAGGGAAACGTTAACTATAGCCGCCCGCTACTGCTGATTCTAGACAGCCATATTAGCCACAGATCCGTACGTTCATTTCTGTTGATCGTTTCAGTATGACGAGGGGTCCTCTAACCCCTGCTATATAGTGTGCAGATACCATTCATAAAGGTGTGCTTCCTCAACAATATCCAGCCCTGTTATCTACCAGCACACTGCTCCACAGTCTACAACCTTGAGACAAGGTCAATTCTACTGTTTTGAAGGCTACGCTAGACTGATACACCCACACAATCCACGCAAAGACTGGATCTACGCCTCTAGACACAATCGATTTGAACTTCGTGCGGTGACTCTACAAGGCTAGAAATAAAGTCTCGCTGCATACTATCAAGTATAGGTGGCCCACTACTGGAATCCGGACTTGTCTTCGCTTATGAAATGCATCGACAGAGCTGTGTATGGGCTCCGTGTTTGAGAAGGGCAGAAAGCTGAATGTTACCGCGACGTAAGGCGTCGAAAACAACGAATGATTGGAATGGATGAAGATTGATACACGTACCAAAAAGAGCTAAAATCGCAGCCACAACGAAGGAGGCTAGGGAAATGAGAATTAAACGGTCATTACACCTGAGTCCTTGCTTGAGAGGGATCCGGGTGTAGAGACGCAAAGCCACAGCAACAATGGCAAGTACGATCATAATGGCGCCGACTATGGTGCTGGCAGCGCCGTCTGTGTTGTCCCCTGCAGTGACGGGAGAATTGATGTTCGCCACTGTTTCGTAGGGATGCCCGCCAAATCAAATGACCAACCTTGTTGTGATTCTGTCATCTTGAAGGATTGATAGAGCGGCAGCAGTCTACTTATGGCCTGGCGAGAATGGCCACTGGGGAAATCGCCAGGAATTGTGATACGGCACTGCTGCGTAATGTTGTTCCCTTGCATTAGCTGCTGTTTTACATACCCGCAGTAGGCCTGGAGGATTGGACCGGTGAAAACCTTTCTGGCAAGTGATGTGGCACGGTTGGTGTTGGTTCAAGCCTTGCAGATAATCAGCAGACAAGTGTTGGTCCTTTGAGTGAAACACCGAGGACGAACGGTCTCTGCGTTCTTTTAGGCCTGAGGCCTCGGCAACTCATGTTTGGTACCGTCGCTTCCACATCCGCGTGGCAAGAATTGCGAACAGAAAGACCGTCCATTCAGTGCTCTTACATCGATGGATGAGGTGATGTCTGAATACCTAGGTAACAACTCGCAAGCGGCAAAGAAGACGAGAATCCACCAAACATGGTGAGGTCACTCTCAACCAACAAGTCCCTGTCCAAGGAAGAGTGCGTACAACCGTTTCACCCTCATTTTCTTCTTCTTCCAGCAAGCAAATCTCGCTTGAGATGCGAGCTGACTTTTCAGACTGTTCTGATCACAGGAGCCTCCCGGGGTACTGGTCTTGAAAGGGGCGAATGTCATGATGGTGGCCCGAGACGCAGAAAGGCCCCGTGATGGCGTTCGTTCCCTAGAGACAGCAGCGCTGTCACCAGAGACCCAACGCTTCCAATTCATTCCCGCAGATCTGACGGATACCGAGGCATGGTGCTCAGGTCATGTCACAGACAATGGAGTGGAACTCAACGCTGCCACCAGACGTTGTCTGGTCCCAACTCTTGACGTGTTGTTATAGAGATACCATCACCACTGCCCGCGGCCTCATGGCGAGCCTCAAAGGGCGCCATGCGAGCCCCGGAGACTGTTAGGATGACCTCAGTTCCATCTGTGCAAGAGCCAGAGCCCATGGCACTGTCTCCGACCAACTCTGCTGAGCTCTTGAGCGTCAGATGATCGGCTGGACTCCGAGAAAGCGCCAGTGATGAGATTTTTACTGAGATGAATTGCGAGTGAGCATGTGAGCGAGCAAATTGTGCTATTGAGCTCTGGAGTTGGAAGTATGTGCCAAGAATGATCGGATGGAGGTGGTTTTCTATTCGTTCCCTGTGCCATAGAGACAATTTCCTCGCCCAAGTTTGCTCGTGCCAGGCGTTGTTGTCATTGAATCGACTGAGACAAAGCGAGGCCCGTATTGTATTCCACCATGGCGCATTTGCTCGCACCACTTGCGCATGTCAACCTTTCGCGGGACCTTGTCATCACCAGGCGCACGACGGCCCCATCGCCCCAAGAGGTTGAGATCGCAGCGCGAACTTCACCCCAGCAGTTTTTCGTCAGTAGTGATCAACTCTGCCGGCGTGTAGTCCGTGTCAGGGAGGACGAGGGCAGTCGTTGCTGCCCCACGCCGCATTTCGACCCCGTGTTGAATACCGCAAAGTTGCCTTTTACCGCTTCCGCGGCCACGGAGACATAGCAAGCGAAGGGGAAGACAATAGAGTCTCGTATCTTGAGATTAGTTTTCCCATCTCTGACACAACTCAGGCGACGTTGGTACCAAGCGAATGGCGCCGCCTGCCCCGGCATTACCCATCCAATCTAGGTGAAAGCATTTACAACATAATGACCTACGGAGTTTACGGGCTCGGAGGCTCACATTGTACCGAGAAAGCCTCACCTCGGACGTGTGTCTATGGCTACTGGTCAGGCACCGTTGATATCATCTCCGATTGGCTTGATCCCAAAGTCAGACGGCAGATGGCGCCGCACCCATCACTTCTCACAACGAGCACGCATAGATGCTTCTAAATTTAATCTAATGAGACGAGAAGAAACCGAAAGAAACCCAGGCAGGAACGGGAGAATCGTTGGGCAGCTAAGCCCACGATACCTCGCACAGGGACGAGAGGGTGCTGACCGACGGGAGTCTGTCGCCCTTGTGTCACCTCACCGGGCAACGTTCCGAAAGGTTGTGTTTCTGTCGGAGTCGGGCCAACCCCCCCCCCCCTTCGCTCCCTCCTGAAAAAGGCTAAAGGCAGATTTGAGACCCAACGTCTTGGAACTCTGTCTGGGGCCTGTCGGGATGCAAGCTGCACGTTTCTCTTTTTTCTTCCCTCTCTGACCCATGGAAGCTCGGTCGGCTGGCTGCAGCCGCTGCGGCTGGGGTTGCATTCTCGCCAGGGTCCAGGGGCACTGACACCGGGGAGAACGTGGATGGATGGATGGGACGGGGACGGGATTGGGCAGGGGTTGGGTCGGGAGTGGTGGAGCAGTTGAGGTAGCGACTGTAGTCTTATTATTATTCGTTGGTCCAACAACGTTGGTAGGATCTAGCTGTTTCTCCCATCTCACCCCTCCCCTCCTCCCCCTGGCTTATTTATGCCTTGCCCCGGACTTTTCTCCCCCAGACCTTTCCACCCCCCCAGGAGATCTGCAACCCGTGCAGTGTGTACAGTAGTGCAGTATTGACTAAGCCTTGGCGGATGATGTCAAGCCTGGCTTACAGCCAGAGACGGGCTCTCGTCACTGGATCTCGCCCAGTGACACAAGGCGGAGGATAGTCAGCAGCGTGTGAAGGGATGATATCAATGGCTTGGGAGGGTGCTGATCGAGCGATCAGACACGACGGAGGGAAGAGCGTCGATTCTCGTCGCTGTCCGTTGTCGGGTTCTGGCCCCTTTGTCCCCTCCGCCTCCTTCTCCATGTCTCACGAGACTCCGGGAACAATCAGCCAGTCCGTCAGTGCAGTTTACATACGAGCATACCTGCCCAGGAGTGATAGGTGTACCCTCGCCCTTCGCACTCGCCGGCCCCGTCTCCCCGTCTCCGTCACCCTCGCCGCCTCACCTGTTGCGACAGGACAGCTCGGCACAGCCATCCACCTGATGGTGGCCAAGCATCTAGAACAGTCTTCCCCAGCTCCCGGGACCTTGCGGGCACAGGCATTGAAAAGGGACGCCCGCCGGCCAGCTTGCTTCCCGTTGTTGGAGTAATTATATGCCATCGCTACAGCTAATGCTATTATTACTGCTACCCCTACTGCTACCCCTACTGCTACCGCGATTTGCTGTTACACTACCCCGCCATCACATTGCATCGCACGCATCTCAGCAGTGACAGCTACTGCTTATTGTTTACTTGCTTTTCCACAGCTCGAGCTCGAGCTCTACGCATACCCTACCCACCACCTGCCTCCCTGCGCCTCCCTTCGAGGTCGACAGAGCACCGTTGCATATCAGGTAAGCTTGGTGCTTCCCAGATCGAGACTGAAACTCTGTGACGAGGTCCTCAGATCTCATCCACAATCTTTCCCGTCACATTTCATCAAACGAATCCGTCTCAGTCTACCAGCACTCTCCCTCACAATGTCCTCCTTCTCCAGAGCTGCGGGCGCAGCCTTGAGAGCCGTCGGCCGGCGGCCAACAGTAGCTCCTGCCACCACCATCACCACCACAGCTAATCGGCCAACAACGGCCACCACCCCCCTCCTCGCCTCCAAGAACAGCCAGATCCGTGCCTACGTGAAGGAGTCGCGGCAGCGTCCCCAGGCTAGCAACCGGGACAAGAGCGAGCCCAGTCACGCCGGCACCTTCGCCCGTACCGATGATAGTATCACGGTCGAGTACCCGGAGGACCACGAGCTCCCTAGCTCGGGGCCCATCGTCGGCGCCGGCCGTGCTGGCCTGCAGGTCTACCCGACCCTGGCGACCTTCTCGCTGCAGGGCAATGTCGGCGTCGTCACCGGCGGCGCGAGGGGCCTGGGGCTGGTGATGGGCCAGGGGATGGTGGTTTCTGGTGCTGACTTGGCCATTGTCGACATGAACAGTAAGTCTCACTCGAGATGGCCCTGTTGAGCAGTTGTGAGGCTGTGAAAGGTGAACGAGCTTTGAGCTGACGAGTTCTCGTGAACGATTTATAGAAGACGAGGCTGAGGTGCAAGCCCAGGCCCTCATGGATCAGTTCAAGAAGGACAACCCAAACGCGAAGAAGTGAGTTTCCGCCCGGTCAATTCGACCTCCGGCGATATAGATCCCATCGCGACTGACACCAACGGCAGGTCCCCCAAGGTCACCGCTCACTACGCCGACGTGTCGGACCCGGACTCGGTCAGCGCCTGCATCGCCGACATTCTCGCGCAGCACGGCAAGATCGACAACCTGGTCACGTCCGCGGGCTTCACCGAGAACTACAACGCCACCGACTACCCCATCGAGCGCATGCGCAAGCTGTTCGCCGTCAACGTCGACGGCACCTACCTCTTCGCCACCGCCGTTGCCCGCCACCTTATGGAGCGCAAGGCAAAGGGCAGCATGGTCTTCATCGGCAGCATGAGTGGCTCCATCGTCAACGTGCCGCAGCCTCAGGCGTGAGTGGTTTGATTTTGTTGATGTTGCACCTCTCCCTCCCTCCTCCCTCTACCCCCTTTGTCCCTCTTCGGCGCGAGTGCGGCTTCCCAAACTCGTTTGCGACAGCGGGGCCGAGTTCCTCGTCCGGCTGGGCAGAGTTGGGTGTCATGGGATCACAAGGTTTGCCATGGCACGTTGTCCCCAGCGGCCGCTGCAGGTACATTTGGGGAGGGACAGGATTTCGGGCCCCGACTGGCTCGCGGCTGATCCGGGGTCGCATCCCTCATGGGGTCGTCATCGCCAAGAGAACCAAAATCTTTGGCAGGACTGGGAAATGCTCTCTTCGGGTTTGGGAGAGGCGGAATGTCCAGAAATAATTGCTGACAGCCACCAACCACAGGCCCTACAATTCGGCAAAAGCAGCCGTCCGCCACCTGGCGCCGCGTCGTTGGCTGTCGAGTGGGCGCACGCAAACATCCGCGTCAACTGCATCTCGCCGGGATACATGTTGACGGCTCTGTAAGTTGCCTCTCGTTTCCCGTGCCGCACTGGCGGCGGTATCTCTAAGACCTTCGCTGACACCACTGGCCCGCAACGCGCAGCACCCAGAAGATTCTTGACGACAATCCGGACCTCCGGAAGCAGTGGATTTCGCTCATCCCCCAGGGAAAGATGGGCCAGCCCGAGGACCTCATGGGCCCCCTGACGTTCTTGTTGTCGGACGCGGCCGGCTACGTCACCGGTGCTGACCTTCGTGTCGACGGCGGCTACACCGTGACCTGATCCGTGGGGGATAAGCCCGTTTTTTTCCGTCGGTTTTGGTACTGAGTTCTGGCTTTCAAATCGATATTGGGGCTGTTCGGCGTTGGGAGGGCAAAATCTGGATGGTTTGGTAAAAAGGAAGACCCAAGTGTGTAATTGTTTGGGGCCGGCAGAGCGTATCTGCGCCCGTGTATAATGATCCAATTCAGTGATGTTCTTACGACTCTAGGTGCGGGAATCAACCCCATGATACCTCGTGGGAGCATCCCGCAGTGCACAAGAGACATCTTGTCATATGCCAACACCTGGAAAGTGCAGTTTCACGCGTTCTTTGGCTCTGCGGCAGTCTTTCCCGTGTGCTTTCGGGAATAGTCCATTCTGTCACGGCCCGCAGGTCGATGGGGTCAATGGTTCTGGCCAAAGGGTGAGCATCAATACGCAAAGTGGACTGGGACCACTTTGACCTAGGCCTGGGCCTGCAGGTGGCGAGAACCGCCCAGGGAATTGAAGTAGATATTTCGGTCGACAGTCTTGGTCTAGATGCCGAGTAGAGCCTGGCCGCAGACACTTGAGCTGCGGATCGGCCTGACTCATAAATTCGGCCTTTGAAGATTGACCACGGATCGGCCTGAACGGAGCCATAATGCCTTCCCTCATCGGCGGTGTCGAACCGAATCATCCAGTTGCCCGTAAGTGTTGAGCAGGGGTTTGCCACCCGAGACTGTCAACATCTGTGGGCCCATTCCCATCTCAGTAGGCCCTCCCATTCCAGGTTTGTTTTTTCCCCATTCCCAGATGCGATACACATTTGGAATAACTCGTTTCTGTATTCGTCTTGGCTGACCGGAGGAGCCGCTAGTCGAGCTGTGCAAGGGATGTTCCGCATGTATCGGTTTGCTCCGGACGGGACCAGCGCAGGGCCGATCGATGGGCGGCGTCGTGGCTTGTCCAACGAGGTCCGGACCCGACCCTCCTACTCCCGTTGTCTCCTGGCGGGCGAACACCTTGCGCCAAGTGGGCTCTCACCCTGCCTCTTCAGATCGCTAGTTTGACTCCTCACATTTCCCAGTGGTGGCGGCTCCATACTTGGACTGTCAGAGCAAGCCACATCGACATCCGTGCTGCTTCTCTCGCTGACGCATTCACAGATGAGACAGTCTGCCGGAGCGTTCCGTCCTCCCGACAATCAATAGGCAGGATTCCCCACGACAGGTCAATCCCCCATTCATTCTGGCCAGCTGGCTTCCGTGCGAAGCGATGTGTCTAGACCTGTCGCGAGATATGTATCGACGCTACGAGACGGGGAGCAAGATCGAATCGACAACACATCGGCTTTTGATGTTCTGTTGGGATACAGGAGAGACTGTAACCCCAACAGGAGTTCGGCCTGGTCAATGCATCCAGAGCTCCGAACTCGCGGAGGAGGGACCATCCATGGGGGGAGAGGCGATAGAAGGGCGTGTATATGTATGCAGCGGCGATGGCACTGCTGCTGCAGCTGCCTGCGCATATGAAGACACCATCTTTCCAGTCCCGTCCTGGAACCGACTGTTCTCGCCAATCTGCGCGTGGGTTCCTGCAGATGTCGCTTTGTGCCCCACACGCCCAGTAGTGCGTTTCCCCTTGTGTTTGACATGTGAAAGAAAGAAGACGGGCAAATGGGACCGGCACCCAGGTATGCAATGCGCAGAGACCGAACTGTCGACAGTCTCGGGGAATCCTATAGCATTCTGTATCAGTCGTGCGGTAGAACATTGGCAGGAGCTAGCATTTATTTTCACAGCATTACTTTCGAGGTGGTGGCCACAGTTCCGGGGCCTGGTCGTTTGTGTGAACTAAGCAACTCCAGCCTGCGGTAGCTACAAGCAGCAACATAGCCTGTGACACCTCGGATTTCCCGGGCTGGCAGGCACCACACAGTGGACTTTTGCGCGTGCAGAGAATCAGCTAGACCCAAAAGGACGCCCCGACAGAAGCAAATCCATATTCACCTGGGTCGGTAAGCATCCGGTTCTGGGTGCAGGCATAGAAGGAAAGGCGCAGAGTGTTGCATCGCCGGGAAGAAGAAATGACGAGCAAGTCAGGTGGTGCATTCCTGGAGCCGGTGTGATGGATTCAGCACGTAGGCACAGATGTGTACGACCAGCCCCGGCGTAGAATTTGGCCATGCCCAGATCTTGTCCGGGGTAGGCTGCATTCATGTTGACTGGTCCCAAGACGAGCGCCCGTAGTACACGAGTGCTCTAGTCATCTCGAGGGATCTGACGAGAAGGCGAGAAGGAAGGGACAGGTCTCAGGTGAACACCTCTGAGCCCATCCAATAAGAGCCCCGCCATGTCGCAACGACATAAGGTAGCCATGTTGCGCCGAGATTTGTGGTCACACGACCTCTGTTCTCCGCAGCTCTGATCAGACGACCCGTGACCAGGCAGGACCGAGAGATTGCATAGCACCAAAATCTGCGAGCCGCGGCTTGGGAGCTGACGGCATCAAGGCATGGCAGATAGAAGGCGTTCGTCCACTGTGTTTCACGGTGGAGAGTAAGACAGCCGCGTCACGAGGTACGGACCAAGCCGCCAGGGTCCTGCAGAGGGAACCGTTCGCCGCGTAGGCGGTGTGGCCAGAGAGACGGCAGTTTGCAGGGCCATGACATGGGCTGAACCCTTGCGGCGGCATACTCAACTTTGCGCAGGTTGCCACTTTGAAGGTTTGTGTGCGAAGCTGGTTAGGCGGCCAGGCTGCCGTGGAAGCGGAAGTGGACTGCGGGAGTCAAGGCAAAAGTTGCCCGTCGATCATCCGTTTGCTGCTCGCCGAGCCAAGCATTGCAAGGTCATGGTTGTAGGAGAGCGCAGCTTGCAGATTGCGGCAGGGCCTAATCCCCTGCCAAGGAGCAAAGGCCATGCTCCAAGACTGTACTGTACGACGCCACGCCACGCCGCCCGCTGGTCAAGGTTGAGCTTGTGCACGAGGCTGCCTCAATCTCGAAACCTCGTTGGTTAGCCAGCCTGGTCAGGTGGACGGAAAGTCGTACGAGTCTTGGTTCCGTGCTGAAGTTTGCTGGCTGGCTGGATGGTTACCGATGCCGAGGCGTTGAGAAAGGGGAAATCGTCGAGTAGATGGTCCGTCTGTCTATTGAAAATACGTTCGGAGTTCTAGAACAGCTGTGCGCGCGTGTTCGTGCCGAGACGTGGGGGCGGGCGGCAACGGCTCCAGGCTGCCTGTCCGCACATGGCATTGGACATGGGCCATGAGCCATGCTGCAGGATGCGGGCTGCAGGCTGCTCGAGGTACGTGTGCGTACTGTAAGAGTTCGGAAAGGCTCGGCTGTTCGGATGGAAGAAGCTGCTCGGAAGGGTCGAGAAAACCGGGGCAAGCTGAGCCGGAGCTGGTGCTGGCATCGCCCGGCTGGCCCTGATGTCCTCAAGCCAAAGCGCAGGGGTGTGAGGGCAGGAAGAGGTCACGAGGGCTGCTCGGAGAACACTGTAATCATGCTCATGCTCATCCTCGTCCGCCGTCCACGTCGGGCTGAGGCAGAGGCAGTGCATGGCCGATGCAGGTGCAAGATCCGCACAAAGCACAAACAAATAGTGCGACCAGACATTGTGGTCCCTGGACCGCTGGTGAACGAGAGCTCGAAGGGTGTTGCAGTCCACATATATTTACAAGTGATTGCATAGACTAGGTACCAAGGTAGACAGACTGCTGGTGCCTTGGCCGGTGGGCGGTCGGCGGACGGAGTGCTGGGGGCTGAGAAACTCTGCTTGCTGCGGTGCCAGGTACTGTACTCCTACCTACCTTGTAGCCAGCCCAAGCATGCTGGCATGTCAACCATGGGCCATCAGGTACCCGGGGTCCGAACCCGCCAATGGAACACGGGCGGCAGAGGGTTGGACGTTGGGTTCTTCCACGGCCGTCCAGCTGCCATCCGGCCATTCACCCGTGCCAGCCCCATCCTGATCCTCGGTGCCTCGTGGTACCTCCCCATCTGTCAGCCATCAGCCATCAGCCCTGGCTGGCATCATTGGTCGGTCAAAATGCCATTTTGCCGGGGTTTTGTGGTACCTGAGAGATGGGTGGTGTACGGATACTCCGTCGTGCTGCGGGAGTAATGAGATAGGTACGTAGGTACTTTTCCCCCAGCGGGGATCGCTTCGCCGCCGCTTCCTGCTGCACGACGAGGTCAGGAGACCCGTGACGGGCAGGCATGTCTGTCCATTGTCCATTACACAGTACTGCCCCGTGCTACTGTGGTAGACTCTGCAGGTGGCCTGAGGAGGGGAGGCACGTTCGTCGCCGCTGACTCAAACCTCGTGTTATACACACGTATGGTCAATCCATGTATCCTTTGTCTTCTCTTTTTCCCCCTGACCCAACCCTCGCACTCAGCAAAGAGGACCTGCTACTGCTCCTGATGATGATGACGACGACGACGACGACGACGAGAATTATCAGCATGGCTGGGTTGGTTTAGACTCTGCGCGGTTGGCACGGCAAAACATCCGGTGCATTGATCTGTGCGCTTCGGGGTGCCAGTGTCTGATCAGGGCCCATGGAGATGGGACGAAACAACGGAGATTTCTTCAAATAGAATAGAACCACAACCTTGAAATCTGCTGCGTACCGCATCGCCGTACACGGCGCAATGCGGTCAGGATCTGGTAGCTGCTAGTTAGGTGCTGTACGGTAATAAGTGCAGGTCCCATGGGTGTGCATGTACCTGCCCGAGTGGTCAGTCATCGTCATCCAACCTTCCAAAACCTTCCAACTTCGCACCTTCGCACCTTTCCAGGCACGGCCAGGGTCGCCGCCAGTATGGCCCATTCCTTCCCTTACCATTCCACCCGGCTTCTGGAACAGCACACACCTGTACACGGTAGTTGCTCCGGTTCCCATAGTCCAGTTCATCCTGCCTCGGCCCTTACCCATGCCCGCTGCCAGCACACACCTGGGCAGTCACGGTGAGAGCGGTTTCATAGGGCCTGTGGAGTTTGGGCCGAGTGGACGAGATATTCGGGGCGGCGGCGGGGAGGAACAGGCTCCCATGCAAGTCGGGTACGTAGGTACTTCAAGTACCTGGTGAAGACGTGCGGATGCCAGTCGAACAAGGGCGGCCCCTGATCCCGTCCCAGGTGGGCACGCACGACTGGAGACAGCCCTTCCAAGGTTGGGAGGAACAAAGGCAAGACATGACCACGTCCGAGGTCCCTACGACCAGATCCCTAGGCTCCTCACTTCCCCGGGTCCCTTGCAAGGAAGGTACCTCTATCGGGCGCGTACCTACCCCTCGACTTCCTGTATCCAGCTGCCATCGATACCTCTACCCGCCGCGAACGGTACTCTGCCCAGGTAGGTATCCCGAGGGGGCATCTCGGTCTCGCCCTCAGTCACACAACTGTCTGCTTGTCCTTCTCCTTCTCCTTCTCCACTGCTGCTACTAGCTGGCCCAGTAGCCTCACACAGCCAGGTCCAGGACGGCATGTCCAGGCTGTTTGGTTGCGCCGTGCTGGTGCTGCTGTGCTGGCTCCAAAAGTGGATCTTGGGGCTCTGCTTTGCCTCAGTTGCGCCTCTGCACTCGTGCCCCTGTCACTCCCTCGCCGCTGCTCTGCCTCTTGGCCGTTAGCGGCCCACTTTGCCCACTCGCGCACAAGACCCGTCCTCTGGCCGTCTTGATCTGGACTGCCCTGGACTTTGTCCTGTCCCGTCGAATTTTCCAAATCAAATCGTTGTATGACTGACCTTACCCAAGGTAGGCACCTGGTTTTCTCCGCCCCTCCGCTCATTACATAGGTACTAAGTACCATCTGCCCTGTGCCCAGCCCGTCTCGATACCTAGGCCTAGGTAATATGCCCCTGCCCCTGCCCTGCTCCCCGTCGACATGCCCGGCCCAGTTCAGTCCAGCCCGCGTAGGGTCCCTTCTTTCGAGTGAGAGAAGCGAGAGGGAGAGAGAGAGAGAGAGGCAGGCGGTAGTAATGTTTTCTTTCCACCCTCTCGGTCCACCAAGTTTCCTCCTGGGCCACTTTCACTTTTCCTCCCTCTTTTTTCTTCTTCTTCTCTCCTCCTCCTCCTCTTCCCTCTCGCTAATCATGACTTCAAGGCCTGTGTCCCGTGCCCGGATTCTGTCCCTTCCCGGCTTCCCGTCACAGTTGTCCTCTCTCCCTCTTTGATAAAACGAACCATACCCGCGGTCCGGCTAGGCAATGCATGTTTGCCCAGGATTACATGCTACTTCCCTGGTACCGTGTACATCACCACCGACGGCCATCCTTCTCGTGTCGCCCTCCTAATTCTAACCCGCAACCGCACCGGCTCATACCGCAAGCCTCGTAATGTACGTCCTGATCACGTTATCCTTGGATTGCCGGCTTCCAATCCTGCCCAAGACCTAGTCCTGGCTGCTCCTACTCTCGTCTTTAAGAAACTCACCGCATCATGGCCGCGTCGTCCCCATCCGGAGACTGACCCATCAGACAGACACCTCTCCGTCACCTAGTGCCATCCTGTCGGCACATCCGTACTAACTTCTGCTCTTTTCCCCCAGTCTTTGCTCACGTTTCGGTTCCCACAAAAAAAAAAAAAGGTCTCATTGCATTTTCTGGCGCCTCATTTGCTTTGGCGGTGTGGATGCAGTGACCAAGTCACATCACCTTGACCACTGGCCCCTGAGTGGCCCTGTCGCATAGTCGCACCTCGATCCAGCATCAGCACAGGGTGCTGAGTACCTCGCATTGAATTCACCTTGGACGCTCGGGTTGAGGCATACCGGTGCTTTCCACGCACACCCAAAAGTCAGCATTCTCAGTCAACCTACGGGAAGAGGCATGTTTGCGACACTGCACTACCATCAAACTCGAGGCACCGTCTCGACGAACCAACCGATATCAAAATCTTTGTTCAGGCGTTGACTCTGCTTTCGCCGAAAAGCCAATTTTTCCTAGCCCTCGCTTGGCCAAGCTAACGGACTGGAGTTGCTATGTGCCCTATTGTCGGTTTACGATAGCATCAGACATTTGGTTGCGTATCACTCCTATTTTTCTTGCCTTTTTGACAGGCTTCCATAGCCTTGCCCAGTCCCCAGCCGGTGGGTGTACACCTGAAGTTGCAGCCGTGGTTGGATCTCACGAATCATGTCGAGCTAGTCAGGCGCCCTCGAACCGTCTTCGATGAATTTTCTGGTCAACTAGTGTCTCATCACACGGCGCGGCCCCTTCGACATGGAGGCCATAGTCGAGGCTCTCGAGCAGCTACTGCCCAAGGGCATTGTCTTCGACTCACCTACTATCTATGCCGAGGTCGCCAAATTACCAGTCGTACCACTCGAGGACATACATCGTCACTGGAAGACGTACACTAGGACGCACAAAAGCCTGCACGATCCCACTGCCTGTCGTCTCGAGAACTTTTGGTGGCATGTTTGGGGAAGCGACAGGCGAAGCTTGAGTGGCAAAACTCTCGCACGTATATGGGAGCAGATAGCTTCCGGGCCAACGTTTGTTCCTCTCAGGGGACCTCCAAACCGTTGGGAACCACCTCCCAAGCCTACCCGAAGTATGCATGAGTCTGACTCGGCACAACCTCCGCAAGCCCATGACGTGGGCAGCCAGATACAAGAGGCACAGTCGAGCATCGCAAGAGGGGCAATCTATGGCTTAACCCCGTCCTCATCGAGGCCTCCGCCAGCACACACCATCTTGAAGAAGCCTAGAGGGCCTTCAAATTCTGGCCCGAGGCCGACCGCCCGATTCGTTGACGTTCCTGATTCAGAGGACGAAACATCGCAGCAGAGCGGAGAAAACAGTGTTGGCACTTCCACCAAGAAGAAACCAGATACTCGTGCATCGTCTAGCTCCATCTCACCGGTAAAGGTGGATAGGAAGCCCGCGCCCAAAAAGTTTGTGGCCTCGTCCACTACGTCAAAGAGACGCCCCGTCCTACCAAGGAGACAGAGCTCGCAGTCATCGACCGGTTCTGTAACTGCTTCTGACCCTAGCCCTCGAGATGCAGCTTCTGCCTCGAGGAATGTACCTAACCACCAGGCGTCCACCGTAAATAGCAAGGATTCTAGCCCCTCAAAACGACAGAACGGCTCAGGTCTGTCGACAAACACGGAGGATCCAGCAGCTCGCGCCAAAGCAACAGGGAAGCGTTCCCAGGCCCCTGGTCTAGGGAGGGAGCCCGCGTCGGCGAATAGCCAGGACGCACACGCTCAAGATGGGTCACGCAAAACAGCCCCAACGAACAGACCGTCGCCAACCCCTAAGGGAACCTCACGGGGCAGTTCAGGAGAAATCCCGAATGCGAAAGTGCTTGGAAAGCGACCAGAAGCCTTGACCTCGGGGAGCAAGGCCCCAGCACAGAAGAACATTCATTCGGGCAATTACGATGGGTCAACAGGAGTGCAAACATCACCACCACGATCGGTACCGCAGTCCACGCAACCTGCCACGAGCTCTGTCAACTCAGCAGACACGGCCGAACCAAGCCGGAGGAGGAGCGCGCAGGAAGTTAGTTCGCGGGCACACAAAGAACAGGGTGACACGACCAGCTCCAGTACTGCACCAAAGATGGCTCGATCGAGGTCAAACAACGAGTCGAAGCGCATGAGTTCTGGCGGCCTCAAATCCTCGAGCGTTGTGGGACTGTCAAATATTGCGGTTGCCGGGGGCTTCGACTTTGAGACCCCCAAGGCGCGCCCTTCCGACGATGACTTCCCGCCCCTTGCGGCGGGCCAGCCTGACATTCGAGCAGCATCTGCCCTCGACTCGCGATTGACACCGACGCAGCCGAGTCCGAACCCCCCACCGCCGCTGGGCCGATCCAAGTCGCAGTTGACACTTGTGCTGGAGCGCGAAAGAGCAAGGGTAGGCGATGGCACCCAAAAGAACAAGAGATAGGCCTGGACGAGGTCGTTTGTGACGACAGGGCACGGACATATACACGGCGATCGACTAGAAAGGAAACATGGAGACTAATCTGAACTGATGTCTGACCGAATTGCATTGGCATTGGCGTTTGATCATATTGCTGGAAGCGTCAAATTCTCACTAGTCGTGGGCCGCGAGTCGCCTCTGGCATTTGTTTGCGCACAGGCTTGTTGTACATACGTGTTTCCGCAGCAAGTAGGCTTGGATTAAGTCTAGTAGCATATTCTCACAGGGTTACTAGACTCGGCACGCCTTCACAGGCCATCTGCGTTCTCGGGGAAGGTGGGCAATTTAATATGGGGTAATGCCACGGTGTATCAGTGTGAACAGTGCGAAAGGAAGCGGGAGTGTGGGAGAGACAGCTTGTACCTCTATGTGAGCATGTACACGGCACGACAGTATCAGACCAAGTTCCACCTTGGACATCGGATGAATTTCAAAGAAGAGTCTTGGTTCAGTCCTACAATGAAAATGCGCTCTGGTCAGATCCCGCATTTATTGCTCGCTCGCTATCCTCTGCGCTCCCGCCTGCGAGGGCAGGGCATGAGGGCAGGACGTGCAAGGCTTGTCGGCCATACGCAGTCCCGATGTTCGGGGTGCCTGCCTTCGGCGGAGGGGAAGTCGGAGGCTGCTCGCTGCTGTGATAGCCCCGGGGCGATCGCATGCATGGTGCGTGTGACGATGGCCTCTCCGGACGGCGAACGGTCACCCTTACTCACCTCTCTATAGGCCTGGCGGTAGATACCCACACGACCCTGGCACACAACCTCGGTCAATATTGGCGAGAGCCGGCCAGGCAAGGCGAGTGTCCGTCATCTGCGACGATGAGTCCCGTGGGGGACCGGGGTAAGGAGAAGGGGGGTTCTGTAGCACTACAAGTATACCGCAACAGGTAGTCTTGTTGATGTAGGTAGGTGTAGGTCTACGGCGCCCCCCGTTATGTGTGCCCGCTTGTGTGTGTGTGTATGTGTGTGTGTGTGGTTAACAAGGTGGGTGGTTCGGCATGGGTGTCGTCGAAGGATTGCGCTACGCACGACAGCGAAACCTTAAAAAGCTTCCTCACTGGTCCCTAGGATCGCGGGAGGGTTGCAGTTGGCGCAGGGGGGGGGTGATGGGCATGGGGGTGTGTGTGAAGGGGCACGTGGATTGGGGAAACGGGGAGGGGGGGTGAAGGGCGAATAGGTGATGGCGCTGGGACATGGGCGGCCGGGGAGAGGAAGATGGATGGAGCAGGTCGGTATTCTGGCACCCCCCCCCCCTGGGCGGAGGAGCCCTAGCAGGGGGGAGCTGCCTGTCACAGGGCAGAAACCCCCACGTCTGCGGGCGGGCGGGCGTCCTGTGGGAGTTTGGGGGGCTCCCCCCCACGCTCGTTTTATGTCACCTGTGTCCCATGGGTGTCGTCCACGTGTGGGTGGGAGTTTTGGGTTCCTTGGCCGCTTGGTCGCCGTTTCGGTTGGGGACGGATAGTCTCGAGTGACCGGGTGAAAGCGATGAATGTAGAGATTCTGGGAGTATGACTGTTTATCGATCGAATCCAAGGTACGAATGGACCTATCTCTACTACAGGAACGTACTCGGGTAGCTGATCTGGGTGTCCTGTCCCTCTTTACACCCCACGTGCTTCCTGCAGTCACAAAACAGTGATTTGTATTTGCAAATGTTATCTTGGATCATTTGGCCGAGAAATGTTTCTACTTCGATTTCTTTCCACTTTTCCGCGCTGTACCATATTGTCAGTGGGAGAAGCGTCCTGCCTGATATGTGTGCGGTGTTGAGTCGCCAATCCTAGTGCTAGCATGTTATCACACCTAGTGGAGGTTCAATTGCCTCTTGCAAGCAAGCAACGTCTCAGGATACCGACTTCAGACTGCCAGAGCTTTTGCAGAGCTCGTGGTCTAGGTTTATCTAGTCTCGCCCCAGCTCGACTGCTTGGATGGAGATCTTCCGCCAACTGAACTGTCTTTTGTGATGTTTCGGTAGATACACTGAATGTTCATTCACTCTAATACCCATTTTCCCTTGTACGGAGACGGAAGTATAAATATATAGACATAGGATCTGAGATAAAGACGGCCTGTGGTATTGTGTATCAAAGCCCATCATATGCCTACATGCTGAGACTGTATATGCAATACTATGATTCTCTTTCATTACCTCTCATCGTCCAGACATGGACGTCTTGCTTCCATTTTCATATTTTTCTGTTCGTAATTGAAAATATACGGGACTAGTCTGATGAAGCTCATGGCCAAATACGAATTTACTCTCGATATGGCATTGTTGAACTTTGACAACCTGTAGGAAGTGGCTGAAATCCAGACACTTTCGGCGAAGTTTGAAGTTGTTCGAATATTTGCACTTGAAATTTGAGACTCGGGGCTGGGATCAGAACTTGCCGCTCAATGCGAGATACCTTCCTGGTATCAACATAATTATGTATTCAGTGCCAAGAATCCAGATGACAGTCATCTATGGGTCCCCCCATGATGAGCTACGAATTATGCCTCCCGTGACCATGTTCCAAAGACTTCTTACTAGCACAAGAAGAGACAAACATGACAACCGGTCAGCTTGAGAGGTATCGACTTATTCTCGTCCTATTTGCATTTGCCTGAAGGACCTTAAATCCACAATGGCATAATTCTTGCTTACAGGTGTCTCGTTTGAAACAAGAGTGTCAACGTCACTGCTCAAATGATATCTGATCATCAATCTGGCAGGAGCGTCTCAGTCTCACCTGTGATCTCAAGTTATTGGTTTAAGCCTTCCAATACTCGGGCAGCAGGAATTGCACCGTGGTCTGCGACGGAGCCTTGCCAAGGCCGCCAGTCATTCCAGGCACAATAAGTGCTGGCTTGCACCGATGGACTTCCTTGATGTACGGGCAGGATCGGGCAGCTCTTCTGTGCACATGAAAAATGAGCATGGCTCCTTCCCTGGACGAGTTTTGTTCAGGCAGAAGTCGCCCCGTGGCAGTTGCTACCAACCCCAGGGGTCAGCTCGTCACAGTCGACTTGAGCACTTTGATTGGACTGCTCCTGCGATCCTTACCTCGATCCTGTTTGTTGACAGGCATCAGTGGTTTCCGGATTCTTTCCTGCATTGTCCTGTCATGACCTGTATGCTGATCGCCTCAACCACTTCGCATCATCGCCTGTCAACATATGGTCATTTCCGAATCATTCAGCCACTTTGTGAATCTCAAACTTTTTGGTTACCCACGAGCACTCAGTTTAACATCAATAATCCGTCCTGCGATCCGTGTAGAATTTCACTCTGCTTAGACGAATATCTCTGCTGCTACCACTCTCCAGCCGCCAGCAGCTTAAATCCCTATACTTGGACCTTGAAAGTTGCCAGTGTCTCCTGATCGATGCTTCGCAGGCACAGTACCAAGTCCAAAGCGGACCTCCCCCGCCGCAAATCAACTACCTCTGTCCGCAGTGTCCATCTCGAGCACATTGACGCCGCAGTTGCCCAGAGAGACGCCCAGACCGCGGCAATGGAGGCCTTCTCCAGAGCCCAAGACCGTCAGTCTACTGGAAGGACTCTGTTCCCTCCCCAGCCTGCGTCCGCAAAGAAGGAAAACACAAGTCCCGCTGGGCTGTCCCGGGGCGACAGCACGACCAGTCCTCGCAGCGAGCACAGAAGACAGGGCTTGGAGAGAAGACAAAGCGTCCGCTTTGTCGGCCCCGGATCTGGTCTCCAGACACGCGCGTCTCGGATCAGCATGCGCACAGCTGCCCCTGAACCTCCCACCGTCCCGGCTCGTCGACCCATCCAACGATCCCAGAGCACTCAGAGTATCAGCTACATGCCGCGCTCAGTTCTCCGCAATTCCGAGAATCTACCACTGCCCGATCGCACTTCATCCGTTGGGAAGACAATAGTGACACCAAAGGCTGCAAAGACTGGGTTGAGCCAGGCTTATCTTCAGGCTTTGACTCCAGATTATGAGCAATACACGCCAGAGGATGACATTGCATCTATGCCCTCGTCCTACCGGCGTATTCGCAAGACACGCTCCATGCTCACAACGAGGGCTCCCATGAGAGAAAGTGTCAATGGAAACTCCGTTGGAGCTCACGGATCATTACCGCACAACACGGGCACAACGGCGCAAAACAAGCAGACTACTCATGGAGCACTGTTCCCCCGATATTCATTCATGAAAAGGAGAGACAACGATGCGATGCCATCAACGCCGAAATTGAGAGCCCCAAAGTCGATGAGCTTCTTAAAATCCCGGCGAGATCGTCCGTACGAACAGGCAAACAATGGCAGCCCGAGCGGAGACGCTTCACCGATTTTGTGCGTTCAGGAAACTTCCTTTCGTTCTCGCATTCTGCCCAAGCCTCCCAAGCTCTTCGGATCCAAGTATGGAGAGCCCCAACGGGAAATGCCAAAGACTTTGAGAAACAGCAGTGCAAACATAGAGAAGCCTGCTTCTGGAACAGGTGCAAGCTTGGGCCGAAGCCGATCTGGAAGTTTGAGAAATAGAGCTCGCAAGGCCTCAACATCACTCAGGTCCAGGTTCAAGAATCTTTTCATCAACAAGAGCGAAGAGGAAGCGAGACTGCCAGCACAGCAGATAGAGGCACAGAAGACGCATGTGTCGGAGGTGTTTGATGAGAATCCTTGGGCATCTCCCGTGCCCGAGCACGATCATTGCCGTGAACGGAGCTCTTTGTCCAGGGTTTCGACTCGTATCCCTTCTCTGCACGCAATACCGTCTCATGAACGCTTGCATTCTCGGAGGGGAAGTATAGATAGCTGCAAAAGTGCAGCTAGGCAGGCATCGGACGAAAGATCGCGAGTGACGAGTTGGGCCAGTACTGATACTGACACTGTCATCGCGCATCGCCCGCAAGAAGCCATGGAGGAATGGGAGAAGCAGCGGCTCTCCATAATCAACGAGCATGGCGTTAGAAGTTCACTTTCATCTTTAGGTTGTCCAGTGATCGGACTCCAGACCATCACAT
Source organism: Diaporthe citri (assembly GCF_014595645.1). Taxonomy (NCBI): domain Eukaryota; kingdom Fungi; phylum Ascomycota; class Sordariomycetes; order Diaporthales; family Diaporthaceae; genus Diaporthe; species Diaporthe citri. The sequence continues at coordinate 6,742,722 of NW_025064846.1, read as the reverse complement.
CCCAAGAAGAGCTGGCTCCTCCGATAGCCCTTCAACGTTTGCCGCCTGGGGCCACAGTGGACAGCCAGCGCGTATTCTCGGCTCTGATGAAGAAGATGAACGAGACTCAGCAACTCGCTGGTATTGTGGAGCAACAGCGCAAATTGAGCGACGGCTCAGATCCTTTCCGCACATTGTCACCTTCAAGCAGCATTGGTAGCGGCGACAGCAGTGACGCAGTCGCTTCCACCCAGGCGCGCAATACTCGACAACCATTATCCATCTCAGGCAAAGACATGGAGGAATATCCCAGCTGCGCAAGACCTGCTTCTGAAAGGGAGGAATCATCGAACAACGAGCTCACACATAGCGTCGCGGATGACCACCGCAGCCTGTCTCCTCCGATCCACCTCACTCCGAAAGGGGAACGTCACGTCGCTGCCAAAACCATCACAGACAGAGGCTCTGCGTTTTTCGGAAGCCCGACTTCTCATTTATTCCGCACCACCAGCCCATACAGGCGATCGCTCCAGGAAGCCATGCGTGCCGAGAGGAGACAGTCTCTCTGTCAAGACCCAGCAGAAACAACTGGTGAGACGATTGCAGCCGCCAAGGTGGCCTACTCTGATAGCAATTACTCCTCGGATACGCTCATTCACAAGACGGAGATGAGGCAAGGGTGTCCGGTTGCGAAGCCTCTCAACGTGTTGGACTCAGGAGAAGAGGCCAATGTCTTCGAAGATACACCGACTTATCGGCCCACTGGAGAGCGTTACGTTTCCACAGCAAGCTCAATAGGATGGAAGACATGGCTATCTGCCGACATTGCCAAGCAGGAACCATCTCCCACGAGAGTGAGCGGGCAATCCCCAGAGGTCGAGTACAGGATCCCAACCATGCCGAGGTCTCTTGGCCATGGGCATGTTCGAGAAGCTGCTCAGACGGGCAGTTGTGAGGAAGATGAGGACAATGCAAAGCCGCCTGTTCGCATGCCAACCAGCTCGGCGACGCCTCTGAGTGCCATTGACTCGAACGTGATCAAGCTTAGCCCTCAGCAGCGCTCAGTCATGCGTACAACAACGCCACCTGCTGCTGATTTACACCAAGATCAAGTGATTACACCCTTACAATGCAAGACCTCGGCATCGTACTACGGAGACGATGCTTCATCCAACTTTCGTAACAATGCAACGAGACCACAAGCGCCACCCTCGGAGAATATAAGATCGAGTCGCCACTACAAGCCCGTCACTCAACCAGAAACACCTATTCGAGAGCACACTGTCAGACAAATCAAATCTCTTGCTAGCCTCAAGAGCATGAGCAGAATCAGAGAGCCGCAGACGGGCTCGCCACAGCCACCAGCCTCTTCCACGGTTCGGCTAGTGAGGAAGTCAGCGAGCAAGCCGGCAATGAATCCCGCATCGGCGGCGTCTAGTCCAGGTTTTACTGGTGTGTTTGAGCGCCGGTTTGGGTCTATCGGCCACCATCTGGACGGCCAGCTAGTGGAGAAGGAGAACCAAGTTCCTCATCACGGTGGTGCGCAAAAGCAGTCTCCGAGCACCAAAGGCCAATTCAGGGGTAGCAAGGCGATGGTGGATCTCTTTCTCAGCACCCGCAGGCGGCAGGGAGTAAGCGGCGGCGACCCAACGGCATTTGTTTGAGGGTTACTGCCATTGTCTCTTAGACATCGCCTGCCCAAGACTTCGAATGAACATGTTGTATTGGGACGAATCGTCATGTACTATGTGGAGGACTGTTCAATGCAACCAAAGGCATGGCCATGAAATTACTTATGAGAAGGCAAGAAAGGACACAAGGGCGTAATTGGAAATCATTGTTAGTCGACGTCGGAGCTTACCTACAACTGCCACTGTTGCTGGTTTTCTTTTGGTAGCAGAGATAACAAGACAATTCAAAGACACTGGTTTAGTTGTTTACTTAGCCACCATCCACCCGAATACAAGTCAGGGAGAGTGGCAAGTGTTATGCAGGCCCGCGATGTCATACTTGCTTGTACGGTGATCTTCGGTGTTTCCAAGCGAAATTCAAAATTTAGTCTCAAGATGTAGTTAGCAGACAACCTGATTCTTGAACCTGCCTTGCACAGCGACTGCAACAGGCTTTAATAGATAATTTGACTGCTTGTAGCGGGTATAGGGGATATGTTTGTTTAGCGCCGCATATGACCATATTAGCTCATCAGCTCGTTTTCCTGAGCCAAGTTCTGGACTCCTAGAAACGCCTTGTGTCCTGTTCGTGTATGTACGAGCAAAAAAAAGTCGAACTCCGGTTCGCTGTTGGACTTTTGTCTCTCTGTCTCTCTCTCTTTCGTGGTCTTGTGACTGTATTTTTTGTCTTGGTTCGTAGGACCACCGCGACCTTCTCTCGACGATGGCTTTATGCAGAGTAATACGACGGTCATGGACGTGAATACCAGTTCTGTCTTCTGCCGTCATCATCCAGGCTAACCTGGCCTTCGTACACGTAGGCGTCATTAAAACGGCCCATCGCGCCAGAGAAAAAGGGACCCCTCTCACTTGCCTCCTTTCCTAGCTCGTGGGTCTATGTCAGGGCAGAGAGCCCTTACGCCTGCATGTCTCATGTTGGCCCCGATTGCGAATGGTGCGAATGGTGAGAGTGATGCGAGTGATGCGTGGCTTTCCCCTTGCTTTTCCGCCTCTGCTTGGCATAGACTAGACCGCATGCATTACACAGAATCTCGCCGTCCGGGCCCTTGCGCCATTCCGGGGTATCGGTTCGCCCGCACTTCCAGCAGGACGTGGCCCCTTCCGCCTCGCTGTTGCTGCTGCCGGCCCTGTGCGAGTGAGAGCGGTGGTGATCGTGGTGGTGCCGTGAGTGGTGGTGATGTAAGGATCTCGAGCCGGAGTGAAGGCGCTTGTAGGTGTCGTCGCGGTGGCTGCTGTCGGGCCGGGTCTTGCGCTTCCTCGCCGCCCGCAGGCCGTGGTGCCTGATGGCGGAGATGCTTCCGACGCCCCGGGAGATGTCACTGGAAAGCTGCGTCATAAAGAGTATGTCCCCGTCGCTCATTACTGGAACGGGGCGCTGGCCCATAAAGGACTCATGGTTGCCTATTATGGAGCTGGTGAAATCTAGCAGGTGTTTGGTGCTGCGGTGGATCTGGCTCGATGGTCAGTGAGACTGAGTCTGCCTTATTCAAGGGCTTGAGAGAGAAAGAGAGAGTGTGTGGTTTCTTTTTTTTTTTTTGGAAAGGGGGGGGGGGTAAAGAGAAGGGTGTGTGGCAATATGGCAAGTACTTTGGGGAAATATATCAAATTGTAAGACTTACGGTGAAGAGATTCTCTGCTATGTTGGAGTCTTTGACCCAGAACTGGTGGTTTTCCTTGAGATGTAGGCCCGAGGTTGTGTCGACCCATTTTGCGACTTGTGATATGATACTCTCAACGGCGGCAGGGCGGGGGGAAGCTGGGGCTAGCCCCTCCTCGTCGATGGACGGCAGCGGATCAGACCCAACAGCAGCCGGTGGCGGGAGGTCTGTCTGTGGTTGTTGTTCCTGGTCCTGTTGTTGCTGCTGTGGGGGGACAGCGGGGCGTAGGGGTAGAGGGAAATGAAGACATATATGTCGCTCATGAAGGACGGGTGCGGCTCCAGGCTCAACCACCGGCCTGACTGGCTGGCCTCAGTTCAAGGGCCGGAGGAGACAAGTGGCGCGACAATGGCAGACGGGCGTGGCACGCGCACCCCACGGACTCGGGGATAAATGGTATGCTGGGTTCGTGGGGGCCAGGGCTGAGTAGTGTATACCTCGGCAGTTCGGTGATATTGCAGGGCTTGGTTAGAGAGCAATGGGACCCAAAGGTCACGATCAATTGGCTGAGGGTGGGAGTGCAGAGATCGGGCGGAAGCCGTGGGATCGAGAGGAAGGGGGAGAAAAGGATCGGATCAGACTGTTCAGTTAATGTAGGCCAAAATGCCTTTCGGCAACTGCCAGGATGGACAGGACGGGAAACTGCGTCGAGGTTCGATGGCGAATCGAAAAGGTCTAGATTCTCTGGATTCTCTACTTGGGAAGGCTATGAGTGTCTCGCTAGTGTTGGGTGGCAAAGAATTATGTCCTGTCGTAGGAGCATCCTCAGTCGGGAGCATGCCGCTAGGGTACATTACCTAGCAGGAAATGCAGCAGGCCGAGGGTCCAGTCCAGGAGGCTCGCAACGGAGGTTATACCCCGGACCGCAAGCAGGACCCTTATTACATCAAGGGTCCATCACGTTGCATTTCTCCTAACGCGAATTGAGTTGGTCACTGTTGGGCGGTGGAGACGCTGGTGAAGATGAATGGCCAGGTTGGATTTGCAGGGCACCGAGCCAGACATGGGAAAGCTGCAATGCCATCAGTGGCGCGGCATGGGCTGGGCTGCCTGCACTGCATTGCCGTGAGACCGTTTAGACCGTCTGGTGCGGTAGTGCTGCCGCAGGTAGAAAAACGGCCGTTTCCCGTCCTGCCGTCCTGGCACCTGGGCATCGTGCGACGGGACTACCCTGGCAGTTGCCTGGGCGGGACGCAGCAAGGGTCCTACTCTTTAAACCCCAGCAGAGAGGTACCTGCATGGCCTCTACTCAGGTACTGTATGGTGCTGTGCTTAGGTCACGCATCACACGCCCTCCAGAAGCTCTTATCGCGGCGGGCATTGGTCCCGCATGCGTCATCCAGGCCCCGTGCTGCCTGTCGCTGCCGTCCAAGCTTCAACACCTTCACACCTGACTGGCCTCCTGTCACCGACAGCTCTTGGCCATCAAGCTCCCTGCCCATCAAGCTCCCCCGCAAGCTTTGACTGATTCAGGTTGGATGCTGCGGCCGTTGCTGCTATTACTACTTGGTACTATCTGCCGCATGTTTGGGACTATGAATGACCTGACACCTGCTTGAAAGCAGAGCACAACAAACAGCTCCGCCCCCACCTTCCAACGTCTCCCAAATACACTGCTTCATCCGATAGACGAGAGCCGAGCACTGCAAACTATAGCGGCGTGCAGCTGCCGACGTCCAACATGACCCCCAGAACCCTCCTCGCTGGCGGCTTGCTCGCAGCTGCCGCCCGTGCCATGCAGCCCAGTGCTGCGAAGCCCGTCGCCGCCCCCATGCGCGATCTCCAGTGGGCCCAGCTCAACTTCCTCCACACAACCGATACCCATGGCTGGCACGGCGGCCACTTGCAAGAGTCCCAATACTCGGCCGACTGGGGTGACTATGTCTCTTTCGCCCATCATATGCGCAACAAGGCCGACCAGCGGGGCGTCGACCTGCTCGTCGTTGACACCGGTGACCGGGTCGAGGGCAACGGCTTGTACGACGCATCTCGGCCCAAGGGACAGTACACATATGACATATTCAAGGAGCAGGACGTAGACATCATTTGCACCGGAAACCACGAGCTGTATCTAGATGATACTGCCACCCGTGAGTGGAATCAGACCGTGCCCAACTTCAAGGACAGCTACCTTGCCTCCAACCTGGACTACATCGACCCAAAGACCGGCGAGGCCAAGCCCATGGCCCCGAGGTACAAGAAGTTCCAGACCAAGAACCAGAAGCTGAACGTCGTGGCTTTCGGCTTCCTGTTCGACTTCACCGGCAACGCCAACAACACCATCGTCCAGCCCGTTTCCAAGACGATCAAGGAGGAATGGTTTCAGAATGCCATAAGAGAGAAGCCTGATGTGTTTGTGGTGATTGGACATATCGGCCTGCGGATGGACGAGATCAAACAGATATACAACGAGATCAGGAAGCAAAACTGGTTCACCCCACTCGCCTTCTTTGCCGGCCATGCCCATGTTCGCGATGCCATCAGTTTGGACGCCAAGACTTTCGGCATCGCAAGTGGGAGGTATTTTGAGACCATCGGGTGGATGTCCATCGACGGCATTGCGAAAAAGTCAAAGGACGTGGAAACGACAGCTGTGTCTTTCAACAGGAGGTATATCGACAACAATCTGCTGGGCCTTTATCATCACACAGGGCTCAACGAGTCTACATTCCCCACAGAGCATGGCCGCAATGTCAGTGAGCTCATTGCCAAGGCTCGGACGGCCCTGGACCTGGACCAGAAGTTTGGCTGCGCACCTCAGGACTACTGGATGGCCAGGACGAAATATCCGAGCAACGATAGCGTCTTCACATTGCTCGACCAGCAGGTGCTGCCTGACATCATCGCGAAAGAGTCGCGGAAGGACATCCCAAGGCTTGCCATCATCAACACCGGTGCTATCCGCTTCGACATCTTCAAGGGCCCTTTCACTATTGACACCACCTACATCGTCTCCCCGTTTCAAAGCAAGATGGCCTATATCCCTGAGGTGCCTTACAGCGCTGCAAAGAAGGTGCTGCCTCTGTTGAACAGCGAAGGTCAGATCCTCGACCAGCCAGCCTTCGACGCGAGGATGATGGGCCCACCTGAGCAGTGGCACATTACTGAGGATATTATATATCCAAACCCGACACCTGTAGAACGTCTGCTGCAAGGCGGTGGCCAGAAGCCCCTGGGCGATGCTAAAGATGACCCGGACCTTGTCGGTGGGTACACCACCAAGGATGACATCGGGACTGATGGGGATGATGCTGTGCACGCCCCTATCAACTTCCACACACAGCCAAACTGCATCCAGGCAAAGATTGGCATGCCGCCTGAAGGCGAACCAGAGACTGTTGATCTGGTGTTCACCGACTTCATAACGCCCTGGGTCATCATGGCTCTGAAGTTCAGTGGTGGCGACTACAATGAGACAAGCGTCCAGTTGTGGGACGAGGCTGCCTTCACGGACATGGTGGCCAAGTGGGTCAAGGAGAATTGGAAGGGCAAGTGCTAAGCGCTGTAGGATGGCACTGAAGCAACTGTTGGCGCGAGCTCTAGCTTGCGTCCATGTTCCAAATGAATTGAGCATTTTCGACCCTCGGGATGGGCACGGCGTTTGGTTTACGATTGAACATTGATCCAGAATGGAGTATATTATCATTGGCTTTGGATATGGTATTTAGAAATTCATCAACCCTGACGACCACCGACTCCATAAAATGCAAAGCGTAGTGTGAGAACAAAAAGCAAATACCCCATAGCATCATCAGAACTGATCGAGCAGCTTCCTCCGCCTACGGTCTATCAGCTCCTCCTGCACCTCCTCGACGGTCGGCAGCTCCCAGCCCCTGCCATCACCGGTGTCACCCGGCAGCGGCTCCCAGCTCGGGGGCACGTCCTTCTTGCCCGTCTTGGCCAGGTTCTCGAATGCGGCGGCCTCCTTGGCCTGCTCGTATTCCAGCAGCTTCTCGTCCTCCTCGCCGGGCGCGTAGCCGTAGTACGCGGCGTCGACGACCTTGCGCAGGTCGTCCCGCGCCTCGAGCGGTCTGGCGTCGTCGCCCCTCGCGTCGGACCTCGCCTTGGCCGCCGCCTCGAACAGCTCCTTGACCCCCGGCAGCTCCCTCGCGCGGCCGAAGTACTTGTACCCCTTGTTGCCCACGCCCGGTATCTCCCTGCCCTGCTCGTCGTACATCTTGCCGCCGCCCCCGCCGCCCCGCATGTAGTTGGGCCCGCCCAGGTTCCGGATCTGCACCTCCCACATGTACTTCTCGCGCATGAGCTTGTTGATCTCGTCGTTGACGTCGCGGATCTGGTAGTCGCTCAGGGCCGGGTCCTGCACGCGCGACACCTTGCGGCTGATCTCCTTGAGCACCTGGCCCCGCCACTTCTCGCAGTTGGGGATCGAGTCCTGCTCCGTGATGAGCTTGGGCCGCCGCGTCCGGCCCGCGTCGATGATGCCCAGGTCCGCGGCCTGGGCCTCGCGGAAGCGGAAGAGCATCGACTGGGCCTTTTCTGAGTTTCGCGCCTGTTGGAGGGGGTTTGGTTAGCTGGGGGGTTCTGTTCGGTCCGAGGATGACTTTGGGAAGAGACTGGGCGCACATACCATCTTGAGAGAGCCTCTGCGCTTAAAGGGTGAACAGAGAGAATAGTTGAGGGGAGAATGGTTGGACTTTTAGAGAGTATGGGCAGTGGGAGTGGTTGGGTGTATGGACACAGGCAGAATGGCAATCGCATCCATCTTTCAGCCTTGCAAAGCTGCTGTGGAGCAATTATTTGCTGGCGAGTCGGAAAGCAGCCAGTTACAGGCAGGTGGGGTGTCTGTTAGCGCTATCCCTCAGCCTTGAGCAAGCCTGGACGTCCACTACCGCCCGGCGCGTTTGCTAACGCGTCTAGGCACCGTCCAACTCACACCTCCCACTCCACTCTGTCTGCTTGCTAGCAACTTGGACAATCTCCCAATATTGGGCTGATGTCGACCACTGAATGACCGTTTCTCTTTTGTCTCCGTTCTAACGAACCAGCAAAGATGCCGACCTAGGGTTCTTGGATCGTCTTCATTCTACCTGAGCACCGCACAATGATTCAACGATTACAACACATCGCTCCCAATGATTCCGCCTATTTCCTCTGGACACCCGCAATCCATTCTTCAAGGGCTAAGCACCGACTTGTACCTCGCCCCGACTTCTGGATCTCATCAGACTTTCCCTCCACTGACATACGATACGCTCGCTGCACTGAAGGTGTGGCTCATGGACCGCTTCCGGCCAACCTGCCAGGGACTTTGACGTCAACCAGCCGAGGTGGATGGCAGACCTTGTGGAGAATATCCAAGCTGACCCTTGGCTGCTGGCCCATGTCTGTATGGACAAGCTGATGCTTATGAGCGTGTCCCTCGCTCAATCTCACCTATGTGCCTGGCCGCTTGGAAAGGCGAGACAGACGTCTTGGGACGGAATGACCCTCACGAGAGGAGGCAGACCATGCGCAACGTGTACCCACGAATGACGTCGATCTGCGAGAGCGGTCTGCTCAAGACCTAGGTAGGAGGCTGCCCAGCAACAAGGGGGCCACCCGCTCCTACGGGGTCACTCTCCCTACCACGCCTAGTTCTCTCCATCCTTCACAGCCTGTTTTCCAAGTGGGGATCAGAATCGAGTCTGCCATGAAGATACAACCTAGGGATGAGCTTTCCCACTTGTTAATCCTCGGCGTTGGCTCTCATGCTTGCCGTTGCGACATGATACAGCCCACAAAGAACAGAGATCTGAGCAGACAACAAAAAGAAATTAACATCCTGTCTCCCTCCATCCCCTTCTTGCCAGGCAACCACCCTTCCTCATTCATCTACCCCTTTGGGATGCACGTCTCGGCCGCGATGACGACAAAATCAGCAAATTAACCAGAGGCATGTGCTCCATTTCTCTTGGCGGCCGCCGGTGATGGTTCAAAAAAATAGTTTTCAATCGGATGCGGCGAGGCGTCCTCTCTTTTTCTCCCATTGGGGGACGTGTCGCGGAATAGTGATGCCTTCCAAGCGGTTGGCTCTGGTGGAGACAACTACGTTAAACAACTTCAGCCCGGTGATGACTTCAAGGTCCAAAAAGCCAAATTTGCAGACAGCAGAAGCCAGTGGGCCTTCCCTGTGGAGGGTTCTTCTGGCGACGGTTGTCGTTGAGAACTCAAGAGAGCTGATCTGAGGGCACATGAAGTTGATTTCCTTCCCCTCGCGATCCCTCGTTTTTTTGTTCTATCAAGTCATCATTCACAGCCCATCTCTAAGTCACGGGCTTGCACTGCAGTCCATACTGAGAACCACAACAATACTGTATCTATTCTCATGTACACTGAATGAAGAGGCAAGGTCAGCACACAGAAGTCGTGGTTTCTCTTTCAAGTATGGCTCTCAAGTGTCCTATTTCTGCCTGGAGGAACGGCTATTATTTACTTGGTATTGTCCAAAGTCCATGAAGACAGAAGTTTCGAGAACATTTGGTGGACATCTAGATCAGTCACAGGAAGGGCCTCGATAGGGAGTCAAAATCATAATACTCGTTTATTGACCCTGTCGACTTTTGTGAACCCGGGTCCGCCCTAATCGGGACCCTTATCCCGAGGTATTGTACATACACACACAGGACGATGCCAGACCCATTTCCTCCAGATCCAGCCACCTTAAGATTGCGAAAATGCCAAGTACTTCTATGGCTGAAAATCACTACACTGATCCTGATGATCAATCCTCCCTGTAGCGCACTCAATCTACTGCTTCTTCTTGGCGTCAGCAGCCTGCTGTGCAGGCTTGTTGAACATCCAAATAGCGACGAAGGCCAGCCAGCCCACGCAGGTAACGCCAATGCTGGCAAGGTAGGGCCAGGCGGCAGGGATCTCGTGGCTGTAGGGGTACTCGTCGTGGGCCATGTGGCGGACGGTCACGGAGTGCTTCTCCTCGATGTTGGACAGGAATGGGCGCTTATAGTTGGTTATGAAGTTGTAGACGCCGTGGTGGTCGGGAACCCTGAAGGTCACGCGGAAGATGCCCGCGGTCTCGGACGAGGCACGCTTCATCTTCTTGATGGGAATGCGGTGCAGGGCGGACAGCTTGCTGAACTCGAGCTGTAGCTCATCGCCCTCGGGGACCTTGAAGTCCCACCACCTGTCCCAGACCCACTCCGAGAGGGAGATCTCATATGTCTAGAAAACGGACGTGTTAGCTGCACGGCTTCTCGGAAGGTTGGACCGTGGGTGACTACATACGACATTGTTGTTGACACGGTAGATGGATGGGTTAGACACGTTGGCCAGCGGACCCTCCTCAGCCAGGTGGTGCTCGACGTGGTTGACGCGCAGGTGTCCGATCTCATGGAACGTCCAGGCGCTGACGCGTCGGGAAAACTGCAGGTTCCAAGCCGTGACAGCCTCGCTGCCGCTGGGGAGCTTAACCTTGGCGTCGAACCACTTGTCCTGGAACATCTCGGCGGAGCCCACGACGGTAAAGCGGGCAGAGTTGCGGGATTGGAAGGCGGAAACGAGCGAGAGCTGCTCGCCGGCAGCAAAGACCTCGTCGACAACCTCGGACTGCTCCTTCTGGTTGTAGATGTAGGCTGTCCGGGGCGCCCTCAGGATGGGCGTCAGGAGGGGACCATTGCCCAGGGTGTGGCCGAGACCGCGAGGGAAGGCGAGCAGGTCTTTCTTTCCACCGCTGCCGAAGTAGTTCTTGGTGTCGTCTCGGTAGTCGCCGGGAGTGGGCATGAGGATGACATCGTGAAGATCAGCGGCGGACTTGGCATCGTAGTTGAAGTGGTCAACCACCAGGCCGGTTCGCTCGGCGGGGATGTGGATGTCCAACTCGAGAAGGAGAGCGTTCAGGGCGGTGGGGACGGGCTGCGTGGCGCTCAGAGCAAGCAGGATGTTGCCGCCGGCGTTGAGGAAGTCGAGAATCTTCTGGGCAGTCAGGTTGGGGCCGAGTCCTGCGACATTGCACCTATCAGCATAATTGCACTGGCGTTCCTGGAGATCTGAGCTTCATTCTCACCCTTTGACTTTGTTGGGAAGATGATGAGGTGGTCAAAGGTCTTCTCCCCGAGGTGATCCAGCCTCAGGTCCTCCTGTTTGGGAGTCGCATGTGTGATCTTGTACCCTCGCCCTGCACAGCAACAGAGTTAGCCAATGCAAGCTCATTGGGGGATCTCACGAGGGGCTAGCATACTCTCCAGGTCTCCTACGAACTTGGAGTAGAGCTTCTGGTCCTCGACATCCTCCCAGATGCTCAGAAGGCGATCGCCCGTGGCGCTTGCAGCTTGCGTAACAGCTGCCAGGGCCAGCAGAAGAAAAGAAAGGAAGAGCTTCATCTTTAACAACAACAGGCGCCTACTTGCGCGGGCAAAGGAAAACGGTGAAGATGGCAGCTATGCCCTGGTTGTCATGTGGCAGCTACCAATTTGACGGTTTCAACTGCGGGTGAGGGGGGAAGAATGAGGTTGTCGCAATTGCTACTAGCTGGCCTTCACATCACCGAGAAAGTGGATGGACAGCCTGGAACTCTACCTACCTAGGTACAGCAACAGCTCTGGATACGTCGCCCATTTGCCAAGACTCGTGGGGCCTCTAGGTCCCCTGCCAGGCCCAGCGTGGCTTCTTACCTACACCACACTAGAGAGTTACGCCAGCATCGACAGGGGTCCTGGTGCAGCACACTGCAGAGAAGCCGCAAGCTGGGCCAGAGCCTTACATAATCCCGATTGGCCAATGGCACCTAGGCTAACCGGCCTGACCTCTCTCTGACTTCACCCGATGAGAGTAGCAGCTATACGGACAGAGAGAGACGGCTCTTGAAGGAAGCAAGCACAGTCCGACAGCCACATCCCCCCCGACCCAAGAGCACAAGTAGGTGGCTCCATCACCACCCTTTACAGCTACCACGTTCAATCTCTTCTAACACTCCGTCCACAGCAGCCAAAATGTCCGGCCGAGCGCCCCTCTTCTGGCAAACGCCCATCCGGTACTGGCGCTGGTCATCGCGCGAGCGCCCCGCCCTCTTCTGGTCCTGTGTGATCGGTGCCCTCGGCCCCGTCACCCTGGCCGTCGTTCCGCCCATCAGACACGCCTTCGGGGACTACGACGCGAAGCCCATACCCACGACCTACCCTAGTACGCCTCCCTGGCCTCTCCCAAAGACGCTGTTGCATACCCCGTACTGATGTTGTGAACAGTCCCTCCCGGTCCCAGGAAGACGCTGAGTGGATATGATGACGGCTCCGAGTAGCGACCGCGCGTCGAGGCACGAGAGAGGTGGCGCAAGGAATACACACACCCATCGAACTCGAACGGGCCACGTGAGGGTGGGGAAAGCTCGCGGTGGAGGCCACGTCAAGTGTACATAGGGTGCGGCGTTGGGGGTATTTGAATCGACAAAAAGAAATCAAAACAGAACAAGCCCATTTGTCACTCCGAGTCGCGGGTCTAGTGGCTGGTTTGACGCCTGGGGCGCCTTGTGCCGCTTTGCTGTGAACGGCCAACCTGTGACGATCATTTTTCCAGCCGAGAGACCTGGGAGGGTATCGATGGAACGGGTGCAAAGACCACGGATCTCAGTGCCGATTCGCTCAGCGGAAAACTCAGTAAGGAAAGGGGTTGAGAGGATGGATAGGCCTCGAGGAACGTGTTCAAGATACCGATTGATAACGAACGCTTGTTCGATATCTAGAAGTTGAGACTTGTCATCCATTCCCAATGGTTCCTAGAGACCCAGAGGTCTGCAGCGAAACTGTCAGGCCCGGTAATCGCTTCCGAGGCCAAAGGCCCGGATCGGACATCGTGGCGGGATCAATACATCAACAACCCTAGTCAGTGGTCCCTAGGATGGTTTAGCTCTGTAAGAAGTGAAGACAAATTCGCACATGGTGGCGGCGAGCTGGTCAAGATTTAGTCTCTTTGATATGACGGTGGGGTTGACTTTATCTTGTCGAAACCGCATCTCCTTTTCTTTTGACGAATTCCATATGTACTTGACCAACTGTATATCTATACCCCCAGTCGCAATCACCACAGCACGCCTCTCTCTCCCACTCTAACCCAAAAGACAATACCAGCGAATGCGGATCCAAATTTCAATGGGAACTTTTATATGACCAACGTTCAGACAAGCACCCATATGCCAAACAGCGCTTTCCCGCCTATGCCATGCTATGCTGTGCCCAAGCTCCCCATCGTTCTATACTCACACGCTCGCGACTGATCCTGATGAACCGGAGGAAGGGCGCCACTAACGCTCCCGTTGGACCAGGTTCCATTCATACTGAAGACGACACTCGGGTCAGTTGCAGTTCCATGTGATCTCACGATGGAGTCTAGTCAGAAGAAAACTCACCACTCGCCCATCGTCGTCTCCCGTGTACACCATCTGCGGCATCGGCGTGATACACGTGATCGGCGCATCTATGTTCGTCCCGGTCTCGCTCTTGTTGTCGATGTGGTCCAGCCTCCTGAGGAGCTCCAGCACCCACCTGCCGTCGCCCCTCCGCGCCGTCTTCTTCCAGACGTTGACCCTGCCCCTCCTGTGGCCCGTGAACACGAGGAAGTTCTCAAGCCACTCGCTGCTGCTGCCCTCGTAGAAGGCGCACGAGTGCACATAGTCGTCGTGAGCTTCGCCCGAGCCGCCGCAGACGTTCTGTTCGAGGATGAGCTCGCCGTTGAGCGTGAAGAGGAGCACGTTGGACCCGCAGCAAAGCATGATGTCCCCCGTGACGTCGTTGATGCGGGCGCATTCGACCGGGCGTGACACCGGAAGCTTCCGGATGAAGTCTAGGCGGTTGAGGTCCCATAAGAAGGCTGTGCCGTCTTGAGATACCGTAAGGAACGTGCTGAACGCCTTGGAGACAGCGATCACGTTGACTGGTGTCTTGTGGCCGAATAGAGACATCCTGGGAAAAAGCTCGACGTTCTTGCCGGCCGAGGATTTGATGGCGAACACGGATATGACACTGTCATCGCCGGCAGTGATGAGCGTCTTGGAGTCGGCGAATGCGACGCATGATATTTGGCCTTGGTGGAGATTCTCGAGAAGGCCGACGGGTTTCCGGTTGTCGCTGAGGAAGAACCGAATGCTGTTGTCCGCGAATCCCCACTCGAGGAACTTGTCGAAATGAGGTGGCATGTTGAGCCTGAAAGGAGATGCGCACAAGAGTCGATCGAGCTTTGGAGCATAGATGAGGGAGGCGACTCGTTCGTGGCTCTCGAGAAGTGGGTAGTTGACCCTGGTCAGCGACTGCACACCAGTGTCAAGCCTTCTGGTTTGCACATGTACGTATTCTCGAGCAGGATGAGGCTTGGAGAAGACTTGGTGTGGCGTCTGCCCGAAATTGTGGATGATGTTGGTAGTGATGGCCCGCTCATTTTTGTCGACAAGACTGTCCAAATCAATGGCACCGTGATAGGACAGATGATGGAACACGTTCAGGTTTTCCACAGCAGCTTCGCCCCTCTGCTTATAACCAAAGACCAAGTCGATCCAGTGGTTCAGGTTCTCTGTCACGTATGGGCTCTCTAGAGCCTCTCGATTCTTCGCGATGAATATCTTGGGGTCTCCTTTGGCCCATGGAGGAAGTATAACATGGTCAACCTTGCCAGCATTACCTTGACGGTGACCAAAGTCATAGCCGTTTGTATTGGTGAGGAAGTCAGGCAGGTAAAAGAACTCGGGAATCAGTTCCCGAACGTCAGTCCCATTGTCCCTGGACGATGATTTCCACGCACCCTCAATGGAATAGAATAGACGGTCAGGATGATCGAAGGTGCCACCTTGGAGCAGGATGTACGATTGTACAAAAGGAGGCAGGCGGATCAGGTACGATGCCACGGCCATGGCTGAAGAGTAGTGTGTTCCGTAATGGAACGGAACTTCACCCACTTCCATCAGGTTGCTGTATCTCATCATGTAGTCGGTCTGGCGAGCAATAGTCTGCGCACCCATTGGCTTCGAAAGATCTCGGAAGCTGGCCGGATTTGTGAGGTCAAGCTCCTCGCTGGTGTAATCTGCGAGGACCCAAGGGAAGACTGGATATTGCGTCAAGTCGTTGAAAGTCCGCCCCGCCATCGTGTTCACGAGCATCAAGTAGTGGAAATTAGATATCTCTCCCTTTTGCCACTTCCTCATGATCGGAGTCCATGGTGAAGCATTGAAGATACTCCCAAATTTGGAGCCAAAAGACTGAGGAGCCTCATCGAAGATCTTGATGCCTTCCAACCTCCAAGCATCCTCTGGGTTGGGCAATGACTTTGGATCCGACGTATGAGGAGTCTTGTTGGATAACCTTGCGAAGACCTCGTCCCGAATATTTGGGTTCAGTGCAGTCATCAGGTAGCTCCGACCGTCTGTGAAGAAGATTTCGATGGCAACGTCTCTGAACAGGAATCGACGCTTGGAAATACTAATCACGTCGTGCCATCTCCAGCTGCGGGACTCTTGTTCACTTCCCCTCTGCGCCTTAGGCTTCTCGGCGGCCTTGCTGCCAGTGATGATTTGGGAGTACGGGTCACGCTCGTCAGGTGGGGCTTGCCAGACGTTGATGATTTCTCCGTCAGCGCTGCGGAAGACATTGTCCATGATGTACAGCGCTTCTTTGCCGATGATGAGAATGCCTTCGCACGCCTCGAGACCAATGATTCGTGAAATGTTGTACACGCTTTGAACGGTGTCGCCAAGCTCGAGGCGCCGCATGACCTTTCTGTTCTTGTCTTCAAAAGAGTCGTCACCTTCAGGTTCGTTGAGATCCTCGATGAGCTCAAAGTCCTCTTCTGGCGTCACGCCTGGCTCTGGCTGTTGCTCAGTCGAAGCCGGCTCGTCCGTCAGGGCGATGCTCTCCCCAACCTCGTTGATCGCACTGACTTGGGGCGTGTTCGTGCCAGAAGTCCCTGGCCCAATCTTTGTATCCAGCTTCAGGCCAGCAACGGCAGGTAAAGACTCCGATGGTTTGGACTCAGAGGGTTTCTTCTTGGCTTGCTTAGACTGGTACTCTTCTCCCAGCTTCGAGTTGTCTGGCAGAAGGCGTAGACGCATCCGGTTCCTTCCCTCTGTCCTGTCAAGCTTCCACTTGATTGTGCGGTCGGTCTCTGCAAAGACGCCGCCAGGACGTTTCAGGTCTCGGTCCATCTTGCCAAAGGAGCTGATTAGGAAGACAAAGTCGTCTTGCTGGTCCTGAGTAAGACGCTGATGTTTAGAGTGCTCCGTGCAAAATATGCTCTTCATCCAAGCACTATTTGCCATCTCGTGACGCAAGAGAACGTTTTCGATTTGCCGAGCTTCGTCCCGCCACTGCTTAAGCTTTTCTTTGCGTTTTGACAATCGCGATCTGGCAGTCTCCAAGGTGCGCTGATTCTCCGAGCTCACATATTCCTCCCATGTCTTCGACATACCACCCAGGAATAACGCATCCAGCGAAGGCCTGTGTTGGTCAACCCATTCGACAAAGGTTCCGTCATCGACTTCGGTCAGACGCGTGAAGCCGTTGGTCAATTGATTTTCGTCTGCCTGCATTGGAATCTCCCGGAAGACGCGTGAACACTCATCAGGCTTTTGGACCATCATGATGCGCAGAATTCCGGCTGCCGCTAGACGGATCGGTTCACGAGCATCAATCAGCTTGCCGTACAGCTGATACCAGATGAGACTCATAGAATCGTCGTTTGCAGATAGACAGTCCAGCAAGACAATCTGCCAGTAGTAGAGGTTAGACAACACTGCCAGGTTATCTTCTTCAGATACTTGGGCATCATCAGTGTCAGAAAGTCGAAGCAGAACGAGCTTGATGATAGACCCCTTAAGGACCGATACACTCTGGCTGCACAGTCGGACGCTCTTCAGAGATGATATATCAGGCCGCGCAAGATATTCCAGAATGCTTCCGAGGAAGTCAGCAACAGGTTCGGCACCATTCATGAACCATCCTTCAAAGATTGTGTCCAAGATGTGTGTAGCGAAGCGAGACATGTTCTGAAGAACCTTGGTATGGTGCAGGATAGTTTGATCAGATTGAATCAATGCACTCAAGCGTGAGATTGCGTGCCGCAGAACGTAGGATTCGAAATAGGCCTGGTGTTCCTGAAAGCCTGGAGGTATTTTCAGGAACAAGCTAAAGCCTGGAAATTCCTTCCGCGCCAGTAATTGGTCGACAAAGACGTCAAGCACGAGATCAAGCAAGCCCTCTAGCACGACGTTGCTGACTTTCTGTGCCTGGACTTGCAATTTGGGAGACATGACGTGAGCCAGCCTCGCACTGCTCTTTGCAGCTTGCGGTGATTCTTGCGACGTCAGAAGAACGAAGGAGGACGCTCGTCGGAGCTGGGTACCTCGGGACTGGTGAGGCGACTCCGCTGATGAGGGAACCACAGACGCCCTCACGATTGGCGCCGGACTGGATGAACCTGCCAAAGGTCGAATAATAACATCGCCACCATCAAAAGTGAGCGCAGAGTCTCTTGAGTTTAGCTCCGTCTCGGGGCTCACAGGATCAGTGCTAAGCAGCACTGGATACAGAGCAGAAAGAAGCAGCCGTACGTAGTCAGAAGAGAGGGCAAAGTCCCGGAAGTCCGCTGACCGCTGATGAAGATTTGACAGGAATCTAACGACAGTTTGGAGAACAACAGCGTGGCTAGCAACCCTCTCTTTGTCCACACCGCGTGTATCTGCCAACTTGTTAGCTAGGAATGGGATGAAGACATGGACATGGAATTGGTACGCACGCCTAGCTCCGAGTTCGTCAACAAAATTCATGGATCTGGCTCGCGGTCTGGCTGATGCGGACTCAGAGGTGCTCAGGTTTCTGGAGTGCCCTCTTTCGACACCGATTGGTGAATCCGGGTCATCCTGGTACTTCAAGATGTCCCTAAGGCCATGTTGGAGCATTGTTGTTATAACCGGTAGGACATCGGGATATGTCACTCGACAGTCGCCAAAAAGATCTACTAGGTTAAGCAAATCGAAACTCCGGTCAAAGTCGACCTTGGCCACGTCAACCCCAAAAAGTATACTGAGGCACATTGGCCACAGAGTTGGGATATCCCACCAATGCTTCAAACGGTGGGACATGATTGCGAACCCGCCCGTCTTCTTGGCAAATTTGGAAGCATAGCTTGACCCATGCGACACGAGCACCCTGGCGATGATTTTGCAGCCATAGACGATGACTTCTGGGTTCTCCTCGGCAAGTAGGTACAGAAGCCACTAATGTGTCCACGTCAGCATCCAGAATGAGACGCGGCGTATTGCGACTTACCTTATTCGTTACCGTACGGGCAAATTTGTGGATATCCGTGAAATTTCCCTTGTCGCAGAGCAGTCGTGTGTACAGCGCCAGGATCTTGACGCCAACTTGTTTTCTCGTCAAGACGGGCAAATGTGCACCATTGGCGGAATCCACCGTGGCGCGACGTAGACCGATCCTACCATTAGTCGGGGTGATCGCAGACATCGGCCTCGGAGTTCGCGGTTGGGAGTTTGCTGAAGAGTGGAAGGTGTAAGTGATGAACAAGGCGATAGTACGGTGGACCTCGGCGTTGAAGTTGCATTTGATGAGACTCTCAAACGCATCCAGGAAATGGGGCATGACATTTTCTGATATTGTCTCTGCTTTTAAAGCATCCAGCATTCTTTTCACAATTCCTGTATGTAAATCATCAGCATGCTGAGGGTGGTCGTCCTGGGTACTCCAATTCTTACGCATTCGCTGCAGCCTGCGACTATTGAACTCGTGAAATTTGCTGTTGACGGCGAAAGTCACAAACTGCTTATAGTACAATTCCTGGGTTATGGGGGCTGACTTCCGCCAAGTATCAAAGTCGATCAATAGGATGCGGTACGCAAGAGGGTTGATGATGAAGGACTCCACGGGTGAAGCATGCTTGTAGCCGACAAAGTCCAGCACCAAGCTGAGTAACTGGAAACTCAGCTTGTCTCGGTCCTCGGGGGCCAACAGGAGTCGCCATCCAGGTATGTCGGTTCCAGAAGTCGCGTAGCCGAGCTTCGATCTCAGGAGCATGCCTAAGATGGCATAGCCATTATCTCGCTCCATCGCTTCACTATTCCTCCAGCTCTTCTTGATGGACAAGAACATCAGCTCGACGGACCTAATGAACTCTTCCGCGGTCTTGGCACGCTCAACCAGCTTCAGGGCAACAGGCGTGAACCCGCCGATTCGCCAAAGGTTGTCATCGAAATTGTAAGGTGTTGTTACAACAGGGTCTCCTGTGAGCACAGCGACCCCATGAGCCCTCACGAGAGCGTCGTTAACGCATGGGAGAGCGGCGTTTATAGAGATAGCGGTTCCGCTCTTGGTCGCCAACTGGAACAGGTTACTAGCTGCATTCCTGGACAGAGACCGAAAGAGGAAGGAATCGAGGAACTGGCCCTCGGGTTGGAAAATTGCGGTAGGCAAAGTGCTCATGAGGATCTTTTGTTCCGGCACGAGGCTACTAGCCTTGTCCCTGATGGCCTTGAGAATGTCTGATGAGCCCTCTTCCTTGCCTGGGTGCAACATTTCGTTCCGCAGACCCAAGGCTGCCGATGCCTCGTACGTCTGGAATCCTCCGAGACAATCTTGAAAATTCCCCTGATACCTTGGGCCCAGGCGATAGTGGACTGCAAGTAAATCATCACTTAGAATTTCTTCGAAGAGATGCGCCGAGGCCAAGGACCATTTTGAAAAGACGAGCCCAGGACCGAGCTGCGTAGACAGATCACGTGGGGTTCCTAAGAAGGCTTGCACAGGATGTGGCTTGTTGGCGACAGAGTTGAAAGATGCGAAACTCTCCGTGCTTGCATTGCTCATGGGAGGAGGCACGGGATATTGCGACTTGATCTGTTCGGCAAATTCACCATTGACGTACAACGAAGCCTTGCTCGCTGACATTGTCCTTGGCCGTCGGTGAACGATTGCAATGTGGTACCATCGACCTTCCTTGAACTTGACCGACTTGAAGCGGACGCTTGGCCTTTGAGAGGTTACAGACGTCTGCAGAATAAAATTGTGGGTATCCTTTTCCAAATACGCCAGAAGAAAGCATGTCTGGGTAGCATCAAAAACGCCAAATATTGTCGTGTGTGAGCCTGGGTCGAAGCGGTCTACCCGTATCCAGGCGGTAAAAGTGTACCCGGCCGATGAGGTTGGGGGGAACGAGCGTCCAAGCGAGGGCAGCTCAATGGACGAGTGCCCATGCAGGGAAAGATCGAACTGTACAAACGGAGGGCCGTTGAATCTTGTTGCCATATCCAGACAGAACTGGGAAGCAACAGAGTCCTGTTTGGATAAGAGCAGCTGCACGTCTGCCAGCCTGTTGACACCGAGATGCATCAATGACTTGCAGAGACCGAGGATCACCCCTCGTTCATGCTCCGATAGCCTCGAATCCTCTCTAAGGTACAGAGCAAGAAACCTCGAGAGTGCGCCGGTCCCATGTAACGCATTCAGGTTGGAGAATGAAGCAGAGCTGGCTAGCTTCATGGTAGCCAGAACGATGGCCGAAGCAAAGGACTCGGCAGTTTCCGGATCCCTGGGCATGGACTCCCAGAAGTCGATGACAGCACGCATGATCTCGGGATTCCGAAGCACCGTAGTGGATGTAATGATCTTCTCCAGCTCTCTCTCGATTATGGCCACTTCGAATCGAGTTATCCGGTCTCCATCGCCATTCTGGTACGCGACGTCATCGCCGGCCTCGCTGGTTCCTTCGGGAGCGGAGGTGACGGCTACAGCCTGGCAGAGCTTGTCCAGCCTCTGGTCGTCGAGAGAGAAAGAGAGTAGCTTTCCGAACAGTTGACAGTTTGTCCACACGTCCGAGTCGGTGCCTCCCAGTCCGACGCTGGCTATAATCTGTTCCAATGCCTCCCAACCGCCGCCTTCAACCCGGCGCTTGAAATAGCGGCGGTTGCCATGGTGTTCCCTGAAGGTGGCCGAGAATACCGCCAGAACGGTGTGCAGAAGCTCGAAGAAACCCTTCTTCTCTTCCAGGCTGCGCCTTTGTGGGTTGTAGAAGCCAGAGTAGGCACGGAGGACGTTCAGCAGATGCCGGAAGCCATCTAGGTGACGGAAGTCGTCTTGGGCCGGGCATGGTGGGTTGGTCGCAGCGACATGCTGGTGCACCTGTCGGCCGAGCTCGATGAGCGCAGGAAATTCGGGATAGTCGCTGCCCTGGGGAGCTTGGAGTGCGGTAGAAAGCTTGTCAAGGAGCGACTGCAGGACCTCGGCGGCCTTGGTCACGACAGGAGGGTTCGAGGCTGAGGTCGAGGAACGGTATCGGCGCGATCGAGCAGCCAGTTTGGGGCACAGAGAGGGATTCCATAGTCGAGGCCGCTCAGAGCTCCCTTCACAGACTTGTCATCGCTTCAGTCGTGCGTCAAAAGGTCGTCCCAGCACCCGTCAAGGGTCCAGGCCGCAGCCACAGGCTTGCTGCATGGAAAGCTGGCAGGAGGGGCAGCTTTGCCGGGTGCTGCTGGAACGGATTGCAGGTTGATCTTCGCCGGGGCTCCTCTGGGGAAACAATGGTTTAAACCTATAGAAACCGAGCCTCTCCTATATTCAGAGATCCAAGGTCCGCCGAGAAGCTCACAGGTTGTATGGCCGGCCTTTGGTGGGTGGTTGAAAGAGGCCAAGACCGTCTCAGAGTGTCAGCCTTGGGGGTCGTGTGTGGCTTGTCGGAGCCTGTGGTGGGGCTCTTTCATAGGGGCCCTTGTCGATCCCAGCCCAGCGCAGCGTGTAGTGTAGGTGCGTCAGCTTCCCCGAGCGTCCTAAGCTAAGATGAGGTCTCTCATCAGCGTGGGAGAGGCGCACTTGGCCAGCCTTGAATTCTTGGGGTGCAGGCTAAACCTTGCATATCACCACAGCACCGAACACAATCCAGCGGCATAAACGACGACCTCACACGTCAACGCTGAATTTCTCAGCTTGCATTGAAAGTACAGCTGTCAAGCTGATGCGTATGCGCCACACAGAGGTGTCGTCACTATACAGATAGTACAGACGGTGGGACCTGATGGACCAGCAACAAAGATTTAGGCTTGACTGCACGTTCGCGCAGAACCACCGAGGTACCGTACCTTCCTCTGGGCCACCGAGCACAATGGGTCCGCAAGCTCTGGCCGGTATGAACGCCATGGGCATCGTCTGCTTCGGGACCTGGCGCATTAGCACTTGAGCGGCTCAGACCTCGACCGACCAGCTCAAGCAGGCCGCTTATTATGCAAGCCTTGATTGTGGCCTCGGCCTCGACCTCATCCGCCGGGCTGGTGTTGCCCAATATATCTACCTTGCGGTCACACTGCATGGTCTGATGGACTCCGAAGAAGGTGCTCAGCTTGGGAGCTTGAGTACACTTCATCTCGTTCACGCTTCAGCTGCTCGTCAAGGCGAACGCAAGGTCTTCTGAGACACACAAAATGTGGTCTTTCCTGGGGGGTGCCATCCGGGGTTGGATTCGCGAGGCATGTTCCTACTGTGTTCCTCGAGTAAAGGCACTTGACTGAGCTGTTTTCTTTCATGTCTTCTCTCTCCCAACAAGGCCTACCACCAATCTCCAGGATGGAGTCACACACCGGCATCTTCGGGCCTCGGGCCAGAGGCATAGACGTCTGGTAATGGACCCTTCGTGTCACGACGAGTGGAGTGATGCTTTGTTATAGCAGGTCCGCCTCTCTGTCGTCATGAATGATGGGATTGAGTGGAAGTGGGGGCATTTCCAAATGTTCGGTCATTTGCGCCTCTATGTGTGGCTGGCAGTCTTCTAGGCAGCCTCATATCATGGTCTCAGCCGGAGAGGGGTCGTCGCCCTGCCATTCGCTATTAGACGATCGGTGGCATTTGAATCTGAGACATTGTGCTCGCAGACTTACATGTGGGAACGGCCCCTGAGGTACTAAATGTCCTAGCGACACTTCCGAGAAAACCGCTACGACATTTCTTGATGACCGCCCGTTCGTAAGGAGACGACAACAGCAAGTTCCCAAGGCGTTGATTCAGAATGCTGGAACTGGCGCGGTATTTCGTCGTCGTTCTCGGTCCGAGTCCTATCAGAGTGTTTCCCGAAGTCCCCATCCAGCCCTTTCCATTTCAGATCGGCATTGAGGATGAAGCCCATGATCAAGTATCACTTGCCCCGTCCGACACGCCTTCCCCGGATCATCATCATCATGGTGACTCCATCGACCTCGCCTGTGGCCTATATTGAAATACCGCAACGACCGCCTCAAAGATCTGTCAGGAAACCGCGAGTTGGACTTGCGAGATCGGTGATGACCCGGAAGTCCGGAGCCTTTCAGCACATTCCAGATCTTTCCATTAATTTTGTGGCCTCGAGCCCACCGCCAACCCTGGCCCAGCGTTGTCTCTGAACTTCGAATGGTGCCGAAATCGCAGCACACACGTTCCTCGCCAAGGGTCCAGGTCTGAACAAGCTTATGTCTCGAGATGGTAGGAGGGCAACCACGTCTTACATGTCTCACTCGCACGTCACTCCGCAGAGGCCGCAACAAATGTTGCTTTGCCTTGAACTGGACGCTGTCAGCCTGGAATAGACGCTGGAGCAAGATGTGAGCTCTCCCAAGACTGTTCTACCGATGAGGACCAAAACCGATTTCGACTTCCTCGCCTTGGATGCACGACGCAAAGACTGAGCCGAATGGGCTCTATGACAACGACATATTTTCACACGTGCTGGCCTATTAATCGATTGCATGATACAATCTCTTCAGACTGATTCGTGTGCAGTGATATCTCCATCGAGGTTGATCCTACCGAGCTCCACCCTGCATCCATGTATGGTCATCCTGTCTCCGCTGGGGAGCAGGAGTCCTTTTTAAGGAATACTTCGACGTTTCAAAACATACGGTCAGAATGATGTCTGAGTAAAGCTTAACAATCGGCGGAAGGGTCGACCTTTGTAAGTTGAGACCTTGCGATCAGGGCCGAAGCAATTTACACTGCACACAGCCTTTTGTCTACATGGTAGGCGATATTTCTGGTTTAGTCAGCAGGCAAGGATTCTGATATGTCCTGGCACTGCCTGGCCTTTTACAACCAATCGAATGATTGTTTATGGTCGGAGGATGACACCGGAATCTTTCACAATGCCGTGTCTCCAGACCTGAGATATTCTTGGTCTCACCGCCCCGAAGAGGTCAACGACGAAAAGCGGTGGAACAATCCAGAGCCTAGGTGTGAGCGTAAATACTGTACGGACGCCACTAATCACGACTAGCCAAGCCCGACGCCCAGGCTGAGCATCAGCACCCCCGGCAAACCGGCAAAAGTGCCATAACCACCGTTCATCGCAACTTACACCTCCCGCCCCGCCGGTCTCCCGGGCCAGAGACGCGGCAGAAACCTCTTCGGGCTTTCGTGGCAGACACGATGATTTCATTCTCGGAACCCTGGGGGCGGCGTGCAACTTTCCAGACCGCGGGTCTAGTCGTCTGCCAAGTTTTCAGCGGGAACAGGAAGCCTTCGTCCTGCCGATCTTCTTTGGAAGCAGCCGTCAACGGGGTCTAGGTACCTGGGGATGACCCAAACGGTGGGGCACTATCGGATCATACAGACGTATCGTGCAACCGGCCCAACCCCATACAGTCCAGCTCTCGCGGCGCGAGCGTCCAGCTACAGTGTCCTGAGTGTCTCACGCCCTCGCGCCCGGGCGAACTTATCTCTTGATGACTGCATGGGGGATCCCCCTCATCGGCTCGTCGGGATAGTCGCGGCGAAGGAAGTAGATGGGCAACATATCTTGGCTCTTCTCCAGAATCTCACGGCCAGTCTCCCACTCATGCTGGGGCACTGAGGAGCCGCCTGCCTAGTTCAGGGTCAAGACGCAATGCACGCGTCGACAGGAACGCCAATGGCTGCAGCTGGCTGGGCACCCGTCAATCCTTCCGGGGGACAGCCTGCGTCTCTTGGGCGCGCGATATTGCTGCAAGTCTCCTGCAGTCACTGCGCCTGGACCCCACACTCGTGCAGCAGCGGGCCACCCCCCACGGTGCAATACGGCCTCCAACAAGCCTTCCGAGGTCTCCAAGCTTCCGGCTCGGTGGTCGAAGTCCCAAGTCGTCTCCACTGCCCCTCACCTCCGCATCCCTGCTCGCTCGATGAGGAGCACATGTCCACCCAGTACAAAGACACCAACCGGACACATACATTCTAGCGGCACTGGTAGGTCTTGGACAGCCGGCTCGTCTCTTGGTATATAGCCTTGTGGGTGGTATTTCTGCCGTTGACCGAGAGCGTCTGTCTTCCTCGAGGACCATTTCCCTTAAGATCTTCCTTCCGGTCTATAACAGTAAGGAGACGTCGACCTGCCTCATAGGCCAGAGTTGAGAGACACATTCCCTTTCCCGCCGATCTCCTTATCTATTGCGACAGTATTCTACAGACTGGCGACTGTTTTAAGCCACTCGCCTGTGCAGGATACTCAGCGTGACCTCTGTGTCTCACGCTACCGAAGTGATCGCGTGCTGCGCGTTCCAAGGCTTTGATAGACCCGAGAGCAAGGCTTCCTTACAAGCTCGGACTGAGCTATTTTGTTGCCAGGCGCCCCGGTCTCACTCTGTTCCTCTCGTTTCAGTCCGGACGAGCTATATCCATCGTCTCTAAAGCGTCAAACGGTTTTTGATGCCAAGTTCCTGCGTGCTTCAAGTCGGGACGCTCTTATATCTCCAACCCCAGCCTCACTGCCCGCCCACCTGTGTCTACCCCGGCCACACACTTATAACCGAGTCGAAATAATGGCGGCCATTGACTTCGACACTTCGCGTATGAACGCGTTCAGCGCGGAGGATTTCGAGACGGCCTCTATTCGCTCAGCTGCTCCCTCTTACAGTAAGTCACTCACATGTTCCGCTTCGTCTGTTGCCAGCTGGTGAGGCTGCGCCGGATATTCACCCCACCCCCGCCTTTCTCCACGCGAATATAGCTGCATGGTACGAAGTCAACCAGTCATGTACCAATAACTGATATCAACAATCCAACCCCAGTCTCCGAAGCGCCATCCTACCACACCACCGTCTCAACCACCGAGACCATCCCGCCCTACTCGCCGCCGCAGAGCGGCAACATCAATACTAACACCAACGGCACGCCGGCGTCCCGCTCACTGCTGCCGTCCCACACCGCACACATCCCCTCGCCGGGCCTCCCGCCAATCCCGCCCGCCCGGAGCTCCTCCGCGGACCTCCCGTCCCTCGGTGCGTTCCGCATCCCGTCTTGGAGCGTCAACACGAACCCGATGTACCAGCGCGTGGCGACGCGGCGGGCGCAGGCCGCCATGTCCAGCGGCGAGGGCCTGGTGCGCAACGCGGCGAGGGTGCTGGAGCGGGTGAACGAGGAGGGGGGCAGCGGCAGCGGCAGCGGCAGCGTCACGCCCGCCGACAGCAGCAGCAGCCGGGTGCGGCCGCTCGAGGACCCGTACCTGGTCGGCGAGGTGGCGGCGGCGAGGGCGAGGCGGGAGAGGCTCGCGAGGGAGAACACGGAGGACATCCTGCATAGGGAAGACCGCAGGTGGGACTGGTTCCTGGGTGAGTTATTGTGAATGTGGCCTGAATCCCTGTTCCCTGCTTGTTTCGGGCCCTCTGCCTCGGGTTCAGGTCCCGAGGAGGGGGGGGGGGTATTTGCGTTTCGGTTTCCTTGGAAAGAAAAAGATCGGATCGATCATGGGTTGGGGCTGACACCGTTTATAACTCGCAGGCCAGGTGAACGAGCGGGAGGAACGATCGACCAGCTGGAGACCGTTCCGCCGGAACAACATGCATAGCGGATCGCGGGGGAAACTGGCCCGCCGTGTCGGTACTGGTCGCTAGGCGTCTCGGCTCTGTCTTTATGCTCTTTGTCGGTTTTTATGGTGTTCGACTTTGCGCGCGCGCCGTGCTGGTCTGTGAAGCTCTTCCAGAAAGGCGGCCGGGTTTTACTTCTGGTATCATACTTTCTACCGTTCTTGTCCCTCATTGCAAGAGCTGGGCTTCCCAGCCTGCGCCGCGATATTCATGGCATTGGCGTTGTTTCCTTCTTACTTCTCATCGTCCCTTTTTGTTTTGGGTTATCACGGCGTTCTGGAAGACTACATCTTCACCCTATCAGCATTGTGCGGTGCCTCACTCTCTGACAAGGAAGGGCGATACAGTACATAACGATCATGTTGATGAAGTTGAGGATTGGATGAAGTCTGTGCTGAGAATGACGAATCAAATCTAAAATTGACTATGTTCCTGTTTTATTCAATCCGTATACAAGAAGGGCCAACATGATGGGGGGGGGGGGGGGTTGACTGCTTGTGATCAGTCAGTGACCCCCTCTTTGCCGCTGAAACAAGTTACGACCACTCAGATTCGTTAATCGGGGTTGCGCTATAGGATTATTCATACCACACGCCTTATTGCAACCTACCCGTCAAAGCCTGCCGGCCTGTATGTTCTGTTTCAGTATTTGTAGTGAAGTGAATCCGGTGTCCTTCAAGAATTGGTGCGCCTAAGTAAACAATATGCATGAGCGGCAGGTACAGGTAGATCCTCCACGTGTTTGGCTGCACGTCAAGTGATTCCTGGTGTATTGTATGGGGTCGTGAATAGCACACTGCTCGAGGGACTGGTGTACTTGGGACCCCCTGACCAAGAAGGTAGCAAGGGGGAGAGAGCTTGCCTGACAAGGCCAATCTTGGGCACTCGTTCGTATACTGGCTTCACTTACCCACCATATGCGCTCCGTCAGTCTTCAAAGATGGGATTCTGCTCGATATGCTTTCCTAATATATTTGGATCAGGAGCAGTTTATCTCTCTTTCTTTCTTGCTTTATCGAGCAGGCCAGACACTTATACATTGAGAGTATCAGGGAGACGGACGGGGAAATAAGGAAGTGGTGTGGAAAGAGACGTAATGATCAGCAATCTCTGTCGAAAGGAGAAATTTGTGTTATGGCAGAAAGGGCCAGGTATGTATCCAGCAACGGTATAAAATCGAGTTGAATTCAGCAGTGCCGGCCTAGTCCGAAGCATGTCAATCCCTCAAGCAGCTGCCTCGAGGGTCGACCGGGTGTTGCAGGAGTTCAAATCCTTAGTACGGTTGCCATCGTTGTCATTGTGTGGAATAGAAATGGCGCGACACAAGTCGAGGAGTGACCAACTGCCCCCCTACCCCCCTGTAGTACCACTGTTAGTTAGTATCTTTGCAGCAGCATTGAGCATGAGGTAGATTTCGAATCACACGCAGCTCTATATGTGCCATTCGGGGAACCCATTGCCGGTGCAGAGGCATGTCGACGTATCAAACATCAGCTTCATTCTCATACATTCCATCTCTGCCTATGAACAGATTCCTTGAACGCCCGGCCATGCAATGATGTAGTTCGTGCCCTGCGTAGAGCACAACCTCTTTGTGTTTTTGGTACAGCCACATTCCTCTGCCTACCTCGTTCTTGTTTGGAGCAAATCGAACAATCCTGGACCGCCACTCGAAGCTTAACCCTTGCTCTTGGTGTTCAGGATCAGTGCGACAATCAGTCTGTTTCGTGCCGTTAGTCACCGATTACGAGCGTTGGGGGCGAAGAAGATTCAAGGAGGTAAACTCACCCGTAAAGACCCAAAACTTCTCCGAAAATGAGGATCAGGACCATGCCAACGAAGATGCGGCTTTGGGACATGTAGGCTCGCACGCCCTTGTCACCCACAACACCGATGCAGTATCCGGCCGCGAGACCCGTCATGCCGACAGAGATGCCGCACGCGAGGTGCATAAAGCCGCTGAATAGACTGTAGTTGGATTTCGGGTCGAGGTCCTGGGCAATCAGGACAGAGATGACGAGGGAGTAGACAGCGATGATACCGGACATGACGACGGGGATGAGGCACTGCAGATGTGAGAGCGATGGTCAGTAGGCTGGAAAGGAGAGATAAAGATCAAGGTAATGGGTGTCGCTTACCTTCATGATCAGGTCTGGCCTGAATGTTCCCACGCCCGCGATACCAATGCCAGATTTGGCTGTGCCGTATGCGGCTCCTGCGCACCCGAATATCATGGCCGCTGCGATTCCGCCCTGTAACCCAGCACCGTTGTCAGCCGGTCAAGAACACCACAGACACAGACACGGTGGATGGAAATGGACATAGAGGTGATGGGGCGGGCGGGCATACCATGCCGATGAACGGCGCGAACTTAGGTGACAGCTCGGAATCAGCCATGATGGCAGGGTCTCGTTTGCTCCGGTGCTCAGGAATTGGTGGTCTCGACAGGAATAGTTTGTCTCCCGTCAGGGATGTGGCTCGGCGGGGTGGACTTTGAGGTCGTGTCGAAACGGCTGTTGCAGCTTGCTTGCTTGCTCCAACGGCGGGACGGGTGTTGCTGACGATGATGAAAGCTCGAAGAGAGCTCTACGCAGCCAGACTACGCCTGGACGGGCTGGCTGCCAAGATCCACCGGATCACGTGTAGGCTCGCGCTAATCATAGGTACATGCGCCTTGGCTGTCAAAGACTGTGCTGTTACCGAGTACAGTACCTACCTACCTACTAGGCCTATCCACTCGATACCTAGACAGTTCACTCGCGATTGGAAGTACCAACAGCGACCCCGTTGCTGCAGTTGGCCAGGGCTCATGTATGATCCCAGTAATCCGGGGTAGATAGTATAATTCTTGGACCACTCTGTTGTGCAGACTACCTAGCATGGACTTTTTGTATTATTATTAATGAACGAAGCTTCAAGGCTGCTGGAATCCTGAAGCTCGTGTCGTGGCCAGTTGCGGCGTTAGCCCCCAAGCTGCCTGGGGGTGGCCTGCTGTCAACTGCTGCCGACTGTTAAGCGACATGGTGAGGTCGCGCCTAGAACTGTTGGAACGGGGTCCAGTAGCGCTAACAGCCCCGAGCCGCGAAATTTGAGTTCCATCCAAGCCTTCTGGCTAAGATTTGGAGGCCTGCGTCCCACGGGGGATGACTTGGGTGCAGGCTGCAGCTGCAGCTGCCAGGCTGAGTGAGGAGGGTCTGAGACCGATACCAAGCTCCCAGGATCCAATGACGGACTGTACCTAGGCATTGTGTTGACAGCTACAGGTAGTTCGTTCTAATTCGGAGCCCCCTGGGCTCCATGGCGGTGGTCGGAATCAATCAAGCTCGAGTCCATAGCGAGACGCATCTGCAAGACCCAGCTGTGCATTTGGCTCGGCGTGTCGAGACCACGCTGTGCGCTGTCTGGAAGAGAAACTCAGCTCACGGGCATTACGACGGCATAACCAAGGTCTTTTTGTCCCTCCATCATTCTTTGCATTCTTGGTGATTGTAAATTCCGCATAGCCCTGCCTCGCCTGCATTGTTTCGGCTGCCACAGGGCCACGCCATCGTCCTCCACCTGGTCAACAGCAGGTCTATAGTCGTCCGTCTTCCTCTATCCTCCGTCTGATTCACGCGGGCAGGCAGCAAGAAAAAGAAAAGAGAAAGGGGAAAAAAAAAACTACTTACTCCTAGCGTCCGAGGGAGACGACCCAGTTAAGCAATGCAATGATTTGAAGGCGGCCTTGAGCCGGAGCGAGCACAAGCACATCCTCTCCTCAGCAGAAGCAGCAGCAGCAGCAGAACAGACAGGCACGGCATGACTTGATCGCGTCGTCTGAACTTGGCCCTTTTCCTGATCCCCTGGCTATATCGAAAAGCCCAATACCCAGCATCGCTGTCGACGATTATTCTGATTGACCGATGCCGCGCATGTTCCGATCCGCAAATAGTTCTACCGTGTCTTCCCCATAACGTCACAGCCGTCGATTTTCGGCCGCTGCTGTCCCAGTCGAAAGGGGGGTGCCCAGAAGTCCTCCGGAACATTTGAACCTTACCCACCGCAACCCACGTCGCGACCCGATCCAATCCAAGCCAATCTGCCCAGTCCAGTCCCAGTCCACTCCAATCCAAATCCAATCCACAACCGAACCTCGACTACCACCACGAGCCCACCTGCACCTTGGCCGACCAAGTGGCTGCACCGCGAGCGAACAGGCGCACCGAGGCCCTTGACACATCTGTTATCTCAGCTCCAGGTTGGCGGCCGTCGAGGCCAACTCAACTGCCCCCGAGCAGAGCACGAGTAAGAAGAGTACGGCCACCCACGCTCCAACGCTCCACACTCGGCCATTTTGCCATTCTCCCCTGCTCTTCCCGCCTGTCGTCCTGTCCAGTCATTCAACACCTCGTGCGTACGTAAGGTGCTGTCCCCGGCTGTTGCGACCTACGCCTGCACCTGAGCGAAAGGGGAACAAACGGCTCGTCGGCTTTGGCACCCAGCCCGTTGCACTGCGACTTCTGATGGACGTCCCGGCGAGTGCTGATAACAGCTCTTCTCAGTTCTAGCCTCCCACCCCCCACGGCCCCTGACGCGCGCCATCCGCACCACGAGCCCGACCCCGACGCCGAGCAGCAGCCAGAGTCATGGCCGACTACCATCAAGACAGAATGCCTCCTCCCAGGAGGCCACAGGAGTACGGCCAGCATCCGCCTCAGCGAGATGCCGCCTACGCCAACATCTTCGGCGCCTCTCCAGGCCCCGGCCGATCGCACACCATGACCTCCTCGTCGCAGCCCCCTCCGATGATGCACTCGGACCGCACCCAGACCATGTCGTCAATGTCTTCGATGCAACGGCAGCCGCCTCCTCGAGCACCCCAGGGGCCTGGGTACGACCGAACCCGCACCATGGACTCGAGCATGGCAAACGGGTACTACCCAGGCCAAAGAGTTATGCCTCCTGGTCCACAGATGCCGTCTCAGCAGTACTTGCAGCAGCAGCGGCAGCCTCATGGCCCGCCAGGCCGATATCCTCCTGGCCCGATACCCCCAAGATTCGATCAGAGAGGACCCCCACCAGGCGCATATGGTGTCCGGACGCCAGCACAAAGATTCTATCAGAACGGTGCAGGCCCCGCTCCGGCGTTGAACTCCGACTCGTACCGATCCCAATCTCTCGCCGGCCCTCCGAGGCAGCCGATGTATCAGGCCCAGTCGAACTCGATACAAAACGGCCCACCACAGCAGGCCCCCGCAAATGCCTTTCGGCATGCACCGTACAGCTCGAGCTCTTCTCGAACGACCGCCCAGGGTCGTGTGGTACCCGAGCGCCATGATGAAAGGGCCATGTCAATGACTGGTGGTTACCCGGGGCACGAACGTGATGCGCACCAGACCATGAGCGGGAGGGTGATCCCGAACAGGAGGGCGCCTTCAGTGGAGGTCTCACAGGATGGACAGAATGGATACAACGGGTTCACGCCTGCTCCTGGGGCACAGACGAGGTCTAGTGTGCAGTCGTCGGCCAGCGGGGACAGCGGTAGAACCATGTCCATGGCTTCCACCATTGCGCCCTCTATATCCGAGAGGTCTGACACCACATTAACACACCGTCCCTCAATGAGCTATTCCACGACGGACGGGGTGGAACGGCCGCCCACGGCGAAGATACGGCCACCACT
This sequence comes from Diaporthe citri, assembly GCF_014595645.1. NCBI lineage: Eukaryota > Fungi > Ascomycota > Sordariomycetes > Diaporthales > Diaporthaceae > Diaporthe > Diaporthe citri. The sequence goes on along the minus strand of NW_025064846.1, from coordinate 6,709,944 downwards.
GGTCTACCCCGCGCTCCTTTCCCGCGTTGGCGAGTGTTTCCGGGAGAAGATCATCACTGGAGACCGCACGAAGAACGAACTGACCTACAAGAACGCATTCAGTGGCTCGGAGGCAGTGGACGTGTTGTCGTACATCATTAGGACCACGGACCGAAACCTCGCCCTGTTACTGGGCAGAGCATTGGACGCCCAGAAGTTCTTCCACGATGTGACGTACGAGCATAGGCTTCGAGACTCGGCCTCTGAGATGTACCAATTTCGGGACATAATGATGGAAGAAGGCAGCGACAAGCCTCCAGTAAACGGTGTCTTCGTCCTCTTGTCCGAGTGCTACTCCCCGACTTGCACACGAGACCAGCTATGTTACTCGATTGCCTGTCCTCGGCGCCTGGAGCAAGTCTCGCGTCTGAATTTGAAGATTGGTGCTGGGCTCAAGAAGGAGGAAGCGCCGCCCAACGACGACGACGACGTGGACCAGACGGACGAGCAGAAGCTCTGGATCAACACGGTGCCGAAGGAGGTCGCTGATAGCGTGAGTGATAAGGAAAAGAAGAGACAAGAGGTTATATCTGAGATTTGTTACACGGAACGGGACTTCTGCAAAGATTTGGAGTATCTGCGAGACTTTTGGATCAACCCTCTTCGGTCGAAAGCGTCGCCTATCCCCCCTCAGCGAAGAGAAAAGGTGGTGCGCAACATTTTTAGCAACATCATCGATCACCCCAGTATACATGCGGTGAGCTCCAAGCTGGCCAAGGGCCTCACAGATCGACAGTCGAACGGCCACGTCGTGCGGAACATCGGAGACATATTTATGGAATGTGTCCCGCTTTTCGAGCCGTTTATATTGTACGGGTCCAAGCAATTGGAGGCGAAATACGAGTTCGAGAACGAGCGATCTATCAATCCCCAATTCAGCCGATTTGTGGACGAGATCGAGAGGCGGAAGGAGTCGAGAAAGCTGGAGTTGAACGGTTACTTGACCAAGCCAACAACCAGATTGGCGCGTTATCCCCTTCTGCTCGAGAACATTCTCAAATACACAGAAGACGGGAACCCGGACAAGGAAGATATCCCGAAGGTGCTGGTCATGGTACGTGACCTGCTAACAAGGGTCAACGCTGAGTCCGGGAAGGCAGAGAACCGTTTCAATTTGCGGCGTCTGCACGATCAGCTCAAATTCCGGCCAAACGAGAAGGTAGACTTGAAGTTGACGGACGAGGGCCGTGAGCTTGTCTTCAAGAGCAACTTCAAGAAGTCACCAACAGAAAATACGGATATAACCGCGTTCCTTTTCGACCACGCTGTTCTGCTAGTCAGGATAAAGCAAGTTGGCAAAACGGAGGAAGTCAAGGCCTACCGCCGGGTAAGATGTATTCCGCTACTCATCATATGAGCAGAACGCTAATAACCATGTCCAGCCGATCCCTCTAGAATTACTGTCAATTAAGGAGATGGAGGAAGTCATCCCATCAGCAGGCGCCCCCCGAAGATCCACCTCCGGCTTGCTGCCAAACATAAGGAACGAGGTCGGCAAGAAAGGGGAGGGCTGGCCCATCACGTTCAAGCACATGGGCAAAATGGGATATGAGCTGGCACTCTACGCATCCACACAGACTGGGAGACAGAAGTGGCTTGAGTTCATCGATGCTGCGCAGCAAAAGTTGAGGGCGCGTGTGGACTTCCTCAACACCACCATGATTTCACAAGGATTCTTCACAGGCGTGAACAAGGTCAACTGTGTTGCTCCTTTCGGTCAGTCGAACCCTCTTTTGTACGCACATGGGCTTCTACTAATTCTCCGAACAGATGGCGGTAGGAAGTTGATATACGGCACTGATGCGGGTATCTATGTGTCGGATCGCAAGTCAGGCGGTCAGCCGCGCAAGATTCTGGAGGCGACCAACGTCACCCAGATCGATGCGCTGGAGGAGTACCAGCTTCTCTTGGTTCTCTCGAACAAGTCGCTCATCTCGTACAACCTGGCAGCGCTTGACCCCAACGAATCCGCGCTCTCCAAGAAGCCCAAGAAGATTCAGAGCCACTGCAGTTACTTCAAGGCAGGCATCTCCATGGGTAGGCATCTGGTGTGCTGTGTTAAGCCCACGACACTTTCCACCACCATCAAAGTGTACGAGCCCAATGACGCTATGTCCAAGAGCAAGAAGCAGAAGGGTTTCAGCAAAATGTTCAACGCCGGCCAAGACGAGCTCAAACCATTCAAGGAGTTCTACATCCCGACAGAGTCTACATCTGTGCACTTCCTGAAGTCGAAGCTGTGCGTGGCTTGTGCTCGCGGTTTTGAGGTCGTATCCTTGGAGACGCTTGAAACACAGTCCCTGCTCGACCAGGCGGACACGTCGCTGGACTTCGTGGCTCGAAAGGAAGCTGTGAAGCCGATTCACATCGAACGTCTCAATGGCGAATTCCTGCTGAACTATTCCGAGTTCTCATTCTTTGTTAACCGAAACGGATGGCGGGCAAGGCCTGAGTGGAGAATCGACTGGGAAGGAACGCCTCACAGCTTCGCACTCTCCTACCCCTGGATCCTGGCTTTCGAACCCAACTTCATCGAGCTTAGGAATATTGAATCTGGTGCGGTGCACATCGTGCCGCACAAGAACATTCGCATGTTACACAGCAGCACACACGAGGTGAGCACACTGCATAACGCACTTAGTACGAATGACACCCCGCTGACACTTGACACAGATATTGTTCGCATATGAAGATGAAAAGGGCGAGGACGTCGTTGAGGCCATGGATTTCTGGAAGAGTCAACGAAAGAGCACCATGCCTGACGGCGGGATGAACTCACCGATCGGACAATACGCCAGAATTACGCAATAGTAATTGGCTTGTCACTCACGCAATGATGCGAGTTCCATGTGGAGTATCTGATAGCGTCTCTTATATGAGAGGCTCGGTGCCTCTGCCTGGGTGCTCAGGACCCCTTGGCGGCCACACCGGTCGAGGCTACGGGCTGGGGCTTACGCCATTGACGTCGCGTGTTGAAGGATGGATAATTACTCGGCATCGACCTTCGCTGGCCGGCCTATGAGCCTACATCCGTGTGCATGCAAATCGCGTGCAATCCTCAAACGCAACTGTCATGCGCCCACTGCGTCACTCTTTCGCGCAGCATGTGACGGCATCGCGAGGGACCCCTGGACCAGCCGGATTCTCTTCTCTGCCAGCAGTACACGCCACATCTTTGATTCAACAAGACGACATATCTAATATCAAGACCGGCGGGGCCATAGGTGGACGGGCTTAGACGGGTGCGCAGGCGACGGTCAACAGGGCTGGTGGGTTAAACAGGACGTGTAACCACCGACTTCCGTGACTCCGAGGCGACATGAACGCCACACGAGGAGAACTGATGCCTCGGAGTCAAGAGGTTGGTGGCGGGGAGGAGGGGGCATCAAGAGCGAGGATGAAGCTCGAGGTGCCGTTGTCTTTGTTTTCTGGCTACGACAGTGGGAGATCTACCACACAAATGTGCGTGTTTAGAGTGTGAGAATTACTTTCGGCGACACCTGTTTCTTGTCATTTTTCCTCCCCGAACTTTTTCTCGTCTCATTTGCAGCGGCAGCATCCACAAGGACACACTTTAATAAGCATTGTATGCGAGATGGACTATTTTTTTTTTTTTTCAAATTGATGTGATACCACCGCCATCACCACCATCACCACCACCACCACCACCACGACGGACCACCATTCTCACAATCGCAACACCATGACGCCCAGTCACCGACATCGCATCAGTCTGTCTGAGGGAGATGTGACCTGTCAATTTGATCACCTCGCTTGCATGAGTAGCATGTGTTAAAAGGGTGGCGTACCCGAAGATGGGGGATGTCGTGCGGCGAGAGCCTTGATGCAAGGCCCGATGCGACATCGTTCAACGGTGTTTGGACACTCGTCATTCAATCTGCAACATCTGTGCAGCTCTTGGGGTGTTGCGTCTTTAGCCACCGCATCTGTCTTGAGGCAGAGCGCACATGCATATGCACACTGACATGCTTGACGTCTTATCATCTTGGGCTTGCTTGTCAAGATGACACTGCTTACGCCCCATGGGGCGGGTGGTTAGGAAGGAGTCGCATTCGGCAGTTCCCCCTTTTTCGTTGAACCGACGCCCCCCCCCCCTTACACCCCTTTTCCCTCTTCATTGCGATCGAACAATAGCCGAGGAAATACAATCGGGGAGTCCGGCCGTTCAGACATTCTTCGCAATCGAGCAATGGCAATGGGGAGGCGGATTCAGCAAGAGGGACGGGCGGTTGCTGGCCTGAGCAGTGCTTCAGTGCCCGTTGAAGGTTTACTTTCGGACGCACCCGATCCATTCTTGCTACACTCAGGGGGTCCCTTCGATCTACTGCGCCCGCATGACGGAGGCGAATCTCGGGCTCGGGGGGTTGGGACGGCGAGGTATCGAGCATGCGCGCGCTCTGCTGTGCTTTTCTTTCTATTTGTTTATTGTGTGTGTGTGTGTGTGTATACGAACCAATGTACAAAGATGAGCCCCCCCCCCCCCCCCCCTTTTGACATCTCGTGTTTTTTTTTTGGCTGCGGATGATGTCAGAAGGTTTTCGGTGGGACGGACATCTCGGCATGACGGAGTGCAATTCGCAACGCCCGTTCGTGTTTGCCTCGTGTCAGGGTCCAGCTGTCTCTGGAAACTTTGGGCAAAGCTGCCTTATGGCCATGCGCTGCGACCCTGGATCTATTTGTGTGTGGCAACCTGACCTGCCCACCATTGCTACGTAGAACACTGGGGATGTGTTTATGTGTGTTTATGTACTACAAAGTAGCTTTCCAATGAATGAGTGCGGTTCACCAAGTAACTGGTTCGCTAAGCAACATGTTCACTAATAAGACGCCTTACCTCTTGTGTGTAGTATCCCACGGTGGGCTAGCATCAGAACATCGGATAACGTGGACTTGGGACGGGAGACTTCCCTTGGCTCCCTCCTCCACGGTGGATACTTCCGTACGTACGAACGTACGCGTGGACCGCATAGCCCAGCCGAGCCACGCCCCCCAATAAACCTCGATGGACCCGAATCTCTGGAATTCAAAGGGTCCTTCCCTCTCTTGGGAGATCACCAAGATGGGTCGCACCAGCGAGGGATCAGACGATAACCCGGGTCGGTTCGCGTCTGGGTACACAATGGATCTGGAAGGGGTTTGTGTGTGTGCCTCTTGTGTGGATCATACCGTCGATGGTATGCTTCCCTCCACCATAAGGCATGAATGGTCGCGCATCATGTATTGGAATTGTGGTAAGAACCGTCTGATGTCTTTGTCAAACGTGAGCAGGGACGGCAGGGCCCAATTCCCCATCCCTGCCGTGGATCCAACTGTCAAAGAGCGCCGGAGTATTTCTGTGACGTCCGTAGTGTTGAGATCGCAAATTGGGATTGGCTCCATAGTCAAGAGACCTGTACGTCTCGGTGCAGACAAATACTGACATGCGAGGCTAAGCGATGCCCGGTATCAAGGTGTTGTGTAGGAGGGGAATGCAAATCCAGTGGCTAATGATGGAGGAGGGGGAAAAAATGAACTGTATGTACGGATCATCGCTTAATGACGGCCTCCGTCGTCGCACTTGCTCGTCCGCCGTTGGATTCACAACCGATGATGCATTAGTAGTATGCAGTCAGACTGCCCCATCGCCAAGGAGGCCTCGACCACCAGCGTAGATCCCACAACCTTAATTCCAGTGCACGCCGTGCTCTGTGGTGGCTGCATCTCCCTGTGTCTCCGGTCCTAAGCGAGCCCAGCATGATTGTGGGCTAGATTCCGCGACACCGCCCGAACTTTCCTGCCGGGACTGTGGAGTGAGCGACCGGTTGTTTGTTTCGTTTCACGGGCAAGGCCTCGACTGAGCACGTAACAAGATGCATGCTGGCATTGACTGGCGTTGCCTGGGTGCTGGTTATAACACACCCGTGCGGTAGAATGCCCGTGCGATGGAGGAGGGAAGATCCTCGACACCATGGCTGCTACGTGGGCGGGAGGACTCCTCGTTGTGGGCACGCTCCGCGATGGTGAGGGAGGGTTGGAGGCGTCGGTCCGCCGAATGGGAAACCGAACCCGCTCAGCCCAGCTGTCTGCAGCCAAGTTCCTTGGATTGCCACGCCGCGCTGGCATGAAGCGAACGAGCACTCGCCCGTCATGCCCGATGGCGCCACATTTCACACCGTCCACACCTCAGAGATGCGGCTCTGATACGTCTCCCGTCGTCAGACATGACTGATGAAGTCTCCGCGGGTAACCTTATTGAGACTGCCGTGAGGGCACGTCGGGGCGGGGTGGGAAGAGACCGCAGAATACAGCGATCCAATCTCGTTCTTGACTGAATGAATCTCTACCGGCCTTTGGATGGGAGGAAACCAACAGTGGGGCCGGTCAGGGCGGAGGTGATGGTCGCCGGAGTCATGCTTGCTGCGCGGAGTCGCCTGGGCCAGACATTCCTGCTCCGCGGCGAATAGCGAGCAAGTGCTTGTTGACGTGGCCAGCTGTGTACAGTTTTATTGATCCGGCATTTTATGCTGTCGCATCCCGGATTAGGAAAACAGACAGTATTTGCGATCTGAATGCGGTGAGACTGGGCGCCAGTAAGCTCGACGAGGGGAGGAATTGCCCTTGCCCTCCCCATGCCATGCACACACTTGCGCGTGCGTGCGTGCGTGTGTGCGCATGCAAGCCACCATGACGAATGTTGGGGAAGTTGTGCGGACGACAACTCAATCGGTTGGGCTACTAGTCCCTGGTGGCAGCGGAGCCAAGGAGGTCCAGGCTAGCATTATCAGGAGAAAAGAGGCGTTGTACCTGACACTCTGACAGTTCCGGCGGCGGGCTGCCGTGGTCTCCTGTTAGTCTCGCAGTTGAGATGCTGGAGCTGCTAGAGATACTAGAGATGCTAGACTGCCATGCTAGACTGCTGGGCTAGTCTCCCGTGCTAGTGACAGCCGGTCTTCCAGTGAGCGACGGGACGGGAATTTTTGCTTCAGGGACGGATCCTAGCGGGGCCAGACAGTCACTGTCACAGGTTGAACCGCCGTGTCCAGACGCAATCAGGCGGAGCAGGAGGGGACCGACGTCTCGGCATCCTTGACCCCAATATCTGAGTGGGCGATATGATAATTGTTGTTTGCCGCTGGTTTGGAATCGCCTATGGTGTCGTGGAGTTCCAGCCAGCCAGATGCCAGTCCAGACCTGCCAGCTCCCCGGATATCGGGGCGACGAGAGACTATTATTGACCATCTTGGCTCCCATTCGCCGGCCAGCAACTACCGGCGTGTGCCGTCTTTAGTATCAACCCACCAGAGCCAGACGTGTCAGCGAGTTTGACGGCGGCAGTGACATAGCACCGAGATTTGCAGGCTCAGGCGTCATGAATGCGAAGCCGCCAGGCGAGATCGGGCCTGCTGCGCTTTCATGCAATCCGTCACTCGACAACTGGCACTGAACTGTCACTGGTGTCCAAGCATCTCGCCTGCCGCGTGCCCGTTGCGACAGAGACTAATGTAGTGGGCGATATGTCGTGGTCATGGCCCAGGTATCACCGTGAGATAGTAAGGACGAGCATATATCAGTCCACCAGCGATAGTGGGCGAAGTCAGGGGACGTCGACTCGTGCCAGCATCGACCTGCGGCTTATCTGCATGGCTAGTTCGAGCTCGCGGGCAGACGGAGCGAGGGCCTGGTGTCAATTCGACGTTACGGGCTGGGACAAGAGTTTCGAGGTGGCAGTGTGCTGCAGCCTCTCTCTCAGGGCACCGCAACCCGCAACCCGCAACCGCTCCGCACCAGCCGTCCCCCATTCCTGACGTCGGGCCAAGGAGCCCTCTGTGCGTCTGACTGGCTCGGAACCTCATCCCGGTCTGCTGGGTTCAGCCCAGTCGCCGGATGTGATGCAGGCCTGCCAGGACATTCCATGCAGCGACGAGGTCTGGCCTCCTTCGTTCCAACTTGTCCAGCCTGTGCGGGACGTTCTCGAAACCAGAGTTTTCCAACAAACCCAGTCCTGGCTGCGTGTGTCGAGTGAAGCCACAGCACCGCACGCAGCGCGAGCGGGCTGAGAGGGCTGGTGCATGTCTGTCCTGATCTGATCTGCTCGGCTCGCTAGCCGGCGAAACTCGAGGCGAAACCGAGCAGGTAGCTGACGGGGAACCTTCAGACGGGGCGGGATGCTCGTCTTGTCGGCAACCATGTCCCCAAGGAGGAGTCTGGCCGGCGGGCAATTTCATGCCCATTGACAGGCTTGGAATGTTGCGCACGATACGACGACCTGATTGATGGTACGGGCACACGAGAGGCGGCAAGAGGCGCTGGCTGTGTCATTTCCAAGAATATCCTGTTCCGTGTACTCCGCAGTGCTGCCGAGTCTCGGTCCGTGTGAGGTTCACACAAGTCTGGTAACGCACGGGGGGCGTACCCGTCCCGACTCTCATGCAACCGAGTGTTGCCAGCCGCCTTGGTAGCAGTCACAAGAGGTGGTTGGCACTGGGGTTGGCACTGGCACTGGCACCTTGGTCTCGAGGGGAGATCCGAGAGGGGGCCAAGGAGACACGGCCATCAAAGCTGAGCCGCCGCGAGCCAGCGTCGTAGCTGCAGCACCAGCATGCACCAGCATGCACCAGCATGCACCAGCATGAGGACGAGATGAGGGTCTGAGGGCGGGTGTCTCTGTCTGCCGCGCCCCCGTTGTAACCGTTGGGCGGAAATGGTATGGGGAAGATACGAAGCTGCAAAAAAAGCAAAAGTCAAATATCAAGATAAACCTCTTGCGTGCGTCCTGCTAAAGACGGGTCACCCCAGGCTCGCCAGGGGGCCGGCAGGGGACGAAGCTTAAGCTCGGGGTTTCGAACATGATTTGCGAGTTGTTTGCTTTGTCGAGCTGTCTTGGACTACCCGGTCACTAAGCTCTGAGTGGCCATGCCTTGCTACCACCATATCTCTATAGCTCGACTCGAGAGAATTATAAAGCGTCGCTGGTTGATCTTTTCCACTTTCCCTCCACCCTTTGTCTCTGTCCCAAGACAACACAAACTGCTCAACCACAAGTTCCCGATCATTGAACGTTTTCGTCGACCAGAGCCCTCTTCACCTACCAGCTCTTCAACCTTTGGCCACCTCGCCTTGTATCTCGTCTTTGTCCTCTCGATTCTACCTCTTCAACCCGCCTTGCGTTCAGTTGATCTGAATATCCGCACTCGAGGTCTCTAATACCACTTAATCAACTCAAAATGTCTTCATACTGTGCCAACTACTACGTAAGTTCCATCATTGGACCCGGCGTTGCCAATTCTGCGAGGATCGAGACTGACATCTTTCGTCCAGGGCTCCGTCAACTGCCACAATGTTGTCAACCGCTTCGGCGACCGATGCAAGCTCTGCCTGGCTCTGAAGAGCGGTGCGTCCCTCACAGATGGCATCCTGCCCGAGGACAAGTACCGAAAGAGCAGCTCGGCCGTTGAGGCACCGAGGAAACACCACCACCGCAGCCACGATGGGTCGTCCAGGTCCATCCGGGTGGACTCCTCGCGACACAGATAATGAGGATCACCACATTATATACGTTTCACACAAGCACAGCGACAACAAGTACACATAAAGTTGATCGTCAACAACCAAAATCATAGAAACCAACGGCGTATGGGGGGGGCTGGCTCATTTTGGGATCAAAGGGCCGGGGAAAAGTTTTGGGGCCGAAGGGCGCCCCAGGAGCTTATTGCAAGCCGAGATCGTCCTTGATGAATCGGAGCCGTGATGAACAACGGCTGGACTGGTGTTTTGGACTGCATGGTGATTTTATATGGCGCTGCGGGAGGCGGTGGAATCAAGCGTGCATTCAGCGACAGTACGGTGGTCCGTAGTTGTCGGTTGGAGCAGAACAGGGAGTAGGGATTGAAGACTCCTCATGAGACTCAAGACTGTTGTGGGCATAGATGCGAATATCAGACAGACTGAATTTGAAGCAACTTGGCCTCAGGTACACTTGATCGTGTTCATCGTTATGTGATTTGCCTTGACTGCTGTAAAAAAGACGGGCTATATAAAGTAAACGGAAAATGCCAGCTCTCTCAAATGCTGGCTACTCCCCTCAGGCTATTCAGCAGCCCGGCCAACTCCAAGCTCTAGCCGTGTCTCCATGACTAGAGTACCACCGCGGTCATAAACAGGTTACCACAGTCGGCGCTGATAATACACAGGTTCATCAGCCTGTGACAGCCTCATAATCTCCTCCTTGATCAGCCGCCTCCTCTCCGCCCTGCTGACGGGCTTCTTCGTGTCATCGCCCGGGTGCTCGTTGCTGTCACTGGGTGTCTGCTCGCCCTCAGCCCTCACCTCCCACGGAGCCGCCTGTGGCTTCGTCTCCACCGGTGGCTGCTGTTGTGCTTGGTGTTGCTCCTGGCTCTCTGCGTTTTCTGTCTCCTGCCGTAGCTCCTCGATCGCCAGTACCCTTTGTTGCTGCTGCTCGCCCAATGACTCTGCCGGGGTCTCCTTCACTTCAACAGCCGCCTCGCCATTCTCGCTCTCATGCACAGCGCGGTTCTGGCCACCCGGTTCCCCAGGAATAGCAATTCGCTGCCTGGTGGGCCGGTTGTACTCATCCAACACGACAATTGTCCCGTCCGCGAGCTCGGTGGTGTCCTGCCTAAACCGGTCGGGGAGGTATATCTGGGGCGAAGGATTTGGCCTTATTGCGGCACGAAGATGTCCCACTGTGCGTTGCTGGATCACGTAGCCGCTGAGGAAGAGAGCCGTGGTACATGAGATGACTGTTGTGCTGTTAGTCTGAGGTCGACTGACCGTGACGTGAGCAGCAAGCTTGGGTGGGGGAGGGGGCTGGGAGACATGCCTATAAGTGAGGAGAGTGCAACAGACACTTGTGACGATGTGAGAAGCACCATGTTGACTGAACAATGTAGTCTAATTTAAGATGTCGAGGTTGATTTTGTCGATGGAGAGACATGAGCCAACCCAGAAACGGACTCGAGACGGCAGAGCACAGGCTCTATGTACTTTGTACCCATTCCAGCCACCGGGAAGCCGGTTTGTTGCGCCCAACCTTCCCGAACGGGCAGCAGGAAAACAAACCAAAACGGGGCAACGCTATCGATAAGCGTCATCCTGCACGACATCCTTGTCTCCGTACCCGCGTACCTGCCGTCATCCCACCCACCCTGCCGCTTGTGGAGCCCCCGCGTCTGCAAAAGCTCCAACATTTTGCATCTGAAAGTCCGGGGAAGCAAATCTCCCGCCATCCAACCGACCTTGACCCGTCCAGACCTTCGAGGTCCGCTCCTGTGATCAAACGCACGACCGAACCAACCCTGCGACAGGGCCAGCGCACAGTCCTACCTGGGAAATCTCGAAGAGCAACATCGGTCTGATCCACCAGGCCAATACACGAGCCGTTCGCGAAGCACATCTTTCACCGAAAGACGAAACCTTCCTCCTTCTAGAACATAATGGCCGAACGAACGCACCGCGCCGACGAGCGGCGCTTCCTCGACGAGCGCGGCGGCGATATCCACCTGACCCCAAACGGGCTGAACCCGGCCAACGTGATGGAGAAGGCAGTGCGAGAGCGAATCGTCGACAGCTACTTCTTCAAGGAGCAGTGCTTCGGTGTCAACGAGGCCGACATTGTCAACCGGGTGGTAGACCACGTGTACTTCATCGGAGGAACGTACGGCTCGACACAAAAGCCGACGCCGTTCCTGTGTCTCGCATTCAAGCTGCTGCAGCTGGCCCCAGGGGACGACATACTGAAAGAATACCTGGAGTACGGCGGGGAGAAGTTCAAGTACTTGAGGGCACTGGCTGCTTTCTACATCCGGTTGACAAGGCGGGCGAAGGACGTCTACCTAGTGCTGGAGCCATACCTTGAGGACAAGAGGAAACTAAGGCGCAAAGGCAGGGCCGGCACGAGCTTGACATATATTGACGAATTCGTGGACGACCTGCTGATAAAAGAACGTGTTTGCGGCACGAGTCTCTTGAAGATGCCCAGCCGAGATCTTCTAGAAGACCTGGACGAGCTGGAGCCCAGGGTCAGCCCCTTGGGAGACCTGGAGGACTTGCTCGAGGAAGACGAAGACGAGGAGATGGCAAACGGACGTGAAGAGGATGATGATAGGAGGAGCAGGTCGGATTCAGATGATAGGGACGACGAGGACCGAGCGAGAGACCAGATGGAGATCGACCGCGAAGAAACGCCTCAGAGCCCAGACCGAACCCCTTGAGGTCACAGCACACGAGGGCTTTTCTAACGGGCTGGGACAGTCGCATGATCCGGATCCACAACACATCGGGTTCCCTATTGGGCTTGATAAATCACTCAAGCCCTGCAGCGGCCCAACTCCAGAGGTCACTGGTATACAGGGCCGACAGTACCCATACTCGTGTCGAAACGAGGACATCAGAGCGACGTTACCGACTTGGTGTCGAGAACTCGTGATTCGCAACTAAGACGGCCACACCCTCTGAGACCTCGCGGCTACCACCGTTCAAGATCTCTTGAAGACACCGCAACCAAAATTGTCGCCTGGCCAATTCCATGAGACCTTCTGCTGCACTCTCGTGGACCGTGCTTGCCGTGTGACGAGTCCAAGTCCAAGTCCTTGCTGATGCACAGATTGCATGCACCAGCAAAGGCGATGAAACCTCTGTTTACCAGCAGGTCGCACGATCACTATTGGGCAGAGATGCGCTTGTTAGGTCTCCAAAATTCAATCGCACTGTTGCTGCTGCTGCGGGCTCGTATTCACCAACACAAGGTCGGCGCCGACGGTGGAATACAACGACCAGATGATCATGTGCAACAACATTGTGTCAACATCGACTGTGGACTAGTTCACTGTAGCTGCACTAATTCTGCGTGTAATATGTATACATGTCCAATCGGAGAGTACGTGGCTGGTTGGGAGGGTACGTCATATTCCCAAGACCCTGTTTTTTCGCCACACTCTCACCTAGACGTTCATGAGAGCAGTTCAGCCCCAAGTTTGTGGCTGATTTGATACCAGACACTGAATTCATCAAGACTACCTCATTCACTGGGTTTGCTTGATCTACATACCTCAAAATACCAGGCTGTTCCCACCGTATACTACCCTTCTCCTCACCAAAATGCCTAACGAGGGCCTCATCCCCTCAATCCAGCGCCAGATCCGCAACGGGATCGGGTCAGCAGGCGACACAGTGGGCAACTACGTCAACAGCAATGGCAAGGCCATCCAGTACAGCGCATCTGCGGCCGGCCGCCGGGTCGACGGCGTCGCGCGGAGCGTCAGCGGCTCGGGCAAGACCGCCGGCAAGTCCGCGACCAACGGGTCGACGGCCGCGGGCACGTACATGCAGAGCGTAGGCAGGAGCGTCAGCCGCCAGATGGAGAGCTACGCTAACTACGCGGGGAGGCAGGTCGGGGCGGCAGGGAAGTATGTCGACGGCAGCGGCAGGGCCGTCGGTGGCCGGGTTGGTGACTTTGGCAACCAGATCAAGGACAAGAGCGGTGCCAGGGGCGCGAAGATGACTACGGTCAAGAATCCGTTGGGGCTGAGCGGGAATCGTGCGGTGTGAGGGAATGAATTTGGAAACGTGTCAATGGGGGTTTTGGTGCTCGAATGGTTGGGTTGACATGCAACGTGCCCATACCCATATATCACCAGGTTATGGCTTTTGTTTGCTCTGCGTCACCTGGCTTATTGCTCAGCTTTGATCGATCTATACTGCCGAATACATAGAATGATACCCTTTCAAGGCATTGACGCCTAGATGAGAAACACTGTGCTCACTCTTGAACAATCCTTGTCTGCTACTGTCAGTTAATGATGCATACATCTCTTCCTCACTGTAATGAGCGCATGATACTCTTCCACCATGAGACCTCTATCCTTCTATTCAAGCCGGCTTACAAGATCTTCTCTTCTTCCCACTTCATCTTGATCGATACACTGAGACTGTAGAGCGGATGCTACGTCAGCCCATGCTTAGTTACACAATGATAATCTACTCGAGTCACAGAGCCAGCCAACCTGCTTCGAGACTTTGTCCCCCGGGTTTGGATCCGTACGAGCCTACTGACTCGCACCGAGCGAAAAAGTGATGACAATTATGATTGGAAATGTCTGAATCCCATGGCCTCCACCTACATGGTGGTGTTTTTGCGATCGTGTTGGCTCCACAATGGTCGCCTTGAGGACATTGAATATGACAATGACGCAGATCAGTACATATCGATCTGAGATGTACTCGGCCCCGGAGGATTAGTTGATTCTGCTTAACCAAATGGCGAACGATTTCATTGTTCCTCGCATGCCTAAGGATAGGGTGTTGTACCTGTGGTCCTGGAAGAAACTTGTTGTTGTCAGGTCATGTGTTGATACAAAGCCAGCCCTTGTGGTCAACTAAGGGCTGATACAATGACCATTGTTGTGGGTATTCCTGGCCAGTAATACTTCAAAAGCCCTCGAATGATGATTTACTAGTTGTAGATGTGCTTCGCCGCTCAGTGTGTAAAGCCTGAACCTGCAGAACAGCTCTCTCAGAGATCCTTAGAAAGGTCAAGATATCCCGTGCGCCACGATTCTAGTATCTCAAATAGACATACCGGCAGCTAGACGACCAACAACTATGCCGATACCTCCGCAGACAGTACACAGCAATGGAGGAAAGCATGTCTTCGTGTCCACAATCTCAAGCCCCAATGTTCACGAGTACCGCAATGAATCAGAGCATGTGGTCATCAAGCAAACAACGGCTGAGGAGGTCAACATCCTAAGGCGAGTGGGCAAGAATCACCCGAACATAATCCGGTACATTGACAGCCTAGGTGACGAAATCGTGGCGGGGTACAAAACGTGCCCAAAACTCCTGCTCGTGATGGAAAAAGCCGATGGAGGTACTCTCAAAGACCTCGTTGCGCACGTCAGAGGTTTGAACACTGCTCGCAGGCCCACATTTGTCCTCCCGGCTCAGTTTCTCTATAACGTCCTTGCCAGCCTCATTGAGGCTGTGTTGTACCTGGAGACGTCCCTCACAGTACCCATGCAGCACATTGATTGCCACATCGGGAATGTCGCCTTCTTCAGACGACGTTGTTCCTGGCCCTCGGTCAAGATACTGGATTTCAACAGGGTCCAGCCTGGTGGCAAAGGGTATCCGTCCCCAGCGATTGGCGTCTTTGCTAGGGGTCTGCTCCAGCACCGGTGCGTCTTGCCGTCGGAGTTTGTTGACATTCTTGAGGAGCTGTCAGCGCCCCTGACTAGTCTTGGCATTCTGACGAGTGTTCAGGCTCTTGTGTTGGCCAGAGCCCGGAAGTGTACTCCTCCCCGTAGCCACCAGTGGCTGACTGAGTACTTCGATTCGCAGTGAACAATGTGTGGCAGCAATGCTGTAACATTTTTTTTTCTTGTCATCCAATTGTAATGCTGCCACCCAACTCGCATGGAGCACTAAGTAGTACACATTCGTGCATGTAAATGACTGCATTTACACTTTATTTACCAATATCAAGTGATATTCTGAGCTTTCTGCTTTGCCACCTTCAAATCTGAGGAAAAGAACACTTTTGCGCGCTTCTTTTTTTGCCCAATGATGTTATTATGCGTAGGTGTTTGCTCGACAGGTTCAACTTAGAAGGTTTAAAGCCCATTTGAATTCCACGACACTATTGAGTCTAGTTAGACTCAGGCCACATTCTGTATGTGTCAGACAGCTCCCATATATCGCATCTACTATTGGATAGTCCTCTCTAGATATAGAATGTTCTCTGTTCTATCACTAAAGTTCAATGTCCTCAAGTCCCAAGCTCCAACCAAGCCATACTAAAGACCATGAACTGAAGTGTACTGCCAATACTCTAGGTTCTGCAGAATAATCGGCAGTCTGGTTATGGATAATGTATTATGACATTTGGGGGCTAATGCCATTATTGTAGACTGCTTGGGTAGAAATGGGTTAGGCGGGAATTATTAGAGCGAGGTCATTACGGTTGGGCAAGAACCCAGAAGTGGTAATACTTGCTCAAACTAAACCCTGATGTCAAGAGCTGAGCGCGAGACGATGGATTGGAAATAAAAGTCGGCCTTTTCTGTCGTATGAACTGCCAAGTACTCGATTGTGTGCAACGTTTTGAGACTTAAGACTTCTGTTGCTGGTGCAGGTTTTCTGACTTGTTACATAACAATCCGCCAGTGGCCTGCGGGTGAAAACCAAATTCCCTTCTATTTTCGAAATGAAATTTCCTTGTGATTCGTCTTGCACTCCCATGGTCCATAACCCTTCAAGACAACTTCCGAGACTGAGCGCATGATGAGGACCTTTTCCGGTATTCCGGGAGTGAGGCACGCTCATCAATCACAAGAGACCGGGGAAGTCGAGTAGGAAATTCGTACATGAACATTATACAATACAAAGCTCAAATAGGATCAAAAGTGTATCACTCTTGGGCGGTCCTGGAAGCCATCTATATCTGGATTAAGATTTGACTAAGTATTCTTCAAGTCTGTAGTAACTTGGCAAAATTACTAAAACGTGCTTCAGACTTCGCACGTCTTATAGAGAATTGCATATTTCTTCGCGTCTTTTAAGTTGAGCATGGAGTGAATAATGAATCCATATGAAATCGAGTAGGAAAGCCATTCTGCATATTTTGATGGCTTAACAGGCTGTGCCAGTGACCACACGTGAATGCAAATGCCGTTCCATGCTTTCGTCAATAGAAACAACGTGGCCTCGAAAGAAAATCCAAGCTGTTCAACGAATTCATCCCAGGTGAAGCGCATGAACACTGAACCGTAATGAATATTCGCAAGCAGAGCACTGGCTCTGGAATTCAGTTTTCAAGACAAATACAATAGCGATACTCAAACATGGCAAGCACTTGAGCCCGACTGTTATCATGTCCGACACAACCCAGGACATGGTGGACACAGTATTTCCCGGCTCTATCAGCTGTTAGGATGAAAAGCCCGGCTTCCAGCTTTGAATTTATAACTCAAGACTCCACAAGGTGGTCCACTTGTCGGAGCACTCGGGATAGCAATTATCGTATGATATTGTCCATGAAATTCCGTTCTTGTCACCGCTGCCCTACACATCTCATCTCGGGAGCTGCACGTGGCCGGCCACCTTGGCCAGTCAGGGTATTCCTGAATTAGGCAACCGTACATAAGAGTCTATCAACATGTTTTTCCCTCCAAGGTATACATACAGGTGTCGTAACTGGTGCACAATACCCCCGACGTCGCCGGCGATGGGTGTGATGGGACTGTTTCAGCGGTCCGTGCACGACTATTCTGGGCCGGTACTTAACCAACGAGTACTCTAATTCCACTCCTCTGAGTCAGCCTCGAATGATGTGTGCGGATTAGTCCCTCCAGAATTCATGCGAGTATTCCGCGAGTTCAAATTTCCTAATCTGCATACTTGTCTGCATCCATCGCGTAGCCATATCACCCGGTGTTTCACCATGTCTGCAAACGCAACCAAGCAGCCGGCCGGCGGCGGCAAGAATGCCACAGATAAGCCTGTGGAGAAGAAGGAGTTGAAGATACTCATGCTACATGGTACATCTCCCTTCCGTCCTCAGCCGTGACGATGTTCAACTTGCTGACTCTTCACTCAAAGGCTATGCCCAGACCGGCCCTCTCTTCCGGTCCAAAACCGGCGCCATGTCCAAGCTGATAGCCAAGGCCCTGCCCGACGTGAACGCGTCGCGAATCTACCCGACCGGCCCACAACGGCTACAGCCCTCGGACATTCCGGGCTTCCAGCCCCGCGAGGGCGCCGAGGGCGAGGAGATCCCCGAGACCTTCGGCTGGTTTTATCACGACGAGGAGGCCGGTCCCTACCGCGGCTTCGGGCTGGGCATGCGCTCCATCGCCGACGCCATCGAGGAGGCCGGGGGCGTCGACGGCGTGCTCGCATTCAGCCAGGGCGCAGCGGTCGCCGCGCTCGTCGCAGCCGCGATGGAGCCCGACCGCGCGCTGCCCGAGGACCCGGAGCAGCGGGCGTGGGTGCAGCGGCTGCGCGAGGCCAACGGCGGCAGGCCGCTGAGGTTCTGCGTCCTGTACTCTGGCTTCATCGCGCGGCCCGGGGCGGGGCTCGGATGGCTGTACGAGGGGCGCATCAAGACCCCGACGTGCCACTTCTTCGGCAGCCTGGACACCGTGGTCGAGGAGCAGAGGTGTAGGGCGCTCGCGGACCTCTGCGTCGAGCCCGAGGTCTTTGTGCACCCTGGAGGCCACCATGTACCGGTGAGGAAAGAATGGGTTGCCCCGTTGACTGGATTCTTGAAGCACGTGCTCGAGAAGGAGGAGGCGGCGGCGGCGGCGGCGAGTGCGGCCTCTTGATGGCGGCCATATACACGTCAATACTGCCTGGGATGGCAGCTACGTACGGCCGTGCTCAGCCCAGTCCATTTCGGCGCGTGGACAGTGGCCTCAGCCGGCTGTTCTGTGCATTGCAAGCATCTTCACAATACTGGTCCGAGAGTGTGCGTCACCACAGAGCCAGGAATGTTATAGACAGCAGGAATAGAAGGATAAACGGATAGATAGATCATTGGACAATACCCAGCCGACGGAACTTTTTTCTGGTTGACACGAGTTCCCCACAAGTCAAGCTGGTACAGTGTGACTCCGTGGCTTCCAGTTGCTTTCATGCCGGCAGTCTTGCCATCTATGCAGAGTCAGCATGAAGTCTGATCATTTTCAATACTACACGGGCGGCACACGCGCCGAAAGAGCCAAAAAATGGGAAACAAATTTGTGGGGCCGAAAGCGTATGATGTCCCGTTTCCCCACGAGCATCATTTCTTGATTGTTTTGTTCACTTTCTCAGTCCTAGTTTCAGGCCAGGCTGAGGGGTTTGCTTCCTGTTACTCATCAGCCGCAAGGAATACAAATCAGTCTCACACCGGGAATAGTGGTTCAGGGCCCGAGTCAGTCAGCCGCTCTTTCGGTCAACCAAACGGCCTAATGCGACAAACCCAGGCAATTCTCGATAAGAGGCGCGCGATCATGGCTTTGTCCTTCTTGAAGGTTTAGTGGTGATTGACGTGCCAAAGGATCATACGATTCACGTCACCGGACCGAAATAGAAAGTCCGGCAAGTCAGCCTAGTGTAGCGTATTTCTGAAAGTTAGAAAGTCATTGGCACTGCTCCATGGTATCAACAGCTGACAAGGCTGGCCCGGAAGGGTAGCCCGCGCGCTTCGGCGACTTGACCCCACCGGAATAGACGGGCAAGTCCTGGCCTGTCTTGTGGCAGTTTCGAGCCCTCGTCGGCAAATAACTCGTGGCATGCTCGACAAGTAGTCATATCTTGTACGAAATGCCATGACCAAATGCATCTTGGGACAGCAGTATTTTTTCGCACAAGTTGCCAACGAGTGCTGGAGCAGTTGCGACCCAGGTTGGTGATTTTGACTCAGCTTGGTCACAAGCCGGGGAGAAATATTTATCGTACGCATCTGCCCGCTATTACGGGATTTTTGAAATATATCATGCTCCCTGAAAGAAACATGCAGCGTTACAAAAAGACAACAAGACAAGAAAACCCCCAAGTAAAGCTCGTATCGTCCACAAAATTCACTGGGAGGGCTCAGCAGGCGCAGCCTCGGATGCCCGACCGGAAGAACCCAAGGAATGTTCCTTCAGACGAACCTAAACAACGTACAGGCATACTGGAGTGCTTTTGTAGGGAACAGCAACGAAGTTGGAGATGCAAGTTCTCACGTGTAACGAAACACCACTACGGGTAATTGCTCATCCGTGTTGATGTATTGAGACTGCAACGCGTCTTTCCGGATGCCACTCTTCAGCTGATAGAGGAATAGGAGCCGATGCAATCTCACGTGAAGATTCCTCCAGACATTGAGCACATGAGTTGAAAGGTGAGCCGGTATGAGGTAAGCCTCGGTGTCAAAGCGCAGCCCTGATGGAAACCTGGTTCGGAGTTTAAAAGGGTGACAGTAGATATCATTGGACGTGATGTCAAGACGTTGGGAAAAAAAAGCAGCGTCCGTCATTGGGTCTTACGAAACTTTCAGCAACAACCGAACCATAGGGACACAGATTAGGAAGGGGCTTCGTCGGCCAGCTGGCACCGCTGGAGGCGAGACTCGCTCGGATGTGTCACAGATCAAGACATTGGCCTCCTGATAAGCAAGAGGTGGCTGAAGTTATGGTTGGGAAGGTGCAGAACGCTCACAGGCCCGATGGGCTGACATTGCTTCTTGGCGACGCAGTGGATGATGCAAGGCCGACCTCTCATCTTTTCACTGGCCTGCAGCCCGTCCGCCCATCGCTGAATGGCCTCGCCTGCAACGGTCGCAGGCGCCCTTGCATGATGTGCCAGGTAAACGAAGCGTCACTGCTCAGCCCCGGGCTGGAACCTTAACGAGGGTTTGTCTGGCATCAAACCCTCGGAATAAAAGAAAGCAAAAGCCAAATATTCCGCGGGGCCAATGGAGGAGGAGAGCACGAGTGTGGTTCGCGATGCGGAAAGATCTTGGGTAGGGCAAAGGTGTTCGGGAACCCTTGGCCGGTTAGACATTAGCCGGGGTCGCATTCTGGTGCCGTTCGATCTTCGACGCGGGGACTTCGGAAGGCCGTTCCCAGAGGGGTGGGACATTCCGGTCCACTACGGTCGAAAGAAGCCTAGGGTGGGCTATGCCCATGTGGGGCCTGGATCTGTGAGATGGCTCGTCGCCCCCAGGGGTGTCACCAGGGGTGTCACCAGGGGTGTTAGGGTGGGAAACTGGCAGCGGCCGGGATTGCCGCAATGTCACCTGGGCACCTGGTATCTAGCGTGTGCTGTACGAGGGCCCGCACAGAGGGAAGGTGAGGTGGCACGCAACACAGCTCCAGCCTCACAGCACACACACACCTTGGGCTGGGTGCCGAACGGTTCGTTGCCCTCCCGAACAGGCCCGGCTTGGGCTGGGAACACCATTCAGAGTCTGGCACGGTCGAGACCTAGTATAGCGGCTGTTCTACCGAGTTTGGGAGTCTCTGGATGAGACGTCGGACTGGAGAAGTGGACCTGCACAGTCCCTAGTACCGGTTCACTGAGCTCTCACTGTCACCGACCAGTCCGACCGTCTTCTCGAATCCGAGGCCTGCTGGAGTGTGCCGGGGAAAGAGAGGGCCGGGGAGGCATGCCAGGCAGTAGCTGGCGCATTGGCAGGTGGATGTGCAGCACATGCATGCACAATGGCCGCGGTAGGGCCAAGCGGGCCTTTTAAGCCAGCGACTCTTCCCAGATCGGAAACCGAGCGCATGGTCAGTCTATGTAGTGAGTGTAGTGCGAAAATGGAGAGACCGGGGGTGTAGACACGGGGCCGGAATGTTGATGGTGATGACCTAAGCATTAGTCCAAAAGGTTCAGACCAAGACGGAGATGGACCTCGACCGAGAGACCCGCAACAGGCTCCTCTTTCTGTCCGGATTGAGCCTGATCGGGTGGCAGACAGGTGGTTGATGACCGGTAGTATGATCAGCGGGGTGTCAGCCTATGCCCAGCCGTTGGGGGCAAGGTTTGTCGACCCGAGGTGCGAAAGCCGCGGGATGTTCTGCCGGGCTGTTAGCTCGGCAAGAATACGCTAAAGCTCGGCCTAGCGTCACCACCTAATTAAGCTTAAACTAATTAAAAGGTTTTTTATAAATACAATTAAATATACATTTCATTAAATACCCTTACATAGCCCTTATATAGCTAATAAAAACCCCTTATTAAGTTAATAAGGTTAGGAATATAAAATATACATTATACATACCTTTAACTTATATAATAAAATTACTTACATTTTACTTACTCTCCCCTTAAATTACCCTTAATATATCATTACATAATTACTTGCCTATTATGCTAATTAGCCACTAGCATATTTAAATTAAGCTTAAACTAAGATTAAGATATTTTGCTTAATAAATTGCAATTTAATAACTTTTAAATTACATTTATATTACATTTATAATATATTTAAAATATAATTATATTATACTTACATTACCTTTAAAAAGCAATTAAAAAATGGCTTGCCTATTATATTAATTAATCACTGCTATATATTTAATTACTTAAACTTATAACTTTTTTATATAATAATTATTAAATAAATACCCCTTTAAGGCCCCTTATTCAACCCCTTAAGTATAATTTAAATAGCATTTAAGTATATATTTATAATTACTGCAATAATAGCTAAAACCATTTTTAATATAAGTTTTAAGTAATAATTAAGAAAAGCCTAAAAGGCATTTACTAACGATTTATATAAATAATTATAAATTGCTTAATACTTAGCTTTTAAGGAAAAACCATATAACTTAAATATTATTTCACTTATTATTGGATTTAATAAATAGGAAATTATTTACATTATTAAAAATATAATTTTCTGCCCTTTTAAGGGATGCGCAACTAAGGTATGGGTTTCCAAGGAATCCCTAAAAGGTAATTAATTAATATTTAATAAACTAAGTTTAAGCAAATTACTTAGCTTTATTGCCAATATATTAAAAAGGCTTATAAAATTAATAATAATAATAATAATAATAATAACCCTTCCTTTATTAAGAAAAAGTTTAATTTTATTAATAAGTATTTAAGGGCATTTTAAGAAGGTAATAAGAGTTAATTAAAAGCAATATAATAATTTTTTATAAGCAAGCTATTAAGACTTATTTCATTATTATAAAAACTGCTAAAAACAAGCTTATAAGCAAAAGAATTACTTTAATTTATATGCTTAAATCCTTTATTACCCCTTATAAATCGCTTATTAAGGTTAATAACACTATAATTACTTTAAAGCTAAGTAAGTAATTAAATAAAAAAGGTTTAAAGAAAGGCTAAAAACTAATTAAGAAATATTTAATAAACCTTTGCAAGCTTTTTTTTAATAAAGTTATAATATAAGAAATAATTAATATTAATAGTAAATAAAACTTTATTTTAAATGAAAAGAATTAGCGCTATGCTTTTAATTAAAAGCATTTTAGCCCTTGCATAATTAAATACCTAATTTAAGTTAAGGACTACTTAAGTTATAAAAAGCAAAATAAGTATATTATTAAATATATTAAAGAACTCCCTTATAAGGTTATTAATATAGCTATAATATATAATAAGTTTTATTAAATTAGCTGTATTAAAAAAGCCTTAATTTATTATAAAAAGTATTTTAATAATATATTTAAGGTATTTAAAGAGTATTTAAGGGTAAATTTATTAATACTTATATATTAGCTAAAAGCTATAATAATATTAACATTTCATGCAAGTTTTATAAAGCTTATAATAATATAAACATTATTATTAATACCTTATATATTATTTTTTAAAAATAAGTAACTAAAGATAAAAAGTAAGATTTTAAAATTAACCCCTATTTAAAGATTATAATTAATAAGTAGCGTAGCATTTTAAAGGCTATTAATAAAAACCTTAATTCCTTTATTAATAACATTAAGAAGGAGTTTAAAAAGGAGTTTAAAAGTAGCAATAAGAATAAGGATAAGTAGTTTTAAGACTTTTATAGGAAGTTTAAGGGGCGTTTAAGGGTCTTTTTAAGGGCAAATTAATAATATATTTGCTATAAAATTCTAATAAGTTAATATTTAAATTAATTAAACTTTTTTTAATATTATTAAGGATATAAGAAAAGTATAATAAATATATAATAAATAATATATTAAAGAATTCTTTTAATAATTTATTTATTATTATTAAAAATTAAATAATATAATTAAAACATTTATTAATTTATATTAATTATTTTATATATAATATAAAATATAACATAAAATATAAATTAATAAATATTTTAATTATATTATTTATAATATATATATATAATTTATTTATTTTTTATTTTTTATTTAATATATAAAATTTATAAAATTTTAAAAATAATCAATTAATTTTATTTATAATAATTATTATTTAATATTAATTAATTTAAATATAAATAAATAAATATAAATTATATTTAAATAATAAATATTATATATTTAATATAAATATATTATAATTATATTTTATTATTTTATTTATATAAAAAAATTAATATTTTATTTTTATTTTAATTATTTTATATTTATTATATATTATTTTATTTATTTTATAATAATAAAATATATATATTTTTATTTAATTAAAATTATTATATTATTTTAAAATATTTATTTTTTTAAATTATATTTTAAAAAATAATTAAAAAAATTTAAATAAAAATATTTTAATATTATTATTATTAATTTATATAAATATAAAAATTATTAAAATTAATAAATTTTATATTAATTTATTTAATATTAAAATAAAATTTTTAATAAAAGAAAAT
Organism: Diaporthe citri; assembly: GCF_014595645.1. Classification (NCBI taxonomy): domain Eukaryota; kingdom Fungi; phylum Ascomycota; class Sordariomycetes; order Diaporthales; family Diaporthaceae; genus Diaporthe; species Diaporthe citri. Next base: position 6,685,565 of record NW_025064846.1, on the reverse strand, counting down.
ATTATTAAAATATAAAAAAATATAATTATAATTAATTTATAATAAAATATAATAAATTTTTATAATTATATTAAAAATAAAATTTTATATTATTTATTTTAAATATATTTTAAATTATTTTAATAAAAATAAATATATAAATAATTTTAAATATTAAATAATTAAAATAATAATTTTAAAAATTATAATATTATTTTAAAATTATATAAAATATATTATTTTAAATTATATTTAATTTTTATAAATTTTTATTTTTTTAATTATTAAAAATAATTTTAATAAATTTATAAAATTAAATATTTATATTAAATAAAATTTTATATATTTAAAGAATATAAAAAAATTTTAAAATTTTTTAATTAAAATTATTTTTTAATAATAATTATAATTTTTTATTATTTTTATTAATTAATATATATAAATAATAAATAAATATTTTAATTTTATTATTATTATTATTATATTATAAAATAATAATTAATTAATATATAATAAATAATAAAATTTTATATAAATTATAAAATATTTAAAAAATTTTATAAAAATATAATTAAATAATAATTTATTTTTAATAATTATTTATATAATTAAATTATTTTTATTAATATTTATATTATATTTATATAAAAAAAAAAAATATAATTTTTAAATAATTATATTTTAAATATTAAAAAAAATTTTAATTTAATTTTTTTTTATATTTTTAAATAATTAAAAATAAATTTTAAAATTAAATAATTTTAATAAAAAAAATCTTTTTATAATATAAATTTTATTAAAAATTATATTTTAAATATTAAAATTATTATTTTTATTAATATTATTATTAATAAAATTAATATTATTTTAAATATTATTATAAAAATTATTATAAATTTTAATTTTATATTTAATTTATAATTATAAAAATAATTTAATATTTTATTTAATATATAAAAAATTTTATTAAAAAATAAAATATAATTAAAAATAATTTAAATTTTATTTTTTATTATTTTATTTAATATAAATACTTTATAAATATTAATAATATTAATATTATTTTAAAATATTTATTATATATTTAATAATTTATAATTTTATAATATTTAATTAATTTATAATTATATAATTTAATTTTTAAATTTATTATTATTTAAATAAATAATAATAAATAAAATTAATATATTTTTTTAAAAATTAATTTATATTTTTTATTTAATTAAAAATAAATATTATTTATAAATATATATAATTTTAAAATATTTAAATTTTATTATTTTTATTTAATTTAAAAAATTTATAATTTTATATTTTTTTTTTAAATATTTATATTTTTAATTTTATAAAAATAATAATAATATATATAATTATTATATAATAAAGAAAAATTATTTAATTTTTATAATAAAATAAATAATTATATAAAAAATATATAATTTTATAAATATATATTTTTAAATAATATTATTTTATTTTTTAATTATTATATTTAAAAATAAAAAATTATTTTTTTTAATTTTTTATAAAAATTTAATAAAATATTTTTAATATTATAATAAATTTTTATAATTATTTTATTATTATAAATAATATAATTTTAAAATTATGTTAATTTTTAAAAAAATTAATATATTTATAAAGATTTTTAAAAATTATAAAAACTTTTTTAATTAAATTTAATAATTAATTAATATAAAATTAAAATTAAAAAGTTTAAATTAAAAAAAAAGAAAGTATTTAAAAAAAACTTTTAAGAAAATTAAAAAAATTAATAATTTAATAAAATATTAAATTTTATTTATAAATAATTAATAAAATAATTATAATTTAATAAAAATAATTAAAAAATATAATTATAAATTTTTAATAATCTTTATATTTAAAAAAAGAAAAAATAATAATTATAAAAAAAAATAATAAAAATATAATTAAATTAATTATATTTTTAAAAAATATAAAATAATTAATTAAAAATAATTTAATAAAATATTAAATTTTACTTATAAATAATTAATAAAATATTATAATTTAATAAAATAATTAAAAAAAATATAATTATAAATTTTAATAATTTTAATATTTAAAATAAATTAATTTATTTTATAATATAATATAATTTTAAAAATATAAAAAATATTAATAATTTAAATTATAAATATAAAAAAATATAATTATTATTAAAATATATTTAATTTAAAATTATATTATATATATATTTTAATTTATTTTAAATTAATAAAATTATTAAAAATAATTATTAATTAATTATTATATTATTAAATTATTAAATTATTAAATTATTAAATTATTAAATTATTAAATTATTAAATTATTAAATTATTAAATTATTAAATTATTAAATTATTAAATTATTAAATTATTAAATTATTAAATTATTAATTATTATTATTAAATTATTAAATTATTAAATTATTAAATTATTAAATTATTAAATTATTAAATTATTAAATTATTAAATTATTAAATTATTAAATTATTAAATTATTAAATTATTAAATTATTAAATTATTAAATTATTAATTATTAAATTATTAAATTATTAAATTATTAAATTATTAAATTATTAAATTATTAAATTATTAAATTATTAAATTATTAAATTATTAAATTATTAAATTATTAAATTATTAAATTATTAAATTATTAAATTATTAATTATTAAATTAATTTTATTTATTAAATTAATTTAATTTATTTTTCAATGCATTTAAAATATAATTATTATATAATAAAAATGCAATTACTATGTAATAAAAATGCAATTACTATATAATGAAAATGCATAAAGAATATAATAAAGATGCATTAAAAATATATTAAACCATGCTTATTTTTATATACCTTTAAGAATCTTTATATAATGCTATAACTTAATATTTAAAACATTAATGCATAGCTTCTTAAATATGCATACCCTTGCTTAATATATTCCTTATTACTTCTTTTTTTATTCCCTTTATTCCTGCTATAATATTATAAGCTACTTATTATGCCTTAATAAAATATTTAAAATATAATTACTTAATTAATACTTATAAATCCCTTATTTACTTATATTTATTATTTTAATATTTATAAGCTGCTTATTATCATTATATAAGCTTTATATACCAGCTATTCTTATAGCTTATTTAAGATTTTAATATATATTATACTTTATTCTTTATTTTACTTTACTTTAATTTATAATATATAAATTAACAGCCTTATTTAAGTTTAATATAGAAAAATCTTTTATTAATTTAATATTAATCCTTTTAATGCTTTAATTATTTACAGTAAAAAAGCCCCCTTTGCTATAATAATTACCCTACTTGCTTATATATATTGCATATATAAATGCTATATAATGCGCTTAAAAGGCCATTCCTTTTATAATGCATTGCTTAAAGCTTATAATATAAGTATTACTTATACTTCCCTTACACTCCCCTTAAGAATTATTAATAACTTGCTTAAGCAAAATTTTATCTTTATTTCCTTTGTAACCTAAATATATTTAATATTATTTTAATAACCAATATCCTCTCCCTTAATAGGTATAAAGACTCGTTTTTAACTCCCTTAATATACCTCATATTACACCCTTAATAATGCTTATTATAATTAATAGCTTTACCTTAAAAATTAATTAAATTACTTAAAAGCAATCCCATATTAACTTTATAAAAAACTTATAACTTTTTTCTTTTACCTTATAATATATTAAATAACTTAAAAAATAAAAATATAAATATTAAAGAAAGTAATAAAAAAAAGTAAAAGCATATAAATAATAATATTATATAATTATATATTACTGCAAATACTAATGCATTAAAAAATAAAAACTAAAATAAAGCATTAGCTTAATTCATAAAGGAGCTTTTAAAGGAGCTGCTTATAGCCCTTAAGAGCTAAGTAAGTATATTTTAAAAGCAACTTAAAAATAAAATAACATTAAGCCATTAAGTTAAGTTTTATTTATATAAAAAGCTATTATATTTACCCATAACTTTTAAGTATAATTATTATATTTAAAATAAAAAGTATAAGTTAAGATTTATTTTATAAAAGCTATAATTAATATAAATTAAGATATTATTTACTTATAAACTTATAAGCTAAGTATTATATTTAAAAAGTATTAAGGCTTGCTATAAATAAGTTAATAAGTACTTATATAAAATAATTATATATAAAAAAAAAGTAAAAAAGAAGAATAAGGTAATAGCTATATAAAATGCTTATATTTTATCTTTAGGCTTTAAATACATTCCTTATACTATTAATTTACTATATTAAGAAATTTTAAGCACCTTTTAAGTATTATATTAAAAGCGTTATTATTTACTTATATAAAGTTAATAACATTAACATAATTAGCCTCCTTATTATTCGCTAAGGTTGCCCTTAAGTAAAATAAACTTAATATGCTTAAATTATAAGGGCTTATTAAGGGCCTTTTAAAAGCTAACTGTTTATTAAATGTCGCTATTAAGTTTAAGTATTGCTTATTAAAAATGCTAAGAAATTTAATAGCTTAGCCCTTACCTTTATTAATATTTTTTAATAGCAATCTTAATGCTTTCCTTAAGTTTACTTAATATTTATAAAAAACTTAATAAATATAATATAAGTAAATCTTAAGAATATATTTATTATTTAGCTTTACTAACTTATATACTATTTTTAATTAATAATAAGCTAAAAAAAGAGTAATATTTAAACTCTTTAAGAAAAGGATCCTTATTATTTATATTAAGGGCTACCCTTAGGCATTTTTAAGTGTTTTAACTAGTTAGCTAAGTATAATTACTTAATGTTTTATTTATTAAAAAAAGCGTATGCTTTAAGCGTATTAATAATAATTATGTTAACTACCCTCCTTAATATATTAATATTATTAAAAGTATTGCATATTTAATTTATAATCCTTATAAATATTTAATAAAATATTTTAATAATATATAAGGAAAACTTATATTAAAAATCCCTTTAATAATAAAATACATTTATTATAAGTATTCTTTAAGAAATATAAGGACTTAATAGCATTTATATATAAAATAACTATATTTTAAACACTAAGTGAAATATAAAATAAATAATAATTAATACTATATATAATAAGCTTAATATTCTTATGTTTAACTTAATTATAAATAAATAAAGTGTAATTTAAGTAAATTAAAATAAAGTATTAGCATATATAATAAAAGTAATATAAGTATATTTATAATGCAATATAAATGCATAAGTAATAAATTATAAAGGCAAACTTATAAGTAATTAAGTAACATTAATTATAATATAAATCCTTAGTTTTAATTAAAGATAATGCAACCATTTTCTTATAAAAAGGTATATAAGGTTTAATAAGTTTCTTAATACTTTACTTAAAGTAAATTTAATAAAAAATAATAATATATAATATTTATATTTATTATAATCTACCCTAAGGGTTAAGCTTTATAAGATATTTTTTAAAATCTACTTTTAAGTTAATATTAAATAAATAAGGGGTTAATAAATAAAATATATTAATAACTTGCTTTAAATCTATATTTATAATAATTGCTTTTTAAGATTAAAAAGAAATATTATAATAAAAAAACTAATTTAAAGAAAAATTATAAAAACTTTAGGCTTAAAAGATATATTTAAAAAAAAGGTAATAAAAATAAAATATATTAAAATTATTAATATATATATAAGTTATAATAATAATTATATAAAAACATTAATAATATATTAAGGTAAAATAAGGGGAATATATATATCTTTATTAATAATTAAATTAAATAACCTAAATATTAATTCATTTTATTTTATTTTAATAATATATTTAAAAGATAAATTTATCTTAAATATATAATGTTTTTTTAATATATTTAGCTGCTTTAAGAAAAAGGTAATAAAGAGATAATTAGTTTTATTAAAAATAATTTCTTATAAATATTAAAAAAGCCCTTAATTAGCACTTAAGAGGCAGAATAATATAATATAATATATATACTTAACTTAGGGACTTTAAGTTAAAGTACTTATGCTATTATAGCATAACATTAATATTTATTTCCTTTAAAAAGTAAATTTAACGTATTTTATGCATTAAACTATGCAATTTATTTATATTATTCCAGCTCTTATAAATATTTATAAATATTATGCTATTATATTAGCGTAATAATTCCTATATTATAAGATATTAATAAAGCTTTTTTAAAAAAACTCTTAATTAATACTTAAGAAATATTATAAATTTATTAAGGAAGTATATTAAGATTTATTATTAAGTTATTTATTATTAATATAATATTTTATAATTACGTTTCTTTTAACTTAAGTATTTTATTAATAGGGTTAAACTAATGCCTTTAATATATTTTATATATTATTATTACTATTTTAATAATATAATTTTAATCTTTAGGTATAAAGAATTAAAAAAATATGCTTAAATAATTCCTTAAAATTATTTAGCCTTAGCTTTAAGGATAATTAATACTTAGTTATAATTATTAATTATAATGCCCTTAAATTACTCTTAATATTAGCTTACTATACTTAATAATATATCCTTTCTTTTTCTTAACCTAGCTGTAAAAGCTTAATGCAGCATATATATTAACTTTATCTCAACGCCTTAATTATTCTTAAAGAAAGGCAATATTTATATCTTAGCTTGCATTTAAGGTTTTAAAGAAATATTATTTTAGTAAATTTATTCTTTAATTAATATATTAAACGATATTTTGCTTTTATATATGCTATATTTAATTTATAAATAATGTTAATAATATTTTTATATATAATTAAAGGAATTTATATTTACTTTGCTTTTTATAATAATAAGAATTAAATAATATAAGCTATTATAATCTTTATTATAATATTGCTTATATATTTTACCAGCTTTAAATGCTTAATGAATTGCATAATACCAGCTAAATAGCATTAATAAAATATCTTTTATTAAGCCCTTAAATACCATACCTTATAATTACTATATATATTATTAACTTCCTTACTTAATATTAAATTAACTTTTACTTCTCCCTTATTTCCTTTATAATATATATAAAGGTGCCCCTTAAATCTTTATATAAATAAGAATAAATTCTGCTTTTAATATATATAAACTTTTGCATTATATAAATAATCTTTATTAAAAGGCTGTACTTATATTTAACATTATATTTATGCTTAAAGCTAAATTATATTTAATTTATATATTAATACTTAAGTCCTCCTTATATAATAAATAAAACTTATATTATTAAAAAGCTATAATGCTTTATTTTTTATATAATATTATATATTAATAAGCATAGCAATTCCTTACTTATTGTTATTTAAGTAATTAAATATTAATAAAGCATACTTAATTTTACTTATAATAATTAAAATATTATTATTATTATTACCTTTAATAATATAATATATTAGCTTTAATAAAGTAAGATTTAGCCTTAAGCTATTTCTTATATCTTTCTTAAATTATATATATATATTAATTTAAGGCATGCTTAAGAGTTTACTTAAACGTTAAATATATACCTTATTGCTTATCTTTATTATTTCCTACTCTTTATCTTAATTCTTATTTAAGTTTGCATTATTAATTTCTTAAGTTACTTTTTATTAATCTTTATTTTATTAAAATAAACTTTTTATATTAAGTAAAATAAAGTAGTTATTCTTTACTTAAATTAATAATAATAAATAAATAAAAGGCATAGTAAAATAATAATAAAAAGTTAATATAAATAATATATAAGTATATTTATAAAAATATTTTAAAAAGCTAGTTTTTAAATCTTATATAATATAAATAATCTTTAAGGTTTATATTATAATTTCTTTTAAGTAGTTTTAAAAATGCCCTTTATAACTCTTTTAGCCATTTCTTTTTAACCCTTATTTACCTTTTATCTTGCTAATGCATTATTCTTAGCTATTATTATTATAATAACTATTAATTTAAGCAATATTAATATATCTTTATATATTAAGTATTATTTATAATAATATAAATATTACATTATATAATATATTTTACTTTATAATGCTTATTTTATAATATATATATAAAATGCATTAAAAGCATTATTTTAAATATATTATATTATAAATACATTTCCTTATAATCTTTTTAGCTATTTCTTAATAATTTCCTTTTTATATTAAATTTATTTTATATATTTTTTTTAAAACTATTTTTAAATATATTTTATTTAAGTGCTTAATTCTTATTTTATATTACTTAATTCTTAATAAATATCTTTTATTATGCTATAAAGGCTATTTTATAATTTTAAATAATAACTTATAAAACTTTATATAATATTTACTTTAATTATATTTAAAATTTATTTAAGCTGCATTTAAAATGCATTTATAATGCACTTTTATTACCTTTTAAAAGCTTTTAAAACTTATTTTAAATAAATTAATCTTTTATTTAAATACTTACTTAATTCTTATTAACTTATTATAAAATACATTATTAAGCTATAATTTTCATTTCCTAAGTATACTTTTTATATATCTTATTTTATATATAAATCCCTATCTTTTTTACACTTAACCTCTTTAGGCTAATGTCATCCTTATAATTCCTGCCGAGCTTTAGCGCATTCTTGCCGAGCTGCATACCGATGTTCTGCCAAAACACCAGGGGCACGAAGCGACGAGTTAATCGCGACCCTTCGGCGACGAGCAAGGCGACTATGCACCGAGTGGGATGGACTGTTTTATTTCCGCGGGAAGGTTGAGCCCAAGGTCAGATCTTGAAGATGAAGACACCGTGCGAGCGCGGGATGGACATGATGTGCTGCTCTGTGCTGGGTAGCTCAAGTCGCATCCTCGCAAAGTCAGTACCAGGGGCAGGGAGGATTATTGCTCCCCTCGGAACATTGCCATTCCACAAGGACAAGGTTCAGCTGATGAGTGGTGCGGCAAGTCGCTGCCCACGAAGGAAGGAAAAAAAAAAAAAAAAAAAAAAAAAAGGCTCGTGAGGAAGCGAGAGGCAGGTTGGGAGACGCATGTCGTCTTTGGTCTGAGACCTGGCGAATCAGACGGGGTGGGAAAGGAGTCGGCGCTCGCAAGATGGCCCAGACGGACAGGCTGGCTGGCTGAGAGAATGGGTGGCTGATTGGCCGGCGAACCGATAGATTGATTGATTGACAGGCTGACTGCTTGATTGCTTGATTAATTGACTCTATCGTGATGGGGTTTGGACGGCCCTCGACTCATGAGACCGGGGCAATGTTCGGCAATCTCGGACCATTTCTGCTCCTGCATCTGCAATCCGCATCCACCTGACTGCTGCTGACTGCTGGGTGCCGGGCCAGCCAGCCAGCCAGTCAGTCAGTAAGTCATCACTAAGTCAGTCAGTGACCCAGCTGGGACAGCGTCAGTTGCCCAGTCGTCAGTCGCCCAGCGAGAGCCCAGAGGGTGTGTGAGTGGTGGTTCGGGTGAGGTTTGGCAGTGAGATCCGTCCATACGGATACTCCCCCCCCCTCCCCCCCGCGCCCGCGAATCAACAAGATCCCGAGCACCCACCGCCCAGGAGGAGCAGCCCTGGAACACCCCAGCCCCAGCTGGTGCAAGTTACCTTGCCAATCCTGGAACTTTGCAGTCGCCATCCGCCGCCCAGGAGGTCCAAACAGCCAACCAGCGCTGTCCGGTGCCAAGCTTACCCAATTTACCCCCATGTAACCTCAGGCCGACGACGACCTGCCAACCTCAGACGACCGAACGGCCGACTGTCTATCGAACTGACCCTCCTGCTGTCTGCTATCTCGAGCTTCACCCTCCTCGCCACACCCGGACCTTCCATCCTGGGACTGCTGCTTGCGTCTTTTCCACCTTCTTTTAATCCTGCGGCTCTGTGCACCACCTCTCGGGCACCAGACCAGCACCTCGCCTCGTCTCGTCCTCGCGATCGCACGCGGCACTTGGCCCCTGGAAGCCTCCTCGAGCACACCGACCACCAGCCCCGGGCCCTACAGGAGACATCCCCACGGTCGTCGTCGTCGCTCCGGTCTCCTCCTCGGGCCACCCTCCCCGAGCCCCCACCCCACCTGGCCCGTCCTCGCCGACCAGACTCCATCTCGATGGCGCACCTACGTCTCTCATAGCGATGTCCTCACGACCCCCGATGGGCGTGCCCCAGCGACAGCCTCCCTCGAGATCCCTCAGCGGTTCGAGCTCCCTGTCGCAACGGCCTGCCCATCAGCGTACTCTGTCATCCCAGTACATACCTTCCTCCCCCATACGCAATAACAACGCCAGCAGCACTAGCAGCAACAACAACATCTCCGCAGACTTTGCCGCAGATGCGAGCAGTCAGAACAGCAATGCCACCCAAACACAGTACGGAACCCCGCGGAGGGGCGGCTCGCGCCTCAGGCTCGAGTTGTCCAACCAGGGCATAGCACACTCCGGCTTCATCGAATCCCCCACCAGCGCCGGCCCCCTCGACCCATTCAAGTCCTTCGCCTCCTCGCGGCCTGCCGCGCCGAGCATGTCCGGCGATGTATCCGACCTGGGCGATATGAGCAGTCCCCAGACCTCCAGGGGTGCTCCGACCGCAGACAACGACAACAACCCGCTGCCCATGCCGAGGCGGCGCACGCGCTTCGTCGTCCCCGATGCGAGGAAGGACGTTGCCGCCCCGGCCCCCGCTCCGGTGAAAAAGGATATCCGCCCGAAACCATATACTGTTGAGGTCCCACCAGCCGCGCCCCGATACCTTGCGCTCAACGGCTCGGGCAAGACTGACTCTTGCTCGAGAACCGGTGCCACGAACGCGCCTCCAACCGCATACGCAGATTTCAACCCTTGGACCGGCGACGGTCCTGAAGACCACTTTACCCAGACCTTTATACAAACCGGTTTCTTCGACAAGGCGCCTGTGGCACAGGTCGAGACTTCTTCAGCAAAGGGCGCAATATTTCCCAGTCTAAAACACAAGAGCGGACTGTACGCGCTTTCCACCGTCTTTACCGGAATTCTCGGGTCAAGGCGACACAACGGCCAGATCAACTCTGCCTCGACCTTCAAGCCACCTCCGCGAGTGACTGTGACGGATACAAAGAGGGAGGGCTGGCTGCGGGATCTTGCCAACCCGACAACCTCACTTCGACGACTTAGCAGGACAATCCCACACGGCATCAGGGGGAAGGGCCTCCTGGAGCAGTGCCTCAACAAGAACATCCCAACAGACCGTGCTGTCTGGTTGGCCAAGTGTGTCGGGGCGAATGAAGTACGAGCTTTCAAACGCAAAGGTGTCAACGGCGCGGTCGTCATGGGCGGAGAGGCAAAATGGGTCCGAGACTGGACCATGTTTGTCGAACAATTCGTCGATGGTGTTGTGTCTTCATTTGAGGATGCCGAGTGGAAAACCAAAGTCAACTACGCGTAAGTGTCTCCCCCCTTGCTGCGTGCTGCGTGCGTACTGACGCCCTCCAGATTACGACTCGCCACACATCTATACGCCGAGCACCTACTAGACCGTGAGCATTACATGGAATGGCTCGTCTCTGGACTGGAGACTTGTTCTCAGGCGAAATTGCCCATGTGGCTCTTGGTGACACAGATATACTGGAAAGACCTTTTGAGGCTGAGGAAGTATGGCCGGCGCCTTGTAGTCGCCCTGCTCAACCAGAACACGACCGTGAGATTGAACTCCAGAGAGACCTGAGACCTGAGGAGTTGCTGACCACCAGAACAGATTCAAAATCATCCCGACCACGACATCCTGGCTCCACTGTCGTCGAGAATAGCAACTCTGCTCAAGACTCTGATGGTTTCGAGCGCGACCAATTTTATTTCCCCCCTCGGCATGGGCCAAACACCGCGATGCCCTATCTTCGATGTTGCCTGCAGACGACGAGATGGTTCAAGCAGCGTACAGAGCAATACACGCTCGCAACGAGCAGCTTGTGTCTAGCGTACGAGCACCACCCGCAACACGGCACGTCATTGTCAAGATACTTGATGGGTCTCTTCAGACGCCGATGCCAGACGACCTACCTACAAAATGCTGGAATATGTCGAGAGACCAGGGAACCCTGGTCAGAACAATCCTGGAGTGGTCTACCTCGATGTACCGTCCTGGGTTGGCCAGAATCTATGTTGCGTGCCGCCTTCTGTCCACTTGGGCGACTTTCGGCTTGGACACAACGGCCGCAATTCTGGACTTCATGAACACTGACCCACTAGAGGAGCTGGAACGAAAAACTTCCTTGTACCACTTGGTCTCCGAGCTGGCTTCATCTGGCTCTTTTGACCCTCTCATATATGTGCAGTGGCTCATAGCCCGCGGTGGGCTGCACGATTCGGACAGCGTCATGCGAGACGGACCGGCCAGCAGCCGACTGTTGGTGGAGCTACCGCTCCACGCCCTCTCCCCGTCGCTGAGCAGTATGCGTTCCAATATGCTGGGGAGGGCATCTTACAGTGTCGAAGACGAAGCGAAGGATCAAGAAATGGCCATCAATTGCATCAAAGGCAGCCTAGGGCTTCACTGGAGCCCGGCCTCGAAAAACATCGCTATTCCTATTGGCAAACTCTGCAAAAGGGTCAGTCTGAGCAGTCGGTCCTTGAAGGTAGAGATCGGTCAGTTCATCCGACGGACCTTTGTACACGAGGTGACTCAGGGTCAACTGGCTGGAAAAGAGGGCCTCCAGCTTCCTTGTTCAACATTCAATGGTGTAAGATCCATTCTGGAAGCTGCAGAAGATTTCCAAACCCTTGCCGATCTTCTGAAGACAACGACTGGCTTCCATGATGCTGACATACTGTCCTCATCTGCTGATACACTCAACCTGCATCTCCCAGTCTTTGGCGCTCTCAATACTGCGAAGAGTCTATTTGACACCCTTTTGGGGAGGCTTGACAACATCAAGCAGATCCAAGGTCTTGCAGGGATGCGTCCTCTACTGACCTCGATGGCTATGCTCGCGCCTCGGATACCAGGGCAAGAAACCCTCGTCAGCTACCTCAACGAAACCATCCGCAACGATCGGAGCAGTGCGGTCGACGCGTCGTCCCCCGTCAGCGATAACATGGCCGCCCGAATCCAGGATGAGGAAGGTGAGCTCCTGGATGAGATCGAGAAGAGGCTTGCGAACAAGACAAGCATGGACCGTACTACAATGAACAGCTTCTTGAACAAAATCATCCCCAAAGTTCAAGCTTGTTGGGGCATGGTAGATGAGAGGCTACGGGCGTACAGCTCCCTTCTCACAAGGCTACGGCACTTTGACATGCAGCATTTCGACTCTTTCATGGCCAAATGGGTCCTGGGCATCCGAAACCCCCAGACTCGGCCACCCCTCGCCCGCATATTCCCCCTCATGATTAGCGTGGGATGTCTCAACCTCTCGATAATCCTTACTACGACCGGAGACGCTGCATCTGCCACCGGGAGTCCTCACGCCGCTGGCAAAACCGCTGGACCACCGCCGACATACGTCCAGGAGGTGCTGGAGATGCTGACTACGCCGCCAACGTCGAAAGATCTGTTGACGCCAGAGGAGACTTATCGGTTCAAAATCCTGCAAAACCAGGCACCTAAGTCGCACCTCAAGGAACTGGTCGCCCTGGTGCGCAATGCCTTGGCGGAATTTTGTGCTTCACAGGCTCGAGGTGGGCCCGAAACAGCTCCATTGGCTGATGCCCGTGCTCAGAACCGTCTCATCTGCTTCGTTAGGACGCTCATTCTCTCTGATCAAGCTGTTGTGCCTAAGTTATTGTCCATGAAAACAGCGGACCCTGCGGTGATTCAGATGATGGACGATATTGCAACACGACTTCTACTTCCGCACAGTGCCCAAGGAACCCATATTACCTTTGACCAGGTGCTTGGGCTTGCGAATGAGCTCACTTTGCCCTTCTGTCAACTGAAGCTGTCTCAGGGGTTCGGATCCAACGATAATGTCTCCGGAACCACCGCCCAAGACCGGCAAGCCAACCAGCTCGAGATTTTTGCGAAAGCCATGGACAACGCCATCGATGCACGCAACATAACCTGGACGGGGATGCTTCCTACTCTCAGCCCTGAGATCACTCAGCATCTCCTCACCCGCGCACAGACTCGCTTTTTCGACCTACTTCCCTCAAAGGACCGGCCCCAAACCCCTGATGGTGGTGTGGCTGCCGCAGAGAGTCTGCTGTCTGTGATCGATACAATCGGCCGCGGTGGTTTGATGGGTTCTCGGTCTCCGCTGCAGCTTGCTTCAGCTACGGTCGACCGGCTAGCTGAGATGTGGGAACTCCTGGCGTTGCCATCGGAGTCGGATGTCAAAGTCACTGTCCTCCTCAACTGGCTCCCACTCATGTTGTCGTACCTGACACTTCAAGCGCATGTCCACGACGCCGCTAACAAGGCAGCCAATGAAGTTCGCGGGCGCGCGTTGCTTGTCTTGTCCGGGATCATACAGGAGCTTGACGGTCTCATATCGCTTGCTACCTGCGACCCCCGGATACCCTCGAACCAGACCGTCTACCTGATACACCGCGTTTTTGATGTCGCCTTGCTTCTGGTCGACACTCTATCGGATGAGATACGCCAGCAATGCATTCGTATCCTGCGTGAAGCCCTGTCGGACTCCCGGCTCAGGTACATATTCAGCTCCACGCCGGCGCCACTCGACAACCTCATGCTATCCCACAAGGACAAGCCGGCCTCTTCACAGCAGACGCAGAGTCAGGGTAATCAGGGTAGCCAGCAAGGGCAGCAGCAACGGCCGCGTGGCGCTGGGTTCCTCGGTGTCGGCGCTGCTGGTGGCAACATCTGGGGTAATGCTGTCGGCCCAGGTGGGCAGGGGCAGGAGAAACTGAGCGCGTTCACCTTCAAGAGATGGGAGATTCTGAACGAGCCCACGTCCAATGTGGGAGAGAACAACACAAGCTTGAGCTTGACGCTTTTCGAAGCCATCAAGCTGCACTAAGAAACCCCCCGAGGGAAGAGGAGGAGTGGCTCCGCTACATATTAGATGGAAGGCACATAGGGTGTGCCGTACATGTGGGATTTTTGACGTTTGAACCGTATGCGTGCATATATACTGTCGTTCATGAAGTCACGGCGTCATGATGATTACCGATCTTTTTTTCATTTGTTTACTTGGGAGGGAAAGGGGGCAAGTCACGTGTGACGGTGCATAGTAGCATTAAGGGGCGGATGGGATCATCGATAACCTACTTCAATACGTAGGATGCATTCTCCTTTGTACACAGGCCACGCAGGTGGGTACACTTTTCATGTGCCAACATCCCTGCTGATGGACCTCGGCGTTTTGTTATCTTGGTCTGTTTTCTTTTTCGTTTTCTGTCTCCTGCTTCATTGCTGGATTTCAGTCCACCATGGTTATTCATAATCTGACGGAGGAAGATGGAGACTTGAATATCATGATAAGAAATATTCCCTCCTGGCTCTAACATGTGATATAGCCTGCTCATGTACGGGCGGCCGACTACTTGATCCTCCGCTCCGGGTTGCTCAGAACGTACTGACCCGGACAAAGAGCGAGACTTTGGCTCGAGCGGGTGGCCATAAATAGCTCGGTGTGGAAGGAATATGCTGCAGTGGAGCGGCAGTCCATAAAGGGGAATATATATTTCGTCGGATGAGCCTGTTGACCTATTTCCCTGCGGTAAACTCCATTTCCGCCATCTTTTCTCCCACGTGCATGTCATGTTGTGGCAGTGTCCTCTGCATGTAAGATCGTGGGAAAGTTAAAGACACCTCTTGTGTGCTGACAAGGCGAATAGCAGAAGCAAGCATCCTGTGCTCTTTCCGCCTTAATCAAGGATGGTGCTGCCATTCTGTTCCCATCCGATGTGTCACCAAGTCATAGCACATTACCAGAGCAAATACAGCACAGGTCTACTTTACTTCAAGAGAATGGATATTCGCAGAGCAAAAAAACGGATGATACAGAGGTACATACTCACTTACATACTACCCGCCAATTTGCACACCAACTGGCACCCCAATTCACCCCCCCCCCCTCCCCCAACTTACACGCCCACTTCTCAAAGTCACAGCTCGAGGAACCCAACAGCGGCACCCGCTTAGTACGATGTTTACAGAACAGTCTGCACGACTTCTGTTTGTCTTAGCTACCGGAACCCATTTCATGATACCAATCCTTGTCCGCCATGGGGACAGGATCGACCATGTCCAGCGCGCTGCCCAAGGCCTCCATGTAGCCTATAGCCGAGCATCTACACGGTACCAAAGATTTGCCCAGGCGTGTAATTATGCACACACTGAAATGACAGATTATTTTCAAATGGCTGATACCAGTCGTAAATCTACTAGGGACGGCATTCCTCATATCCAGGGATGGAGTCCTTGAAAGTATGTTCTAGCATTTGGTTTCCATATGCCTGGGGCCCAGTACATCCAGAGGGCCAACAAAGTAAGACGCTTTTGACGCTGAGAAGTATAGAAGATCAGGGGAAATCTTCAACACATCAAAACAATAAAGACGCGAATTCCAGTATCGCCAGGATTTGTTTGACGCTCTTTCGCCACAGGCCACCAGGCTGTACAAATGGGAAAGAAAACGAAGAGAAGCCATATTGAGCGCCTTACAGCCAATTTGTTTCATTTGCAGTGAGTGGGGCCAAGCTGGAAGACTTTCTAAACAAGTATGCATTAATGCTAAGGATTGTCTCAACGACTAAATAAAAGAGAGCGTCTGCAAGTAGTCAACCTGCCACGGGTCCGACTATTGTACCTCTATGGGAAACCATTGTCTCTCCAAATCTCGAGCCAAAGCCACCACTCTAACCATCTCCAGAGGGGCCTTCTCTCCTCACTGGCATGTCATGAGCAGGTTGGAGGCGAGGTATCCACAAGCACCGTTGTTGGTGTCCGCAGCAATCTTTGAGCTGCGTCAGCATGCGCCACAAGCAGAGCTCATGGGTGTGAGGTGTCACTTACGTTGATGAATCCGCCATCTCCATTGCCTTTGAACTCGCCTCCACTCTTCAAGTAGAAGCAGTCATAGCTAGGCAGGCAGCCATGGTCAGCATCGCCAATGACAATAGGCGAGTACTCATACTCGCAGGAAGTTAGAGGAGGCTGGAGGAGACTCACTCGGCCTTGAGCTTGCCAGACGTGACTTTAAGGCTTGTAACGAGATACACGAGGGCTTCTAGAACCAGATTAGGGAACTAAATGGGGTTGCTAACAGCCAATTTAATGAAAGTATCTCGCAGAGTATGTATATGTATTAAGAGAAGCTAATGTTAGGCGGGTTATGGAAGGTATGGTGTATTAAAAGAAAGGGGAGTGCTTAGTCATCCCCTAATATACCCAGCCCTTAAAAAATGCATATATCCTTATATGCTTTAATATTATTAAATAATCTTATAATTATTTTTTCTTTAAGAGTTCTTAGTTTTAATCCATTTACCATTTATTTTTATTATCCCACTTATTAAATTTGCCAGCCTAGTTAGTAGACTTATTAAGTTTAGCAGCTTCGTTGGTAAACTTATTAAGTTTACTAGCTTAGTTAATAGATTTATTGAGTTTATTAGCCTACTTAAATTTAGCGGCTTAATTAGATTTAGCGGCTTAATTAAATTTATTAACTTAGTTAATAAAAATTAAATTTAGATTTGCAATAAGTATATTTATAATAGCTAGAGTTAAAGCAGAAGTATTAATAGCCGCGACTTAAGGGTTTTAATTAGCAACTTTATTATTATTTATAGCGTAAATATTAATTTATATACCCTTTTTCTCCTTTTTTAAGCCTTAATAAACCTTTTTAAGCTTAATAATCTTCTTACTTATTAAGAATTCTTTAAAGTTATTTAAGTTTTTAGCTTAATTTTTATTTTTCTTTTTATCCTTATTATTAAATTGCTTAAATTTATTAAGCTTTATATCTTTTATTAATATAATAAAAGGCTGCATATTAAGCATTTTTAGGGCGTTATCTTAAAGCAATTTATTTAATTAAGCCTTTAAGTTTAAATAAAGTTCCTTTATTAGTTTCTTAACTTTATTATAATTAACATTATTATTATTATTTTGCTAATTTATTTAGAAATTCTTTTTAAATTATATAAAAGGATTTATATTAAAGTTATATTTATTATTTTCCTATTAATTAATAATTTCCTTATTACCATAGTTTTACTTAATATTTTATTATAAAAGGTTAATAATATTAGGGTTTATAATTAAATTAAGCAAACCCTTTTCTTAATAATTATAGGTATAATAACCTTTAAACTTATAAAAAAATAAATAAGCTTATTATAATTTTTTTAAATAATCTTTTTAATAATGCAGTAAAGAATGTAGCATTAATGGCAAATACTACCCTAATTATAAAGATTTTTATAATATATATTATAAAGTACTTAAATTGCTATATATTAAGCTATAATTTTTGCATTTTATCTTTTAAGCTTAATAAAAAAGTTCTTATTTAAAATGTTAATTAATAAGTACTTAAAGTGTATTTATATAATATTAATGCAATTAGCCTTAAAAAGGAATTCTATATTATTATCTTAAATAAAGCAAAAAATTATAATATTTTATTTACTACTTATTATAACTATTTAGGTATAAACTTTAATAAGGTTATAATAAACTTCTTTATTAAATAAGGCTTATAAGCAAGTTTTAATCTTATTAACTTAAGCATTATAAGGCATAATAATGTAAATTTGGAGCCTTATTATTATATTAATACCTAGAATATAAGATTAGTAAACATAAGCTGCCATTTCCATTAATAGCTAAGCTTATACTATATTAATAAAGCTAATACCTTTCTTAATTATTTTGAATTAATATATTAAAGAGATATAATTATTAAAAAGCAACTTAATTATCTTATTATTAGCAAGATTAAAATCTATTTTAAAAGCATGTATATTATAAATAAGCTATTAAGTAAATATATATTAAGCATAAGTTAAGTTAAAAAACATGTAAGAATTAAAAATGATTTGCATGTTTTTATTATAAAAGATATTAAACGTAAGATCTTAAAGTTCCTTATATTATTAATAGTTTTTTATAAGAAAGGCAATGCAATTAGGTTTTATAGTTATAACTTAATGGGAAAGGGGTATTAAAAGTTAATTAAGGTAGATATTCTTATATTTATTATTTTTATTATACTATTTATTAATAAATAATTTATTTTAATAATGGTTATTAATAAGTATGAAAAGGTAGCAATTAAATGTAGTTTGCGCCTAGCAAACGTGCAATTTAAATTCTTGTGATTTTGAGAGTTTTAATGGGTTGCAAATTGCCAAAGGGTAAATGTTTAGCTAATTCATAAGCGCCATAAGTTGCATAATCAGCAATATATTTTTATACTTAATAACTTATTTATAAAAAGAAGGTTATATCTTAAAGATAAGCTAGGGTTTGGTTAACTCTTATATATATTTAATTATTATAAGCTAAGCAAAGTAATTACTTAATATATAATGCAAGTATAACTAGCTATATAGCATTTCTTTTAAGATAATAAAGGAGATAACTTTAAGGGTATATAGTGAAATTATAAAGAGTTAAGTTTAGGCCTTTTAAATTATTTTGCATTTAGTTAAGCTAAGATATAAGGTAATTATAGATAAAGCGGAATGTTTTATTTTATTAAAGGGCTTAAATAATATCCTTTTAAAAGGATTTAAATATATAAAGCTGCGCTATAACCCTGCCGGCATTTTAAGCCATGGTTACTTTAGCTAAGGGTATATTATACGCAAATATCTTTGCGATAAGTTTCAATGGAATATTTACTTTATATTTCAGAGAAGTTAATAAAGTTATTATAATCCAAGGAATATTAAAAGCTTATGGCTTAAATTAAATTAATTTTACAATATAGCAAGCCTAGCTTTAGGTAATAATATAAGAGCGTACCAAGGATTTAATTATTATTTTTTTAAGTTTAGCAATAAGCTCCTTATTTTTAAGTAATTGCAATAAGGCATTAACATTAATATAAGTTTTATTGGGATAGTAAATAATTATAATCTTATAAGCGTATTATATAAGAAATAGCTGCTATTTAATAATGCAACAAGCATCTTATAAAAAATATGCAATTACCTTAAAGAAGTGCTTAATGGATTTATAATTTATAATAACTTAAATAATATTATAATTAAAATAATATAAATACCTTTTTAAGGCTTAAATAAGTTTAAGCATTTCTAACTTTAATATAAAGTAATTCTTTTTCACGAAATTTAAGGTGCAAGAAAGAAATAAAATAAGTTAGCTTTTATTATTTGCCTAAATTTAATATAAACTAACTTTAATGCCCTTGCTGCTAATATTTATATAAAGAATAAATAGCTTAATAAAGTTTAAAAAGATTAAATTAACGCAATTAATAAGAGCTATTTTAAACTATTCCTAAGCCTTAATAAAATAAAATTAAAGCTATTAGCAATATTTTTATTTCTTTTTTTAAACCTATAATTTCTTAGGCTTTGCATTTAAGATAAGACGCATTACTTAAAGAGGAAATAAGTAATATTAAGCATAAGTATTTTTTTATAAGTTTGCTTATGAATTATTCCTAAATCCTAAGATCTTAAGTTTATTTAATAAATTAGCAATAATAGCATAATTTAAAATAAAATTATAATAATAACTTATAAAGCCGATATTCTATTTTAATTTTACAAGATTAAATAGCATCTTAAAGTTATAAATAGCCTTTATCTTATTTATAGTTATAGAAAGTTTAAGCTTAAATATATAGTGCTTAAAAGCTTTTAATCTAGCCTAAGTAAAATAATACTTTGGCAAAGATATTATATAGCCGCTATTTTTAATACTATAAAAATAAGCTTAAGATATTAAATATATTTATTAATAAAGCAGGAAAAGATTATAATATTATTAATATAAATTAATATAAATTCCTAAAGATATATATTAAAAAAGCTTTTTATGCGATATTAAAAGAAAGAGAGGGAAATTATAAGATTTATAATAGCTATAGCTATATGCTTAAGGCCTTAATAAGGAGTAATAAAGGTTATCTTTTAGCAATCCTTAAGGGTAATAAGTTGCTAAAAAAAGCTTTTAAGGATGTTTATAATGGTAAATATATTATAACCTTTAAGAAAGTTAAGTATATTATTTTATTAAAATAGTGAATAATTATAAAGAATAAGCTTAATATTAATTTAATAAAGGTTAATAATTACTTAAGGTTTATTATTACGTTAAATAATAAAGGCTAGCATTATAATTATATAGTTTTCTCTTAACTAGATTAATTCTACCATATTTATTTTAATTAGTTTATTAATGATTTTATTAAAGGCTTTGCAATCTTTTTATAATATATTATATAGCTTTTAAACTAAGTTATTAAGATTAATATTTAGTTTTAAGGGAATTTTTATTTCTATATTATTATTAAATTATTTTAGCTTTAATTAAAATAATTAAGCGTATTAAAGGATGGTTTATTTAATCTTATATATCTTATTAAAGCTTTAGCTAAGGTTTATATTTATATTATTAATATTAAATTATAAATTTAGGATTAATATATTAAAGGGATAGCTATTTAAGAATAATAAATATAACTTTTAAGTATTTAAAAAGCTACTCCTTGTAAATTATTATAAGTTAATCTTTAAAATTAAAAAAGAGTAAGATAATAGCGGCGCTATTTATAATGCTATTAATAAGGAAGCTATAAGTTAAGCTATAATAATTTAAAATAACTTTAAGTTTAATAAAATACTTAAAAGCTTAAATTAAAAGTTCTTAAAAATAAATTTAAATATTAAAATCTTTGCTAAGTAAAATAAGATATTTATAAGTTGCTTTAATAGCAGCTATTTTGCATTAAGTAAGAAAATATTTAATATAAGTAGCATAAATCTTTTAACTTATATTTAAAATAGCAATTAACTTATTATTATTTAAAGGGCCTTAATATATATATAGTTAATACTTTTTTAAAAAAGGAAGATTAAAAAGCAAGCCATAAAATAAGCCATTAATAATATAAGCATTTTTCTTAATAAGCTAAGATTGCTTATCTTAATTAAGGATATTAATAAATAACTTAACCTTATAAATAATAATAGGATTAACTTTAACTTTAATCAAAAAAAGAAAAGTTTATAATAATTTATGCTTTAATTTAAAATAATATAATAAAAGTACTTTTTAAGATATAAGCAAAGTATTTAAAGCAGTATTAAGAATATTATTAATAAGCTTTCTATTAAGCATAATAAGCATAATGCAAAAATAATTTAACTTAAATAGGGAATAAAAAGAATAAGATACATTTTATTTCATTAAATATAAAAAAATGATATTAATAATAATTTTTATGATATTTTTATATATTATTAAAATAATAAAATTATTTCATTTTAAGGGAATTTTTAATTTAAATATAAAAATAAATACTAGCATAAGCTTAAGTTTTTTATTATTTTTTTATAAAGATAAGTTATAAAGAAATTATTTTAAAGGGTTAATAATAATATTAACTTTAATAAAGTTAAAAATAAAAGAAATTAAGGACTTCTTATATAGTAAATGCATCCCTAAGGGCGTTTATTAAGTTATTTTTCCTATTTTAATTTTAAATTAAAGTTTAATTTAAAACTATTACCTATATTAAGTAAATCCTATATTAAATTATAAAATTATTAAATATTATTAAAAATTTCTTAAAAAAGGGTTTTAAGTTCTTTATTAATATTTATAATATATGCTTATAAAAAAGGTTATAAAATGCTATTTTAATAATTTTATAAAAGGAAATATTTATAAATAAAGCGATTTGGCTTATTTAACTTATTATAGGCAGTTTAATTAAAATAATTTCCATACCTTTTATTTTTATTAATTATAAAATTATTAGCTATCTTTTTAATTAAAAGTAAAATATTATGCATTGCTTTATATTTATAACTAGGGCTGCATAAATATATTAAATTATATAAATAATTAAAGCTATAATTATAAGTTTGCTTATAAATATTATGATAAAGGTAAAGAACTTATTCTTAGTTATTATATTATAGGAAATAATTAAATTATTTAGGTTTTTTATAATAATTATTATTTTTTTAAAAAGCAATAAACTGCTTTTATAGCTTATAAATTTTATAGCTTTAAGCTTTCTTTGCTTTTTTATTTTTTTGTTATTTTTAATAAATATTATATTTATTTTAATTAATAAGCTACTTAAAATCTTTAAGCTTATTATGCTAAGTTTATAAAGTAATTATTATATATAACTTAAGATTTAGTTTAGCGTAAATTTAATAAATCTAGGCATTTTTATTTAGCTCTTTAGCTTTATTATAAAGGTAAATTTTATTATTAATGTATTTATATAAAGGTAAAGCATCCTCCTTATTAAAAGAGTAGGATATTTTATTTACTTTAGCTATAAGATTATTATAATCCTTATAAAAGCATTAATAAAGCTTAGCTTTTTATAAATCTAAGTTATTAATAAGATCTTCCTGCTTATATTTAGTTAATAATATAAACTAATAAGCATTATTTAAATTTAAATTTAAAATAATTTTAATAAAAAGGTTAATAAGGATTATAGCTTTGCTATAAGTTTTTATAAAATATTAAATATAAGCAATATATATATTTACTTTAAAGCTATAAAACTTAAATATTTTTAACTTTAAATGCAAACTATTTTTATAAGCTAATATAAATATTTAATTTAAATTACCTTATTAAGTATAATGATTTTAATTATAATAAAAGCGGTTTTAAGGGTAAGAAGCTTTTTATTAAGGAAAGCATTTTTAGCAAGGGTATTAATAATAATTATTAATCTTATCCTTTATATTCAATTTAAAGGGAATATTATAAATAAGGTATTAATTAAAAAAGCTACAATCTTTAGTTAATAAATAAAGGGAGCTATAGCAATACTTATAATAAGGAGAGTAAATAGGTTAGCTGCTTATATTTTATTTATTTTTATAATTCTTTAGCTTAAGGAAGGTTTATTAAGGATTAAGGATAAAATGGTTAATTAATATAAAAAAGGCTTTTAAAGAGAAAGTGGTACTTATAGGTTTTGCAAAGAAATAGTAAGCTATTATTACTTAATTTTAGCGTTTTACTTTATTAAAGTTCTTTATAGCTTATTAAACTTAAGCAAAGAGTTAATTTAATATAATAGGATGAAGTTTTAAATATATTCTTAAAGCTATGCTTTGCTTAATAATATAAATAATAGCCACGTTAAAGAAATAGTTGCCTTAAGTATATAGGGGTGTTTATATAAGAGGAGTTAAGGGCTGAATATATATAAAGCGCTTAGTAGGTTTAAAACGAAATTCCTTAAAGTAATCCTTAAGTTTTAATAAATAGGCATGGTTTTAAAATAATTCTGCCTTAGCTATTTCGCTAACCTATTTTAATAAGAGGGTTTTATATTCTTTATTTCAGCTAACTTTAATTAAAGGGGATAAGTTAATATTAGATTTATTTTAATTAGGAAATTAGCTATAGGGAATGATTAACTCTTAAAACTAAGGAATCCTTAAAAAATCTTAAGGTAAAAAATTAAAGAAAGGTTATTAAATTAAGTTAAGGAAGTTAATAAAGCTTAATAAGGCTTAATTAATGCTTTATACCTTTTTAAGTTATATTTTACTAAAGAGAAAGTTATAATTTAATGCCTTAATTACCATAAGTTATACTTAAAGTTCTTTTTAAATAAAAGCAGGAGCTAATATTAATTATATAAGAATAAAAAAAGCTTTCTAAGCCGGTTTTAATATACTAGCAGGTTTAAGAGGTTGGTTTAATTTTGATTAAGGTAATTTAATAATAATGAAATATCTTTTTATATCTTAAAAAGGCTTGTTTTTTACCTTACCTATAAAGTTATTTATAAAAAGGTTTTAAATTAAAGTTAAAAGTTATTTAATTAAGGGGTTTTAATAGTTAAAAGTTTATTAAAGCTGCTAGGCTAATAAATATTATAGCTTAATAAATATAAGGCTTATTAATAATTATTTAAAGCATTATTAATAATATTTAAGGCCTTTAGCTAATTAAGTTAAGGTTAATAAGGTTATTAAATTAATTATGTGCTAAGAAAATACGGTTATTTAAATAATTGTAAGCAGTTGGTATTAAATTAATAGTTAAATTTCAATGTAAAAGTAATGAAAAGTTAAACTAAATTATAGTTATTATATAATAAGATATATAAGGGCTTTTAAAACTAAATTAAGGAACTAAATAAGGTTGCTAATAGCTAATTTAATTAAAGTATTTTGCAGAGTATGTATATGTATTAAGAGAAGCTAATGCTAGGCGGGCTATGGAAGGTGTGGTGTATTAGAAGAGAGGGGAGTGCTTAGTCATCCCCCAACAAGGCTGACGATGTTACTCCTTAGGGCGGGATCGTTGACCATGTAGCCCATGTTGTAGCAGACGGCGCCCTTGAAGGACGGGTCGGCCTTGTAGTTGGCGGCCATCCGGGCCACAGCGTCCTGGGTGAACTGCTCGCGGACCTGTTGTGCCGTTAGAAGATAACTCATGACCGGATCTTGACAAGGCTGGGCGCAGGGGAGAGGCAGCAAACACTCACCTTGTCCCAGGACGAGGTATCCCTGATCAGGCCTTTGAGGGTGTTCAAGCCTTCAGTGGTTGCCCAACCAGCGGCGGCAGAGGTGACACCGGTGATGATGGAGATTGTGATGGGGTCTAGACGCTTCTCGATCTGGCCGGATGCTGAAGTCTCGCTCTGGTCGACTGGTGCGGCAGCGGCAGTGAGGACGAAGGTGGCGGCGGTGAAGAAACGCATCTTGAGGTTGAAGTGGGTTATGTTTGGGTGAAGAGGTGCTGTGATGGCGAGAGTTCTTGAGTGAGTGCCTGGTAAAGAGGCAAAAGAGAAGCTGTGCTTGGTGCTGAAGGCTGGAGAAGATGATGGTGCTGATGATGTTCAAGACCGAGAGGATAGAATCAGGCCGGCGACGGTCTTTATATATGCATTCAGACATGGCCGGTGAAGAGGCCTCTTTGGTGTCGATACATGTCTTGGACTGGCAAGTTCATGATGATCTGCCGTCGAATTGCCTTGGGAACATTGTTCTACCGTTGGCAAACACCGATCGCAGGCTCAAGACTTATTCTACAGATTCTCAACGACCAATCGCAGACTGTAGAATAAATTGACAGCTAGAAAGTCCAGATGAGAATGTCTCCCGGCAGTTGGTTTGCCCATGGTCCGACTCGACTGTAGTACTGGATCTCACCGAGGCCTAGAAACATTGGACTATTCACCGTTGACTCCATAGCCCGAGAGCATGCAGGTCAAGCCTCTCTCGACGTATTTTTATCAGACAACGGTTCAGGCCGCCCACTTGGCTGAAGCTTAATCGGCCTCCCCCTGTGCGCAGCACCCCAGGAAATTTGGACGATCTACGTTTACATAGATGCATGGTTCACGGGAGGCCTTTTAGCTTCCGTTGCCGTCTCCTAGGGAGCCAATCGCTCTGTCGCGCTTCACCCCAACACACCAAACACCCGCATACATCGATCGCTCCATGTTGCAACCCTTTCCCAACCTCAATTCCTCAGCCCGCTTTCCCCTTCCTGCCTCGAGTGCCTGGAGAAACATGCAACTGTCGCATATTGGCTCAGGGTCTGGACCACTTCATAGCATGATGATCGAGTCAGTCTATGCTGCATGTCGGCACCGGGAAACTCTTCTGCCTCAATCGCTCGCCACAAATTACAGGAATGCTTTTGTTCTGGCCATACGTAGATGTTTTGTGAGCTTACGATACTCATCATAGTAACGATTTGTGGAAGAAACACACCAAGTGTCGTTGCATTCATAGTGCGCCCACATGAAACCCCGAGGCACTATTGTTGCAGAAAACAGCAGATGGTGACTTGAGCAGGAGACAAATCATAGGGACGGCTACCTCCTGACGAGGTGTCTTCATGTCTGTTGACACAACAGCGGACCACGGTACACAGCCCAGTGGCTCTAAGACTTAATCCTAAACAGCGGCAGACAGAGGGCAGATCAGACTGTGCAGTCTGCAGCGGCGCAATTGTCAACCAAGGCTTATTAAGTGGAGACAGCCTTATATAAATCTTACCTCATTGCGAAGATCTGGCAGCCTCCATGTCATGATGTCCGTGCTCGCGCTCAAGTAGCCGGAAACCGTTTTAATGCAGGTGCTTGTGTTGTTTCTGCGTCGGCCTAGCCGGGGCCAAGAACATAAACGAGGCTTAGTTAGATAGCTAGACATCATCGGACGAAACGCATTCGCCCGAGATACTTCTGCGGACAACAGCGAGAAGCTGATTAAACATTACTGAAAACAATGGGAAAATGAGTAGGTAAGGTTCAGCGCCTTACAGGAGAGGAGATGGGGGAAACCCCGGAGGGAGCAACCGTTTGCACAGAAAAGAGCCCTGGGAGACTTTATCGAGAAGCAAAAACTCACATCCATCAGTCCTTAATGCATAGAGTCAAAAGTTGAGATCAACAAAGCCACAGGGTTATGTATTGGTTTGTCTTACGTATGTAAAGCTTCTCCAGTTATGAATGCTGCCTACCTGTGCTAATTATGTCAAGGTACCTTCATAAATAGTGTCAATTTACTCATCACGGTCCAGGCTGAGTCTTTGCTTTCAAGACCTCTGGGCAATAAACTGTTGGCATAAATGCAAGGATCAGACATTCCCAGTCATCTAGGGGCCAACGGACATGTCGAGATACCTGAACTGCTTGTTAACTTCTGTGCTTCCTGATGCCCAGCAGAGATACTTGATCGAAGAGTGCCTGCACCTGACAAAGTATTTTACTTGTTCTCTAAATCATCATGGTAAAAACTTAAAAATAGAAAGACAGAGATATAAAGTTGAAATCTATTCTACAAGCTCGCATGATTCCGGCAGAGACCTTAGTGCAAATGAACAGCCACCAGTCTCTGAAACAACCCGATGAGTTTATACGTAATATACTTTCATTTCGTTTTCTTCTCATCCGTTCCCCTGAGTCACTTAGTATTTTGGTTCTGCCTGGCGTTACCCACACACGGAAATGGGTTTCCTAGTCCTCTTGTTGCCATAGTTTCGGGCGCTCTCTTGATAACTATCAGGAACCACAATACCATGACGCCGCCTACCCAGTATTATGACTTCAATTGCCACCCGATTACGGAGGACGCTGCGCTTACGTAGCGGGGAAGCCGCGAGGGCGCGGAATTGTCTATAAAGAAGGGAGAACTCTTCAACGGGGAAAGGAGGAGGAAGGAGAGGCTAAGTTCAGTTGTACTTTACTCTGCGAATCTATTGCTCCCGCGCTGCTTATACGCAGCGTGTACACTACGTATCCCTAGTCACTCTGCTTGTATTCAACAACCCTTACAATAACCCTGCTACACAAATGCACTACAATTCGGAAATTTTCAGGGCGGTTTTGCCCTACAGAACGGTTCGCAGGTGATGACCGTCTCCCAAGAAGATGGCTTTGATTTAAGTGAGTGCCTTCTATTCCCAGATGAATAGTCCCATTAAGTAGTTTCCACATAAAAGCTCTCACGCGAGATAATCTGTCGCAATTGTATTTACCGGTTCCAAATCCATGACGCTGTCGAGCTCCGTCCACTCTATTGTCCTGCCCGAAATACGGTGACCGAGAATTCGAGCACATTGAAAATCCCCAGAATACTCTCTGTCCTTCTTGCACGAAGTTGTACACAAGTCCTGTGTTGCGAATTTCCCAAGTCTTGTGTGGCATTAGTCCACAACAGCCATGCTGGATTTAGGTCGATAACCACAACGGTTGTCTCGTAAAGATACGGCACTGTCGAATCTCATTTTAGGTACAACGATAATACACTATTGCAATCAACTACCTGTGAACACGCCCACACCACCTTAAGACGGAAGAAATTTGCTTTTGCGAATGCTGAAAGAGAATTCACCAATATTTCAAGTTGTAGACCTCGAAAACAAGCAATTCACGTTTTGGGAATGTGCGAAGACTTGCTAATCTAGAAGTATTGATGAAGCACCCTTTTCATAGCTACTCATCTCCTCTCATGTGCAGCTGTTGCCCAAAATCAACTTTATTCTGTAATGCTGGTGAGACGACCTGCATACAGGTCTGTCAGACTCAAAGACAGTCATGAAGCCTCATAAACCCACTAAAATAAGAACAAGACAGTGCATTCGCCGGTTTGTACCAACGATGCAATGTCATCGCGACTGAGACTCGTTCCCATGCGTTCGCTTGACCCGTGAGTAACCGATGGGAGAAGTCAATTGATCCGGGATTGGGTCAAACTTCAGGATTTGCTGAACATGTCTTGGCCTGTACTATTGCGGAGACCCAGCAGAGCGGCAGTTGTGCATATCCTATTTAATAAAGAAGCTATGTCCCAATAGAGAAGCGGTGGCAGTGTCATGGGCAAGAAGAACAGGTCGGGCCCTCACAAGCCCGGAACATCTCCAGGCACGTCATGATAAAATCATGCATCAGTCCATAGCACGCCTTGAGGTATAATCTACCTAAGATCTAATTAATGAGGGAAATTCTGACTCTCCAACCACCAGCTACCAACATTCGAGCCGACTTTGGTCTTCCCGGCACCATCCGCAGGAGGCTACTTAGGTACTAATAGTTTCTCATTCCACCACGGTCAGGAAACACTTATGTTCAGTACAGCCATCATTTTTCAACTTTTTCCTCTGGACCCTGTGATCTCGATGTTCCAACTATTAGTGATATCACCACTTCTCCGGCACAAGACCTGGCTCCTCAAGATCGCATCACGGAACCGTTGTCTGTCATTTATCAGTCACGAGATTCTATATAAAAGCAGCTGCACCTGATATAAATTTAAGACCAAGACAAGTCATAGGAGAATGCGTTTTCTGCAAAATCGCGTTGTCCTCAATCTGACTATTATTGGTGAAGAGATCTATGCTATGGCGGCCGGAAACCTGCCACACACTGCAATCTGCACAGGCTCTATTTTGACCATACCGTCTCACTCAATGCAGACACTCAAAATTTGAGACCAAAAAAACTTGAACAATGCACACCAGAGAAATTCCCAGATTTCTGCTGGCCAATTCTACCGTTTTCTACACGGAGACTTCATCGAGGCCGAGATGTTTTGAGCAGTTGGCACTTGGCCAAGGGCCAGCAAGGGTCGAAATGACCGACTTTTCGATACTTCGAAGTGCCGATTGTTCATTCAAATCACTAAACGGAAAGATCATGGACATATTATATTACCAGACGAAAATCTGCATGTTGAAGTAGTAAGTCAGAATAGGACACCTAATGCTCTGAGATCGGCCGTAAGTCGAGGTGCTTGTGCCGTACAAGCCAATGCAGTTTATCCCTGAAGTCTTCGGCCGAAAATGTGCCTGTGATTGATCCTTGCGAGAATAATAAGCTCCAGGGGCACAAAAGGTTGTGGGAAAGAACTGTTCATGGTTGCTCACCCCTCCCACGTCAATCCGGGCCTGGGCAGATGCTGAGCAGTTACCAACAGTTGACTTACACGGGGCCTCCCATTGCTGACACAGGGGGTGGCTGGTGGAGGGTTAGGAGAGGAACATCAGCCACAGTGAGTGCGTGGACTGGTGGGTTGCTGTGGCTGATGATTCGGGTGGTGAGACTTGTCCGACTTCTGTGACAAGCCAAGTCCGGCCGCCCTCTTCAACCTTGGGCCTTTTAGTGGGGAAGCGCTTAGACGGCCTCGATGCACACGCAGAGCCAGCCAGACCAGACCGAGTTGGGTCTCTCTACAGAACCTCAATTGAGCAAGACGCCGACTCATTCAGGCAGGACGGTGACGGTAAGGTCTCCTTTTCGTCTCAATTATTGACTCCTCATCTCGTGCACCACGCACCTTGTCTCTCCCGCGCAAGGCCTCCGGTCCCGAAGGTCTCATAGGCTGGTGGTTTGGTTTCCCCCCAAAGTCTGAAACCACCTCTAACCGACCGCCCCCTGGGCGATTCCGCGACCAGTCTTGTCACAGGATGGCGTCGTCGAACCATCTCGCACTTCTCCTCCGCGCTGCTTCTCCCTTTGCTTTTTTTTAACCTCTGAACACTGCATTCCTTACTTTCTTGGCAGCGCCTCCATTCACTACTTTCAATTAATCACGTTGCTGTGCAATCGGTCTTTTCTTCTTGCTGCCCTTCTATCGACGACGACGACCACGACGAATATTTCGACTCAGCTGGTCTGTTCACGCTATCTCACTTACTTTCCGCGGCTCACCAGCAAGAACGGAAAAATGAAGGTTGCAGCGTTCCTTGTCGCGCTGTGCGCTTCTCTCGCCAGCGCTGCTGTCGTCAAGACGCCCGTGTTCGACAACCAAATCGTCCCAAACCAGGGCGATGACTGTGCTTTGGGTGTGACCACGCCTCAGGGCTGCGCGTAAGGATCTTCTCATTTGTCTTTGGCGACTCGGTTGGTCAGGGCGGCTCGGAGAAGGCATCCAAAGGGAACGGGTGCATGGGATGGCGCCATGCACTATGGCGTCCGGAAAGCAGGCCGATATTTGGGCGGCAGTCGTGCTAACGGTTTGTCGCGATAGGCCCCGTCGTGGAGGTGCACCTCGGAACACTGCATAGACGACAGATCTGATCACTTTGCGGCGTCCGGCCCAGCATGTTGAGCTGATGCGATGAGGATTTGGGACAACTGACGCCCCCCGGCTCCGAGATGGCTGAACCAAAGGGAGACATCCGGAACGACGGTCGACCCCATAATGAGTAATGTGCACAGGTGCTTGGACCCCTCGACCGCAGTCTCCGAAATCCTGCTTGATTCCCCGAGATATCAGAACAGTGTCGGCCTCATCGCGATGTGACCCCGATCGATTCGACAGGCTTTCATTTTCTGTGGACATAGCTTCAGAAGGTCTCCTCAGCCGTTGGGAGATACCGACCAGCGTTAGAAGGCGGCTACTCATACGATAAATAGAATGGGCGTTCAATTGACTGGGATTTCTGTGATTTAATGGTTGCCTTGCGGGTTGATCTCTTGTTTGGCACGACGACCCCAGTGATGAACACACCAAGATGACCACTGTGGCTTCGCGTACGCCGCAATGACCACTTCACGAATCCCTGCTACATGTCAACGCGACGCACTTCTGGAACAAGTGCTGCAACAGCACCCATCGCGTCACAAGGCCAGCTCGATAGCATTCGCTGCAACCGACCCCCACCTGGAAAGGGAAGGCCTAGGCTGTGTCACGTAGCCATCGACACGATCGCTCTATACCGTCACTCGAGCCAAGCAAACACACACTGTAAGACATGTCAGCTTCGAGAGCGAGTGATTGCCTTGATGTTACCCGGCAACGAGCAGTAAAAGACGTGCCTGTATGTAACATATTTGGCTCGCCACGGTGAGTGGATGACGCAACACACCATCAAGACCGTGGCTACACCTCCAGACATGCTTTCTCGTTTTATGCCCTCACGTTCACTTGGTCGCATCAGGGTCCTGCAATCTTGAAGCAGCCACTCACACCTCCAGCATGACGCCGCAGCGGCGGACGGATGACTACAGCCAGGCGGCTTATCAACGTCCAGGACTTTGGATTATGCGAGTTCCTTAACTTTGTTTGTTACTAAATTAGGTGGGCATCCGCAGGTGCAACCCCTTTGTATTATCGGCCGCAGTTACCAGGCTCAGGCCACACCCGACAGGCTCGTGGCTGAGCATCGGCGCACAGGGAGTCACTTATGGACTCTACGCACCCAATCGAAAAGGATCATATTTCGGGGCAAGCTCGAGGCCGAAACCAGACTATACATCCGTTAGTATAGGCCAGCGGTGAACACGAATGGACCGATCTAGCATTAGATAGAAGAGCCGATGGCTCATGGTTCGGCCGAGACCGGGTCCGACGAGGGATACCAGCCCGACGTCTTGCGGAAGTCGGCCCTTTCAACTAGACGTGCATACAAGGCAAGAAAGGAACGCATCGATCAATGCGAGGATTCCACGAGAGATGCGTTCTTTTCATCAAAGGCTCACTAATATATATTTGCTGCTTATTTGCATTTACGTGCTGAAAAGCACTTCTCACTAACCGCCACAACTCTATCTTGAGTTGTGAAGAATTGAACCTCAGCCTTGAGTCCTCAAAACCCTCACCGCGCTGCCACCCTCCGCCTCGCCCAGGGACACGGTCGGCAGCTCGCTCATGTGCACCTTGGCCCTGCCGTACGGCACCAGGTTGTAATCCCCGACCGTGCCCTCGATACACTCCCCGCCGGAGGGGACCACGTCAGGCGTCGAGTTCTGGAAAAGGCCCCACGCGACCTGGCACCCCCTCGCCGTGACGACGCCGCCGCCCTCGGAGCCGCCGAAGCCGACCGCGCCCCCGTCGGCCGGAGGGGTGTACCTGAGCGTCGCCGTGTCGATGGCGACGTTCCACGGCCGCGCGTTGCTGATGTAGTAGTCGCGCGGCTGCGGGAACGGGATCCAGTCCATGCCCGGGCCGCCGGGCACGCGGTAGTCGTGCGGCAGGGAGCTGTGCTCGACGGCGCCGAGGTCGAGCGAGTACAGGAGGTTGCCGACGTAGACGGACACCGCGGCGCCGCTGGCCCCGCGCGGCTCGGTGCGCACGCCCGCGCTCAGGGTGTAGGTCACGGAGGAGCGGCCCGCGGGCAGGTCGATGCGGTGGAGCCTGGAGGCTAGGTCGGGCGACAGGGTGGAGGAGGGCGCGGCGGTGCCGCTGGTGTCGGATTCGATGACGACCTCGGACGTCTGCGTGTCGGCCCATGTTGGCATGCGCAGGTACAGCGCGAACGGGCCCGAGGACTCGATGGTGTATGCTGACGAGTTGGTGAACGGGTAGCCCGTATCGACGCTGATCTTGACGCTGGTGCCGTCGGATGGGAGCGTTGTTGAGACTGAGGATGGAGACAGGAGCGCATGTGCGACACCACTTCCGTTCACAAGAGCCCAGCTGTTGGACAGGAATTTTGGCCAGCCCTGCGGGTGGTTGACGGTGCAGCATGGGTAGATGGGTTCCAGTCCAAACCGGGTTGCGACATTGGTGGAAGAAGTGGTGAATACGGGCGGTCCAATGGGGTTGTCAAGGTCATCGGTGTTGTTGGTCCAGGGTTGGTTGGGCTGAGCCATGTACTGGTGGCCCCAGCCATCGGGGTGCATCTGGAATGAGGAGCCGTCAATATTTGGAGCCTTGATTCTCAAGGGGGTTTGGGGATTTGGCACATGAAGAATGGGAATGCCGAGAATAGGCTTACCATGACGGGGAGCGCATTGAGGAAGACGAGCTCTGCCCGATCAGCATAGTTGGAGGACCCCAAGGCGTGGTAGAGATAAGCCAGCGAGTAGCCTGTCTCGACAGCCGTGCAGAGCTCACTCCCCGAGTACGGGGCGAGATCGCGCTGGACTTCGTCGGCCAGGATGCTCCCCGAGGGCGAGCCATGGTACGCAAAGGTCCAGTCGACGCCTCTGTAGGCCGTGTCCACAAGCGAGTCGTTCTTGTTGAAGCGCCGTACCACCGCGGCCTGCTTCAGCCCCTGGCCCACGTTGACCCCGTGGAGGTAGGGAAACATCGGATTGTCGGGAGTCGCGTCCGTCACGACCTTGAGGTACGTTCCCGGGGTGAAGTAAGCGTCCCACTTGAAGTTTGTCTGGTTGTAGAACAGCTCCATGTTCTGCCACAGAAGGTCGTCCTGGGTCTGGTCCGGGTGTTTCTCGAGGAGCCACTGGATCGTGATGATCATGTCGTGGACTCGAACCTGGCCCCATCTGCAATCGATGGCCGACGCGCAGTTGACGAATCCCTGGCTGTCGTTCCGCAGCATTGTGTTCGCCAAAGTCATGAAGCTGCGCAATGCCGTGACGACCTTGTCCTCGTAGCCGGACGCATCGGCCTCAGCCAGCCCGGTCAGACCCAGGAAGAAGGGCATGCGGGCCCAGAAGTTCCTGTCGCCTACCGACTCTGGGCCGATCCAGCCGTCTTCAGACTGCAGGCCGAGCACGGTATCCGCGACGGCGTGCACTTGACCTATGAGGCGCTCATCCTCAAGTGCATAGGCCAGCGGCACGAGGCCGTTGAACCAGTAGGGCAAGGCCTCGTTCAGGTTGCTGTACTCGGTTCCTTGGCCGTCAGGGCTGAGCCACGATGACTCGTTGACAAACACGTAGAAGTCATGCTCGTGGCCAGCCAGGCCGCTGGCGAGCGCCTTCAACTCTTCAAGAAGCCAACCATTGGGCTTGATGGAGCCCAACGGCAACGGTTCAAGGGCCCATGGCAGGAGCTCTGATGCACCGTAACTAATGTCAGTGACGGTCAAGTATAAGACTTGGCTGGGGAGGAGTACTTGCGTTGGGATGCAGCGGCCAAAGAGGGCAGGATGGCCAGAGGCAGTGCAATAAGCATGGCCAAGACCTGAAGAGCGGGGGCGAGGTTCTCGAGAGCTCTCATGATGTCTGGTATTGCTCTGCTCTTGTCTTTCTGTTCTTGCTACCTGCGATATCCTTTTCCAATCTTGCGCAGGCCGGTGAGAATTACTAGACATGGGGTCAGAACTCATTCGCACTGCTTTGCTCCCCTTTTGTAGATAGATGTTGTGGTCAACAGTAGTTAGGAAGGAAATCATTCCCACCCACTCACCACCTTGCCCCAAGGTCCCCAATTCACTGCTGCCCCTTGTGACGGCAGGAACCCCCGTGATGCAGGGCGAAGACGTCCCAATTTGATATTCCATTAACATGGGACGGACGAGCGCGTCTGAGACAAACACAGAGGTTATGTAATCCACACCTCTGTGTGGATTGTGTGTGGGCCGTGGCACAAGGCACAAATCTCGTCCAGCTGCAGAAAGAAGTCTGGTGTCACCGGCACACGCGCATGGGGGTGGGCAGAAAGAGGAAAGGCGTGTGGCACCCGGTACGCTTATCCGAGGCAGACTAGTCTCAAATTGCTGGTGAACCGGTCTGCGCGAGGTGCTTTTGGGCATGGGCTGCTGTTTGCCAAGTGGCTAACCTGCTGCCTGTAGGGTCTTGTCACATTAAAATCTCACCTACACGAGATGCCGGTACCAACAGGGTTGAAATTAGTTTAGTTTAGTTTAGTTAATGGGCTTAACTTAAAACTAAAAACTAAATTCTTTTTAATTTAGTTAATAAAGTTAATTAAAAACTAAAAATTAAAAAAAAATTAGTTTTTAATTTTAAGTTTTTTAATTAATTAAATTTAATTAAAAAAATTAATTAATTAATTAAATAAATAAAACTTTTTTAATAAAATTAAAATTATATTTATTATTTAATTAATAAATATTATAATAATAACTTTTAGTTTTATATTTAATTTATTTAATATAATTATTATTTAATTAATATAAATAACTTTTTTTAAATATATATATTAATTTTTTTTAAAAAAATTAATAACTTAAACCCTTATTATAACTTAATAATATAAAACGTTAATTTATTTTTAAAAAAATAAAACGTAATATTTTTAAAATAAATTATTATTAAGGGGTATAATATTTATTATTAGCTTATTATATTTTATATAATAAAAAAATAAACCTTTTTTTAAAGGATTTTAAGTTTTTTTTTATCTTTTTATTTATAAACTTTATATTTATTTTATTAAATTATATAAAATTTAATATTTCTTATAATATACTTTTCTTTTATATAATTAATTCTTTAAAATACTTATAGCTTTTTAAAAAATAAAGATTTTAATATATTTATGTTAAATTTATTAAATAATAATTACTTATTTAAAACATAACCACCCCCCTTTATGCCCCTTACCCTTAACATTATTACTTAAATATAACCTTTAATATTTCTTTATATAATAAGCTTAAAATTATATAAAAATACTTTTTAATATATTTTATTTTTAACTTAATAAATAAAATATTTTTTAAGATAATTTACTTTTTAAAAATATATATATATAAGAATATATTAGTTTTATCTTAAATATAAAAATTAAATAATACTTTATATAATTATTTAATAATAATAAAACTTTTCTTAATATAATAATATTATTTTTATTTATTAAAACTTATATATCCTTATAAATATTTTATTTTAAAATTAAATATAAAGCCTATTAAAGCTTATTTACCGTTATAAATACTTTATTTTAAAATTAAATATAAAGCTTATTAAGGCTTATTTACCCTTATAAATGCTTTATTTTAAAATTAAATATAAAGCTTATTAAAACTTATTTACTTTATATAATTATTTTAATATTCTTAAATAATAAATTATTAATCTTAATATTATATTAAGTTAATATAATTATTTATTATATATAAGTTATTATATTTAAAAAGAATATTAATATATAAAAATATAAAGAAATTAAGAAATACTTATTATTTTTAATAATATTATTTAATAATATAATTTTATTAAGATTTTAAGAATATTTATTTAAATAATTTATAACTTATAAATTTAAAGTAAAATCCTTTAAAATATTTTATATTATTAAATTAATAATATATATTATATATTAAATATTATTTTTAAAATCTTTATTTAAAGGTAAATTAAATTCCTCTTTAAATAAAATAAAAAAAGAATTATTATTTAATATATTATTAAATATTATATTAAGATAACTTTTAATAAACTTTTAAAATTCTTTAAAAAAAAATAAGGTTAATATAGTTTTCTTTTAACTTAAAATATTTAATTAATTTATATAATAAATAAAATTTTAAATTAATATAAGAAATTATTACTTATAAATAAGCTATATTAATTTTAAAAGTTTAATAATTAAAAATAAAAAAAATTTATTATAAAAAATAATGTTTTCTTTTAATTTTAAATTAAGCTTTATTAAATTTATTTTAAAAGTATTATTAAAAATAATTTTAATTTTTTAATAATTTATTATAAGGATAAATTTAAAATTTTATTAATTTTTATTTAAAAAAATAAAAAAAAAGAAAAATTACTTATAAATTAAAATAAGATAATAAGTTTTAAAAAAACTTTAAATTTAATATATTAAAAGATAAATTATTTTTAATAATAAAATTTAAAATCTTTTTAAAAGTATCATTATTTATAAAATCTTCTTTTAATTTTTTTATTAAAATAATAAAGAAATTAAAAGGAAAAGCCTTTAAATATAATATTAATATATATTTTAATATTTAAAATAAAAAAAATATTTACTTTTTAATTAAATCTTTTTACTTTTCTTATTATAAAAAATAATAAAGTATTTTATTTTATAATAATATTAATAATTTAAAGCTTAAAAAAGCTTTAAATTATTTTTATATTTATAGAAATATTTAAATAAATATTAATTTAATAAAAAAAACTTTAAATAATATCTTTTTTAAATTATTTTATATATTAATTATATAATTAAATGCTTTTAAAGAATATTATTAAATATATTTTTATTCTTAATATTTTTTAAAATAATAGCTTTTCATTATATTTACTTAATTATAATTTAATATAAATATAATTAAATATAAATAAAATTTATTTAAAAAACTTTTTTTATTTATTATAAGAAGGAATATAAAGACAAGGCAGCTATCCTTAATACATTAATTTAGATTAAGACGGCGCTACCTTTTATGTAAGGAAGAAGTTTTATAGAAATTACAAGGCAGGGGTTTTATGCCTAAGGTATATAAGGCTTAAAGCCTTAATAAATACCTGTAATTAATAAGGTCCTTTATTTATATACTTATTTATATTATTTATATTAAGTTATATACTTTTAAAATTAAATAAATAACTTATTAAATATAAAATATTATTATTTATTAACTTTTTTCCTCTTTAATAAAAGGAAATATACAAATAAAAAGATTATTTTAAAAAATATAAATATTTATTTTCTTAAAAAAAAGGAGTTTATAATTTAAAGAAATAAATTTATCTTTTATAATAAAAGTTATTTAAGAATTTATTTTAAAAAAGAAATATTATAAATTTTAATAAAAATTATTAAAGAATTAATAAGAAATAAAAAAGTAAAAGATAATATTTTATTTATTTATAATAAATAAATTAAGAATATATAAATAATTAAGTAAATAGTAAATAGGTAAAATAAGCTTTTTAAAAAGGGAGTAATAAAGAAAGAAGAAAAAAAGAAAGAAAGAAAGATTTATATTTAAAAAAAATAAAAAAAAAATTTATTTTTTTAAATTAATTAATTTAATTATTTAAATCAGCTAAATATTTACTTAAATAAATATATAATATTTTAATTTTTAAAATATTAATAAGCTTTTAAAATAATATAAATATTTATATAAATAAAAGTTAATTTAAAGAAAATCCTTTTATATTTTTATATAATTATTTAAATATATTTAATTTAAATTTAAATAAGATATATTTTTATTATAATAAAATCTTAGGTTTTAAAACTATTTAATTTAAATAATTAATTACCTTAAACTTTTTAAGCTAAAATAAACTTTATAGCTGCTTTTAAAGTTAAAGTATTTATAAGGGTAAATATGTTTTAATAAACTTTATAATTACTTTTAAAGTTAAAATATTTATAAAAATATATAAGTTTTAATAAATATATTTAAATAAGTTTATTTATTATTTTTAAATAAATTTATATATATATAAAGATAAATTATTTTTATTTAAAAAAATTAATATTATTATATAATTTAATTAAAAAATATTTAAAGTTTTCATTTAAAGTAAAACTTAATTATATTTAAATATTTTTTTTAAAAGTAAATATATTTTTTAAGTTTTTTATATATAAAGGTTAAAACATTAGCTTTTAAGAGGTATTTTACTTATATTTATAACGTTATAAACTATTAAAATATTAAACGTTATATATAAGTAATTACGCTAAGAATAAGGGGAAAAAAAAGGGATAAGGTATATATATTATATATTATATTTATATATTATACATACTTATAAAAAAGCTAAATTATATATATTTTTTAATTTTATAACATATATAATATAATTATATATAATATTAATAAAATTTATAATAATTACTTATAATAATTATAATAATATTTATTAATTTTATAATATATAAATATAATATAAATTCCTTGCTTATAATTATATATTATATAATATATTAATAGCTAAGGGTTTAAATTACCTTAAAATAAATTTTATTTTATTTTTAATTCTTTTAATTCTTTTAATTCTTTTAATTCTTTTAATTCTTTTAATTCTTTTAATTCTTTTAATTCTTTTAATTCTTTTAATTCTTTTAATTCTTTTAATTCTTTTAATTCTTTTAATTCTTTTAATTCTTTTAATTCTTTTAATTCTTTTAATTCTTTTAATTCTTTTAATTCTTTTAATTTTTAATTAAACTTAATTTAATTTTTAGTTTTAATTTTAAGTTAACACTTTTTTAAAAACTTAATATAGTTTTAAGTTTTTAATTAAGCTTATTAACTAAAATTAAAAAACTATAAATTAAATTAAGTTTTTAAAAAAGTGTTAACTTAAAACTAAAACTAAAAACTACATTTAGTTTAACTAAAACTCAAGACTAAATTTACAACCCTGGGTATCGACAGCCATGCCGGCGAATGACAATGTTTGCGCTCGTAAAACATGACCTATCCTGGCAAGCGGATCCTGCGGGCTCCTTCGAAGCGAGGCGCCACCACGCCATCTCGCTATTTCGCCGTCTGGCTCATTGCTGATGGCTGATGGCTCACGCAGATATAGATAGTCTCCCGTAGCCGCCCGCCTTTTCTGCTGCCTGCATGTCCTTCTGATCTTCTGCTTCCCCTTTGCTTGGCTGTCTCTGTACCACTGGGCCCAAGGCACGCTTCAGAGCACAACGGTCAGAAGATGAGCTAACACCTGGTCCGCCGTTGTCGTCGTCGAGGTCATTCGACCCACACCCGCTCCCGCGCTCCAAGGCGCCAAATTTTCCATCCGATATTTAGTCTACTTGGCCTGTGTGCGCATGCCCGCAAGCCGGACCCGAATGATGAGTGTCGGACACAAGAGATTGGCTTCTGCCGGGGATCGAGGTGCTGCATTTTTCAATATCGCACGGCGTCCACAGACCCTCGTGATCCTCCTTGTCTCATTCATACTCATCCTTGTCAC
Organism: Diaporthe citri; assembly: GCF_014595645.1. Lineage (NCBI taxonomy): Eukaryota > Fungi > Ascomycota > Sordariomycetes > Diaporthales > Diaporthaceae > Diaporthe > Diaporthe citri. The sequence continues at coordinate 6,644,409 of NW_025064846.1, read as the reverse complement.
TTTCGGAACCGTCTACCTGACCGACATTGAGATCCTCTCGCCATCCACGTGGACTCTGAGTCCAAGCTACCAGTCGAACCCCACAAAACCTCAGCCACCACTGCAGTTCGAGGACGGCTACGGAAAGGTTTACGATGAGGTGTTGGAGTTGGACACAGACAATTCTGCAAAGGTCATCGGCTTGGTCTTCTTCGGCCGCCGCGAGCTCGTCGAGGTGCTCGACTGTTATCTCCAGCGAAACCTGAAGGCCAACGGTGGCCTGCTGGACGAGATTATCTTCGTCGTGCACACCGACATCCAAGAGGACTTAGATTACCTTGAGACACTGGTGCCAAGGCGGCCAGAGTATTCAAAGTATGAAGTCAAGGGCACCTACAGGTGGCTCGCGGGCAGCTGGGAGCCAGTGACCGATCCCGACGCAATATATGTCAAGATAGACGACGACGTCATATACTTCAGCGATAATGCCATCTCGAGTGTCGTCAAGAGGATCACGGACAACCCTCACTTCTTTGCCGTGTCTGCCAATGTGGTGAACAACCCGGCCTTGAGCTGGGTGCATTCTCATATGGGCGTTGACTATCCTTACTGGCCGGTAGGTTCCGTTCACTAATATCCCTGTCTTTGACTGTCCCTGAAGTCCCGCCCAGGATGAGGCATAGGAGCTGATCAAACAAACCAGGAAATGAAAAAGCCTTGGAGAAGCCCACCCGCCTCCTCCTGGCGGGCCTCAGAGCTGCCTCCCTACTCTGGGCCGAAGTCAGGCCCCAAGGGCTTCGCCATCGACGGGTCTACCCCGGCACCCTTCAAGGACCACCGCTGGCTGCCCGTCCCGCTTCCCGCGGGCGAGTCCACCTACGACTTCTCCGACTACCCAGTCTCCACGGCGACCTACGACGCCCACGGCCCCTCGCTGAACAACTGGGCGCTGGCGGCGCAGGTCCACTACTCGTTCCTGCAGCACCTCGAGCAGAACGACACCCGCCGCTACAAGTTTGACATGTGGGACTACGCCTACGACCGCCTGTCCATCAACTTCATTGCTATTCGCGGCCGCGACGTCATGGACTGCTTCCCCTTCCCCCAGCACGACGACGAGGACTACCTCACCGTCAAGCGGCCCAAGGAGCTGGGTCGGAGGGTGGTCATGGACGGCACGGGCATCGCCGTCCACTTCGCCTTTGGCCCGCAGTACAAGGCGCATGACCACCATGGGCTGGCGGACACGGATCTCTTGATGCGGTACAAGGCGTATGCGGAGGAGATGGTGTGTGGCAAGCCCAGAGAGGGTGTCTTGACTGCACCGGGTGGGCTGGGGGGTGTATAACTGACTGCTTGGTATGTTCAAAGCCAGGCTGATATTTGATCATGCTGCGGCGCTGTATACAAGAAGAAACCCGATAAACATTGCATAATACCACAACTAGAACTTCATAGCGAATCATGATAAGATAATGAAAACAATGGCATCAAGTATCTTGATAAAGTGTTTGAAAGCAATGAAAGTTCGAGCCTAGTGAGTATTGTAGTTGTTACAGAAAAGTATAATTGAACTTGTGACATTAGTACCTCGTTGCACACAAGGACTCGGAGACTGAGGTGTGAGAGAGATTATAGAACTATTCATACGAGACTGCCTAAGCACGGGAATCTGGCCCCTGGCAAACTAATGAGACTAGTATGGCAAGTCTAGGGGGAGGGGTATATTGTGATAACCCAACCTTTAGCGGATAACAAGAGGGCATAGGAGATGCGGAGCTAGTGATCGTTCGGAGGTGATATATTCTACACAACACCTACGTATGAGTGGTCTGAAAGAGGACGAGAACGTGGCCACGACATTACTTGGGAGACTCACAGTATTCCTTGCTCAGGAAAACGCGCTGTCGCTTTTGTCATTAGGATAAATTGATGGACTGCATAGTGGCATGTGGGAAATTCTGGCGCGCATAGACTGGTTGGCAGATTTGGGGGCTACATACATTGGGCATGGGTAAAGTAGGCCGCGGTCATTGCTCCACAACTTCCGTGCACTTGGTTCCCTGCTTTCAAGGGACGATTTCCCAGTAGGAATATATGCTGCATCAAGATGACCTGGAACTATCCGCATGCAACGATCTGAAAGGTGTCTGTATTTGAGCATACACGGTAGAGAGTAAAGATTAGGTCGAAAATGGGATACCAAGCAGACGACGACTCTCAGGTTCGACTTATCGCATGGCGAGACTTGGTGTTCATGGTAGAAGCTGGTCTGTTGGCCAATGTGCCAAATTATACGAATACTCAAGAAGACGGATATTCGCATCCACCAAAACGGATGGTATATCCATAATGTACCTGCTAACTAAGCATTATCACGTAACTACAACCTTACCACACCACCCCATAGTGCCCTTTACAGCTATAACCACCAGTGCCCCTGCGTAGCCTTCATCGTTACCAAACTCAACACAACCACCCTACATTAACGCCACGTTAAATACAGCGCATTAACTTAGCATTTAAGTGGAATGACTTAACCTTTAAGTCACTGGATGAAGAGGACACTCTTAGCAGCAATGCTTAGCAGAATGCCGTCCATTGAGACCAGCAGTTGGCGGGAAGGCTCACGAAGCAGTCAACTCAATGGCCCCCGAAGCGAAAAGCACCCTTGGGCATCACGAGATCCTTTGGCCCGACTTCATCGACATCTACAGCCTTAACCATAAGGGCAATAGCTAAAAAGCAGCGTATAGGGGCTACGGAAAGCATTAACCAGTTGCCACGGGTATATCTAGCTATTAAGAATATCGTTAGTGATGACGACGGCATGGAGGGTATTCAAGACGAGATCACGGTCTGTATAGATTAAATAGGCACGAGAACACCATATAATTAAGCAATTGGCGCCCTAGAAAGTATAAAAAAAGCTGCACTCGTAACGAGAAATGGCGATGAGTATGCTTTTTAATATGTCACAGCGTTGCCAAGGGCAACTTAATGTTGCCCTATACTAATTTAGTAGTGGGGAATTGACCGTGCACTGGCTGCAGCATGTATGGATGTACCATCTGTTTTTGTGGATGCGAATATCCGTCTTCATACTCAAAGTCGCTGTACGGCATCGCTGTTGGGCGTGAAGGTTTTGGATGCAGACCTGAGGAGGCGCTCTTGATTAGCCCAGTAGTAAATGTGGGGTCATTGCTGCAATTGCTGTGATCGATTCTACTACAGTATGGGAGGAGTCGCAGAAATAATCAAAACAGGTATTGGCTAAACATGAGTATATCCCAAAACCTGCATTGAGGTTACAAAGGGCGAGCTTGACGGGCTATGCAGGAGGCACATGCCTGCCAAGGTGTCAACTTATCCGCTAAGGCCTAGCCTGCAGCAGCAAGCTGCAGACCGGGATCTAGCAGGAACGATTCTCGGCCAAGCATTCCCTGGTGGAGTGACGTATGGGCCATTACGACCCCCGGGAGGCTGATTCACAGGCAGCGATTCGCCTACAGGTTGCCTTGAGAGGGGCGACCAGGCTCCGTCACTCGACTGCGCCTCCAACGCCGACTTGTAGACTCGCAAACTACAAATACAACCCCAGGATACTGTCCCTGCCCATCCCGCCATTGTGCCAAGATTGGTTTTAAATCAAGGCTGCACAGAGAGACCACCAAACTTCAAACCCAATCTCGAGACGCAGATCCAGTTCCAGATCTAGACCAGCACACCACTTACACCAACCGACGAGCCCATCGCAAACATGGCCAGCGCCGTCAGCATCGTCCTTCTCATCCTCATCACCCTCTTCTGTGAGCAACCCCCCTCGTGCAGCCCTGACAAGACCTCAAAGGAAGCTCTGCTAATCCAAACTCCAGTCCCTCCCGTGGGCGTCGTCATCGTCGCCGGCTGCGGTGCCGATGTCCTGATCAACATCTGCCTTACGCTGCTCGGGTATGTCCATCCCATCACACATCCCCTTCCTTCCCAACCAAACGAATCCCACAAGCACCACAGCTAACACCGAACCCAACAAACAGATACATCCCAGGCCACATCCACGCGTTCTATATCCTCTACGTCTACTACAGCCGCGCCGACCGCCCGACCGGGGAGCGCGCGCCCGGAATCTACTCAGAGCGCGTGCAGAACGGCGGCCACGGCCACGGCCACCCGGCGGGCGGCTATGGCACCATCAACAACCCGCCCCCACCCCATGCCGCCTAGAAGGTCTCGGCCAGCATTCTGCCCCGGCTGCCTGCGGGGGGGGGGGGGGGGATCTATACGCGGCCGCCGGGCCTGGCGCGGACTCCAGCGACGCATTGCAGCAGGAAGCCGATGGCGGCACTGTGATGTGTGCGTATACCCGCCGCGCCCGGGCGTTGTAGCAGAATGGTGTTGTCACGCTTGCAGGAGGCGGCAGCAGGGCGGAGGGGCTGTTGGGGCTGTTGGGGCTGGGCAGGATGGGCAGGATGGGCAGGTTTTGTGAGAGGGAATGGTTGTTGGGCAGGTGGCTTGCGGGAGGGTCGTGTTTCTGCTGTATGTGTATAAATGGGTGATGAACTTTTAATGAATGATACCTTGAGATGAAAACTCGCCCTGATCAGATTTCTTTCCGCTTCTGATGCGAGGAGCCATGCCCCAGGTTGTCAGGCCTACTAGAACATCGTCTAGTAATTACAGGTTCAGTAGTTGCAGATAATAGTAATGCGTCATGTACATGAGGGAATGTGTCGTCGTGCCAACAGGCCCGTTGCGAAGTACCATCACTTTGACCGGGAGAAGACGAGCCAGGCTCACAGAGCGCCGTTGAATAAGCGCGGATATCACTTAGTTCTATGCCCATCTACTAGTAGAACCCGTTTTTCAAGTATGCAAAAGGTATTAATCTCGAACGTGCGCGCGCTCGTATTCTCATGAGACATTTGCAAAATGCTACCCCAAAAACGACCAAGCACAAGGTATTACCGATCAAAGGAACGCTTGAGATCTAGAAAAGGAACATCAACGCGGCAACACCCGCCACGAACCCAACAATAGACGTCGAGGCCGCCGGCCTGTTCAGCTCGCCGGCGGACTTGGACGCGTTCGAGGTGGTGCCGCTGCACTCGCCGGTGAACTTGGAGGCGCCGTCGCTGCCGGTGGCGATAGCCTGCTCGTTGGTGCCGCACTCGACGTACTGCGCCATGGAGATCTTCATGTTGGTCTGGTCGAAGACGACGTACGCGGAGCGCAGGAAGGTGTCGCCGAGGAGGGCGGTGATGCCCGAGTTGGACTCGACCGCCTGCACGCCGAGGATGCACGAGTTGGCGCCCGCGCTCAGGATGAACTGGCTGAAGGGCACGCTGATGGTGACGCCGTCGAACTCGAAGTCCAAGGACCCGTCCTGGTTCTGCAGGCTGCAGTCCACCTCCAGCAGGCCCGACGAGTCCTGCTGCGCGTTGAAGTCCTCCGCCATGCTGCTGACGACCGAGGTCGGCAGCAGGGACAGGCTGGAGCCCGTGTCCAGGACGACGCTCAGGTCGCTGCCCGAGTACTTGTTTGACGTGCTCCCGCTCTTGAAGGTCAGGCTGTTCATCTGGGTCGAGTACCGCTGGATGTCGCCGCTGGCCGGGCTCTGGATGGTGCTCGTGGCGAGGGAGCCCGAGAACTTCTTAGTGTCGACGCCGCCGAAGATGATGTTCCCGCCCGCGGTGTCGCTCGTGCCCAGCGCGACGGAGAAGGCCCTTGTGTTTGTCACGCCCTGCGCGGCCAGCTGGTCCACAAAGTTGGAGTAGTTCAGGTTGACACCCTTGCCGAAGCCCAGACCCAGGATGCCCTCGTTCAGGTCCTGCGACGCAGTCGCCACACCGAACTGCACATCCGTCATGTTCGTGCCTGCGCCCGGTATCCCGATGCTGTCGACGACATATTGTATGTTGACGGCGCCCGAGCCGTACACGATCTGCGAGGTCTCCTGCGTCACGTTGGACGTTGACGAGGTGCTGGGGTTGTATTTGCCGTCCTCGGTGCAGTCTTGTTGCTGTGATTGGGTGAAGTCGCGGTCGTTGCAGTTGGGGTTCACGAACAGCTCATCGGACCCCGTGTCGATTGCGATCTTGACTGCCTGGGCGTTGGAGCCAAAGGTGAGCTCCATCAGGTAGCTGGTATCCTGCTCATTGATCAGGGATGCCGTGGCGTCACGGGCTGCGAGTGTCTTTGATCCTCGTTTTATGGGAAAGGAGACGAAGCCGGGATTTGTGGTGGAGGTGACGTCGCGAGTTGGGATGTGAGTTGTGGCGGCGACCGCCGGTAGGGCCAAAGCCAGGAGCGCAGGTAATCGAGACGCCATTGCCGTTGTTATTTCAGGCTGTTTCTCTTAAGACTAAACCCGGCAAGCAAGACAAGTGCCACGATCGAGGTGAAACGTTGCGAGAGGAACCGTTAAGTTAAAAGAGAGAGAAGAGTGAACCGGTAGAAATGGTGTCGGAATTCGTGACTGGTAACCAGATCAAGACGGCAAGCGGTTGTAATGTGTCCGTTTCTCGAAAACCTGAGTACCACAAGCAAAGCCACACACAGCAGGCAGTAGAGGTACACAGCAGGCAATGAAGGAGGGGATTGTCTGACTGTGTGTAGGCTGTGTGGGCGGGGCGAGCGAGTGGTTTTGTCTGTCTGAGGCTGAGCAAGGCGCGAGGGACCTGGAAGAGTTCAGACGTAGCAGGTCTGGACTCGGAGACTGGGGTGGCGCCGATGATGCGTTGCCTGCAGCAGGAAGGCAGGCAGGCGTGTGCAGGGAACTGGGCACGGACACAGTGACACCATCCCTCGCCTTCCCAGCTTGTCCGGCACCAGCGGCGAATGAGACGGTCTGTCTTCACGATGCTAGTGGAGTGGCGGGTGGAGAGGCAACCCAGGGCCATGTCAAGGCCAATCCACTCCCGCTAGCCGCGTGTCCCAGGCATCCGGTACCCGAAGCCTTGCTCGTCATGCAAACATGCAAAAACCAGCTGAATCCAAACTACTGCTGTTCTGGATTTGGAATGGCCTTGGCCTCGATTGCTGCCAGTTTGCTAACTACAATTCCTCGGTATCCGTACGTTCTTCTCGTTGAAACGCCCAGCGATATCGTCCCAGCATCAGCAGGATCTTCATCCTCATAGATGGCATCCCATCTTCGCTGCAAGATCTCCTCAGAATGCGGCCATGGCAGCCTGGGCAGTGCAGCCCGCCAAAGCTTCGCCCCGTTCAAGCTTCATTAAGCAATGCCAAGCTTTCTCGGCTCGGCCTGGGAGGGGAATTTCCCGGGCTTCGTCCTCCTTTCGACTAGCGGCATCAAATTTGCACTTTTTGGCTGACGCAGTATTTTCCCTCATCTCGCCACGCGGACTCCGACTGCATTGAGCAACAGAAACAGGACTACCGTTACCGTGAGCACGATACTTGCGCACTTGGAGACGTCCGAGGAACTCGTTGCGACCGGCACTTACGCGTCGGTCTGGCTGGATAAGCGGGCAGTGGTACCCTCCTTCCTACCGACAGAGTTTCAGGACGCAGCGTCGCACAGCCACCCTTGCCCACCTGGAGGGCCGGCTGATCGGCGCTGAAGGCGCGAGCCTTCTCCAGCGGCAGCTAAACTCCAGCAGCCGGCAGTGCTGATCTTCACGCCTTCCCTACGGCTGTCACGCTATTCATGTCTTGCAATTATCCTTCGATGTGTCGTTTGCCGCCCGCGGTGTGTCTCACAGCGGCCAATCGCACGGAAGGGAGCGGGTGAGGTCAGTCTCATGAGGCGCGGCGTGGGTGGCACATGGCAGACGATCGATTCCATGGGGCTAGTCTCACCAGCAAATACGCGGAAAAAACTGTCAGCGCCGTCAAGGCTCATACCTCAGCAGCCGCTCCGGGAATCGGCATCTTTTTTGGACCAGTTACAAATCGAGCATTTACCTAATTCGGACCTGACACCAGACACAACGCTCAATGGCAAATGCATTACCTTGTCACCGCAACGTTGATTGCACTCTGGAGTGCCACGGACCTGCGACAACGATCAACTCCGCTCGCAGAGTCGAAACTTGAACATCGTACATGATCGTCACACAGTGGACCAGTATCCTAGCAAACCGAACACTGCCTTTGATCTCTGTCGACGACGCTCTGCGACTCCTGAATGGGCGTTACAGCTGCCTCATCAGTCTCAGCTGCCTCGGAGTTACCGCTGATGTAACCATTATGAATGAATAGGACCACGATGATGCCGATTGGTTGGCTGTATTCAGCATTGCTGGATATATTCAGCCACTGACATATACCAAAAGAAGACCTGTCTGAATGCAACCCCCCCAAGAGCGCCGTGGAGTGACTGACAGCGACTGAGTCGCACAAACCTGCGGACGCCGTAAGCACTTTACCGTTCCCAACTCCAGACAATGCGAGTGTAACCATACATTAACGTCCAATTTGAGCATCGCATCATGTTGTCACTAGCACACCCTCCATCAAGCCTTCTAAGCTGGGTATGATGGCGCGCCACCGTTCTCCTCGACTGCGTCTTCCTTGGCCTGGCCTGTCTTGGAGTATAACTTGAACTGCACAAAGATGATCGCGTCCTCGGCGATCGTGCCCAGCGAGCCCAGCAGCCAGGGCAGAGCCTTGAGAATGTAGGCGCCGTCCTGGGAATATGCGACGAGGCTGGCGCCGTAGGTGAGGTTTCCGGTGAGGGAAAGAAGGAAGAAGAGCAGCGCAAGGCCTGTGACACGCAAGTCAGCTCGTGGAACAACATCACGGGTCTCCTGTCGCTCGCTACATACCCTCGGTGGACTTTTCCCGCCAGTTCTTGATAATCTGCGGGATGCGCGCGCACAGATAACACAGTGCGCTGATATACCCCAGGGCCATACCCACCACCACGACCGGGTCTTTGCCCGCGCCCGCCGGTTCAGATCCGGCAGGGTCCTGCGCGCCGCCACCGTCTGACGAAAGCACCTCCCGGCTCACGAACCAGGCCGCGACGCCGAGCGCGTACACCGCAAAGAGACTCAGTGTGTTAGTCAACCACGGGCTCCGCAGCGGGGTCTCGTCCTCCCCCGTCACGATCCTCGTCAGCGGGTCCAGGCTTGACGAGCCCCGCCGCACAGAGTGGCGCCGGTGGCTTCCCGGCAGCCCCCCGGCACCGGAGCTCGACCGCCTGCGGGAGAGGAGGGGCTCCTCCTCGGTGGCCTGTGCCTGCAACGAGGCGAGGCGCTCACGGTTCCTCCGTCGGGCGTTGACAGCGTTGTAGTATAGGGACTGGGAGATGAGAATCACGTCGGCTACACAGAAGTAGATTCCTATCGCGACGGCGGAGGGGGCGAGGTTCGTAACGAGGGCGCCTGTTACACAGAGACAGTCGGTCAGCTTGGCGGTGATCCGGGCACGTGCGCCTGCGCCTGGCAGGACAGGTGGCGCGATAAGAGATTTTGACGACCGGCACTGGCCGTGAAAGCCATGATGGGCCGGGGCATACATACCAGCAAGGTTTGTGATGTCGCCGAGGAGCCAGATGAAGAGGAAGCCCATTGAGAGCCCATCTGCGCTCTGGGCCTTGTAATTGGTGACAAGCTGAGGAAGCTTTGCGGCATGTTAGAATCTGTAGAGGCCATTGGCATTGGCAAGAGGAGGCTCACGAGCAAACATATCCAGGCGACTAAGCTGATGCAGCCAAATATGCCGGATAAGGATTCACCGACTTCCGAGGAAGTGGTCACGGCCGAGGCCATCTCGACGATGATTGCGGCCATGACAGTGGATTGAGCGTAGGATTCTTAGGGCTGTTCTGCTGTGCCAGACGAATTGAGCGGCATGCAAAAAATAGGGATTGGAACAGAGATGGGTCAGGCATGAGTGTTGAGAGAGGAGTTGAAGGATTTGCTCTCCAAAGAGTCAGGTGGTGATGGATCTGGATCAGGGTCAAGGTCAAGTGGCTTGGATGGTCCCGCGACTCGAATGACTGAAAGGCCTTATCGCATCCAAAGTTACCAAGTTGGCGCAAAAGATAAGCCCATGCCGGGATTGGTTACTGGGGTCTACCGCTAGATTGACTTTAGGGCGGTCCAAAAGCCTGCAGCTGTTCCGCGATGGACGACTGCACGGATCGCCCAGCTGCTACGGCTCACAGGGTGTGGTGCAGCGGCAGATGGACCTGTGACCTAGGGCTTTGAAAAGGGCATCTGCTCATTGGGCGCCTGGCGGCCTTGGGGGGTTGGGCGAGGGTTCTCAGCGGAGATGGCGGCTAAGACCGGGGCAATTACCTCAGAGACGCGACCCTGACGTAAGGTGCTGGGTCGCCGTCCCCCGAACCCGGCGCCATCCAACGCTCGGAGCATTTACAATGATCTGAGCAGGCAACTTCACATCATAACAGCGCTGAAACAGCGTCGGGATCGTTTGTTTCTCGGATCACCATTTTCGAGTCAGCGGAAACGAGCAATATGTCTTACTAGACCCTAGGTGAGCATCACGGTAGGTTGTCTTGCTTTCCGCGTGGGGGCCATGAGTCGCAGTCTATTCGCTGTCGTTGGCCGTCGGTAACGCGCCTGTCCAGGTTGCCGGATCAACTGACACCTCCCGGCGTGGACGATCGGCACCTATCCCAACGCGTACCCCTATCAACCAGCTGAGGGCAACCATCTCTGCTGCTTCAATTAATTCTCTTCCATCTTTGCTGTTCGGTTGTCTCTTTCAAATTGTTAGCACTCACTGCGCAGAAATGAAGCTGTCAGGTGTTGCCGCGTTAGGCCTTGTAGCTGTCCCGGAAGTGCTGGCATGGGGAGGTGAGCAGCAGTCCAGCGCTGTGCCCTGACAGTCAGCCAGCCAGATGCACTTCGCACGTACTAACGCCCCCAGGCTTCGGGCATATCACGATCGCATATGTTGCTAGCAACTTTGTCCAGCCGCAGACGACAACCTACTTCCAAACCCTCCTCCGGAACGACACCACCGACTACCTCGCCAACGTGGCTACGTGGGCCGACTCGATCCGGTATACGAAATGGGGCCACTACACAGGCGTGTTCCACTTCATCGACGCCAAAGACGAGCCTCCATATAACTGCTCCGTCGAGCTCGACCGCGACTGCAAGGACGAGGGCTGCGTCGTGACGGCGATCCAAAACTACACCTCGCAGATCCTCGACCCCTCCGTCCCAACCTGGCTTCGCGCGCAGGCCGCCAAGTTCGTCGTGCACTTTGTCGGAGACATCCACCAACCCCTGCACGACGAAGACGTATCCAGGGGCGGAAACGGGATCCACGTGCTGTGGGAGGGGCGCGAGCTGAATCTCCACCACGTCTGGGATAGTTCTATCGCGGAGAAGTGGGTGGGCGGCATCAGGAGGAAGCCGTATCATGAGGCGCAGGAGTGGGCGGATGAGCTCACTAGCAAGATCAGGAACGGCGAGTTGAAGGAGCAGAGCAAGACGTGGCTGGACGGCGTGGACTTTGCTGAGCCCATCAAGACCGCCCTGGGTTGGGCGAGGGAGGGAAATGCATATGTCTGTTCGCACGGTAAGCATCTGTTGTTTCCTCTTGTTCTTCTCTATTTTGTGGCTGGATCTCGGGCCGTGACTTGTCTGGTGATCCAGCACGGGCCCTCCATTTATCTGCCCCCAGGCTTCGTTTCGTGGCGTTCTGTCGACCCTTCAAGCAATTTGCTAACGCTTGTCTAGTACTTCCCGAGGGGCCGGCGGCCATCGTGGGACAGGAACTAGGCGGGGAGTATTATGAGAAGGCTGCGCCGGTGATTGAGTTGCAGGTCGCCCGTGCGGGTTTTCGTCTTGCGGCGTGGCTCGACTTGATAGTCGCGGCGCTCAGGGTCGAGGCCGAATTATGATCTGGACATATGTGGACAAGCCCTGGAGGCATTTCCAGGCTCATGCGTAGTCGATGCTGTAGCAAAACCCCGTACTTGAGAACCATGGCTATGCACTACTCGTGATGAACCAAGAGCACAACCCCAGTGCTCGTGTCTGGACTCATCTGTGTCAAGTGGGTTATGTGTGATATCTGACGATGCAAAACGGCTCGCATTCCTTCAGTCTGGTTGCAGATACGCAGCAAGAACAACTTGGCACCCCGATTCGTAGCTGTCACATCATCTTGTTCAAACAAACTGTCGTGTCGTGTCGTGTCGTGTCGTGTCGTCTCTTGTCAAGTCCTGCCATCCTGGCATTGGAGCTAGCATAGGGCCCAGGCCCAGTACCGCGACTCGTGAGATTATTCAGGCAGGGGTTGGCAGCTGGTGATGGTGGCTTGTGAACAGACAAGCAAAACTGACAAATTGCGCCAAAGTCAGTTCCGTGAGGGAGACCGCGCGCACCCACAGACCTTCGACGACGTCGGTTGATGATTGTCAAAGCAAGAGCTGCCGAGTCGACTCGGGTTGAGGAGTAGAAGCTGTCTAGGCATGTGGCATATGCAAAGCAGTGCGCGTTCCTGCATACCCGGGTGGGCAGAAAGTTACCTGACTGAAGCTTAACTCCGGGGACTTGACGTCGAGTCGACGTCCAAAGCCTATCGGCGAAGCTTGGCGGGCCGTGTCGACGCAGGTCCGGCCTCGATCTGTGGGTTGGGCGGGCTTGCGACCGAGGGAGGGCCTGGGAACCAACCCGCTCCCCGGAATGAGGTCATGGTAATACCTGGGCTGGGCTATAGCCCATCTGGGTGCATTTTACCTGGTAGCAGAGGCCAGGCCAGGGATGCCCGGGCTATACCCGAACTCGGTTTCGCCGAGTGGCCGACCAATCCTACTCTGCGTCCTCGCAGCAGGGGCAGTCAAACAGCCAAGGTGTTTTGGGTCTCGAGAAGGGCGACTCTTCGCGACTCGACGCCTTGGGCGCCCTCCTCTAGAGAAGGTTCCTCGTCTCGTCTGGCTCGTCTACAGGGCTCGTCCGACATCGAGCTCATCAGCGCAGTCTCGACTATTGCCACAGAAACAGTTGGCGAGATGCGCGTGTTGGGTTTTACCACGGAATGAAGATGTTTTTTTGACATTGCGATCATCGGCTCCACCTGGTTGAGACTCGACCGTCGAAGAACGGCGGAGAGGGTGGGTTGTTCGCTTGTTTTGTTCCCGGCATGTGGAGTGGCTTGTCCCGCTGCCTAAAGCGAGGCCAAGGCGAAGGTGCTTAACCGATCAAACTGTTGAAGCTGGAGATTTGGTGCCGAGATGCAACGAGGTCGGCCGAACGCTGGGTGGACGAGACAAAGACAAGATGACAGATTGTCCGATGGTATTGGCGCTGCCGCTGGAGGGTAAAATTCGGGATCTGGCCGACACACCCACACACCCACACACACTCACACACTTGCACACAAACGCCGGTATAACCATGCACGAGAGGGACTTGGGATGTTCTTGGTGGATGATTAGTGAGCAGGCACGCGCCGTGGTCGTGGTTTGACGCTATCGTCGACTCCTCTCCATTGCAAACCGTATTCAGCCACCACCCCGTAATTTACGGTCCCGACACAAACATGATCTCCTCTGTCAGGCGCTGCACCCTTGGGGGAATCATCTCTGGACTAAACGGCGACGCTTCTATAGCGCTGGTGCCAGAGAGTCAGTAAACTTCGATCGTCGCAGGGGCGGCGAGGTAGCGACAAAGTACCCAGTGGGCCAACTTGCTCGCGATGGTAGGGACACACCATGTCCCACGGGATGCTTACCACAGTAATACTACCTTCTGGCGGTGGTTGGATACGAAGCCACAATCCCAAAAACAATGGTGGTACACGTAGCGCCGCACACAAGCGCTGTGGAGGGGTGGTACCTGTTGTACTCTGAGCTGTAGTCGCCGGGCAGGCTGGCGGGCATTTACTGCGTCGACAGTCGGACAGTCAGACAGACCGAGGGACAGAGATAGCGACAGAGAGGAGGGGTGGGCCCCGTACCGGCCAGGCGCAGAACGAGGTTCGGCGCGGCGGCATCTCCCCCTTCTGTGCCCCCTGCGGCTCACGGCTGCGGTGCCAAGCCGAGGTGCGAACTGCGCAGGCAAGAGCGCAGGCAGAGCGCTTGGTCGGCGGGAACATCTGAGGCGTGGTTTCGCCTCATCGGCCCCTGGGATGAAAGACATCCGAAACCCAGCGCGCCTGATCGCCGGCCGTGGGCCAATCACCACCGCCCGTGGCGCCCTGGCCCCGCTGCCACAGCCCGCTAGCCAGGGGCCCAGTTAATAACCTCTGACAATTTGAGCCGCATCAACGTCGAGGGCACCTCCTCGACGAACTCCACCCCAACCTGCGCCGTCGTCCGTAGTCTCTTCGTCCTGAACCAGCCTCCGCGAGTTCAGACACGCTGCCTTGCATCCAGTCCCCAAATTATCAGACACGTCCAGGCTGGGCTTAACGCCTCGCTGCAGCCTATCAGGCTGCGCCGTCGAGATCGTCCGGACTGGCCGTGCCTGAGATGCTCTGGGGGCAATCCCGGCTGCTCGCTACCCTCTCCGAACAGCTCCCCGCCCAGCAAAACAGACGAGATGGCTGCCATCCGTATCAGGGCCCCTCGTGCCGGGGTCCAGCCCGGCTGGCTCGCTGGCTCGCTGGCTGCGCTGGTACTTGAGACGGTACAACGGCCCGTGCCAAGATCGACTTAAGATGGGCATCATTGTGCTCATCATTGCTGCTCTGCCCCTTCAGCCCTGTCCATCATCTCCACCCCGTCTCGCATCCTCTGCCACCGTGCCTAGTGCCTGGGTCTGTTCCCTGCCGTCGCATTTCCTCTCGTCATGGGACAGGGGGGGCGACTGCGGTCATGCCCTTGCCTCTGCGGCGCTCCTTGATCCCCTTGATGCACTCCTATCCCAAGGGGACCCAAGGGGAACATCATGTACCCACTGCCCTGTGTCCTGGCGCGCCCAGGGTGGGACTGTATACACACGGGAAGCGCAGAAGCCTGATTTAACCTTAAAAAGTTGCGGCAGGGATGCAGCCCTGTTGGAACAAAATACCCGGCTAGTCCTCGACCCCTGCGTCTCGCTCCCTGACCGTGGGGCTCTCCTCCTGCAAGGCGGCTCGCCTCCTTTCCCAATGTGCGCCCTCCCACGGCCGCCATCGCGAGCGAGCAAGACAGAGAGGCCCGCGAGGGTGTCCACCTGCCCACTTAAACACACCCCGGCAGCGCGACTTCTTGGCGATGGGGACAAGCGAAACCAGTCAAGCATCTGAATATAAAGCGGCCGGTCTTGGCTCGCCCACAGCTATATCTGAATTCCCCCCTCGCTTCCTCGCCCACAGTCTTCTACGCTCTTTATCTGTTCGACCTGTCGTCTCATCTACTTCGTGTCGTCGCGCGCTGGTTGTGTATTTTTTACATTCGTTCGCTCTCTTCGTCGGATGTAACGAGGTTTTCTGTTGTAAACCTCGTCGTCATTCCTTTCACCCACGCGCACGCGTCAACCCCCACATTACTTTTTGGTCTGGTACCAACCATCGTCTAGGACGACGGCTTCATTTCTTCAGCCTCACAGATACCGACTAACGAGCACACCTTAATTCTCTCACCCAACATGCAACTCAACACCCTCGTCTTCGCCCTCATGGGCTTCTCTGCCGCCGTCGAGGCGTCTGCCATCCACCGGCACCAG
This sequence comes from Diaporthe citri, assembly GCF_014595645.1. NCBI lineage: Eukaryota > Fungi > Ascomycota > Sordariomycetes > Diaporthales > Diaporthaceae > Diaporthe > Diaporthe citri. The sequence continues at coordinate 6,628,831 of NW_025064846.1, read as the reverse complement.
GACGGCCTCCTGGTCTCGAGGCAATTTGGTGGCGGTGGTTTCGGAGGTGGCGGCTTCGGCGGTGGCGGCTTCGGCGGTGGCGGCGGCGGCTTCGGCGGCGGACAGGGCCAAGGCCAGGGTCAGGGTCAAGGACAACAAGGAGGGCAGGGACAACAGGGCCAGCAGGGCCAGCAAGGTCAACAGGGACAGCAAGGCCAGAATGGACAACAAGACCAGAATGGACAGCAGGGTCAGAACGGCCAGGATGACCAGAACGGTCAGAACGGCGGCAACAGTAAGTGTCTTCATATTTCCTCCTCTTTGGGTTGAGAAGAGAGATATTAGGCCTTGGACTGGGCTCCAACATCAACAATCGCTAACACTCAAGCCAGACAACAACAACAACAACAACGGTGGAAACAGTATGTGATGACTACGATTTATTCCCTGTTACGAGCGGTATCTCTTTGCTCCAGGAATATGTTTAACTGACTTTCCCACAGACGGTGCTCAGTGTCTGCAGGCCGATGCCGTCCAAGATGGCTCGGCATCAGATGGACAGGAAGCAGGTGCCGAAGAGGGCCAGGCCGCCTCCATCACGGATGACAACAACTTCATCAACTTCTGCTCCGGCAAGACCCTGACCAATGGTCTTCAGAACAAGCAGGGATCCTGCAACGGTATTCCCATGGGAGAGATCCCAGCGCAGAACAACATGGCCTCGACCATCATCACAAGCCCTGTGCCTGGCAAGGAGCCGCAGCCCAACGAGGACTTCGATGTCAATGTCCAGATCGCAAACATGGACCTGGGTACCTTCACCAACCCCGACAACACCTACTACTCTGCTCCCCAGCAGCTCGGAAACGGAGGCAACGTTATTGGCCACACTCACGTCACCATCCAGGACATGGGTAACTCCATCACCCCGAACCAGCCTCTGGATGCCTCTCAGTTCGCCTTCTTCAAGGGTATTAACGACGCGGGCAACGGCAACGGAGGTCTGAGCGCCACGGTTACTGGTGGTCTCCCAGCCGGTAACTACCGTGTCTGCACCATGGCCGGTGCTTCCAACCACCAGCCTATCCTCATGCCTGTTGCTCAGCGGTAAGCATTCCATGCCTAACATCTCTCCGTGGGGCCCACCAAGAGAGTCTTGCTGACATAATTCGTTCTTAGTGGTGCCCAAGATGACTGTGTGAGAGTGAGTACAACCGCGATTCAAAGTGATGCAGAGCTCAAGAACTAACTGTTTCAGATTACCATCGGCGGTGGCAACAACGGAGGCGGCAACAACAATGGAGGCAACAACAACGGCGGCCAGGGCCAGAATGGTCAACAGGGCCAGAACGGTCAGCAGGGCCAGAACGGTCAACAAGGCCAGAATGGACAACAGGGCCAAGGCGGTCAACAAGGCCAAGGTGGTCGCGGTCAAGGAGGCCAACAAGGACAAGGTAATTCCCAATCCTCCCAGGGCGCTTCATCCAGTTCCAACACCGACTCCAATGCCTCCGAACAAGCTGGTGCCACTCCTTCATCTGCCACTGCACCCTCCAAAACATCAGGCTCCTCTTCCTCCGCTGGTAAAGCAAACAAAGGTCAAAAGGGACAGAATGGTAACGCCCAACAGGCCGCGGAAGGCAATAACTCAACCGCATCCGCGAACGAGTCCGAAGGCAACGCTAAGAGCGGGTCCTCTTCCTCCTCCTCCTCCTCCTCCTCCTCGAGCGGAGGTGCCATCGGTGGCATCTCGGCCCCCGCGGTGACGGATTCCGGCAACCCGGACCGGCCCTTCTCAGTCAACGGCAACACTTTCGTTAATGAAGGCGCCGCTATCCAGCGTGCCTGCGCTATTCAAAACAACGCGTGCGCAGACGCCGTCAATTCAGGAAAGGTCTCTGGCCAGACAGTCGGCGACTGCAACGCGCAGGAGCAGACGTGCAATTCGAAAGGCGCAGCATAGAGAGCTTATGGCAGATCTTGAGTACCTTTTCCTCCAGACGCAATGGTGGCCCACTGTTTGTGATACCCCTAACTGGACTGGTTGGCCACCGACCGATCGTTACCGTCTAACTCACTACGCCACTCTCTATGCTCTTGCTTGCCGTCGGATTTTGCACGCCAGGTTGCCTGCCATCTTGATGATGATGGATATGATGGGTCTACGAAAGTCTTTTCTTGTACTGCTGCTCCTGCTGCTCCGATGTCACAATATCTCTCTTTTTTCACGTTACGCTCTACGTTTTTCTCTGGAGGAAAAAACACAACACAGATATGCTTGTAATTTAGATTGGTGGGACGAGAACGCGTTGACGCTCACAGTCGTCCGGCGTCAGAAGGTTCAATGAGATGAGATGGTGATCCAAATGAGATGAACTCGTCCACACGCGACTGGACTGACTTCCAAAAAGGACAGTGGACAGAGTCCTGCATTACACTCCTTACACGCACACTTTCTTTTGCAACCATGCCACGATTTCTGCATCATACTCGCAACTTCGTGGCCAGGCCCCAAACCCCAGAAACGTGGTTCTGTGGCCCAGTGCGGCAGACAGGTACGAGGGGAAAAAAGCAGATGTCGTCAAACCTCGCCAAAACCTGCCGAGGATTTGCCAAGGAGAACCTGGGTCAGAAGCGAGGCAAGAAGATCTTGATCGACGGCGCATTGTCTCAGGTTCGCAAGTCCAACCCTGCATTTACCCGAGCCATCCCCACGCGAACCTCCTGCGACTTCTCAGCCACGCCCGGGGCCCTTGCACGTTCCTGCGCGACTGCTTTGCGAAAGTCGTGCCCACGGGTCTGTTCAGCCCATGTTAAGGTTTGTAATAAATACTCCGGCGAGGCTTCTGCTTTCTTCTTTGCCCGCGGGGGTCCTCCCGGCGTGTTCTTGCAGGCCGGCGGCACCACCCACTTGAACTCGCTTGCCCCCTCCGCCCAGGGAGAGAGACTCGGCCGAGACGTAGGAAGCGGGAGCATCTTGGCTTCTGTGATGACGTTTCAAATCATTTTCTCCTCTTATCATGTCCCATTTCTTTTGCGCTGCCTTTTGCAAGGAGAGCTCCAACGTAGTCGGTCCTTCCATGGACTCAGTCAACCCCGGCCTCGCAGTGTGCTGACAGCAATTGGATCGCCAAGATCGCCGAAACAGATCCGCGGGACACTCTGCGAAGCCCCCAGGGAGCAACTGTAGGGAGGTCACTGTGATCGCTCGCTGGCATTACGGTACAGGCGTATGCTTGCAGCCCTGAGTCAGCCAATTGTTTGTGATGTGCCCAAACAACCCCGCTTTCCTCTTGAGCATGAGACAGTTGAAGAAGGCTGAGGCATGTTGTGAATTGCTGAAGGGGACACGAGCTCGGTGTGCTTCGTCTGGAGCACGGGCGCCTACTGAGTAGCGACTTATTAATAAGTTATATGTAACCGTGGCTCAGCAAGGCAAGACCGAGGTGCAATGGCCTGTCATGCCTCACTCAAGTGGAGCTCTGTTCTTATTTCGCGCAGGGCATTGGAATGCCAAATGTTGGTTGGTGTCCACTTCATCAACTCGACAGAGAATCTGTGTAATCACCTCACTGTGGGACAGCACCGTTCAGGATGGCTGGGTAAATTGTAACAGGAGCTCTAACATCGTCACTGAATTCCACACCTATTGAACCTATCGCTATGTGATGAGTCTCAGTCCGCACTACTGTCTGCGACTTCTTGGACATGCACCTGTTGGTCCAGCAAGTCTGTGGGCAGAGACAACAGTGCGACGCACGACATCGGAGACTTGATCCTATTGGAACCCGATTCTGATAAGGGTCGGGAACATGCAGCGAGATGATCGACACACACTAGCTTGGAGCACTGAATTGCCCGAAACCAGCCCTGTTTGGGTGCAGTATGTACACAGTCCTCAACGTTCCTCGCGCGCGCGCGCCGCACGGTGATCACACTGAAGGCCTTCTTACTCCCTCGATCCTCTTCTGTTGTCATCCTTGTCTCACCGACCAATGTGAGCCCAGCCTGTTGCTGATCATTCACTTTCATTTTGACAAGACTCTCAAGACTGACATCAGACGCCATGCCAGCCTTGCCTTCCCGTGATCTACGTTGGCACATGGCCTTGGGTCCCGGGTCGAGTGACGAATGTCACTGGTGATCATACACTACAAGACCCTCTCAACGTTTAACTTGATTGATTTGGCCGCTGTCTCATGTCTTGGCTGATCGAACTGTCTTTATTCCCCGAGCTGTCAAAAAGACAGTGTCTGCTTGGCACGGCGAGGATCAAACTCATCTACCTTCTGACACTGACGGAGCGCGTTAGGTATCATGGGAGCTTTTAGACCTGATTTCAAGGCAAAGGAAGACTCAAACATAGTTTCACACACGGTACGCAAAACCCATCTAGCTTTATGGTCTGCTTCTACAAACCATACCAATCCGTACCAAAACCGTTTCGAGGCATCCAACCAGTCCGTCTTATTCGAGCTTGTGCCAGTTTTTGTGACCAGTCCCAGAATAGTGTCCTTTCTATATATTCAGAAAATCTGTAAGAAGCATCTCAAACTTCCTGGACATTCATTTTGTAATGCTGTGAGAGACAGTGGGGAGCATTCTCAATGACCTATGTACAATGTGGTAAACTGTCAAGAGGCTCCAGTGTTACAAATTCACTTCGAACAAAACGAATTCGGAGAAGTTTCTTTGAAATTACTTTGTATTTGTTCATGGACCGTGTTCTTCATTTATCGCAACTGAGGTCGAGATCAAAAATTGCGCAGCTGTTGCTGGTAGGGGAGTCGTACATAAAGTAGTATACAGTAGTCCGCCTGCCACGACTTGAATATACAGCAGATTTGATATTGGCCAGACGATGATAATACGTTAATCGTTAGGTATGCTTGAGATTAAATCCAATATTCTCCCCAGCCCCTGCAAATCTCCCTCTTTTGTCCCAGCCTTGTCCTTATCAACCCAACTTCTAGTATACCCGCCCTCGAAATCAATGACCCACGCATCGCTATTCTTGTCAATGAGCACATTGTCAGCTTTGGCGTCTCCCCAAACGGCTCCCGCCTTGTGAAGCTCCTCGACCGTGTGGCTGACCTGCCTCGCCCAACGCTCTCTCAGATGCCGAGGAGGATCGTCGTAGAGGGCAGATTGCAGCGTCATTCCGTCTTCATGGTCTACCAGAGAGAGAAGCAAGCCCAACGTAGCATCCTCATCCTGAAGATGAACAATCCCCTGCAGCCGGCTCACCCGCACGTCTGGGCCCAGCTTTGCGTCGTGCACTTTCTGATGCACGGCAAGCTCATGCGTCATTGGGTTTTCCGACGCGAGCCCGAAGTGCTTGAAGAAGCACAACGTCTTGTGCCCGGATTTGTCTAGGTCTGCGAGTACCAACTCCGGAATCATATAAAGCGCCTGCTCAGGGCGCTGGAAAACGACCTCAAGCTCTAAAGGGTCATAGAAGCGCGTCCAAGTCTCAAGTTCATCCAGAAGGTCGCCATCGAGGAACGATCGCGGTTTGACAAGGCTACCTTCATTGTCGACGTGGACTGGGATGAATTTGTTGTCTTGGGCATCCAGTCTGCAGCCAAAAGTTTCTGGAAATAGGTATTCGGAGAGGAGCGGCCTGGATATGCCGCCAGAAATCTTGCGGGGGTCAAAAGAAGGTGGTAAGTCGGGTGCAAGCTGTGAGAAAATGGGCTCGAATATGTTTGCCAGCCATTCGAACGCCTCTGTGTCAGCAATGCCATCAACCTCCCCATCACTGTCTGGAAGAATTGAAGCAATGTACTTCAAATACTGGTTGAGAGCGGCTGGAGAGTTGCGAAAGTGGGAAACCGACAATTCAATAACAAAGAGTCTGCCATGATACCTCATTGAGACAGTGACATCCTCAGAAACGTCGTCGCCTGTGATGGTGCTGACAGGATTGGCAGAACATGCCGTCCATTCAATCATCGATGATGTGGAACTCATGGCGAGCTGATCGTTGGTGCGAAAAGGGGACGGCGTGGAAAATGGTGACTGCCTATTTTTGGTGACTAGGTCCAGGGCTTCTGACCCAAACCCTTGAGTGTTGTGCTTCCGTGATGTCTCTAACTAGGCAACCATGTCTTGGCTGACCTCTTCTTGATAGCTAAAAGACCCACAAAGCTTTCACTGAGCATATTCAGGTCCAGTTCGGCTACCGTAATTATATCTAAGACAGCAAGTGGTAAAGTTTTGTTTGCCTCCCTAGAGCCTTTTGTCTCCTCTTACTTGGCACCTAACATCTTAGCCTGCTGAACTGTGGATACGTCCTCATACATCAACATACTACACACCTTTCCACCCTTTAGCTATCTGACAATGCCACACCAAAATAAGCTGAGAATACTCTACTATCACTATCATCCGGATCCTCATGGTGCAAGTTTCAGTGGTCTGGGGACATCTGCTGCACCTGCAGCTGAGGGGTCTAGGGCACCTGCCAAGCAGCCAGCTAGTGTGGGCTCTGCTCTTGTCCAAAGGCAACAACACCATTACCACCGATAGAATGAAGAATTTTGCTGTGGATGATGGAGCTGAGATCAGATTATCTTGCCCACGCCTGTGTCGGCTGGTAGACTGCTGTGACAATGGATGGGGCCTATGAGATGGGCTACACCAGCGTTGGGGAATGGAGTTCCTGGCCATGGGCATACTCATGACTCCTTGCGCTGTTTGTGCCGTTGATTCCATCTGCCACTCCGTAAACCATGATAGTGTCACTGGAAGGTTTGGCCTTGATCTTAGTTTTGGTGTCAGTCTAAGTCTCTAATATAAGCTTCATTCCAAGCTCCGCTTGCCCACTAAGGTAAAACTAACTGTTATACTATGAGCAGCTGCTTTCTCATTGCACTGATTATCTTCTAATTTAACCTCCACCTTTTGCCTCTTAACACAGCCACCTCTAGTGTGAGTAGATTGCTTACGCACACTTGCCTTTACAGCTCTGCAGCTGGGATTATAAGAGGGATCACTATTGTTACCAGAGGGCTCAGAGACATGGCAGCTGGCTTCAAATACTTTAATTTAATCTGAGTGGGACCTGTCTCTCTACGCAAATAGGAGGACTTTCAAAAGGCCCTGGGCGCTATAGAAGAAGATGCCCAGAGGGCGTATTGTGGTGGCTGAGTTGGCCGTTTATGTAAGCAAACTGCATCCCACATCCCATTGATACTGCATCCGGCAACACCATGTAGTTGCCCAAGAACAAACTTGGGTTCTTTAATCTATATTCTTTATTTCTAAAACCTAGACATTTTTCATTCACTCATGTGAAACTCTTCTCCTCAGGCAACATAATACATCACACTACGAAAACAGCTATTTCTCTCTCTATTATTCAATAGCCCTACTAAAAGTTTCGCTGTATCTGAGTATGACTATACTTCGGCAGAACCTAGCTCAAATGGGCAATGATAAGTGGTCCCTATTCCTTCGCCAACGTCGACTCAAGGACCAACTTCGGCGGCTTAGGAATGACTTCAAGGGCTGCTACTGCCCGCCTGCTTGCCGAGGTGGCCTGCAAAACCATGTCACTGCTGATGCTACATTGCTACCACCACAAGACCTACATGGCCCATATGTGTCTGTAGATGGTGGTTTTCCCAGGACATCTGGCAGGCCACCGATTCGGACGGATCACAGGTGCACAGTCCTCGCTGAGGCACGAGGAACATCAGATATACTACTCCATCGGAATAAGACTAGGGCCACTCTGCGCATGTCGCTACAAGTCCATACAGATGCAGACCAGCGGGGCCGGTTTGGATACTATGGGGAGATGTTCCTAACACAAACAGGGGGGCGGGAGGAGTTCGTTGGCTTTATCCACTCCTGGCGTGTGGACCGAACGACAAAAGAGTGGGAGACGCTCTACTTGAACGAAGAGGTGTTGGATGATACTGAGTTTGGTTACATGCGCGAGTTTATCCGGGACATCTACGGGACCAAGAAAACAGATGATTATGATCGTGATCAGAACGGAAGTGTGCTCCCTGAAGCCCCAGTCCGAAGGAACTTTGGAGCACCTTGGGCAGGGCTTAATCGAAACACTGATTTGATCTTCATACCTATGATATGGTTGCACGAGAATGTTTGTACTAGCATAAATAATATGCATCTCTATTAGCCCCCACCCCATGCCTCCCTTACTTATGCTTATATTATATTAATACGAGTGTTCTGACTAATCTTGGGTTGAAGGTGTCAGGAAACCGAGTTATTGACCAGGGCCTTGAGTTATTCTATAGGTTGATAATAGGTGGGACATTACCAGCGCGTAAGTTGCATGTCCAACTCGAGTTAAAATATCATATATCTACATATCAGTTTGGGTAAGGCTGACTACTTGCATGGAAGAATATAACATCACTTGCCCATTGACAATCCTTTTAGAGCCGGGTGAAATGGGTCCGCCATATGATAATATATTTCGGGACCCTACAGGCAAACTCACTATGGACCCGACAGAAGTGGAAAAGATACTGTCGAGTATGTACGCAAGGAATGGATTCATTCCCCTCTGGGGCGAGCTACTTGATGAACGAAACAAAATAATGGGCCGTAGGGTGGAACCTTGGGACCACCCTGCTGCCCCTACGGACATAGCCATTATGCCCCCAGATCCGCCAATTCCATTTAAAAAGATCCAAAAGTTGGAGGACTGGGGGTATGGTGTTTACGATGATGATACGGATCAGGAGATACGTCGTGCTATTGTGGGAGACATATACCCAGACGTCGAGGTATCCCAGCTTCATGCCATCCGCATTACTGCGCCGCCTCCAGGTCGACTAGTGATCGATAAGCTTATCTACTTCGACGTTAGAACAACTGCCGGCAACACCTTAGCTGTTACACAAGCCTGCAATAAGAAAAATGATGAAAGCCCCTGGCACGAGAAGCTATCGCTACGCGACATCATACTCGCGCTCTGGGTTTTCCATCTAAGGAGGGCAGCCCACGATCTCAGTGCTATCATATACTATATTGTGATAGAAAAGGAGCTTCGCGACAGACTGTTCCAGTTTGTTTACACATTAGTGGATAAAGATATACTTACTAATCTAGTTCTCAACAGGGAGACTAAGTCTCCACAAGAGAAAGAGGCATTCAGTCTGTTGTTAAGGGAGGCACCATTCTGCATTGGAGTTAGTAAGATGTTGGGGGAGTTCGAAGAGTTTACAGGAGTTTATATCAAGTCACTTGAGTTCCTTCCTGTAGATACGGAATACCCTGATCAAGCGAGTATGCCACCGTTCCATTTTCGCATCAATTTTCACAAGGCCGGGAGAGAATGAGGATAGAATGGGCCCTTCTAAGCTGTTGAGGAGACATGGGAGAGCAAATATGTGTCGGCCAGCTTTTATGCCGAAGACCGAGTAATAGAACATGGATCAATGATAGACGCAACCCACTCGCAGATAACAATTGACGTGGATGACTACAAGCAGCTTTGGACGTGGGTGTTGCAGGGCTTCGGGCTAGTATCGCACAGTGTTGCAGAACTACTCTACAGCACTACTGTCTGGCGACCGGGATCTCCATTCTCTTCAGAATTGAGATGAAACGCAGAGGTCCTATACACCTAGATAGTTCTCCACACAATATATGAGATATCATATCGTATTGCGAGTGTGAGGCTACAAGTCTGCAGTAAATCAGTTTGGCATATGCGAAGTTGAAAGCATCAAAGCGAAGCTCGACTCAAATTTTGTAAACCGAGTCAATGTCGGACGACGCATACTTAAATAGTTCTCTCGATCGCAAGAGTTTAAATGATTGTCCTAGGGTGCTCCCCCAAATTATCAGGACTTTCAGCTTTGGTAGATTTCATCATTGCAATGATGAGCAAGCCACTTATTGGCTAAATCGCAGGACATGTCTGGATCTATGTTGATGGTCGACACATGCAAGCAAAATTATCTTGCCCCTAGAAATATCATGATCACCTCAGAAGAACCTCCTTGCTATCTCTGCTAAGCTGCTGCGAGGTGATCGGATTCGAGTAAGAGCGAGAGTGAGACGAGTTGTGAGGGTTGAAAAGCCTCACGGTGTTCACCCGCTTGTTGCTATAGCTGCGGCGCATTTCTTGCAGCGCAATCGTCTCGGAGGCATTCGTAGAAGATTGACTCTTTGCTTGGTTCTCCCAGGGCAGGATGGTAGCGGGATCGCAGGTGTACCCATCGTTGGCGCGGCTCCGCTTCCCGTCTTTGCCACCCTCGTCTTCGATCTGAGTGAAAGCCCGCGGTTCGTGCGTCACTTTCACTTCCACTTCGCGAGTGATCATGATTTTGTCGATGTTACGTCGCAAGTGCGGCCAAAATACAGGAAGAGAAGCCACAATTGTCGCGAGGTCGACTTCCAGAATCGACAGAATGCAAGTAGATGCACCGTACCATGAGGGATCGAATGTAGGGGACGTCGTCGCGCGGGTGTGTACAATAATTATGAATCGGATAACGGAGCAGATGACAGAGCTAGACAGAGGTATCAGCAATGGCATTACCTTCTATATCAAGGGGACAGATGGGTTAGGCAGGTAGTCAACTCACAGGCCACCCAGAATGTAGAGACCGATCATAGCTATTCGTGATTTCAGCTGCTCATCGGCTGTCACCCACATCGATCTCGAAAAGACGGGAATGGCAAGTACGGCGATGTCAATAAGCATGTTGCAAGCACCGTGGATGATATCTTGGTATGTTAGCCATCTGTCGCGAAACCAGATTCCACAGGTCTGCAGGATATAACAAGAAGCCTAAAGTTAGGCACAGACATAAACGTACATGTGGCAACAAAGGGGCCGACTTCGTCGCTCCCATATCCATACCGCGTCGCAGTTTCGTCGAAATGCCAGTGACCTTCCACGGGGATGCAAGGAACCCAGGCTAGGATTGAATAGACGACGCCCCAGATCGAGGTGACTACAATAAGGAAGATTATAGCGATTCTGGTTTTCGGTTGCTTCGTTTCTGGATTTTCGTCGAGGAGGCGAAGATACTGGAAGAGTAGTGAAAGCTTGACCAAAGCCAAAGCCATGTTGTAGCAACCATTGCACCACCAGAACGTCTGTAAGTGAAGCATAATAAAGAAGTTAGCACTCCACACGACTATACTGCCGTCAGGAGTGTCACAGCGAGGCGGATGTACTGAGTGCAAGTTTGCATGGGAATATGTTCCATACCTTGACGAAAGCTGTCATTCCATCCGGACCCAGGAGGACGAAGTGTTTCCCCAGCCCATTATTCGTCACTTTGGACTCATTTCATTAGTAACCGTTGGTCCAGAAGTTGCAATCCGCGGGCACTACCTAGGCCACTCACGAATGCATGATCCCACATTAGTTATCCACGTTGTGATCTGCTGGCTGTTTAGCAGGAGACAAACGACCGCAGGTTCCCGTGCAGAATATACCCACGATCAGTGATATTACGAGAATGTCGTCCCAACCAGGGCATCGTGTTACAAAAAACCTCACATATAGCCGCAAGCTGACACAAAATGAGGTGACAATCTAAACCAAGGGTCAGCATTTCTTTCTGGGGTTTGTGTCGGGTTTGAGGTTATTACTAGAGACGTGATTACTAGACCGAAAATAGTGGTCCGGCGGTTTATCAGAGGCGTTGGCTCGTCCAGATTATCAACAGCACCGATCAGTGCGAAAAGAGACATGACATGCTGTTCCCGAACGGCCGTCACATAAGAGAAGAGGAATGAAGCGGGAACCGGCCAGGCTTATGCGAAGTTGATGTTTTCTTCGCGAACGCGTGGAGACACTACCAATGACATAGATGTGAGAGAGCGAAGGAGAGGGAAAGTTTGCCTGGTCGGAGAAGCAAGCAGCGGCCCAACATATTTGCTGTGGTGGTAGAAACTCTATGCCCAGTGCTGATCACTGCCGGTCTGGACCATCAAACTCGCTCATCTTGCGTAGGATAGATGGAACTCCACTGAATGTAACCATCTGTATTGGCAGGAACAGGTTCTGATACGACTCGCATGGAAAGGTCGCTCTCGGGAAGTGGGCTTGGGCTGTTCCTATGACCACCCCGGCCAGACACGCGGTTCATCCCTCTCCCCGCTCGTTCCCATGTCTGCCGAGCAGTCGCGAGTCAGAAAGGTGCGTCAAGGTAGTCTATAAAGGACCGGGTGTTGTGCCCGTGCGCCCCGGGGCACCAAGCTTGGTATAACTACGGATTGCAGCTCGCAGGGATGTCAAGCATGGGAAGTGCAATTTGATCGCTCGATTCGCAATCAGAGTATCGTTCTCTGGATCAATATCCAATCATGCCTTATCAAGTTATACACTAACATATCCTACCTTCATTTTCGTCAACTTGGCAATCCATGGCCCTCCGGAAATGTGAGAACAGGTTGGCGCCGAATTGTCAGAAAAAACAAAAGTGCACTGGGTTGCAGTACTTCAGTTGCCAGTCGAGAGGCTTTTTTGGGATGGAAAGAACCAAGATCTGTGCCGAATCAAAAGGTGAAACCAAGCTATTTCTTCATATTGTTGATATTTTGACCTAGTATATAAGGTGTGGTTGCCCCTTGTAGACACTCACGTCGCTATGACAGTCACGCGTCCTCACACTTTTATTCCCGGTCATCTGTCTTTTCCAGCCAAGTTGTCACGCAACATGCAGGTTTACAAGAAGCAATTTACAAGGTTTGTCACACTCAGTGTGTCAACTTGCGAGTCATTCACTGACTCGGATCATAGACGGTAATTTTCTACCTTCCCTCTCACAAGGCTGTTTAAGTCTTGTCGCAACTTCCAGTCTCAAACGCTTCTGCACCAACAAGCGCCAATGGGTTGCTTTCTTAAACAAAGAAAAAGAGTCTCCGTTGAGGAGAATTTGTATAGCAACTGAGACTAGACTTGAAGATTAAGGAAGACAGTTTGTGAGAGTTTTATCTAAGTAGCTCCTTGCAATGTACCTAGGTAATATGATATATAATCTCTGGAATCTCTGATGGCCCTACTATAGTATATGAAATGTGGGGTGAATTTTAAACCCAGCTTAAATGTACAGGCAATTTTCCTATTTAATAATTTCTTTAGCTTCAGCCATATTGTGTTTTCTTTTAAATTAATTATTTATTGGTTTATTTGCTGTTTGCTTAGTTTTTTAACATATTCCTTAGCATCTTTAAGTTAATATATAAATTTACATATAACTTAATATATTTATTTATATTTCATTAATAAAGAAATCTTAAAACTCCTTTTTTACCCTTTATTTTTAATTGCTTCTTTATACTTTAAAGCATTTTTAATTACTTATAATAAAAAAGTAAATTTAAAATAATATAATATAATTATATTTCTTTATATTTATATTTATATTTATATTTATATTTATATTTATATTTATATTTATATTTATATTTATATTTATATTTATATTTATATTTATATTTATATTTATATTTATATTTATATTTATATTTATATTTATATTTATATTTATATTTATATTTATATTTATATTTATATTTATATTTATATTTATATTTATATTTATATTTATATTTATATTTATATTTATATTTATATTTATATTTATATTTATATTATATTTTATATTTATAGTTATGAATATGCCATAGGGGGACAGCAGCACTGGTCATGATAGGCACTATGGGCAATTAGCACTAAAGCACCGGCAAGCAAGGGTTACATGTAGCAGCACGTAACCACCCCTAGATAGTCTATAGCCAGAGGGAGGTTTTACAGCCTATAACCGCAACCCTCCTTCCTTTTATATAGCTAATTTAAATATAACTAGTTTATTATTAATTAATATATATTAACCTAATTAATATTAATTAATAACTATTTATAAGTAATTATAAATAGCAAGATAAGTACGCAATAAATCTATATTGCTATTAATTAAGCAGCAATTATTAATAATAAAAATTATTATAATTAAGTTATAATATTTATGCTAAATAATTAATATTAATATTATAAAGATAAATAATTATTAATAATAAAACTTTACTTAACTAAATATTAATAATTATGTTATAATTAAAACTAATAAAAAGAAATTAATAATGCCTTAACCTTCTTATTATAAAGATTTAATCTATTAATTAATAAATCCTTAATAATACCTTAAATTTATTAATTATATAGTATATTTTATTATATAATTAATGCTAAAAGTACTTATAATTACTTTACTTTAATATAAATAATAATTTATATTTATTTAAGTTAATAAATACTTTTTAATAAATACTTTTTTATTATATAATTAATACTTTCTTTTTATGCTTTAAAATAATCTTATTATATTCCCTTAATTACTTTTTTTCTTTTTTTCTTATATATAAATTACTTAAATATTTTAATAGCCTAGCAAAATAGCTAAATTTAATAGTAATGTTAAGGAAATATCCTTAAATATTAATAACGCTTTTATATAAAAACTTTAATTACTCTTTAATCTTAATAAAAGGTTTTAAAGTTAATAAGTTAATCTTAGTTATTAGGATAAACTAATAATAAAGGTAAATAACATAATTAATTAAGTAAATGTTGCTATTTTTAAGTTTATAAAGAAAATAATAAAATACTAAAATATAAATAATAATTTACTTTAATGCTTTATAAAAAACTTTGCTTTTTAAAATATAATAATATTTAAAAAGTTAATTATTATTTAAAACTTTAAGAAATTCCTTTAAAAGAAAGGAGTTAATATTAAAGAAAGCGCTAATAAGCAATATATTAACTTAAAAGTATTACTTATATATAATAAGTATCCTTTATAATAAGAAAAGGAATTATATAAGGCGGTTAATATATATAAATTTTCTAGGTTTTATACTTAATAGCTTTAATTTTAAAAGTTAAAAATAATAAGTACTTAAGAAATACTTATTATTTAAGAAATTTAAGAAACTTTAGCTCTTAATATAATTCCGTTATTTATAGCTTCTTTTTATTAAAACTTAAAGCAATTAATTCCTTTTATTAAAGATAATAAAGAATCTTAAAAACTATAATCTTTTTATCCTTAACTATTTATAAAATTAAAATAAAATACTATTTAACCAATTCTTTTATAGTAAATATTATAATTATTATCTTATAAAAAGGAAACCCTTAATTAATTAAATATAAGGGCTCCCTTAAGATATTAAGAAATATTATCTTAATAAAAACTAAGTTTATTAAAATACTTAAAAACTTTATAACTTAAAGAATAATTTATAAGCATTTCCCTTAAGAAGTTAATAAAAACTCTATACTTAATATTATTATTTATTATAATATTAAAATCTTTATAAGTATATAATTTATATTAAAACTTATCTTCTTAAGAAATAATAAATAATTTTCTTAATGCTAATAGCAATGTATAATTTAGTAAAATATAAAATAAAAATAAGAATTAAGGTAATAAATTATATAATTTGCTAAATAATAAAATAAAGATTTTTCTTAATATTTATTAAATAGCAAATATTAAACTTAAATAATTCCATGCAATATTTCTTTTAATTCTTAAAGATTATATTAAGATTTACTATATTTATTATATTAATATAAGGTTCTTTATTTATAATATATACTTAAAGCTTAAAGCTTACTTTAATATAAAAATTAATTATTAATAATACTTTTATAATTAAACCTTAATTATATTTAATAAAATATATATTAATTTAAAAAATATTAATAAGTACTTTTAAAAGGTTCTTATTATAATATTTAATAAATTATAATTATATTAATAAGCACTTAATATACTTTATTAAGGGAATAACTTCTTATAAATAATAGTTATTTATGCTTATATAAATATGCTAAAATTATAATATGTATTTTTTAATCTTAAGTATTTATGCAAAGCATTATTTTTAAAATTAAAATCTTTTCTTAAACTTAATCTTTAATATAATATTAATTAATATTATAATAAAAATAATTAAAATGCTAATAATAAGGAAAATAAAGCATATTATATTAATTGCTAATATTAAAATAATAAGCTATTAAGCTATAGTAAATATAATTAAGGAAACTTTAGCTATAGCAATTTTAATTAAGGTAACTTTAATTAAGATAACTTTAGCAATAACGGCTTTTATTTTTAATATAACTTTTATTATAATAACTAATAAAATACCTTAAAAAATAAAAAATATTATATTTATAGCAAAATTAATTATTAATCTTTAAATTACTTATTAGCAAAATATTAATAATACTATAACTAATACTTTATATAAGCAAAGTATATTAATTATAAAGCTATTAATATTAACTATGCTATATTTCTTATTAAGTATAAGGAACTTAATATAGGAATTATCTTTAATAAGGAAGAAAATAATTATAAGAATAATATAGTATATTATTAAATTATTATAAATAATACCTTTCTTTATAATCTTTTTTTAAAAAATATAATTATTAAGGAAAATAATATTAATAAAGATAAAAAGAATATAATATTTACTTTTACTTTTTAATTTATTTTAATTAAGAAATATATTTATATTTAATTTTAAGGCATTATTCTTAATATAAATATTATAATTTTCTTTATAATAAAATATAAATAATACCTTGCTTTTTAATGCAAAAACCCTTTTATTTAACTTAATACTTTATAAATAAAAAAAGCACTTATTAAATTTAATAAGGAATTATAAGCTTTATCTTTAAAAATAGTAATAATAAAGGCTATAATTAATTTAATTACTTTTTATATTATTAAAAAATATACTTTCTTTTTACTTTATATAAGCAATATAAATAAGTTATATATTTATTTATAAAATATAATAAATAAATTAATTTAATAATAAGTAAATGGCTTTAAAAAAATATTTTTAATTACTTAAAAGTAAGAATATTTATAATACTTTCTATATACCCTTATTATATTCTTTATAAAAAAGAAATTATATTAATTATATTAATATTTTAAATATTTATTAATTAAATATCTTAATTACTTATTAAAGAATATTAAATATAATATAAAGATAAAAACTTTAAAGATTATTATAAGGTTTTATTATTATTATTAACTTTATAATTCCGCTTTATAAAGATTTAAGTTTACTTTAAAAAATAATTATAACTTTAATTATAAAATTATTATTAATATTATATATCTTTTTAAAAATAAGCTCATTCTTTATATTATTAATTTAGTAATAATATTTTAAGCAGCTTAATTTCTTAAGTTACTTTTAATTAAAAATATATAAAAAGCATTTTATAAGTATTAAATTAATACTTATCTTAATTTCTTTAATTAAATTCTTTATAATGCTAATATAAACTTTATATTTATTAAGTTTTAAAAAATAATATAAGTAATAAAAATTGCTTATAAATAAGTTTTAATAAAAGCTTATTAATTTATTAGCAAAGTTAAACGCTATTATGCTCCTTTTTAATAAGCATTTAATATCTTATATGCTAAGTTAATTATAATTTATATAAAAAAAGCTATTCTTTAAATAATAATAAAAGCTATTAATAATACTTATAACCCTTAAGGTATTATATTTATATTACTTATCTTTAAGGCTTATTTATGCCTTATAAAAAACTTAGCTTTTACTCCTTTAATATAAAAGCAAGCTAAAACTATTAAAATAATAATAAAGTTTTTAAAGAAAATAAACATTAAGTAATAAATAAATATAATTTTTAATATTTATAATAAGTTTAATATTATAAAAACTCTTAATTTATTATTATAAAGTAATATAAAAGTATAATAAAAAAAAGATAAATAGCAAGGCTTATATAAGATTTTTATTATTAATAATTATAACCTTACTTTAAATCTTTTAAATAGCTTAATAATCTTTTAATTTATAATAATATAGCTATATTATTATAATAAAATAAAGGATATTATAATTTAAACTTTATAATTAAATAATAATTTATAATATATTATATACTTTAAGTTAAATTTTTTAAATATGCAATTAAATCCTTTAAAACTAAGGCAATAAGGATAACCTTTAAAAATAAAAAATAAATTAAAAACTTTTATTAAAATATTTTTATTATAAATATTTATTATTTAAGCATTCCCTAATTAAATATTTATTACTTAATGCAAAAAAGATAATTATAAACTTACATTAAAGCTTTAATAAAATAATATAATTACTATACTTAAATATTTATTTAAGGAATTTAATTATAAGGAAGTATTAAACTTAATTAAATATAATGTCTTTAAGTTTATACTTTATAATAATAAAATATATAGCAATATATAACTTTTTAAATCTTAAATAATATATAAAATTAAGGGTAAAATTAAAAAGCCTTATAAAAAGTTATGCCTTATAATAGTTAATTATAATAATTATAATAAGAAAGAAATTCTTACTTAATCCCTTATTATTTAATAATTAAGCTAATAATTTTTAATTACTTTAATATTATTTCTTATTTAATAAAGAATATATATTAAGCTTTAAAATATTATTTAAGCTTATTTATAATTAAAATTAAAGCTTAAATATATAATACTTATAAGGTTATTATTAAAGATTTATAATAAGTATCCCTTTAATATTATTATATATATTATTAAATTTTTATATAATATTATTAAATTTAATATATATTAATAAATAATATATTATAAATATTATTATAAGGAATTAAATATAATTATTTCTACTTATAACCTATGCTTCCTTATTTTAAATAATAATATAAATAACTTTAGCATTATAGCTATATAAATAAATAATACTTTCTTTACTATTACTTTAATATTCTTAATAATAAAGGAAAAAAAAATTAAAAAGATAAATATTTAATATAAGCTAAAAATAATACTTACCCTTAAAATAATACTTAACTTTAATAGCATAAAGATTATTATTATAAAGAATGGTATTATTAATATATATTAAAAAAGCTAAGGCATAAAGATTGCCCTTATTTAAACTACCTTTCCTAATTAAGGATAATAATATGCTAAGTAATAGGCTTGCAATGCTTACTTAGCTTTTATTTATTAATTAAAAGCTACGTTTAACCTATTTATAGCTGCTTAAATTATTAATTTAAGTAAAAAAGATTATATTAAGCTTAATAAAAGGCTTTAATAATAAGTTAATTATTTTAAATGCAATATATAATATATGCTACTTAACTTAATTATAGCTAAACTACTTATCTTTATTAATAGTTTTTTTGCTAATAATTAAAATCTTAGCTTTTAAATAAGCTTTATTATTACTTTTATTAATAAAACTTAAGGTAATAGCTTTATAAAGTTAAATATTTATAATAATATTATTTACTAATTCTTTATTAAATATAAAAAAGTTATTAAAAGCATTTTAGCTTTTAAGATTTATAATATAATTTATAAATTTAATATAAGTATTATTTTAATAGTTACTTTATATTAAATTATTACTTATCTTAGCATTAATATTATTCCTTTTATAATTTATATAGATTTATACTCTTTATATAAGTGCTTAATTAAGCTTAATATAATTAAAGAGAAATGCTTTATAATTAACTTAATAATACTTTAATAATTATATAAAAAATGTAAAATCTTTAAGATTTAATGAATTATAAATAATTATAATTTAGTAAATGCCTTTATAAAAAGTATATTAAATAAAACTCTTAAGCAGCTTATAAGTATTAATAAGATTATAATTAAGATATAAAAATATATTAATTAAGGATAATTATTTACTTAAGTAAGAAGAAAAGGTATATTAAGGCTTAGCGTATTACTTATTATTAAAGAAAAGGTTTAAATAAAAGTTAATAAAAGTTAATAAGTTAAGTTAATTATAAATAAGGTTATAAAGAAAAGACTGCTAAAGTAACTTAATCTTTGCTTTTATTTAGCAAAAGTATATAAAATTAATAAAAGTTTAAATTTTCCTTTTATTAATTAATTATAAATTACCTTAAGAAATAATATAATATAGCTTATATTTAAAATTACTTTCCTTTTAAAGGTAAACCTTATAGCTAAGATTTTTATAATAATGCTTATTTATTAAGAGTTTAGGTAATAAGGGTTATTATTATTTTATAAGCACTTAAGTTATTAGCTTATATTTAATAAGCATTTTTAGTTAAATTTTATAATTTAATACTTATATACTAATCTTATATATATTTTTATTTATTAACTTAATTAATATTAAATAATTTCTTAATAATTCCTTGCACTTAATTACTTTCCTTTATTTAAATACCTTATTTATTAACCTTTATAACTTATTTTGCTTATCCTTTTTCTATAATTAATTAATCTTTATTTAATTATGGAAATTAAGCATAGTTAAGCTTAAGTTAAATTAAATTAAGGTATATTATAAGCTAAAGATTAAATAATAATATTAATAATTTAAGGATTTAATTTAATCCTTATTTAATTCAAGCGTTATAAGTAGTAAAAGCATAAGTTTATAAAATGCATTATAAATAAAATATTTATATAATAAAAGTAATGATTTATGCTTTATTAATTAATGTAATTAAGGCAATTTATTATGTATAATTATTAAAATAATCTTTATTTATTAATTATATATTTTAATAAAATGATTAATCTTTAACCCCTTAATAATAACTTAAGCTTTTTTATATGCTTGCCTTTTATAAGTATTTAGTATAATTAAATAAGCATATATCTTTAATTAATTTAATTAATTAATAAATTTAAATTTAATGGCTTTAAATTTAATTTAACTTTTTTTTCTTGTATACTTTTTAAAGAAATATATTAATTACTTAATTAAAGATTGCTAATATAGTTATGGATGTATTATAAGGGGATAGCAGTATTAGTTATAATAGGTATTATGGGTAATTAGCATTAAAGCATCGATAGGCAAGGGTTATGTGCGGCAGCACGTGACCACCCCTAGATAGTCTATAGCCAGAGGGAGGTTCTGCAGCCTATGGCTGCAACCCTCCTTCCTTCTATATAGCCGATTTAAATACAACCAGTCTGCTATTAACCAACGTACGTTAACCCAGCCAACAATATTTATATTTATATTTTAATTTTATATATTTTTAACTTTAAAAGATTATTTTATAATAATAATATTTACTTAATAACGCTAGCTTAACAGCGTATAATAAATGCTATTATAACTTTATTAAATAATAACTTAAAGGCTATGGCTTAGCAGTGCATAATTATTATTAATGCAATTATTACTTATTATTATATTAAAGAGCCTAGTAACTTAAAGCTTATTTAAACTAAGAAGAAACTTTAAGTGCCGTTAAAAATTAAAGAGCTGCCAGGTGTTTAATATATAAAGCTATGGAATTTAATCTTTATTTATACCATGGGGTATGGCAATATATAATCCTGTTTTATTTATATGGCAAGGGCTCTTATATTATTACCTAAGGACCCTATCTTTCATAAGTTGGGCCATAAGTTTCATAACTGGAGCACCCTTGCTTAATACTTTACTGGGCACTTAAAGCATATGCATCCGGATAATACCACTAACTATACCCCCTGCTTGGTGCTATTGACTAGCAGGAAACACCTTCAGAATCATGCAGAGCTTGTTCACGGGGTGTCCTCTAGGAAGTTCAAGTAGGTGATACGCAAGGCATGGCGCACGAGCGCACAAGAGCGCGTGCCAGCCCACTTGTTTCCCCACGAGCCTAGAATCATGTGCAGACAATTAAAAAATGGAACAAGTTGTGTGCATGCAATCTTCTTATCATGAATAAAGAGTGCTGTGCAGATCTAGTTCATCCCAGCTGGTGCGCAACATCAAGAATTTCTCAGAGGGCTTGCTTGCGTACTACCGTTGCCGTCGTGCTGCATTTCAGTCATGACGTGCTTCTTGACACTTAAACCAGCGCTCCTGATTTACACTGCTGGACCGACAGGCCAAATAGACCTGATCAACATCTTGAAGCCTGGCCAGAGATGAGATGCAACTCATCCGCCCGCCGCCTTTACCACCGCCGGCAGAGGGGACACACCCGCACCCGCTTCCACGACTTGACGCCAATGGTCGCCAGCCGGTCGTTCGCATCAAGCACCCCGACTACCCTCCCCCTGTTGACGTTTTGATCACTATCCCCGCGGTCGACCCGCTTCCGAGTCCGTCGAGTTCGCCGACAGGCCAGGGCGAGACAGCAGCCGAAGAGGTTGAGGTCTCAGTCGGTCTGCACTACGGGACCGTCCTAACCATCTGTAGCATCATCGCTGACGACGCATTTGACATTTACTTGTCCTATAACCGAGAGGGAACTCGTCGCGTTGATGACGATTGGCACTCCGACAATATCCTCCCAGCCGGTGAATATTGGGCACAAGTGCCCCAGGCGTCTAGCACACCAGTCGAGGCACGCGAGCTCGTATCGACAATACCGACACCTGTGGCGGAGGGAAGGCGACAGGAAGAACGCACCACGTCTGCGCGAAAACAAAAGCCCTATCCCATCGTCCCTAATTTCGAAAACTGGCGGTTCCCTCATGGGCAACTGCCCGCTCTGTGGATGAAGGACCACGACCCTCCTTTATCAGCGCTACATCAACGCACGTCGACCTCGCCCTCAACCCCAACATCAATCTCGAACTCCACTACTGAGCGACTCCGCGCTCTGCAGCCTATAACAAGATCATGCGCAATTTCTGCACACCGTGGTGGGCTAGAAATGGCCCATCTTGTCCATTCAAGATATAAGGATTGGTTCCTTGACAACGATATGGTACGCTATGGAAGTACCACAGCGATTCTTCCAATCGATCAGCCATTCAACAAGATTGCCCTTCGTGCTGACCTCCATACCCTATTCGACTCCGCTCACTTGACCATCGTGCCCAAACCTGTTTTCATCACACCATTACCACCGACCTCGACCTTGACCTCGACCTCGATTTCGACCTCAGGCACAACTTCAGCATCACAAGCTACACGTTACGCACTAGCTGTTCATACACCAGATATTCCCGGAGCACAACTAGAACTCATCCCACTATACCATAATCGGGCGTTATGTTTCCAGGACATTGGCAACGAGTTTTCAAGGCAGTATAAAAGCTCTCGGGAATACCTTTTTGCCCGCTTTGCCTGGAGTATTTTCCCTCTATTGCGAACATTCCTTGAGAAAAAGCGTTTAGTCACAATACGTGTGAAGGGACAGCAAGGTAATGTGTCAGCAACGGCAGCATTGTCATCCGAAGCAGCTACGTTCGAATATAAGTGGGAAAGTAACTCGAGTCTGGCGGTGCAAAGCCGAAGTGTTTCACGGAAGAGATCGGCCTCACAAATGTCCCAGGCTAAAGATTACATTGGATGTAACGACGATGCTGACGAGTTGGACGACCATCTGTGGCGCAAGCGGCGGCGGTCATCACCAGTGGTCTTCCCACTCGACGAGGAGGCGGAACGGCTGCTCGACTGGGCGACGCGCCGGCGAGAAGCTGTGGCGGAGAGCAACCTCTCGCCACAGTTCTCTGGATATGCTGATGTGGGAGTAGAGGAGTTACCTCGTGGCCGCAGACGTAGCCGCAGGAGACACGGAGAGAACATCAGCAACAGCAACTCGCCTAGGGGCTCTGTGCCTGACCTGTCTGTATCATTTGGGAGCGATTCCTCTACAATTCCTGACCACAAGTGCTACGATGATGGTGTTGGCAATGACAATGGCGACGGTGTCTACACAACAGAAGGTATGTCTGTTAAGGATAGCCCATCATCTGTAGAAGATATCGCACTGCAGGAAGATATCAATAGTATCTAGACTAGCCAAGATGTCTCACTACCTATTTTGTTCATTACGTCCTCTTTTCTTGTGATATAGAGCTCTGTGTCTGGCATGAAACTGCAGCATCATGCCCTGCTATACTCAGCCTGCTTGGCCTATCGTGAATATCTAGTCCTAAGGAGTCCACGGTCGACGCGTCAGCCGTGTTGAGCTGCGACAGGGTCAGCTGATCATCTCTTGCCACAGCTTGGCCATTGAGACGATTTGCGTCTTGTCTGGAGCCTTTTGATTGTGATCTCGGGGTTGCTTGAGAGACGCTCCGTCTCGCGCGCCTGGACGTTGCTCGGCGGAAAGACATTCGATGATTAGCAAAGGTACACACTTTTGATATTCCCAAATCCAGATAGGTACACACTTTTGATACCCCTAAATCCAGATACATGTTCAAGCTCAATGGTGCTCCGGGCGCCGCATGAAAGATGCCTCCCACGTCCCAGCCTCAAGCTGGTCCCAGATACTTGTCTCAACATCACGCAGCTCATCCCTGATGAAATCCTCCAACTCAACCCTTATGCTAGTCATCTTGTCATCAAGGGCTTCATCTAAAAGGTCACTGGCTGCAACGACTGCATTCCCATCAGCCTGCTCCATCTGATCAGTCAGCTCGTCCCGCAGCTGGCTTACCCGCTCCTCAACAGTACGCGTGATCTGAGCCTCTATTCTACTAAGCTCGGCAAAGACCTCCTCTCGGAAGCCTGCCTGCCGCTCCTCCCAAATCTTGTTGCAGAGGCCCTCGAAAAAGCTTAGCGGGTCACGGATACCAGCCAGCGCTACTTCCGACTCTGGGCTCGAACTTGGCCGCCTTCGCTTCATGGAGGGTTTGTCAAAACGACGCTGCTCCGGGCCTGGTGAAGGTCCGGCGGGCCCTGCGGAAGGCCCTGCGGCGGCCTCGTCGTATGGTGGAGGGCTGCCAGACTCTGTCGAAATATCGTTCTCGTCACCGACATTGCGATCATCTCCGACGGCCAAGCTGAAGTTCTCAATTATCTTGCCACCCTGTCCTCCGTACATGCGAGCAAGATCTTTGTGAAGAGTGCTGGCATTCAGGAGACCAGGTGTGGATAGAGCGGTGCAAAGTTCTTGTAACTGCACCATGGAAACAGTCCGGCAAGATATATATATTGTGAGCCGGATCTGCTCACCCAGCCATTGGATATCTTGGAGATTGGGGCAAGCTTGAGAATCAAGTCTCGCCGCCGTTGACGGCGATGGCGGCCATGTCTGAGGACCGACGACTGAACCAGCCCTGCTTAGCTCGATGTGCAGACGGACGACGCGACGGAAGGTGTTGCAGAGCCGAGAGATTTCAGGATCCTGTGTAACTTCATCGTCCTCGACAGTGACCGAGGTGATCTGCTCGGGCCAGACCAAAAGATATACAGACTGGTCTTCCTGCTGGTCCGTCCCGAAAGACAACCGGAATCTCAAGAATGCAGTCTTTGACTTGGAGTCGAAGAACAAGTTGAGTGTACAGGGGATGCGAGAGGCGGGGCGAGTTTGTAGGTCTTTCGACGGCGATCGGATCAGCACGGATTTCAATACGTGTCGGCGGCGCTTGTGTGTGTTCCGCCATAGTGTATGAGATGGCCTGGTCGTGGTTAGCATCAATCTTTTGTCACTGTGTGACAGTATGGTTCGAGAGTAGCGAAAATGAGTCCCCCGTGTAGATAGTGTACACGGAATATCCCACCCTCCCAGGCTTTTTGTTCGCTAAGGGCGATGGAAGAAACGAAGAGCAGCCTTGACTCTACGATATCTAAGTTGCTGAACTCGGAGCTCGTGGGCAGGCGGGGGCGGCAGTGCTGTGCATGGAAATTTGGGCAGAGCTGGACCGCAGGGAGGACGAAAGCTTGGAAAGAATGAGAAGGGCAGCGAGCAAAGAAGCCCCTGCCGCTCTGGGGACAACTGGAGTGCGGACGAGGTGAGATCTCCGCTAGGCGGGACGGTCCTTTGCACTGCAGCAGAGCATAGCCAACGAGCAGTGTTGCTCGTTGACTGACAGGCTCTGGCTACAACTTCAAGCGACCAGTCTGACCCCCAGCCCCAGCACAGGAAGGGCCGTGACCCGTCCCGTGTGCTGTAGCTTGGTACTGGGTGCGGCTGACAGGCACCAAGTTGACACCTACTGCTGGAGTGCGATGCAGTAGTCCAGAGTCAGTCCAGAGTCAACGAAGGCAATAAATGAATGGTGTTGGGAGGTGTACGGATGGGTTTGAGTGGAGAGCCTGAATGGGTGTAGATGGTAAGGACGAGGAAGTGGAGAAGTGTGAACGCGAATGCAAGACCAACTTTGTAAGAAACCAAGGAGGCTGGGAAACCGGGACTCGCGAAAACACGTGATCGCCACTGCGGGGGCCGGCCAGGCTAGACCCGGCATGGGGATCAGCATCAGGGGAGTCAGGGAGGGGAGCTCAGGGAGTTCCCCAGACGCTGCATCATCACCCTGGCAACAGCACTACAAATAAGCTAACAAATCCACATTTAACGACGACCACATGTCGTCTCCTACCGACTACAGTCTATCCACTAATAATCGGATCAACCTCTCCATTAACATTTCGCTATGGCTGGCATTACTACTAATTAACGAGAAATTAGCTGAAATATTAAAATTCTTAATAGCTATATTATAAGCCGTTTTACCGGCTTTTATTAATAAGCTAACTTCGTAATTATAGTAAACATTAAGCATAAGCTTAATGTATCTTTTGCTTTTTAAAATAATACTTAACGGCCGGCTTTAATGCCTATTAATAAGGGGCTTATCCTTTTGCTTAAGAAAAATAACTTTGCAGCATTCCCAACCTTACTGCTAAGGCAGCTAGAGTTGTGAAAATACAAAAAATACAAAATACAAAATACAGATACAGATACAGATACATAAAATTTTAAAAATACAAATATAAATACAAATACAAAAAATTTATAAAATACAAAATACAAATACAAATTGTTAGGAATGCCGCAGCAAAACGGTTGCGCCAGCCTATCCAGACTGGATTATTAAGCAATTTAGTCCCTATGGCTTTAAGTAGGTTTAATAAATGCCACCAGCGGATAAAGTAACTTACGTTCACATAAGCTATAATAGGGCGTCCCAGGTACCGCTAATTTAGCGCCGCCGCGCCTTAAACACGGCCTATCGTTTATGTTTTCCCACTGGCAACGCTAAATAACTACTAAACGAAAGTTAAACCCTAGTCTCCGCGCTATAAATGCAACGTGCTTCCCGTTGCATTATCTCAGCGGCGCTTAAAACCCATGCATAGCGGGAATTAAACTTGTGACCTTAGCGTGGGTAGCAATAAGCCAAGCTACCAGCTAAGATAACCGTTATAGCTACCATTTGTTAGGAATGCCGTAGCAAAACGGTTGCGCCAGCCTATCCAAACTAAACTATTAAGCAATTTAGTCCCTATGGCTTCAGGTGGGTCTAACACAAATACAAAAATACAAATACAAATACAAATACATGTATTTTAAATACAGAATATAAAATATAAATACAAAATACATTATATATATAAAGTAATTAATTAAATTTATTTAAAAATCTTTTAAAATAAACTTAAAATTAGCTATATAAGTATATTTTTTTTTATTTTTATATCTTTTTCTATTAAAGAGATATTAGCTATAATATATAGGTACTTTTTTAAAAAAAAATTTATCTTCTTATCTAAACCTTATCTTCTTATCTAAGTTTTTTTACCTTAAGTCTTTTATTTTTAAATTATTTATAGCTTTTTAATAAAATTAAATATAAATAAAATAAAAATATATTTAGAAAGCTTAAATTAAGTATGATTTAATTATGTCTCTTTTCTTTTAAATAATAAGATTTAAATTGAAATTTGTATTTGTATTTATATTTTATATTTAAAATATAAAATATAAATTAAAATTTTTAAAAATATAAATATAAATACAAATATAAATATAAAATACAAGGCCTTTTAAAATATAAATATAAATATAAATACAGTATTTAAATATAAATATAAATACATGTATTTTTATATTTTATATTTTAAAATACAAAATACATAAATACTGTCACAACTTTAAAGGCAGCAAGCTACTTACCACTTTATTTCTTATAACTTAAATTATAATAACTTTATAAAACACTCTTTAATAAATATATTATTATAATTTAAGCAGCTTTTAAGTTTCTTAGCTAATATATATAAATATTTATATATAAGCAGTTAATTAATTATAATAATAAAAAGATTTATATTTCTTACTTATAAAAAAGCGAAATAAAAACCCTTTTTTATATCCTTAAATTATAATTAATTATTAATTAAAAATAATAATAATTATTTTAATTATAAAGATATATTTATTTAAGTTATTATATTTATTAAAAAAACATGTTTTATTATTAATAAATTTAAAAAATTAAATATTTTTAATGGGAATCTTTATTAAATAATTAATAAATAAGGTAATATATAATGAAAGTTTAATATAAGCTTTATTATTTAAGTTATATATATTATTTTATAAATTTATTAAAATGTTTATTTATATTATAATTAAAGCATTATATTAATAAATAATTTTTTAACTTAAAAAAAGATGGAAATATATATAATATTTAATAAATAAACTTTTATTAATAAGCTATTTATATTAATATTTTAATATATATTTCCTTTTAATTAATTTAATTATATATTATATTTATGTATTTATGCCTTATAATATAATTATTAAATATTACGGCATTAAAGCGCATTTATTTAAAGACATTAGCTATAAGGCGCTGCAACATTACCATAATATATGCTGTATTAAGAATATAGCTGCAAAAAAGCAGGTAAGAGCTTTCCTGCGTGGTAAACCAGCAGTTACTTTGGCCATATAATTAAGCATAGGAGAGCCTATAGCTGTAGATCCTGCAAAGAAATTCCTTTCGCCAGCAGACGGACCGGGGGATTAATAGGGCAATGGCGTCCCAGGAGGTGCATGCCTCCCACTACTTACTGAGCAGGTCATCACTCCTCTCTCCAGCGATCAGAAGCATAGCCAGGAGAGAGTATATCGACTTAGTTCTATGTATTTCATAGATCCCCAGGAGGCTAAGCGGCTAAGAGAAGCAGGTTTAAATGTGATCAATGTTGATAGTGAGGAATCTGACTCGGATGGTTGTGCAGACAATCTATGCTCAAGCTCAGGAGAGGAATGCGGTCGGCCAAGGAAAAGGCATTGCGATATGATTAGGGAAGACTCAGACGATTCATGCTTAAGAGAAGAATATGGTCGGCCGAGAAAAAGGCGTGAAGTACCTAGAGATTGACAGCTAACCTGAGCTCTGCATTGTGCCTTAATTGCAAGACCTACGCCCGGACGGCACTGCAAAAGTCGTGGGCAGATTTAGTGGTGTAGTAAGTACATTGATTGCGTGGAGGTACATTGGGCGCTCGGGGCGGTATGCAACAGGATGGCGTTCCGCAGGGAGCGAGCCGTGCGAACGGCGGGCGGTGCAGGGCGAGGAATTGCCAGAACAGGCAGCCCTTGCAGTAGAATTTGTCAGATTCAACCTACGGTAGAAGTACTATGGTTGGACGGTCCTATGGTGAATTTATGGTGAATTTATTAGGGAATGGCAATTTATGGTGAATTTATGGTAGAAACTATAGTAAATGCCTTAGGCATTAAGATTCGTGGGTTAAAACTAGCCTTCTTTATTAGCTAGCTTTAAATTAAATAAAATTAAATAATTATTATATTAATTATTAAAATTAATTATATATATAAGGGTTTTATTAAAATAATAATATAAAATTTAATAATTAAAAATTTTATTATTTTTATTTAATAATAATTATAATTAATAATTTTTAAATTAAGAACCTTATAATATTTTTCTTAAAACTTATTAATTAAAATAATTAAAATTATAAATTTAAGTTATAAATTAATATTTATAATTATGGGAATAATAGGTATTGTTTATATAAAGGACTGTTTGGGACTAGGCAGCTTTGGCCCGTCAGGATGCCCGGCAGGCAGCAGCCCTAGCGCTGTATATAAAATAGCTAGCATAATCAGGCCTTCTGCCTTCCTTTCTTCCATAATTAATAATAATTAACCATTATATTAATTAAATATTATATTATAATATATACTTAGCTAATATTAATTAATAATTACAAGGGTAATTATAAATTAGCAAAGCTTAAAGAAACAACCTTTTAATTATATTAATTAACATTATTAATATTGCAAATTTATATAACGCAGTTTATAATAATAACGATACCTAATGTATAAAGAGGTAGTTATTATAATAAGAAATTATAATAAACTCCCCTATCCTTAATATATATATATTTATTACACCTTAAATAACCTTAATAATAATTTTTAAATTTAATAGCCATAATTAAAAGAATTAAATTAACATTTATTCTTATTAATAATATATTTACTTATATCCCATTATATAAATAAATATAAAGAAAGGAATTAATTTACTTTTTAATAACTAAATTATAAAAATAATCCTTAACTTCTTTATTTTCCCTTAATATTACCCATTTCCCCTTCTTACTATTCTCTTTTTTAAATTAAATATACTTTTATTATTACTTTATTAAAATAATAAAAAATAATAATAATATAATAAACATAATAAGCAATACTATTAGCTAAAATAATCCATTAATATTAATTATAATGAATTATATTCTTATATTTAAAAGCATTATTAAAATACTTAATTCTTTAATATAAATAAATCCCTTAAGATTTTTTAATAGCAAACAATACTTAAATACCTATATTTAAGGTTAAATTTAAGCTATGGCATATATATTAAATAATAAGGCATATAAAGCATTTATTAAGGACTTTTATAGCTAAATTAAGTTAATATTTATATAAGTTAATAAAAACTTATTATGCATTATTAAGAAGATTTTTTAAGTTAAGAGTATTTATACTTAAAAAGTAAATACCTTAAGGGAATTAATATATATCCTTACAGCATTAAATTACTTTAAATAATTAATAAATTAAAAATAAGAATATTACATTATATTTAAAATTAATTAAATTTAAAGTTATAATTTAAGTACTTATATTATCCTTAACTTTAATTATACCTTAATAAAAGCTAAGGAATTACTTAATAATAATAATTCTCTTAATTTTAAATTACTTAAATTACCTAGCTTACTTAATAATAACAGCAAAGATAATAATAACTCTTTAAAACCTTTTAATTTATTAAGAAAAGGTAATAATCTTTCTTTAATTAATAACTTTTATATAATATATAATTATTATACCCTTTTATTTTTAATAAAGATAAAGAACTTTTTACTTAATTTAAATATAATAATTAACTTAAGTAAATATTATTATAAGGATAAAATATTTATTAAAAAATTATATAATATTCTTAATAATAAAATCCTTCTTTTTTATAAGGCTTATAATAATTTATAAATATAGCCTTAATAATTTAAAGCAGCTTTTTTATATATACTTAAGGAATTAATAAAAATATATTATATTTAAGTTATTAATTAAGAGAATTTATTTACTTAAATATATAAGAAACTTAAGAATTGCTTTAATATAAATAATAATTATTATAATTATTTTATAAATTAAAATATTTTAACTTTCTTTACTTTTTAATAAAAAAATTTAAATAAAAGTTATATAAATATTCTTTAAATGCTTATTAATAAGATATAGCTTTGCTATAAAGCACTTAAGTATATTATTTATAAAAATAGCTCTTTATAAGATATAATTTTATAAGTAATATAAGGTATTTTTAAGTTTTATTATATTATCTTAATAATATTAATAAATATTAAATAGCTTTATTTTATTTTATAATAATATATTAAGGCATTAAAGGCTTAAAATTTTATATTATAATATATAATTATAAAAGATAATTAATAAGCTTATAAATAAAGCTATATTAATAATTATAATAATTAAGATAATAATAATTTAATTATTATAAATATTAAAAAGTAATATTATTTTAATAAATAGTATAATAATAATAATTAGCGCTTAAAATACCCTTAATTTCTTTTTAGGGATAATAGCTTTTAATTAAACTTTTACTTAAGTTAGCTTTATTAGTTTAAAGGCAGCAGCTATAATAAAGAACTTTATAAAAGTGGCTATAATAATAAATATTAGCTTAATAAAAGTAATAATGGCAATATATAATATAAAAAGAAGAAGTATTTTATATATTATAAAGAGGAATATTAATTAATAAATTATTTACTTAAAGATTAATAATATATTAAAGCTATATATATTTATATATATAAGGATATTAAATAATAAGTTAATAATAATAAGTTTAATATATTCTTTATTAGCTTTAAAGATCTTAACTTTAAAGTTGCCGGCATTATAATAACTTTAATTATTAATAATAATAAAAAGGGGTATACTTATTATATTTTTTTAATAAATTAAGCCTTTCTTTATAACTTTTTTAATAATATAAATAGCTTTAATATTTATATTAACTTTAAAGATTATTTATTAATAAAAATATTTATTATTTAAGATTAATACTTTTATTAATAATATTAAGGTATTATATTAAATATAAATATAATAATATTTTTAATAATTAAATATAAGTAATTTTAAGCTTTATAATATTAAATATTTTTTATATATTTAAATATTATATAAGTTAGCAAAGCATAAATATAATTTAGCTTAGGCTTATTTATTAAGTTATTTAATATAATATAAGTTAATACTTTAATAAAGCTATTAACGTTTTATATTATAAATAAGCTTACTCCCTTCCTTTTTTATATTTAAAATATAAATAAAAACTTTTCTTTCTTTAAAATATTATTAATAAGGTAATTTAATAAAAAGATAAGTACTTAAAGAAAACCTTCTTAATTATTTAAAAGTAGGAATATTTATAAATTTTCCTTAATATAAGAAGCAATAATATATTAATAATATTCTTAATAAAAATAAAGCTTTAATAACTTTATTATAAGTTTAAATACCCTTTAGTTAATTATTTTTTATACTTCCTTATTAATGTTAGTTATAATAATGTTAATTCTTTTATTTTAAAAGCAATTTTTAAGTTTTATTATTATTATTAACTTTATTTTATAATATTATAATATTTTAAGTTTAACCTTTAAGATAATATTAACTTTAATTATAAGATTATTATAAATATTATATATTTACTTATTTTACTTATTTTATAAGTTATTAATTTAATAACCTCTTTTTAAGCTAAATATTTTTTAATCTTTCTTTTTATAAAGAATATATAAAAGGTTATTTAATAATATTAAATAAATACTTATTTAAGACCTTTAAATTATATTATTTATAATGCTAAAATTAACTTTACCTTAATAAAATTTTAAAATATTATATAAATTATAAGTATTACTTATAAGCAAGTATTAATAAAGGTATATTAATTTATTAACAAGGTTAAAAGGTATTATACTTTGCTTTAATAAGCTTTTAATATTCTTTATATTAAACTCTTAAGAATTTATATTAAGGAAGCCATTTTATAAATAGCTATTAAGGCAATAAATAATATAATTAACCTTAATAATATTATTTTAATATTCCTTATTTTTAGCGTATATTTAAAACTTATAAAAAACTTTATATTAACTTTCTTAACTTTTAAAAAAGTAATAATTATTTAAAAAGCTATAAAAGAGCTATGTAAGGTTTATGCTAAATAATAAGTTAATATAGCTTTAAATATTTATAACGGCTTAAATATTATAAAAGTATTAAGTTTTTTATTATAAAGTAATATATAAATATAATAAGAAAAGTATAATTAGTAAGGATTATATAAGTTGCTTAGCATTAATAAATATAACCTTATATTAAACTTTTTAAATAACTTAATAGTTTTTTAATTAATATTAATTTAATTATATTATTAAATTAAAAATAATAAAGATAATATTTAGTTAATTTTTAACTTAAATAATGCTTTTAATAAGCCTATTTAATTTAAATTAAATTTAGTTTTAGCAATATTAAAATCACTATAACCTTAATAATATAAATAGCTTAAGAAATTAAAAAATAAGTTAAAAGAGATATATTTTACTTAGCAAAAGGTTAAGAATTATAATCTTTTTTTAAAGCTTTAATATAATAATATAATTAATACCTTAAGGAATTTATTTAAGGAGTTTAATTATAAGAAGATTATAAAGTTAATTAGCAATAATATTTTTTACTTTAAATACTTTAATTTTAAGATATATAAAGATATTTAGCTTTTTAAGTTATGCATTATTTATAAGATTAAGAGTAAGATTAAGAAGTTATATAAAAAATTATAGCTTATTATTGCTAAATATAGTAATAAGGATAAGTATAATATCTTTATATAATCTTTAATTATTTAAAAAATTAATTAAAGGCTTTTAATTATTTTAGCTTTATTTTTTTTAGCATAAGGCTTTTAATTAAAGCTTTAAAATATTATTTAAGCATATTCTTAATTAAAGTTTAAGCTTAAATAACCTATTTTATATTACTTACTTTTTAAGATTTAAAATAAATACTCTTTTAAGATTATTATATAAGTTATTAAATTATTATATAGCATTGCTAAATTTAGTATATATTAATAAGCAATTTATTATAAATTTTATTATAATAATTTAAGTATAATTATCTTAATATATAATTTATATCTTTTAATTATAAATTAAGAAAAGGATGTATTTATTATTATTGCTATATAAATTAACGATATATTATTTTTTAATACTTTAGCATTTTTAAAGTTAAAAGAATAAAAGATTAAGGAAATAAATATTTAATATAAGCTAAAAGAAATACTTATCTTTAATAAGTTATTTATTTTTAATAGCATAATTATAAGTATTTTTAATAAAGATACTTTATATCTTTATTAAAAGGGCTAAGGTAAGAAAATTATACTTATTAATAATAAGGTTAATAATTATACTTAATAATATATAAAGCAATATATATAAGGAGCATATCTTACTTTTATTTATTAACTTAAGGTAGCGTTTAACTTATTAATAATAACTTAAATTTAAAAGCTTTTTTATAAGAATTATAATAAGCTAAATTGCTAATTATAATGGCAAGCTAATAACTTAAAACGTAAATTTTAATATATACCCTTAAATTTATCTTAAGCTAAATTAATAATCTTTATTAATAGCTTATTTATTAATAATAAGAACCTTAGCTTATAAATTAGCTTTATTATTATATTTATAAATAAGATATAAACTTAATAGGCTTTTAAATAAAATATTAAAGGTAATATTATTTATTAATTCTTAACTAAGTATTAAAGAGTAACTTAAAGTATTTTAGCTTTAAAGATTTATAATATAATTAATAGCTTTAATATAGCTATAATATTAATAGCTACTTTATATTAAATTACTATATATTTAAATATTGCAATAATTCCTTTTATAATATATATTAACTTATACTTTTTATATAAGTGCTTAATTAAGCTTAGCATAATAAAAGAAAAGTGCCTTATAATTAACGTTATAGCTTTTTAGCAGTTATATAAAAAGCATAATATTTTTAAGATTTATTAAATTGCTAAAGATTGCAACCTAGCTAATACCTTTATAAAGAATGCCCTTAATAGCACTTTTTAGCGCTTTATAAGTATAAATAATATTATAATTAAGGTATAGGGCTATATGGATTGTAGCTAAGAAGATAAAGTAATTATTTAAATATAGTAAAAAGTTAAGAAAATTATAATATATTAAGGCTTAAACTTAAATTGCTAAAGCATGGTTTAATAACTTATTAATAAATTACATTAATATAACCTTAAATATTATTATTACATTATATATTATAGAGTTGTTATATTAATATTAATGCGATTAACTTAAGTATGCATATTGCGTGATTATAAAAAAAAAAAAAAAAAAAAAAAAAAGACTGCTAAAAGTTTTTAATAAGGGATAATAAGATAACTTTTTTAATTAAAGGCAATGCATAGCAAAAGTATAAAAGTTTAGTTTATATTTATTAATTATTTATAAATTACCTTATAATGCAATGTAATTAGCTAACTTTAAATTATATTCCTTTTAAAAGCAAACCTTATATTTAAGATTTTTATAATAATGCTTATATATTAAGGGTTTAGGTAATAAGGGTTATTATTATTTTATAAATACTTAAGTTGCTAGGTTGTGTTTAATGGGCATCTTTAATTAGATTTTATAATTTAATATTTATATATTAAAATTAAGAGTATTGCTATTTACTAACTTAATTAATAATCTTTATTTTATACCTTACTTTCCCTTTATTTAAATACTTTATTTACTAATCCTTATAACTTATTAATTCTATTTATTTAACCCTTATTTTAATAATTTATTCTTTAATTATACTCCTTAATTTCTTTATTTAATAAGCGGCATTAAATATAGTAAAGCTTAGGCTAAGCTAAAATGGGAAATTCTAATTATTTAGAGATTAAATGATTATATTAGCAGTTTAAGGATTTAGTTTAGTCCTTATTTAATTTAAGCGCTATAGGCAATGAAAGCATGAGTTTATAAAATGCATTGCAAATAAAATATTTATATAATAATTATAACCTTTTAAGCTTTTAACGTTATATAATTAGGATATTTTAATATATATACATATTTAATTAACTTCTTTTTATTAATTACATACTTTAATAAATTAATTAACCTTTAACCTCTTAATAATAATCTAGGCCTTTTTATATACCTACCTTTTATAATAATATAATATAATAAAATAATAATGTACTTATAATTTAACTTATATATATAATTAATTAATTACCTTTTAACCTTAAGTTTAATTTAACTTAATACCTTCCTTTCTTTTATATTTTTTAAAAATAATATGCATTTATAAAATAGAGATTGCTAATGTAGGAATAATAGGTATTATTTATATAAAGGATTGTTTAGAATTAAGCAGCTTTGGCTCGTTAAGATGCTTAACAGGCAGCAGCCCTAGCGCTGCATATAAAATAGCTAGCATAATTAGGCCTTCTACCTTCCTTCCTTTTATAATTAACAATAATTAATTACTATACCAACTAAACGTTGTATTGCAATACGTGACCCAGCTAATAATAATTTTAAAATATGTATTTATTAAAACAACCTTTTATTTTTTAAGCTTAAAATATTAAATATTTATTATAAGAAATATATAAAGAAATTATATATATAAAGAAATATTTAATTATAAATAATATTAAGTAAAAAAGAAAATAAGGAAATTATTTAAGATAAGGAATAAAATACTTAAATAATAATTAACCTTATTAGTAATAAAGTTAAAATCTTTAATTAAAACTTTATATAATATAAATAATTTAAAATAATTTATAATAAAGAATAATAAAAAATAAAAAAGCTTATTAAATAACTTTTTTAAATAATAAATCTTATATATAAATTAATATATTATTATAAAAATAATACAATAATTTATAAAAGCATTTTTATTAAAATTATAAGAAAGTTTTTAAATTATTATATAATTAAAAAAATATATATATAAATTAATTAATAAAAAGAAATAATAATTAAAGGTATTTAAAAGAATACTTTAAAAACGTTATATATTATAATTTAATTTTTAAACTTTATATAAATTATTAAAGGAATAATATTAATATAAGTTATATTTTATAATTAAATATAAAAATAAGTAATAATAAGTAAAAGCTTTAAATATTATAATATAAAGTAAAACTTTATTAAAAGTTAAAGAATTATTATAATTTATAAAAGAGTAAAATTATAAAAAGAGGTTTTATAATTATTTATAATAATTAAAATAATTATAATAATAATAAGGATGCTTAAGTTATTAAAGATTTAAAGTTAATATATAAAGGTATAATTAAATTATAAAGGTAAAATAAGCATAAATAAGCTTTTTTAAAATAAATATTTTTAAAATATAAAAGGGCTGTTTTATATATACTTATCCTTATATCTTTATTAAATACTTTTATATTTTTTTTTAAAAAAGGCTTATAATAAATAAACTTTAAGCTAAAAAGTTAAGGAAAAGATATAAAAGCTTTTAAAAATAATGTTAATTTTTAAGTAATATAGTTAATAAGTAAGTAGTTTTTATTAATAAGTAGTTTTTTTTATAACTTTTACTAACTTATATTAACCCTAGCATTTATTAAATATAAATAATTTAAAAAAAATTAATATTAATTAATGTTAATTATATTAAATTATTTATTTTTAATTAAGTTTATTAATTTAAAAAGTTAATAAAAATATAATATTAATTTATAATAAATAACTCTTTAATAAGAAATATATATTTAGCATTAATTAATATTAATTATATTATTAAAACTATAATTTATTATAAATTAATTAAATATATATATTAATATTAATTAATATTAATAATATATAAATTAAAGCTATTTACTTAAAATTTAATTAATTAAATGCCTTTATATATTTCTTATAAGTTTTTATATTATATTTAAGCTTATTATAATTATTATATTATTAAATAATTAATTTATTATAAATCGCTTTCTTAACTTTATTATTTATTTTATTAATTAATTACTTCCCCTTTTATTTTTTTTAAATAAAAGCTTAAGATTCTTTAATAATAAGTATTTTTTAAAATTATAATTAAGTTTTTTTAGCTCTTTAAAATTTTATAAATATTATATTAACTTTCTTAAAAATATAAACTTAATTTTTTAAAATAATAAGCTTATATATTATTATTTATATACTCTTTATTATTTAATTAATAGCCTTAATAATTAATATAAGAAAGCCTTTTTAATAAATAAAAACTTTATTCTTAATAAAACTTAATTATTAAATAATTTATTAAGCATTTAATAATATTTAAAACTTTTATTCTTAAGGAAAAATAAAAACGAATTATATTAAAGTTTATAAATAAATATTTAACTTAAAAATTATAAAATTTAAATCTTAAAGCAATATCTTAACTTCCTTAAATGCAAACTTAATATTATTTTTTATAAAAATCTTATTATAAGCTACTTTAAATATAAACAAAAACTTAATTTTAATAATATAATTAATAAAAACTTAAATAAAAAGATTAATTTAATTATTATATATATACTTTAAAAATAAATATAATATAATATTTAATAATTAAAGTAAGTAAAATAAATATAATAATATATTAATAATAATAATTTATTATCTTTATAATATTAATTAAATTTAATTAATATATAGCTTTTATAATTATTTATAATTAATATTTAATAATTAATATTTTTTTTAATTTAATATGTTTATTAAAAATAAGCTTAATAACTTAATTATTTAAAAAACTTAACTTAATAATAAGTACCTTAAATAATTATAAATAATAAAATTTATAATTTACTTATATTAATATATTTTAATAATAATTATTTATTTTTTTAATTTTTAAGTTAAATTAATTTAACCTTTATATATTTATTAATATATATAAGAATTATTAATATAATAATTATACTTATTATAAAGTTAATTTTTTAAAAATTATAAAAATTATTATTAATAATTTAATATTTAATTAATATATTATAAAGTAATTTAAATTAATTCTTAATAATCTTTAAATCTTTATAAAAAGCTCTTTAATAATTATAAAAATAATTAAACTTAATCTTAATTTTTATTAATAAGTATAATATTATATAATATTAATAAAAGATTAATTATATCTTTTATATTAAAAAGTTATATTAAAAATCCTTAAATATCTTAATTAATAATATATTAAATAAATATTTATTTTTTAATTAAGTTAACTTTATATATATTAATATATAATTCCTTATAAAAGCATTATTTATTTATTTTATAATATAATATAATTTTAAGAATATTAAAATTTATATAGCCTTAATTATCTTTAAGGGTTTTATATTATTTTTTTAAAGATTTTTAATTACTTAAATAATTAAAAGAATTTTTTTTAATAAAGAATATATATTATAATTATTAATCTTTAATGTATTAAATATTTAAGTGGGTAAATTAAAGCGAAATTAATATAAAAAATTAAAACGTAATTTATATTAAAAAGAATTAATTTTATTAAAACCTTAATAATTTTTAATTATATTATACCTACGCTAACCCCTTTAAATTAATAAAACTAATTAAAAATAAGTAGTTTAATATAATTAGCATTAATTAATGCTAATTTCTTTTAAATTATTTGCATTTAATAAGTATTAAAGTTAATATAAGTTAACAAAAGTTGCAAAAAAAAACTACTTATTAATAAAAACTACTTATTAATTAACTATGTTATAAGTTTAAACTTTTTAAGGGCTAAGATTTAAATTAAAATCTTAAATTTTAAAATTAATAAAAAAAAAGCTAATATAAGAAAGCTGGTATAAGAAATTAATAAATAATTATTAAGGTATTATATAATTAATATTAAGGTTAAGGAAGCTTTTATTATAAATATTATAAAAGAATATCCTTTAAAGTACTTAATAATATTAAATTTTATAAGTATAATTTTAATTATTATTAAGAATAAATAATTAATAAATATATAATTAGCAATTTATAATAATTATATTTAATTAAGGAATTAAAAATTATTAATTATAGCTTATAAAATAATGCTTATATAAATAAATAACTTTATTTTATACTTTAAAAATATTACCTTATGCTTATAAATCTTTATTACCCTTATATTATTAAAATAATTATAATAAAAAAGTATTTATTAAAGTAATAAAGATAATTTAATTATTTTTTAATAATATAATAAATTTACTTTTTATTTATTTATAATTAATATATTATTTAAAGCTCCTTTAATATATAAAAAAAGAAATATATTATATATATAAAAAAAAGGCTATTTATAAGTAAAGCTATTCTTTAATATAAAAAATTAAGTTACTTAAGATTAAAAGCATTAAAATACTTGATAAATTTATCTTAAAGGGTGTAAATTCGCGGATTAATAATAATGAAATATAAAGCATGCGTTTTTATTAAAATTATGCAATAAGTTTATTAATTATTAAGGGAAATTTATAAATAAATAAGTAAAAGGATTGCATTAAACTCTTATAATTATAAAGAAGGAATTTATAAATATATATTATAACTCTTATTAATATATAAAATATCTAAATTTATATAAAATTATTATTTTATTAATTAAAATAATAATTTATTATTTAAAGCAATTAAATTATTTATAAAATAATAAAAGTTTTAAACCTTATAAAAATTAAGGTAATTAAATATAATAATGAAATATTTAACTATAAATAAGCTATAAATTTTTTTTAAATTAAAGTTTATTAAACTTAAAATTTTAATATTAAATATATAAGTATAAAATAATAAAGTTAAATGCTTAAAAAGTATAATTAAGAAAGAAATATAAATAATATAAATAAGCTTAAAGCTTTTATATTTTTTTAATTAAAAATTAAATATATAATAATATATCTTAATAATTAAATATTAAATTATAGTTTAAATTAATAAATATTATACTTTTAATTTTATAAAAACATTATAAAATAAATAAGCATTTTATATTTTAATTTAAAATTAAATTAAATATATTTTTATATCTTTAAATATAAGGTATATATAATATTTCT
Organism: Diaporthe citri; assembly: GCF_014595645.1. NCBI lineage: Eukaryota > Fungi > Ascomycota > Sordariomycetes > Diaporthales > Diaporthaceae > Diaporthe > Diaporthe citri. Next base: position 6,587,315 of record NW_025064846.1, on the reverse strand, counting down.
TAATGTTTAATTAAAAAAGAAATAATATTAATATTTAAAGTTAAAAGCATAAATTAAATACTTATTTAATTACCGCTCCTTAAATATCTTTTAAATATAAATTCTTATTATTAAAAAGATTATTAAAATAAGAAATATAATTTTTAATAAATATAAAATATTTAATAATAAATAAAAATGTTTTAAAAATAAACTTTTTATTATAAATATTAAGATATTAACGAAGTAAATAAAAGAATATGCCTTTTTAAAAGTTAATGAAATATTAAATTTAAAAGAAAAAGATTTATATAAAGATAACTCTTTAAAAGAAACTTTAAAAAAATGTTGGTTTATATTATGATTTAGGCTTTGCTTATTATAATTAGTTAATAAGCTTTGGCCCTATAAGAATAAGCTTTAGCGCGGGTATAAATAAGGAGCGAACCTCTTTTTTTATATTTTAAATATAAACCTTATTTAAGCACTTATAACTTTAATAGCTTTAAAATAGTTTATAATATATATTTAAAGTCTTTTAATATTATAAATTTATAATATAATTATATAAAACTTAATATAATAAAATTTAAAAAGAATAATAAAAGCTTATTAAGCCTTTTTTATTTTAAGGAACTTTTATTTTAAGAATGCTTAATAACTTAATTAATAAAGATAAAAGTTAAATTTATAATAAATAAGGAAGTAATTAATATTAAAAAAGCTTAATTTTTATATATATATAAATTTAATTAATTAAAACTATTTTATAATTAATTTTTATCTTATATTAATTTTATAAAGATATTTAAAGGATAATTAAAAAGCTTTTTAAAGAAAGTTTATTTTATGCTTAGGGATCTTTTTAAGTAAAGATATATTAAGCTTAACTTAATTATATTATAATAATATTATAAAAAGAAAATAATAAAATTTCTTACTTAATTTAATTAACTAATTTATATAATAAAAGCTTAAAGTTAATTAAATAAATATAAAATATTATTAATAATTAATAATTTAACTTTTATAATAAAAACTTAGCTTAATTATAAAAAGTAATTAAATATATTTAAGGCCTTTTACTTTATTTTATAATAATATAAAGATATTTTTAATATTATAATAAGGAAAAATAATATTTAACTTTAAAATAATAAAATAATAAATATTAATATTATAATAATTTTAATAAATATAGTTAAGTATTTTATATATAATTAGCTTAGCTATTATAAATATAATTATCTTAATTATTATAAAAAAATAAAAATATAGCTTTTATTAATTAAGGTTAATAAGGGGAAGGAATTTATTTAAAGGGGTGTAAAAATCTTATTATAAGGTAAGGCTTAAGGTATAATTAGCTTAATATTAACTTAAATTTAAAGCAAATTAATTATATATTAATTAATATAGCATTATAAAGCATATTTAGCCTTAAGAAATATTTATTAAAAAAGTAAATTATTAATATATTAAATATTAATTAATTATAAAGTATATAATAATTCCATAATTTTAAGGCTTTAAATAAGGAAATATATATAAATAATTTATATTAAAGAATTATAAGAATATTATTAACTTAATAATTAGCTTATGCTTAAATAATTATTTTTATTGCTTAATATATTAAATTATAAGGGTTAAAAGCATGTTAATTATAAAAAATAAGCTAGGCTTTTAATATATTTAAAAGGCATTAAAAAGTAATTAAATAATTAAGTAAAAAGCAATATTTAATTTATAATTAAATTATAATATTTTTTATTTTTTATTAAATAGCTACCTTTTTAAGCTTATTGCAAAAACTTATAAAAAAAGGATATATTATAGTTTAAGCTTTGCTTATTATAATTAATTAATAAGCTTTAGCTTTATAAAAATAAACTTTAATATAAATATAAATAAAAAGCAAACCTTTTCCTTTATACTTTAAATATAAACCTTATTTAAGTACCTGCAACTTTAATAGCTCCAAGCTAGCCCATAATAATTTATAGCAAATAGCAAAAGCAATAATAATATAAAAGGGATTTAAGAAAAAAATAAAGAAAATATTAAAGAAAGGCGGTTTATAATAAATTAATAAAATAATTCTTATATAAATATAAAGTTTAATTTACTTTTTATATTATTAAAATTATTATTAAAATTATTATTATTTATATTATTAATTTATAATATTTAAATATAATAAGATAACGAAATTTTATTAAATATTAAATTTACTTTAATAATAATAATTAATAAAAAGATATTAAATAAGGTATAAATTAAGAAAAATTTATATTAAAAAATAAAATTAAAAAACTATAATTTCCTTAAGTTATTAAAATAATATAATAATTTTAAGAATTATTTATTTAAATATTTATTTAAGTAAGTAAAAGTTAATTATTTATAAAGCTATATTAAAATAAAATTATAAATTAAAATTAATAAAAGAAATCTTTATATAATAAAAAGATAAATTTTAAATTATATATAAATATATATTTATAAATTTAATAAATATAAAAGATTTTAAAAGTATAAAGCTTAGTTAATTATTTAAAGAAATTAATTAATAAAAGAATAAATATAAAATATTTATATAATTATTTTAATAAAATAATTTTTTTATATATTTATTATAATTATAATAAACTTTAACTTAATGCTTATATAATATAATATTATTAATATTTTTATATATACTTTTATTAATTAAAATATATTTATATAAATGCTTTATAAATATTAATGAAAAGGAATTATTTTATTGCTTAATAAAGCGCTTTATAAATTATAAATTTTATTATTATTATAATAAAAAAGATTTATAAAAACTTTTACTTAATGTAAATATAATTAAGTATTTTATAAGCTATATTGTTATATTAAAAATAATATATTAATTTTCTTTTAAATAAATATTATTATTATTATATATATTAAAAACATTATTAAAAATAAGTAAATAAGCTTATAAAGTAACTTAAAAAAAAGAATAAAATTATTAAAAAAGACTTTATTTAATAATTCCTTAAAATGGAAATTATTTAAGATTATATAAATTAATAAATTTAATTAACTCAAACTATGTATATTAAAAAAATGCTAAATTAGCTAATAAAATAAATATTTCTTATAAAGTTTTTATAATTTTTAAAGAATTATTATTATAAATTATTATTGCCTTAAAAGTTAAAGTTAATTCTTATTAAAAAGAAATTAAATTACTTTTATTTACTGCAATATTTATATAATTAAATATTGCTTTATTATATTAAGGCTTATTTAATTTTTAATTAATTTAAGTTAAAAATATTATAATGCCGTTAATAAAGTGCTATTATACTTTCTTTATATTAAGCATTTTACTTTATGCTTTTAAAATTTAAAGGAATTTATTATTATAAGTAATGCTTTATTTATAAATAACTTTTTAAATAAAAAGAGTTTATAAGTATTTATTATAAAGTTATTTAATAAACTTATTAAATAAAGAGTAAATAAGTAAGATATAATTATAACATTTATTATAAAAGCTAAGTTATAATAATTAATTAATATTTATTACCTTATTAAAAAAAATATTAATTAAAATATATAATAAAAATATATTATTATTATAAATATGCTTATTTTTTTTATTAATTATTAATATTACTTAAAAATTAATATAAGTTAATAATAATTATATAAAAAAGAATAAAGTATTTTAAGGTAATTTTTATAAGTTATAAAAACTTATTATTATTTATTTAATAACTTATAAATAAATAAATATAAGATTTTTAAGAGTTTATAATTAATTATATTAATAATATTATAATATTTTTAAAAATAATTAAAGATTATATTTATTATTTTAATAAAGTTTTTTAAAAACTTAATAAGCAAGGCATAGCTTTTTTATTTAAAAAGTTATTTATTAAACTTTTATTAATATAATTCTTAAAATTTAAAATAAATGCTTTTAAGTTATTTATAATTAAAGAAAGATATTATATTATTAAAAACATAATCTTTTTAAAAAAACTATTTTATTTAAAATTTTAATTAAGTAAGGTTAACCTTTTATAATATTTTATATTAAACTTTAATATTTAAATATAGTTCTTATAAATATAAAAATAATTTTACTTTAAAAAAGATATAAGAAATATAATATAAATATATTTTTAAAAAAGTAAAAAATATATATAAATAAGATTACTTAATAACTTATAAAAGAATAAATAAAGTACTTTAAGAATATTAAAAAAGCATTAAGTAATAAGAATATTTTATATTATTATAATTTTAAAAAATAATTATTTATATAAATAAATATATTATAAAAAGGTTTTAGCTTAATATTATTTTAATTATAAAATAAGTATATTTAAAAAAATAATATTAAGATTTTTTATAATGAATAATTTATTATTTTATACTTAAGTAAAGAAATTAATAATATAAAAAAGAAATATTAATTTATAAAATTAAAAGTTATAGCTATTATTTAAAGAATTAAGAAAATTAAGATAATTATTTTAAATTACTTAAACTTAAACTTAATTATTTTAATTAATTATAAAGTAATTAAAGAAATCTTTAAAAATATTAACCTTTACTTTATAAATAATATATAAGTAAATATATATTTATAAGTTATATTAATATTCTTAAGCTAATATAACCTTAAAATATATTATATGCTTAAAAAGTTAAATATAATAATAAATACCTTAAGCTGCTTATTAAATAATTAATTAATAAATAACTTTATAAATATATTAAAAGTTATTTTAAAATAATATATTATATTTATGCTATATTAAATTTAATATAGGTTAAAATAAAAAAACTAGCTTAATTAAAGGAAAAAGAAATTTAATATATAAGCTTACTTATAAATAATAATTTAATAAGATTTAAATTTTAAGTAAATTAAAATTATACTTATTATAATTAAAATGCTTAATTAATATAATATAATAGGGTTATTATAAAGGTAAATTATATATACCTTATATATAGCTTTTTATAATTTATTAATAATTTTAAAAAGAAAATTTTAAAAAAAACTTAAATAATAAGGTATAAAAAAAGAAATAAATTACTTAAAAAAGAATAAAATTAATAATTCCTATCCTTTTAAGTTAAAATATAACTTATTATATATAAAAATGCATAAAGAATATTTTTACTTATATATTTTTAAATCTTATATATTTAACTTACTTAAATTTATTTATAATAATTAATTTTATTTTAAAGAAATAAAAATATAATATAATTTAATAAATACATTTTATAATTAAATATTTATATAAGTATATTAAATAATATATTAAGTATTATTTAAGCTAAGAAAATTAAATAAGCTGCATAAAGCTTATAAATGCTTATCTTAATATACTTTTTATTAATATTATTTCATACCTTTTTATTAAATATAATAATTAAATTACTATTAATATTAAGTAAAAACTTTAAATAAAACTTAAAAGATTATAATATATTAAATGCTTATTTAATAATAATAAATAAATATATAAAAGCTAGTCTTATTATTTTAAATTTTATTAAATACTTTATATTAAAATAAGTAAAGTTATTCTTTTACTTTTTATTTATAGCTAGTTAAAATATATTAATAGCCTTAATTTTAAATAAAACTTTATATTAAATAAGTACTTTTAAAAAAAAACTATTTAAGTAAATAAATATTACCTTATTATTTTTAATTATATATTATTTATAAATAAATAAGCTTATTAAAAGATAAAATTAAATTATTAAAATAGCCTTATATTTTTTTATTAATAATAATATAAAAAAAGTATAAATAAATATTATCCCTTTATTATAAGTAAGCTTAAATAATATAATATTAAAAGTAATAAAATATATATTATTTTAACTTATTATAAATATAAAGCTTACCCTTAATCCCTTTATTAAGCTATTAATAAAAGAAATAACATAATAAAATAAAAGGGATTTTTAAAATTAAGCTATTATTATTAAAAACTTAGCAATAAAAAGAATAAAGAAATATTATAACTTAAGGAAAACTTAAGAAGAATTTTAATTAAAAGATATAATTTACCTTTAATTAAGAAAAAAATATATATTTAAAGATTTATAAAGGAAACTTAATCTTAAATATAAGGAACCTTTTTATATAATAAAGATAATAAGTAAAAATATATATAAGCTAAACTTATTAATGCATTAAAATATATACTTAATAATTTCTATTTATATATTATAAAAAACATTAAATTTAATTATAAACCCTTATTATTAATAAATATTAATATTAAGTTTAATATTAATTAAGGAAGATACTATTAAGTATAAAGATTTATATAAGTATTAAAAAATAAATAATAAAAAGTAAAAAGAAATAAATATTAAGTTAAATAGCTTAATTAATTAAGTATATATAATATAATTTTTAATAAAAATAACTTAAACTTTATAAGAAAGCTAATAGCTAACTTTAATGCTTTAAATAATATAAGAAAGAAAAAAAACTAAGAATAACTTATAATAATTTCTTAAAAGGAAGTAATAATTATATAATAAATACCTTTTTAAATACTTTTCTTTATATAATAAATACCTTTTTAAATACTTTTTTTTATAGCTATATTCTTAAAAAACTTATTTCCTTTTTTCACTTTTTATAATTATCTTGCTTTTAAAGAATTTGCTTCTTTTTTCTTTTTTTTAATTACTTAATGCTTTTTTTCTTGCATTAAGCCTCTTTTACTTTTTAATAACTTAATATTATAAAAATTATTTTAAATATACTTTTTTATTTAATATAAGCATTTATTAATGCAATTTTTATAAAATAATAACCTTATTTATAAAATAATTAATAGCAACTTACTTAAAATAATAATTTATATAAGTAAATAATTACTTAATTTATAATTACTTAAGCTTGTAAAGTATAAATTAATTACTTATATTTAAAATTTATTTTATATTTTACCTTAAATACTTTTCTTTTTCTTTTATTATATATTAAGGAAGCTTATAATATACTTTTTATAAACTCTTAATAATAAAATATATCTTTTCCTTATTAATCTTAATAACTTTATTAAAAGCCTTATATAAAATATATATATAGCTTTAAAGTTAATATACCTTTTTTATAAATTATCTTAATTTTTATTTTAATAATAAGCATTATATAAATTATTATTAAAGTTAACGTACCTTAAACTTAAAAAGCCTTATTTATTTAATATATATAAATAATAAGTTAAAAGCAAAAGCTTATAATTATAATTAATTAACTTCCTTAATAAATTACTTTTTAAATAATATTCTTTTTAAATAATATATTTATATTATATCCTTATAAATCTTAACTTTTTTATATCTTTAATAAGCTAATTATATTTTTAAATAACTTAATTACTTTTTTCTTTAATATTTAACCTACTTATTTTCTTAAAAATTAATACCTTTTTTTTTAACATTTAATTACCTTACTTTCTTAAAATTAATACCCTTTTTTATTAACCTCTTTAATATTTAATTACTTTATTTTCTTAAAAATTAATGCCTTTCTTTTATTATTACTTTAATAGCTAATTACTTTTCCTTTTTAAAAATTAACTTAATTACCTTTATACCTTTAATTATTATATAAAAAAAGCATTATTATATTATTTATACCTTTTTATTATTTAATAATAAAAAAGCTAATAAATAAACTTTTAAAATATTATAATATTTTTATAAATAATATGCTTATTAAGTATATCTTTAATTATTTTATAATAAACTCTTTATTTAATATAAATATAATTAACTTAAATATTTATAATATCTTTTATTATTATTATAATATTATTATTATATAATTAATAATTATTATAATTATTTAAGGTATATTAAAGTTATATATTAATAATAATTCTTACTTAATTAATTATAAAATTATTAAAAAAATTAAATATATACTTTTTATTTAAAATATCCCTAAAACTTAAGATAATTCTTAATTTATTATTATAAAAATATAAGAATTTATAATTAATAAATATTTATATTTCTTGCTTAAGGTTATTATTAATTAATACTTTATTTTAAAAAAAGATACTTTATTATTAAATTTATTATTAAGCATATAATTAAATAGCTATAAGCTTACCCTTTTTAAGATATTAAGGAATAATTAAGTTTTTTATAAATAACTTTATAATATTTAATAAGTAAATTTATATACTTTTTATATATTTTTTTAAATAACTTAATACTTAAAACGTTTTTTAATTTACTTATTATATTTAATAATATAAACCTAAAAATAAATATTATTTTTATTAATATATTAAGGAAAGCTTATGTTATAAAAGTAAAGCAAGTAATGCATTATAATAAATAAGAATTATTATAGCTTTATAATTTAAATAAATAATATAATGCCTTATTTCTTTATTTTAAATGCCTTAATAAAAAGGATTTTATTAAAATAATTTAATAATATATAGCTAAGTTTATAATATAATTATTATAATTAATAAAATAATAATACATATTTAACATTAATAAAACTTATTTATTTAAGTTAAAATTAAATAAGCTTAAAATTATTAATTAAGCTTATAATTATTAATATAATATAATATATAAAATAAACTTTTAACTTTTAAGCTAAAGATTTAATATATTATTTTATTAATAAACATTTTATAAATAATGCCTTTAATTTTAATATTTATTTTAATAATAATAATATAAGGTTAAGGTATATTATTATATTTTTATAACTTTAATAAGTTATATAATTAACTACCAGCTTTATAATTATAAAACTTATTACTTTATTTTAATTTTTAACCTTAGCTATTAATTTTCTTATTTTAAGGTAGCTTACTTTAAAATAAGATTAAGCAAAATCTTATTAATTAAAAGTAGCTTAATTTAAATATATTATAACCTTAATTCTTATAAGTTATTAACTTTTATTATAACTTAAGAGTTTTATTTAATTAAGTATTATTAACGTAGTTTATTATTAAGTGGTTTGTATTAATAAGTAATTTAATTTTATAATATTTGCTAACTTATATTAACCTTAGCACCTACTTAATGCAAAATATTTAATAAAATTTAGCATTAATTAATGCTAACTATTTTTAATTGCTTATTTTTAATTAATTTTATTAATTTAAAGGGGTTAGCATGGTTGCAATGCTAATTTAAATAAGCTAACTTTTAATAAAAAACATATACTTTGCATTAAATAATGCTAACTTTATTATTAAAAACATAATTTACTATAAATTATTAATATATATATATTTATATTAATTAATATTAATTAGGCTGGATTTACTATAATATAGTTAGAATTTAATTAATTAAACCCTTTTTTATCTTTTTTATAAGTTTTTATATTATGCTTAATTTCGCCATAATTACCATAGCGTCTTTTAATTAATTCGCCGTAAATTAATTTTTTTATTTTATTATTTATTTTATTAGCTAGCTACTTTGCCTTTTATTTTTTTTAAATAAGAGCTTAAAATTCCTTAATTATAAGTGCTTCTTTAAGCTGCATTTAAGTTTTTTTAGCTTGCCGGCGTTTAATAAGTATTATATTAGCCTTTTAAAGTATATGGATTTGCTTGCTTATAAAAGTAATTAAATGCATTATAGCTTATGCCCTCTTTATTATTTAATTAATAGCTTTTATAATTAATATAAGGAAGCTCTTTTAATAAATAAAGATCTTGCTCTTAATAAAACTTAATTATTAAATAATTTATTAAGCATTTAATGATATTTAAAACTTTTATTTTTAAAAAGAAATAGAGAAAAATTATATTAAGGTTTATAGGCGGATATTAAGCTTGGAAATTATAAAATTAAGGTTTTAAGGAGAAATTTTAACTTCTTTAAATATAAACTTAATTTTTTTGCTATAAAAGTCTTATTATAAGCTGCTTTAAATATAAGAAAGAACTTAAATTTAATAATATAATTAATAAAGGCTTAAATAAAAAGGTTAATTTTATTACTATATATATACTTTAAAGGCAAATATAATGCAATATTTAATAGCTAAAGCAAGTAAGATAAATATAGCGATATATTAATAATAATAATTTTATTATCCTTGCAATATTAATTAAACTTAGCTAATATATAGCTTTTATAATTATTTATAATTAATATTTAATAATTAGCATTTTCTTTAATTTAATATGCTTATTAAAATATTAAATTTATTTTAAATTAATTTTATTATTTATTTATTTATTAAAAGTAAGCTTAATAACTTAATTATTTAAAAAACTTAATTTTATTACTTAGCTAATAAAGTAATAAATACTTTAAATAATTATAAATAATAAGATTTATAACTTACTTATATTAATATATTTAATAATAATTACTTATTCTTAATTATTAAGCTAAATTAATTTAGCCTTTTTATATTTATTAATATATATAATAATTATTAATAAGGTAATTATGCTTATTATAAAGTTAATTTTATTAAAGTTATAAAGGTTATTATTAATAATTTAATACTTAGCTATTATATTATAAAGTAACTTAAATTAATTCCTAATAATCTTTAAAATTTTATAAAGGGCTCTTTAATAATTATAAAGATAATTAAACTTAGTTTTAAGGCTTAATTATATATTTATAAAGCATTAAGCTTAATACTTATTAATAAGTTTAGCATTATATAATGCTAATAAAAGGTTAGCTATATCTTTTATATTAAAAAGTTATAAAGAAAATCCTTAAATATTTTAATTAATAATATATTAAATAAGTATTTACTTTTTAATTTAATTAAATTTATATTAATTAATGCATATATCTTTATAGAATTATTATTAATTTATTTTATAAAATAAAGTAATTTTAGGGATATTAAAGATTTATATAGCTTAAGCTATATTAAAAGGTTTTATATAAATTCTTTTTAAATTTTTTAATAGCTTAAATAGCTAAAAGAATTTTATTATCTTTTAATAAAAAATATATATTATATTTATTAGTTTTCAATGCATTAAATATTTAAGTAGGTGGATTAAAGTAAGATTAACGCGAAAAACTAAGGCGCGATTAGCATTAAAAAGAGGCCCTTATATTAAAACCTTAATGATTCCTAGTTATATTATAATTACGCCAACCCCTTTAAATTAATAAAATTAATTAAAAATAAGCAATTAAAAGTAGTTAAAATTAATTAATGCTAAATTTTATTAAATATTTTATATTAAGTAAGTGCTAAGGTTAATATAAGTTAGCAGATATTATAAAATTAAATTACTTGCTAATACGGATTACTTAGTGGTAAACTACGTTAGCTTATTTTATAAATTATAAGGATAATAAAGAAAAGGATAAGTAAAATATCCTTATATTTAATTAAAAATATTATAATTACTTATCTTTATAATATAAGTATGAAAATTAAAGCAATAATAATATATATAGTTAAGTTAATAAGTTCTTTATAAAGGAAAACTTATATAGCCTTTAAAGCAAATTATATAAGCATTAAATAAGCAATATATATTCAGCATTAATTTTATTACTTAAGCTTAATTATAATTTTAAAAGCCTTGAATAGAAAAGTAATTTTAAAAGTTTTTAAGAAAGAAATAAAAATAATATTTTATATATTATAAATATATATAAATAAAACTTAATTAATATTAATAATAAAAACCTTATATATAAAGAATAATAAGTATTTTATATTAAGTTTAATAATTATTATATTACTTTAATTATTTTATTTATATTATAAGTTAAATTAATTAAGTTAATATAATATTTAAAGTAAATAAACCTTATAAATAAACGCTTATAAAAGTAATAAAATATATAATAATATAATAACTTTATTTAGAAATTGCTTTATAATTAAAGTAAATTATTATTATTATTTATATATATTATATTAAGCTTAAAATAATATAATATAATTATTAATAAGCTTGCTTTAATAATTATATATATTATATTTAAATATAATAAACTTATAAATATTATTATTTTTTATTTAAGGTAATTATTATATATATATTTATTAAGGTTTATTTAATAAGGTAAGGGCTTATTAATAAGCATTAAATAATTATTTTATATATAACTTATAAGTTCTTTAATGCTTTCTTATAAGGAAAGTATAAAGGTAAGTTATTTATTCTTTTAATTTATGAAATTACTTAAATTGCTTTATTAAGAAGCTTATGGCTTACCTCCCCTATCTTAATATATATAAAAATGTAATATTTATATATTAATATCTTATTTTATTATATATTTAAAGGGTTTTTTAAAGGTTATAAGGCTTAAGGTGTTATTTAAGTGCTTTAAAGGGCGTTAATTATAAATAAGGGCTTTTTAAAGGTGTTAATTAAGGGCTTTTTATGCTAGTTATAAGCAAGGGCGTTAATAATTAAGGGTGCTTCTTAAAAGACTTTTTTTAAGGTATTATAAGGAGGGCTTTTTAATATATTAGTTATAAGCAAAGATATTATTAATTAAAGGTGCTTTATAAGGCTTTATAAGGGTTTTTTATAAGTATGCAAGGGTTTTATATAATTGCATTAAATTAAAGAAAGTTATAAGGGCTTAAGAGTATTATAAGAAAGGCTTTTAATGTAAGGTTTTTAAAACTTAATTAATGAAAGCGTTTTAATTAATGTTAATTACTGCTATTAAAAGTTAAGTAAAAGCTATAAATTAACTTAAAGCTTATTAATTATTATTAATAATATTATTATTATTATTAAGGTAATTTATATTAATAAAATATAATTAAAAGTTAAGCATTATTATAAATTAATAAAGCTTAAAAATAATAAAATTATTATTATTAAATAATTAAATATTAAGTAAAAGCTATAAATTAATTTAAAGCTTAAGAAAGATAAAATTATTATTATTACTTTATTATTAATATAAATCTTTTTATTAAACTTAATATAAATAAATATAAAAAGAATAATTTATTTCTTTAATATTTAATTATTTATATTTATTAAGTAAATATTAATTAATATTAATTTAGCTTTTATATAATTAATAATAATTAAATATAAGTTATAATAAAGTTATAACTTATATTTATTTAATTATAAGTTAGTTAAGGTAATTATATATTATTATATATAACCGTTAGCTAGCAGCTAGCTAGCGTTAGCTGGCAGCTATTATTAATAAGATTAGTTTAAACCATATACCTTTAAATTTATGCATTATGTATGCGCACTTATTGCATGAGCACGTTATGCCTATATGTATTATTCTTATATTTTCCTTTATTAATTTTAAAATTTTAAATTTTAATTTTAATTTTAAGCTTTAAATAGCTTAAATTTAAGCTTAAAGATTAGCATTATTTTTAAAAATATATAAAAGTAATTAATAAAGATATAGCTCTTATTATAAATCTTATATATATTATTAAGATTTTCTTTTAAAATAAATTACATTTCTTATAATCTTTTTAAAACTTATATAATAAATTAAGTTTAATTAAGCTTTTTTAATATAATTTTATTTTTTTTATAATATTAATATTTCTTTTATTATTATAGTTTTTTAAGTTATTATAATAATTATTTATACTCCTTTTATAATCTTTATAAGTTTATATTATATGCTTAAAGCTTATAACTTTTTATAAAGAAAGTTTTTAACTTTTTAAAACTTAAAAGTTTTATTTATTATTTTTTATTTTCTTATTTATTAAAATATAATTATAATTAATATTATACTTTATATAGCTTATAATAAATTTAAAACTTATATAATTATTTATTTTACTTTTATAATTCCTTATTAAATAACTTTAAATATTATAATATTTTATTTATTAATTTATATTAAGATTTCTTTTAAATAATTTAATAATTTTAAAGTATTTTTATATAAAGCTTTTATTAATAATAATTTATATCTTTATTATAAATTTAAATATTATTATTAAAGTAATACTTTAAATAAATAATAATTTAATTTATAATTAAAGGTAATTATTTATAGCATTTATTTATATAACTTTTAAATAACGGTTTATTTCTTAATATACTTTAATTCTTTTAATTTATATCCTTATAAATTAAAATTATATATTTTAAAATTAACTTTAATAAATTTAAATAATAATTATTAGCCTTATTATTTTTCTTAAATAATTTTAAAATTATTTAATTTAATATTATAATTATTAATTATTTAAAACTTAGTACTTTAAATAATTATAATTATTTTAATATACTTTTATAAGTAAATATTAAGTTTTTATAGCTTTAAAAAAAGTTTAAGTTAATTATAAATATAATATTTAAGTTTATAAATTTTAATTTAAAGGTTAAATTTATAATTTTAATTATTTTACTCTTTTAATTTAATTAAAAAGGTATTTTAAGTTTTATAATTAAGTTTTATTATTATTTTATTATAATATAAGATAATAAAACTCTTAATTATTAAATTTTATATACATTATATTATAAAATCCTTATAAATATAATTAATCTTAATAATAAATATAATAATTACTTAATTTTTATTTCATTTAAAGTTAATTTATAACGAGGGCTGGTTTTTTACTAATAATTTTAATGCCTTAAGCATTTATTGTAATTATAATTATAAATTTATAGCAAATTGCCATTCCTTAACAAATTCACCGGGAATTTACCATAAAACTATTTAACTACAATATATTTATTATTAATTAGGTTTAATAGAAATACCTGTTATGGGCTGGCCCCAGAGGGGCTGCAGGCTGGCTAGCGCCTTCTTCCATAAGCTGCAAAGCAGCAACCATTTGCGCCAAAAGGTACGTAATAATCCAAGCTCCCTTGGATTATCTAGCCACACTATATAAGGCTTGGGCAACAGCCCAAGCCCATCACAATACCTAGCAATATATAAGCGCCGTACCGTTATAATAATAACTTTATAAAATAATTATAAATAATTATTAAGGAAAGTATTTTTTATTTTAACTTTTATTAAAATTAACAGCTTTAAAGTTAAGTATTAATTATAATATTAATTTATTTAATTAAATTTTCTTAAAACTTTATTTTTATAATTTTTTAAAAATCCTTTAAGAAGATATATATTAATATAAATGGAAAACAATTAAATTTTTAATTAAGATTATATTTATAAGATTTATTTTATAAAGAAATTAATTTAATTTTTATTATGTTATTAATTTTTTAATTATTAATTTTACATTATTTATATTAATAGTTTATAAAGCCGTTAAAAGCAGTTTTTACTAGCTTAATTTATATAGTTATTATAAAGCTATTATTATTTTCTTAGCTATAAGTTATAATTATATTTAAAACTTATTATTATTAATATTGTATTATTTTTTTAAGCTAAGTTTTTAAGCGTTTATTATTATATAAAGGGATTGGATGCATATTGCTTAAGAAGCATATGTGTACAGATTAAAAACGAGACCACCTAATAATCTCTTCATGAGTGGGCCAGAGTTTGGCTACTAGTAAAGTGTTGCTCTCTACGGTCTCTTCGTAGTGGCAGCTGGCGGTGCACCGGACGCCTGTTTTGGCGCGCCACTTCCAAGGAGTCCACCTAAGAGCGCGTCGAGGCCCTGAGGAGATCCACTCGCAGAAGGAGCGGCAGTTTGGCCACCTGTGGCTGCGGCACCCTCCTTTTGATACGTACTATTTGAACCGGTTAGCTTTCCACTTAGGGGTTCAGGGAAAAGAGAGCCTGTGTGCTTTTCGTAGGAACCAAGGCAAGAGATATTACCCAAGAAGCTGTCCGGCAGCCTTATTGCACTGACCGCCGCCCTGAAGACCTCGTTAGCATGCTTTGCCCATGACCAATTTGTGTTTTAAATTTGGTAAGTGGATGGATTTCAAATACGCTGTTAAGTTGTGAAATCAAACCCGTACGATTCGCTGATCTTTATTGACACGCGAAAGTCCCTTCTCTCACTGCCAGCAATTATTTGGGCTTACCAAAGTACTTGACCACTATCAAGAGCCGCAGTGGGAATTATACCATGACAAACACACAGGTGGGAAAATGCTCTGGTCAAAAACTAGCATAACCAAGAAGGCATAGTGCAGCTGCTACGGGGCATCAGTAAGCCCTTTAAGACAGCAAGTAATGTGTAAGAGGTATAAATTAAACAGCATGACCGCAGCTCGTGAAGTCGAAATATCCTTGGCCCACATCTAGATTCATCTTGACAAATCTACTTTCATCCTGTGGCCTTCAACTCTGTCGTCCCTGACTCTGTAATGATATATATGTAGTCTCTAGTCCTGTGGTTTCTAATACTTCAGGTCCAACTGTATGAGAGATACGTGCCATCCATCTAATCGCCTTGGTCTGATGTAGACAGCAGCCTGCGTAAGGCTTAAGAGGCTGTATGAGTGATAAAGACACCCTTACCTAATCTATGCCTCCAAGATAGACTCAACCTTGGCTTCTTTCTCGATAATCGCCGGAGGCTTGGCGATCTTTTGGCGGAATATGTGTCGCTTGATGAAGTATGGAAGCCAAATGGTGAGCTCATACGAGATGAAGTCCTTTGTGGGGACCGAAAAGACCTCTGCAGGAAGTTAGTTGCAACGTGTGAAAACGCATGTAGTCTTGCTTACGGTCTATTTCCTCCAGAGTAAGCTGCTTGGTCTCTCTGACAAAGCAGAAAATCATGAACCAGGCGATCAGATTTAGACCGGCATAGAAGCCAACTGCGTGCAATGTTAGAAACGGCCCGATCAGATGTCGTTATCTTGCAAGACTTACAGGCACCTGTTGGTGTCATCACTGTTTTCATTCGAGGAAACGTGAGACTCAAAATTCCGGCTGCAAAATTCAGTCAGCTAAGTTCATCGAGATGCACAAGAACTCTTACCAAAGGTGTTGTTGATGCACACAGCCCATGCCATACCCTGCTCTCGCTGGATGGTCGGGAAAACTTCGGCAGAATACTGAAAAGCTACAGGACCCTCACCAAGGGAGTAGCAGATGGTGAACAGATAAATGAATCTGGACATGGTCGGTCAGCCACACCCTGTTGTACTAGAGCTTTCAACACTTACAGAACAACAGGTCCCAACTGTTCCCCTCTACTGCCTGTAGTCTTTAAGAGAGACAGGCCTGCGGCCAATAAGAATATACACATGAGAGGGAAAGTCTGTCTCATGGTTAGTTGCGCCTCAGAAATGTTGGCAAGAGCGAGGACGTACGATCAAGGTTAAGGTACGTCGTCCTTTAGTGTCAATCAAGAAGAGTGTAGGAATCGTGAAAACAACTTGTATGGCGCCGTAGCCCAGAGACGCATATAAAGCCTGTGTTGCAGAGTAGCCGACGTCCTGAAAGATCGTCGAGCTGTAAAATGAGATGACTGTGAAGAATTAACCAAGTGATCCAGGAGATAGGGAGTGCCTGACTAACTGTTTATGCCACACATCTGCTGAGCTAACATGACAGTTGATGCGCCGTAGTTGGCTCGCCTGATCCTAGGCACTGCAAAGCAGTCCCAAAGACGGGAGAAATAGGTAGAGCCGGCAGCCTCCTTTAATTCCTCCTCATAGATGACATAGGAGTAGTAGAAGTCCCTGGCGGCGATGATCGGATGGGCTCTGAGTCGCAACATTGATTTGAATGCCTCAGCGTGCCTACCATGCTTCATAAGCCAGCGAGGGGATTCGGGGCAGAAGAAAATTCCAATCCCGAGGATCAAAGATGGAATAAAGGCGGATCCGAGTTGCAGGCGCCACGCGATAGCACCGGTGTCCTTGACGATAACGTTGGCGCAGAATCCCAAAAATATGCCTAGTATATCCTCAGATCAGTACCACATGAAGTGACTGGTAAAAATGGGAAACCTTTAGAGATCTCACCTGCTACGACCCAGAGCTGCCAGAACATGACAAGAGCTCCACGGACGCGAGCCGGGGCCATCTCTGCAGAGTATATCGGAACAGTGGCGTTCTTGGCACCAATGCCAATGCCCATGACAAACCGCGCAGCGAATAGTCCTTGCCATGATTTCGCGAATCCGGATCCAATTGGAGTGGCGGTCAGACAGGCAGCAGTGATGAAGATCTCGCCTCGACGGCCAAAGTAGTGGTTTAGAGGGTCGACAATGAAAGCACCGCTATTGAGGACGTGAGTGGTCATGGTCTACAATCAGTATTCATGAGAACTTACATGAGACCCGCCGTCAGGAAGATGATGGCGTTGATCACACCCACAATCCACTCGTCCCGGCCCTTCCCGTGGATCCCAAACTCCTCAGGGAAAGACAAGTTGGCGCCGTTGGAGCCAGTCTGGTCCCATCCCTGAGTAGCAGCTCCGACCGCGCAAAGGCCGATCGAGTACCACAGCATCTTTGGGCCGTGCCATTTGTGGGCTTTCTCATAAGCAAGCGCCGTGCGCTCCGCCTCGTCGAGCTCTGAGACCGAGTCGAACCTGTCTGGGTCGCGGGCAACGAGGGCGGCTCGACCGAACAATGCGGCATGCTCACTCATCCCGTGGGTCTCCGCAAAGACACGAGCATTCTCGACGGTCTGTTCGGCGGAGTGCCGCTTCAGCGGGTTTTCGACAATGTTCATAGCAACGGACTTGCGACGGCCGCTGTTGTCCCCGACATGGTTGACTTCATGGTGTGTCTTCTCCCCGACATCGTCGACTTCATGGGGTGTTTTTTCCGACATTTTGACCTGCAGCTGGGAGACGCAACGGCAAAGCTCTTCAAGACGGTTGCAAACTAGATAACCGAGGGGAAAAGTCGGTAGAGCGTGGCCAGCCTTAAATGTAATCTCTGCCCGCTTGCGTTCGAAGTGATCTGCAGATCTTCTCCGCAATGCGGCCTAGGCTGGAAGCTGCAGGACACAGTAAGAGTTCCCCATGGGGTCACACAGGTAATTCCTTCGCATCCGCGCGTACCCGGAAACATGACTTGTGCTTCCAAGGTTCGCTGTTTTCGGAGACATCGGGCTAAAATCATCCCGGGATCGCGGTCGAATAATTTCATGAGCTCATGTGCTCATGAGACAAGACCCTAGGAGGGGGATCTCACGTCAGGGCCGAGTCAAGATAACGGTAAGCTTTGCCCCCTCGCTCACCACATGCTTGGTCGCTAACAAGCATCGACCGGCGCACACGGCGCGCGCAGAAGAAACTCGGCACGTCTTGGTCAGGTCTGGACCATTTCAATTTCTCTAGGCAGTGCCTACCAAGACCACTCACTATACATGCACTCCCTCCACATTGCAAAAGGACCGAGGTCGTCACAACGCGCCAAGATTCCAACATCTGCACCACCTTTCGCAAGCGACGCGGAGAGATAAGCTTCAGGCTAGCGCGAACATGCAACCGCGGAGCTGGTGTCGAATGAAAGTGCGCGAGCGGGCCGAAGCCACACTTCGTATTTTGCTCATGACACATCGAAGCCACGCACCAGCGTCCCGTCTCGTCCAACACCTGCAATTGGTCGGCAGGCGCGGAGCCTCGCTAGGCCCGGCACGTGTAGCACTTGAGTTGGCGGCCTAGCAGGCTACTGGCAGACTTCTGGTATATCAGTGATGCCAATGAGACATACTGCAAAGGCCATTAATGGGCTCAGTCTGAACGGTGCCCAACGAGGCTGTTGGGTGCGTACCGGATAAGGCTAGACAAAGGATGCTCACAACAAGCGCGAAGATAACCACCCGTAGAGCACAACTCCGGCAGCCAAGAGGCTAGTGTGGCGCGATTTCGGAGCCAACCAGAAACGGATTTGTCTGTTGGCTTTCCGCATCAGTCTCGAGTATTGAATATCGTCCAAGAACATTTGGCATCCAATACCTGCCTGGCTCAACCGAGGACTGCCGGATGAGGCTTGGGCTACGCGAAAGCTGGGCAAACATCCATCAAACTCGACTTTCACGCGCTGAGTTAAATAAACGAGGTTGGGGATGCAGATCTGGCTCACACCAAGCCGTCATTGGTCTCATCTCCATTGCGTGCGTTGCGCAGGTTGCTGTGACAGATGAATCCACGAGGAAGATCGTTTTAGAGCGCATCAAATGCTCTCCAACGAATTTTTAAAATACCTTGTGAAAATTCATCAAGAAAAGCATTCTTCAACTCTACTTCCAGTGTTGCACAGAGGCTGGTCATTTCCCACATGTAGAATGGTTGAGACAAGTCACTCCAAAGTGGTCTCGTTTTTAATCTGTACACATATGCTTCTTAAGCAATATGCATTTAATCTCTTTAAAAAGTCAAGCAATTGATCATACGGCGAAGACCAGAATAGTTTCTATAAAATAAATCCTATAAATGCAATCCTAATTAAAAACTTAATCTCTTTCCATCTATATTAATATACATCTTACATAACCTCCGAAAAAGACACTTATTAAATAAGTATTATTATAGTTAATACTTAACCTTAAAGCTATTAACTTTAATAAAAATTAAAATAAAGAAATACTTTATTTTAAAATACTTAAATATCTTTTATAAAAGTATTATAAAACTTTTCGAGAAAATAAATTAAAATGTTTATAATAAAATAAATAAATACATAAAACATAATAATATTATACTTTATAAAATTATTATTTTATTCTTAATAATAAATTATTTTTAAAAGGATTAAAAGAAAGTAAAAAATAAGGATAAAAGAAATACTATAATATTCCTTTAAAAGAAGGGAATAAAGATATATATTAAGCCATTTGTAACTTTATATATAAGCTTAGGGCTGCTAAGGGATAATTAGAAAGCTAAGCAAACAGCAAATAGACCAATGGACAGTTGATTTAAAAAACATAGTGTGGCCGAAGCTAAGTCACTCCAAAGGTCCCCGCATTAGTGTTGTGCAACCGGCGTGGGCGAACGTGTCTAAGCGCCCGGGTGTGACGTTCAGCATGTCTTGCCTTGGTGAACATGATGACAAGGCAAGATGGACGAATGAGGCTGCTCGGGGCTTCCGAGACCCGCTACTTTTTCACCAACACCTTCACATGGTTTCCAATCCTCCAGCGGAATTCCTCAATTTCTTGTTTTCTTGTCAAGCCCAACAGGTTCCGCGGGTATACGTGCGAAGCAATGACATCGTTGACAAGTAAGCCGTTCAAAGGGCCGCCTTGCAGTGCAGCGTGAAGATGTCCAGAACTAGTCACTCAACGCTAAGAATGGTCAACCGGAGACCAACAAGCGCATGAACGAAGTGCTCGCGAACGTGAGGTACCGGGCATTTTGACCTCATCCTGCGAATTTTGCTCGCCAGCCATAACCGCCCGTCCTGGGAACGGCTCATGGAAGAATCCTTTGCGGGGTCGAATCCCTGCCATCTTGTTCCTTATTGCTTTGGGGTCATGTGTACGCTGAACTAATCACCCTCGTCCTCTGGCGACTCGTCATCTCAGAGCCGTACGTTATATGTGATAGAAGAAGGATGCTGTCGATCCACTCTACACTGAATTGCATCGGAGATGGTTTCAGATTTGCAATCTTGACCACTACTTTGGACTTGCTAATATTGAAACCGGAAAAGATCGGAACGAAGCTGTCTCGAGGTGATTCGGCGCTGGCTGCAGCAAGTAACCGAGTGGTGAACATGCAGTCAGCACTGCTATCCCTGGTTGGTGGAGAATGGCCTGGCCATTGGAAAATGGGCTGACATCTGATTGAGGCTCATTTGGAGACTTATTCACTCGTTAGTCATACTCGCTATGTGTTTGCCGCTCCAAAAATCATGGTCTCACACCGTAAATCGTGCGGTAATGATTTGTAGCCTTACTGTTCATTGAGTGTTTGCTTGTTTCTGTGCGCAACGGCTCTGAGCACATAATGTGGCTGAGGCCCCTTTACATGGGTATGCACCACATGAGGTTTATGAGACGCGTCTTTTCTCTTATTAACAAACGAATTTTGACTGCTCCTGCTCATGCATGTACATGTCTGGGCTGTGTTTGTGATGTGTTCGTAGCCAGCCTGTATTTCGTCTGCCCAGCTGTCGGGTTGGGAAGGAAGCCATATTTATTTGATAGAAACACTTTTAGAAGCACACCAACGTTCTTCAATTTTCTATGGGGCTCATTTTATACCAGATCGCCGCTGTGGTGTATCCAGCAAACCAGTGGCAACAACTCAAGTTCCAAGCCATGTATCTAGCTGTCATCTGATATGGTATCGCTTTCCTGGTATTCTCCAATTTCCGAATCATCCCTTGGCAGTTCAGCCATCTCCAAGTCTCCGTTCATCCAATCTGTGACCGGGTTCTGAGTCGTCCAGCCTCTGATATATCTTGACGCTCTGCTCTCCGACGCCAGACTTGGCGTGACATCGTTCTCTCTGAAGATGTAGTCTAACTCTCTCATCGACATGATCTCGCATTCGGCGCCGGCTATCGATCCGTTCACATCGCCGAGGGTTAGAGTAGCATGCAGCCTACAATCTCGCAGAAAGTCCAGGACTCCGGCCCAGGGTCCATCCATGAGATATCCGCTCCACTGAAGCTCAACATTCTTGCCAATGTGATTGACCAACTTTCGCAGATCCTGAAAGTGGAATGGTCCGCTAAAGGATAATTCCTTCAGGCTCGGCCAAGAGCGCGAGAACAGTATGGGTGCGATGCTGGCTATCGGTTGGAGACCGGAATCGAACCAAAGGTCGATGCGTTGTAAAGAAGATGTTTGGAGTATTGTAGACAGGAAGCGAATGAGAGTTGGGATCGCCTCTGTCGAAGGTGGCCTATCATGACGCGCGCGGCAAGCGAATGCCTTCAGCTGCTGTGAAGAAGCCTGCATCTTGGAAGTCTCGACTTGATCTCTCGAAAATGAAGACAAGTTGTCTGGCAGGGGAACATCAATGTCCAGTCCAGTCAGACGAATCCCCGCCTCTCCAATGGACAAGAATATGTTTGGAATCACGTCGACCGGCGGGGACCCCAGCCCGCAGTACCTTGCTGTACTCCATGAGAAGCTAGGAGCCTGAAGCTTCAGCCTCAGCGTGTCCAGATCCTCCATATCCTCTGGATCGATGATTTCGGACTCCCAATCAGGTCCGGAAACGGGTCCAATGTCCTCATCCTGAATGCTCAACCATATGGCAGTTGGCATTCGCATCATTGCAGAGACAATGTCCTGCACGAAAGGCCCGTGCTGTAGAAGGAGTTGGGATTCGTAATGCTGTCTGTAACACTCTTGCGCCACCCTCAGCAGGACATGCTCTGGGCAAGTCTCGTCCAGACCGCGTCGGGTCGCTTCATCGAAAGAATCAGCGAGAATGGTGCCTCGCTCAATAGCTCTCTGCAAGGCTTCCATGGACATGTTTCCTCTCGACATGGTTCCAAGAAGGTGTCGATGCTGGACACTCAACTCCCAGAAGTTGATATAACCTCGCATCCTGGTTCCCTGGTAGCGCGCGAAGGCTTGGATATCATTGGAGATGTCGGGGTCAAAATGGCGTCCAAGGCATATCTTAATGGCACGAATGCCTTTGCTAATTGTCGAATGTCGCGAGATTCGGTCGAGTCGAGCAAGCGACTGGGGAGTCATGTCGACCTTGACATGGATCATGAGAAGATGGGAGCTCGTGGCACAGAAACGCCTGCACGTCAAGCGCAGCTTCTTGACTTGGTCGACATCGCCCCCGTTCATGTCGTAAAATGCAAGCTTATACATACTTTTGCATCCCCTGACATAGAGGAAAATGTGGCGCAAGAGTTCGTCTGGCAGTTCTAGAATCTTCAAAGGTCTGAGAAAAAAGCCGAACCGCCTCGTTGATCGTGCGGCGTGTGGTGTCTCTCAGTCCCTCCAACCTGCTTTGGAGGATTTTCAGATTGCGAATTTCATCCTCGAAGTCCTCCTTGACGGATTCGTGTTGCCCCATCTCCATGATCTTGCATTGCAGGGACCCGAGACTTATCCATCGGTCGCCCGTGGCATCGACGGCGGCGTTGAGCTCGGTCAACTGCTTCCAGAGCATGTCCACAACGGGATCCTGGGGGGCGCTATATTGGGCGGGAATCATGTTTGTGGAGTCCTAGGATTTGTGTTTGTTTGTATAAGTTGCTCCTGAGGAATGTTCGCAGAAAGAGAAGCGAGGATGAACGGACACCTCCACAGGCTAACGTGTGGAGCAGCCGTGGGCACGATTTGCAGTAGAGCTGGTCAAGTCAGCCAACAGATGCTGCTGAAGAGGGAGAGACAGGAAGAGGCCAAATGGTCTGCAATCTGGGCAACAAATACTCATCAGAGTGGCCCGTGAATGAAGGGTTGAGGGAATGCCACATTCACCGTACCACATATTTGTGCAAACAGTCTGTTACGATGCATCTATACCTGAATCCCAGGCTATCCTTGTCACAGCAGTATGCAGACGTGAATCACAATGCCTTTGCTTCAGTCACTATGCAGCTGGCCGGCGGTGTGGTTGCCCTTAGCCGTTAAGACTTTGAAGCAAACGGAGGCAACTTTTGCTTCCCTCTTTGTTTCTCAGCTAGACAACCCGTCGGACGTTGAGCTCAGACTCCCTGTGGTAGTATGCCTCTGTTTTGCTGCTGCTCTTCTCTTTTCGGGTAAGCTACCGCGAATTGATGATTTCTCAATGAACCTGTAAATATGAATTGTCCTATGCCAATCTAAAAGGAGTGTGGTGGGTATTTCGCGATGACAGTAATCCAGACCCAAACAGAAAAAAAAAGGAGTGACCAAGCTAAGTTCCTCCTCAATGCCAGTATGTTTTCTGGTCTCCATTCCCTAACGCCAAATCCTTGCCCTTGCTCACTGTCATGATCAACTCGATGTTTCCTCTTGCAGCGGGAGCCGGTCCGTGTGCCGAGCCTATTCACCCACTTCCTAGCATCCTGCCGTTATTGGTTTCATCTGGGAACCTAAGCTCGCTCGACATGAGTAACCTCGGCCTGGTCCTGGTCATAGGATGGAGGCAAACCCTCCTGGTTCTCCATCAAGCCCGACTTTTCCTCGTCGACAGCAGCCTCCTTCTGGGCAGCCTTGTGATGGCGTCCGCCTGGGTGGAGACGGCAGCGGTGCTGAGGGAAGAAAGACTGCCCGCGAACAAACTTTCGGAAGAGACCGACGAGGACAGTTCCGACCAGCATGCTCACGACGGCTACCGTGACTCCAGCGACGATGCCCACAAGAACAGGGAGGATGATGTGCGAGGTCACCTTCCGGAAGAACAAAGACCAACCATTAGGGCGGTTGAACATTCCGTACTGCTCGTCGTGGTGGCTGGCAGGCTGGGTGTTGCCATGGTGGCCGTGGTTGCCGGCCTTACCGCCCATCATACCAGCACAGCCATGCATCTTCATCTTGTCGAGCTTATCGGCGATAATAGCCTTCCACTTGCAAAGGGTGGTGGTGCATTCGTCACCCTTCGGTGATGAGACGTTCTCGGACGCGGTCTGCTCAATCTTGGCAATCATGAGGTCGTCTTGTGGTGACTTGATCATGTTGACGCGAATGTTGGGGAGTCCCTCGACGAAAACCGAGCCAACTTCGATGATCTGGAGGTCAACGACGACAAGGTCCAAGTTGTCATCGGCCGTCTTCTGGACGGGGTGGATCTGAAGGCTGAAACCGAGTGGCTGCTCAACGATCTTTGGTCTTCCCTGGTGTCCTGGTCGGAACTTGTGGTGGCTAGGCAGTACCCTCGAGTTGTCACCGTCGTGCTTCTCGTCGCCCTTCATGTGTTTCTCGTGGTTCTTGTGATCTTTGTGGTGCTTGCGCTTGTCGGCAACTTGTGGAGCGACGAGGAGGTTGGTAAAGGGGTCGGAGTTGGGATAGAGCTCAAAGCCATTCAGCATCAGCCGGTCGGACTCGGCGGATCGATCGACGGAGAAGTCGAGTTCGAGGTGGCTGCTGTGCTGCTCGTGGTGCTTGGGCTTTCCGTGGTGGTTCTTGAACACGGGAGGGCATCCGGGGCAGTCGAGGCTGAGTGACTGGGTTTGTGCGAGGGCTGCACTCTCGAACGGAAGAGTCTCGACGACCTCAGCATCATGTGAGCTGACCTCAGGAGGGAGTAGGAAAGCGTGGGTGGCGGCAGAGAGGCCAGCCACGGCGAGGAGGGGCCGTAGTAGCATTGTCGTGGTTGATCTCCGTGGTCGGTGGTGGTGTGACGTGGGTAGACGATGAGTACGGCGAAAGGAGATGCAGTTGCTGTTCTCCCGACACTATCGGTGCGTAAAAGGAGATGGAAAGTCGATGAATGTGGTGATGTGGTGATGTGGTGATGTCGCGATGGTGGGTATAGAAGTGGGAGAAAGAGCAAGATAGTTGACTGCTGAAGGTGAAGCGTGATATGGTTGTTTCGAATAAGAATAGATCGGGCCTTGGGAGAGGAAGGCGCGGAACGTCAAAGAGGAGGGAGTGACAGGGATGCTTTGAGCAAGTGATGAAAGTGACATGTTCCAGCCCGCTACTCAGGCGACCCGTCCCAGCCGTCCAGCCCGTTGGACCCTCAGTGGCTCAATGTGCCCAGCCTTGGGGCGTCTGGGTGGTCGACCGGCGGCATTTGTCAGGGGATACGGTGTTTCGGCACGCGAGTGATCCCTGCAAGGTCTCGTCATTGCTGCCTGAGGCATCAGGATTTCCACGCCCAGAGGACCACTGTCCCCACTTTATGCCCGGGTACTAACGTGCCTTGCAGGAATGTACCTTCGTCCTGTACGCAAAGTACGCGCATACAGAACCGCAGTGACGGGCATCAAAAGCACTTTGGCTGCTCATCTCAATCTCTTTATCTCACCCTGCCGCCAGTCGACGTCATCTCCATTTGACAACAACGATCTGTACTGTAAACCTCGACTTTCTTTCTTCTGAGCACCCAGGCTGCCAGGAGGCCAGCCACTCGAGCGCGCTAACCACTGGAGCCTCCAAGCAAAACTGCCAGCCCATGCAGATCACGAGATGCTGACATCCGGACTTCCGCCGCTTCCGAGGGTGCCCCAGCTTAGAGCCCAGGTACCGATATCGCGGCACTCCGTTCAGGCACGAATCAACTAGCATACGTCAAGCATTCTAGCTGATTTGTATGGTGCATCTTTCATTGACCACGATGTCCCCAGGCCAGCACCCGTGACAACTCACGCATCCGTGACATGGCTATCTCGTCTGCAGGGGCATGAGAGCACTTCGACAAGCGAAGCATCAACGTGCCAGCTCAGAAAACCCCCGGGGTTGGGGTCAAACCCAGCAGCGACTACGTGGATTTGTATCGCACACATCCAATGCTGATCCATCCCCACGGATTGCTACAAGTTCAGATGACGTTCTGTGCAACCAAGGAATGGCCCATATTATGCATAATACCCATGACGCCACTTACACGCATCACAGGCCATGTTACAGACACGGGCCTTCCATGTCAGCATTATTGACAATGCAAATAATACTCCCATGCGATGTGGCATCGTCCGAGGTCCAACCAGGCGACCACGTCTCGCATAGCTCCGTAGTATGAAGAAGAAGTTAGCGTGGGAAATGATAATATGATGAAATGTTCAGCTCTCCTTAGATTGCTGGATATTGCATTAAACAGGTAAACCATGATGTCCCTACGCTTCTAAGGATCTCCACATTTCCACGTGTAGCCTCAGGCGGCCTAGGTTTGTCCATAAATCAGTGATTTATTTGAAGCCTTCGCTTGATGTTTCAACCATGTGTGTTGTCGAGAGCAAGACTGGCCTTGTGTGCGTGCCATTTCTCCTCATCACTGCATCAGAAATCCCCATGGTACAGATGCGCCATGCCAACAATAACGTCCCCGGCCCAGATTCCGGCCCCCCCCTGATCCCGGACACCCACTTTTTGGTGCACTCCCACCAAAAAACACTATCATTTTAAACCTCTATATTTAATTCTATTTAAATGCTAAAAATACACAGATTTCAAAATACTATATATAAATGATTATATTTAAAGTATATATATATATCATTTTATTATATATAATAAAATAGATTTTATAAAAAATTTTAAAAAGAAAATAAAAGAAATGTTAAGGATTATTAGTAAATACCATATATTCCTTAACACTTATATTTTAGCTTATATTTCTTTAAATATTATATTTACAATTCTTTTTAAAATATTATATATATATATAAATATATAATAATCTTATATAAAAGTTATATATATATAGAAAATTATTTATAATTTTTAAATAAAGTTTAAAACTTTTTCCTTATAAAGTTTTGTTAAGAAAATTAAAATCTTTAATTTATAAATTAAATTAAATATAATTAAATTCCTAATTAATAAAAATTAGCTTTATTATATTATAAATAATATAAATTTTAAAAGTTTATATTAATAATTAATTTCTTTAATAAAATATTAATAAAAATAAAAAAGATTTTAAAATATTAAATCTTTATTTTAATATTATTATAAATTTAATTATTATATATTTTTAATATATTTAATTAGTATTATATTTAATTATCTATATAAATTAAAAGAAAGTAGAGAAATAAGTGCTTTATAGTGTTTTTTATGAGGTGGCCGGGATCAGGGGGGGGCCGGAATCTGGGCCGGGGACGTTACCACTGCACAGCGTTGGGTTCAGATTCTCTCTCACACTAATATCTGTTGTGGGCTTAATCCTGGGAAATATCATGATACTTGGTACTTAGAGGGTGACAGCAGGGCTGAAATTCATTAAGAGTTGAGTCAATATCACTTGGTTGCAACAAAGTTGCTTCCATAGACTGCTAAAACGCTGGAAACGTGACCAGGCGACTGACTATAAGCGAACATGTATTTAAATATAGTAGCACCTCATCCCAAACATCTCAATTTCCAAATTTGGCACGTTCGTCGGGTCTTTCTCTCAGGCTCAGTGTGAAGAATGGAGCTCGGTTGGCGGATCGCGCCAACCGACTCGTACGGTTTCGACCGGGTTTGGTACAGAGTCATGCCTTCCTAAGCGACGCGGCCTCGACTGGAAGAAAGCAGAAAAGTTTGAATGGCCACAGAAAGAGCTTCGATTTTGGTAAAAGCGGTGTATGGTGCCGGTTTTGAATCGACTCAAGTGCTCATCGCTGGCAAGTCTCAGGGTTATTGAGATCTGCGAGCGTAGGTCTCACGATGAGCTTGCTTCGCGGGCGGAAGAGCTGCTGGTGGATTCCGGAGCAGATCAGACTGCGGGGACACAACCAGGCTCACGATCACTTTCTGTCGATCCAATGCGAGACCCAGAGGGTGGTGCTGGGCAGAATTGAAATCTAAGCCTCACTTTGCCTTGCTGTATGGACTGGACGCAAGTGCGCAGGTATGCGGAATGAATTTCTGTTCGAGGGTCAGACAGATTAACATCGTCAGATTTCTATACTTTATGCCTACCAGCTTCCTGTACCCTAGACCCAACACCTTACAACGTAAAGCATGTAACAAAGAAAAATCAACAGCATCTTCTGTCATTACAATAGCCTCACTGACTTGTACTCGTCAACATCATTGCGCCAATTCCGGGATTTGATTCAGACAGGGGAGCGGAAAAAGGAAGACACCCATCCCACCGAACAGGCTCTGGCAGATTTTGGTGATTTGGAATGAAATTTTGGAATGGAAAGAGGGCCGCGGAAGATTCCTCGCTTCGGCGGCAGGGCAGCGGGTACGAACCCCGGACGAGGCGCCCGGAGGAAGAGTCACGATCACGGCGGTGCGGTGCCGGAGATTACATTGCCTTTGGGGCGCGTTTATCCCAAGCGAATAAGTTCAAAAATTGGAAAGCAGTAAAAGCATTGTACGACTGAATAAGTGAATTTCTGATCTCCCAAGTATTGTCCTCTATTTGCCTTTGCTCCGTCAGCCCACTATGCTTCAATATATGCCCTGTTGGGTATCTCTATGCTTGCAATATTGAGAGCAGGATGATGGCATTCGTCAAAGCAGGCATGGGGTCTCCCTGGACACGAGCTTTTAGAGAAAGTAAACACAGTAGCGAGCCCTGCTACCCACTTAAGTAGTCTTGATGAGCAAGAGTAGGGCTCATCGGAAGGAGAAAATATCCAGCCCACTTGGGTATGCACGTCATGCAGCGGGCTCACATGACGTGCTCTACAAAGATTATCCTGATAGGAAATGCCCGGCACAGACTGGAGAAAGCGCTCGGATACCTGTGAAGAGATTAGCTCCGGCTATAAACCCCTGATGTGGTCCTGACAACCCTCCGGCCCTCTTAAATCCCCGACAATTATGGCTTCTAGAAACCTTAGACCCCAGATTCACACACGCCCCTGACCGGCACTTGGCACCACATGGCCGGACAGCCTTCGCGAGATTAGACGTGCTGCAGACTGCAAGTCATGCACAGCAGACACGTTTCTGTGACCAGGATCAACGATGTTCTGATACGAGAACGAAAACTGTCTTGCAAGTAAATGCTCGCTTGTGTACGGAGCTATGAATGGTTGAATACCAGCCGCAACATTTGTTTCATCGGAGAGATTTCTTTGTCTTAGACAGAACCAGACAGGTAATCTTCTCGAATGTTCTGCGCAGCATGCTGCCTACGATGCTACCGATAAGGTGCTCTGCACATATGCATGTGCCTAGCAGCCTCCCTGTCACAAAATATCCACCCGGAAACCACGAGTCAGAGGATCGTCCTCGCCGCACGAAAATCAACACATCCTTCGGACCGCTACGGGTCACACTGGGATCCAGTAAACATTGTCCCTGGATTATGGAGGAGAAAGTTCAATCCGCCCTGCCGTTTCAAGTCAGACCGTGGGGCCGCCAAGTCGGAGATAGATGCTGTGCCTGCTCCCGCTCAGACCGCATCCTCAACCGAATGGCATTCGCGCAGTCTCTTTAGAAGGGGGGAGCCCTTCCTATAACCTTCTTGTTTATGTTTCCGCCGCTGCTTCCGACCACACAGCTGGTCTGATGTTTCGCTCGTTTGTCACTCCGCTCCTTTAGACGATACCATCATCATGGGCGTCAGCTTTCCTCTCGAGAGGGCCGAGCAAATAACTGTGTTTGCAGTTGCTGTGGTCTTCGCCGTGCTTTCTGTGACTGCCGTGGCTCTGCGACTACTGAGCCGTCAAAAGCTGGGGCGATGGCTGGACGCTAGCGACTATTTGATGATCGGATCATGTGTAAGAGACACAATAATGAGATGTACCCCGGGGTAAAGAGGCCTGTTCTCTAACAACCTACAGTTAACAACGGTCGGCCTGTCGGTTATCATTGTGCTTGGTATGCTTCCCTGTTCATGCTCAAGCTACGCCAAACAAGGTATTAATTCTGTGATGCAGCTATACTCTATGCAGGCTTGGGCTTCCACGTTTCAGAGATAGTCGATAGATTCGGTCTCCAAAGCGGATCGGAAACATTCTTGGTTGTTGGTTGAGCCCTCACGACTGTAGCTTCGAACACTTGCACTGCCATCAGGTACTGACAAACTACAGCATCTCCTAGCTGCTCGCATAACGACCACGTTGAGCCTCGCACTTAGCAAACTTTCCCTCCTCGCATTATGCTGCAGAGTATTTACGGTCAGATGGTTCCGTACTGCGGCACATTGGACAATGGCCCTCATTGTGCTTTGGTGAGTCGTACAACCTTGATCGATGGCATCGACACCGGCTGATAACTTTTACAGGGCCATTGGAAATCTATTGATTATATTTCTCATTTGTCAACCGCTTTCATTCGGCTGGGACAAAACCCAGAACGGTAGGGACATATTCCTCTTGTGTCACCCTAAGGCAAAACAATCTCGCATTGCCATCTACATATTTTGTGGCTTGGGATGGTTGGAGTTGCGCGCAAGGCCCGAGGAGGTCATTGTGGTCCTCAGTTCTGATCCGCACCTACTTCCAACATACTATGAAGTCCTAGCTAACTTATCATTGCTCAAGGCCATTGTGGTCCCTCCACTGAGCTCTGGATTGTCGCGGGATCATTGAACATTGCAACAGATGTCATCGTGCTCGTCCTACCCATGCCTTATCTCATCAGGCTGGAGATGACAATGTACAAAAAGGTCACTTTGATGATAACTTTTGGTAAGTCTTTTCCACCCAACTTGCAAGGAAGTTTGCTAATATCTCCTAGGTCTTGGGCTCGTGTAAGTTGCAAGCCGGCATCAATGCTCAAACCTAAATGTCTTTTTCGATTAGCTAACCACTAAATAATCTCCAGTGTCTGCATCATCAGCGCCGTCAAAGTCGCCTTGCTACCCTCCGTCGATAACGGCGACATCACGTTCTCGATCCAACACGCCATGGTTCTGACAGTCCTCGAAGCAGCGCTCGCTGTAATCCTCGCGTGCATCCCCGTCTTGCGTCCCTTGTTCAGGAGTGCGATCTCCACGATGCGAACCAAGAGCCAATTGGGCAACTACAGCACCTCGGCCCGGAAGAGCCAGAAGCCAAAG
This sequence comes from Diaporthe citri, assembly GCF_014595645.1. Taxonomy (NCBI): domain Eukaryota; kingdom Fungi; phylum Ascomycota; class Sordariomycetes; order Diaporthales; family Diaporthaceae; genus Diaporthe; species Diaporthe citri. The sequence goes on along the minus strand of NW_025064846.1, from coordinate 6,554,930 downwards.
ACAGGAGGCTTCTCGGTGATTGAGGAGCAGCCACTGTCTCCAGCAGCTACCCAGCCAATGCCGAGAAGACCCGAGATCAGCTACTTCAGCGCCGAAGCCGTAAGAGCTAGTTGCAGCGAAAGCAAGGACGGAGAGGAGTTGGAGATGGGAGGGATTACTGTCAAGACTGAGTTCATTGCAAGGTATAGTCACATCAGTGCTCTGTCATAGACCGTCTATGATATAGGTCATCCGCTTGCTTGGAATACGAGTTATTGGGCAGGATACGCGGGGTCGTATCTAACTCAAATGTACAAAAGTGCTCGGCCTCCCCATATGTTCTGAGGGAAGAGAGCTGAATCGTGGAACTAGGATCGCAAAAGAATCTGCATAGACTGTAGTCTTTGTTCATGTACTAACCAACACTGGCTTCATGATCCTATCATTCTTCAAATCGTCCAGTACCTGGGGGAGATCCTCCAACTTGTAGTGCGAGAGCAACTTGTGGAAAGGGAACTGACCAGACCTCCAAAGCTTGATCAGACGCGGTATGAAGATTTGCGACACGGAGTCGCCTTGGTGTGTCCCTCTATAGGTCGCTCCCTTCACGAGCATCTCCGTCGTATGCAGGGAAGCCTGTGTGTTCCCACCCCCAATGGAGACCACCATCCCTCGCTTTTTGAGAGCAGCGAAACCTTCTGTAATGAGCTCTCCGAGTCCAGCACAGTCCAAGGCATAATCAACACCTCTTGCTTCAGTTATTTCCTTGAGCTGCGCGGCGACTGACCCTCGTTCCGACCCAAGCGAGCATATAGTATGAGTAGCAAGCCCTGGCGGGATCAAGTCGAGCTTCTTCTGTGAAATATCAATGACGATAACATGTGAAGGTGAGCATAGCCTAGCCGCCAGGACTGCGGCCAGACCAACGGCGCCGGCGCCAAAGATAGCAAAAGCAGCACCTGGTGGAGGCTTGCAGACGTTGAGCACCGCGCCTGCTCCCGTCTGAATTCCACAACTCAGAGAGGCGAAGAGCTTGAGTTCGTCAGCCGTTGCATCGACCTTGACTGCGCTGGTTTCCCTGGCCAGGGCCAGTTGTCCCATGGAGCTCTGGCCAAAGAATAGGGCACTCAGTGACTGTCCATCCGCTGCCGTGGCAAACTTGGTTGAGTCGTTGTCTTCGCGTAGTCCTCCGAAGTTCAGCTGCTCCATCCGCTCACAGTAAGGGTTGCCGCCCGTGACACAAGCATCACAAGACTTGCAGCTGCTGTAGTGCAGAACGACTTTGTCTCCTCTTTTGAATGCCGTGACCTTGGCCCCGACCTCTTCCACGATCCCGGCCCCTTCATGGCCCAGTATCATCGGCGGCTTCATGAAGAACTTGCCCTCGGCAGCCTTGATGTCCGACGCACATACTGATACTGCAACAGTCCGGACGAGTATCTCGTGGTCGCCAATCCGGTCGTAGTGTATAGTTTCAAGCGTGATTGGCCCGCCGGGAGAGCGGACCACGTAGGATTGGCCGGTCAAAGACATTGTGATGGCAGGTGATCTGTGAGGATGCTACCTAGGTAAAATCGTAGAGTACACAAGAGCTTTCAAGCAATTCATTGGCCAAGTTTCCAGGTCCGTGAGAGTTGTGGTTTCACTTAAGCTCCATGGTTGGCCGAAGCTCGAAGCCGTTCCAGAGGAGCTGACGGGTGCGGAGAATCCACCAGCGGACACATTTGGGGAGAGTTTCGGCTGTTGCATCGGCTTTAGGAGATGACGCAAACCTGCAGATCCGGCAAGAAGATCTAAATGAGAGACAACGGGAGACGGACAGTGCTGTATTACCTCTGGCACACGATGAAAACATCAGTAGCTGCTCCTACCTCTGACTTGTCGTACATGATTAATTTGACGGAAAAGTCAACTTCCGCCGGTCCATGTACAGGCCTAAGATAGACCGTCTTCGCACAGTTGTGTATTACCGACGGATAACAACCTCCGAAGAAGGGCTGACCGTTGTAGAAGAAATCAAAAGGAGTTGCCTGCGTTCTCTACATCTAGCAGAGTATTCTGCAGTAGCTTCACGTCAAGAGCAAAATTGTATCAATTATTCATCTTGTGCTATATAGGTGCTCCAGTCCTTAGAACTATTCTTTATGCGCTGTGTATCTCTCCCCAACGTAATTGAAATGTAAAGGAAATAAATCTGCTGACTCTTCGCTGAACGCCGAATACGAGAAATCAGGGTCATATCATCATCTAGTCATATCATGCTCAATTCCCACCGCCCTTCACAACCAGCTTGCTCTTCTCCGCCGCGGTGGTAGCCACCTGGGAGATGCTCGACGCGTTGGTCATGTCGAAGACAGAGACCTCCGCCTTGAGCTCCTTCGCTATCCACGACCGCAACTCGACCGCCACCAGCGAGTCGACCCCGTACGCATGTAGCGGCTTGCCAGCATCCAAGTTCGACACATCGACGCTCAGCACGCGGGATAGCTTGAGCAGGAGCGCCTCGAGAACCACCTTCTCAGCCTCCTCCGGCGACTTAGCAGCTGTAAGGAGCGCAACGTGGTTGACGGACTTCTTCGCGTCGGTCGTGCCCTCCGCGGCCGCCGCGGTGGCGGAGCTCGACACGGCGAGGTGGCTGAACAGGGGGTCGAGCCTCCAGGTCGGCAGCTCGTGGCCATCTGCGGCGGTCTGTTGTGGGAGCCAGAACCGCGGCAGCACCTGCGACCGGACGATAGGCACGGAGCCCTCGACGGGCCGGCAGTGGTAGTCGAGCGCGGCGTGGAACTCATTCTCCTCCATGAAGGCCCAGCCCATCGAGCGGAGGTGGTCGAGCAGTTCAGGACGCTCTTCCACGTATCCGACTCCGCGGATGATGGGAAGGTCTAGCGAGACGGCATGTGCGCCTTGTGACGCAAGATGGCGGGCGAGTGCGTCTTGGAAGGTGTTGCCTGCTGCGTAGTTGGCCTGTTCTGGGCCGCCGGTGATGCCGACGGTCGACGAGAGGATGATGAAGAAGTCTAGGCTGCGGCCTAGGACATCGTGAAGGTTCCATGATGCGTTGGCTTTGGGTCGGACGGCGTCGTTCCACTCGTCGAGAGTCATGTCCTCAAGGCGGTTATCCTGACTGAGATTAGCATACGTAAGACAGGGCATCGACGTGCGGCTTGAAACTTACCTTGAGAACCATGGAACCTTGTATGCATCCTCTGATAGGCGGCATGGTTGCCAGGCACTTCTCAATGACATCTCTGAGGGTCTCACTATCTGTCACGTCACAAGCCGGCGTGGCGACGTTAACACAGGTAAGCTCGAGCTCCTGGACAAGCTGCTTGGCAGCATCTTGCACGGGGCCACGCCTAGACAGCAGAATCAGGTTCCTTGCTCCCCGACCAGCCATCCATCGCGCTACAGATCTTCCGAGGCCACCGAGACCGCCGGCGATCACATAAGTTGCGTTAGGCTCAAATTGACAAGCCGGTACGCGTCTTGAAAGGACAGGGACGACATCCTGGTCGTGCGGCTCTAGAACCAGTTTCTCAACCTGAGTCCCAGACTGCATCTGGCGGAACGCATCTCCAAGCCGAGAGAACGCATGGGTGGAGATTGGTGTTCTCTGGATAGTCGACTCTGGCCCCCTCAGGAGAAGCTGCTCAACCATTCCCTGGAAGCTACGCTGGGTCCGCACAGGGTCATTCAGTGCTCGGTACTTGAGATCAAAAGTCTCGTAGCGAATGTTCTTCTGTTGGAGATCATTCAACGAGATGCGTGCATTGGTGTTGTCGTCAGCTGGACTGAGGTCGACCAACCGGCCGAATGGGGCAACGCAAGCCACGATCTCTGTGAGCAAGTCGCTCCCAACAGAGTTCAGCACGGTGTCGACACCACGGCCCTGGGTCATCTGATGAATGACAGTCTTGAAGGATGCATCTCGAGCCGAGAGGATGTGGTCCTGCGGAATGCCATACGTTGTTGCGAACAAGGAACGCTGAGCCTCCCCGTCAACCGTAACGAATACCTCCCCACCAGCAAGTTGAGCAAGCTGAACGGCTGCTTGGCTCAGGCTACTCGCACCTGAGTGCACGAGTACTTTGTCGCCCTTGCGGATACTCCCCATCTCATGAAGCACAGAATAGGCAGTAGTGTAAGCGACGGGGATGGACGCAGCCTCGGCCCACGACAGGCGGTCAGGCAGCTTGGCCATGAAGCCATCTGAAGACCTGACGTGTGTCTTAAGCGCACCATTCAGCGCCAGGCCGAAGACCCGATCTCCGGCCTGGAATTTGGAGGCTGGCCCAGTCCCGGTGACAATGCCAGATGCCTCGAGACCCAAGGGAGTTTCTTTGACCTTCCCTCTCACTGACGCCAAGTCCAGGGCAGTCAAGCCACAGGCCTTAAGCTCGAACTCGACCTCATCGGCAGCAAGTGGTGTTTCATGGAGCAGATCATCTTCAAATCTCAGTGACTCCAGCTGGCCTGGAGTGCCGACCTGCAGAGCCAGGGACCGAGAAGCCTCTCCGCCGAGGGCATTCTGGACCACACCCAGAGCAGCGGTTTGGGATCGGATGTGATCCGCAAGATACTCAGCCTTCACAAGTCGTGGCACGTGCGGAACTCCGCCAGTGACCCTGAAGGAGTTCTCGTTGTCATTCTGCGAGGCGCTGAGAGCCCGCACGCACTGTTCTACGATAGTGCCTGGAGCCTCGTTCTGCTCGAACGAAAGAGTGACGAACTGGAAGCCAGGTCTCTCGGACCGAGCGACTCTGGCCAGTCCAGTAACAGGCTCCATGTCAGGCGCCGGTGCGAGTGCATCTCCACCTTTGGTCACCCACAGCAACGACTTGCACTGGCTGGTCATTCGCTTGATCGATGAAAAGACGGAGTCCGTCATGTCTTGGAAAAGTGAGGACTTGAGTTCGGCAAGAACCACGCAGGTAGTGCCGTTCAAGTCTTTCTCACCCAATGCCATCAAAGACGTAACATCACATGCCGAGCCATTCGCGTCGAGGGCCTTCGAGATCTTCCTGGCAACATCAACTTGCTGTGCCGATAGTCCGTCGGTCACGATACAGGTGGTTCCAGTTGTGGAGGTTGCCGCATTTTCTGATGGCACGCCCGACACAAGGATGGAACTCATCTGATGGGCAGAGCCAGGGAAGTCCTGGAAGACCGCGTCAAGCCCAGTGAAGCCACTTTGCGAGAGGTGGTATCGCCAGCCCTCAGCAGACATCAATGGCCCCCACCTGCGGTCCTTGTCCTCTGATAGCCACCAGCCAGGGAGCGTACCAAAGCAGAAATGGCTGAGCAGCACCTCGATGTTGGTAATCTCGAAGAGCAGGAGCTTTCCCCCAGGCTTAAGCAACCTCTTTGCATTGGAGAGCGACACGTCGATCTTCTTCGTTGCGTGCAACACGTTGGCAGCCAGGATAAGGTCGTACCGGCCGGCCTCGAAGCCCTGGTCGAGAGGATCATTCTCGACGTTGAGTACGCGGAAGTCTGCGCTGTCCAGCTGGTCCTTGAATATGGCGTCCTTGGCTTGCTCGAAGAAAGATGGCGAAATGTCGGTGAAGCAATACTTCTCATATCGCTTGCCCTGGGCCGTCAGCGTCTCCATGACAGGCCTGGTCGCACCGCCGGTGCCAGCACCGATTTCGAGGATCTGCATGGCTGGATTCTTGTGTGCCAGGGCATCAACATAGCTGCAAAGCTGCTCGTAACATCTTTGAGAGCCCAGGCCGTAGCGGTAGACATTCTCGGCGATCTTGTCCTTGAAGATGACGTCGAGCGGGTTCAGGGGACCTCCCAGCATCTCTTCCAGCGCTTGGCCCACAGCGATGATCAGGACGCCCTCGGGCGTAGCTCTCGACCTGACCTTGTCCTCGACGTGCTCGATCCCGGGAACAATCCTGTCAGTCGCCTGGCGGGCGATGTGCTCCATCCACGACACGTACTTCAGATGGTGCTCTTCCATACGGCCGATGCGGTCCTTCGTGATGGAAGCGAGGAATCGGCGAATGTACGCAAGGCACAGCGCCTCGCAATCCTCCATCCACTCTGATGGGTTGTCCCCGGTGGCCATGGGGACACCGAATACTTTAGAGGCCTGCTTCTCGCTCAGAAGTGTCGGGTCTGGCTTCCACTCAATGTTGAAAGCATCGTGCAGCGACTCAGCGGCGTCCTGCGACGCACCACCCGGGAGGGTCTTGAAGATCAGACCGGAGGCGTAGACTGAAGGAATATTTGTCTCGGGGCTGACCGCGGTAAAGGACGATTCGGTCTCGCTCTCCCCGCGGACCGAGGGTTGAGCCGTCACCACCAGATAGGCGTTGTGAGCTTCCGGGCTGGCTGAGATCCAGATGCTCTCGGCGTAGATCGGGACCCTGGGCTGATCAGCGCCTGAGGAGTTTGACACCAGTGGTGCGATGTTTGCATGCACGACACCATCCAAGAGTGCTGGATGGACCAAGTGAGGCTGCACGTAATGGCTTGGCATGACCTCTTGGATCTTCGACACCGGCGAGTTGACCCGTGCGAACAGCGTCAGGTCTTGGCCGAGCCGGATATCATCCAGTGTCCGGAATGTAGGGCCAAAGTCCAGCCCAGACTGCTTGAGCTTGCGGTACACCTTGTCGACTGCTATGTCAGCCGCGCAAGCTTGTTGAGCATCTTGAACGACTTTCCTGCACTGTTCCTGGACCATCAGTTCGCTATTGGTCTTTTCCTCCTGATACTCGCTCTGCACTAGTCCACGGCAATGCTCTCTCCATTCGCCATCATTGAACGACCACAGTTGGAACTCATTCCATGTCGACGAGCCAGGTGAGCTGGTCTCTCGGTATGGTCTCAGGTAGAAATGTGTTTCAACGCCCTGGGCGTCATCAGGAACACGCAGCGCCAAATGGAACGAGACGTCTCGAAACCTAAAGCCCTTCAGGGCTTTGCTCTCTTGGGCGATCTGTCGGCTAGCCTCGATGGCCATGACGAGCATGCCCGCAGCAGGGTACAACACATCGCCAGCAACCTTATGGTCCTCAATCCAGGGGTTCTCTGACAGTCGGATGTAATTGCGCCAAGTTGCGTTACTCTTGTTCCAGTCTGTTATGGGCACGCCGAGGAGATCGTGACGTCCAGCCGGGCGCAGGCGGGAATTCTTGCTCAGTCGGCTCTCAAGCCAGTATTCTTTCGAATGGTTGAATGGATAACTCGGTAAATCAATTAGCATTAGTGGTTTGTGGCCATCTGATCCGCGGGCCTCGTTGACTGCAGACAGGTCGACCTCGTAGCCTTGGCAGAAAAGTGATCCAGCTGCCTCCAGGGCAGTCTGCACAGCAGACGACTTGCGTTTGATCATGGAATGGTAGGTGATTGCATCTCTGCCCGAGATTTGCTTGGAAATATTGGCTAAGGGGCCTTTCAGGGCGGCGTGAGGGCCAATCTCGAGTATGTCTGTGATGAGTGCCGAAGGAGCCGGCTTCGTCTTCGTGTATCCATTGATCTTCGGTCCGTCAACAGAATCTTTGAGAAGCTCTGTGACAGATTCGCAAAACCGTACAGGGGAGACAAGATTGGCGACCCAGTAAGATGGCTTTCGGAGTTCAGCCAGAGAGATGGAAGAGCCACGGGTCGAGGAGAAGAACGTCGACTTGAACGGGTTCTGATTTGTCCCAGCTTCCAATTCTCCCATCGCCTCGAGATACTCGTCCGCAATGGCCTTCATGTATTGCGAATGGTAGGCGATTTCGACATTGAGTCTCCGGGCGAAGACCTTCTCCTGATTGAGCATCTCCACGAGCGTGTTGATCTTCTTGGCATCACCGCTGACAGTATGGCTCTGCCAGCTGTTCATGCAGGCAATTTCCAGGGTCCCTTGGCCACCCATTTTGTTCACGCGTTCGATTGCAGCCCAAGTGGCTTTGGTGTCCAGACCTACTGCAGCCATACTTGTCTGAGGCAGGGACCCCGATCGGATCAGCTTTGAGCTCAGCTTGCCCCTGAAGTGGGCGACTTTCCAAGCTGCCTCTCTCGATATTGCTCCGGCAGCGTAGGCACCTGCTACTTCTCCCGAAGAATGGCCAGTGATAGCGTGGGGGAATATGCCCCAGCTAGCCAGGAGATCCACAAGGGCAATTTGTAGGGCGGTGCAGATTGGTTGGCAGAATTCAGGGTCATCAACGCGTGAGCCCGCATGCTTGGAAAGCTCGTCTGCCATCGGTCAGCTTCGACAGATTCTCGTGGAGCAGAGGAAAGGGGCTTTATTGACGTACAGGACAGAGACCAGGAACAACCCAAATCATTCAGGTATCTGTCAGCGGACAGGATGCTTTCTTGGAAGACCGGATATGCCATGAGCTCGATGCCCATCGCTGGCCACTGGGCACCTTGTCCCGTGAAGACGAATGCCAAACGAGGCTGGGACTTGATCCTTGCCGCACTTGGCATCACCTTCAGCGTATCCTGCAGAGCGCTGGGGCTGTCTGCGGTTGTGAAAGCTCGCCATGCATGATGAGTCCTCTTGGAAGCCAGCGTGTGACTGAGGTCTTTGAGCAACCGTTCATCGTCGGCGATTGAGTTCTCGCGAGACTTTGACGCCAGGTATCCCTCGAGGGCATCTCGCATACGCTGTATGCCATCCTGGTCGCTCGTGGATAACACAAATAGTTGGCTGAGAGCTGCATCAGTATCATCATTTACGCCCATATCTATTCCACTGTCCGTTCGACGATGGCCGCCACTGGTACCGTTGGTACCATTGGCGCCGTTGGTGCCGTTGGTGTGTCCTGATCATTCAACATCAGCGCAGCTTTGGAGGCTAGGTGCAAGTACGACGTACCGTTGATGTGTGGCTGTTGTCGGATGCCCCGCGAGCCTGGAGCGACAAGGGTGCGATGGTTACCAACCAGCCGATACTGCTGTAGGAAATGTAAAGCATCATCCATGACCACGTGGGCATTACTACCACCAATGCCAAACGAGTTGATCGACATTCGGCGGAGGCCAGCCTGAGGCCAAGGCGTTGCCTCGGTGGGGAATTTCAGATGCCACGAATCCTTTATCTTGGGATTGGCCTTCTCGAACCAGATGTTTGGTGGAATGACACCTTTCTCAAGCGTGAAGACTCCTTTGATGATTGCAGCAACTCCAGCCGCACCTTCGAGATGTCCCACGTTGCTCTTGAGAGCGCCCACATAGAGGGGCTCGTCTGGCGACCGGTGAGACGCAAAGATCTCGGCGATAGCACTGGCTTCGATTGGGTCGCCTACTTGAGTGCCCGTGCCGTGTGCCTCGAAGAACCGGGTCACAGAGGGGTCGAGCCCAGCTCTCTTGTAGACATGCTTGATGAGAGCAGCCTGGCCAGCCTTGGTTGGCTGTGTGATGCCAGGAGACTTGCCATCCTGGTTCGTGGAGGAATTTCGGATGACGGCGCGGATAACGTCGCCATCACGGACTGCATCAGAGACTCGCTTCAGTACCAAGGTGCCGAATCCCTCTCCACGGGCATACCCGTTGCCTCTGTGGTCAAAACTGTACGATTTGCCGTCCGGGCCAAGAACGCCAGCTGCGTCTAGCTTCAGCGTCATCTCGGGCGAGAGCATGAGATTGCAACCGCCAACAACGGCCTGCAGTGGTCAGCACAATCTTCCCAGGTCTCCAGACACAGTCTCACTCACCATATCAATCTCACGAAGCTTCAGACTCATGCACGCCTCATGAGCCGCCACCAGACTGCTGGAGCAGGCCGTATCGACTGTGATACTTGGGCCACGAAAGTCAAAGAACCACGAGACTCTATTACTGAGCATACTCGCCACCGTACCGGTGGCGGCGTACTTGGAGGGAAGGTCCAAGTCCTTTACTATTATGTCATTATAATCGTAGGCAAAACAGCCGACGTAGACGCCGGTCTGAGAGCCTGCGGCCTTTGGTATAGGAATGCCAGCTGATCTCATGTTAGAACCCAAATCTCAAGGAGTTACCACTTGACTGACCATTCTCGAGAGCCTTGTAGACAGACTCCAGCATCCCCCTCTGCTGGGGATCCATCCCGTTGGCCTCAGCCGGCGTGACAGAGAAGAAGGGCGCATCGAATGCTGCAATACTGCCTCTGACGAAATGTGCATGTCTTGCCCGGGTCTGCGGTATGTTAGCAGGTGGCGGTGGTAACATCAAGCGCCCCTAAAAGGAACTCACCGAGCCACTCCTCTCAGCTTCGGGGTGCCAGAATGAGTCGATCGCGAACCTCTCCGGGGGTATCTCAGACCTGGCCGATCTCCCTGCCAGCAGTGACTCGTAGAAGCTCTCGGCGGTGTCGCCATCACCAGGCAGCCTGGCATCCACCCCGATGATAGCGATCGGCTCATCCATTGTCGATGAACCTTGGTCACTGGATTTTCCGAAGCACGTTGAAGTCTACCGGATCGATATGCTGACACAAACAAATGATGCTGCAGGACTACGTGCTTGATAGGCACTTTGTAGACGGGAGATGGGGGATCATGTACGAGGTCTTGATTCGGGGCCATGTTCCCCTCGACCGCCAGGGCCCATCAACCCCATCCATTCTCGTGGAGTAGTGCCCCATCGTGCATCAATGTCGACGACAGACTGGCGAGCCTGGCGAGCCTTCGATAGGCTGCTCAAGTCCTGATCACGCGCTCACGACTGCTGTATGTGGGAGGGCGGAGACACCACAGTCCGGCCGTGGCCTCGAGCACAGTACGATGTGTCTCCGTGGACGGTAGAGCGTATGGGGGCAATGGCCAATGGTAGTGCTCTGAAGCGCCTGTTGGTGCTTCCAACAGATTGGGAACGAAGCCCACAGGACCCTCCATATTGCAGTAGGCGGTAACGCTATCGAATGTGCCAGGCGAGCCGATCAATGCGCCCCTCCGGTGATCGCCCTCTGGGCACTCTTTTGAACCACATGCAAGCACTGGCACTGGCAGGCCGGGTACATGAGTCTCGAAGGCTCGCGGATCAATGTTCTGCAAGTTGGCTGCACGTACACATTGGCCCGCGGTGCACCGGCTGCTGGCTGCCAGCCACTCAGGCACTCGGTGGCAGTCCGCGGTACGCGTGGAGCATCTGCTACGTACTGTTTCCAAGCACGCCTGGTACGCGTGGTTGTCTTGGTCTGGTTCCCGCCTCGGCTGGTTCAGCTCAGGGGGATGAACGGTCAGGGCAAAGCGACCTGTCAGATTGTCGGGTGGCCCACTCTGTCGTGAGAGAGAGGTACACGGCATTGGATCCAGGTCCAGTCTCAGTGGGCGAGCAAGGTGGACTGACGTCAAAGCAATGCTGGGAATGGAGTCGTGGGTCCAGAAACCCACGTGTCGAGGTCCAGTAATCCGGCCAGGGGCCCCCCCCCCATCCTTCGACATTGAGGGTGGAGCGGGAGGGGCCTCCCCCCTTTCCCAAGCCAATCGGGTCGTGCGCCCTGGGCCGGGTTCGTGTCGTCAGCAACTCTGTTCAGACTTAAGTTCTCACTGCAGCGCAAAGTACCGAGCATGTACGAGGTGGGCATGCAGTGTACTTGTCCCGTCTGGCCCGAGCTTGGACAGAGTGCACTGCATAGGCTAGCACATATACATGGCCATCACCTGGTGCGAGATGTGCACGCGAGCCGGATCACCGATGACGACGATGGCGATGGAACCTCTGCGCCTCTGATAGCAGGGTTCCATCCCGCAATACGATTGCTAAGCCAGCATGATTAAGAAAGGCGCCCTCTTGCTATAGGGACTTGTGTGCGTCGCGCACAACTGCCGGAACTTTGCAAGCTCTCCTCTTTCGGAGACAACAACCAACTTGAGGCGGCCATGACGACCCGGAACCTGTTGCCGACAGCACATTGCTACAGAAATCCGACCTTCAGGCACACCGGTCCCCACCATCGGGCGGGTCCATAGTCTATTTGTGCCAGGGCCGGGACTGGACCGTCATGGCCTGCCATGGCCTGGGGGACCGTATCCAGCCGCGGCCGATCGAATCCGAGGCGACCGATGTGTCACCTAATCACACAAGCTTGCGCCCTGAAAGCCACACACAATGTCGCGCGGGCCCAATGTGAGCTGCCAGGCTGCCGACCAAGCACAGGCAGCTGCCAGGGCTGCCAGGGCTGCCAGGGCTGCCGGGGTGGCGGTGTTTTCCAGTATTATGGGACGCGTGAACCGTATGGCCGGTCGGGCTGGGGGGGGGGTGGTCGGTTTTGGAATGCCTTGCCCTCCGAAATGAGGCCTGGCCCAGGTCCTGGGTTCTTGGGACCCTGGAATCTCTCGACGTATGTAGAAGATCCCAAAACAAATTGAGGCCCATTGTTCTCCCCCCGGGACGATGGTTTAAAAACCAAGGAGTACCCAGACTCTGAATGAGATTCACGTTGAATCTTGTCCCTGACCCGAGTTCTCAGACCCGACTTAAAGTTTCACGACCCCATCAGCCTCTCGGAGCGGCCCGCCGGTCCATGGATTTTACCAAAGGTCGCGGCCGTCCAACAAGCGGCAGTGAGGTCAACTCTTCATCGAAAAATATGGGACGGCCATCGACCAACGCCTCGAGCACCAGCAGGAATTCCACATCCCTCAAATCGCCCCTCACCGCTACTTCGTCGTCCAACCGAACCTACCCCCACAGCAGCATCGTCGACGACGGCGACCTGCCTCTGTCCAATGACATCTGGTCGCGCTCCGACTCGGACGACTCCAACGACGATGCAGAGGCCGTTCCTGCAGCCTCGGAACGGTGAGTCTCCTCCCCTTCGACCCCCTATTAGGCGCGAATGGCGCGGTGCACTGGGTGCCTGATCTCGCGAGCCTCGCCGGGGGGTTCTGCTGGGGGTCAGCCGGGGGTCAGCCGGGGGTCAGCCGGGGGTCAGCCGGGGGTCAACTGCCGAGTCATGTCACGCACTTCTGGGAGCAAATGAAGGCTGACTGGGATCCAATCAGATCGAATCCCAGAGGAAGTGGGTCCCGAACAACAGGATTCTTTCGCTCTCTCATGCACAGGATCAGCAAGTCCTACAAGCGTCAGTCTCGTATCTCCCCGGCCTGCGCTGGTGAATTCAACATTGGCCCAAGCTGACCTGCTATCTCACAGGCTATGGCTTCATACCGAACAATCAGGTGCGACTGTCCTGATCAAAGGATCCTGCGGGGTTTGCCAGGATTGTGGCTAACTCAAGGTTTCGAACTAGCAAGAACAAGACAGAAACGGTATGCATTCCCGGCAGCATATCTACAAGCAATAACTCGTTAGCCCTGACGGCCACTGACCAAGTGCAAAACAGTGCTTCAGCATGAGATAATAAAAGAACTCTTCGACGGAAGATTCCATCTGGCCCCGGCCAGGCGGCCAAAAACCGTCTTGGACATCGGTACCGGGCCCGGTCTATGGGCGTTGGTATGTTTTATCGACCCTCACTCAGGACATTGCCCACCTTTCCTCCACCCACCCTCGGGTCTATTGCATGACGCTAACCCTTTGCAGGAATTCGGCATGTCTCTCTCTGCAGGCTCCCATGTGTCTTTGGCTAACAACTCATCACAGCCCAGCAAAACCCACGAAGCTCAGTGTTAGGAATTGATCTCGAGCCAGTCAAGCCGCCGTACCTGGTATCGAATTGCCATTTTCAGATCAGAGACGCCACCGAGGACTGGGATCTGAACACGACTTTCGACCTCGTCCATGCTCGCATGCTGGGCGACCTGCCAGAAAAAGAACGCCTTGTGCAAGCTGTTTGGGACAACCTCAACCCGGGGGGATGGGCTGAATTCACCGAGTGGATCGTCTTGCTGCAGTCACCCAACCACTCTTTTGAAAACACGTCTTTCCACAAATGGAACAAGCTCATGTCCCGAGGAAAGTTCATGCCCCAGGCCATCATAAGCTTTGCTAATTCTGACTTTACAGGCCTCAAAGATCTTGGAAGTTCCTTATACTATCCGACCCAGTACAAGCCGCTCCTTGAGAAAGTCGGCTTCGAGAACATCACGGTGACCAAGTATGGCGCTCCCACCAATGCTTGCTACCCAGGGAAGAAATTACAGAAGATCGGCACGATGATGGCCAAGAATTGGAATGCCATCATCGAGCCACTCACGCTTTCAGTCTTCATAGACGGCCTGGGCTGGTCAGCAGATGACGTGAAGAAGTTCGTGCTGAATGTCAAGAGGGAGATCCCAGACACGAGATACCACTCCTTCATGACGCTGTAAGGACCACGATACTCTCCGAGTTGGACGCGACCACGGCTTGCTAACCCAACACGCCCTAGGATGACTGTCTACTGTCGGAAGCCGCGCGTCGGCTCAGCTTCTACATCGGTGTCCTCGTTCCAGAGCACGCCTGTTCCAGAGCATGCGACGCGGCGATCGAACGACCAATTGACACACATAGCCGAGGGCCAGGAACCACCTTCGGCCTGATTTATTTGCTTCCAAGATACCCCTCAGTTTTACGAATCCATCTTCCGAGGATCCATCATGAGAAACCGGCCAATGACCCAGGTGGGTCTGTCCCTTGCATACCAAGAAGGCCATGCCAGGGTGAAGTGGGAAGCCATAGTCAACCGCAGAGCCCCAGGCGGCTCCATATACGTGCATGGTGCAGGCACTTATCTGGTGTGCTGACTTGCGAGGTCTGTCGAAGGGAGGAGTCGCAACAATGCCGATATGCAGACTGTATGTATAATTGCACAGTGCGGAAAGCTTACCCACTTTCTAATGCAAGCCGAACACTAGGCACATGCGCACAGTCAACTGACCAGTGAAGACGAGACACGATGGAGGCTATGGGGAACGCGACCAACATGAGAATAATAGTCATAATAAGAGCCATTATAGCAACATGATAACATCCCATGGAAGCCAGAAATCGTTTCGCCTTCGAGCTGCCGACTGCCAACTGCCAACTTTTGATCGCCGCTTCGAAGAAGAGAAAGTCGCAGAGAACAAGCCCCCCCCCCCCAACGCCGTGAAAGAGTGCCAAGTCTGCTCTCAATAACCCCAGTCTTTACCAACAGGGACACCAACAGCCACACCACCAACACATCCACCACTTTGGGAGCACTCACTCGGCGCCCACGCAATGGCGGACTACGAAAACGACGCCCTGTTCCGCACAGGCAAGGACGCCAATGCCACCGTCTACACCCGCTCAGCCCTGTCCGTGTGGTACGACGTCTACGTGCTCGGCTTCAACATGCGCTGCATCTGGGGGTGTCCCACCCCGTCGGTGCTGCTCCCCTTCTTCGCCGAGAACTTCTCCCGGCGGCACCTGGACATCGGCGTCGCGACGGGCTACCTGCCCGCCGCGGCGCTGGGCAGCATCTGGCGCAAGGGCAGCAGGCACCAGCTCACGCTCATGGACCTGAACCCGAACCCGCTCAGGGCGGCCAAGGCGAGGGTGCTGTCGGTGGCCTCGAGGGCCGAGGTCGACCTCGTCGAGGCGGACGCCACCGAGCCGCCGTCCAAGGAGCTCGCGGGCCGGAGGTACGACTCCGTATCCATGTTCAACCTGTTCCACTGCATGCCGGGGGGGAGGGACAAGTTCAGGGCCATCGGCGCGATGGCGAGGCTCGTGAGCGACAACGGCGTGCTGTACGGGTGCACGGTGCTCGGGGCCAAGCAGACAAAGTGGTACCAGTGGCTGACCAGGTTCTACCTGAACTGGTACAACAACTGGTGGGGGGTCTTCCGCAACTGGGACGACACCAAGGAGGACGTGGATGCGGCCCTGAGGGAGCACTTTGGGGATGTCGAGACCTGGGTGGTCGGCCAGACGCTGCTGTTCAGGGCGACGGCGCCGCGCAGGGCTGAGTCGTCCGTGCTGATTGACTTGCCGTAGCCGACCGTAACGCAGGGAAATAAAAAAAAAATAAAAAAACAGGTCTCAAATCAAAAACCTCGAATATGACTACCCGACTACCCCATCGAGATTCTCCTGTTGGAAACAATACATGTATGATGATCTACATGCTCATCCGCCAGCCACACGAGACCGAACCAATCCATAGGGATTGGAGCCCTTGTACGGATTCCATGCGTAGCTCTAACTTTAATCCCAAGTTCTTCCGCCTGTCTTTATAAGCCGCGGGACAAGCTGCACCCGAACCACTCATACGTTCGACACTCTCCCCAGTAATCTCACCCGCCTTTTACTAGTGTGATCCCTTCGGCCAGCCTCCTCGCCCATGCCTCGCCGACCGGGCGGCCTCAGTGTGTTCGCATCCGAGCAGGAGTGGTCCGGATGAGCTGCCACGGCCTCCGTGATGACGCCCGGGCCAAGCCTTGTGAGCAACGCCGGGCATGGATTCCCTGTCGACAGCGCCTGACCGGCCTCGCAAGACTCGTGCACTTTCAGTTAAGCTTAAGCAGACCCTCCTATCCACGAAGCATTTTCCGAGTCTAAGAACAGACAAACGTCCGTCCTCCAGTCTATATTTACTTTGACGATCCTTGAGTAATATATCGTATAACCTTAATAGACAGGCTCACCGGGAACATCGCGATCGGATCGTATCCCCCTGTGCGAAGGTACACTGGAATCAAAAGTACTCAAGACCCGTTCTGGCACCGACATCTCTGCCAGATGTTGTGTTATAGATAATTGCCGGAGTAAAGTATCAAGCTGGAACGAAATCGTGATGGTGCGCAATTAGGAATTATGGCACGAATTCTCTCAATGTTGCAACCCCTGGGGTCTGTAGACGTTCAGGAAGCAAGCAGCATTTTGTTGGAAAATGACGAAGCCCTCGCGTCAAGCCGTGGTCTGTCGAGCATCCTAACTCTCCGTGGCATTCCTTTTTTACTAACAACAGCTATTATCTAGTCTTCTCGCTCCCTACAAGGATAAGTCGCAATTAAAAGCTTTGTTTGCTATAGAAATCAACGAATATAAATACCTCTCACTACTCCCACAATTCTCCCAGCAAATTACTACACCGCGCGGGTTCCGCTCTCGCAACTTGTCTTGATGTGAAGCTTTGCGATTGAATTTCCTGGTACAGGTTACGAATAGTGAATTTATCTCAGACACTATGTTGAGACCTATGCACACACTGTAAAATCAGAGAACTTGCCGGTGTAATATGTATTGATGCTCAGAGTGATAGAAAAAGTTGAGCTTTATCAGGATTGAATGCACTGGTCACCGTTCAAATTCTCTCGGACCCGTCTTTGACGGATGCCATGCTATTTAGTAGTCATTTGTAGAAGAGTATGTGGAACGTTCAGTTACTTTCCGAGCTGCGGTACGATTTGAGACGCATCGAGCAACACTGAGCAGCAAGAAACGCTGTCGAATGACAAAGCTGATCTAGTGATTGGCTTTTATTTTGTCCCTTCCCAAAGTCATTGACCACAATTCCATGACGGTCTATAACGAAAGTCACAACTAATACTGGATCAGTGTGTAGCAGAAAACCCAAATAAAAGGCCACAGTTCTTCGAGCTTCGCTCAAGTGTTGAGAGAATGCATCTGCAGCAAAGAGAATCTTACCAAACATCGCAACAACAAGAATCAATACCCATTCAAGAGTTACAACCCAAGTCGCCACAGCGAAATGGCATCAACTGGGGGAAGCGACAACAACGCGGGTGGGTCTGGAAATGGTGGATCCGGGTCAGCAAACCAGAAACCCACGGATCCAACAGTGCCTCGAAGCGGTCCCTGGCAGCAGAAGCCCCGCACTAAGTGTGAGTGGGAGCAGGAGCCGGCGAGACCACAGTGTCTCGGAGGCAGGTGCAATAAACCCGAGCACAAGCATAAGGGGGAGAACAACTACACTCATGAGAAGAAGAAGTGAGCTGTGGGGTCTGATTGGGGGATACGTCGGAGTTTAGTAGACTGTCACCACCACGGCTCAGCTCTAGTCAGCGAACGCAGAACAGGATTTTTAACCCCTAATTGTGCTGGTTTCTTCTGATCAGATCAACAATAAATAGAATGGCTTTGTGGTAATTTGGTGGTTAGAAGAGGAGACGAAGCTGCGAGTGTAAAGAGAAGTAAAAGGAGGGGTATGCTATGTTCATTCTTAGCATTCCTATCTTGGAGAATATTGGTCCTTCCAACTTGTCGAAAAATTAAATGAAACCAGCAAACTTGTATAGGGACTTTGCTACCCGATATCTTGTACGAAGAAGCTTCCAAAAGCACGAGACTGCTGTCTTCGACAAGATGGTTGGCTCGGCCGTTGACCCTGCTTTCCTGCTTCCAATGACCAATGTCATCGTCTGATTTTCTCTGCTAGGCTTGCGGGTACAGGGTTCGAACTAAATGTAATCACCTGTGTGAAAGAAGTCCAACTATCTTGAGAGAAGACTCTTGGTAATTTGTAACGGACCAAATGCGGGCCGCAGGAGCTGGCTGTGTCTCACGCACTCACAGATTGATTTGCGAGAAGAGGATGTGGTAATCCTGTCACGATTTTCACCACTGCACTACTAGTGTAAAAGTGGTACCACCACTTGCCGTAGGCACGTAGTATTGATATCGTCACAAATCCACATGAGGATTTCATGATATCTGATTATGCCCCTGGGAATTTGTTCAATAGTGCTCCTGGTAGTAAAGAAAGTGGCCGCTGTGTTCAAGAGGGTTGCAGAGCCCAAGTATTTGAGCGAAGCAAGGGATGACGTCTCACAGCTGCCTTGGTGCTGGCCGCCACCTGTGCCGTCCAAGGCTGTGTGTGCCACAACACTTCTTCGGGCTGGCCCACGTCATTCGATGTATTCAAAGGGAGAGGCTCCGAGCTCTGCTCCTACTAGATCCGAGTTGAAAAACATTATTAGAGTCAAAGTCTGCCGGAAGACCAGTTACCCACCCAAGTGCCTGGGGATCGAAGTCTTGATTTGAATAAGGAAATAAATCACTTGATGTTCTAATTAAATCGATACTGGCACACAGGGCGGCGTCATGATGTCGTTGAGGTCGTGCTGCGGTGGATCATTGGGTATGAGTTCGAGCCAGGCTGTCACTTGGCCAGTGGATTCGTACACACGCCCCATGCAAATATTGACAGGGTCTCCATGTATTCCGATAATCTGGTGTTCCGTAGCGTATCCATAAGAAGGGTGTGCCAGGTATTCCTACCATTGTCTTTGGAGGTCCTCCAAGAAGTCGAGACCATGGTCAATCGGCTCGTCCATATCGTTGGTAGCAGATAGAATGGAATGTAGATCTGATTATGAATCTGATATGTCTTTGGATACCAAAATGAAAGTTTATTTCGGCTTTGTGGAACTCTTTGAAATGGCCACCATTCCTGTTGTTGCCTTCTCAAGCGAGGAAGATTGTACCGAGCCCCATCACTCACGCCGATGTGGAACTACATGTGCTTAAGAGCCTCAATCGCATTGCTGACAGGTGCATGAGAAGAGCCCGATGTCGACTGACAAGGGCAAGATAACTTACTGTCGTAATGATTGAATGTCTGTCCACATGTGAATTGCAAAAGCGATTAAGCAAGTGTAAAAAAAAAAAAAAAAAAAAAAAGTTGTCATTGGTCACTGGCTCTTGCTTCCTTTCTTTTCGGGGGGCGAATCCCTTCAGATCATCAGTTGGGGAAGCACAACACTCCAAGGTAAGGCAACCTGCAGTGGTTAGTGAGACCCTTGTTATGTTACATATGGCGGCTGCCTGCGGCTGTGTTTCACTCAGAGTGATGTACCCTTGTCGGTTGCCTCACGCTGAGCTTCAAACGCGCTTGTACCACGATGGGAAGTTATCAACTTTGCAAATTCTAATAGCATATCTGAGAGTACCTACTATGGAGATTCGTTGACGCTATTCTACTAATTCGCTCCACAGAGCGTTTCATGAACTGAAGGAACATGCCCAAGAGGCCATCAGGCAGCAACACCACCACCCGAAACAGATTTCCAGCCGCCCTAGGCTTGAGATTCAGAGGACACCGGGCTTCTTCAGATGACGGTCACAGCCGAAACCATGCCGGCTCATCCTGACTCGCATCTGCTCGAGAGACAGAAACGCGAAAGGGGGGAAACCCTTTACAAGACCTCACTTGCCTTGGGTGGTACCAAGATTCGAGTTTTCGTCGTGGAAACAGCGCAAGAATCCAACATCCGAGGCAAGCTCCAGGTTGTCGACCTGGACGACCCGGATCACATCCAACTCAACGCCCTGTCATATTGCTGGGGAGATCCGAACCGAACAAGACCGATTATTTGCCCTCGCGGCCACGTGGAACTTCAGGCTACCTCAAACTGCATCTCGGCCATATCTCATATCTACCGTCTCCACCGCCGGCGCCACCGTCATGACAACCTTTCACATCCTCTGGCAATCTGGATCGATGCCATTTACATTAACCAGGAAGATACACTGGAAAAGTCCCACCAATTGCCTCTCATGGGACGTATTTACGCAAACGCTAGAGAGACATATTTCTGGCTTGGAGAAGGAGATCCCGCCACTGATCGGGCCGTGAAGTATCTCCGCGATGGATATCTTCCTTACCCAAACTTAAGCAATTAGCTAAATGGATTTGGACTTTTTTGGTATACTCTTAGCTGGTATTAGCATTAAATTCACTTAGGTCTGGATAAGGTATTAAGTCAAGACTAAGTAAACTGCGTTTGGACTTTGGAAGAGTATATCCTCTTGCTTAATAAGATGGTTATCTGCGGTAATTAAGAATGCCCTTGGCTCTAAATTATCCTCAGCGTTTAATTTTACGCTATTGCCAGTAAGGGACTCATGCCTAGACTCCCTCCCAAAAGCTTGCAGCCTTGGATGAGCCTATCCGGCTTATGGCTTAACATAGCTGCGCCTAATTAATCTGGGATACTTGAAGGGGTGAAGTGAGAGCAGCGGTTCCGCGAAATCATTGCTCTGCACCAATCTAGGATCGAAACATCATGGCGCGTCTACCCTCGTGTTGAATGGGGCTTTTTGGGCCTGAGTTGTGTCCTTTTGGAAGCTTTTGCTCCTAGCGGAGCAAACCTACTAGTGGCTTCCTTCACTGTGGCGGCCGCATCAGTTTATGGATTTATTTAACTAAGTTGGACTTGGTTGAGCAAGTTTAATAGAAAATGGCTACCAGTCCCGATTCAAGAATTACTGTGGCATGAGTTGAAACGCTGAGATTGCAAAGAACCTGGCGATAAATATGAAGGTATTTTAGCTCTATTAGGTGGAGACCTCTATTAGAAGACGGAGAGAGAAAAAGACTTGGTTGACTTGCAGGAAGAAGTTATGAGGAGAATTATCTTGGGCCGCCTGTATACCCATTTATCGGTTGAATTGCTTCTTAAAACGGATAGTCTTGATATGCTTCTCATAGATGAATATTGTGGGTCTGGCTGCGCCAGCTGGGTCACTGACTGGAGACTCGGATCGCGCCGTCTCTGTCCTACCTCCCCCAGGTGGATCATTAACTGGACATCGGACGGGTCAGGGATCCCTCTAAATGCCGACTTACAGGATAGATCTCTTCTGTGGCTACACTTTTGATATTACCGCACCAAAACCAAATACCAGAGATTCAAGGGCGCTACGCTGGACTCCAAGCATCAGTGGGATGAGGAGAAAAAGATATTGTTGCGAAATAGATGCATCAAGGCCGGGGTGAATAGTGCGGATCTGCTCATACGGGGCCGTATTACCTCAAAAATAACGTTTTTAAGGTCTAAGCGAGAAGTATTCAACTAATATATTTACCACGCCAAACCCTGGGAATTGAACCTAACATATAAATCCCTTAAAGCCTTTTATAAGGCTATCCAGGGATTGGACCCCTCCCAGGTTTCTATCTGCGTGAAGTATCTGCTTCTCCTTGGGGGGTGTCACCATAATTAATAATAAACATAATGCTGCTTTCAAAGATCTTAATATCTGGCTTAAGATTCTTCAGCAAGCTAACGGGGATGTGAGAAAATGTGGAAGCGACTTAAAAAAAAGAAATATGCGATTAGGATTTAATTCTAGTTGTTCATTCTTATCTATTATATGGATACAAGCCTTGCGCAGTGCTTTGGGAGCGGCTACATGGGATTTGGGATTACTATTAGGCATGTTAAGCAGGGAGATTTTGTTGCCCTCATTTCTAAATTATCTTTACCAATGGTTGTGCGGACGAGCCCTCACGGAGATGGTAAGTTTTGAGTGGTTGGTCCGGCTTTTTTTGGATGTTTGATGGATGGCAACGTGTGGCGTTAGAGCGTCGAAGACGGCCTTGAGGAGATTATTCTTTGCTGAAATGGGGTTCCCGAAGGCATAGGCTACGATTTTGCTTTTTCCTGCTTCATAGACTGTTGAGGGCTTGTATATTGATGAAATTGGCAAAGGTTGTTGGTCCCGCCACTGCGTTAGGTTCGGTTTGAAGACTTCGGGTTAGGTCTGCAATGGCACTCCATGATATCTTTGCCGTCTTCACTGGCTGGTATATTATTTGAGAACTGTGTTGAACCAAAGATAGGCTTCCCCATTTGACCTGGATGATTTGAGTTGTTAATAGTAGGCAACGTGAAATCTGATTTTGTTTTTCCAAAAAAAAACTAAAGACAAAACTTCAAGCCGTTTTGTTGGGTTCCTTGGAATCACCAGAGTCCCTGCAGGTCTCTTCTGTGCAAAGGTTTCGTCGCCGGCCCTAGTATCGAAGTCTGGTCTAGTTCTATATGTGCTCCAGCCTCGTTGTTAATGTCAACGGATATTGTTGAGCCCGTGACCGTGACCCTATCTTCAAGGACGAGGTTTGATCAGAAAAATAAATCTCGTCTATGTTTAAACCTCTATGTACTCAAAACAAATTGAAGTACTGTAAAGTTGCGACTTTGTCCAGCCCTTCCAAAAGCTTGCAGCAGACCAGAATCAATAACAGGCCGGTGTTTCCACAGGTCACAGTACTTAATTCTTCTTCAAGCAGTCTGAGAATTGTTCAGTCCACTCCCGCAACAACCCCACAATGCAGGGCCCATCTGTGTCTTTGCAGATACCCACGGGATCCGCACCGCACTTGTGCAGGGCGGGGCGCCACGTCAGCGCACATCTTGTTCTTTGAGGCCAACTCAGCGTGTCTACCACCGCAACGCCGCCCTGGCTTGCCTTCCGCCGAGTGTGTGAAGAGCTTTTCGCATGTATCATGTTAGGATAGGGCAACTGACCCCTTCCTCACGGACTTTGGTTTACGATAAAGTACATCAACTCGAAACACACCGACGGTGGCAAGTGCAGAGCATGGAGCTGGCTCTGAACCTGACCAAGACCTGAGCGACGACACGATTTCAGATGATAGAAAGTTCCAAGTCAAAATGCACGAAGAGATGGACATGGAAGAGCGTGCAATGGTGACTGAGAGGTGGGGCATAGATATGAGACCAGAGGAAGAGAGTGAACCCTGGAAATGGACGGGGAAGATAAAATCAAGAACTCAAAGCATGGAAGATATTGTGGATGCACAAAGTCTCCAGAAAGGGGGATTGCTTGTCTTCTTCAGAGAGGAATTGGACCCCTGGATCAAGAAAGGTGAGCAGCAAGCAGATTCCTGGTTTCATACCTCACCACTGACTTCTTTGAGTTCAAGCTTCTTCCTTCGCAATTTCTACTGAGCTGTGTGGAAACCGAGATCAAGCGATTTGTGAACAACTTCTCGGACTAGAAGAGTGGGACCCGGATGGCAACCGAGACCTCTGTAGTAAGTCACAAATCGAGACATTCACCTACGGGGATTGATCAAATTACAAAGAAAAACGAAAACTAATAGGGTGAAGAATTCTTCCTGCATGCATTTGTCCGCGACGGCAACCTCCACAAAATTGAGGACTTCTTGGAAAAGTTGAACGTCGATGAAATTCACTTTCCTAGAAGGGATTATGGCACAACGCTCCTTCATACAGCCTGCAATGAAGGAAACCTGCCGGTGGTGGAGGTGTTGCTCGATGCGGGCGCCGACATCTTCCACTTTGACAACGATTGGGAGAGTCCGCTTCATTGTGCTGCACGGCGCGGCAGCCTGGATATAGTTCGCGCCCTGATTGAGAGATTCCCTGATCCAAAATCCTATCTCCGGGCACCAAGTCAAGTGACAATCGAATGGATGAAGAATCTGGACCGCTCAGATACAGTCGGTATGACGGCGCTGGAATTGGCAATCTGGCATGGCCATGCCGATGTGGTCAAATTCCTCCTCGAGGCTGAAAGGAAAGCGTTCGGCGACGACCAGGATGAGACGTGGGACCGTTTCTTTGACGAATACCCCCGGCCCTCTTACCGGCCGAAGCCAATGTTCTTGGCGTGTTACGCAGGCCGTGTCGAGGTGCTCCGCTGCTTCGTCGAAGAGCTTAATGTCAGTGTTGATGTGACATACGATCAATCTCCGTACGAATGCTCAATGCTGCTGACTGCAATGAGAGATCCGGGGCCGACGAGCGCGACTTATGTGAGAGAAGGGCTCATATCCGAGTGCCTGACCGACAAAGCTGGACGTTTACAATGCGTGGAATATCTGCTTGATCGCGGTGCAGATGTTTCCCTGACAATCCAAGACATTCGATTTAAGTCGAGGGCTGCGAATGATGATTTCTTTACGCTTGCTTTGATAGCGTGGAAGAAAGGTCCAAACTTGCGATGGGTCGACGGTTCGAGGTACCGAGTCATAGACCGCAAGCCATATTTGGGGCCTGCACGCGTTCACATGCGTGCTATAGGAGGCATCGGCTGTCAAGATACAGTACACGAAGTGAGTACCCGGCCAGAGCTCGGAAGCTTGTATCGCCCTGTTTTCGAGAAGCTTTCTAATTTCTTGCAGATTTTTAGGCTTCTCGTATGTTGTTGGCACCCAGACCATATGATTGTGCAGGTACTTACAACAGCTATCTGGATCATGCTAATTAAATTGCCTAGTCTCTCATGTTTTTCAAAAGGATACCAGCTGCAGACAGCGGCCGTGACCTCGTGAATTTCATGACTTCGATTAAGCAACAATTCACTGAGATGGAACTGTTATGCGGCGAGAGCGGTTCACGTCGGGACGTTCAAAGTCGGGAGCCAGGATGTTCACTGAGAACTATAACGCTGCCCTCGCGTTCGAGCGTTGAGTCTGCGTTCATAACGGTAAGTATCTCCCGGTGAATGCGAAAAACACATAGACTGCCTGACTATGAGACCAGTTCTAACGCGAAGCCGCAAGATGCCGTATTTTGCCTATTCTCCACGGTCAGAAATTGCACGGAGAGTCCGGCACGCCGACCACTCGGCAACCACTTCTAAATATTTGCCATGTCGGTTCACAGTCCCCCTGGCATTCGAAGCCACCCTGGACGAATACTGCAATCCGGAGATCGGGCCAGAAATTCTGAACCAGCGGAATATGGATCAGGTCGTAGTCCGGTACCTGACAGGCCAACGACGAGAAAATCCAAAGCAGGACTCTGACCCGATTCTCATGGTTCCTCAAGCCTGTATTTGGAGCTTTGATGATCATATCATTGCGTCGAGTGAACTTCTGGCAGAGAAATTGGGGTGGGGGCCCACTATCATGAAAAATCTCATGTTCCGCCTGCACAGTGAGGATGTGACGCACAAGCATCTCATCGGCATTCTCTTGTCGGAATGCATAAACTCACTGGACACAATCAGAGGTCCGAAAGGCCGAGATCCTGGGATCTTTGCAATATTTGCGCGCTCCATTGCTCGCGTATCAGAAGAAGTAAACATTTATCTGACGCCGCAAAACATGAGCGACATCAACATTGAAAAAGAGAAAGACTTTCTCCACCATATCGAGGACATCCGAGACGAGCTATCGATGATACAGACAATTCTAATACAACAGGAAGAGGTCTGGCGCGAGTTCATGTTCACGACATGGCCAAATGCATGGCCAAATGGGCCCGAAGGCTCGTTCAAGCCACCACAGACTGCTGAGGCTGCTCAAGATGGTGAGGTGTGGAAGATCATCCAGCGACCACAACAACAGCTGCCTAAATTTAAACGACGCCTACAGAAGCTGGATGATGACGCGCAACGTGTGCAGCGCTCCATCGAACTAAGGTTGGATCTCAAACAAAAGCACGCAAGCTTGAATGAGGCGCGGCTTGCATCTCTCATGAGTGCATCAGTGTTTGGCTTTACTATCGTCACCATCATTTTTACTCCGCTATCCTTCCTCGCCGGGTTATTTGCTTTACCTATCGAAGACTTCCAAAGACATCAGACTTCCTTTGACGACGGAAACTCCACTGTCTACACAACGCAATACATTGGGAAATGGTTCGGTAAGTTTCTAAAGCCGTCCTGGGCATACAGATGAATATTGGTATTTTCTACTAAACACGGTGAGAACTTTCCTGCTAACATTGTCACTTCAACAGCCACGGCAGAGATCGTGTCGTTGGTCTTTACCGCGGTGGCCGCATGGTTGGCGTATGAATGCTTTATCGGGAACAGGTTTCACGCCATTCACGTCTGGCTAGCTAGCATGCTTGAGCCGAAGCGATGGGTTTCAAGCAGGAAGGGCTAGTAGGATGTACTGATTACAAAGAAGCTCAACAATGCTTGAAAATGGGAGGGCTTGCCCCTATTTACACAGCTTTTGCATGTGGCGTTGGTCCCCTTCGGAACTCCCACTAGAATTTCAATCCCTTTCCCTCCCGGAGCCGTTGCATTTGGCTTTGTACTCCTTTGAATAAAAAGTAACATGCCCCAAATGTGAGGGTTTATAGAATTACTGCTAGCAAATTCCACCTCCCGGCCAAAAGACCATAATAACCAATCTACCCATTAGTTATTCTAGCAGTATATAAGAGCCGTACCGCCACACCCAACTCGATCTTGCGTACCAGCTGGTGGCGGTTTTTCTTTGTGCTAGATGTCCTGAAATTCGACACATTTCCTGCCCCACGCCAGTCCTTGCGCCGGTGGAAATTTTAAAAAGCGGGAGGATCATTATTGTTTTTATTTTTTTCTCATCCTCCCCGGGTCATGCTGAAGCGCTGTGCGTCAATTCATTTGCTTGTTCCATTCATATTCGTGCGTATTATCGTTCAGTGCGTGACGATGTAGCGGCGTAGATCGATCAGAAATGTACTTCGTGTATACATCCACCAGAAAAGAGTTTGCTGAGAAGTAATGGCCGGTCCTCGTCAATAGGGTAGCTCAACGTGTGGTGTCGATTCTCGAGCATGCTCAAAAATCGGAAACTATGGACAAAGAATGCAGTCATATTGGCCTCTTCCAGTTGAAAATTCGCGGAAATCAAGGTCCTTCATCTCGTCCGTAGTCCCCGGGGAGCAACCAAGGGAGTCGTAGTCGCATACGCTGTAATTCAGACGGGTCCATTGCCAAGTCAGAGCGTTTGGCATATGGACCGAAAAGAAGCGCATCCTGCCCACAATTTCGCGGTCAATAGTATACGATTCCTCGGCAAAGAACAGTGATGCTCATGGCTCAGTCATATTTTGACAGTCTGCCTTGAAGGATATACAAACAAACGCACAAGATAGGATGAGCGTCCTCTACCCAACCCAAACCCCTCGCAGCACTTTTATCTAGCAACCGTGTGCCCAATGCTTTGACAAAGTTTTATGTATGCATGTAACCATGTGTATCATAATCTCTCAGGTCATCCAGTCATACAAATAACAATGCTCATCCGTACATGATGCATCCACTTCGGCAAGCCACGACCACAAGGCTAGCTATTCATCACCGCTTCCGCCCAAAGATAGTCCCGAAGACCTCGCTTTTCTGCTTCCTCAGGACCGGCATGGCAGGCCACTCGTTCTCCTTGTCCTCTGCCTCGGGCCCCTCCGCCGTGGTGGGCGTGACGTCCCCCGTGGACGCGACCGTCTCGGCGCGTATCCGCCTCAGCTGCTCCTTCGCGATGTCGCTGCCCTTGCGCGAGCGCGGCGCAGCTGATGCGCTGCGGGAACGCTTGTGCGGTGTCAGGTTCTTGACGATCCGCCGCGCGAAGTTGGCGGCGCTGTCCGTGTCGGATTCCGAGTCCGAGTCGAAGTCGAAGACCGACACGGGCATCACCGTCTGCTGTGTCAGCGGCGTGGTGGGCCGTGAGGCACCGGATGGGGTCTGTGGTGGTGCCGTGCTGTCAACGGGCGACGGCGTCATCCTTGGCGTCGAGGGGATGTCCGCGGCGGAAATAGACTGCCGCAGTTGTGATTGAGTCCTTTGGTGTTTTTGACGGCCACGAGGCACGTCGGAGGATTGTGTTGGTATGGAAAGTTGCGTTGTCGGGGTTTGGGAGGAGCAATCGCCGGGCGTGTCGTGGACCAGTTTAATATCTGAATGAGTCCTTGATAAACTGAAGTTTCTCTGCGAGGGAAGCGTCTGTTGGCTTCGTCTGGAAAAGGCGACAGCCGTGGGCGAAGCTACCAGGAAGGTCGGCGTTCCGGGGGCCGACTGCGTCAACAACGAGCTGTCATAGCTGATCGCACCGTCCGAGGCCGGGAGGTGAAGCTTCCTTGGCTTCTTGCGTCTGTTTGGAAGAGACAACGCCACAGTTGATGGGAGCTGTTTTCGCGCATCCCATGGGACGTCGCTCTTCATTTGCCCGGCCGGCCGCCGAAGTACCAGACCGTTTTGCGCTGTCGGCGGCGGAAACAGAGAGTAGCTGGGCTTGGATGGTCTCGGTATCGGTGCGACTGAAGGCTCGGCAGCTACCAGGGGCCAGCACGGCTCGGCATCATATTTGACGTCCTGCAAGCTGCTCTGTGGGGAATGGTGCCGACCTTCCTCCGACACTGTGCTGCTGGCGTCTTGTTGTTGAAGTGCTGCTGAGTGGGTGATCGGGCCGATGAGCACCGCGTTGCTCTTTTCTCCCGCTTCGATGCCCCAGAAAGACTCGGAATCCTCCCAGAAAGAATCAAAAGTCTCGTCGCCTGCTATGTGAGACTGATTGGTGTCCTCTATCGAGATGTCCGACTCTTGATCCTCGACCATCTCGGGCACAGAGCATTCCGAGCCCACTGAAGAGCGACCGGTGTCCGGTTGCTCGCAGCGGTGTGTTGTAGCTGCATCGTGCCTAGGATATGAATAGTTGGATACGGATGGGTAATATTTGTTGACGAGCTTCAGGTCTGCCAGCTTTGTGGTTTTCTCCATGGCGATCGGGGTTCAAGTAGGATTCGGACCATGCAACGGCTGAAAGTGATGATGCGGTGGCACAGCTGCGGAAGTTTTGCGCAAGTCGAATTGGTACTAGACCTCGATCAGTCAAGGGGAAGGAGCAAGGACGGATTCACGACGGAGCTCAAGACATAGTCAAGGGGGCTGACGAAGGCTTCAAAATGGCAGGATCGGCCATATATGTAATTGATAGCACAAGAAGACGCCGCTGCTTAGCGACCATCGACGTTGAAAGGCATATGCCGCGGGAGAAAACAACAACACGGTGCGAGGAATGAAGTGGCCAGGAATGCCAGAACAAGTACAGTGACCTGGACCGTGGCTAGTTTTCCCGCCCAGGGAATGTACCCAGATCATGTGCCCGAAGACTCCCCTCCATTCCGGCTCACACGTCGGAATAGTAGAAGGGAGGGGGGGGTCTGTGTCTCGGTCTCGGAATGCAGCAAGGCACTCGACTGAGGTCAGCACGAGGAAACGACAGGAGAGAAAGAAAACGCGAGCAAGCATGCGCATACCCACACCCCAGACAAGTACGTCAGAGGTGCAGGAGAATCAGGAGTCACGCCAGCGGGAGCCGCTGCTACCCCCTGCGGATTGTTGATTCTTTTTTCTCTTCCCGATATGTCATATCGAAGAGCTGGCATGAAACGCAAGGCTGGAGAGGCTGGAGCCGGGAAGCACGGATGGCCGTCAGGAAGAAGCAATTGAGAGCAAGGGGTCTTCAATCAGGCTACAAAATTGAGAGAAGGACGGTGTGAACAAACAAGTAGCATAGTAGAGCCGTAGGCAAAATGTGACAGAAACCCATGAGCGCCTCAACACTCACTCCGACTGCACCGGTGCGGCAAGACAAAAAGCCTGGCCGCTGTCCAAAGCAAGCGCCAGCTTGACGCCAGATTGACGCCAAGCCGCACAGCGGGGGGGTGCGGATTGCCCATTCCTCTCGTTCTTTCACTGCCTCAACTTACCACGAGCTCAACAGCTCCGAGGGAAAGCGGCACTGCCAGACTTCTGGGCCATCAGGCTCTCCCTTTGAGGGGCTAGTCCATCCATCCAAGTCCTGTTCACGCTGATTTTGGTCGAGGGAGCATCCACTCCGATGCGCATCTGAGGTCCACCGAGCACCGAGACATCGACCCATCCACATTGGGTGACAGCCCTGCTCAACGGCGGGACCATAGTCGTTGGAGCGCACGGAGGGGGCTGATGCGCAACACCACCTGAGCACGGCAGCGTCTATCTCCCGCTCGCGTATCGAGGCGCTCCAGTTTTCCTGCCGGTTGAGAGATGCCTGCCTGACTTCCCACCTGCTCGATCAAGCACCAAGCCTGCCCAAGCCTGCGCGCTCTACAGTTCTTGACCCTCATCCACAGCCCCCTCTGTCAAAAACGACGAGTCGGGTGGCAGACATGATGGCCACAACAGCCACCGCGCTCCCGATGCCTCCTCAGCTGAGCTCAGATATCACCTGTCAACATGACCGGACGGTTCAGCTGATGAGGAACTACCCGATCAGGCCAGACAGACAATCCGTCGGCTCTCGGCGGTTTCATGCTTTGGGCCAGACGCGGACAGCCACAGGAGGTGGAAGAGAGGCAGAGAGATATTCCAGACCCAACAAAGACAGAATAAGAGATCCAGACTGAACTGGCCCGGCTGTGTCTGGTCCCCAGGGACTTGACCAGTCACAGAGGCCGGATCCACATCCGAAAGGCGGGATGGCATGCATCGCGCTACGACGCGCTACGCCGTGTATGATATGCCTTGCAGAGAGTGACATGCCGCTCCCCCCTTTCCCCGGCCGGGGAACACAAACCGATTGGGTACGAGCATGCAATTGCCGGAATAAAGCGAATGTGACAGGCCAAGTGCCTACATAGTGTTCGCGACGACGTTGGGTAGTGAATAGGAGAGAAGGGTGAGGGCCAGGCCCAGACTTGCCTGGATGGACCGGGGAACTGAACAGTAAGGACATGTCTTCGCTGTCTCGCCTGGTTCCGGTTGACGTAATACCCTGTTGAGCATGCAGCGGCCATGCTACCAACCCAGGATCTGACCGAGGAGACCGAGAAAGAAGGGTAAGTGCATGCAGAGAGGCTGGCCTGCATCAACCCGTTCTCCATTATCGCAGCTCATGTGTCTGTCACAAGCTATCCCTTGTTCTTGTGCACGGAAAGCCGTCTCTCAAAGAGGTTGCCGCCTTGTTCGCAAAAAGGCAGACTGCGTCCCCATACGTCGACTGTGCTGCATCGTGCATGTTCTATCCGGCGGATAGTTACAGAATCGGCCACGCCAGGCCACGCCGAGTAAATCATGCCACGCGCGTGGTCTATGTTTGCCTTACTTGCAGCCCTGTGTTTGTCTGGAGGGCGTCAAGGTGCGCATATACGGCCGCGTGTGTGCCGACGAGGGTGACAAGTCATGGTTCGTTTGAAGGCACAATGGGACCTCAACCGGCGGCACGAAGCAGGAGTCTGCCTCAGTCCTGAATTCGAATGGCCTCTCCACTCCTCGACGTGAAAATTTCTCTCCTGCACGCACTGTTGCGCTTATGCAAGGGCCGCTTCGATGCCAGATAGACGAATGCAGGTGTACAGTCTGCGATGTTTGACGACCAGGAAGTCCTACGCGATCTGCAGATCGCCTGGAAGCTACTGCAGACCACCTTCGTCCCGCTGTGCTCCCCGGCTCAGCATCAATATATGGAGTCTTCCCTGCAGCTCCGGCCGCGTGGCCGCATTTTGCCAAGGCGGCTCAAAGTTCTGGCTGGTAGCGAGATCTGTCTGTTCAACAACAGCCATCGGGTAAAGAAGCAATTAAGAGGCCCATGCAATGACAACCGGCAGGGATCGACAAAAGGAGAGCGTGCGTAGGTCCCTGGGATCCAGGCCCACACTCAAGAGCGTACAGGGGCGATATTGATAAAGATGTACCTGAAGAGTTGTGTTTCTCCTTCTGTCGCTTTTCTGGCAATGTAGTGTAGCCAACGTTGTACTTTGTGAGATACAGGGGGTTGGCCAGTTGGAGGTGAGGTCAAGCCTGAAGCCTATTGGCAGGTTGTCGCCATTTCCCATCAGAGGCTACCCCCTAAGGAGGCGTGGGAGGTAGCCCAACGAGCAGAGGGCTCAGATTACCTGATGAGAATTGCTGTGACTGGGAGACTGTATCGGTGGCTGTTTTCCCCTGGCCAGCACAGGGTGGATGCATTGCTGCCGGAATGATTCCGACGGGTCAAGGTCGTTTTTCCAGCCACAAATTCCTTGCGTTTGCGACACCTGTTGATATTGCTTGCGTTTCCCAGGAGACATCGGTGAATACAGCATCGCGAGTGATGGCATGTGGTGGTCTTCCTTCTCGCCTGGAATCTTCGATGGCGTTCAGGACGGGCCCCCTGAGGGTAGATCATTATGTATTACGGCTCTATCGAACCCTCCACTTTATTATGTCCTCTTTGTCCGCAGTATCTACAGATCGAACCGAATCGACCAGAGCTGCCTGAAATTCTATGTCCCGTTCCAAGTCTGCCCCAAAGCTGTATGAGTCTCACGAGTCAGGTCGTTCGTGTCATCCATAAGTCTTCGTCTCGTAAAATCGTCGTCCATCGTTCGTGCTGAGAATTAAAAGAAAATGCAACCCGTGAACTCCGTGCCATGCAAGTAAAAGTTTCCGCTCCAGACAGATGAGCGCTGGAAAAAAGAAAAAGAGAAAAAAAAGAAAAAAAAGTTCCCAGACTCATCCCTTACACGTCCGTCTGGTTGTGACCCGCAAACATGTACTGCGGGCTGATGCGAACGTCCCTCTCCGCTCTCCTCGCCTCTCTCCTACTGCTTAGTGTGCCTGTGCCTAGACTCGGCGCCCCAGTGCCACGAGGACTCATCAGCCTCGTACCCTCTCCTCTAGATGCACCACGTGGCTCAGTAAATTTGCGGACCTTCCGCACACTAAGCCTGTCGTCCCTCACGCCTGCGCCGCCGATGCTGAATACCCACCGTGGCTTCACCTCGTCCCTTCGGTCCACACCCAGCTTTCCAACCAGTGTGGTCTTGTTCCTGATCATACCCTGGAATGCCTCGTCGCCCATCAGGTCCTCGTTTGCCACGTAACTAATGATCTCAGCAAGGCAGGTAACCCTGTGAGGCAGGCGGAACTGCTTCCTTCTTGGGTAAAGGATCACTAGTGCAAGCCAGTAAAGGACGAGGAGGGCCAGTGTAAGGGCGAAAAGCGGGATCTGTGGAAAGACGCGCACGATGCTGTCCTCTGGTGTGAGGGCCATGAACATGCCTCCCGCAAAGATTGGTAGGAACACGAAGAGCGTTGAGAAAAGCGAGATATAGGCGAGACGCCAGTGTCCGTTTCGCAGGGCATGCCACGTGCTCTGAAATGGGTAACAGGACGCGTAATCAGCGAGAATAGACGCCTCCGGGAGGGCACCTCCAGAAGGCGGATCGCTGAGTTCGCCCCATGGTTGGAGAATGCGCAAATTCAGGTCGATATCCTGGAAGAACATGAACAGTATGAGACCCAGCAGTGCTGGGATAAAGCTGTAGAGGAAGTCTGCTGCTGAGAATGCGCCTCTTACAGGAGCCGCTGAGAGACGGGGAAGGAACCCGTTGATAATCCTAGTGCTTGGTATGAAAGAAACCACGAAGACAACCAAGACGAGCACCAGGCCAAAGATGATGCAGCAAAAGAGCGTGAGGCTGTTCAGACATCGCGGTATGTATCGATAGCGGACGGTTGGCAAGTCTGGAGAAGAATAGCCGATGCGCTCCCATAGCAGACTTCTCCTCTGAGCTTTGCGTTCGCCTGGCGTGAGCTTCTCATGTGCCTGAGCCGAGCCCTTCTCTTCAAATGTTTCTCTGAAGAGGGCAGGCGAGCCCCACGCATCCTGGTAGCTGCCAGATCCCAAGGCATACCACAAGTCGTGGTGCTTGTTGTGTTCCGCCGAAGTCCAGTATGCGAGCAGGTCGGTCCTCCTGTCTACCAGGACGTGCTTCAGGTCATGTCTGGAACCAATAGTCTCCGTGCCCTTGTACTCCGCCAAGGTGTCACTTTGAGAGACAACGGCCATGACATCCGCGATCGATCTGGGATCCCACATCACTCCAGTCTTGCCCTTCAGCCAATGAGTAAGCTCGATGGCGATTGCTGCGGCTAGCAGTATGTACAGTGCCACCAGCGTCCAGGCAACACCCTGAACTGTCGCCCACCGCCAATGCCCGTCCACGTAAATGACGGTAAATAGGCAGCTCTGCAGTGGGAGAGTGATGTTCATGACCCAAGTGATGAGCATTGGCACCCATATATCCCATGTACCTGCCAGTTGCGGGCGTAGAAAGGATGTGGGGTAGAGCTCGTCAAAGATAGCGTCCTGGCGTCCCTTTTTCTCTGCCGAAGCCAATCTCGCATATGGGCGTATACGGATCATGGTGGTGGCGGTGGCCTGAGCGTAGAAAAGGATGACGGCGCCTAGCATCGCCGGGAATACGCGGAACAAAAAGTACCGGCCATCGTATATCGAGCCAGAGTACTCCCAAAGTCCAGCCCACCGAACCGAGTAGATTGCACAGAAAACCAGAGCGCCGATCACTGTGATACACAAGATCATCAACGTTATCATAGATGCCGGTCGTAGAATGCAGGGTTTGAAGACCAGTTTCGGGTTGATCCTCTCTCGTCCGTCTGTCATCAGCTCTGGCTCAATCGGTCGCCACGCCTCCGGTGCTGACTGGGCGGGTGGGACCGCCATGTTTGTGTTGTTGCCTCTTACCAAAGTCGACATCGAAGAGCGCTGAGAGGCTGGCGTGAGGTCGGGAGCCGCAAGAAGTGGCGCGCTCTGTTCCTCATTGGGCCCTGTCAAGTTCCGCGGACGAGAAGAGGCGGGCTGTGGTGTGATGGGAGCATTCTGATGCTGGTGGTACCCCAGGCCTTGGTCGGGGACGAGTCGCTGGCCCTCAGAGCTCATAGATGACACGTTCGACTGCCCTTGTTGCTCCCGGGTCATGGCTTCCAAGGCGTACTGTATGTAAGGGGTATCGTCGACCCCTGGCGTGACGCGAGCGGCCTCAAGGGCCAGCTGGTCGCGAAACACTTCAGCGGGCCTGCCGGCGATTGGGACGACAGGAATTGAGCGGCGACGTTGTGCCTCGGCAATCACGCGCAGCTGTTCTGGCGTGTACTGTGGCTGTGGCCATGGCCGCGAGGGCTGGCCGGTCTGGTTTGCCATGGCGTAGGGCACAAGAGGGCGTCCGTAGAGCCGCTGAGGGCGGTAGATCTCCGAAGAGGATTGAGAGAGTGAGGACGAAGATGAGCTAAGGGCGTGGGGGGTGAGGGTTGGTTGAGGCGAGAGGGATGCTTGGTCGAGTGAAGCATGTTCTGCGTCGTCTATTGGGCCATGGTAGGTCGAGGTGCCTGGCAGTCTGGTCGAGGTGGAAGTTGTTGCTGGAGTGAGGTATTGGCGCGTAGCTTGAAAGGCTGTAGAGCAAACGAGTGTAAGTCAAGTTGGACCGGACCGTGTGGACAGCTCCGTTTCGTTTTTGTTGGTAGAGCAGAGCAGTAAGTCGTGAAGGGAACTTACGAGGTGGCTCCACGTAGTCGAAGTTCAGGTTTTGAAAGTTCATGCTTCGCGCGTTGCAGATGTCATGACGGGGCGTTGTTTAGGCAATGATCTAATGCGTGCGAGTGTGTGTGGATGGTGGCAACCAAGAGACTGTGCTGTGCATTGCAGTGCAGGACGGGGCAGGGCAGTAAACACGAGCATCCACTTGGACGCAATGCTGGGCCAATTGCTGGCGGGATATGCAATGCAGGTCAGGAAGACTGCATGCTGCGTGATGCAGTTGGCGAGGTGTGGTTGGCGACAGCTCGGTGCTGCTGGCAGCTAAGAGGTGAGGTGGACCACGCCGAACCATGCTGGACCCTGTCGCTGCGATGTCACCGGTATGACGGCGACTTGTGTGGAAGCCTCCAGGAAGGAGGCTGGGTGAGTGGTGGATGCGATGTGCGAATGCCCGGTGGTTGGGATTGTGGAGTGAGATGGTAACACCAGCCACCCGCATCAGCCCTGGCACTCCCGGCAACCAGGAGAGCATGCAGGAGCTCGCGCCAGAGGACGACATAAAACCAACCGTCTTGCCCCGGATGGCCTCCTTGCTCACGATGTTACCTTCTCCTGCCATCTTCGCGACGTGATGGCCATGGGCAGAGACGTTCCTGGGCCAAATCGAGCAACCAGTGGGGCAGAGCCGAGGTGACTGAGTGAATTCGTTGAGGGCACGAACTCAATCGCCGGCCGACGAGGAGCTCAAGCTTGGAGCTAAGGGTGGAGCTATGTACGTGCTGCGTACCACACTAGCCTACATCGTACTTAGCGCTGGCCTGTGCGGCCCCGCCCGGTAACGGGCACGATATGTGGGGCTGCCGTGTGAAATGAACGACCGCTCTGCAGGGTCCGAACCTAGACCCTGAGCCTCTAGCTTCCAAGCTTCTCTGCCAGGCACCATCCCACCAGTTCAACAGTTCTACAGTTTTATGTGCCGACGCCGGGAAACATTCAGGGCGCACATAACATCAGGACTATAGGACTGCAAGGCTGGTATCATAGCTCACAAAAATGAAGCTGCTAACCAGGAAGTTCACCAGGCACTCTATCACGAGCTGTGATAGCGTAGAAGAATGAGCGATTGCATTGGAAAGATCTTCTGCTCCTGCAGACATAGGATTTCGGCGCTAAGTCCACTTGCATGAGCGATCAGAGAGATGGTGCTCGAGACCAAAAGGTATTCACATGAATTGTACAAGAATTCGATCTCATCCCAATACTCCACCCAGGAAGTCTTCTCGACATCCATCCCGCGCCCCTCATCCGGGTATCAAAGCCCTGCTTTCGTCTCTCATCAAATCGCAATCATTTCATTTCCCTGGGATAGTCTAGCTGCTCCTATATTAGGATCTTGGAATATACACAAAAAGACAACAAGACAGCTGAAAATTTGGCTTGCCCGCAGGAACATCAAGCGCTGTTTCGTGGGCAGCTCCAAGCCCTCACGCAGACTACGACACAACAAAATTAAGGATTGAACAAATGCGACGAGCAACAAACGAACTGATTATCCGTTAGAACACCAAATGATCAATGCAAGATTTGCATGGCCTCACCGGTTCTGTAAAATCGAAATCTTTCTCGACGAGCAACAAGAAGCATGTGGATCATGCTGAGGCATGAAATGTAAAAAAAGACTGGTATTGTCAGCTTCGAATCTAGGCAGTCCCAGTGTGCATGATAGAAAGTATGATCTCACGGTCATCTCTCGCATCTTCAGTAGGCCACTCGAACTGGCGCCAAGAAAAGGAATCACGCATATTAGACCAAAGTTTTATTGAAATGCCACAGCTTCCACGGGCATGGACTTTTTGGTGAACAATTCAACTGCAATATTGAGGGGGTCACAATCTCTTCAAATTAGGTGCCCGATAAACTGCGCCTTCACTATCTGACCCGCCTTGCTTTGCCGACCAACTGAGCCAGAGAATAGCATGTAAATCAACTCATAAATCTGCCCTATTGGCCTGTTACTGTTCTGCACGACAAAGTAAATTGGATGCACTCACACTCCTAAGTGCCATTTCGGAGCTCATATAGTAGTGCCTTCCTATGCCCAACATATGGCTCCTGGTTTTCCATGCCGAAGAATCCAGGTTAGGTAAACATTGTCGAAGCAAACTCTTGCCTTGCAAACGAGGCCTCGGTAGCCCATTACACTTTTCAGAACTTCAACTTCAGTATCAGGCTATTCATCTGTGTAACCGTCTTCTAAAATTGAAGCGTTAGGGAAAAATTCGGTGGTTTCTGCGTCGGTGGTACTGTCTCCAAATGTAGCAGTGACGTTTAATGTCTGTACCGCGCCCTCATGATCAAGTTCACCAGGAATCGAGGACACAACATCAGCTTCTGTCAATTCGCATCAGATGCGAGCATTAGGCCACAAAATTTCTCGCGTATCGAGCCCGGATTAGGCTCACTGGCTCGTGTCTAAGACCTTGCTGCAGCAAGAGGCAGATTTTCACGTCCACTTTCCACAGGATGTTTTTACTGATCCACAGAATGTGCGACGGGCAGCTTCGTATGCAACGCATAAGAATATGATTCAGCAGGGCTACATATGGGGCAGAGGAAGGTATGTGGTCCTGTGAGTGATCAAAGGGGACCTTCCACTGCTGGAGCAAGGAAAGGTCATACATCCATTAGGCAATATCACCCCTCGCATACAGGCACACTGCTACATAGGAAGAGAGCGTGTCAAACCGAGCACCAAGGCTTCAGTATAACCCACACAGTAAAAGCTGTTCCCTGACTAATATTTTCTGGGCCTCGCGCAATGCACTATGCTGGGTCCAATTCTTCCCGTGTCACCATCCTAGCCTTACTGACTGTCACTTTACGAATGCTGATAAATGATTCGCAGAATTCCAAAGCGCTGCGGATCATGGCGGTAATGAAATTGGGCAAATGCATTTCTTTGGTGAACGCATCCGGAGGGGTTGGACGTGCGGGCGGCCTGTGAAAGGATGTTGAACCTGGTAGCCCCGACATATTTAGGCGAGTATGGTCTTGAATAGAGACTATTGATCCAGAGTTGACCCAGCAGCTACAGACTTATGTGTGGATAAAATTAGAATATTTAACGTTAGCATCACCTGATGTACAATGTGAACACTGGCATAAGGGGGGCGCTTGACCACACTACTGCCAGCCTTGGCCTTTATGCAGCTAACAACCCGGCAACTCTTTTGGTCTGCTGAGTCAACCATTTCGGGCCGTTTCGCATCACTGACATTCTTGTTCCATGCAACCTGGTTGAATGAACAAACTACCATACATCCGTTAGTCGTTGCTCTTCCGTGCCATCCATGTTCTCTGACAGCGGGTTGTGAAGAGGTTGGAATCAGACATTTGAACGCAGCCACAAGTACTTGAGCCCCAACGCCATCAGAAGTGGATACATCATGCACATTGGTGACATGAGGAAAATTGCGACACAGACAATAAGAGCTAGGGAAAAATTTTCGTGAAGGCCCTTGGATGCATGTACTCGCAAGGCCTTGGTAACTGACGACAAACGACTCAGACTGTTCGAACTGCTCGGTCTAGAATCAACTCCTTACTCAGTTGATCTCGGGAGTTGAGCGAACTACCCCAGATGCCACGGATCTGACGATAGGATCCAAGACGTCTAGAACGAAAGTGGCTGATAAACAAGCTCATGCGGCTGTGAAGATCAGACGTTGTGGAATGCGGCACATCCCCCATTGGAGAAGAATTAACTGGGTGGACCCCCGGAGGACATGTCAATAACCTACGGTTAATAAAAACTCCGGATTCATACTATCATGAATGCCGAACACGCTTATTCTGAGGTGCGCTTGAGTCAGCCGTCCAGTCAATGTGTATACGGCTCAGGGACTTGGCCGTTTCAGCCTTTTACGGACTCGAGCAAACAACCTGTCACTCTTGTTAAGACGACCCTCCATGCATAAGATCGAACAGAATATGACCTGCTGATGGCGACGGGAAAACGGCTCATGCCAAGCGCCCGAAAGCCAAGAGTAGCGCGCGAGTGGGCAGGCATCGAGCCCATGCTAAGGCGTTCCAGACCCTGTCACGGCTCGTCAGGAGGATCATGGCCAGTGTGTTCCTGAGGCTTTCCATCTTCGTCTCTGCCATGCAAGTGACTTGGTGTTTAGAGAATCGTGATTCGCCTAATCTCCATGTTTCCCAAGCAGCGGGAAACGCAAACGCTGTCAATTGTTCTTTCTCAAGACCAAATCGCATTATAACCGACGCCTCATACGAGATGCTTAACTTCCATTATCCTCACTTTCCCTTTGCTGCAATCTGGAAAATATTCTCTCAATGAGTTTCTCAAATGTTTACAATAGGCGAATACAAATTTAGAGCATCTGGGGTGACAGAAAACCGTTAGGCTGCACAGTGAAAACAAGGCTTGGCACCTCCAGCCTTAGAACGATCAATATAGCAGCTCAGCCGCAACACACACAATAGCGACGAAGTAACTTAGCATACGATCAATGCGACGTGCGCGCGGGCCCCTTTCAGCAGAGGAAGAGTTCGGACGCCGCACGCAATCGCAAATCGCGCCGAGAATCCGGGAGAAGGAATCGACTCTACTGCGATTCGCCTCACGGGGCTCCCGTCAAGGCATAGAAAACTCCACCTGCATGTTCACTGCGTCTAATGGGCCTATCGCGAGCAGACTTGGCCAACACAAGGCTCCACAGTATATTGCCGTACTACTGCTTGGAGCTTCTAGCGTGGCGAGGTCGACTATACTTTATGAACTTTGTTTGACCGTTGTCTTCTAAGATGAGACGACATTACCAAGAAGATGGTAAACGGCTGGAGCCATGATGGCCTCCAAGATAATCCAAAGATAGACCTTGATCGAGAATTAAGTATAAAGGGCCACCGTCGACGCACTTCAGCAGTTGTTTGTTTCCAGTCATCATCATCATCATCATCATCAAACATCTTTCCATCTACTCCTCGAACTCGGTCTGCAGTCGCTTCAGCATCTCTAGAGATACACTACTTTCATTTTCTTCACAATGGTTTCTTTCAAGATCTCTCATGTCCTGGCTCTCGCCTCCGCCGTGGCCGCTGCTCCTACTGAGCTCCTTGAGGCCCGCGCAACAGTTGCTCACGACTCTATCGCCCCCGTCGCTCAGCGAATCCAGACAGGTGGCCTCGGCAAGATCATCGAGACCTTCAATCCTCTCCTCCACATTGCTCATGGCTGCCAGCCTTGTACGTAATCACTCCACTTCTCACCGGTGTCCTCACCTTTCTCCTGGTGGATCGTCTTGAGATCTTCACTCCGATTCCTGTAATAATCACTAACATATGGCAGACCCTGCCGTTGCCGATAATGGTGACACCAGCGGCGGACTTCAGGACAGCGGCAGTGGTACGGGTGGCTGCCGGGACCAGAGCAAGGGCCAGACCTATGCCCGCGCTGGAACCGTTGATGGAAAAACGGTTGTAATGTACACATGGTACATGCCAAAGGACCAGCCTGTTGATGGCAACACTGCCGGGGGCCATCGCCGTAAGTAATTTCCAGAGATCAACTCCACGTCCTAAACACCTTTGTCTGAAGTTCCATGAACTAACTGAACACCACAGACGATTTCGAGAACATCGTGATCCAGATCGACGACCCGAACGCGGCAACCCCCAAGATCATCGGCGCGGCTGCCTCCAGCCACAGCGGCTACAGCAAGGCCGCCGGCGGTGTCCCCCAGATGGAGGGTAACAGCCCCAAGGTCGAATACTTCACCACCTTTCCCACCAACCACGAGCTGCAGTTCACGGACACCGTGGGCAAGACCTACCCCATCTCTGACTGGGACGCCATGCCCCAGGCGGCCAAGACTGCCCTCCAGGACACCGACTTCGGCAGCGCCAACGTCCCCTTCAAGGATGGCAACTTCGAGTCCAAGGTCCGCGAGGCTCTGGCTTAAGTGCAAGGCGAGATATGGTGCGCTCCGTTCACGACTGGATGCGTAGATACGCAACCTTTTCTTTTCAGTCACCCGTGGTTGACAGCGATTTTGTTTTTATATGTATTCCAGTTTCTTTCTCCGTCTCAGCAAATTCAAGCAGGCCTGCTTTGTTCATTCATCATTTTGTTACTTTCCCTCCGCAACCGTGAATATGAGCATGTATGTCCTCCTAGACA
Source organism: Diaporthe citri (assembly GCF_014595645.1). NCBI lineage: Eukaryota > Fungi > Ascomycota > Sordariomycetes > Diaporthales > Diaporthaceae > Diaporthe > Diaporthe citri. Next base: position 6,513,102 of record NW_025064846.1, on the reverse strand, counting down.
CGGCCCTTCGTATTTCGAGTTCTAGGTCTTGTGTTTTCCAAAGCTTGTGCTCTTCGTTTCATGAAAATGCAAAACTATTTTTGTCTGATTCGCTATATATCCTTTGCAATGTATAAGGAGTTCCTAGAGTAAATTGAAAACATACCGTTGAATGCTTTATACAACTGGAGTTGCAACGATATAAACATTGTAGAGCAGTGGAAGAGGGTGGATGTCCCCGTGCCTTCTGGCAACACCAACCCGTCATACGATAGGCTCCGAGCTTATACGTACTAGGTACTCTCTGAGTGCCTAAGTGTGTTTTGTAAGAAGCTGCGCCGCCATACCTCTAGACACAGGTGGCAGTCATTATGGTATCTGTGAATGGTACCCATGTATTCGGGCATGAGCTAAACCCCGAGCTAGGGGCTTCCAAACCTTACACAGGTGCTCACGGTCACCATATTCACGCACGCCCACCAACGACGAACTCCCGGCCACTCTCGGTATTTTCAAGTCACACATCGAGAGCCTTGGCTCTTTCCTTGACTTCCGCAAGACTCTTGGCTACAGGTTTTGAACGCCCCTCCGAATCCAACCCGTCAAGGCCTACAAACATCAGCGGTAACAAGGCGCGCTTGAAGTCTTGCCTGCTGCCGTCATACCGTCTCGTGTGAGCTACTGTCTATCAGAGGAACATTACCGTCAGCGCCACCAAGACGGCAAGAAAGATCAGCCAGAGACACTGTGCTCAGATACATGTCTCGTTCCTGTACGTCAAGCCCGTGACCACCGTCCCATTCACATGTTATTGCTCTGACGTGCCCAATCGGTGAGAAATTGTGCGATGAGAGAGAAGGTCATGTATATAGTCTCAAAGCTGATGTTCTTCTCGTTGTAAAGCGCTTCGATGACGGATGAAGTGCCGCTGATTCCACGGATGGCTTGGAAGCTGCCTGACCAGCTGATGCCATGACCCCATCTGATCTGCTAAGCCGATTGTGTACTTGAGAAAGTGAGCAAGAAGAAGTCCAACGATAGTATTTTCATCGTATGGCTCATTTGTGGCAGCATTGGCACGGCTGGATTTGTGAATTAAGGAAAACCGTGATTATAACCACACAGAATTGTACCTAGGTAGACCGTTGAGGCACACGAAAGTAAAACAATTCTATCAGTTTCTTACACCACGATCCTGTTTTACAATTTATGAACCGTATGGGACCGATGCCATATCATTTTTTCACAGAGGGAGCATGGTACTGTTGATATATACAGTTCATAGATCTGGTCCCCGTAAATATGAGTAGTTCGTGTAAAGGCTCAGGGTCAGGATTCAAGTCGTAAGAACAGAAGGCCATATGTCTCGGTACTCTCATACTGTAATATTGGATTGGATCTCTGAGGCAATGTTTGTGGCACAAGGAGTATACGCCTGTCAGCCCGGTGGCACTATTGTCAATCATATTATGAAGGTTCCTGAGATGCTCACTGATTTGTCAAACAAATAAGGGGTACAGAAGAGACTATAGTCTGTGCCTCTCGGGTTCTACGCTCACGTATAGCTATCTGCTAAAGAGGAAGAACCAAAGTAGTCGTACGTGCGTGCATAAGGTGCTTGATAGAGCGAGTATCACCTACCTCTTTCGACGTTGACTGCCTCGTTTCATCAGCAAATATCTCGCCTCAATAGCTGAACGACCTTTCATGTGACTCTAGTCGGCACATAATCTCAATTCACTTACCAGAAAGCTTGGAATATCTGAAAGTAAAAGTCTCTAGACGTAGTAACATTCCAAACATTACTCCTAGTCATTCCGATAAACCTAACTCTCGTCGCCAATTTGCAGTACTGAGTGGTTGTACGTCATTCATCCTTAGATGGATAATATTGATCAAGTTCACCCCTTCGCCGTTCGAGACGGAGAATGCAATGTCCAGTATAGCAAGCTTCATTTTTGCTGAGGCGTGAGTACTTCATCGTGCTAGACTACAATTATTTGTACTCTGTGAGGTTTCATGGTGGCCTAATTCATTGGGCTTGTCGTCTTATATCTCAAGATTCGGATCCTAAGGCCGAAACAACCTGTGTGGACTTCCTTCTTTCGCACAAACCTATAGGTCTGAACTTTTCAGTAGGACTCTATTCGAAGACTCGTCACTGTTTTGAAGAGAAATTCAATCGGATCATCATTGATCTCATACCGTGACATCAATCTTAATCCCAGTACAAGCTAAAACCACACCTCCTGACTCCGCCCTTTCCCAGGCCCGAGCCGTCTCTGCTCACTCCCCAATGACATAGGTGCACCCTTCGCCGCCCACCCAGACCTCATGCACCTTGCCAGCCTCGACGTCCCACCTCTCGCCCACACCGAGCGTCTGCTTGGTAGGATTCTCGTCCTTGGGGTAGGTGAAGGTCAACTGGCCCTTGAGGATGAGGTGGGTCGTCACGCCGGCGTGGGAGTGCGGCGCGTAGTGGGCGTTGGGGCCGTCGGACCACGTGAAGACGTGGTCGAAGCCCCAGGAGCGGACCTCAGACTCGTGGTCCCGCCGTGTCTTCTTGTCGGCCATGTCGGGGGGCGCCTCTGGGGCTCGTGGCAAGCCAAGATTCGGGGGCAGTATTGGGTGCGTCAAGCTTCCCTTTGTCAGACTGTGACGTGGTCGCTGTGTTCGGGTCGGTGCCAGGATAGGGATGAGGATGAGGCTCTTGCAGATCGATAGTGCGTAGTGGCTGAGGCTGTCAGGTCGTGCAGTGCTACGGCGCTGCGACTCTCTGGTGTGGTGACACTGGCCGCCGGACGTTGAAGAACGTCCGCAGCTTCTCACGTCGAGCCAATGACGTTATGGCTGCCCAGCCGGTGCACCAGACACACAGTAGTCAGACTAAGCTGGGCGGACCGGTCAGGGATGCAGCTTCGGGGCTGCGAGCACCTGCAGCTGCGCCCCCAAGTCATCCCATGTCATCCCGCGCCGTTGGCCTCAATTCGACCTGTCTGGGCTGCCCGCCTGTCCTCCTAGTGTGTGCGCGTCATTTCTCACTCCGAGCAGCCTCGCGTCGCCCAGAGAGAGAGAGCGAGAGAGAGAGAGCAACGCAGGTGTCTGGGACGATGGCAGGCCGGTGAATACGAAAAAGGATGACCTCAACAAACAGAGTGACAGCCCCCGAAATAGAAACACAGGCGTGGAACTTGGACAGCTGCCGATCAGCTACCAAGTATGGCGGGTCTGGCTCTCTCCACAGGCCAAACCGGGCTCCCATGCTCAGGAACTCAGGGGCAGCTTTCGCCTTTGATTGCCAGGCTTGGCCCCTCAACCACCTCCAAAGTCAAAACAGTTGGTCCGTGTGCGGGTGCGCGCGTGGTCTCCAGCGAGGGGAGAAGGCGAAGCCGGGGAAGGGCCCAGAAGAGAGTTTATCGACTTCCTCAGATGATACATGCACGAAGGCATGCAGGTGCTGGGTGCTGCGGCACCGTCCAGGTCGAAGCGACAGTCCGCCCCCACAGACCGGACGGTTTGATCAGCCCTGCGGAAAGACCGTCCCATCTGGAAACCTGGGGCCAACGCAGCGAGAAGGCACTGCTCCACACTTTGCTGGAGACAGCTGCGAAATGATGCTTCTGGTGCTACCGTGGTGGGCTAGACCGTCTGCACCGAGCTTAACCTTGTCATGGCCAGCTGCGAGCGGCCACGACCTCAGCCACCAAAGTCTCAACACACCACCAGCACCTCAGCAGGTAGAACCTGCCTAATGCAGGTCGTGTGTGAGTTTGTGCTGTCGCTCGCTCGCGTGCGTGCGTGGCATAGCCCTGTCGTGTCGGCAGTCGACGCTCGTCTTGGAAAGCCTGGCTGCAGGATCCACATGCCACAGGGAACGGCCCTCCCACTGGCTCCCACTGGCTCCCACTGGCTCCCACTGGCTCCCAGCAAGCCCGTCTCAGGTCTTGGTCCCCGTCCAAGCAGTTGGGATCCGTCCCTCGGGAGTTTCCTACCAGAGATCCAATCGCGGGCGCAACATTGGGATCCCCTGGCCAATTGTTCCGCAACTCTATTTTGTCAAACGAGAGAGCATGACAGATGCACACAGACGGACAGAGCCAGGCAAGACCAGGCCGGCATGAGGGAGGGCGCCCGCTGCTCAAGGGCAAGGCTCTGGCATCGCCGTGTGCTGCGCTGTGTTGTGCTGTGCTGCGCTGTGTTGTTGAGTGCAACGGGCGAGTTGCAGGACGGCGCCACTCGCTCCCCCAGCTGAAGCATCCTCTCGAACCGATCCATCCCTATTCCTTGGCTGAGGAATCCGGGGAGTTGATCAATGCTTACCTTCCTCTCCCTTTCCATCCCTCTCGCTTGCAGTTTGTTTATGCATTCTTCCACTTCTCTATTCCTCCACTTTCATCTCGTGACTCCTCTCCGCTGGTCGACTTTCCGGGGACGCCACACACACACGACAGCGACCTGCCATGTCCAGCCCGGCCGAGCTCCCCAGCCTGGCACCCAAGTAGCAGCGAGACCCGCCAAACGAACACGGGGTTGCAGCTGCCAGCTGCAGCCTGTTCCCCATAAATTCTGCACGCCTCGCAGATCTCTGAATCTCGCAGGACGGGCCCCCGGTCTTTCCGCCCGTCCCCTGAACAGACAGGGCCGGCATACGCCATCGCAAATACGGACCAACCATCATATCATTTTACCCATGGGTTGCCTCGTAAGTTCTCCGGCCTAGAGCAGAGGCAAAAGAAGGAAACAGACAAGAGCAAAGAGCTCCCTCCCTCCCCTGTGTCGAGAGGTCCTGTGCATACTTTTTCTTTCTCGTGCGCACCGTCGCCAGCAATAATTATCCCGTAAAGCCCGTCCTGCCTATCAGATTGCCCTTGCCCGAGCCAATCCCCCGCGATAGCCGTGTGCTTGCAACGAAAAAGCTCGACTGACAACATCCGCCCTTCTCCCCACGAACAGGGAGCACGAAAGCGCGCCCAAACCCACCCGGCAATGTGGCCGTATAGGGGGGCCAGAGCCACTGCTAGGATCGAGGACGGAACGGCGGCAAGAGTTGGAGGACCGACGCCGAGCCCAAAGTTCGGCGCGCACACGGCATGGAAGCACTTCTTCCAGATGGTCGCGCTGGGCGGCGGGCCCGGCCCTCACCAGCAACAGATCCGTGCGCGCCACCAGCATAGCAAGTCGGAGCAGCTCAAGACGGACCTCGACTACGAGACGACCACGGCCACCTTCAGCGACGACTTGAGCGAGGCCACCTCCCCGATCGACACCCTCCGAGCCGCCCCCTTCTCTCTCAACTACCACCCCGACTTGCCCTTGCTCAAAGACTCAACGCACAGGCATATCGAGCGCATGTTCACCTCTCTCCGCGGCCGGGAAGGAGACTACATAACCCGCGAAAAGCTGGAGGAGTTCCTTGTCGAGTCACAGGGCGGCCTCGTCCGTCCACTCGAGAAGGAGAAATACAGCTTAGGTGACTTCGTCTACGTCTGGCTGCACGACTACAGCGTCGCCCTGAAGCCGGCCGCCAAGAAGGACCTGTCGAAACCCATAACGAACTACTTCATCAGCAGCAGCCACAACACATACATCGGACTCGGCAACCAGCTCAGCGGCGAGGTGTCTGCGGACGCGTACCGGTCGGTCCTGGAGGATGATTGCCGCTGCGTGGAGATCGACGTCTGGAACGGCGAGGGATACACGGAAAGGCCCAGGACGCCCACCCCCAGCAGGTCGAAATCGCCGAGGCGCGACGTGCACAAGCACAAGAGGAACCCCTCCACCCTCTCAACGAGCTCCATCCACTCTCTCCCGGCGGCAGCGCAGTCATTTGCAGAAAAGATCGACCAGAAGTGGCACGAGCTGGCATCGAGGAGGCATGACCGCACACACAGCTCCAAGGTCAGCCTCGCCAGCGCCAGCCTGAGCTCGCTGCACCTGGCGCTGCCCGCCGCGAGCCACAGCTCAACGTCTCTCGACCCGGGTGACCTGCTGGACCCGAACGACCCCACCCCGCCCCTGCGCCACGTGCGCTCGGCCGAGGGCCTGAGGCTGAAGGCGCAGGAGTCCAGGTCGCGGTCACGATCAAGGTCGAGGGAGCCGCGTGGTCGCAGAATAGAGCCGGAGGTGACGCACGCCCACACCGTTCAGGGGCTGGGCGACTTGGGCCTCGCAAAGCGCATCCCCTTGCGCGAGGTGTGCCGGGTCATCAAAGAGTCGGCATTCAAGACGAACAAACTGCCCCTCGTCATCAGCCTTGAGGTCCACGCCACGGGCGAGCAGCAGGACATGATAGTCGAGATTATGAAGGAGGAGTGGGGCGATCATCTTCTGGATGAGCCACTCCAAGGGTGCGACCCAAGTGCGCGGCCGCCGAGACTTGAGGAGCTCATGGAGAAGATTCTCGTGAAGGTGAAGAAGGCAGCACCGACGGGCTACACCATGCAGAAGGGGGGCAGTCAGCTCACAGTGCCTACGAGCACGTGGCACGATGAGGACGGGTCAGCATCAGAGGATGAAAGGTTGACACTCGCGGGAGAGACCAGGACAGAAACTGGGGAGCTCGTCCAGGCGGTCAAAACTTCCAAGTCGCTCATCCGCGAGACCCTCGGGAAGCTGGCCATCTACACATACAGCGAGCATTACAAGGACTTCTCCGCGCCGGCGGCCAAGTCACCCTCGCACATCTTCTCCATCGACGAGTACAAGATACTGAAGCTGCATCAAAGCAAGCACCGCGAGATGTTCACGCACAACCGTGACTTCTTCATGCGCGCGTACCCGCACTCGACCCGCGTCAGCTCGACCAACCTCGACCCCTCGATTTACTGGCGGAAGGGGGTCCAGATGGTGGCCCTGAACTGGCAGCGGGCGCACGTCGACGAGGCCATCATGCTCAACAGCGCCATGTTCGAGTCCGAGCAGGGCTGGGTGCTCAAACCCCAAGGCTATCTGAGCGGCGACAAGACGACGTCGCAGGCCGAGGCTGGGCAACGCCGGGCGCTGATATTTCGCGTCACAATCCTCGCAGGGCAGCTTCTGCCGTTGCCTGGGGAGCGCGACGACACCAGCAGCAATGCCAGCACCGTGTCGAGCGTCAGCACGTCTGCCAGCACCGCGTTCCAGCCGCTGGTCAAGTGCGAGCTGCATGTCGAGACGCCCGAGGAGCTTACTGAGAAGAAGGCCATCAAAAGCGGCCTCGTCCAGGATGGCCAACACAAGATGCAGACCAGGAGCAGCGAGACGGAGAACCCTGACTGGGGCATGGGCCAAGAGCTCAAGTTCCCCCGGATAGACAGGGTCGTGGAGGAACTCAGCTTCGTAAGGTGAGTTATCATCAGCAGACCAGCAGAGCACAGTGCCTTGCCAAGGTCGCAGCGCAGCCCTTTTGCCCCTTGCAGTTTTGCATGTTTCCGCCGTTCCGGCTCTTGTCACCTGTCACTTTTTGCCTCCCCGGAACTTTCCTTACCCACACACACCACACGGTTAGCGTACCCTTCAATCATGTTGCGCCGTTGGCATAGCCATCCGGCCTATCGCCAGGGAGATGGAGCCTTCCAATCGCCACCGATTCGCAAGTTGCCAGTCTGGCATCTAGCGTGGGCTGCGTTGGCAAGGCAGACCCTGCGCGCGAAGGGGGTTGCGAGGAAGACGCCCCCAGGCTCTCAGGCTCGGACCACTGCTGTCAGATCTGGAGTGCTCACCGGTGTGGAGAACGGAGCATGGTGCGGCTCGCCTTCCTGCCCACACACTTGTGATGTGGTGCAACACCTCGAGCTTCCCGTACCCCTGTGGCCCTGGCTCCACAAGTGCTGCATGTGCGGCTTGTGCTTGTCAACCATACTGCCCGCCTCATCGTCAATTTCAGCAGCAGCTATCCGAGACGAGATCGCGGTGCTGTCTGTCCAGCTCTGTCGCCCGAAACGCTCGGCCACCAGCCTTGACGCGTGATGGTGTAGCTTTGGTGGCCCGACCAGTGCAGCCAAGTGGCACAGATCCCTTCCGCAAATCAAGAACGACTACCCATGTTACGTGCATGAGATAGGTCATATGCTAATGCTTCACCAAATCAAAAGGTTCAAGATCGAGGACGAGGGGCTTGTTAAAGACAAGCTGGCCGCATGGGCCTGCATCAGACTTGATCGGTTGCAATCAGGGTATCGATTCATCGACCTGAAGGATGCTCACGGCAGGCCCAGTGCTGGGAAACTGCTAGTGAACATCGAGAAGAAGTTCCGATAAGGATGAGGCTGAAATCGCATGCGCATGACGCTCTCGTCGTATGGTCGGCTTGCAGGACTAGGCCATCGCTCCAGCATAGTCGTTTCCGACATGTACCGGTCGTGTCAGATCTCATCATCCCCACCCCCCACCTTCCCGAGTGGCGGGCTAGGTATAAGATGTTCGTGTTTTATCAGGTGGCGTTATAACAGCTTGGGATCCAAGTTTTACTTTTGTTTGATCCCACGAGACTTTGGCCCTGACTGCGGCCATGGACTTTTGAAGGGTTTAAAGAGGCACTGGAGCCAGGATTTTGCAATATTACTGGGCGCTGTGTCGGTCTGGACGCGTATAGACGCTGATTCCGCAAAAGGCAGAAGATCGGTTATTCTTCAAATCGGGCGTAGCTTTCACCACAACGATACCCAATTATCAGCTCGAATTTTGCTGACATCTCACTCTTCACTGCGTTCTTGGACTTTCTGTGTGTACCTGTGATAGGTTGCCCCTTCATTTCTGCCTGCGAAACAAAAGCAGTGTGGTTAACAGGCTGATGGCACGTGAGGCCAATAATGCTGGTCAGCGGGACCAGCGTAATTTCTGCGCCTGGGTGGGTGGCCGGGTGCTAACATCGTAGAATTCCCTCGGCTATGAGGAGAAATCGACCGCAACTTGCTTTTGCATCGGATCAGAGACAGAAATGTCCATGCCTCCCTCCATGACGATGTGAGATCAGAGAAACGAGGTGGAAAACGGCCCATTGTAGAGCCGATCATGCTGTCGCGCACTCCACATCACGATGAAGGACGCGGTCGATTACTTACAAGGCATATGAGTGGCCCAGACTTGTCCACTCGGAATTAGGACTGCTCCCGCGGCAGGAATGCCCGCTTGTTCTTGTGGAACATGCTTGCATGATGTCGTGCGGCGGAAAGCCACGGTGACGTACAATTTGTAGGCGGTATGGGCTCCTCGAAGAGGACCTAGGGCACATCAACATTCGCAACCCAGCGTGAGCGGGGCGATGATCTCTTTGTTGGGAAAGACAACATTCGACGGGCTGTCCCGTAGGCGCTCAAGGCGGGTTCGAGTGAGACACGCACGACAGGGTGTGACAAGCCATTGTCTCATTGAACGGTGCATATCTGCAGTTCTGGCAGGTCTTTGACAACGGCTAGATGCTTTCAACGGCTTCGCGTTAAAATTCCTCTCGCGTCGGCGTGATTCATTGGTGCATAGGCAAGGTTGGGCCCCAATCGCCGGTACGTGCCACTCTATCAAACAAAGAAAGCAAGCCGCAGTGAGACCCCCAGAGTTGAGTTGGTTTTTCTCTCTCGAAAAGTTGATGGAGTGGCATTTGGCGGTGTGAGTGCAGCCAGCCTGTTGTTGCCGCAGGCGACCGAGCCGTTCCCATCACAGAGAGGAGCCTGCTCATTTGTTCCGGCGCTGCGGTTCGAATGCGAGGGTATATGCAAGAACCCACGGATCTCGTCGTTAGTGGGCCGTATCTCAACAAAAACCCTTGAGCGCGACGTTGATCCGATCTCGCTAATCGGCGAGCCTTTTGAAGCAAGCGCGAGGGGGGTTGTAGTGCAGAAGCTTGCCAATGATCCGTTCTTCACATGATGACCCGAGTAGCTGGGAGACGGGATGTTGGTCCAAGTGTAGTCAGAGCAACGTCCAACGACTTTCGTCCCTTTGCGAACAAGGGATGCTGCAGTTAAGTCTCGTCTCCCGTGATGTCCCGGCGCGCCAACCGCTCCTGAGCCGTCACCTCATCTTGTGATCACGCTGAGCAAGACATGGCGAGGATGGCGAGGCCGTCGAGATCCCGAGTTAGCAGGGTGCGGAAACACGTCGGACACCAAGAACTCTGACAGCCCACCAACTACCCTGCACCATGTGTGGAACAGGAACAATGCATGGATTAAGATGAAATGTTTGCTCTCCTGGTTTGGCGCAGGAGGCCGCCGTTAGTCGGATGAGAGTCCTGCTGCTTCGAGTCATTGACATTTTGCCTTGTTTCTCAGTGCCCGAATCGACCCATAACTTCGAGCTGTGAAGTGAGATGTCACAATGTGACAGGTCGGTGTCTGGTCTTTCGCAAGCACCTCTAATATCCGGCGTTTTCAAATGTTGTCGGCGTGTCGCATCACCACGGAAGTCCCGCAGTGGGCCCCGGCACGACCCACCTAGGTGATCTGTGTGCGTGAAAAGAGCTTGCGATCGAGTGTAGAACATGGTTTGATGGTCAATGGACGTTGTGATTGACGGCTGCGTTTATATGCCACAACAGGCTGCATGGGACATCCATGCAGACCCTCGGCACATGGGGAGCATCTGGTGATGGCAATCTTGGGCCGCCATTTGAACAACAGTTCGGGGTAGGGTTTGTAGCACAACAGGTGCGGCTCTGCTCAGCCAAAGATGCCTTCTGCGTGTATGCGAATGAGCACCGTGGTGGCTGCCCTGGGAGTTCAATGTGCCCCTTGAGGTTCACTCGGTGGTTTTGGCTGCACTATGGTGCCTCCCGTACATGGTAGATCCTACAGCTATGGCGAAGGATGGCCTGATCACGTCCTGCCTTCCTTTAGTCGAAGAAGCGGGGGGAACAGGATGTCAATCTCGAATGGTGTATTCCTGAGCAGTCTCTAGCTGCAAAAGGCAAACTGAGACCGCAGAATGCCAAGAAGCCATAGCCTCATTGCTCACCGTGACAATAGCTTCGTCTGCTGCCAATGGCCCGGCTTTGGTTGGGGTACCCAAATAGACTGACATCAAGGCATATGAAACGATTTCCTGACGTGACGGGTCAAACATTATTGGTCTGGCAATTAGCGACAATGGAAGCCGAAAGTAACCGCCCGTCACGGCCTCCCACAGCATCTCTGGCCCAGAGACACCAGCGGGGTGCAGCACTTTATGTGACGGATACCACCGTACAGGAGACAGCAAATGATCAAGACCCAGTTGCTGAGCCATGAGGTAGGGTGGTATCCGCTGTGGGGAAATCGCAGATTGACGAGGCAGATCCTGGCGCTCGGAATCAGATCATCTCGAGATCAAGTGTCAATCAGGGCCTCGCTGAGGGTGGAGCTGACGGGACAGCCGGGCTGTCGGGACAGCCTCGCTGATAGTGATCGAGTCAAGGCTCGATGCTCAAGAGCAGCTGGGACGGGGCAGCCGCCGGCTAGTGTGTTGATAGTGCTATGGATGGAGCCGTGACATGCACGAGATGAGAGAGTGACGAGACAAGGAAAGAGAACCGAGATGCGATCGCGAACGAGGCCGTTTGCCCACCTGATCCATCCGCAAGGAGACACGATGCAGCAGATGAAGGCGTGCTCGACACGGGTGTCATGTTGTCCAAGACTGCTAAGAGGCGCCCGTGGTGTGGCAGGGCTCGTCAGTTGCCTGGGGACGCTGGCGGTCCTAATCCGAAATGGCTTTCCACCAGGCGCAAATAATGTCCAAACGGAGAGCAGCTTGGAAGCCGTGGCCCGGTGGAGGCATGCGATATTACCGCAACAGTGCCGTAGGCAGCACTTGTTGCGGCTGGCCAAACCGAGATACTGGGTCGGGAATCGGGAGCACGCATCGGGCCTGCAGGGGTGCTGGAGCTGTGAGAGATACGTGAGGATCCTCTGCCCGGTGCCCGGTGGAGCAGGCGCTGAGAAAGGAGAAGACAAGCGAAAGTCTATTTATCCATCAAGGCATCCCATCCGCAAGCAAAGAGCGGTCTACCATGAGCACAGTATCAATTGTAGACAATACGATGAATTTGATGAAAGGGGTGAACGGGGTGGGATGAGGTGCAATGCGGAAAGAGCAATATTGCAAGGCCAGGCGAGGGAAACGACGGCCATGACCATCGTCGCAGGTACTGAGGGTCAAGTTCAAAAATAGCTGTGGACGATCTTCGGAAGTTTGGAAGTCCAGACGGCCGAGGAGCACCCACGCAGTGGAAGAGTGGATGGATGGAGGCGGTTCAAAGTTGGTTGCGATGGCTTCGAGAAGCAAGTGGGCACATGAGGTGGAGACTTGGGGGACAGAGACATTTTGGAGTGGTTTGGGCTTGAAGGCCCAGTCCGAATCCCAGGCACGGCTCCATCCTAAAAGCTGCCTCTACGTTCCTTTCCTGCAACCCATCCTTGCCTACTACGGCAGTCCCAATCAGTCCGATGTTCCTTCCTAGTCTAGGCACCTCACCTCGTAAGGTACGTCATTGTGCTCTGCCTGGCAGTGGGGCGCGACTTGCTAGCAGGGGAAGAGCAAAGGAGGTTTTCTCTGCAGCGAGAGGGCCGCCCAGGTGCTGTGCCAGGTAGTTTTATTTTTATTTCAGGTGGCACGACACCGAGGGGGACTGGAACAGGAGAAAAGGAGGCATTGCGGGTCGATAGGAGACCGGGACAGCCGGTTGCGCGCAAAATAGCCAGGGGAGATGGGGAGCAGAGCAAACTCCAGACACTGACCGAGGACTGATGGACTGACAGAGCGACAGGACTGGCAAGCCCGAGTGGCGGACGAGCATGTGAGATATGACAAGCGACCCTCTCTGCTCACCACACCAATGTCGGCCGCGTCTCGTCTCGACCACCTCACTTGCCGCCGCCCGCCCGCTCCTCTGTATCAGCCCCAAAAGCCACACCGTGTGCAGCCAGTCAGTCAACCAGCCAGCCAGTCAGTCAATCAAATCAATCAATTGGCCGCCTGCACCGCATCCCATCACCCTGTCGCCAGCCCCCGTCACGGCGGATGCCCACCCAGTGGGTGCCCAGTGCCTCTATGCCCGTGCCGCCCAGGCCGAGCCGAAGTCAGGCAGCCGCCGGCTTCTTCCCGATCAGAAATCCAATTTCCACCGCCGCCCACCGAGCGAGACGCCCCCGAGAAAGTAAAACCCGAGGCACGGACGCCGTAGACGAGTACGGGCGGGCGTAACAGAGCATCCCAGATGTCAAGGCCCGCCGCCGCGGGCAAACATCACGCGTGTCTGCGCGGGCCCAGGACCGTAGACACGAAAGCCTACTTGTACTACAAGTAGAGACCTCTGGTACTCAGTACTCGTCTAGCCAGACCAGACTAGGCCAGGCCTGATCTGATCTGATCTGATCTGATCCGTCCCGTCCCGATCTCATCTGTCTCTCGTGCAAGACACAGGACAGCCGAGCGAGGCAGATGGCTGGTCACCCGTACTGTACTGTACAAACACGGTCCTGGGTCTACAATATCACATCTCCCATTGAATGGGTGCTGAGTACTGACCGGGTGGTCGTCCCTGGCACGCGTCCCAAGAACTAACGCAGGTGAGCTTACTCCACCACATGGAGACGGCATGTACTCATTACCACTGTACGAGCACATATGTTGCGAGTGCCCTCCCCCCTGTCCCTCACTCTACCCAGGTACAGTAGCTCGATCTTCAGCCACAGGCCCGACGCTCAAGTCCTCACCATGTACCGGCACAGGGTAACACTGAGCTGAGCTGCCCGGTTCCCAAACCCTGTCGCTACCTGGGAGAGACCTCCTTGATCGGGTGGAATCGATATCTCGCTTTGCAGATCCACTAAATCTGGCAATGCAACGCTGACTTCAGGAAAAAAGAACGAGTTCAAGCTTCCCTCAGCCGTCAAGTCGAACCCCCATGCGGCGGCTCCAACGCTCAAGCATCCGGCTGCTACTTTACACACTACTCGCCGCGCTTTCTGGTGGTGCAAGTGCCCATCACCACGGGATTGTCGTACGTGGGAGTGGTAGCTCGAACTTTATCTTCTGGCATACGCCTCGCCGCGCCCCGGCAGTGACTCCTCAAGGGCCGAGTGGCCCGTTGAAATGCACACACACACACACCGTCACCATAGGCTTTCACACCAGCTGCAGGAGCCCACCCGTGTTGCTCGGTGCGCGTATGCTCACCGTGCCCAAGCCGAACCTCCCATAATCACTTGCTCAGACCGCATGAGGCCTGCGCCAGGCGGGCTACGCATCTGCCCATAGCTCCTGCAGGAGGGCAGGAAAACGTCCGGTCCCGTCTTGCTTCCCCGTCGCGGACAGGTCGAAACCATGCAATTCGTCCTTCTTTTTCCTTTCTTTTTCTTATTTGGTCCCTCTACTACCCTTTCGTCTTCAGACCTTGTCCCTGCAATATTGCAAGCTTAAGGATGGATGTTCCTAACGGGGGACAACCACTCCAATATCTTGGATGGATATATAACTCCCGTGCCCTCCACCGCCTCCTTTCCACTCCAACCTCTCCCCTCCCTTGACTGTATCAGTTCCATGTCCCAACAGATCTATCCACAAACACTTGATCAGTTCCGGTCTCTTCATTACCAGCACATTTGTCACTACCTCCACCATCACCGCCAACACCAACAATACCACCACCATCATCAACAACGACCGCAACACCTGCCGCCAGTGGCCTCCACAGCTTGGAACCTATCACTCAGACCACAACACAGATCTGAAAACATGGTTCGGCCAACAATTCCCCGTGACCTCGACACCACCGCCGCCGTCGTCGTGCCTTGCCCCCTGGGGCCTCTTCCGATTCCTCCCTCACCTCCCTCACCAACACACCCCGGCTTGCCCGTTCAGTCCATGCCGGTAAGTAGCACCAGCCCAGCACGACACAGCTCCTCGGGCGAGATACTAGGAATCATCTGACAATTCTCACACTATAGCTCCCGGGTGTGCGCTGTCCCACCTGCGCTGCCAATGGGAAGGAGGTTTGGGTGATCCCCGGTCGTGCATGTGGAAACTGCGGTACGCCGTGCTGTTGAGTTTGTTGAGGGCGAGCCACGGACTCGACGGAAACGCTCCCGGGCCAACCGTCCCGGCATTGAAACTTTCTCGGGTCTCTTTCCACTACTTTTTTTCTCTATCTCTCCTTTTACGTGTCGTGGTTTTCCAACGCCAACAAAACATGGTCCCTGCCGTCGGGTGGCAGCTGCGCTTGTTACACTTACAGAGATGGAGCTTCACGGCAACAGTTGACGGTCCAGGTTTGGGTGACACCTACCATCATGAGGTTTCCAGATCATCATGAGATTTCTTACCTGACCCCTCACGGGGCGCAAAAGTAGAAGACGCTACAGTTCCTTTCTAACGATTTCACCAATTTCTTTACCGGGGCAAGGATCGGAAGGGGGCACGGGTCCAAAAAGGAACAAGGCTGTATGTAGCAGGCGTCTTCACGAATATTTCGGTGAATTGACAGGGGCATGGGGGATGGTAATGGTCCTCTAGATTGAATGCAAAACTTCCTCCTTCTTTGTTCTTACCCACAGCTTGACCTTCTTTCGTGCCGCGCATATGCCGTGTATTGACAGGCGCACAGACAAACCGCAGCCCATCGGCTTCACCCCTTCCTTCCCTTAGGCTGCGAGCGCCTCAACGGCCGCCCTAATATTTTCTTTTCCCAGCCCGCGCGGGCCCGGGATGAACAGCAGCCAAGAATCGAACACATGAACACAATCCGCCAACCGGGTAATAAAAGCCACACAAGCATCATTACGTATGCTGTGCAACAGCCTCAAGGCAGTTAGCAAGCAAGGGGTCGACCGAACCCGGAGGACGTTTACCACCCGGGATGCCTAGGGCATACTTTGCCACCCTCTCTGCCCTTTTGTGTCTCAATGGGAACCCCAGCCCTATCGATGAGCCTCAGACACGGCACATGGGGCGATTTCCTGGGTGTCTGCTTCTTTCTGTCCCAAACGGGAACGTCGTTGGCCTAGTTACACAAGGAACTCTTGCCATATAAATTCTTTTTCTGACAGCTGAGAGCGGCTCGATCCGCCTCGCCAGGCTTCTCCTGGTTCGGCATGGGAGTCCTTCTGGCATGGGACAAAGGGGGGGGGGGGGTTGGGAAGGGGGCTTTGACGTCGACCCGTCTCCCGTGCTTCTGGAAGGAGCGGCTCATTGCCGTGCCGCCCCCGTATAGGCAATGGGCAGGACGGATCGTTGGGCACTAGTCGCGTTGCTCCCAAGCCCCCTTCCCCCTTCCCCGGCGCCATGCCCGCAGGTAAAAGGTAACTGTTTGTTGGCTGCCGGTTCCCGTCCTCGGTCGGTTCCAGAAGGCTTCTTCTAGCCTGTCCCTCACCCTCGGACGCGCCCGGGAGTTGTGCCTGCAGCCGGGGGTAGACATATTGGGGGGGAGAGAGGCGGGAGGAGGGGAAACGGTCGCGGAGAGTGCCCTGGTATCTGACCGTCTGCTACACACCGCAAGTTGTGAGGTGCTCTCACATCGCCCATCGCCTTTGGGTTAGACAATGTGAGATGGGCAGTGACTCAATAATTACCAGTCCATCTGCAGCAAGCGTCAGTCAGATGCGCAGGATCGGGTAGTATCGCGTCAGATGCCGCCCAGCACTGACTGGCGAATCACCTTGTGTATGCCCGTGGTTTCGTATGTCTGGCCATGCCATGCCGCACCCCGTTGTGAAGAACAGCTCTGTTGGGCAAGGGCTAGTCCTCGCTTGCGCTCACCCTGCCCGCGGAGATAGACCCGTCGGAAGCTAGACAAAGAGAGGCTCACGATGGTTGAAGGAACCAGGGCTGCTACGGAACGGGAGCGGTGCCGTTCTTCCAGTGAGCATCCGAGTACGAGGAGGGAGCGGATTATGGAGTATGGCAATGCAGCTAGCTTGGCCCATCATCATCATCATCATCGTGACTTGGCTCTTGCTCCTCCGGCTTTAATTGCGTCTCCTTCCACCGCTTGGGTTGTTTCTTCTTCCACCAACCCCCAGCCGGCGGCCCCTGCTGTCTGCTGTATCACGGATCAGCCTAACAGACAGCTGCCGAAAAAACAAGACCGTCCGAGCCGGGGGTCCTCTTCCCAAAGCTGCCATGCCGCCCTTATCGCCCCATCTATGTCGCAATGGCCGATGCCTGCGGGTCCCCATCTTGCCAATCCTGGGCTCCACGCGGGGATCTATTTGATCAGCTGAAAACATGGGATCGGCAATTAGGAGCGGACAGTGCGTCAAGCAGCAGCCAGCAGCCAGCGGCAGAGGCAGAGGGCAACAGCGCAGGCTCATCAGACGCCCCTTGTCACGGCGCTGCCGGCCTTCTCTCTTTTTCCCTCTCCCTGTCCTGTCTCCCCCGGCTGGGCGAGGTTCCAGTTTTCGACCTCGTGACCTCGCCGTGGGATTGGGCAGGGGTGAAGGCGTCTTTATTCAGCTTCGTATTGGTGCTGCGCTGCAATGAGACGAGACGAAGGAGGCGGGCCGAGCGACTCAGCAGGCTGCCGGTGAGAGTGGCGCGAGGGCCGGCGCCGAGGCTTTGGCAGGGCCCCCAGCTAAAGGCGGTAAACACCCGGCCGTTGACATTTCGGGAGTGGATCCGGGTCGGCCAGGGCGCGTCGCCCTATTGGGTCTCAGTTAGTGTGGCCCGTGCCACGCACCTAAGACAAAAAGAAAAGTAGACGTCTTTAAGCGAGCGCGTTCAAAAATCTCTGCCGTGCAAAATCCGGCGACTTTCCTTCAACATCAACATCAACAACAGCAACCCGCCTCTTGATCAATCACTTCTCAAGGCCCTGGTGCCTGAGCGCGAGTGTGAGACAGAGTGGCAAAGGTTTCAATGATATTGGCATCAGACGCGCAAAGGTAAGATTGCTCTCTTTCCACCCATTTATTTCCCCGCCGACCGGGAGGGCTTGTCCCTTTCATGATGAGAGTAATTTGCGATTGATTCCGTATGATGGCCGGCTCGCCTGCTGTGCTATATCATGCGGTTAAGTGATAGTCACTTCTTACATATTCTGAACACACGCCCGACCTCCCGATCGTCACTCTTTTCCCGGCGCATCGATGCGCTCGGTGCGAGATTCATTTGCTGACATCGGCACCAAATAGGTAGTCCCGACTGCGTGCGTTTTGCGCCTCGACTTAAAGAGCCGGCTCTGCTACCCGAGAGGAACCTGTTGGCGAACATCACCGACGCTATGAGAGTTTGTTGCGACGGTTGCTACCCTTGGGGTTTGGATGTTCATCAGTACCAGGCGCTTTGAGTGAAGTCCCCGTCGTAAAAAGTCACTGTTGTCGATCTCGACAGATGCTGAGTAGTTCTCACGTAGAAGTCCAGTACACACATTTCCATAGCTTCAAAATGTCAATTCGTTCCACGCATGCTACGTTGAATCTATGCCTCTAAACGCCATTGCTCAACCGGGACAACCCAAATCAAGATGCTCCGTGCCGTCGTGTGCTTCCGTGGCCGTCCTCCGGACGTTTCTGCCTCATGAAGTCATCGCCGTTGTTGCACTTGGACTGGACTCAGTTCTTCTTGCCGGGCATGCTGTCTGTCTTTCCCGACTTCTTCTTGTTGATGGTCTCTTCCTCCTCGGCCTGGAGCTCGGCATCAATCTTGGCGCCTTTGGAGGGCTCGTTGCCGTGGGCCTTGGCCTGATGCATCTTTGTCAGCGAAATTTCATGGGGTCACAATGGTGTCTAACTTGAACTTACGGGAAGTGTAGGGTCCTTCTTGGACATTGCGGTCTCCTTGTCATCCTTTGGCTCATCGTCTTTCTTCTCCTCAGCGGCCAGACGGTTGGCGATGGATCGCTGGTCCTCTGTGGTCTTGATCAGTATGCCTCGGACAGACAAAGTCAGGTTGGGAAATGAGTCTTACTGGAGTCGTCGGTGTTGTGAGAGTTGACCTTGCCCTCCTCGTAACGCTCGGCGTGCTCGAGCTCCGAGTTCTTAACGTTGCGCTGGTCACCGGCGCCGTTGACGCTGATGGGGCCTACAGATGATGTGCCAGTCATGGTGATGGTGTTGATGAACAAAGTGGTTTTGAGAGGTTTGTAATAGCGAGATAGCTGTTTTTTTCGAGGTGTTCTCGGATTTTATTTGCAGAAAATCTGTAATCTTCAAAAGTTGGTAGATGATGGGAAGAAGAACAAACCTGCGATTTCCTCACCAGTGTGCACATTGATATAGCTAGCAGTCTATCCCACCACCGACTATCTACGTCATATCGCTTTGGAAATCTGACAAGCAGCCTGGCCTGCCCTCAGGCCTTCCGTCATGGAGGATCATCTATGTGCCTAGGTATGTCACGGCTGTCCAGTGCAGAGGGTTGGGCTGCAGGACCGAATATAAAAGACTGGAGCTCTACGTCATATCTACCTAGTAGGCTGTAGGTACGGTGGCCATTTTGCGATTGACATGCGCGGGGCAGAAACTGCGATCGTCTTCCTTCTAGTTTCTTTTCTCACGAAATCCATGGACTTCCATAGCACCTGGTAACAACTGCTCTGATGATGAGGAATTTTTCAAAGTTAGTGCCAAGGACAGATCAAGCATGGCATTTGAATAGAGGCTAAAAAAGAGATAATGAGGCTCTGCCGGAGTAAGACGTCACTTGAGGTGCTGCACCAGGGAGCCCTGACGATCAAGCTCCCTGGTAGCTCGCTGTCAGGGAGTGGCGGGGTAGCTCCAGGCCTTGCATACCCGCTACTGCATCATTTGCCAGTCTGTCGGCCGCCCCGCTAAGGCTGAAGACGAAAATTCGTCCCTTGGAGCTGCAACCACGGTCTGCCTCGCGTGCGACCGCCTCGCCAATGGCCCAACACACCACAGCAGCACATCGCAGCAACCCACACAGGTCTTGACTTCCAGGGCCATTTGGGGCCTCGACCCACTCACGATGACCTCCTCGACCACCTTCACGCCGCAAACCTTTGCCAAACTCTCCCCTCACCCATACCTCCTCGCAAACCTCCAACCACCCAGCCATGCCACCGCAGCCAAACCAACGCGGACAAACGGCCGCGCGCCGCACCAAGCCCGACCACTCAACGTAAATGCCTCGTCACTTTCCCACGCCCACGGCAGCGCCATGGTGAGGATCGGTGACACAAGCGTCATCTGCGGAGTGCGCGGGGAGCTCCTGCCGTCCACAAGCGTCCCGCAGTGGCGAAAACCGAAGAGCAAGGCGGAGCTGGAGTCGGTGGAGGACAAGGACGCCGAGCTGAGGGAGGAGGGCGCCCGGGAGCTGCGGGACTACGACCTGTTGGTGCCCAACATCGAGCTGGCCACGGGCTGCGCGCCTCAATTCCTGCCCGGCGTGCCGCCCACGACGCTGGCGCAGACCTTGAGCACAAGGGTGTACTCGCTGCTGCACAGCGCGGGCCTGCTGGACGCCGAGGACCTGAGGGTGTGGTACACGCCGCCGAGCTTCGACGCCGACGAGGACGACAAGATGGCAGGTGGCGAGGACGAGGCGGCAGAGCAGCAGGAGCCCGAGATCAAGGCCTACTGGACGCTGTACATTGACGTACTGTTCGTCTCGTTCGACGGCAACCCTTTCGACGCGGCCTGGATCGCCATCCTCGCGGCCCTAAGGGACACAAAGCTGCCGCGGGCGTGGTGGGACCCGGACAGGGAGATGGTGCTGTGTTCGCGGACCGAGAGCAGGGCCCTCAGCGTTCGCGGGCTGCCAATCGCGTGCACGGCTGCTGTGCTCAACGAGCGGGAGGCGGAAGTCGTCAGTCAGAGCAAGTCTTTTGTACTGGTCGACCCGGATAGGCTGGAGGAAAGCCTGTGTGACGAAAGCGTCACTGTTGTGGTAGATCGCACAACCGGTGAGCCGAGAATACGAGGGATATCGAAGAGCGGCGGAAGGGTGCTTGGGCCGAAAGAAATACGAGAGATTGCTGCGATGGCGGAGAGCAGGTGGGAGGACATCCAGCAGGCGTTAGCCTGAGGCTTTTTTGAAGGAGATAGCAGTGAATGGAGACGAAACCTCCACGTCGCATGTCTCTTGGATTCGGAGGTAGATGTGGACAACCGAGGAAGTCCTTGGGCGTAAGAGATGGCCGCTTATGATACTCCCCTGGTAATGATACCCAATTAGAGGGGTGAATGTATCTATTCAAAGACTACATCACGTAATTCTTGATGGTATGGGAACCTCCTCCCTTGTTCTCGACAAATTACTCGGCTACCGCTTGATCAAACACCTTGCCGCATAGATACCTATACCCCCTGTTGCGAATATGCCCGCCCATACAAGCAGACACTTCACGATGATTCCATTGGCAACCGTCTCAGCGGCCTCAGCATCGTTGACACGAGGGAATGGCTTCTCCGGCGTCTTCTTGCCCAAGAATCGGGCAAGAGGGTCCCAACCCTCCTTCATGCTCATCACCAGCAATTGGTCAGGTGGCACGATCGACTTGACCATGTCATTATGCAGCTCTATAAGCTCTAATAACAGGTGAAAACTCATGGTCAGTCGAGCCCAATCGGATCCATCCACGTATTAACACCCCCCCTCGCAGGTCAAACCGACTCACCTGGTCCAAGGGGCGTCCCGGGGCCCTTCTTCTCCCCCATGAGCCTAGAAGCACCCTTGTGCCAGTGCACCACGGTACCCGGAAACCACCGCAGGCCGGGCATCGGGGCCGCCAGCACGGACAGGAACCGCAGCTGCGCCATGTTCAGCACCTTTCCGAAGCTGTCCCACCACCTGTCCCGGTCGCGCGTGACGAGCACGACCTTGGCGTCCGGGTACAGCTCCAGGAGCTCCGGGACGAAGTCGATGGCCGGCAGGTCGGTGACCCCGGCGAACCCGGCCACCAGCTCGCGCAGGAGCTTGAGCGTCCTGGCTTTCTCTCCTGCCTCGCGGGCCTCGTAGACCTGGGTCCATTTCTTCCCAAAGGCTGCGACCCAGACACGGCACGTTAGCCCTGTGTTGCTGCCAGGGGCCAATTTCCTGGGGTAACAGTGGGCTTGTTGCTCCCCAGGGTGATCGATGAAGGGTGCAGCTCACAATCTTCGCGGAACAGTATGTGCGTTGCGCCGTGCACTTAGGTCATTGATGTCAGCAGGACTCATACTGTGCAGGATTGGTGATAAAATGAGCCAGTGTCCTGGTGGAATTCCAGGAATAGAGGCAGCATCGAAGGAACGTCTGAGAGTTCTTACTAACGGGGCCTCGGAGTAGTTCCTCCAAGGCGAGTTGCATCGACATCGTACCCGTTCGTGAGAATCCAGCTCCAATGACCTCAAGCGGCCTCGACGGGTCACCGGGCTTGGATGGAACACCCCCCATCGTGTGATTTTCTTGTATGATTCTACCCTGGCTTCATAGAGAACTTGAAGAGGGGAAGGGAAGGTGCTACGGCACGACAAAATGCGCGCAGCTGAGTGGGACTGATTTGAAAGTGCCGATTTCTCCCAAATTCTTCCCACAAAGAGGAGCTCTGGCTTCAGAGATAGTATCGTCGATCCCGCCACGCTTGTAAACATATAGCCGTGCGCACAGGACACTGGAATGCTGCACAATTTCTGCAGTTGGCTGGGTCGTGTTTCCCTTTCCGGTCTAGACTGCTCGCCTAATGAGATCCCTTTGTCCTTAAGCTGTGAGTCGTCAGATGGTACGGAGGATCGTATTCTGGTCATCAGCAGAGCCAGTGGGCCGGTGAGAGAGCGAAACCTGTTACTAGCACACACAACGGTTCACGATGTCCAAACAGCACAATCCGACCCCAGGATCACTTCTCACACCCACGGATGATGAGAAGTATGACAGAATTATCGCAGACAGTCTTCTGCAGATACCATCACAAGGCAGCCTCGAAACTCCGTCAGATGATGGCACGGAAACCGAAACGATGTGGGTTTGTGTGGCTTCTCGCAGCCCAGCAGCCCGACTAATGCATACTGGCAGAAGCGGAGATGGTACGATTGCTGACCCACACTCCTGTGTCGGAGAAGACGGCCGGACATACCAAGGATATATGCCTGGTGGTGAGGAAGCTGAGCCCTGCTCCATGTGCTCGATACTCGCATAGCTGCGTCTAACAAATCTCGGAAGAATACATGCTCCCGAACGACCGTGTCAGTACCCGTTATCTTTACTTGAACTAGTACCAGTATCGATGCCAGACTGATGCGAGAAATCCGAAGGCCGAACAACACCGACTTGGTAGGCCTCAATATACCCCGTGGTCCAGTTCACAGTAGTGACGAGCTAACACAGCAACCAGACTTCTCTCACGCCCTTTACCGCCTCATGCTTGATGAAAAGCTTGCCGCGGCTCCATTACGAGAGCCGGAACATGCACTCGACAGTATGCCGTCGTCTCAATATTCGGCCTTGCGGAGAGCGTGCTGACATTTTCATCTTGAAGTCGGAACAGGAACAGGTATCTGGGCCTTACAATTTGGTAGGTATCGCTTACATCGGTTCGTGATCGGCTTGCACTTTTGATCAGCTCAGCTGAACATCTTCCTTGTAACAGCCGAGGAGAATCCAACCTGCCAGGTCACTGGCACAGATCTCAGCTTGATACAACCCTTGTCTTGGATGCCGAATTGCCAATTCGTGATGGAGAACTCGGAATCACAGGATTGTACAACTCTCCGTTCCATGCGTGCACGCAGGACACATGCCAGGCATCTGGGCTCGAAATCAGATAGACCGCACAGTGGAGAGAGCTGATACGATACATAACAGGGCTCTTCCCCCATAAATTCGACTACATCCACCTACGGGGGATGACAGCGTGTTTCAACGATGTCAAGACGGTGATGCGCAGGGCGCTCCAGGGCTTGACGGCTGGGGGCTGGGTCGAGTTCCAAGAGGGCTGCTTTAACCCACACGGCGTGCCAGACGACGAGGCCCTCGAAGGCACCGCCCTGGGGCGCTGGTGTCGGCTTGTAGCTGCTGGGGCCGCCAAGTGCGGCCGCGACCTGAAAAAGGCGCGCCTGTACAAGCAGCAGCTCACGGAGACCGGGTTCGTCGACGTCCAAGAGCGGGTGATCCACGTCCCTGGCAGCCCCTGGGCAAAGGACAAGAAGGCGAAGCTCCTGGGCGTCTACTTCGCGAACATGCTCTGCATGGGTGCCATCGACAGCTTCAAGCAGCTCCTCGCCGCTGCTGGGGAGCTGTCACCTTCGGAGATGGATGAGCTGAGTGAGAAGGTCAAAGAGGATGTTCAGAACCCGAAGATACGCTGGTATATGCCAATGTGAGTGAGAAACATAAGCATAAAAGCGGTGGATATGGGATCAGGTATTTGTGGGCTGAAACTGACCAGATTCCACAATAGGTACGTTGTATATGGGAGCAAACCATACGACGGGGAGATTGATGGCACTAGATGATCAGTCCTGGTGATCATGACGACCTCAATGAATGCTAGATGAAGCGAGGAGAATCAGTTTTGCCTGAGTGTGTTCAATACCGAGGCAGAACAAAAGTGACCAGAATGACTGGGTCAAGACAAGATTGAGTCTAAAGGGATCGGTAGTTCTCTAAACTCTATTGGCAAAAATATGCAGCCAGTGCATAGACAATCAAGAGGGTCATATTTCCGAGGCTGAAAAAAAAGACTAACTAGGGAAGCTATGGATCGAACATAGAACCTCCGTCACCAGTTCCTACGAGCTTGGGAGTCCTCTGAAGACCTCCAAGCATGCAGTCCCTAGGATACGTCGCTCTCCCAATTGAGCTACTTCCCCCTTGTTTATTGTTGCTCATGCTTGATCTTGATGTCCTATATATGTGTGCCTGTTCTAGCATCTAAAGGTTCTTTCCAGAATTTGATTGAAACATCTGCCACCTCAGCACCTTTGGTAATACCAACCTCATGACCAGCCTCTAATACTCCCACTTGGTAAGCATCACCACCAAGGATACTTTCCACGACTGGTATGAGCTTGTCTTCCTGTATGATCTGATCAGAGGAGCCGAAGACTAGCAGCACCTTGCCGCGGATTAGGCCTGGCAGATGGGGATTCTCCCTTCTTGCAGATAACATCGAGCCCAATCTCTTCCATTCATCATACCGCTCATAAATCGGGCCGTAGCGCAAGGTGCTTATGATGGCCGGTACAAATCCCTCGTTGTAACGCAGATGCCACGACGTGATCGATGCTACCGTGACGTTGGGTCGGGCCGGTGATATGATCGCATCGTCCCAAGGGTCGCCTGTTTTGCTTCCGTCACTGTCACTGCCGTCCTTCGTAGCCGCGTACTGAGGCTCAAGCCGGCGCCTGTAGATGTAGTAGAGCAGCTTCTCTGCCAGCCAAGACCTCGAGTAGAGCAGTCGCGCACGCCAGTTGGTATCACTTTGCTTGTTGAGGAGGCCAGACGGTGCGACCAAGACCAATGACCGGACCAGGTGTGGGAACCAGCTTGTGAAATTGGCAGCCAGGCCTCCACCAAACGAGTAGCCGATCAGGTGGAATCCCCCTTTGCCTCCCGCCACAGCGTTACCCGTCCAGCTGACCTCGGAGCTCGCCAGGACCATCATGATCTGGCTTGCAAACAGCCTCTCGTCGTAGTCGACGTCCCGAGGGTCCGGAGTATCCGACCAACCACGGCCGAAGAGGTCGAAGAGCATCACTCGATAGCCCTTTCCGGCGAGAGCGACTGCGGTGTTGGAACCAGACACGCACGGCATCGACAAGCCATGTAGCAATAAGACTCTCTCGCCATCTGACGGGCCGAACTCAAAGACATGGACGTTGCCGTACGGAGTTGGAACATCGCGGCCGCCTGGGAGGGCGTCAGGAGGGTAAGGAAGAGATGAGAGCTCCGCCGGTGGAAGAGTGGACAAGACCGTCTGCTTGGGTGATTTGATGATTCTGCCCGCCTTCGTTGGGAAGAGATGGTGTCGCAAGATGAGCGCTGCAGGTAGGCAGATCAAGGCCGCGCCCATGATGGACCTGCCTGTGCGGCTGTCCATCTTGAATTCCACGCGCTCTTGGGCAAGTATCGCGCATGCACCAGACTATGATGGCGTTTGTTTGGTGGGCAAGGAGGCCACCCAAGACCTGGACGACATTCAACACACCCGATGGCGTTGTGTTCCAGGATGACCAGTCACTCATACAAGAACGGCTATAGAGACCAGAAAATTGAAGGGGTCTGCAGACGAGGTCTGGCTTGCGACGTGTGCCCTCACCCCAGGAAATTGTAGGGCCACTGAACGATGATGCATGGATGGACGAGTGAAGAGAAAATGTCTCGCGAACCTTTCGAACCGCTCTATCACGTTGAGAATCAAGAGCAGTAGATACAGGCGGAAGTTTCGGTCTACCGCCCAGCATGAAGCTGCCTAATGAAAGGTAACTTTTAAGGACAAAATGCTGTCTATCGCAATAGTAGGCAACTGTACCTCGCTGGGCGGATGTCGAAAAAGGAAGGGGGAAAAGAGAAACGCCTCGCTGCACCAGAAGCTTCACCAGGTGTTGGTACGCTAGTCGCCCAACGGTGGGTAGGTGGGGCTCCTGCGCGGAAAATTAGGCGCTCCGGTAGAGCTCGCGTCCCCGCCGCCTGCAAGCTCAATTTGCTGCCTTTTTCAACGACAGCTTCGTTTGCGCAAATTTCCTCCTCGACCATCACCGTGACTGCACCGCAGCAACCATGGAGTCGCTGAGCGAGACGACCTGGGACGTGATCATCTGCGGCACAGGCCTGCAGCAGTCGCTCCTGGCATTGTAAGTCCCTTGCGACCCACCCGTCTTGCTGTGCAAAACGTCAGGAAGCCCATCTAACTAACCTAGTCGTCCTCCTCCATGAAGAGCACTCTCCCGATCAGACAAGAAGATCCTCCACATAGACCCCAATGAGTACTACGGTGGACCAGAAGCGGCCTTCAGCCTCCAGGAAGCCGATGCTTGGGCCTCAGAGATTGCCAAAGCACCTTCGTCTTCGGTCTTCACAGCTGCCGCCGTGACCAAGCCAGAAGAAGTCCCAGACTCGAGCATCAAGCTCTCCTTCCCGCGCGCCTACGCCCTCTCCCTCTCACCCCACATCGTCCACGCGAACTCCAAGCTCCTCTCCCAACTGGTCTCCTCCCGATGCTATCGGCAGCTGGAGTTCCTGGCTGTCGGCTGCTTCTTCATATTCAAGCCAGCCTCTGATCCAGACGGAACGCCGACGCTAGCACGGATACCCTCCACCCGCGAGGATGTCTTCTCATCCACAGACCTCTCCGCTCGGGTGAAGCGACAGCTCATGAAGTTTCTGAAGCTCGTCCTGTCATATGAGGAAGAGACCACACTCCCGCAGTGGCAGGAGTATGCCGACAGGCCACTCGCTGAACTGTTGTCGGAGAAGATGGGCTTGGACGAGGGCTTGCGAACGTACATCACCACCTTGACGCTGTCGCTCGACGGGCGCATCAGTACCAAGGATGGGTTGGCGACGATCCATCGGCACCTGACGTCGATGGGCCTGTTCGGGCCTGGCTTTGCTGCTGTCTACCCCAAGTGGGGTGGAGGCTCTGAGATCGCCCAGGTCGGGTGCCGGGCCGGTGCGGTAGGCGGCGGTATCTACATGCTCGGCACAGGCATTAAGGAGCTCAAAGGTGATGGCACAGATGGTGGAGAGATTGAGCTCGAGCTCTCAGAGGGCACAGTCGTCAAGACAAAGATGCTATTCAGAGGGCCTGATGACGTACCCGCTGGCAATGGTACCAAGGTCAGCAGACTGGTTGCGATTGTTGGATCGCCCCTTGGTTCACTGTTCGAAACGACAATAGAGGGAGCCCCTACTCCCGCAGTGGCGGTCATTGCCTTGCCGCCCAAGTCGGTGAAGAGCAGCGGGGGAGTTGAGTCAACGTACCCGATTTACGCCATCGCACATTCGAGTGACACCGGCGAATGCCCAACTGGACAAAGTAAGTTACGCCCCACGATCCCCAATCCCTTGTCTTTCATGATGAAAATTATACAATCCTTATCTACATTGCCTGAGCTACAGCTATGAAGTTAAGAAACTCTTACTTCTGATGATCACACCCATACCCAGTCATTCTCAGCTTCCTTAGATGATGCAAGATTGCTAACGCTGGCGACTGAAAAGGCATACTCTATCTCAGCACCATCCACACTCCAGAGTCCAAGTCTCTTCTCGAAGCCAGTGTTGACTTGCTGCTGGCTTCCCTCTGCTCCGAGGGCTCCTCAAAGCCGCAAGTGCTATACCAACTCTACTACGAGCAACAGTCCGCCAATGCCAACTCTCTTGCAGGCGAGCAGCGCATTTTCGATTTCCCGCCGTCGCCCGTGTCCCTCGCACTTGAAGACTCGATGCTGGACCCCGTCCACCAGGCTTGGATCAAAGCCATGGGAGGCCAAGTGTCAGAGGAGACACTGGCGGAGTATATGATCTTCACAGACAGAGAGGGAGCTGGCGATGACGACGATTACGAATGATGTGAGAATCGTTCTCGTCTTGTTTTGATAGTTCACGACGGCATGAGAATACGAGTTGTAATGAGAAGCTATTTTGATTCATCCTTGGATTTTTGGCCTGACCTGGTATCCTCAATGACGATTTTCCATCTTGCCATTATTTCACACCGATCACGGTGCTGACTTGGTTCTGAAGCTAGAAGCCAGATTGTTCGCTCGACATGCCATCCGTGATTCTCTGCCAAAACATCTTTTGCGGAAGATACCACTGTGCCTCATCCAATTACGAAAGGGGCCCAGTGGACTCCCAATCAGGCTCCTCGCCTTGCGGGTCAGAGCAAAAATAATTGCTGTTGACCTTCTGTCCATCCAATTGTCGAGCGTCCGTCCCGCCTCAACGGTACCAAAAAAAAAAAAAAAAAAAAAAAAATCGCAACCAGATAGCCCTGCAAGCACAGCGGCAGACGTCCCCATCGTTTTTGAGGCCTTCATGGCCATCCATGCCTGGGAATGTATCGAGCTGGGAGCTCGAAGAACATGTGAGCCGTGTGCATATTTGTCCTTGTGCAGGGACAGGAAAGTCGGAGAAAGGGGCCGGGATCACCATCCAACCACAGTCCAGTAATCGAGTAGCCACAACCCTCATGATCATGCGATAGACTACTCGTCGTCCTCTCCACCCGCAGCCTGCTCAGGCGCATCCTCCGGCTGCCCCACGGACGGAGCAGTAACACCGACGCGGATCTCACCGTACGCAATCTTCTCCTTGATGCCCTCTTGCTTCACCTTGATCTGGCCCTTTGTCGCGAGGGTCAAGACATGCAGGAAAGCCTGCGCTGCAACCGGCTTCGTCTGGTCCTGCTCCTCGAAGAGGCTGTCAAACTCGACCCAGCGGCGGTTCTCTTCCTCCTCGTCCTGCTCGCCACGCTCGACGGCAACACGCTCCACGAAACTGAGGAAGTTGCGACCCTCGCGGTCCAGAGCGTTGCGCATGAACTGGCTCGTGTTGGCCTCCTGTGTACCGACGCCAGCGGCAGCGCCGAACTCGCTGAGGGAACTGTGTTCGTGTGCGGCGTCGTTCATGTTGCGGTCCAGGCCGTCGTAGCCGAAAGACATCATGTCGCCATCATTGAACCGCGGGTCGTTGGCGAGTATGCTGCCTCGGCCCACGAGTGGGCTGCCCTCAACAGCATGGCTGCCTGCCTCGCGACCCTTCTGACTGCGAATTGAGGAAGGGATCGCCGACGAGGGACGGTTCCAAGGCGCGTTGGACGAGCGATGATGGTCAGACATGGCGGAGCCGTGATGCTCACGGCCAATCTCAGGCAAGTCATCGCCGAACATCATCATTGGGTCGTCGATTCCTCGGCCGTCTTGCTCGTGCGCATTGCGGCCGATCTGAGGATCTTGCTCTTCAGCTTCGGGTTCGGCTTCGTCAGTGCGAGGGCGGACCCGGCGTTCGTTGAACACGTCTTCGTCCTCCCCGAAGGCGTCCGAGGCAGATCGGCGACGACGGGACCGAGCTTCTTCCTCATCTTCCTCCTCGGCCTCCGCCTCAGCATCGCCCATGACAATGGCCTTGAGCTCATCACCAGCAAAGAATTCGGCCAGCGGATGCTCGAGTCTGGGGACGGTGTTAAGGACGCCAATGCCCATGACGCCCATGCCAAAGGTGAGATTGTACGCATTCTTTCTTGCCTGAGCTGCTGTGACCTCGTGATGGACGCTGCGGGCCTCTTCCACTCGAGCGATGTAGTTCTCTGACCAACCCTTGAATTCTTCTCGGCCCACATGAGTAGCAACGTCGGGGGCGAGGCGCTTGACATTTCGCTTCTTGCGCTGCTGGGGCTGCTGAGGTTCGTCGGAGCTGATTAACTCCTCAGAAGGAAGGGGCACTTCGCTTTGTTGGGGGTTTTGTTGGGCTTGGCCGACCGCCACCTCGGCAAAGGGGTCATCACCAACGATCATCTGATCTTCGTCGCCGGGAATGAACATGGGTTCGTCGTCGGGGAAGGCAGGCGCGCCGCCAACTTTGTTTGTAGCTTCGCCAACCATGGCAGCTTCGCTTTGGGGATGAGGAGGCAACTCCGGCTCGGGCTGCTCGACGAGATTTCCGTCCGCGTCGACGAGAAGGCCGAAGTCTTCAAAAGGCAGCACCTCTTCCTCTCCGAAAACCATTTCGAAGTCGGGGTCGTCTTTTTGTGGTTTGCCACCGAAAGGCGGAGGAATTCCTAGGCTATCTTGGCTTGAAGAGTGACGAATGTTGAGATTGATGAGGGGTGCGCCTCCTGGGGAAACGACAGATCCACTGCCTCGGTCAAGGGGTGAAAGCTGTGAGGATAGCCTGGTATGCTGGCTGAAGTCCCACACAGGAAGCAGCAGGTCTCCGTTCTCGTCAAAGTCAAGGGGAGGCAGGTCGAAACTCGGAACGAAGTTGGGGTCATCACCAAGGATAAGTTGGGATCGCCTGTACTGTGTCAGAAAGCAAGAAAGCAAGCAGGTGTGGTCCCTTCTCCGTGTGTCTCGGCTAGTCGTAACTCACTTGGCCTTTCCAGCGTTGGTGTCTATCTCGTTCGATGCAGACTGTTGAAGAGAACGGTAGAAAGCCCGCATATGTGTCCACATCTTCTGGGCATCTTCGAGGAGGTAGTTGTGCTTCTTGAGGTACACGCCAGACACGCCGTAGAGAAGGTTTCCTTGCAGTCGCAAGGCAATTGGAGCCCCGGGAGGCTTTTCGATGGTGTCGCATGCTTGAGGAACGTTGACGCCTTCAATGGACTTGCGGTTGACCTTGCGGTTGCTCGTATAGACGCCTAGATTGGCAACCAGCCTGTGAGATCAGTGTCAGCTGGTGGCGACGAGGATTGGCGGGTCTTTGGCAGCGTACCAGACCGTCGCGACGCCATACTGAGGGCTCGCAAGGACTGAAGGCAAACGTTAGCGACGCTTCGAGCGATAAGTGGCGTTTCCAGAGGTTCAACTCACTCTCGTGAGAATAAAACATCGCTGCGGTCGACGTACGCGTCCATAACGCGTGAGTCCTGTCGCAACGAGATTGAGCTTGACGGTGAGATCCTCTTCTTTACCTGCTCGACTTAGGGGCTTGACCTCATGAGATGGCCTGATTAGGGCCAAAGACAGGGTGATGGTGGGGGACAGAAGAAGATGATGTGGGATTACAGAATGTCAGATTGAGGTGAGTGGGAGGCGTGGGGAAGAGGCGGTGGTGGACGAGTGGTGCAAGCTTCACTACAGCTGTCAGGCGCGGCAAAGTAAGGTGGGATGAAAATCCAGCTGGTGCCTGGCCGACGTCACAACTCGGGCAAAGGTAGTGAGGTCGACCTGGAAGGTGCTGCCCCATCGCGGATACTACTAGGTAGGCAGCTATCAAATCTTGCACAGCGAGCTCTCGAGGTCACAGCTACAGTAGCAATGCCTCTCGTATTGAATCGTTTGAATGCCCTATCCTGTCATATCAAACACGATGCTATCTATCAAGCCACGATTTCTTGCCCATGTTGGATCTCTGCGAAGGGCCTCTTTTCGCCTCCAAGTGACCGGGCCCTAAGTTGGCTCTACTAATACATAATCGCAGTCCACAATTGATAACTACCAATGCCATTAAATTGTAAGACACAGTCTGATGAACCCCTGACGAGGTCTACAATTTGCCTGAGGCTTACAGAGGAATTCCCACCCTTCTGACCAGATCCTTCAGGCCTCAGGCATGGACGCAGAGCGTACAACTGTCTCTTAAATGTTGATTAGACCCAGCTATATGACAAGGGAACCTTTAACCAGGTGTATTGAGTGCGGAGCGCAAAACATAATGAATTGATGATCCACGCTTTACATGAGCAGTGGTGATCTGCTCATGGTTTACTCGATGGTGCTACACAACTGGAGCAACGCGTCATTTCACATCGTCAGCTGCATACATATTGTTGTTGTCTCAAATGACGAAGTATTTCTTGCATCATTTGTACACTATGAAAGTCTCCTAAAAGACTTCAGTTCATGTCACACACCATCGAGTCTGATAGGAAACAATAGTCTGCCAAACCTTGGTACTTAACGATACGTTCCTGTTTGCCCTGGTCGATGGAATTTCCTATCTATATTGCAGCCTAGAGTCAGTCCAATAGACTTATTATGTGGAAGATGCGGGCGGCGAAGAGGCCTTGGAGTGACACATTGTGCATGCGCTGGCTGGGTATTTATGCGCTATTTCAACCGGCTTTAAATTAATGCGTACGAGTGAACTGTGCTTTCGTTCACTCTAACTTAGGGTTGAGAGTCCCCTGCACGGAAATGACAATTGGTAAACTTCACTCCGTTTTCATTCCGGAGTCTCCGTAACGCTCCCCCCAGACTCTCACCTTCCGATCCATATCCATCCTAACAAAGACCATCACCAACAACATCAAACTACCAAGGAGCCAGTCGATGAGACCCTTCCAGAACCCACCTCTAATGCTAGCACCCAGCGTACTACACATGACAGCCCTTGTCATTAAGTCCGTGGTGACTAGTTCATAACCACTTTCCAGCCCCCGAATGCTTCCCTGGGCCAGTTGTTCTGGTGTCTGCCCCCCATCAGCCTCCTCAAGCATCTTGGTGAGGTCAGACTTGATCTTGTTCTCAGCCTCGTATGACTCCGTGAATATTGTTGCTGGGAAAATTGTGTGCACTTTCACCGGGCGGGAATGGGGATTCGCCGCGGAGTAGAGATTCATCTCTTGTGACAGCTGATCAGAAAGTGTCCGGAGGGCGGCTTTGCTTGGGTTATATGGTGCGTATCCCGCGATTGGATAGAGAGCGAGAAAAGACGCAGTGAAGATGAGATGCCTTGGGGTATTTCCCCCAGCGGGCGGCGATTCGTCGGCACAAGCCTCCTTCTCCGGCCTCACCCACGCTCGTAGCGCAGCATGAGCCATGTAGACGCTGGAGAAGTAGTTTGAGTCCATCAGAGACTGGAACTTTGACACCTCAGTATCTACAAACAGCGTGGGATGGGAAGCTCCGGCACAGCACCACACGACATCCGGCGGTGAGCCCGAGTTCCACAGCTTGGCTTCCGCTATGACGCGAACAGCTTCTTCAGGACTGCTCAAGTCGGCGCTGATGTGGTGGAATCTTTGGTCCTTGGAGATCGACCCTGCGCTGATGTACTCGACGCCTTTTGCCAGTTTCTTCTCGTCTCGCGCGACTATGATCACGCTGGCGCCCTTCTCGGCGAGTTGTCGCCCGGCTTCCAGGCCCATTCCTCGCGAGGCTCCCGTGATGAGGACAGTCTGGTCTCGTTAGGCCGAAATCAAGGTCGGGTACTGGATTGGAAGAGATGGACTTACTCTGCCTTCGACAGGGAACGCATTTGCTGACATGGATGCCCCCATCGCTGATAGTTATTCTGAAACTAGGTATCTTCTCTAAGAGCAGAGAATGTAGATCGAAACAGCCCAGTGTCGTTTAGTGGTCTACGTGAAAATGACCATAAAGATTAGCAAACATAATCAACCAAACGTGTATGAACTCTTCCAATGGACTGGCTCGAGGGCCGAATTTCGAGCGCTTTTTGAGGAATGTGAAAACATCTTGGACTGTACGTGACAGTGCAACATCCCAGGCTCAGCTGATGGCGTGTCCCGAGGGGTGACAATTTCTGAAGTGGGTTCTTAGACGCGGACCCATACGGCAAAATCCACTCATCAACATACCAAGCCCTCTCGGGCAAAGCTTGTCGTGGCTTCTGCCGTCGAGACCCTCATCACTAGGGCCTTCGCCCCACCCATATCAATCCTTCGCTTCAGCAGAGCAGGCGATCGCACATATCAGCAGACCTCCAATGCAACATAGCATTCCCGATTGCTAAGTATAGACATGCCGCAAGAGACTTCCCCTCCGCTGCTGAGCGCGAATTCAGCCACCACATGCAGGTGGTGTCCACTCTTGTACATGGTCGGCACCCGAAGGGATCTAAATCAAGAACCAGCGCGGTCAGAATGCGATAGTGCTCTAGGAGCGGGCCCGTAGGCAGCAGTGCTCTTGCAGTCAATCTGTGAGATATATCCCAAGCGGGGAGCTCAAGAAGTTCCAACATGGTTCCCATGCCTTGTATCATATTCCGAGTGAATTCACGATGGTAGAGAGCAATGCAAGCGCAAAGGCCCAGTCGGACACGACCACGGCGGTGAGCGCCGCTATGATCGGCGTCTCTGTGCTAGCCGTTGCCATGCGGTTTTATACCAGGTACTGTATGAAGACCGGTCTGTGGTGGGACGACTGGCTGGCTCTGGCTGCGGTTGTCTCGGCTGTAGCAGCAGGTGCCTTTGTTCTGGCGGGTACGTCGATTTCTTTCCAATGCACAACATTCCGGCTTCCTCTCCAAGGTTCCCTCTGAGTCATTCTGCCGACCAAAACATGCAAGCTCCTATCCTCAGGCATTACACATTTATTCGGTGACTGACCAACTCAAAACTCGCAGCCTCGCTCGTGGATCCGGACGCAGCATGGTTGCTTTCGGAGTCAGACCCCGACTACGTGTACACGGCAGCCAATCAAAAAGATCTACAACTTGCCTTCATAGCCGATGTTCTCTATTTCAGCATTGTCGGAGCGGCCAAGATATCTATACTCCTGATTTACTATCGCATATTCGCAATCTCTCGATCTCTTCGGCGCCATGTCCTTGTCGTAGGCGTTGTGGTGATATTGTTCTGGGCCGCCACCACTCTCGCGACCATCTTCAATTGCTGGCCGATAGAGTGGAGCTGGAAGAATAGTTTCAGCCCTGCGCCGTACTGCATCAACTACAACATTTTCTGGCTTACGGCTGGCGTGATCGAGGCTGTGCTCGATATTTGGATAATCATCCTGCCGATGAGGGAGGTCATGAAACTGCAATTGTCTGTTCAGAAGAGGGTCGGGCTCGCATCTGTCTTTCTAATCGGCGCGTGGTAAGTCTAGACAAAACTTTGTGGCTGATTGGTGAGACCAAAATAAATGTGTCTAATTCTTTTATCTAGCGGTATTGTCACGGGTATAGTGAAGGTCTACGAAGGATGGGAGCCTGGCAAGCGCTCACCGGCCTGGGACCGGACTGAGGTCTGGTCATCAGTTCATGGTCAGTACACCACACAGCCAATGGGAGACTACTAGTGGGCTCCGGACTGACATATTGAGGTGACAGCCGCAATGGGAATACTCTGCGCCTGTCTGCCCGTCTGTTGGCCGATCGTCATACGGCTGTCCAATGCGGTCCCGAGTTTCCTCAAGCTCAAATCGTTGAGCCGAATAAGGACTCGGTGGAGCAACCATGAGCACAAATGGCCATCGGGCTCGAAAGCCATGAGCAGCCGGTCGAGACGCGGCACCGAGGATGCCAAGACTGTGCGCTCGGAGACTGCACAGACTGAGCTCCTTCCAGTCTCGGGTACCTACACATGTGTGGACGTCGAATACCCGCAGCCGGTCAGATCTAGCGAAGAACCGATTTATGTGATTCAGGGTACGGACGGGCGTGTTTACTGGGGTGGCGATAATGTTGTTTGAGGGGGACTTGCTATCCCCAGGCCGGCATTTGATCTATCTACTCCCTGAAATTCAAACACGTTACTACGTCTAAGCAGACACAGTTTCAAAGAGAAGGGGGCCGGGATATCTTGCCGTTGCCTCAGGTAGCCAGCTAGAGATAAGCGCGTTGAATGTGTAGAAGAAATGAGTACCTGGTGCCGCCAGGCAATCTTGACACTCAATCCGATTTATTGGAGCTTGATAGAGCCAAAATGCTTCCCCCCGTGGGGCAGAGGCTCCTTTTGCTCGTGGTCTCCCCATCGGTCAACTAGGGCCAGGGCGTCTGAATCTCGGAGAAAGGAAGAGACGCCCGCTACCCCCAAAAGTTAACCTCAGCGACTGCCGAAGCAACCTGCGGGTGCGTCACTTCAAGGTTTCATCCGAGCTTCCTCATCTGAACTCGGCAAAGGCCTTATCCGAACATCGGTTGACGCGGCCTGCCTGCGGGAGTAGATAGCGTGTCGACAGTGAAAACACCAACTCAACGATGGCCGATAGCAGACATCAGATGGATGAGATGTGTGTCCCCGCCGGTGGGCTGTGGGCATTCGAGCTGTTGCAGCGGCCCACATTTGATTACCCGGCAGCCATCTTCTGAAGATCGCTGGCCAAGAGACCACGGGCGATCAAGATTTCCCTGGGCTGCAAATCAGCCTGGTCCTGGGAGGCGGGACTGACAGAACATGACCGCCTGGCCCAGCTGCCAGCAGCCGAGGCCGTCTGCTCCACGTTGCTACAACAGAACAGTGGTGCCCAAAGAGCTGGTATGATCGACCCCAGCTTGAAACGGCCGCAGAGGCGGCGAGTCCAGCGACCACCCACGGCCGCGATGCGGTCCGGGTGCCCCACGGCGGGCAATCCTGTTGTGCTGCAGTGGCGTCCTGTTGCACGCCCCACAGAAACGTCCCCGCCGGCGTGGTTTCAGGGCTCCAGTGCTGTCACAGCTTTGTGCCAAGACCGCCAATGCTTGCCCCCCCAGGAACGTTGACTGTCGATCTCCAAGATGCAGCACCCCCTCGAGGCTGAACTTGGCTTCTGCAGGCCGCCCTCGCTTCCGCGCCTGGGCAAAGCTTGTCCGCTGACTCGGGAGCGCGTCCTCTCGGCTGGCGAACATGGGCACCACGGCGTTGCGCCCGACCCCAGCCAATCAACCCGTCTGCGCGAGACGTCCTGTTTGAGGTGTTGCCTGTTTCACCAAACAGTCGCAGTCCCTTGTTGTGACGTTGATCCGAGTCGAGGCGATGGATCTGCTCTCGTTCTCTCCGCCATCTCGTCCAAAATTGGAACCGGCCCTCCGCCCTGGCTACTGTGAGATGCGACGAGATCTCATCGGCTCGTCATACCCAACAGATGGCCGCCGACATTTTCCCATCCGTACTATGATCTGCGCTCGCTCGCGGCGCAATCACAGAGTTTCCCCCCCCCCCCCCTTCCCCCTGCCGTTCAAGTCACTCTGCAGCAAGCAGCCGACCAGTCAAAGAGCCTTGCTGATCCAGTCTGTCTGGCATCATCTGTTCGTCATCCCCAACAACCGGCCCTCCGCCCTGGCTTTTCTGTGAGATCGCGCGATCGCAATCACAGAGCGCAATGTCCTGTCTGTGTCTGCCAACAGATCCGTTTTCCCATCCGTACTATGATCTGCGCTCGCTCGCGGCGCAATCACAGAGTTTCCCCCCCCCCCCCTTCCCCCTGCCGTTCAAGTCACTCTGCAGCAAGCAGCCGACCAGTCAAAGAGCCTTGCTGATCCAGTCTGTCTGGCATCCGTGCTGTTCGTCCAGACGATGTTTGATCGTTGAGTGGTCTTGTGTGCCATCCGGTCCTGTCTGTGTCTCCCACAATCCGTCCGGCTTCTCCTCATTCCTTCGTGAACAGGTCTTGTGTGGGTTTCTTTCTTTCTTCTCATCGCGTTGATCGCAGTTCTCTCTTTTTTTCCCTCCAACTTTCAGAGCGAGATCGAGGGCTTAATATAATTCATTGCTCCCAAGCGTGCTCTCTCGAAACCGAACTTGCTCAACCGGCCGTCTGGAAAGCTCCATACGGTCCAGTAATCACCTGAGCAAGTTCCTGCGAGAGAC
This sequence comes from Diaporthe citri, assembly GCF_014595645.1. Classification (NCBI taxonomy): domain Eukaryota; kingdom Fungi; phylum Ascomycota; class Sordariomycetes; order Diaporthales; family Diaporthaceae; genus Diaporthe; species Diaporthe citri. Next base: position 6,475,097 of record NW_025064846.1, on the reverse strand, counting down.
GTGCTCGCCCAGAGCACAAGCGCCTCCTTGAGACATCCCATCTCCCTCCCACACGCCATCATCAGCCCATCCGGATGGCTCCACCACCACTTACCTTTAAGAATGCCTCTTTCAGCAGTTTTAACGCATTCTCCACCGCCGCATCGCCACTAAGGAACTCGTTTACGTTGTCATGTCGGTCCCCCATCACACCAACACCGGGAGGCAGGCGGGCGGGCTCAACACCGAAGCATGGATCATTCCTGGAGCCGCCAAGGTCACTTGCGGGCCTGGGAGCGAAGAGTGGCCTGTCGACAGTGGTCGGGAATGATGGGTACGCGTACGATGAGGACGATGAGAGTGTCTCGATAGACTCACCAACGGACCAAACGTGGTTCCTGCCGCACTCGCCGGGGCTGCCCCCTCAAACACCACCAGCCCAACTGGACGAAGGGAAGCTTGGCGTATTGTCCGCCATCAACATAATCGTGGGCAAGACGATGGGCGTTGGCGCCTACACTGTACCCTCGGCCATCTTCAGCGGCGTCGGGTCCGTTGGCAGTATGTTCATCCTATGTCTGAGATTCCCCATTGTTCTTGAGACTTGGCACTGAGGTCTCACGGTGCTCCTGGAACACGGTAACATTAAAATCAGACCACCAGGATTTTGCTAACAACACATCGAACAGTGACACTCCTGCTCTGGGTCATCGGCAGCCTCATCTCATTCTGCGGGCTGGCGGTATACCTGGACCTGGGCACAGCAATACCGCGCTCGGGCGGCGAGCGCGTGTACCTCGAGCGGATCTTCCGCAAGCCCTACATGCTGGGGACGTGCATGTTCATGTCCTACGTCGTGCTGCTGGGCTTCTCGACGCCCAACGCCATCGTGCTGGGCGAGTACGCCCTGTACGCGACCGGCACGGAGCCCAACAGGTGGAACGTCCGGCTCATCGCCGCCCTCGCCGTGTCGCTGCTGTGCTACGTCCACGCGCGGTGCCCCAGGATGGGGCTGAGACTGATCAACACCCTCGGGGTGGCGAAGATGGCGATCCTGGTCATCGTGGTGGTTTCTGGGGTCGCGGGCGGCATCATGGGCGTCGGCGCCGACCGGGAGTCGGCGATCATCGAGGGGCGGAGGGTCGACCTGGTCATGAGCGGCACTGCGCCGTCGTCGTCGGCGCAGCGCAACTTCAGCGACATCTGGGAGGGCACATCGACGCAGCCCTACGACTACGCCACTGCGCTGCTCAAGGTCATCTACTGCTTCCGGGGGTACAGCACGGCGAACCAGGTCCTGAGCGACGTCAAGGACCCGGTGCGCACGCTGAGGATCGCGGCGCCCGCCGCCCTCGCCTTCGTGAGCGCCGCCTACCTCGCCGTCAACGTCGCCTTCTTCCTCGTCGTCGACAAGGACGAGTTCCGCTCCGCGGGCGTGGTCGTCGCCGGCACCTTCTTCCGCAAGGTCTTTGGCGACACCCTCGGCGAGCACGTCCTGCCGCTCTTCGTAGTCGTCTCCGCCGCGGGCAACATCGCCGCGACCAGCTTCGCGCAGGCGAGGGTCAACGAGGAGCTCGCCAAGCAGGGCGTCCTGCCGCGCCTCTGGCTGACGGACCGAGGCCACGAGTTAGCCGCTGCCGACCGATCAAGCAGCCCGAGCAAGATCCGCGGTCTTGCGGCCTCGCGGAACAACGCCGCGTCCCGCACCCCTTCGCGCGGCCTGCTGCTCCACTGGCTAGTCTCCGTGGCGATGATCGTGCTCCCTCCCCCGGGCAAGATCTACAACTTCCTGGTCGACATCGGCGGCTACCCGGTGTCGGTCATCAGCGTCGCCGTCTCGCTCGGCCTCCTCCACCTGCACGACTCCCCCTCCGAGCGGTGGGCCACGCCCTGCAGGGCGCCGCGGGCCGCGATCCTGGTCTCGGCCGCGAGCAACGTCCTGCTTCTCGTGCTGCCCTGGGTGCCGCCGCAGGGCGGGATGGGCGAGGACGACCAGTTCCCCTACTTCACATACCCGGCCACCAGCCTGGGCGTGTTGGGCCTCGGCGCGCTGTACTGGTTCTGGTGGAGGACGACGGAGCGCGGGAGCATAGAGTCGTCGAGGTCAGGGCGTCCCATCGCACCCACAGCGGCCCTCGGTGGGCTGTACCACGGCCTTGGAGAGAACGACTCGGGGGCGTTCACGATCCGGGTGGCGGATGATGATGGCGAGGGCGAGGAACCCGACGTTGACGACGACGACGATGATGACCGCAGTGAGACGGTAGTGGGCGAGGAAGAGAAACGGCACAAGTCCTTTGAGATGGTTGACGTCAGCGGACGCGAGGTCTGCGGCTGTCCTGCGTGCCCGGCGGTCAGGAAGAGGCCACGATGTGGGTGCGACGCCTGCCCTTCGAAGGGCCACTAGAATTGGCGTGCACGGGATTTTTTACGGGGGATGGGCTGGATGCTGTTTATGCCAGTACGCACGCATGTAAGATTTGGAGACACCAACATCGAGCTTTTGTATATATTGTCGTCGTGATGGCATTACATAGATACCCAATGGAGTTTACCATGTTGTCCTAGAAGGCGCACCGTCTAATTACCACTTTGCTTGTAATTCATCGTTACCCCTACCTTGTGTCGATGACATTTACATTGCTTCGAATATAGCTGGACACTGCTTGCAGGGAGTATACCGCACGCGTTAAGGAAGGTGACTAATGTATTGAAACTTGATAACTATCTCTCATTTACGGCACAATTTTAGCATTCCATTCGAACTATCAATGTTATAAATACATTCAAAGGGATCTACTACTAGTTTTCATAATATGTTGAGTTTCAAATACATTACGTGGTCTCATTTTTAATCTGTACACATATGCTTCTTAAGCAGTATGCATCCAGTCCCTTCATACAGTGGTAAATGCTTAAACTCAAATACATTACATAGGTTTATAATATACTTAGTACTCATTTTCTCCATATGTAGACAGTAGAGAACTGTATCCTCGCTGTGGCCGCCGTCTCACCAGCATTCTTGCAGTCACTTCTGCGGGCAGCAGAATACACAAAGGTCCTCTTCCACTGCACAGCGATAAGTCCAATCATCCCATGTAAACCCAGGCGTTCAGGGTTTGGCGATCAACTGGAATCACTCGAGATAGGAATGCCAGCAGCACCAGGTGGGGACAGAGAGAGCCATGACCATGCTCCTCAACTGACTGGACAGGGGCACCCCGCTGATCCTACTTGTGCGTCACTACACTGAGGGCCAGGTCACGACGGACTACAGTCGCCTCTGTGTTGGAGTTGTCAGAAGCCTTAGCCAGCCGATATACCAATTTGTCCAGCTGCCGTATGACTGTGACCAGCTTGCCAATATTGGAGCCTCAGGTGGCATTGCTGGTATGCGTCCCGGGGCTGCTGCGACCGGCCTGGACATCGAGATGAAGGTGGTGGGCGCTGTTCAGAGCCAAGTCCTGGGTCGCGTTCGTGACCGCCTTGGATCCATCGCGGTATGAAGGAGGGGATACTTTTTCACGACGCAAGTCAGCTTTTGGGACAGGCCCTGGATGCGGAGCTCCTTTGGCGGTGGTACCCTCGCCAAAGCAGGATTCGATCTTGCTAGCCATGTTGATCGTAGCTGACTGCTGGTCTACAATCCGGAGGAGCTCAGAGATGCAGTTGGTGCTGAGGGTGGTGGCATCACCACTCCGGAGCTCAAAGAGACAATCGGCAACATTGAAGGCGTCGGCCGCATAGGCCTGAACACTATCTGAATAGATGTCAGCAAGGTCCAAACTGAATGTAGACGTAAGACATGCCCATGTTGTCAGAGTCGTACTCCTTAGACCTGACGAGGATCCTTGGCAGCCAGCGATTGGTTCAAGGGCACATCAGCAACAGGATAACAGTCAGAAATGGTACCCATCATACAGTCAAAATGGGGGGTTACCCTTGATGCTATTCTCTGAATAACTTGAGACTAAATAGAGCTTAATAGGTGGCAGTTCTTAATGCTACTTGCCAGGACTGCCTATAGCGGTGGTGAGAGTCGGTCAAGAATCTTGACGCCGCAGGGCTGGCAAGTTAGGGAGCCGTTGGTCACGGGTCAGGTGGTCAGCGTGCCAAGGGAATCCTTAATAGTGACCTCACCAAGCACGTCCATGCCATTCTCCTACAAATGCTCTTTGTACCAGAAAGGGTCCTTCCCTGACGTATACATGCGCCTTGACCATGCGAGATGTTGACATCACTTATTTTGCCCTCGTGAAGTGCCTGGACAGGCTGAAATGAAAAAATTACGTCCTAGTAAGGCACATACCTAGGTAGCACGTCCATGAGAAATAATGTCTGAAGGACGACATTCGGTAAGCCCATCGGTAATCAAAGGGCCTGTCATTGGTGCTTAAGGAAATTTACGGAATGTCACAGGATGATGCTTATTACATTGTAACCTTCTCCTTGCACGGCTGTCTCTTCATGCATTTAACTTTCAGCTCTCAAAGGAAGAGGGGAGATAGGTTGACGTTGCAACCTCCCCGGGTACAAGAGCATTCCTGACCAGTCAACCACCACACGAACGTCACAGTTCCTCCGATTCAGGTGGTGCATTTTATCCGTTAGTATCTTGACCTCAGAAGTCTCTTACTACTACTAAATCTGTTCTCCAATAGCTGCACGCACTTTGAGATACTGTTCCTTATTCCTCTGCTGGTACTGTGAGGAGAAAGTACTCGAATATCAAGGTTAGCGTCGCCACCTCCCTGAAAGTGCCACGCTCAGAAAACCTTGGGGACCGGATAAACATTGAAAAGGGTTCACGCGTTCCCGACTTAAGCATGCAAAAAAGGGACTCCAAGTCAGTCGACTCGCCCAAAAGTTTACCCATTCTTTCCCCTGTCAGTACCACCCTCCAAGCCGGAAGGCCGTGCGGCATGCAGCCCATTTGTGGGGAATAATCAAGCTCCGAACTCCCAATTTCGATCGTTACGACATTGCTTCTTTTGACATTCCGTCTCATACAAAGCCCCTCATCGAGCCGGCACCTCATTGCATCCCGCTTCACGAGGATGAGACGGGTTCCCACAGGAGCAGGGCCTTCAGATGACCAGGGGTGATTCCCGGCTGTGCACTGCCCCACGTGTACCTCCAGACCGGCAGCTGCTGGCTTCCCTTCGATGGTGCACTGGGAATGTCAAAGTAGCAGTTGACGTCGCCCTGGCAGAGGAATGGATATGCAAACCCATCCTGGAAATGGCTCATGGTCAGTCATGATCTCACAGCCGAGACATAGCCGAAAGTTACGGAACCGGGTGCAAGGAGGTTCTGGAAGGAGGGCACGAGATGATGACGGGAGACGTCAACTCACGACTGTGTAGATCTGATCAGTAACCACGGCCTCGTGGGACCAACACGACCAGGCATAGCTGCTGGCACCGTAGCGGTTGTCCGTGTTCGCCGGCTGTGACGAGTCTGTGAAGGAGCAGTTCCCGTCGCTTGTGAAGATACCGTTGGGGTAGGCGTCGCGGAATTCGAAGGTCGCACAGCCGTCCATGACCAGCCTGCCAGCGGCATCGATACAGCCGATGGACATGTCAGGTGTGGCCGTGGTGAAGGAGCTGGAGTTGATCACCGAGATTGTACCCAGACCACTGAGCGTGGCGCCGGATGCCAACCCCGGCAGCAGGGCCGCGGCGGCAAAGAGGGCGGTGATGGGTGCGAACATTGTGATGAATAGAGTAGTGTATTGACAGTATCGTGTGTGTCTGCCTGTGTGTCCCACTAGATGCGACTGAGAACCTCGACCACGGCAAGCTGGGCATCTCTCCGTCTTATATCACGTTCGAAGACCCTCGGGACTTGACGGAAGTCACCGGAGCCATTCTGTATGCTCGTTACTGACTGGGTGGCTGGTTCTACGTGATAATTGGCGGAGTCATACTCCTGGATTAAGCGCGGTGTTCATTATGTGCTGCGAGTCGGAAGCAGCCATTTGACTCCTCCGATTCCAGCAAATTTCCAACCGCAAAACTCGTGCCACACACATGCCTTTTCTTTTTTTTTTTCCAAAAGTACCGCGCTCGCCGCTCTCATGTAACCTGCTTCATGGAGGGTCTCGGCCCGTCTATTTGAGAGTGGGCATATTAACAAGGTTCGTTGTGATATGGCTGCTGGGGTGGGGCTCTCACGATGCATTCTTGTTATTCGATTGGCAGGGCTGGCCTGAGAGGGAGGGAGGGAAGCGGGCACTTGTCAGCGGAGCATTTACGACATATGGCCTTGTGCTCGGGATGGTTGATAATCGTTAGTAAGTTCAGAAATGGAAGAAAAAAAAGTAAGCTCAGATCAGAGTGCTGTTTGGAGAAAGAGAAAACCCGCCAAAATGCAACCCCTCTTCGGGTGCTTCTTCCTACTCCCTCCTTCCTATTTTCTCCTTCAGCTTGCAGGGATCATAAAAGTGACATTGCAGTCTAATAACACATAGAAGGGAGCTAAGACTGACAGTACCTGATCGACGTTTCTTGCATGACAGTTCTAAACAAGCAATGTAAGGGAGAGACCAATTATCTCACAAAGGTTACGCCACAGTAAAATATCCCACATGAAGCCATCCCATGACCAGGTGTCCCACACCAACCAATCCTAAATATCCATCCCAAAAGAATGTTGCCACAAGGAGATTATCCCACAGGAGAGTATCCTATAGGAAGGTGTCCCACAGAAGAGTATCCAATGGGAGATTATCCCACAGGAGGATATCCCACAGGAGGGTATCCCACAGGAGGGTACCCCACGGGAAGTTGACCCATCAGAGAATGCATCAAGTACGTTATTCCAGGTTGATTGTCCCAGTCAATCATCCCAAGTGGAACATGCTAGAGAAGTTCATCTGATAGAGGCTACACCTCAGCGGTCAATTCGTAGTGTCCCACAGAGGCTGACCAAGGATGATTGTCAATATGGTACCTAGGCAAGTCATTTGCCGCCGTTGCAGCCTCGATGAGTTGCAACCTTGACACTCGGCTCCGACCGCCGGCGCTTTTGGCGTGCCGGAGCGGCGAGCAGGCTTCAATCCCCTGCCATTTTCTCAAATCTTGCCAGACCAGACCCACATCAACCGAGAAAACGCTCTCGCTAACATGAGACGTCACTGGGGCTTCACAGTACGGAGGCTTGAAATGTGCACCATATTATGTGGAATTAAGCGTAGGCTGACCTGAGAAAGAAAGGGAGGAAGGATAAGTTTGGAGGGCGCCCTGAACGACAGGCGGCGCCTTATCAACCAGGGGGCTTCTGCCGGGACCCCTTGCAGGGCCCAACCGCCCTGCCACACAGCCACCAGCCTTAACTGGTAAAGCCTTGCATACATCAAGCATAACCCTCCTCCCCCATCCCAAAAGAAAACTGGAGAAAAGAAAAATATGAAATTTTTTTTTTTTGACAAAAGACAACCGTGTGCATGCACAGGGAGTCGAACCCTGAGCTCAACCTTGGAAGGGTTGAATGTTACCGCTACACCATACATGCGATGAAAAGTCGCGTTCTCATTTGGATGCTGATCCCTTAAAATTTTTTATATATATAGCAAACTTCATTTTAATGAAATGCTAAATTATTATAATTCCACTTTAACCCTTTTATAAGTCCTCATATATAAGTAAGAAATTATTTTTTTAAGTTTTTAAAATTAAATATATAAACTCCTTAGCTTTTTTTAATTTTAATATCTTTTATAAAGTAAGACTTTACATAGTGAAAACAGCACCTAATATCCTTATAAATAGGCTTTAAGATATACTTTAAAATTTAAACCTTAAGAAGCTGGTTACGTTAATAGTGAGACTTTAAAGATTATTTATTAAAAGCAAGGTAGTTTATAAAGCGAGGCTTTATATATATTGTATCTTACAGCATTGAATATTTAAAAAGGTTAGTATTAATACCTATTAGATTCTCTGGTATTAGTAAGAACAACAATAAATTCAATCAGGTGAGACAAAGTCAGTGCGTGCTATATGTCGGTCGTGTTGCATACCTCCTGTGTGCAGGTGCCAGGCTGGTACGGAGCCAAGGGGGAAATTGTCAAGTTGTACTGAGGCCGGTGTGCTTGATAATGGATTAAGCGACACGGGGACCGGAGTCGAACCACAGGTTTATTACAGTATCACAAGAGCTCTTAGTGTAGCCTCCATCAATCTCCGCCCCGTGGTGGGGGAAGTCCGCGCCGGGGGAGTCGGTCGGGACCGAAATCCCCGGATCCTTCCGGGCCCTTTCAGCTACATGTAGGAGCCGAGATCCCGTCGGAGGGCCGTAACTCGAGGCACACACTGCTACCTCGCTTCATGCAGCGCAGGCTGAATTTTCCGGTCGGCCATGTCAGATTCATGCGGACATGAAGGCCTCGTCAGATTCATGCGTTTTTTGCGTGCAATATGTCTGCCTGAGCATTGAGTGATACCGGAGGTTGTCATTGTCGTGCGCGACTGGGCGGGCCCAGTCGCAAATCCGGATCGAGCAAGAGGGGCAGTTCCCGTTCCTCGGCAATTATGCCCCATCAGCTCTAGATGCGATTCCGTCAATTCCGCCTGTATATAAGCCGCGGGCGAGGTCCCACTGACGAAGACTGAGCATCGACACCAGAGCACAGAGAAACCAAGACTCGAAACCAGCACCTCAAGTATTATTATCACCGATATCATTATCCTCACCCAGACCGACAACATGTCCAAGCTCATCAACCGCGTCACCATGTTCAAGCTCGACGGAGCCGAGAACCAGGCCAAGCTGCTTGCAGCTTATGAGAAGCTTGCTAAGGAGCAGAACAGGGTAAGTCGAGTAGTGAACGAGGCACAGGCTATGAATAGTCTCTAACGCGGTTCTTCAGGACGGAAAGCCTTATATCGCATACCTGAGCGCCGGAATCGCTCACGATGACCCGCGCTCCAAGGGCTACACCATCGTTGCGCAGTCATCCTTCTACAGCCTCGACGACATGAAGTACTACGATGAGACCGACCCGAGCCACCAGGAGCTCAAGAAGACCGCCAGGGGGGCTGGGTTGGCGGAGCCGCCTCTGACTGTCTATGTCGAATCCGCCCCGGTCATCGACGTGAAGAGGGGTTAGGGGAAGTCGCGTGAAGAACAATTCACGTCACGCTTAGGAAGATACCTAGTCTTGACAGTGGTGTCTTTATGTTTAAGCATTAGATATAAATACGGCTACCAAGAGTCGAGACAGAATATAGCCTCTTGAAGGGGACGCATCTAGGGCTGCCCACGCCTTCCAAAACGCGACATGTGCAATGTGTCCATGCCATGTAAATTAGTAAACTTCGCATCTCACTCGAGACCTCTAACACGCTCACTATCCCTCATCGAGGGGGCCCTCACTCGCCCATCGGAGGAGCAGTCTCAGCCCTGACGCGCTCCTCAGACCTCTTCTTCAGATCCTCAGCCCAGTACTGGAAGCACTTCTCAAGCTTGGCGCCAGTTGTCAGCTTCACGACGGGGCCCAGAAAGCCGTACATGGTCTCCCAGCAGGTGTACTCGGTGCCCCCCTTTCCGTCGTCGACGAACTCCTGCACGCGCTCCCCACGAAGCGCCACGCCCGGGTAGCCGGTGGGCTTCCAGGCGATGCGCCAGCCCTTCCTGCCCGCGCGGTCGTAGGGCTCCAGCAGCGTGACCTGAATGGCCTGCTTCCTGCCGCTGGCCGGGTCGGTATTGTCCGGGTCGAGGTGCACGTCAAAGTTCATCTTGGTGTCCTTCTTCAGGTAGGTGGACCCGTCGTCTCTGCGAATGAGCGTCTCGAGGGCGCCGGCGTCCGGGTCGGCGCCGGCGGGCGGCGGGCTGGAGGTGACGGTGAGCTTGGGGACGAAGCGGTTCCACTCGGGCCACTTGGTGTGGTCTGTCAGGACGGTGAAGGCGGTGTCGGGCGGGGCGTCGATGTGTATCGACACGACGAGGCTGAAGGATCCGCCGGGGCCGAAGGTTGGGGTCGCAATCGTATGCGCTGGGATCGAGCCCTTGGTCTCGCGTGCGACCGGCGGGTTGCTGGTGGTGAATATCGAGTCTGAGTCTGTGGGAGAAGCCATTGCGCGTCTGTGTACCCTCCAGGGGCGTTGTGTTACCTATGTGGAAAGGTGGAAAGTACAGTCAGACATGGCTGGTCTGCTGCAAAGCAGGTGTTTCTGCGTAACAAGACGGATGGACGAGTGAGAGTGACGAGTGACGAGTGCAGGAGCTAGATCCTGGATTCCTGACGGTCAAAGCCGGCCCAAGCTCCTTGCCCTTTACGGACAGCAGCTGTCAGGCGTGTTGTTGACCCCTCCAACCTCGACCCCTCAACCAGCACCGGGCGAAGATGAAAATGACATACAGTTCACCTACCTCTCAGCACCCTCGATTTTAATTTTCAAATACTTAAACTAGAGCTCATATCTTTGTACCATCTCAATAGACCTTTTTCAGATTAGTAGCATATCTGAGGAAGATAACACACCGGAGCCTCTCCAGGTCGAGGAGATCCTTCTGGTACTCTGCCAGCCTCTCTTGTAAGGGAAGGTACTAGGTGGGCTGGCGTATACTACGCTCTACACCCTTTGTGCACCCTTTCTTTCGAGCGCATCAAGCATTTGCACCTCGCAGTGTTGTTCAACGCGTGAGATACTGGGATACTGATAATACACATGGAGCGGAACACGGGATATCCTGGGTGAATCGACACACCGCCATCCGCGTCCACCACGCATTGTGCGCTTCATCAGGAGCATTGTCACGGGCGGTAGGTGCTGGTAAAGTGGGGCCGGGCGGGCTGGATGATCGCCCTGAGTCCCCTAGCCTGGGCCCTGGGCCCTGGGCCTGACAGATGGCGCTAGCCGGAACTGGTTGATCGATGTAATGCAGCAATCATCGACATTTGTCCTCGGTGATTGTGCCCTAATAACTGTGAGCCTCTTATTTACTCAATTTCATCTTCAGCTCCAACCCCTTCAGCAGATCACCCTCCCACATATCAAAACCCACAATCAGACACAATGGCGTCTACCCAAAATCTCGTCGGAGCATCGAAATACGCTCACCGGTGACTCGTCTTGCCCAGATCCGAAGGACCCGGAAGCGCCTTGTCTGGTCCCGTGGTCACCCACACACCACGACACCATTCGATAACGTTCTAGACCTGAGGCAAACTGCTTACGAATGAGCAATATTTGTGGCCTGTAGGCCCAGGACCGACATTGTCTACTCCCTACCTCAAACGAGGCTTACTGCGAAGCGGCATAGGAGGGACAGGCGCATGAAAGCCGGGCATCTTGACTCGCAGCGTCGCGACCCCATCGTCGAAACACATCCCATCCTGGCCTGTGGACATCCTCTAGCTCGACCGATCCTCAATCTCAGCCCTGCTTACGACTCATCACCAGCCCAGGCCTTGGTACAAAACTGCCCCATAGGCCCCGTCTCGCCCGCCCCCAAGGGCGGCTTGTCCCGGCTCTCACCTCTGGATCGACACCAGGATGGACCTCTCAAGCCTCGACCAGCGGGTGCGAGACACCATCCAAAAGCACTCGTCCGACGATATCCCCTTCCGCGCCACCACCAGCCATGCCCACAGGACCTGGGCCCGCACCTTCACCAGCAAGCCCGAGCTGTACATCCGACCACAGTCCGTCCGCGAGGTCCAGAAGGCCGTCAACCTCGCCCGCCAGTGCAGGCGGCGCATCACCACCACCGGCGCCGGCCACTCGCCCTCTGACCTGACCTGCACCTCCTCGTGGCTCGTCAACCTCGACGATCTGCGCGATATCATCCATCATGACACCGACACCAACATCGTCCACTTCCAGGCCGGCATCCGCCTGTGGCAGCTTGGCGAGGAGCTCGACCGCATGGGCCTGGCCATGCCCAACCTGGGCAGCATCAACGAGCAGTCTGCCGCCGGCGTCATTTCCACAGGCACTCACGGCTCCTCCCTGCGTTATGGGCTGATCAGCCAGTCCATCGTCGAGCTCGTGATCGTCACCGCCGACGGCCAAGCCCGCACCTGCAGCCGCACCGAGAACAACGAATTGTTCCGCGCCGCGCTGCTGTCGCTTGGCGCCCTGGGCATCATCGTGGAGATCAAGTTCCAGACCTCCGCCGCCTACTCACTCAAGTGGACTCAGACCATCGACTCCGATGCTGTCATGTTCCGCGATTGGACCTCCACCCTCTGGGACCGCGGCCACTTTGTCCGCGTCTGGTGGTTTCCCTACACCCGCCGGTCCGTTGTCTGGACCGCCAACGTCACCACCGAGCCGCACCGCGATCCCCCTCGTGACGGCTACGACGGTACTCTCGGCTATCTGGTCTACCACAACCTCCTCTGGCTGACCCAATACGTCCCACGCGTCCTTCCGTGGGTCGAGTGGTTCGTCTTCGGCATGCAGTACGGCTTCCGCGACGGGAGCACCACCTCAGCGGTGCAGCCGCAGCGCAAGGCCCTGCTCATGAACTGCCTGTACAGCCAGTACGTCAACGAGTGGGCCATCCCGCTGAGCAAGGGGCCCGAGGCCATCAGGAGGCTGTCGTGCTGGCTCAACAACCTGCAGCCGGGCGACCGCGACTACTGCGAGCACCGCATCCCCTTCAGCAGCCGCGGCCTGTGGGTGCACGCGCCCCTCGAGGTGCGCGTAACCGACACCTCGCGCTTCCTGCCCAACATAGACGGCACCGGCGTCGAGTCGCGGCCCTACCTGGACCCGACCTGCAAGGACGGGCCGACCCTGTACCTCAACGCGACCCTCTACAGGCCCTACGACCTTGACCCGCCCTCACTGGAGCGCTACTACGAGGCATTTGAATGGCTAATGCGGGACCTTGGTGGGAAGCCGCACTGGGCCAAGAACTTCGCCCAGGTGAACGTCAAGGATGTGGAGGACATGTACGGCGAAGACCTCGAGGCGTGGAGGGCCGTGAGGGATAAGATGGATCCCAGGGGCTTGTTTGTTGGTAGCTGGCACCGACGGTATGTGCTTGGCGGCGAATCCCCCCTTCCGTTGGAGGAGAGGGAGGAGAACAAGGTGTTGAGGAAAGGGAAGGGCTGGTTCTGGCAGGGAAAGATGGCGGAGAACTGAGACCTCGTTGGTTGAGACGGAAAAGCTTTCAGTTTATTTCTAGCGGTAAAAGGACCACAGGAAGACCATTCGCGGGCAGGCGTAGAAGCAATTACCAGAGTCAGAACTTGAAATCGTTTGCTAGAGCTGTTCCACCTAACAGGACGTATCGTCATTTGAAAAGCTGTGCTAGCACCAAAGTGAGTATGCCTCTTGCTAAGGCTCGCAGGCCTCGAGACGAGCCAGCCACCCAAACACCAATTGCGTATTAACAGCATGGACTTTCCGTCTCCTTTCTAGAGTATATTTGTGGCTGTACTGTGCTGTTAATCTAAAGCTGTCCAAGGTATGTACGAAATCGTTCTTGACCTCATCTCAAAAACGGCAGAGTCAAAATCAGCCACCTGTCTATATCTGCGCGTACATCTCTGTTAGAACTTATCAAAGACAGACATAGTTGCTCTAAGACCAGCTCAAACGTTGCAAGCCAATTCATCCCATCCGTATGTCACCTGTAGGAAGACTGGACGTCCTGTCACACTGCCGTGGTGGCTGCAGCGGGGACGAAGACTGCGAGCATGGTCACCTTCCTGGCCTTGTTGGCTCACATCCTAATCGCCTTGGGCTCTTGCGAAGCAGGACTTAGGCCGAAGTCTCGAGATTGTTCACGCCTGACACAGGAAGTATTTTTTGGAGTTTTATTGGCAGGCTTGATGTAGTTGATAAATAGCGACCGGTAATACCAAAACTCACTCTCCTTTAGCATATTGGTATAAGCATTTTTGTGTGAGTTGACAGTCTACGGCCGAGAACATTGCATAGTACTCAGGCGAATGAGGTACGGAATTCCAGAAAGCATCTGGAAGCTTGTTGAGATTTATGCGAATGTGCCTTCAAGATGATTTCTTAGGGCCCCAGGCACGTGTAGGTCGAATATATACTATTTAATATTTAGCTCCAGCCCGTTATCTTTTCGAAATGTGGCAGTAGTATCTTGCTCAATTATTCAGGTCTTTTACCATTCATTGAAAGAACCCTCCCAATTGCCAGAACGATTTGCTCCGGGCCTATCTGACACTTAAAATCGTCACTTCACCCACATGTGCACAACAGCCCAAAAGAGCTCCTGCAGTATGACCCTAGTCTATCTCTATCAAATTCCAATGTTACAGCTCGACACCTCACATTCTGGTGCAATTCGAGCTCACATCTCTAGACGGTGACAAATTGAAGTGGATATAGTAATTACCACACACTAAACCTTGAGAGTGGGCATTTCGTATCGATGATCAGATGGGCATGAATCAATTTCACTGTTTTTATTTGCCAATGAGGCATCAGAAATACGATCTGTCAGTGACACCTTATTGAGCTGATCTCGGAACGAAACATCATGAATATTCTTCAAGCTCTCGGTACACATTCTGAATTTCTACAAAGTCACCAGCGACTAGTTTCATGGTAGGAAGTGAAATGGTCTGCCACTCCTCCTCCGAAGTGAGAGTCCACTTTCAACCCTCAGGACTTGATGACGCAGGGAATAGTGCGAGATGGCTTAGCTGGACACCTAGGTGCTTCCCCCAATAACAATTCATAGCGCCGGATACCTTCAGCAGCGCGGGGATTTGCTGCACCACGTAGTTTGTCTCATCGACTGTGTCTGATCCACAGAGGAAGTTGTTCATCAGAGGGATCCGCCAAAACCGATATCTTGGTAAAGTCCGATCACCGGCACTGCAATTTCCACCAATTTAACGAAAATACCGCCACCCACTCCCAGTACACCTGGACACCTTGTGTCAACATGTAACAGATACTTCTCGCTCGTCTCATCTCATAAAAATCTCAAAAAGAAACATCCGCGGATACTATTTATGGTTGTGAAACGGCCAAGGCTTGAGGAAGGGAGCATTTTGTTCATATTCCGTGCATCGTTGCCCGTGGGTAAGTACGTGCTTGACAAAGTTTCCAATAAAACCTAAGATGAAGTTTACGCCTATTCCCCAGCCGTTATATTTGACATATCACAACCTCTGCAGGTTTTGTTTCAAGTTTTCCGGGGTAGAGTCAATTCCACAGCTCGAGTGGGGATTACAATCTCTGCAGCCGATACATATCGAAATCTTAGCGACGGCACGATCACGCCACGGCCCACTGCAATCTGTGGCAGCAGCGTAGGACTGCTTCAAAGCATCATTCATCCCACGGCCCGTGGTTTGACTGCTTGTGTTTGAAGTGCGAGCGCAACCTGGCTGCCCGCATAGACAACGTCGCCGTCGCATGAGGAGGCAAGCTTGCAGTGCTGCGTGCGTGCGGAGGCGTTGGAAAGTCTGTGCGCATTGCAGACCTAGACGAAAATCTGAATGGTTTGTCCGCCTGCGACTGCGTGTACCTGGCTCATCAGCCGGCGTACCCGGATCGTCAGATCCCGACGCCGGCCATCTGATTGCTCAGTTTCCGCCGGAGGATAAACGAACACGGCCCTACACAACGTTGCAATGCCCTCGCCCCACTGACGCTTGGAATGCGTGGTCCAAACATATTGGAGGGGTTGCTCGGTCCCCCACGGTCGGGTCGCCACACGCCACCGCAAAAGATTTGTACATAGGTGGATGGCAACATGAAATAACAACAGTAGACCCGCATTCGTCAAATGTTTCGAATCCTGCGTGCAGCAAGCCCTCAGGGTCGGCCCGGGAATCTTGTGAGGCTGGGCCGTGGGCGGCGTCCCCGAAATCCCACGTGCAGCTCAATGGAGTGCGAAACGCAAGCGAAACTAAAATTCGGAAAAGACTGAGGGGTTTTTCGAGAGAACAGAGGCGGACCCAGTCAGAGGTCCGATGGGATATACATCGCCATGCTGACATTATCAGAGGAGGCCAGAATCCTCTTGGAAAACTCACCGCTTTCTCTATTGCTTTGTGAGCGACTCATGACGTGGCAAAATTCTGGTCGGAGAATCCGTGGATTCAGACTGACAGCGCGCGCTGAATCGACCTCCTTGAGTCTACCTTCGGAAGCTTGCGTCGCCTCATCAACATCACTTCATGCTTGAGCCAGCTGTTTTAAAGACCTTAACAAGGTGTGTTGATGGTTCAAGACCTCGCAGAGATAACTCCATTACCTCTTAGCGCCGCTCGTCCTGGTCTAATGCGACTTCGACCAAGCTTTTGACCGTAGAAGGCAGGGCAGGGCGGCGGGGCGACATACAACAGGCACAAGGGCATGATACTGCCGACACCTGTGGCCGACCATGATGAAGCCCATGGTTCTTGAAAGACGCGGCCAAACCAGATGACGCCGTCCCAACCGACGGGAGGCCGTCATGATGGCCCGCTCGCTTGACCGGCCTGCTTGGATAACGTTGGGGTGGGGATTGCAAAGCTTCTGCAATTATGGGCATCATCTGCGAGACATTTAGCTTCCACACTTGTAAGAGAAGGGAAAGGACCGATAGCAAGGAGCAGTCTCCCTTGCGGTCTCCCTAGTAGGCGGTGAAAATAGAGTGCGGCCACCGATTGAGTTTTGCTAGGCAAGTCTGGGCTGCCTAACTGGTAAAGCCGATTCAGTCCTGTTCAGCTGAGGTTGGACGACATTGTCTGGCCAAACGTGCGTCTGTGGCTGGTCAAATGGCGGCCGCAGGAGGTCGTCTCGTCTGCAGGCCGATGATATCCATGGATGAACCATATCTTGAACCTGTGATGTAGTGCTCACAGGTTGCTTCAACGGACGCGCGGATGTCTGCCCACACACTCTGACATGTCGGCATATGTTTCGTCTAGATGCCGTCACATTTACAACATGTGCCGATCCTGTGCCGGAGATCAAGCCCGGGGTTTCCGACGAGTCAGCCTTGAAGTTTCTTTCCCTTACGCGTGCTATTGCGAGATATTGCTGAGAAACATGTGGAGCGCTGAGAAAAACTTTAAGGATGCGGATGTTGTGCGACGAGCATAGATAAGACGGGTCGGTCCTTGTGAGATGGTTGAGATCGACGGTGGCGCTCGGACAGCGGCCGGTGGGTCGCTTCTGTTAGTAGACGCCTTCCTGCAGCTCCAGCTCGCGGCGCCGGCTTGGCCGCCCACGCTGGCCGCACACTTGGAGGCCGCCTCCTTACCTGCCTTTCGCCTGCCTTTCACCTGCCCAGCAGGCTAGATTAGTCTGCCTGGTCCTCCTGTTGCACCAAGACAGTTGTTGGCTGCACAAGCCACGCAGTTGACGCCGTTGACATTGCATGTTGGAGGCGTGACCACGCTTCGGCGGAGCTCCGAAGAGACAGCACGGTAATAAGCAGGAAAGCCCACACCACACGGAAAGAGTTTCGGCCTGCAGCCCGGCTGCGGTGAAGACAGCAGCGAGCGTGTGGCCGCGAAGTTCGTGCACTGCATTCCGTGACAGAATGGTGGCTTTGATATTCATTCTCGTTGCATGAGGATGTTGTGCGTTGCGAGCTAGGAATTGGGCCACAGTACTCAGTCTGCAGCTCTATTCTGTACACATGAAGTACGATGCAGCAGCTTCATTCGCAGCCTCCCACACGCAGCCCACTTCCGAGCCCCTGCCCCCTGACTGACGTTGGCACATTTGAAAGTGGGGTGCATGGCAAGGTGAAGGCGGAGAAGGCTGCCCGACAGGCAGACAGGATGATGTGCGCCCAGGATCGGTGAGAGCAACGAGTTGATTATCGGGGTATCCTGACAATTAGACAGGCCAGTCTGGCCGAGAGCTTGAGATCGAGATCAATCCTTGGGAGTTCGCAAGCTTTCAGCAGGTTGAAGGTAATCGTCTGAAAAAACCCAGTTCTCCAAGAAACCCGCCCAAACCATGACGTCCTCGAGGACGAACTTGACAGCTGAGCTTGGTTCGAGAAAGTGAGGTGAAGTTGAACCACGGAGATTGATTGGGCGGCCAAGTGGTGCGGTCCGGCAAGCCACCAAGACGCCGAGAGGGGTGCACTCTAACCATGCTTGGTCGTGGCCGTCCATACGACCCTAACCTTGCAGGGCTGCAAGCTTGGTTGGAAACGGCGATTTGTTGCAGGTGCTGTTGCCGTGACATTCAATATCGCTGGCGTCCGGGCTTACTAACTCGAGGCGGTCTGGCTCCGTTACCCCAGGAGTTCTTAGCAGGATGGCCATGGCATACCGGTATGTAGCACGCACTCGCGATTCTGGTCTGATTTGGTCTGGGCAAAAATCGCTCACACTTCGGGTTTATTTCGCGGTCCCGCGATTATGACAGGTTGTCGTTATTAGTCTGGGATGAACTGTTTCCGTGCAACGACTTCCAAGGCTTCCAAGAAGGCCCGGAAGCGGTCGGATGTTGTACCGTAGTATTGATGGAGAAACAGAAACGCACGGTGAGGAGGCGTGCCGGGCACCTGTTGGATCGTCATTGCATATCGCCTTCTGCAAGCCAACCTAAATTGTTGGAGGGCAGGAGTAAGCTGAAACAGATGCACCTGGAAACGGCAGCGCGAACATGGGAGCAGTAGGTGATAACGCAACACCAGACACCGGCACCGCGAGCCATGACCGTACAGTAGGTAAAGCCTGCATGCATGCAGAGCCATGCCGTAGCTCCTGAAAATGCATCAACTGCGCCGCTTAGACGCGTAAGACTCCCGGGTGCGTACCACAGCGCAATCCCACGCTTTCTCCTGACGAACTGTGTATGCCTGGGACTCGGAGCTTGGAGCTTGGAGCTAGGAGCCTGAGCTGAGAGCTGGAGCTGAGAACTGCAAGCTGCAAGCCGCGAGTTGTCGTCTGCAAGCTGCACAGGATCGGGAAAGGCCATCCGTTGGAAGACGGCTCGAAGCGCCAGGTTGGGAGCTGTAGTGGGATTCGGGCGTTTTGTATTCCGAGATCGAGATATAACGTGGGGACGATATAGGACGGGACAGGACCGCATCGGCAGCGCCTAGCAGCCAACGGCCGCGGCTGGCTGGGACAAGATAATAAGAGGGTGGGGATAGTGGCATCGCCCAGAAGAGCTTACATATTGGCAGAGCTGGGGCGTAGGGCCAGGGCTTCGCACTGGGCAAGCAACGGCCGTTGCAGTGTCGCAGTGTCGCAGGAGTCGCAAGGCGGAGATTAGCTGCCAATCATGTGCTAGGACGCAGAGTAAAGGAGCGGTAGCGAACGGCGTGTTGGCAACTCCATGTGATGATGTGCTGGTGGCATGCGGCGGCGTACGATCGTGTATCCGCAGTGCTGTCCCGCATTGTTACTGTCCCGCAGTACAGTAGGTAACACGGCCTGGCACCGAGACACCCGACACCGGCTTTTTGGGAGGAGGGATGCAAAACCGGATTGACAAAATGACAATGGCATTGTCTTCTGGCGGTGGCGAGTCGGGATGGAGATGGAGATTGCCATGGCTGGCCGGGATATTCTGATCTGACAGCGGGGCCACCCTATCAAGAAGGGACAAGGCTCTGGGCCAGCTGACCAGAGATTGACGAGACGGGCACGGAGATGGCCTCATTTGCGGTGCCCAGATACTGTTTGATTACATAGTAGGCCACTAGATATGAGATACCAGGCATCAGATATGTGGGCGAGAAAGGCAGTCACCCTCGTCAGGTTTATTAGAATGATGGCAATCTGGTTGTCTGGTACGGTGGAATGTGCGGTGGTCGACGGTACATGCGCCAGGTACCGGGGGCGGAAAAGAGGAGGAGCGTGCCAGGTGGGGGCCTGACTGCTCGCCGCCTCAGGTATGAGCAGGGGTCCCATGGCCGCACCTTCCTCCGCCCAAGAACCCATGGATTCCTGCAACTTCCTACCCTGTTTCTAAAATGCGCCGATGGTGGAGCACGCACAGGACCACGAGTGCCTCCGGGGCCACAGAGCGCCAGCAGCCAGAGACATCGGGGGCCAGGAGGTCCTCCAACAACCTGCAGTAGCAATATCGTGCCTGCACAGCGGCGCAGATGCCATTGCCTCCTGACCACTCTTTTCTCGCAGCTGCCCACTGCCCGCCTGCAGGCCCAGCAACAGGGAGCGGGGACGTGACACCTCACCTTGTTAGTCTGGACTGGTCCATGTGTTGTGTGTGGCCGTCTGTCGGTCCATTCTCTTCTGCATTTTGCATTAATCCACAACCCCCTTCCCTCCCTCCCAGTCTCCCGGTCTCCCGCCCTGTTGACTGACTAAACTGGCGGGTTGACGTTTCGACTGACTCTCCTGCCACCAACCATATCGCCTACTGTACCTAGTCCATTCTGCCCCTTGCCTATTTTCCTCGAGGAAGAGCGCAGCACCTGGTATAGGTGCTGCTTTCTTGTACTATAGGTAGCCTGCCTTCCCTGTTTTGCAGCATATTCCTGCAACATCTTCCTGTCCCATCCACTCTTTTCCCGGGTGAGGCTGGCTGGCTGCTCCTTTCTGTCGACTGCCCAACCACGGCCTTGGCGCCGCCGCATCGAACTGCTCAAAGCACTCAAGCCTCGGCCACCGCACCAAGCCCGGGTCCAACAAGCCCAAGTTCCAAGCCCAGGCCAGAGTCCAAGTCCAAGACCAAGTCAGGACAGGACAAGTCAGAACCAACAAGTCGTGGGGAATCCTGTCCAAGGCCTGTCCCGGCTGAGATCCCGATCGAAACTAGCACGGAGCCACCCCCCAGAGCCGCCCGCTTCGTTAATTAATTTATAACTCAATTGACTTGAACCGGTAAAGCGGGCGTCGAGAACTGGTTTTCTGCCCAGACCTGCAGTTCGCTGCTGCACCTCGTCGTCTACATCACTTCTGTCCAAACTCCCCAAACTCCAAACTCCAGACTCCAGACGAGGCCAGACCGAACCACACAGCCCACTCCGCCCGCACCGCAGCGCCGTTGATCCACTCGACTCTTGTCTAGTCCATCCTGTCTATCCTGCCCATCCCCCGTCCGTCACCGATATCCCTGGCTGCTAGTCCTCGTTCTCCTTCTCACGCCCTCACGCCCTCACCCCTCCCCTCTCGCCTATCCACCTAGGGCCGTCGACCTCAGCCTTGCGTCACCGTCCAATCATCCCATCATACGCTCCCGCGCTTGACTGACGACGGAATGGCGGCCACGTCCCTCGCATGACCGCTGCACCCATCCTGTTCGGCCTCGCAGGCGCAACTACATCCTGCCGCCGGCCAACATGGGGAACGCACCCTCAAAGGAGCCGCAAGGCCGTCCGTTCCACAGGCTATCTAAACCCAAGGTAGCCAGCCACCAAGGCACTCCTCCTCTGTTGAGCCCCAATGGCCACATGAGCCCCTCCAACCGCTCCTCGGATCCTGGGCCCGACCTGTTCAGCATCCCCTACTCATCGACTGCAACCTCTACGCTGTCCATTGACATCAACAGAGACGACTTCAACGACAGCGAGAAGCGAAACTCCTTCCTCGCCCCGCCCAAGCCGCAGCGGCGTCGGAGTCTGTTCCGGTCCAAATCCTCCCAGGAGTCCTCGGAGCGCCGCAGGTATAGACGAAACACTGTCATCGGGTCACCAACAAGTCCATCACAACCGCCAGCAATCTCAAGGGCCAACTCTGTGACCGCGAACAACCTCGGGGCAGAACTGAACGTGCACGGTGGTCCCGCCAGCCCTGACATGTAGGTTTCTCGAGGACCCCGCTCTTCTGCCATAGTCCATGTTTTGATAACCATTCGCAGTTGCCCACCCGGCGGATTGCGTGCTTCATGGGCATATGATCTCTCGTCCTACGAAGCTCAGCGGATATTGAGCCTCGTGCCAGAGCAGGTGCCTGCCCTACCTCGGAGTAACACGACGACTTCGCTTTACGAGCCAAAGCTCGACGGCATGAGGAGGCCAGCCTGGCGGCGGGACTCGCTGCCCGTCCAGCCAACGAGCGCCCCAATGAGCCGGTCGAACTCTGAAGTGACACTGCATCCACCCATGCGCCGACGCTCCATAGTCCAAACTCCCGGTGTTGCCACACGTACTGTTCGCCCTGCTCCTGTCACCACCAGGACTAGTTATCGGCACAGCCTCCCGGCCACACCAAACATATCGAGACAGGCGTCTTTCGACGGGGCAGACTGTCGTGTTGTGTCTCTTCCGCCACTGCCTCCCATCCCGACCCCGTTTCGCGTTACCGAAGACATTCCTCGCGTGGTCACGCCTACCGAACGTGATTACAGTGCGACCGGGGGTTTTAAGTTCGGCACATTACGTATCACCAATGGCGGTCCCGATCTTACTCCTGACGTTCCAGATCCCCACCGTGTCAAGGTCGATGACTTCAAGCCCCTGGCTACCTCCATGGATTACTTCACAAAGCTTCCACCACGCGAGGAGACAGATATCACCGATTCAAAGCTGCGTCACAAACAGCCTTTAGAGAACTCTGCAGCTGCAGAGAAACTGGAGGAGAAAAGCAGCTGTCCGGCAAATCCAGAGCCCGTAACGCGCACGGAAGTTAACGCGCCAACGCTGTCCGTGGATGTTCCGAGCGGCAAAATCGAGATCAATTCTCCGTTGGGGCTTCTTTCCAATCCGGTCGAATCCCAGCGCAAAGCTCCCCCCAGCCCAGTATTGAAAACACAGTCCAAGCACACCGCGGCCGAGGACCAGTTGTTTGAAGCGGAAGATGACAGCGAGACTGAACTTCATACTGCGGAGGTGCTGGACGTCAGAGTAGACCCCAGTGCAAGACCTTTGCCATCACAGTGTCAAGATGTTACCTCACAGAGTGGTGTGCAAGTTATCGAAAGGTCTGACAGCGGATTCGTGTCCAACGCAGTGTCGGATTCTTCAAAATCTCATAGTTCTCTGGCCAAAGCCGATTCCGGATACAGCTCCAGTGTCTCCTTACGCTCATTCCGAAGTGGGCGGAAGCCTGTTGCTGCTGAAGAGGACACAGGGCGAAGCCCAGCAGAGCGAGCAAGAGAAGGAACCAAGGTTCAAGTTGTGGAATCAAGGCAAATTATCGATCGCACAACCCTGGTCGTTAATGTTGACGGCTCTGCTGATGAACGGGCCCCGACACCGCCCCCGAAAGATGCCGTTTTTGTCAAGCCAGCAAAGTCAAACGCGGCCGAGGATGGACAGGCAGAGCCAAAGAGCAAGGGGAAGAAGCGGGCTCGACAGCAGCTTCCGGCCATCAACACCACTCGGGCAGAGGGTCGACACACTAAGAAATCCGAGTCTGTTCCCCCAACCCCAGGGAGTGCAAAATCTGATGAGTCTGCGTCCTCGCTGAGCATCGCGAGCACTTCACAAAAGCACGGGAGATTGCACAGGTTTCTAAGCCTTAGGGGCTCAGCTCACTCGAGAGCACCACTGACAGTGCATGTGACGCATGCTGTGGACGAGCAAGTCCCAGCGATCCCTAAAGATGTCGAGGAGAAGCTGCATGAACACACCGGCCGCTTTCCAATGTCTGCAAAGCGGCTTGCATTGAAAGCCCAACTGAGTCAAGAGACCCTGAAAACAATCCTCAGTGTCGGGAGTCTTGAATTTTCCAAGGAGGACGAACTTCCTCCTACCCCGACTTTCTTCGATGATAGCGACGAGGAGCTGGATGAGGAGGATGAGACTTCTTCCGGGGACGCTAAGGAGAATTCTATCAGGCAGACAATCACCTCCATGCAGTCTAATTTCAAGCAAGCCGCCGCTTCCATGATGCCAAACAAGAAGCCGAGCGCACCAAAGGCGGTATCATCGCCTAGGGAGGCTCCACACCCACGTCCTACGCAAGAGACTGTGGTCAATACCATGCCTGCTAGGGCAACGAACTTCGGTCAGATTTCGGCGAGCACAAGCCTACGCAGCCATCCATATATTGCTGCTCAAGCAACGACCGGTTCCCAGACCCAGCCAAGAGAGTGGTCTGGGAGGTCCATGACCATGACACCAACGCAGGGGTCGCGTCAGCCATGGAGAACATACAGCCTGAATACCATGCCGTCAAGCTACTCGGCTCCCTCTTCCGGACTCTTGTCCCCTTCGAGCCCGACGTCGAGGGCAAGCTCGCCGTCAAGGAGGTTAAGGAGTCCACCCCCGGTCAGCCTGGCAACTCGTTCACTGCGCAGGCCTCCCCCGCCACCTCCGCGCTCGGCTCTTCGTCCTCAATTCCCGGAAGCACTCGTCGATCGGGGCTACGAATCTGGTCGAAGCACTCGAGACAGCCCGTCTCCTGCGCCTCGAGCCCCAGCCTTGAATACTCAGCGCTCTCTGGACAGTGTCCGACGAGCTGGGTCGATTCCGGGCACGCTCCAATATCGCACTGCTGACTGGGATCCCCACACGCGTCAGAATTCTCTCGGCACGCAGGATTCATCGCTTAACCTTGGCCGCCACAACTCCTTCTCGGCTCACAATGATATGTCCCGTGCCCAGACATACGTGAACAATGCCGCCCTGAGGCGCCAGTCGAGCGTTGAGGGGTTCAGCCGCAACAGAATGCAGGGGGCTACCCATGGCCCGGAATACGGTACCTCCCATGGATGGTCCAAACCTCCTTCTGTACATCGCCGAAATTTCAGCACGGGGAGCGGACCGCAACACGCTATGGGCAACCCGCCTTACCGAATCTTGCACAGCTACAATTCACCGGCGTACAGGAATGCACCAATCTGGGGCTAGTACGTCTCATTACACAACCAATCGTCCTTCATTCATGTTCTCTGGGTTTTTGTATCACGGAACTTGTATATTCTTGCATCGAATCGGCGTTGTACAGCATCATTTATCCAAGGCATGCTTTCCCGAGCTCAGGCTATCAGCCTTTGATCCGCGGTCGATCGCCCCGCGCCAGTCACACGGACTCGCACAGTGTCGGCGACTCTGCATCGTGGAACACGCACGTTCCTTTCGGCCCTCCCTGGCTGAATCAACTTTTCTTTGTCTCCTGTTTTATTTCATGTCTTATACACGAAGCAGCTCGGTCTTGAACGGAGTTCCATGGATTCACGGGGCCGTGGTAACGGTCGCAAATCATGATGAGGTCTACGGGTTTTCAATACTGTTTTGCAGGCCGAAGGGGCCATTGAGAGATTTTGCAGCAGTGGAAGGGGAGTATTGCTTATTTCGGGCTCATCTCGTCCAACGTTTTCTGTGGCGGATTATCTTTTGTGTCCTTCTTGCCTCTCTTTGTTTGCTGGAGATAACATACAGACATTATACCCGACGTGTTGGTCAACATTTCTGCTTTAGTTTCAGGTCTACGGGGGGGTTTGAGATGCAGCTTCGGTCGGAAGACCCAGCAAAGGGACGCACACAGGTGTACCAAGGAAATACGATGCTGGTCCACTCTGTACTGGCATCCATTGGCTTGAGCAGCTTGATAGCATGAATGCGATGAGTTGTCACATATGAAAGCATGGAACTTCGTGTGCAGTGTGAAATATTAAATTTGATGTGGCTTCAAGGCCAGGTGCAACAAAAAGTAGGCTTTGGAACCCCGTAAGTAATTCTCGTGATTTCTCTTGGCACCTGCGCGTCGAGTTGCAGTCAACTTGGGTAATCAATTCACTCCGTCCTAGCACAGGCTTGTGATGAGGCCTTTGTTAAATGTTGCAGCTTCTCAGATCTGGCCACCTAATGCCACGGAAACAGAAGCAACACCAGACGGTAGTCTATTGCATGTGGGAGTCCGCTCACGGATGATCTGATGATCTGCGTCGTGGGTTTTTGAGATCCGGGGCAAGCGCCGAACCACGGTACCGAGCGGCGACGGCTACCGTCGATTGGCTCTCGTTCGCTGTCGAGCGTTTTTGTCCTTGCGTACCTATGCATGCAGGGTCCTCTGGCGGCGGGGAGGGAGGGTTACATCCAACGGGTATCTTTTGCCCACAGAGACGATCCTGTGGTCACGAGGGGTCTGCCTGTGTCCCTCGGGCCATTTATTGAAAGTCAGGACAGGCTGTGCACATGGTCCGAGGCGCTTTCATGGGTGACGGCATCTGCGGTTAGCGGTGAGTGGGTGTTGTGTTAGCTTGATCTGTGGGTGAGTGTTTTGACTTGTGGTTTGAGGTTCTTCAGACTCAAGTAGTAGTGTAAGAGGGCTGGTGAGGAAGGGGGTCTACCGGTGAGGTCAGATTGGCGGATGGCGGGTGACCGGTCACAGAGCTGTGTCTAATCACACTTTGGTCGGGACAAAATACCATACAATTCCCTTCTGCTCCCACCGTAGCATCATCTCAAGCAGAAAACAGTTTGAAAAGTAAACCGCCTTTTCAAACTGGCATCGCAGCAGCGATGACCACCAGCTCATCCCTTGCTGGCAACTGGATTTGCCACGAGTGGACGAATCTATGCTGTTTACAGGCGTGCTGTGGATGTCAGGGCCCAGTAGTGGCGCCGATCAGCAGGGTGCGATAAGGCATCCGGGCCTGGTGGCAGGCCTGGCAGGCCTGGCAGGCCTGGGCGAGGACAGCCGAGCCAGCCAGTGCTCGCCGGTTCAGGTCGGGGGCTGACGGGGGAGCTGTGGAGAAACAGGGTTGGTCGCTGGTGGTGGCAAGCACGGCGTGTACGGGAAGGCAGGCGTGGCAGGGGAAGCAGGGTTGCGCCCACTGCAGCATCGCTGCAAAGCCTCTCTCTCTCAAAGCCTCAAATCAGGCCGGGCGGCCAGTCCAACCCAACCCAACCCCGACTCGACTCGCATGATTCTGGACAGAAACCTCTCCTTAACCTCACCTCACTTGCATTGTTCTCAGCCTCTTTGCACTTTGGTCGTTTCTCATTTCATTCAACTCACCGTGCCCTACTGGCGTAAGTGCAGCTTCCACGGCCATTTCTCCTCCCGACTTTGACGCAATCGAGATTGTGGCAGCGCTTCGTGGTGCGACAGGAAATCCCGACAACGAGGCGGCTTGCGACAGCCCCTGAGGAGGCTGATATTGCCTTTTCCAGTCGTACCACATTCTTCCCGCATATTTCATTTCTCGCAGCTCTGCAGGTGCCAAAACATTGTGGAGGGGCTGGACTGGACTAGACTGGTCCAAAGGATTCTTATTAGACAAAGTGTTGCCTCGCTGTCGACGTTGAGATTACGACTCTCAGGTCTCTTTCAACGGCCATCTTGAACTTTTCACAGCTCAAAGAGACCACACCATGTCGCCACCTTTTGCGACGCGGCCCTCGCAGGTCATCGGGGGAACGCACGTGGCTACCGAGCTGGACGATCACACCTCACACATGGACTCGCTACTTGGGGATCCGTACGCCGATGCGGACGCCGAGTCTCTCCGATCGTCCCGGCACCCGGACCCGGACATGGAATCAATACGCTCCCTTCATTCTCGGGCCTCTCATGTGGACTCACTCCTCACCCGTCCGCTCATCCTGGACCAAACAAAGAGAATGCCGCCTCCAGGACCCAATAAGCTGCATCGCCGTCGGAACCAGTACCCCCACTTCGACAACAGGACCGTCACGATTCCGGAGTCCACATCATCACACCACGAAAACTCGGGCCAACAACAGGAAACACACCATCAGTCACAGCATCAGTCGCAATCTAAACCGGACATAACGCGGTCAAAATCAACAAGAGACCGCCAAGCCACGGCGGACAACCAGCAAGGGCAAAGCCACAGGAGGGCGAAGTCATACACCCTGGCCGGCGGGCCCTCATCGTGGCTGCTGAGCAACTCCCTGGTCGACGTGAGGCGGTCTGGGTCGTTGACAGGCGAGAGACGGGAGATACGCAAGCTGCAGAAGGACCACCCTGCCGGGTCCGCGAGGCCGAGCCTTGCATTGGAGATCGGCGACGGCGACGGCGGCAGTCCGCCGACGGACGGCGGGGAGAGGGGCTCGGGGCTGGGTGTGAGGAGGAAGATGGGGCGGTTGAGAGGTCTTTACCGCAAGTAGGGGCTACCAGAAGCCCTGCAACAGTCTCCTGAGGTCATGGCACGGGGCGGTTTTCGTGGCAGATCACTGGTAGGACTTGTTTGGTGTCTCGCCCGGCCGGTGGGCCAGAGGGGGCGGCATTGATCTGCATCATCATCCACGTCAGCATTTGCATCGGTGGTTGCAAGCAGAAAAAGAGGCCCGTCCCTCGCGGGGCTCCGGTGTTTGTCTGGGTTTCAAGGGCCGCCCCGATTCTGGCAGAGCCGGGCGGTCCTGCACGTTGTGGTTTCATCGCATATCTCATACATGGAATGCATCGCGCAGCGCGTTGGTGGTTCATCCGTTCACATAGCATACGTGCGCCGCACCTTTCGGGTGATCCTGGTGCTCTCAGAGATATTCTGTGGAAGCCAGTCGAATTTGAACTTGTTTGTTTTCCCCAATGGTGAATTCCTGCCCCGGAGACGTGAATACTGCGTAGGGCTGTGATGCCCTCAGCACGTAGGCCACTCATCCCTGAAGAGGTGTCATACTGAACGCAGATGCAAGCTAGTTAAGTTAGTCCTGAGTTTTACCACGTGCGCATGTCACATCATAATTGGGATCCGATTTACAGATTGCTGTCTACTGGACTACAGTACCTAGGCGCCTGTGTAGGATTGTCGAAGATGGCGCACTTGATCTTTCCATCGGTATCCAAGATTCTGTTTGTGTTGGCTATGTCGCCGACTCTAATGGTGAAATAGAACTGAATTCACCAGGAGACCGTTGGTAAGAAAAGAATAACGACCAAATTTCTTCCTCTCCAGACTCCAGAGTCAAGCAATGCAGGCACAGCAATGAGACAGATATTTATATCAGGGAAGAAGTTTATAATGCGGTATTCGAAGACCTTGGTTGGTGGCAGAGGATGACATCGTAGCTTCACAGCGAATTTGCCGGGGGGGTTGGGCGGTTGGGCGGTTGGGCGGTTGGGCGGTTGGGCGGTTTCACTCTTGGAAAGAATCACCTTCTATACGCACACGATAATCTAGAGGATGTTATTTCAAAGGAGATTATGGCAGAGGAGATTATCCCAAAGGAAATTAATCCTATTATCCCAGAGGAGGTTATCCTAGAGGAGACTATCCCACGGGAGGTTACCCCAGAGGCTAAAAGGTGAAGGAAGGGGGATTCCGCAGAGACTATCCTACAACAGGTTAACTAACATGGGAGGATTCATAGTTGACAGGAAATTCTACGAGGCCAAGGTTCTTAGTCCATGCAGGCCTCGTCATGAGGGCGTTATTTAGGTCTCAAAACGGAATCAGCTGTGGAAGCCAGCCTCTTCGACCGCGGAATCAACCAGTCTGATTCCCCACCGCATTCATTGACGACCGGGGAATTTAAACTTTCCGCGGCTGCTTGGGTCGTTGCGGGGGTGGGGCTACCCGACGCACTAGGCATAGCAGATGGGTGGGCTGCCGGGTTGCCCAGCTGCACAGCTGTTGCAGCGTTCTGAAGCACAAAGGCTCTGCCCCTGATACCTACTCTTTTCTTGTGTGTTTGCACAGGCCGCTCCCCTGGTACGGTCATTTCAGACCGCCGTTGCAGATCAGGTGGATAGACAGAGGCTCCTGGCTCTCGTAGGACATGACCCAAAAAAAAGGGCATTGCATGCCAGGCTTTGTGAGTGCTTGTTGCAGGAGAGGAAAATGAGGGCAGTAAGTGGTTGCTCATTGCCGTTGCATACGGCAGTAAAGCCGTTTTGCCTTCGGGTGGCCGTGCAGCCGGACTCTCGTTGGGACGGAATTCTGCGATTGAAACGCTCGGCGGCTGGGGACGGTGCTGGCGGGTGCCCAAAGAGGCTCTGGGGTCCCAATAGGGGAGGGCAGAGGACCCCTGAATCGGCAACGCGAATCAGCCAGTTCTCATTAGACTACCATCAAGCAGCACCGCGTTCATCCACTTACCGGTCCCCCCCTCCTCCACCCGGAACTCTGAGCTTCCTGTCCTCCTCGACTTTAGCACCACCGGACACCCACGCCTGTGCGACTGACCATGACGGAGCAGAATGGCATCGACATCCTGTGCGACGCTGCAGGCTCCGATCTGCTGCTGTCATCCGTATTTCCATCCGATACACAGAACCAAACCCAGACCCAGCACTCGCCGCCGCAGAAGAAGGTGAAGCGATCCGAGGCATCTCCTCCAGTCGCCGGCTCCGTCACCTCCTTTGCTTCTTCCTCCAACCATATCTGCCACATTTGCAAGCGCGTCTACGAGAGAGCAGATCACCTCACACGGCATCTCAGGTCGCACGAGAACGCAAGACCATATCAATGCACCAGGTGTCCCAAGAGATTCAACCGAGCGTATGACTGCCCACCAGTCCCAAGCCACTCTCCATCCATTCTTGCAGCCAGCTACCCTTCTGCGAGTCTGCATTTCTTGCTGCTTCCCTTGTTTCACCACAAACAATTCATAATGCCAATCTTAGTGCTTGACTGATGGATGAACCTGTCCGCTACCACAGTGATCTTCTAAACCGACATGAGGCTACCCATGATCGCGATGCTGGAAAGTCGAAGTCATTTATAAGACGCAGTGACCGAGCTGCCCAGGCTTGCGAGGCCTGTGCCTCTGCAAAGGCCAAATGTGATGACCAGAAACCCTGCGGGCGATGCCGCGCCAAAAAGCTTGCCTGTCAGGCCTCGACGAGGCGCTCCTGCCAGTACAAGACTTCCACAGAAGGTCTGCCTTGTCTTCTCCCTCCCACCAGCAGATCTGTGCTGCCGTGTACCGGCCATAGCAACGTTGGCTGACCCATTTCTTGGAACAGGCGACTCGCCCTCTGACAGTGGCACTGTCGCTTCGGCCATGGGCAACAACGTCCCGCCCGCTCAGATGCCAATGCATGAGGCCATGGCGCCCACGCCCTTCATGCCTGATGTTATGGGCCAGCACGCCTCGTTGATTGACCCCATATCCGACGACATGGTTTACTTCAACCCAATGAGCAACTTCCTCCAGGACATGGACTTTACAATGTCCTGGGATATGAATTTCGATGCCTTTTCTATTCCACAGTTCGACATCCAAGGGCCAAGCCCGCAATCCTCGACGACCAATCCGGTCACGAGGCCCTCTCCAAGGAACACGATTAGAGACTCCTCACGCGGCCACTCCGCATTCAAGCGGTCACCGTGGCTATGGGACCCCAAGAAGGAAGACTACGTGCAGCAGCAGAAGGAGGGACTCCACATAGATGAGCAGTCCATCTCACAATCACCCGCATTCGGGAAGCTCATGGACAGACCGTCGCGGAGGCTCAAGATGACCGCCCATCAACGGGATCGGATATTCTCAATTGTCCTGGCCCAGAATCAGGATCCGGCAAAGGTGCCGTCCTTCCCCACATTGGACCTCCTCAATTACCTTCTTCAAGCACATTTCGTCCAGGATGAGCACCAATTTGATAGTTGGATACACCCTGCCTCCTTCGACCCGGAGAACGCGCTCCCAGAGCTTCTGGCAGCCATCATATCGAGCGGCGCGAGCTTCATTTCCGTGCCAGCCATATGGCAATTTGGACTCGCAATTCACGAGGTCGTGCGGCTGGGAGTTGCGGATCTGGTGAGCGTCCTCGAATCCACAGAGGAATAGAAGCATGGCCAGAATACTAACCCAAACATGTAGTTCGAGAAGCTCAATGCCCATACCCGGAATCTAAGTGCTCTGCAAACATTTATGCTCACCCTGGATGTGGGGATATGGAGTGGATTCAAGCGCAAAATGGAGATAGCAGAGAGTTTCTTGCAGCCTCTCCTGACCGTCAGTGTCCTTGGAGTATGGTAACATCGACGCACCAGCTAACAGGTCTCAGATGCTCCGACGAGCTGGTGCTTTCTCTGCCCCAGCTGACTCTTCCGCCCTGCTCCCGCTGGACTCGGACTCTCCCGAGGCTCTCGAGGCGAAGTGGAAGAAGTTTATATCACGTGAATCTTATAAGAGGTAAGCCGTAGCCTATCGTAATTATAAGTCGCGCGAACTGACCAATCCAGGCTCATACTCCACCTCTTTTCTCACGACGTCCAAACATCCATTTCTCTTCAAAGAAACCCATTGGTCTCATTTAGCGAACTTGCTTTTACTCTCCCCGCATCTCGCGACCTGTGGTGCACCCCAACGGCGGAAGCGTGGCGTCAGGTCCATCACTCCAAGACAACTATGCCCAGGCCTCTACCGCGCGTCTCTGAAGTGCTTCATTGTGTCGACGTCCTGGATGAACTCGAGGAATTCATCGACATTGACTTATGCTACAGTGCCGTCCTCAACGGCTATTGGGGCCAAGTCTGGGCTTATCGCGAATCTGTTCGTTTCTTCGCAACGGCAAGCAAGGGAGGCACCAATCGTCTATGGCTCAAATCACAACACCAGGAACTATACCAGGATCTCAGTGGTTTCTCATCGATTATACATACGTCGAGTACCCCTCGTAACCACAGCACGCTTCTTGCAATTGTCGTCGAGCTATTCCTCATGATCATGCACGTCTCCCCGGACGAGATTCAAAGATTCGCGGGAAAGTCCGGAGAAGAGGAGTCGCGCCGCGCGGGCACGTCCTTGGAAGAGAACTGGGCAAACACCTCTGATGCACGACACGCAATCTGGCACGCAGGCCAAGTTTTCGCTAATGCGAAGAGGCTGCCTCCAGCAAGCCTGAGAGGGTTCAACGCGATCGCCGTCTACCTTGCCAGTATGACACTCTGGACATACGGGCTGTTCTGCTCGCCTACTCCCCAAGGTGTCGATGACGCAGACTCGGGCTACCTGCAGTCAGGGGATGGGCAGCAAGCGAACACCGGCATCAGAAGAGCCTCTTCGGTTTCGGGCGGCGGGCCCACCAAGTACGTTCTCCTCAACGAGGAGGAGACGAGAGACACCAAGGCATTCCTGCAGTTTGACCGTGGCGTGCCCGCGTTGAAGACATCGCAGGGGGCAGTAGAGCCATTGTTGGACCCGAGCAAGGTGCTATCTATCGCGCGAAGCCTGTTTAGGGATAACTACCCTGTTCGCACAGAACCACTGCCGCCGCTGGTGGAGAGCCTGGGTAATCTTTTACGAGATCTAGGAAGTGGCCTCGCCGGGATGCCGAGTCGGGTCGCGTCGAGAGTGCAGAGTCAGACAGCCAGTAGGATGGGTAGCGAGGAGCGATGATATTGGATTTGGGGTTCAAAGTTTTGACTACAATCAACTACGACAGCTGACATCCTCTATTGTTAGAATCTTGGGACATGTTCGTCTTCTGCCGAGGTATTCTCGCCTTTTTGAGTGACGTTTGGATTCATAGCGCCAACATTTTGTCAGACTCATTGGGAATGGGGAGCTTTTGGGTCTGTACTGGTGAGCATCGGGATGGCATGGCGGCGGGCAAGGGATGTTGTTTGTATGGAACGCTTCTCAATGTCATGTTTGTGCCAAGTCTTGCAGCATGTTCACTTTGATAAGTCAGCCAATTGACATGCGCTCCCATTTACAATGACTCCTGTTCATCGTATGACGTGCCAATCCCATGCACCCAGCTGCTTCCTGCTTCCAATACTCACATGATTTGTAGAGAAAGGAGCAGGTGGATGGCTGCTGCTTTGTGATGCCACTCTCTGGCCTGGTGGCTCGCTCTAGAGGGTACTGTGAGCAAAACAATAACCTCACAATGTACTGGGTGCAACGTGTGAGCAGAGCAGCCGCTCTGGTACCGACCACAACAAACATATCTTTCCCTAGTCTTCTATAATCAAGATCCGGCTATTCTACTATGCTATGTACTAAGTCAACCAGAGCACAACGAGTCGCAAGCACATTACAAAAGAGAACGGATATTCGCACAGAAGAAAACAGATGGTACACATATACCTCTTCAATAATATTCCCCCAGTCAGTTAAAGCGAAACAATCGCACCCAATTCCCAAGCCCACACCCAGTTTACACACTTACTCCCAGTTTATATACCAATAGTATATAAGTTTAGTATTATAGTATACATATGAACTGGGCATAGGTGTATTAGTTGTAGGTGTCCTGCGTATGCTGGGTATGCTGGGTGTACTGGGTATGCTGGGTGTGGGTGTGTTGGTTGTGAGTGCACTAGACGTATATTGTATCTGTATACCATCCGTTTCTTCATGTGTAAATATCCTTTCTC
Organism: Diaporthe citri; assembly: GCF_014595645.1. NCBI lineage: Eukaryota > Fungi > Ascomycota > Sordariomycetes > Diaporthales > Diaporthaceae > Diaporthe > Diaporthe citri. The sequence continues at coordinate 6,441,060 of NW_025064846.1, read as the reverse complement.
TTACTAAATTGCCTCAAAAGGTACCAGCGTAAAACCTATCAGCGAGTGCATCTCATGGACACAGTGATTCTGAACCGTTGTTTGATCATTTAAGTATCATTACGGGGAGGGTATTATCACATTAGGATTATAGAGCTATGAACATCACGGCAGTAGCAAACATCCATAACCCCAAGGAGCTTCCCGACGTTGGCAGGCTGATCCCCAGCAGCTTGGAGGCGTTGTTTTCCTCAGATTGAGCATTCACAACCATGCCGTCCCTTGTGGTTTGTCAGCACATCTACTCTGAGAGTTTCACGGCATGGCTTCCTGTGGGGCAAGACAGGTGGAAAGGAGCCAACTCACGGCCAAACAGCATCCATCGCGAGAACCACGAGTGACCTGGGAGGTATGGTTGCAGTGATACCTGTGCCGTTGGCCTCAACAACGGAATCGCTCTCGGTGAGGTCGAAGTCGTTATTCAACAACAGGGCGGTGTAGTTGGTGACCTCCTTGAGCTGGTCAATGTTGATTGGGACGGTCCTCTCCTCGTCAGCGTTGTTGATGATTTGCATGGCCAGGTTTCCACCGGCAGGGAATGTTGCTGTCTGAGGGACCCATGCCGCCACTGTGATGTTGTCGGTAGTAGATGTGGCTGTCACTCTGGATGAGTCTTGACGAGCGTATCTGTGAACAGTTAGTAAAAGCAAAGACACCATTGGAGGCAGTCGTCACGCAAGGTCGAAACCCACCTCCCAAAGGCAGCATACGCCCAATAACGCTTGGAAAGGATATTCGTATCATTGACTGTTCGGATCACGGGGGTAGCAGCACTGTTGCGCATCAGTATACGGGAGACTTGACGCGAGATAGTCCCATTGCCAGTGTGACTTACTTCGATGGCTGAGCTCCCATCCAGTTGAGGAAAGCCGAGATATTCGACACAGTGAAACTATGAAGAATCCTGTTCGCCCAGGTAAGTCCTTCTCCCCCTCCGTACGTGCCCTTCGGATCGCCGGCAGCAGAGTACCACGGTTGGTCAAAGTAGCTGGAGAGCTCGGCCCACTCGCCCTGCCAGACTTCCAAGGGCGTATCGTAAGGCTCTGAAAGCGGCTGTCCATAACCGTGGCCTGAGACGACGTCAAGATACTTCTCGCCACCCGTCTCCTGGATCCCGCTCAGGATCTTCCGGCCGTCCTCCCAGCCAGCCCAGTCGCAGCAGGTGATCTTGACATCCAGACCCGCGTCTGCGACCGCGGGGGCGAGCTTCTCCAGGATATCCGTGGTCTGCTGGCCATCCGCCTGCATCGAGGCGTACGGGACCGCGATATCGGGCTCGTTCAGCGGGTTCAGGTGGGTGATGTTGATGCCTTCCTCGGCATAGTACTTGACCCACTGGACGAGCTTATTTGCGTACTGTTCGCGCCAGTCACCTGTCTCGCAGGATGTGTTGGCCACGCCACAGAGTAGGCCTCCGTTGTCAGTGTTGCCCGTGTCTTTCATATATGCGTCGGCTCCCCACGAGTTTGCGTAAAAGAGGTTGACGCCTCTCTTCTGGACTTCCTTTGCCCACCACACCTGAGAAGAGTCATTCCGATCCCAGACGTAAGTAGGCTCTGCGTCTGGGGACCCAGGTGATTCTGGCTGGATGCTGGCCATCCAGTCCTTGGAGTTGTTGGCAGACGAACCAATACCGATGCGCAGGATCGAGAAGCCGGCGCCCGTCACCGGGTCGTGAAGGAGGTCGAACATCTCCTGCTGCTTCTCTTCCGACATTGTGTTGTACACCCATTGAGACCGCTGGAACGCCTCGGAGTAGCCGAGGCCGCGGATCACCTGATGCGTCTCAGTCACGTCGACCGTGATCTGGGCCGAAGCGAGCGTCGTCGCCGCGGCGGCGAAAATAAAAGAGCGGATGGCCATTTTTGAGCCGCGAAATTGACGCTATCGTGCAAGAAGAAGGGCTGCTCGGGAACGGCGCCCCAGCTCCTTTGCCGTCGAGCACGGGGAGCACGACATTTTTAATCTCGCCACGATGCCTCGGGAGCCTGAGGAGGGCCAAGTCCAGCTAGAATCCCATGGTATCCATTTGAGGACCATCACGAGATTGGCGCCCCACCGTGGCGATAAGCTCATTGGGCGTTAAGAAATCCAGAGCGGATACTGCACCCTTTTTTTCTTGTGAAAATCTCACGTGGGTTTCCCCCAGGATTTTGACTGCTTATCTGTATGCTTATTTAGTCCAGAGCCCGGATCGGCCGGCACAGGACAGAGCAAGTGCACTGCAATACGAACCTTGAGGTAATGCAAAGTATGCCGCATCTGCGAGTCAGCCTCGTTTGCATTGCTACAGTACGCACTCTGATTTCTTGTGAATGATTGGGTAAATGAACTTCATCAATCCTACAAGGCTGGATTGTGCTAGTCCGTGTATTCGGCTCGTACCTTAATCCTACCAAGCTTTGGGCTTTCAGGGTCCGAGTCATGACAACTGAGATAAGATGTGACGCTACGCGAGCGGAGAGTCTCGTCGATCGCAATAATAGAAGACTTCTTACATACTCATCCGTCTACAACGCTTTGAAGCTCTTTCTGGCATCGTCTAGACTTTGACTAGATATATCCAACATGGTGTTGTCATCGATAATCCGGCGACCATTCCAACTACGTGGACAAGAAGAGCAGGAATTGTCTCTATGAGTGCGAGACGTCTACGTAAAATAGTGATAACCGAGACTGGCACACTATACTACTTGTCCTATATGTAGTTCCATTAGTTTTCAAGGCTGTTCTATTATGAGATTAACCAGGAAAAGTGTTCTCTACCACCCAGCAAAAGCAACAAACGAGATACTTGAGAATAGCAGCACAGTATTAATCTATCTTGTTGCTTAGGCATAGGGCTGTTAATGCTATTGTGGAAAGGAGAGCCTACAAGAGTCCTGTGGCGACGGCAGAGGAGTCCAGTGCGGTATCACATAGTGTGATAATATTGAAGTGCGGCTAAGAAAATCAAAGTAGGTTGTCTGTCTTTTACCAAAACGTCTTATCCTGTCAGACTTGCTAACTTTGATAGACTTGCGCCTAGGTTGATGCTCCGCCAAAATATTACTCATAAGATGTCATCTGAACATCGTTGCCTCTTTTGATCTCATCAGCCTAGATGTCTTGCAGCTTTCATAAGTCAACAATTGGCAGATCTACTTGATGACAGCCCAGGTACCTATTGCGCGCTCTTAAATGTCATCGCCGAGTTGCTGAGGTTGAGGCAGCATCACAGCCTGAGCAGCGTGACCTTTCTATAATGTATAATATGTATATATACTTACTCGCGTATTTACAGCAAGTGACTTGCCAACGACTGCCTCCAAGGTCTGAGAATAAAAAGAATTTTCTCCCTTCTCCAACACTGGCAGTGTCGCGCATCAAGCCTTCTTCTCCCCGTTCTCAGTGCCCTTAGCCTCTACAATGTGGGCAGTGTGAACCTCTTTTAGGGCAGGAATGATGATACTCTCGATCTCGACCTCCGGATCTCCCTCGGGCAGCGTGCTAGGATCCAGGGGTTTCTCCTTCTCGGTCTCACTGATCGTCCTCTTATGACCGGCTGTGGTCTGGACAGACGGCACGCGGATCCACTTGTCCGGACGGGTTGGCGACACAAATACGACCTCCCATTTGCGGGTAGACAGCAGATTGCCGATGACGAGGTTATGGCTGTACCGCTCGAGGGCATACTTCGCTTTGTGCACGAGGATTTCTTGAGAGAGGTTATCAGCACCATATGCGAAATTGTACAGTAGGGAAGCAGAAAGAATTCGAATTGGGAGAATGATCGGATAGATGTGAAAATTACAATGGTATTCGATGTCAGCTTACCTGGGTCTGTCTCCAATTTGAAGCTCACAATCATGCACTGCGGGGCCCACCCGTCGACAAGGTTCTTCAGGAACTTCGGCACGGGGTCCAAGTCCACTACAAGCCTCTTGCTCCTCGGCACCTGGGGGCTCGAGTCAAAGTTGTCGAATGTCTCTTCCTCGCTCGAGTTCCCCTTCGCCGGTGCCTTTGTCTCCGCCTTGTCGGACGCCTTCTTAACCCCGTCCACGGCACCCGTGCTCTGGATCTTGTGCTCCGACATCCTGTCCTGCGGCAGGAAGAAATCGGACGCCGCGGCGGCAAGGTACAGCAGGCCGTCCGGACCCAAAGGCTGCATCAGGCGCGCAATGGCGCGCAGCTCGTGCAGGTAGTCCCCGATCGTCACGAACGGCACCGTCAGCAGCAGGTTCTGGCTCCTAGCCGAGTGGTACTTGCGCAGCACGGATAGCATCTTGGGCGTGAACTCGGGCTTGGCGACGACCGTCCCGTCTTGCCCCTCGGTCAGGAAGTCCAGGAAGCAGTCCGTCGCGTGGCTGTAGTGGCGGGAGTAAGGGAGCAGGGAGAACTGGCGGTGCAGGAATATCACTGCGTAGCCGGCCTCGAGGAAGTACTCGGCCGACGTGGCGCCACGCGTGCCTGCAGAGAAATTGTCGATGAAACGGACTGTCTGCTTCTCTAGGGGAACGGTGGTACCGCCTGACGTGACGAGGCACACGCGGCGGTTGGCAGCATGGTGGAAGTTGATGAACTCCTCGGCCTGGGTGGTATGCTTAGGGAGGTCTTTTGGAGGAGGGTTCGAACTGAAGTAGTGGTTCTCAACCTCGGTGGACACCGGGTCTGCTTCATTTGATGATGCCATGCTGGACTGTGTGGAGGATGTGGATGAGAAGACGGAAGAGACCGGTGACGGCGGCTGGGAATAAGTAGCTGGCGTGAGATTGAAAGAGATGGACAGTGATGACGAGGTCGGGTGACACGCGGGTGACCTGGAACCCCGTGGCGAATGTGAGGCCTGTGAAGACTGCAGCATGATTGTCAGCTATTCGATGAGATCAGTGTAGTAAGCCTCGCTGGCATAGGTAGCGCAACGAGAAGCATAACTGTGCAAATGCTCTCTGATGCGGCGCAAGACCAGCCGAATGCACCATCTTGAGACCTTATGGTGGAAACGTGGTGCTTTATGGACGAGGTAATGGTAAGGGCCAGTAGCGCCAATCCTGGGCATAGTTGGGGATCAAGGTTCGCAATCCCGCCATACCTCGGGACATGGACGGGTTTTGGTCGGGCTTGGGGCCTGAGAAACCTCGGCCGTCGGTTGCGGAGTTGAGGGGTTGACGGGAGAATGGACACGGCGCCGTGCTGCACGGCACGGTGGGCCGGAGCTGAGGCCATGTAAAAAAAAAAAAAAACGGAACGGAACGTGCGGGATGAGACTTGGACCTGAGAGACGGCTGCTTACCTCGAGCCTCAACACGATCAGACGACCATTTCAGTCCGGTGAGATAGGTTGTCAGTCGACTGTCCAGCTCGTGAGTCAGACTGAAGGGGAATGAACGAAGAGACGGTCGACTGAGAAATGCTGTCTTGCCTCGGGGCAAAGGAAATCTTGCCGGGCAGTGCACAGGCGGGAGTCGAAATACGGCGTTGCAATCGGCACGGTCCTTCCGCGGGTTAGGGGCCTGCTCGAGCTGAGTATAGAGGGGGGTGGTTGGGGGTGGAGACGGAGACAGCTTTGTTGTGCTCGACGCTGTTCCATGACGTCAGCTGCTCTGGCCCGGAGCAACAAAGGCTGCAGCAGACTCTTATGCTTGTGCCCTGCACCCAGCCAAGGGGATAATCTAAACCAAAGCAGATCCACGCGCAGACAGAACTGTTCACACTTCGCTCAGGAACCAGCGCTAGCTCGAGGACCAGTGTCAAGATGGCCCTCCCACCCATTGTCTCGGCCACCGCCCAGAGCGCAGTGCTGAGCGCAACATCAAACATCCTGGCCCAGGCCATCACAGCCTACCGGAGTGATGTATGATCAACTTCGAAGCTTCTCAACCGCGTGTTTCGGCTTACCGTGTGTTAGAAACAATTCGTGGTCGACTGGATTCCCGTAGTCCAATTTTTTCTTTTTACCGTGGTGTCCACCCCACCCAACTTCCTGTGTACGTCTCGAAGCCATAACATATATCGCAGCCTCACCGGCGCTGGCTGCCATGCCGCACTCAGTGTCGCACACCCGCGTTCTCTCGCTCACACCTCTGCAGGGCAAGACTTCCTCGAGTCCACCTTCCCAGCCACAAAGACCGTCCCATCGTCGGAGGCCATCAGATCAGCATCCGGCTCCAATGACAAGGAGCTCGACCGGGAGGCCCGCGAGGGCAAGCTCGTCGAGACCAAGCTTGATGTGTCCAACACCATCATCAAGTTCATCCTCGACCAGACCATCGGCGCCGCATTCAATACCGTGATGTTCAGCTGCTTCCTCCACAGCATCAAGCAGGCTATGGCTCACAGGGCCCTCGCCACTGACGCGTCAGACATCGCGTTCTTGACCAGCGGGAAGGCCATCGACTACAGCCAGGTCGACTGGCGGCTGGTGCTCGAGCAGGCAAAGGTAGAGTTCTACCCGATCATGAAGGCCGGGCTAAGCCTCTGGCCCATGGTGAGCTTGTTCAACTTTGTTGTTGTGAAGAGTATCGAGGGGAGGAACCTGGTTGGTTCACTGGCCGGTGTTGTCTGGGGAGTCTACATGAGCCTGGTTGCGGCGGGTTAAGCCATGGAATATTGTGTGAGCCGTGGTTGTGAGAGATATATAGAGGAGGCAGGGTCACCTAGAGCTTGTGGCGTATAGACCTGGACGCGTCTGATGCGGTCCAGGGTGGTTTGTTATGGGCAGTGAAGGAATCTGAATTCCGCTCGTGCGGGAAACAGGGAACTACTTATCAACTAGAGCATGTCATATAGAGATTCGACGCATTAAAGCACGAGTAAATGATCAATGGCGTGTTTAAAACCATCTCCCGACCGCAGAATCTCTCTTGGTCTACGCATCACGTTACGTCGTCATTGCCCAACTCACAAGACTCCTCTGTGCATCCTGCTGCTCATGACTGTGCAGCCTGTCTGTAGGCCAGACAAGGGATCTGACTGCTGTAAGTGAGCGCATGATCGCTGGTGTTTCTTACAGCACATTTGTTTTCCACGGAAGCACGCTGGCAGTCCGTGATATGATGTGAACCGTGACGGTATCTCTTCTCAATTGGTGAGCGAGGGACCAAAAGTGATAACACCAGAGGACGAACCTCGAGAGAAGTCATACCAAATACATCATAAGGCGAAGAGGGTGGACACATCTTGTTTCCCAGCCGTAAAATTCCGGGTCTTCTCGCTGTCGGTCTTCATATGTATTGTGTCACCTACCTAGGTAGTGTCATACGCCTCGTCCAGTCGATTGGGGCTTGACCAGTAACAGCTATGGCTATGCTTACAATTAGCTACGAAACTGGTGGATGACTAGCGAGCGATCTCCGCCGGCAGTATGTTGGTCTCTGACGGACTGAACTTTCAGCTTTGCGACGGCTTTTGTGACGTGGGATAACTGCCCCGTGAAGGTGTTGTGCTTCATCCGGAGTGAGGCAGTGTTGACTGTTGCTTGTTTGGGTTCGAAAATAGGCGACTCGATGCTATTTTAAACATGGATCTAATGCGCCTTAAGTCAAGCAGTAATGCCCTGGCCGTCCTTCAATCAAGCTGCAGATGGCCCTCGTCACGAGGTCATCGCCCGTGATGACCAAACGACGTCTTGTAATTCGCAGAGTGCAATTACCGAAATGCAATTGAGCCCCGATAAATCATTCAAGTGGCAGGTCAAGACCGGAGCCCCACGAGCATCCGGATGTGGTGTGGGCCAAGAGATGAGGTCGAATTGTCGAGATCTGCGCTAGGATCAGGGGCATTGATGGACCTGCAGCTGAACGGGTCCGTCCGAGACCCCGAGATACCTAAAATGACAGCTGTCTGCAGCGAGGAGCAGGGGGCACATGGGTTCCCAGCGACCGCCCGGCCCTCGTGCTGTACGGATACGACTCACTGATGCCACAAGGCTGGCGTACGTCAGCCCCACCACTGCTGAAGCTTGAAACAAAACCGACTCCGTCGAAGTCTCCAGGCATTTCGTCACAAAACACCTGTTGTAAGCTGCTAACGTGTACCTCTAGTTTTTTTTCCCTCGGTTTCTTCTCGATCATCCCATCTTTCCTTCTGTCAACCCTCGTCCCGTCCATCGCCGTCTCTCGCTCCCGGATCAGCACACTTGGCTTCTTGACTTTACCGGACTGCAGCTGTTTCTTGCCATTCCTCACCACTTTCGCTTTGACCTCCACAACGCCTGGAGCACCACCATGGCGGGATCAGTCGATGCGGCCACCCGCAAGAGGGTACTCAAGGTCGTCTTCGTTTCTCTCCTGCTGGATTTGGTAAATATAGCATCTGTTGCCCTGCCTCGCTCGCGACCCATCTGCTGACATGAATGCGCCAGATATCCTTCACCTTCATCCTCCCTCTCTTCCCCAAGCTCCTCGAATTCTACCGCAACTCCGAAGCCCCAACCGACCCGACCGCCCCTCCAAAGGACACCCTCCTATCATGGGTGCTCAGCCAGCTCAATGCCTACAAGGCCGCCTTTGCGCGCCCCATCGACTCTCGCTATGACATCGTATTGCTCGGCGGCGCCCTGGGCTCGCTCTTCTCCCTGCTCCAGGCTGTCGCGTCGCCCATCATCGGGACACTGTCCGACAGGTACGGCCGGCGCACCGCACTGCTGGCCAGCATGATTGGCAACATACTCTCGGTGCTGCTGTGGGTCATGGCCGTGGACTTCCGCACCTTCCTCCTGAGCAGGGTGGTCGGCGGGCTGTCCGAGGGCAACGTCCAGCTGGCGACGGCCATCGCGACCGACATCAGCGATAGCACCACGAGAGGGAGCACCATGGCCCTGATCGGCGCCTGCTTCTCCATCGCCTTCACCTTCGGCCCCGCCCTCGGCGCATGGCTCAGCAGCATTCCGACCGTGGCCGCCAACCCCTTCGCGACCGCCGCGGGGTTCAGCTTGTTCTTGATCGTCACCGAGACCGTCTACCTGTACACTTCGCTGCCGGAGACGCTGCCCTCGATGTCTGAGGACAACACGAACGGCCATGCCACCAAGGAGGAGAAGACCAACGGGAAGGCCGCCGAGCAGCAGCCCATCCAGCGCACAAACTCTCACTTCGTGCTGAACGCGACTCACTTCGCCTTCCTGCTGTTCTTCTCCGGTATGGAGTTCTCGCTGCCCTTTATGACCTACGACCTCTTCGGGTACTCCTCGGCAAAGAACGGTCGCCTCCTAGGCTTTGTCGGGCTGATCGCGTCGATCCTACAAGGTGGCGTGACCCGTCGCCTGCCCCCACTGCTCTCCGTGAAGACGGGAGTCTTCGCCTGCCTCCTCGCCTTCGTCCTCCTCGGGCGTCTCACGAGCGTGCCCATGCTCTACCTGGCTGCCACCTTCCTGGCCACGACCTCCGCGACCGTCGTGACAGGCTTGAACGCACTGGCATCTTTCGAGGCGAGCGAAGGCGAGAGGGGCGGAAAGCTCGGCGTCATGAGGAGCTGGGGCCAGGTCGGCCGTGGGCTCGGCCCCATCTTGTTCACGAGTGTGTACTGGTGGGCTGGGCGCGAGGTCGCGTACGCCATCGGTGCTGCTGGGATCGCTGGGGTGGCCGCCATCGTCTTTGGTGGGCTAAGTACCCCGTCTGGAAGTGAGAAAAGTGCCAAGGTTAAGTCTGGGAAGAAGGCGTAATGAGATCGATGGGGGAGGGTAACAAAACATGTGAGATAATCTAGCATTGGGGAGGACATAGCCTACTTTTTGGATATATCAATCATTGTTCCCTTGAGCCTAAGCGCGATTCCCAGCAGATATGGGAACGTTTTCTAGACGACATTCTCCGCTGGCCTTCTCGCCTGTTGTTACCGTGATTGCCAATGTATACGAGGTTAGTGTGGGCCCGGCCGTTTGTAGTGGGAGAGCTATCTGAACCAGGTGACCCCCGGCTTGACCGACCAAATCAAATTTGTACAATAGTTCTGTTTGATAAAATAGCAAGATAAGATTCTCAGTGGCATCAGTGTTGATGAGTAGGATCATGATTGCTCTGGGCAAATGTTCTGCTGCAAGGCAAGGAATCAGTCTCGAGTGCTGCCTCCCAGCTGGCTTCCTCCCTCAGGCCATCCATGTCCACACTCCTACTGACGGCCTCCAAAAAGTCCAAAACACCAAAAGAGAAAACAAATGTCAGCGAAGACCATGGCGGGACTTGAACCCGCAACCTCCACTTTGCCCAATATAGGAGAGTGGCGATCTACGATTGATCTACATGGCCGTTGGATGAGTTGCTCTTTTTCACTGGTTTCCTCTGAAGGCGGTGTGGTTATATGTCTTAGTGTGCCTTTAATGTGGCCTGGTCCATCAGATAGGGCTCAGGTCCTTGTTTTCAAGGTGCAAGTGTGCCTGATTCTGGGAGGCTGCCAGCTGGCGTCAAGGTTCTTTGAGTTCCCAGGATGTATGTCTACTGATGCTGATACCTCACAACATATCTCGTAACAGACAGCATAGAGGAGTCAGAAAATCCACGCTCTGAAGCTCCCCAATCTGCACCTTTGGCTGCCCAGCTTTCACCGCATATTGCGGGATTGTGCTACATGGACCATGTATCTACACAGGTACTCATGTATGTAGCCGGCGTGATCCACCCTGCCCGGCCAACTATAGGCCACTAGACACTGGTAAGTTCCTTTATTTCTTGATTAATTTGACCCATGACACTTATCTATTGGACAATTATTCGAGATCTGCAATGGTCCATTTCGAGCGAGTGGCATTCCTCGCATCATCCTCATGATCCGCCGGAGCTTGGAGCGCTGGCCCTTCAGCCGCCATAGGTAATAAGTTGAAGACGTGTATTTGGGTGAACCGCACACAACACAATACGAGGCGGTGTGTAGCACTCAAGCTGTATCCTGAATTCGTCGACAGGGCTCTGAGGAATTCCTCGTTCGCGCTTAAGAATTATGTCCAACACCAGCCCATTCTCAAGTTGTTTTTGCTCTTCGGCGACTGGACCATAGGCATCGCGTAAGGACTTCCACTGCGCCGATAGCCTGGCCTTGCGTTCGATCAATTCCAGCAGCATGTGGAAATCTTCATGGTCTTGCGGCGCCTCCCTGCATTCAAAGAAAGCCACAGGGGACTTGGACTCGTCGGGTCTGAGACCGCAAGCCAGAACATACTGTTGCTCCCCGTCATGATGATGGAGCATGTACCAGCATAACGAATCAAAGAGATGACCTTCGGAGTATTTCCTCTTTACCTCGATCATTTCGACGGAGAAAGGCGCCCCAGGGCCGAGCATAACGTGACTGCGCACACGCAGTTCGTTAGAGGTAAGCCCCGGCTTGCTTAGATGCCCGCGGATTAGACACGTGTGGCGCTTCCACTCTGCGACCTCCAGTTCCGGAACGGCGAAGACAAAGGTCGTGGCTCTTATGAAATTGAGGCCATCCCGTGGAGAAGTTCTGGCGTCGTAAGCACGAAGGAAGACCACCACCCGGTTACCCGTCCATGGGGGTTGGGTGAACGTGCATGGTAGTGCTGCGAGGTACGAACTGTCCAGGGTATCCTTCCATGACTCGGGCAAAGGAAAAATGTCGAAATCACTCTCGCAAACTTGTCTCATGGGAAGGGTAATTCGAAGGCCCTTCACTCGTGGCATTAGTTGAGGCTCAGAAGAGTCGTCGTCCGCCAGGGAAACGACATCGCATATCCGGTCAAACTCTCTTGGGCTCGATGCAAACATGCTTCCCAATCTGTTCGTTCTCGCCGTCTGCAGCCATTGTCTAGAGGGATATTCATTCCGGTCCCTCAGCTGCCACAAGAAAATGGTGCTGTCATTCGTCGTCCTGAGGATCTGCTCCTGAAGCCTTTCGAACGCTCTCATACCCTCACCGTATAGTAGGGGCATGTTCACGTCGAAAATCCCAAGCAGACAATATGCGATGTCCTCAACTCTGGTTGTCCGTCGCTTTGATGCCCAATGCATTCTGTTAGCCACTGACACATCGTGGATAGTGACCTGGTGCTCCAGTACCGAGACCTGGATTCCGGTCCATTTCGATAGGAGGCTGGAGAGGTCCTGCTTGGAGCCAAGGAAGCGCCATCCGTTCGAAAAGAACTTGACGCGAAGGGGTGCGATTAGCTCTTGAAGCGTCCAGCCTCTCCTGAACCAGCGTGGTGCAGCCAACGTTGAGTTGATCTTCTGTTTGAATTTCTCGACCGAGGTCACATCGCTTAGATAAGCGTAGCAGACCATAGAAGACTCGTACCACTTGTACATCGAGTTGATGGCCTCGGACAGTTCCGCGCTTGAAGTCTGGTCGATACAGCATGTGTCGACCCAGGCCCAATGGTATCCATCAGCGGCTGCTTGTCGGCAGCACATTTCAATCTTCTTGAACCCTCTCTTCCATTTGGCGACGGACAGTTCCTGCATATCTCGGTAGGAAACCTCCTCCTTCTCCCATGTGTGCGACAAGATTGCATAGCTCGGATACGTCGATAAATCCCCCATGAAATCTTGGAGCTTGTACGTATGGACGTTGATAAGCCGCATATTGAAGGCGGTTTCCTCGTGGCTAACGTTCCCGAGTTGTCGTTCTTGCCGAAGCAGCTCCCAGGCGGTGTGGGCAGAAGGTGAGCGAACGAGTGGCTTGAGGCTGACTTAGAACGAGAGTGAGCCAACCATGAATGTGCTATCAAGTACCTTGAGCAATGGTTGAGATTGTCGAGAAGAACAAGATACGACTGGGATTTGACCGATCCCATCGAAATAGGGGCTGTGTTTTAAGGAGGTAGCCCGTCTCCCTTGCGCTGACCACCAACCAATCTGCCTAGATAATTTGAAGTATAGCGCTGAGAAAGCATGCAGGCTATGCTGTGAAGTTCCCGCAAATGAGACGTTCGAAGCCGGGTAGACTTGCAGCAACCTGCATGTTCGTGGAACCCCACGCTCCGGTTCCTGGTAAGGTACGCTGGGGGAAAATGCAACGCCATGCTTTCAAACCGTTTTTGAATGGAGCTCATCGTGACTCTGGCACTCTTGCAATAATCACACGCGTGGAAGAGGCTCTGGACACGGAGAGTATACGATACCCGGCTATGTTTCGTAACATGACACAAGCGCAACACAAGCTGATTCCTTGAACACCTGCTCACAGGTGCTTCCGATGCAGATATGTGATGGACGAGCATATTTTCTTCTCCGAATGGATCAGGGGCTCGAATATTGTGCTAGAACAGGCCCTTGCAATGGATCTTTACCATTGCACAAAATTCTATCTCTCGCCCGAGCATTCAAAGCGACGGAATGATTTTGTCTATGTAACCCAGACAAAGCCTCCGGATCTCTCCTTGATCAAGTCCTATCATCTGGAGCAAAGAAGTCCTTGCCCCAATTCCTGGAAAGATGAGTCAACCCCACGGACGAGATCTCATCAACCTCCTCCTCCGTAAGCTCGTACTGGGCAGCTGCCAGGTACTCATTCAGCCTATTCTCCCTCCCCGTTGTGGTAACGGGCACCACGTTCTTCTGCACCTGCCACCGAAGCAGAATTGAGTTCACAGACACCCCACGCCTCTTGGAGGTCCTCTCCACGACAGCGTGTAGAGGGCCGCCAGCAGCTGAAGCGATAGGCGTCAGAGGCTTGAAAGCAGAGACCTGAATGCCTTTGCTCCGCAGCCAGGGAATGTAATCTTCGGATCGTTGCAAGTAGGGTTGGAACTCGATTTGATTGACGGCAGGCACGATGCTGGCTACGGCAAGAGTTGCCTCCACGTGCGGGCGGAGGTAGTTCGACACGCCGATGGCCTTGGCTTTGCCGGAACGACGGACCGCCTCCATCTTCTTCCAGGCGTCCTGTAACTTCAATTCGCCGGTTGTCCAGTACGGCGAGTGGATCATGTACCTGGCAAGCGTGAGATCAATTTTGTCTTTCATCAAATGACCAAAGGGTGGAGATGTGGGGAGGCCATACATGTCAACATAATCAAGCTGCAACTTGTGAAGGCTGTTGTTAAAGGCGGAGCCGATTTCGTCGATGGAGTCCAGGACCTTGGTCGTCACGAACAGCTTGTGGCGTGGAACGTTGCTCTCTTTGATGGCAATGCCAACTTCTTCCTCGGTGCCATAAGCCTCAGCTGTGTCGATGTGGGTGAATTCAGAGGAAATGGCAGCCTTGAGGACTTAGATAAGATCTTGATTCAGTGGGCCCTTGCCATCCTGCTTGAACCACTTTGTCCCCGTACCGAATCCGATCTGCACGATGAGGAGCCTCACAGCTACAATCAGTCCAAGGTCCCAAGATCCATTTGCACGCCGTCGGGAAAGTTGTACTGACCGCAGGCAACAAGGTCCCATTATTCAATGGAAAAGACGGCAGTGGCATGATTGTACTGCTGCCAGCGATGATTGGAATGAGTTGTTGTAGTCCCTAGAGCAATGCGTTTGATGTCAGTTGAGCCGCAAGGTATATCAAATGAGCTTGAGAGGGTAGTACAAGCCGTAATTACTCACTGTTTGACGGAAGTTAATAGAACGAAGTTGGTCACTGTGAGGCACTGACGAGTTGTGTTGATTGGCAACCGCAAGCGGCCTGTTTGAAGGGACGGTGCAGAGGCTAGCTGCCTCAAAAGCAACTGCTGGTTTGGGCACTTCCTTCTCAAGACCCACCCCTCCCTCTTTGGACACTTAGCTCCGTGAATTTTGGGTTTTGGTCACTAACATACCCCGAGAGTGAAAAGAAAGAAAAGAGAATGAAATCGAAGGAAGTAGGATAACACGGAAATGAGCCTCTCTGCTGTTTCTCGCAGATTGAGCTTGTTGTCCAAGCTGTGATTGCAGCTGTAGAGAAGAAGTCTGTAACTTCATTCAAAGAAAACATCACCAATTTCGAAACATCGTAACCCCACAGCCGCACTACCATGCTGTCACAACCGATGCCTCAGGCTGTGTGGTTGACATTTTTGTTTTTACGGACCTCTATGATCTCGACGAGGACTTGGTCGAGCATCGCCAAGCTCTGAGGCTGATACTAAAACTACTGATGTAGTAAAAACATTTTGGGAATCATCAAGTGCACCCTGACCACAGGTGCGATAGGGTGAGATCAGTGCGGACTTGCCGTTGAATCTGGCGACACTGGAGTTCCGCGATCCAGGACCATGCTCTGTTTTTCTGTTATCGGAGGACTGGGAAGAAGTCCGACTAGGAGACATCAGAGGAAACTCGATCTCGCTGGGATGTAAAGATCATATGTCCGTGGTCCCAACGAGAGCCATCGTTCCTACCACTTGAAGGACCAGACGTGAGACAAAGTCGCAATTTCTGCATTTGGGAATTCAGTCGCGAGATGAGTGCCTGGAATATACTCAACGAACTACTCATGACAAACAAAATTTGCTGACATTGAATTCAAAATACGATCAAGCGTCCCTCATAGCTTGTTACAGCGACCGATGAAATTTAAAAATGCTGGTTCAAAGGTGAGAAACGAGGCGAGCTATATTACGATATCAATTATCTTAAACGGAAAAAAATGGGGATCGGTGACCGGAATGTCAATCTTGATGTTCTTAGTGGCAGAGTGACGAAATCAACTGATTGAGAAGGAGGTGGGAGACAGTATTTGGTGATGAGACTCGATCAATTGGGTTGCTCATCTGTCTTTCAGCATTCGCAAAAGGTTTCTCACTGTTACTTGTGCTTCAGAGATTCAAATAAAGCAGTAACGCAGTGACATCGCCAGCACTCCGTTCAGGATCGTTCTTGACGGAGATATCGGCGCCATCCTCAACCGGAGTCACGTACGTTCTGCGTCGCTCCCCTCTATTGAAATATTAAAATCCCGGGAACTCACATACTGTGCGGTCACACACATGCAAGCTGCCGCAGGGTTCATTGGAATCAAAGGCATGGCAACCCCCTCACCATTGAGAGGACGTTACATGGGCTTGATAGTGCTTACACCATGGTGGCCTTGGCACATTCTCAGCACTGCGGCCTTATGGACCCAGCCAATATTTGCTTATCTATGACTCGGTTTGACTCGACACGCGCATATGCCTGGCAGGACGCTGCTCCCAGAGGCCTCTAGCTTGGAAGACTGACATGTTGCAGAGGAAAGTGGGACTATGCAGAGAATGTGACCATGGGATGTACTTAACATCGAAACCACGGACAAATTCCAACCGCTCCTTCAGACCCCTAGCCATTCCCCTGTCTATAAACATATTCCACCTCCTGCGTATCTCAGTGAACCAAGTTACACCATCTAGAAAATTGGTCGCTACAATGGCACACATTTCTGTGGAAAAGAAGGGCATCAGCGTTCATGAATCCGATGGAACCCCAAAAGATAACGACACGGTGCTAGCGGACCGTTCTGACAATGACAGTCGCTTCGACCAAGCACTTGATTTCCTCAAGGAGCACAAGAATGACGCGGCGGTGTCCCTGTCTAGACAACCCTCGTTCACCCGCGCTTTGAGGAGAAGGGTTGACTTCCGTGTTATCCCTTTCTTATGTTGCTGTTACACACTGAACTTCCTCGATAAGGTTCTGTTGAATGTAAGACACTCACTCCGGAAATGGGCTGAGGGATGAGATCTGTGCAAGCCATTTACTAACAGGCCCAGTATGCAAACATCGTAAGCGGCTTTCAGATACAATCTACACGCTCTCCAGAAGATATATCCCCCATCTGTAGCCTGTGCCTCAAAGGCCTCATCGGGCAGCGGGTTTTGAGGCAGACTATGGCCACACCGTGACACAGTCATCCCCATATCCGTATGGGACTGCTTCCTGGTTGCTTCGATAGCTGACTCTGTATGCTGCAGATGGGGATGGCGCAGCAGATCAACCTCGTGGGTAATGAGTACTCGCACGCTTATGCCGACTTCTGGATAGCTTCCCTCGTGTTCTCGCTACCGAACGTGTGGCTGCTCAACAGACTGCCCGTCGCAAAGTTCTTGGGCTGTTGTCTTATCGGATGGGGCCTCTGCAACGCTTGCCATGCCGCCCTTGAGAACTACGCTGGTCTCGTTGCCTTGCGAGTGTTGAGTGGAGCATTTGAGTCCGGGATCCTCCCGGCTTTGATCCTCATCGCCAGCCAATACTTCACCTATGAGGAGCAGTCCACGCGCTTCTCCTTTTGGTACAGTGGCAGTACGTGGATGTCTGATCTCGCATGTGAACTGCAGAGCAAGGAAGATTATTGACAGCCTTACAGTGGGACTTGGCCAGATATTCGGCGGACTGATCTCATTCGGCTTCCAGCATGTATCGGCTGATGCGGCTTTGAGTGGATGGAAGACCATGTTCCTGGTACTAGGTCTCATAACGATTGCCTTTGGTGTCCTCGTCATCTTCATGGTCCCGGATACGCCCATGACCGCGAGATTCTTGAGCAACGACGACCAGGTTGCGCTGCTAGAGCACGTGAAAGTCAACCAGACCGGCATCCAGAACACCCACTTCCACCCGGGGGCAGCTCCTGGAGGGCTTGCTCGACATAGGCTGCTGGCTCCTGTTCATCAACGTGACGCTGCAACTCATCGGGTCCGGGGTCGTCACAGCATACTCCGCCACGATCCTGAAGTCGTTCGACTATACATCTAAAGAGGCTGCACTTCTCAACATGCCGTGTGGTGTGGTCAACATCATCGCGACGATGTGCAATGCCTCCTTTGTGCGGTACTATGGGCATCGTTGGCTCGTCATTACCTTCGCCGGGGCGGTTGGCACCATTGGCGCGGGCCTTCTCTGCTTCCTCCCCCACTCGAACAAGGGTGGCCTGCTTGTAGGAATGTACTTGATCAACGTACTTCCGGGGGCGACTATCATTGTATTCCAGTGGCTGTCTTGCAATGTTGCCGGGCACACCAAGCGCGCCTACGTTTCGGCCGCCGCGAACGCCGCCTTTGCTGTTGGGAATATTATCGGACCAGAGACGTTCAGAGCCAAGGAGGCTCCCGGCTTTAGGAGTGCCAAACTCACTCTGGTTATCGCTTGGGCCCTGCTGGTTGGATTTTCCCCTCTGGCTGGGGGATATTACGCGCTGAAGAACAGGTCGAGGGGACGGAGGGCTGACGAGGTGACGGACAAGCAGGCCTACGCTGGGTTGACTGACAAGGAGAACCTGACGTTCCGGTATCATCTGTAAGTGTTTGGCCCGGCTGGAGTGGTGTCATGGTGGTGTGGGGGGTAGGTGGGAGGAGTCCGCCCAGAGAACCAAGACTATCCAGAAATAGAACTTCGAGTGTACATTCTTACCGCCCATGGCTACAATTTTGGAGAGGTGAGCTACTATCACTGTGGCACGCAAACGGGGCGAAGACCTGTGAGACAGCCGATGCCGTGAGCACTCCTAGCGTAGACTAGGGCGTGGATGTTGACTGAATCCCACCTGGCACCATGCGATATTCAATGAGAACTGCATGCGCTGTGCTTACAAGAATTATGTTACACGTAAA
Organism: Diaporthe citri; assembly: GCF_014595645.1. NCBI lineage: Eukaryota > Fungi > Ascomycota > Sordariomycetes > Diaporthales > Diaporthaceae > Diaporthe > Diaporthe citri. The sequence continues at coordinate 6,422,597 of NW_025064846.1, read as the reverse complement.
GAGCAATGGTAGTCCGATAAATCTCAGTCCAGAAAAGAACCTGGTGCTGTCACAGCTCCTAGCCCACGTCTCCCTGTCGTATTGACTCACAGATCATTTGGTGGCCATAGCTCCCAGACTACCCCGATAGGGAAGCAACGACATCATACCTCAACCTCAACTTCACCTCGCCTGTCTACAATTCCTGGCCTTTTCGACAACATTCTTTACTCATAACGTCAACGAGCACCCCCAATTCTTCAAAATGTTCCGCTTTGTAAGTATTTACGACTCCGAGAAAACTGGCCAATTACCTCGGTTGTCCCTTAAGAAACGTTCTGTCGCTGATCCGACTGTTCCATCCACAGCACAAGACCAAAGACATCGTCACCCTCTTCCACAAGGCCAGCTCGCCGGCCTCAGTCCGGGTTGCCACTCTCCTGAAGCAGGCATCGGCAAATGCTACGGAGCATGCCACAGAAGACCAGGCCAGCGACCACTCGGCACAGACGACCCCTCACCGCGCCGAGTTCGAGCTGAACATCACCGAAGACCCTCCAACACCCGACCAGCTCCAGACCATCCTGCAATATGTTGGCAAGTCTGCGATTTCAAGCGTCGTAAAGGGTGCTTCGAGCGAGAGCGAGGCGCTGAAAATCTTCAAGCAGAGTGCGGAGGCCTTCCAGCGGCCTGTGGTACGTGCAACTCATCGTGCCTGCCTGCTTCTTCCTCTTGTGACCCCAGCTGACATGAGGCAGACGGTGGATTGGAACAATGGCAAGGCAATCGCCGGAGCGGACGAATCCAAAATACTGAAGGCCCTGGACCAGATCCCCAAGAAATAAGTACGGTGTGGTAGCACTCTTGGCAGCTCCAATGGCAGCTTCTGTACAAAATGAGATTCCCCCTTTCTGGCATTGATCTGTGATACTTGCGCTCTGTTTAATGATCAAGGTTAGAAGTACGAATGTCCAATGCGATGCAAAATAGTCAATCTCACATGGACGACTTCACGGGGAAGTTTCTTGTGCCGCCAGGCGAAGGTCGACGAGGAAGATCTCGAAGGGGCGAGTGCCTTGCGTGAAAGGGTTGAGCTGCAACGATGGAGTCTATCACTCGAGGTCGCGAGGAGGACAGCTTGCTCTGGAAGCCTAACTGCAGCATGCAATTATGTTTTACGGAGACCATGTTCCTGGTGCAGGACGGTGTTCTGTGGCATACTTCTTATTCTGACTCTCCCTGGGTAAGACTGGATGGATAGGCTCGTTGGGTCTGGGACAAAGGTACTATGCCAGGAGAATTGCGCTGTCTCAGTTTCAGAAGGGTGCCCTCGTCCCTAAGACACAGTATGAACAGGGGCCTTTTGTCATCTCCATCTGAAAGGTTACAGCTGCCACAAGGTCGAAGGCGGTTGGCCTAGGTTACCCTCAGGCCCGGCATGAGAAATGTTTGTCGGAACTGCTTCTTACTGAGACAGATTCACCGTCGACATGTGCCCACTGCCATGCGAAACTTCACCGAGTGGCCAAGATCATCCACAGAAATTCTACAGCCCCAACGAAACCACTGCTGCAAGGCACCCATGCGGAAAATTCGTCTCTGTTTAACGCTGCTATAGAGGGCATGTGGAGGTCTGATCAAATCTCACTTCGAAAACAAAATATTTTAGGGCAGTGCTGGCTGTTGTGCCCTGGGTGCGCTTCGGACGAAATTCGACTTGCAGGTTGTTGCCCCCCTCCCCTTTTCTTCAACCTCACGCAGTCACAAAGCTTACACCCACCTTCGTGCCCCATACCACTACCATTTGAGCTTGTTTTGCAAAACAGCACACCTTCCCACGAATCTGACAATCCTCACTCCCTTTCTGTACCGTAAGTCTGTCGTGTTTGCTACATTCCATCCCCTCTCATTAAAGCAATCGCGCTGGTTTTGCGACCACTCCATACTTGACTACTCCTCCCCACACAAAGTCCTCCTTTCAACATGGCTACCGTCATTGCATCCAACTCGCAGAAGTGGATCGCGTCCCAGTTGTCTGCGACCGCTGCGGACGATCGCCCTTCACGAACCGAGTGGTACTATGTACGAGATCGCAATGGTATGATGCTCATCGACCCTGTCGTTGGCTTCTACTTCAACACCCCCAAACGCAAAGTGTCGCTGGTCCACGAATAACGGCGCCCGCCCGCCGCAGCTACTCACCAAAGGCGTGCCACTGCCGGGTCGGAATCTGGTCCTTTGGAACGACGAGAGACTCGAGTCTGAAGCAGCTCGCATTCGCGAGAAGCACTGGGACGAAATGAAGACACTGGTCGCGCCCCAGCGATTCGAAGACCTCTACGAGTATTTCGACAGTGCAACCTTGTACATTTCTGGCGTCGTCAACTTGTGGAATCTCATCAACCTCCTCGCGAATGACGCGCGCCACAACTGGCGTGAGGTTGAGAAGCAGGTCGCAACCGAGTGCAACAACTGGGTCTTGGACTGGCTCGAGGCCTTGCCTGGTTCCGCATTCAACCGCGAGTCTCTCGTCAAGTGGAACCAGAAGAGCGACATCCTCACGGCGGTCACCAGCCAGTTTGATTGGGAGAACGACCTCAAGGCTCTCGACCTTGTTGGCCAGAACTTCCTGCGCGAGTGTTTCTTATACCACTTTGAGCGTCTCACTGGCAAGAAGCCCAACGTTGCGCGCTTCTACACTCACGCCGCAGAGAGCAAGCCCATGTCGGCTCGGAAACCAATGGCGGCAGCGGCTGGTACTACTGCCAATGCCTCAACCAGTGAGTTCCTCCCTTCTTTTTCGGCGCAGGCTTGTCAATCTAACAAGTGAAGGTCCTACTGACGTTCCCCTTCCACCGTCGCCCATTCAGACTCTCTCTACCATCCCCGAGGAGAGCGCTGCCATAAAGACTGCTACGAAGCCTCAAGGCCTTACAATTATTACGGATTTAGCCCCCCAGCTTCCCCTTCAGACGGTGTCTGCACCCGCGACTGCGGTTCCACGCATCACAGTCGAGCCGTCGCCCGTCAAGGAAGCTGAGGATGTTTCCGAGAACAACGGCCGCAAAGACAAGATCGAAGACGACTTCCTGACCAACCAAGATTTGGCCGATCGTGTTCAGATCACGGCGCGACAACTTTCATCCCAATCGACGCCTGGAGAGAGGCAAGATTCCATACTCAACCCTTTCACGAACAACGTTCCGCCTCGTGCGGTGTCCGCCACGGAGACAGCTGGGGTTTCGCAGTCCGCACATCGACTGCAACATACGTTCCCAGAGAAATCTGGCACGATGCCTCGCAACATGTTCGGAAACAAGGCGCCTTTTCGGGGGCCGCCAAGGTCTCCCCAAGGATATGGTCCCTATCGCCAGCAGATTCCAGCCAACATGCTCGCTTTCTCTGGGGAGCGGTCATTCCTGCAGCAGAGAGCCCCGATCGGGCCCTCGCAACAGCAGCACATGATGCAGGTTTTCGGTCCGCCCAATAACGGCATGCAGCCACCGCCTGCAGGCTTCATCCCGCCAACTTCAACCCAAGGCGTGCCCTCAAACCCGGATGGTTTCCCTCCCCCAGCGAAGGGTCTTCAAATGGATGGTGCTATGGAACCAATGCTAGGCCTGCCCGCTATGGATTTTCAGAACCAGATGCCAGTGCGTCCGCCTTACATGGACCGGCCTCAATTGAGTCATTCTCAGGCACCCCCCATGAGTACGCCACCTCAGTACATGGGCCAGCAAAATGTCGATGTTCCCGTGTATCGGCCCAATGGGTACATCCCTCATCCCCAGAAGCAGCTTGTTCGTGATAAGGGAAACAAGAAGAGGCGTCCTAACGACCGTCGCGACAGCGTCAACTCCAACGGTTCGCGCAGCAAGGTCCGCGATGATCCAATTCATGGGCCTGTCTACTCCTTGAAGTCACGCAAGGACAGCAATACGCCGACCGGACCACAGTCATCGAACTCGAACGGCTGTCTGGCCATTGATCCGACGCCCCCGGCATCTAACCCCAATCCTGAATGCAAGAACAACCGACATGGCGAGAAAACCAGGAAAGTCCCTTACGATTTCGTCGATTGCCCGTGCTACCAATGTTTGAGATCATCCAGGAGCCTGTTTGTCAAGCACGACAAACTTCCTGCGGACAGGGTCCAGGCCGCCCTCATGAATTACATGAGTGAATGGGGAGCTGTGAGAGTGGTCGTGCATTGCGATGGACCCGGATCTCTTGTGGTGTAAGTTTTCAGAGTTGATTCGCAGAGCCGGCGATGCACGAAGGAGGGGGTGCTAAAGAATATTTTGCTCACAGGTTCAACTCCGATCGCGATGCCGTTCGGGCTATGCAAGACCTCTGCAGCAGGCCAAACAAGGGAAGAAATATCCCCGGCTTGGGCCAGGTCACCAGCCTTTGGTATGCATGGTACTCAAAACACTATACGCCTCCTCACGAGAACCCAACTGGTCTTCCTCGGGGTCTTTGGGAGGCCAAGGGCCTACGTCGCCGCTCGAGCTCAACTCTGAGCCGTGATTCAAACCCATATCGAAACCAGCAGCCGAACAACATCCACTTCGACACTCCTAATTTTGCCAACTTAGGTCACTGTCAACAACAGCCTCCTGTTTTCTGGGCTGGTGAGGCAAGCGGCCCATTCTTCCCCAATATGGTGCCTGTTCCCCAGCAACCGACGCAACGTGGAATATGGGAGCCCGATAGTGCGGATCAGAACCGGAAGCCCAGCAAGACGGAGTCTAGACCCAAGAACGGGTTGGAGTACCAGCCCAAGACATATCCCAAGAGGCCTGATGGTGTCACGGCGTTGAAGGAAGACTGGAGATCCAAGCCGCCCGCAGAAGAGGTCATTGAAGACATCTCAAGTGACGAGGCCGCCGCCGCCGACAGTTTGAGCAACGTCTCGTCTCAGGGTGCTAGGGGCATCAAGGTCTGCCTGCCGAATGAGACTGGATCTTCGCGCTCACGGAGCGTTTCGCCCCATGTCGGGGACGTTCCCAGTGAGAGGCAGGTCTGCAATGACTCACCAGAACCGAGTGAATGTGCCAGCCAAGAGGGTGGACAGACTCAACGTGATGCAGTTCAGGATTCGGACGCAGAAGCTGTTGCCAAAGATGATGGTCCGGTCTCGTCATGCTACAGAAAGGAAACCGCACACCTTGCTGTGCCGGGGGAGGAATTCCAGCCTCCCGTCATTGCCGGACAAGCACAGCCCATGGAAAAGCATATCAAGAAGGGCCCCACCTCCTACAGCAAGGTCAGTTCCGAGCTGACTGAGGCGACTGAGAACTTCGACATCAATACAGTGATTCGACACAAGTCTCCCCGAAGCCCACTCCCAAAGGGAATGGATGGACACCCCAGAGCAGGAGCCATCCAACCTGCAGGATCGATTCGGTGCTCTGAGTGGAGCACTTCAGATGGAAGCTCTTGGACAACAATTCGAAGCGCTCGTTGCAGAAGGAACGAGTGTTGAAGTGGCACCTGAGTCTCCCAAGGCCGAGGAAGCGCCCCAGAAGTACAAGGCAAAGAAACAATGGTACAAGGGCGGAAAGGCCAAGAAGACCAAGTCGAAGGCCAGTAACAACATCTCTACCTCCACATCTTCTTCAATGACTCCCGTTGAGGCTCATTCCCGTGGAGCGTCTCAAGCTTCCAACAACCGCCCCGTATCACGAACTTCGAATAGTCGCCCTGAGTCCGCCGCTGGTATGACAACCCAATCGCCCACACGTTCGCAGCCTGCGGCAAAGAAGAAGAACAACAAGTCGCAAAGGAAGCGCAAGCAACCATCCACTGCGGAAGCATCTGCAGCTCCGGCGGGAAAGACGAAGAGCGCGGGACCTGAGGATCAGGTCCGGGCGGTCTCTGTCAAGGAGTCCCCAACGAAGAAGCCAAAGACTCAACACCCTGGACCCGCAACCGAGACCCAGGGGCAGGCGGAACCCGAGCCAATCGAGTCGGCGGATAGTATTCAGAGCAAGGCTGTCGTCAACAAGCAGGATGACTCGAAGGAATCCAGCTCTCAAATCGACGCGGGCGGCTCAGTGTGCATGGAGAAGGACCGATCGCCACAAAAGCCTCTACAGAAGAGCGACTGCAGTGATGAGCAAAACTCACTCCAGAAACAGGCGCCAACGGACCTGAAGGCCGTCTTCGAGATACCCGCTGGCAAGGATCACAACAACTGCTCACCCGAGGCGAACCTCTTCCCCAACCAGAAGTTCACCATCGACAAGGTGAAGAGGGACTCGGCGATGGCTCCGCCCACGATGAAGGAGCCAGACGCCCGTCACAGGCAACCAAGCGCCATGCATTTTACCACCAAAGACGCACGCATCGCCCTGCCCTTGCTGCCCCCCAACTCGAAGCCAACCGGCTGGGGTTCTGTTGCTTCAAGAGGGCCACGCCCCAAGAGCGACGATCCATTCACGACTGTGAAGGGCGAAGCGCAGCCGGAGGGCTGGTTGAGAGACAAGGCAGTCAAGACTCCGCAAAAGCCTAGCAGCGAACCAGCCTCGCACCAGACTTCCCCCACTCCCTCGCCAAGGAAGAAGGCAGACCACCAGGGTGGCAGGAGCAAGCTGAACGCCGCGGCCAAGTCCTTCGAACCCTCGTCTATCCCGCCATCTCCGACTGCGAGCGTTGTCTCAGTCCTCTCTGCCACAGCCATCCCGTTCCACACGAAGAAGCCCTCTCTCCCAGGCCAGAAGGGACCTGTCGAGCAGCGCCTCGTCACGCCGGCAGAGCAGGTCACCGACCCCACAACTGTGACTCAGCCTGGTCCTCCCACCAAGGAGAAGAAGCGAACCGGCCCTGCCCCCGATCGCAGTGGCGGTGGCGGCCAGAAGGAGCGTGCGAAGTCATCTGACGCAGCATCGGCGGCCCCGGCGAGCACAAAGAAGACGGCAGCACAGGCTGCGTCGGCCGTGAGCATTGCGTCGAAACTGGTGGACGAGGAGGAGTTCCCGACGCTCGCGGCGGCGGCGGCGGTGCCCCAGAGACGAGCCTCGTGGGCCGTCAAGGCCTCTGTTCCAGCTGCAGGCGCGGCTTCGAAGACGGTCACCGCTGTTACACCTAAGACTATAGTCGCCCCGAGGGCCCCGGTCACATCGCCCAACAACAACAGGCTGGCGCAGCGAGGCGACGCACCGGCGCAGGCGGCTGACAAACAGGGTGTGGGCGTGGGCGAGAAGGCCAAGACGGGCGAGGACCAGTGGACGACTGTGGGATCTGGCAAGAAGGCCGGCGGGAAGAAGAACGGCAGCGGCAACAACAACCGCTCTACCTCTGGCAAGTCCGGTGGCGGCGCCACAGGACAGGGCGGGAGATCCGGTGGACAGGGAACGCGTGGTGGAAAGGCTCCTGTTGGTGAGGAGCGGAAGGGAGGTTGAAGTGGTTCGAGAAGGAGGAGAGAGGAAGAGGAGAGCAGAAGGTTCCGGGAAGGCAACGATGAGAACAAAATCGGCAGTCAGTGGCTCGGGTGAGTCACTGAGGGCATCCTACGTCCTGAGGGAGGACGCAACTTGGACACGAGAACGGAGGTGATGTCTAGAAGGGCTTGCGGTGGATACGCAGGTCAATGAAGTTATGGGTTGAGGAACGAGGAGCATGAGAAAGGAGCAAAAAAGGGTGTGGCCTCATGGCCTTGGATCGCCAGGCGATCAGCATGTCAGGATAAATGTGTAGGATATCACCGTCAGAGATGAGCAGAGACAATTGAAGCTCGTCCGTCTAACTGTGTCGTGTCTCATGCTTGACCGTTGGATAGTGACCGGCGAATTGCCCACGAAATTGGCGGGTTTGGGACCATAGGCATGTCATAGGAGACCGAAACGGGGCATCGTCAAGTGCCTCTGGGGATAGATATCCCACTTAGTAGCCAACATACCTTCATCCGCCCAAGCCTCGCTTTCTTCCGACAATCTGTTCATGATATGTCTTATTCACAGCTCTTTTGGATTGGGTTATACACGCCGACCTTTTGTCTACCCGCGACAGCCGTGGCGCGTCTTAGCCCCCGTCTGCCTCGACTCCGGCCTGCGCCTGCTGCTATATCCATCCGACCGGCCGCCCGAACGCTATGACTCGTTCCTGACCAGCGTCGTGACGGCATCCTCGATTTGCTTGTCGTTCAAACCTGCAGCTTCACGGTCAGCCCATCTGCCCGTACGCACCGCGCACCACGCGCCTTGCCGCCCGGTTCAGGGTTCCGTAGGTAGAAGCCCTCTGGCTCCTCTGTAAGGGGTGACGTACCTTCTAATGACTGGCTCTTCTCCTGTCCGAACTCGTACCTGGCGTACACCTTGGGCGAGGTGCCCTGAGCCTCGCGCAGCATGATGGGGATCGAGGGGTTGTGCTTCTTCATGGTCGGGTAGGATTTCGTGAGGAACGCCCTGGGGGATCCGTCGTGTTAGCCTCAACTCTCTCTCGACATTCCCATGCACCCATGTGTAGGCCACCTCAGCCAGGCCTGGCTGTGTCGTGGGCGGCGAGCATCTGGTCCCAATTGACCAACCACGAGGCGCCCGAATCGGCTTGCTTACCTGGTGGCTGCGCTCTGCTCCGAGGTCTGGCAGAACAGGAAGCGGACCTCCTTGAGGGACCGCGTGAATGCGTATCTGGTTGCCATGTTTTGTGGTCGGCCCTCTCTGTGTTTCCTTCCCAGGGGTGCAGTGTGCGGTGGTCAATTGTTGGATTGGGGGGCGGCGGGCGAGCTTTGAGAAATGCAGGCGAGTGACGAGTGTCGTTGGACGGGTTGCAGGTGGACTTGGGGAGCTGCATAACCCCTGCACAAGGCTGCACCGAGGAGCCTCCCCGTAACCTACCAGGTACAGAGGTACATGCTGCCCACCTAGGTACGTGAGGCGTGCTCTGGGCGCAACGGCAGGTGGGACGGGGCGTCACATTTTCTTATCTCCGGCACGCCAAAGCTCCTCCCCCAACTTTTTTCCGACCCTACGGTTGACCCCCAACGCTCCTTAGATCGGACCCCGATTTGATCTGACTTCGCCTGGATTGGCACCGCGAGAAACGAGAGCCACACAAGACCCGACAAGCATCCAAGCCAGGACAATCCCCAACTCTCCACTCCGGCCAGACCCGCCTCGCTCGCCGTCCAGGAATCTCTGCTCTCGAGCATCTCCTCTGTCCCGTCAATCCATCCATTGATCCCGCAACATACACAGAGAGAGTGAGAGCAGCAGCGACACAGCCATGTCTTCCTCAGCCGCCGCCTTCACCCGGGCTTCCCGCCCGCTCTTCTCCTCCGCGTCCGCCGCAGCCCAGACCCGACAGGCCTTCTCGCGCGCCTCGGGCTTCCAACAGGCCTTCCGCAGCCAGCAGCGACAACAATGGGGCCGCAGGTGGCAGTCCACCGCGAGCGCTGAGCAGCAGGCCGCCCAGCAGGTCGGCTGGTTCAAGCGCATGTGGGACAGCCCCATCGGCTTCAAGACGGTGCACTTCTGGGCGCCAGTCATGAAGGTACGTACAAAGAATAGACCGAGACCAAGCCCCAATCCCCTCGCCTCTCACTAACGCTTCTTCTCCCATCACCAGTGGGCCCTCGTCCTCGCCGGCGTCGCCGACTTCGGTCGCCCGGCCGAGAAGCTCTCGCTGCAGCAGAACGGCGCCCTGACGGCCACGGGCCTCATCTGGACGCGCTGGTGCCTCATCATCAAGCCCAAGAACTACCTGCTCGCCGCCGTCAACTTCTTCCTCGGCGTCGTCGGCGTCGTCCAGGTCACCCGCATCATGCTCTGGCGCAGCAGCCAGAAGGACAACCCGACCGTCGCCGAGGCTGTCGGCGAGGTCAAGGACGAGGCCAAGGAGGCTGTTAAGAGCGCTTAGGAGGGGCGCCAAGGCTATGGTGGTGGTGGCGGTAGGCAAAGGGGGGGAGGACGCAGTGATGATGATGCACAGGACGGCCCGCTGTTCGATGTAGCGCGCGGCCCGTGGTGGGTGGGCAGGTGACGTGACTGGCGGGATTCGGGGGACGTTCCCGACGCGGAGTCGGAGACCTTTACAAAACTTTTGTCAACGAGGGCTAGAGGATAGATGGAGGCCAAGCCTCTGTTCTTTTTGGTCCAGGGTCCTGTCAGATGGCGGGCACGGTGTGGATATTGCATCGGATACTCCCAAGAGCGGCGCGATGCGACGACCTGGATATACAATTAGCAAGTATGGAACTGGAATGTGGTTCGTACAACGTCTCCATCTGCCGGTGTTATGGTACACGGAGTCTACTGTACTTGTGGCGGCATGGGCCACAAACCAACTGGAGGACCACCTTTTGTCACGGTCAGAAGACGAAATGTCTTCCCGCGCTGTAGATGATATTGACTGGCTTAGACTCAGCCCGTACACTGTCACACACACTTGTGAGTTACTCCATGCAAACTGCTCTCCAGGGGGACGATCTCCTATTCCGCAAGCCTCCCGTGCCACGCCCATCGTGTCATAGCCAACACGACTACGTAACTTCACGCTGGCCGTCGCAGGCTACTTTTAGCATAGTATTTGCATTTCCAAAGATTATCAACTAGACTACTACGAGTAGGCAGGTGGGTATCCCGGGCAGCGCGCTCTTTCAACGATCCCTCTCAAGTCTGTGTCTTAATGGTTTGATCCGCAAGATGCCAGTCCTGCCTGCTTTTCTTTCTCCTTTCGCCAATTGAATCAATTCAAGACCAGACCCAGACGCCTTGTGCAGGTCCCCCTCCCGGAAATGCAAGCCAATCCGATGCAATTAGAAAATTGGAAAGAGAAAATAGAACGCCTCTGTGTCTAGCACAAGGCACCAAAGAAACATTTCGCTCGTGCTTTCGTATTACGGCGTGTCAATTGGCCATTGTGCTTACCGATCGGTACCGAGCACGCCATCACGAGCTTCCTCCCCTGGTGTCCTCCCCAGGCCGGGGAGTGGACGATCGACAGGGCGCCGGTGCTTTAGGTGTCGAGAGAGGCGTCTGATGTGGCGGCGGAATCGGAGGCGGAGAGCTACGTTGGTTGCTCATGCGCTCCATCTCGGCTATCTGCGTCGGTAGCTCGTAGCTGAAGCTTCTCACCGAAGAAAGCATCATCGGCCGGCTGAGGCTTCTTTGTAGACTCTGGCTCCTTTGCAATTCCTCCAGGGCTTGATATCTTTCCCTCACGACATTCCCACGGCTCTGTGATTGCTCCGAAGTCATTCGTAGTGTGGTCGACAACCCCTTCGTCACAGCCCTAGTGACCACTGGCGCGCCATCTGCCGCCCGGATGGGAGGCAAAGGTGTGGGTGTGGCGGGCCGTGTTTGAAGACCCAGCCCTGGTGTCCTCCTACCCATTGCCACGTTCGCGGGCCCAGGCAAGCCTCGATAGGCAGTCACAATCATGCCGCCAGCTTCCGCATCTCGTGCTGCCGGCAATGCAGGTTCGAGCCCAGCAGGTACAGAGAGATCAGGTGCAACCGTGACGCCCTACATCACGCTGCACTCGCCCTCGTTCTGCTGGCCGATCTTGCTACGTGTGATGCGTTCTCGTTGGCGCGGGCCGTTCTTACCTGACCGCTTCAGCTCTTCGAGGCGCTCACGGGCCTTCGGGAAATCCTGGGCTATAGTGTATGTCAGCCATCACACACGGTTCTATGGCAAGTTTGAAAAGGGAGAGGAGAAACTTACCGGCTGCTCTCCAGTACCATCGCTTCGCATCCTCCATGTTTGCAGGAACGCCGATGCCCATCTCAGTGAAGTATCCCATGGCATATTCCGCCTTGGCAAGACCAGCCATGGCGGCTTTGCGCGCCCACAGGTACGCCTCGGTATCATTCTGGCCGAGCACGTTGTCGCTGCCCGTCAGGTACCAACCAGAAAGCGCAAGCTCAGACTGGTGCTCGCCCTGTTCCGCCGCTTTGGAATACCACATGATCGACAGCCTCGGATCGATGGGACAGCCCAGAAGCCCGTACTCATACGCGCATCCCAGACGGTACTGACTGAACTTGTATCCCAGATCCGCAGCCTGCTTAAACAGCCTGAAAGCGTACGGCTCGTCACGCAGGATGACGTCGTTCGGTCCAGCAGACTCGTACAACAACCCAAGCTCGTGCAGCGCGTGTGGATTTTCGCTGTCCGCGCTTTCTGCTGCCCGCTTCAACCAGCCAATGGACTCACGAGGATTCCTCTGCTGTCCCAACAGCCCCTTGAGCAGTATCATGCCCACCTTGTACATTGCTGGGGTGTCGCCGAGCATGGCGGCACGTTTATACCACTGGATAGCCTTTAGCGGGTCTTTACGTGTACCACCGCCCTCTTCGTTGCCAATTTCACAGCACACGGCCGTGCGGTAGGCGGCTGCCGCATGGCCGAGTTTTGCTGCAGACTGGTACATCGTAAAGGCCTCCTTGTTGTCAGGCTCCGAGCCAAATAGCCCCTTTCCGAGTCCATCGGCCAGTGTGAACATGGCATCGGAGTTGCCAGCATTCGACAACTTCTTCAAGATCTTCTGCGCATCCAGAACGTAACGTTCGCGGGCTCGTTGGCGCGACTTGGGATCCGCCACGTTGGGCACAAGAACATCGGCAGCTTGGATCAGTCTCTTAGCCAGACGCAGTGCTGTCGCTTGGTCTTGTGGGTTCACTTTGACGGTGTTCCTTAGACGCTCCAGCTCTTCGGTCGTCACGGGGGCCTCTGCCTGTGGTGCAGGGCGGGGTGCGCCACCGCCCTGCATTGCGGTAGGGGCGGGGGCAGGGGCAGGCACCGGAGTGGGAGTGCCGCCGTAGTTGCGGACCGGTAGTGGCTTGTTGTTGACCAGAGAACCCTGCATATGACCTGCCCTCACCGGTTGCGGGTGACTCGGCAAGGCGTCTGGGTTGGCATTTGGCGGTGTCTGTTGGTGGCCTGGGCGGATCGGCATAGGATTGCTGGGAAGTCCGAATCCACCCTGAGGAGGACTTGGGCCGTTCGCCCTTGCACCGTAGCCACCTTGACCTCCATTTGGAGGCATTGGAGGCACGTCGGGCGCCATCTCGAATACTGCCTGCTGTGGCTGGCGCAGATCAGGCTGGGATTTCGCAGTGTTGAGCCCAGGCATCCGGCCGGGCCCTCTTTGGGGCTCTGGGGCGCCGGACTGCATGGACAGATCCAAAGAGTTGCGGCCCCGAGGAGCTGCATCAAAGTTGGGCATGTCGGGTTCAGGCGGCTGTTGCTGATAGCCATTCGCTCCTTGGTCGTCATAGTACTCGTTGTAGTAATCGTCGTATCCGTATCCTTGATCCGGACCATAATCATAGCCCTGGCCACCATAGCCTGCTCCTGGTTGATTTGGCGGGGGCATCCGCTGGGGTGGTGGGCGATGTCCCTGCGCGGTTGAGGGTCGCGGCCCGGGCATCCCCCGGCCAGATGGACCGTAGGGCGCCGAGTCTGACCGATGCGGCGGTGGTGCCATCTCCTGCATGCCTCCTATATTCGATGGCATCGTCATCGTCCTCGAGGGTGGCCCGAAGCCTGGCTCGGGGTAGTCGCCATAACCTCCTCGACCGGGCGGTGGTCCTCGACGTTGCTCTGGAAAGCCCTGCGGCGGGTAGTTGCGCGGTGGAGGGGGCCCTCGCTGGGAGTCCATGGACGGTCGAGGACCGTAGTCGTCAATGGAGGCACCTCGGGTTGGGGCCCTGCCTTTCGGGACTTTTTTCTTGTTGTCAATATCCAGAGCGCCCATTTGGCTGAGAATTTGTTGTTCCTTGTCCAGGTTTGTCTTACGATTCTGGCCTGGGAATGTTGGGAATGGGCTATCGCCAAATCCTGGCTCTCCTGGGGATATTTGAGGGGGTAAGATGGGCGGTCTTGAGCGGTTCACTTGACCGTAGTTAGACGTTACCGCCGACAGAAAGAAAATGCAAAGAACACTGTTGCTACTTACTCGTAGGATCCGAATTAGGAGCTCCAACATGGGGAGGCCGTCCTCGACCGGGCGCACCGTTGGGAGGGTATCCTCGGCCGGGTGGAGGTCTCATCATGGGACCGCCGCGGCCTCCATTCATAGGCGGTCCTCTCGACGGACCGCCAGGGCCTGGTCCGTAGGGATCCCGCGGGGGCGGGCCTCGCGGGGCAAAGTTCCTGTCGTCGTATTGTTGTCCATAGCCCTGATCATAGTACTCGTCGTATCCCTGACCGTACTCATCCTGGTACTGGTCGTACTGTTGGTCGTACTGTTGTGGCCCCGGCGCAGGAGTGTACTGGCGCTGGGGTGGCGGCCGTGGTGCTCCTGGGCCGTTGAAGGGACGCGGGGCTGGGTACCCTCCGTTATAAGCCATTTGTGCGTCTAGTTGTTTCTTTGCTGCTCTCGTGAGCTCGCTGTCCACCGTCGTGTCGGTTGCAGGAGGGCTGCACCTGACTTTAGTCGATCGGACCCTCGTTCCTTGTCCGATTCGACGTGTGATGCTTTAGAAAAGTAGCAGCTGTATTACTTCCATGAGACGCGGTGCTAGTCTGGAAACAAGAGGGCACGTCCAACGGCGGTGGTGAACGGAAGAGACAGACTGGGTGCGGTGCTCTTGCTCGTGGCAGTACTGCGCGCGGCTGTCGTCGCCTGCGGGTGGCTCCTCTTCCTCGCGGCTTCGGTGGTGATTCGGTAGCTTCGGGAATAGGACGACGGACTGCCTTGGAGCACAAGTCTCAGACTGTTGTGGGCCAGGCTGAAGCTGTCTGGTGTGACTGGTGGTCTCCTGTGACGAGCGGGAGGGTTGCGCTGTGCCCGAGTCGAAAATCAAGCCTGTCTCTGTCAAGGACTGAAAGAATGCTCCGTGCGATGCGATGCGCTGCGCTGAGCAGCGATGCGATTGCGGTCGGTCAAAGGAGTGAGTGGTTGGAGCAGTGTGGAGATGGACGTCCCACTTCGGCGAACAGACAAAGAATAAGGAGTATTGTTGGGGAAGTGAAGAGAGAAAGGAAAAAGATGATAAAACAAAAGCTTGGAATTAAGAGAATGGACCGGGTATCCAGTCGTCCAAAATGCGTACTGTACTGTCAGGAGGCGACATGGAGGTGGAAAGGATGAATGGACGGGTGGTGGTGGAGTCTGGAATGGGGCAGTTGCAAGTTGCAGTTGCAGGTTTGGGGGAGGGGGCTTGTGGCAGGGCATGCGGGCAGGCCAGGGCACCTGGTAGCAAGCTACCTAGCTTGGGTAATGGGCTAGGACCACTCTGCAGATGCGGGTGGCCTCCAAAACTGGGGAAACCTAAAAGCACGTACCGTTCTCTGAGTCTTGTCGGCACCATGTGTTTTGGTCCGGCTGAGGGGCAGCCCGCTGAGAGACGCCTCGACAGGCTGGCAGGCTGGCTGTTGGGTTGGGTTGGGTTCGTTGGGTGGCTTTGCACAGAGATCTATCTCATCTAATTATCTGCGGTATCATCGATGAGACTGCAGGGGACGGCACAAATTACATGTCATAGCTAAGCTGTAGTATGGGCTCAGGCATCACAGTCACGGGCGGAGGCAGCCTTGCCCATGACCCAAGGTGAGGGTGTTATTCTGAGCGTGCGGGTGCAGTCCTGTGTTTCCGTATCATCATCATCACTCGTACAGAACAGTACCGTCGACAGTACAGTACACGTACATTGGGGGCGCTAAGAATAAGATCAATGTTACACTGGTGCTGCTTGTTGTCGCCGTACATACACAAGCCTTCAGTATTCGCCGCCGCCGATACACACCCTGGGTACTTACTACCCAGCTGTGTAGACGACACTACTGCAGGCACGGCAACTTCCCGAGGACCGGGTGGTGATCTGATGCTGCACCAGAAAGATCTTTACCACCACACACACCCACCTCGCCCTCCCACCCCCTTCTACCCCCTTCTACCCCCACCAAGCCGATCCTCCCGTCGTTCTTCAACACCATCCACCGACTAACCAATACGTTCTTCAACTTCTATGTGCTATACATGAGGGACTGCAGTTACTCTTTTGACAAAATAGATCCAGTCCCATTAACCAGAAAAGAGCAGGGGCGTTCATGCCCTCTGGAAATGCCGCGAGTCCGACAGCAAGCAGCACAGCTCAGCACCCCACAGACTCATCCAAGCGCATTGATGAAGTGTCTCGAATTTCCACGCGTTGTCTCCCCCAGTCACGAACTGATCGCCCTCAGACGAGACTTGGCAAAACCCTCCTCGTCTCTTCTTTTCTGACTGCCGAACTCTCTTTTCAGCTGCCTGTGACAGTCTGCCTCGACAAGCCAGGACCTTTTGCGCCTCAAATCATCTCCGCCTGCCTAACGCATTGCACACGCTCTCCACACGCAATATGTCGGCTTAAAGCGACATTTCTCCCCAGGCCCTGGGGCGGCCCTGGGGCAGCCCTGGCATCCCGCAATGCCGAGACCGTGATTGGAGACTTGCCTGTCGCCAGCACAAGGTTGTCCCTCACAGACCTCCCCTTCTTCATGCCCACCAGCAATCCTCCAGCTTCATTGCTTTCTACGCTGCGTATTGGAACGGATGGGGCTGTTTTAAGAGGCCTGTCAAGCCATCGCCGCCAACTGCTCATCGTACGGTATGCAGCGGTCAACAACCCCCAAGTGTCATCCTGTCCTCAGCAATGCTTCATCCTTCTCCCCCGTGTCTTCGCTCCTCCGCGTCAGAGCCTCCCTACGCGGCTCGAAACACGTGGGCTGACTCAGGCGTGAGACTTAACGGTCCGCTGCGCTGGAGGCTTGTCCTCATCCCATTCCAGAGACATTAGAATACAGGCCGAGCATGATCTACGAACAGGGCATCTCGGTAACCTTCCTTGAGACTCTCCCGTAAAGCTTTCCCTTGCCCTTGAATCTCTGTCTGGGCTCCCGACGCTGAAGGGTGTGTTTGGGAGATCCCTGCCCCATGACACCGGTTTGATGAGGCTCTGTCCCGGCGCAATATCTTCCCGGCAGCGTGCAATATACATGACCAGGTTACGCGGGAGCAAGCCTCACCAGCCAAGCCACGCAGCCCTAACCAGGAACTGCCCTCGTAGCAACCAAACTCTTCTCAGGTAATCACCAAGTAAACCTTCACGAACCCAGCACTGGTCATTGTGGTGATACAATAACCAGGGATGGAGTCCTTCATGACAGCCTCAGAACATTAGATATCACGCACAGTTCGATGGTGTATTACAAATCTGTTACCCGACAGGAACCCTCGTAGGCCTACAGTTTCAGGATCTCAGCCCTGAGGAAAATCTCATCGGGCTTGGCCATTTCATCCCGCCAGCACCATCGGGCAATGAAGTATCCTGATTCACCAACCTGCAGGACTTGGCGAGAGGGCTCGCTGGCCTGGCCCCAGCTCCTCGACAAACCATACAAACATCGAAGCTAAATGGTTTTCAAAACAAATTCCACAATTAAATGCTCCTCGAGGGAAACACAATGCGGCTAAGCCTGCGCGTCTGGCTCAGATAGATTGCCCTGTCCGACCACTCACGACCGCGATTGCTCCCTGTGGCTTTGCATCGTCCCTGACGCTCCTCGACAACCTACCGTACAACCTGGGGGCTTTGCTTGCCTGTTTACAGGCGGTGTAGGGACCCAAGGTTGCATCGAACTGCTCAACTTCAGACGCAATAACAAATGGAAACGGGCTTCCGGCCCGTGGGACTGGGAGCGAACCCAATACCAGGGCGCGGTTTTTTGCACTGCCTCAGTGATGGCCATGTTCGTGGGGAACCTCGACAACAAAGAGGGAGGCCGCATTGCATATTTGGGGGCGAGATGTTTGGTACTCTGGTACTCTACCTAGGGAGGCAGCCATAGGGCAAGAGTGATTCGCCAGAGCGCACACGTGCTCAGTTCACGAGCAAATCCCCCCCTGGCGTCCGTCCCATCTTCACTCGAGCAGGTAGTAAGCATGCATACTTCACCTGTATCATGGTCGAGACTGGAGATGCAGCGTCGACTTTGGTTGAACGTCAGGGGGTGGGCCCCTAGCCAGACGGCCCGTCCAATGAGTGAGCTCCCGTCTCCCGCTGACAGCCCGGGCGGCAATTCTGTCTAGCTGCCGCCGTTTTCTGCAGTGAACCAGCAGCCATGCGCCAGTGTCAACGACGTCACGACGCCCGAATTTGAGTAGACAGGGCTGCTTTGAACTGAAACTCATCCTGTGGTTTGATACATTTCACTCACTCATTGGATCGTTCGTGCCACACTCCACCACTACCAACCATGTCGAAGAAACCAACAAATTGGGGGATGTGGGCAAAGATGATCCTGGGGTGAGTCTTGTTTTTCCAGAAAACCACTGGACGCGCTTGTGTCCCAACAGCCAGCCAGCCAGCCAGTCGACTGACCGATCTCTGCAGCGGCGGCGCAATTATCGTGGGCGGGCCAGCGCTCACATACTGGGTCTCCCCAACAGAGGAGGAGCTCTTCAAGAAGTACAACCCTGACCTGCAGAAGAAGAGCCTCGCCAACAGGGCCGAGCGGCAGAGGGAGTTTGACGACTTTGTGGGCAAGCTGAAGGAGTACTCCAAGAGCGATAAGCCAAGTATGTCTACCTCATCTTGGCGATATATCAATGCTCTGAGCCAGGGAGACGAAGAGAGGCAAAGTAGCTTGTGCTAACAAACTGCAGTATGGGTCGTGCAGGCTGAGGCAGCGGAGCAAGAAAAGAAGATGCGGCGGCTGCAGGTGAGGAAGTCCGCCGAGGAGGAGCGGTTACGGCGCGAGGCATTGAGGAAGGAGGCCGGTCTGCCGGCGCAGAAATGAGGCGTCTTTGTACGATTGTATTACTATGGCATCAGCTGGCATCTGGCGGATTTTTTCACACGGCGTCAGGGAGCATTGGGATCGGGTCATGAGGACAGGAAAAGGAGGCACTGATATATGTTGGATCTTCTCGAATTCGGGTTCGTCCTCACAGGTGCTGCCTCAGGTCTTGGTCGGTCCAGGACATCATTCTATTCCAGGGGGGCGGGGACTGGGTTCAGTTCGACGTACAAGCGTCACATATTTCTTATCCTGTGAGCCGGCTGTATGAGGTTTGCAGTGGGACTGTCAGCAGCGAGGCTCAGGCATGAGGTTGTGTGCATCAATACCGCCTAATGCGGTTTCTCTACATGGAAGAGATTCTCCTCACTTCTCATATACCCGCTACTTCGCCTGTCCCTCATTTCGGTGTGTCAAGTCAGGATTGCCATACGAGCGAAATATCCTAAAGTCAATCAGTCTCATCAATCGTATGAGCACAAAGTGACCGAAGTGGTCCGTGCTCCTCGCTTCACGCCTGCCAGTCGAAGCTAGAACCTCCTCTTCTGTCCGACTGACTGACTGTCTTGGAGGGGCCGGATGCAGGCCGGATCACGTGGACTTTCCGGGGGTCGCAAGCAAAAATTACACTGCGTACCACACAACCCAACCACGCACCTCACCAACCTCCCTGCGGCCATCACGTCGACGAGCACGAGCGAATTGTCAAAAGTGAGTACGCTTGAATTTTGGGCCATGTCTTGACGGTGCGATTTCATCGGCGACGGGAAAGTACAGGGCGGGATTTGGGAGGGCCTGAGGGCGCAGGACCAAAAAATTATGGAGGCTCTGGGCAGGGCGAGACTGCAGGCACAAGAGCTTGGGTTGGGGTCATTTCTTTGCGACAGCTCGGGCTGACACGAGGCTACACACAGTCAGGCGAACCTCCCTGATCTCCATCTCCAACCCTCGAAACCCGATCACACCCCGCCTCTTCCTCTCACACACACCCCCTCGCAAAGATGGCCGACGTCCAGGAGCGCCTCAAGAAGCTCGGTGCTTCCGCCCGTATTGGTGGGAAGGGTACCCCGCGCCGGAAGATGAAGCGGGCGCCCCAGCGGTCCGCCACCGACGACAAGAAGCTCCAGCAGGCCCTCAAGAAGCTCAACGTCCAGCCCATCCAGGCCATTGAGGAGGTCAACATGTTCAAGAGCGACGGAAACGTCATCCACTTCGCCGCACCAAAGGGTATGTGACACGGACCCACACGCTTCCTTCCTTTCCTCCCTCACGGCTCGAGGCTGGCCCAGCTCGAGACTGCCCCGAGCCAACAGTTCGGGAGGGCAGGGCATAGGCCATTGGCCAATACATAATGAGGTGATGATTCTGATGCGACGGCCAATCAAACAGTGCACGCCGCCGTTCCCGCAAACACCTTCGCCATCTACGGCAACGGCGAGGACAAGGAGCTCACCGAGCTCGTGCCCGGCATCCTGAACCAGCTCGGCCCCGACTCCCTGGCCTCCCTCCGCAAGCTGGCCGAGTCCTACCAGAGCATGCAGCAGAAGGAGGGTGACAAGGAGGCCGACGACGACGAGATCCCCGACCTGGTGGCCGGCGAGAACTTCGAGGGCGAGTCCAAGGTCGAGTAGACGTCCCGTCCAGTGGGGAAAACAAAAACACACTGCTGGGGTTGTGGGATGACGGACCCGAAGCTACGAAAGGGGGACTGCTGAGGAACGAGCAAGGACCCTGCACTGCTATTGATATATGGAGGCGAGAATCCATGGGGTGTCTCGGTCTGACGAGCACCGGCGGTGGGAGGTGAATCGCTGCGAATCCCGCGAGAAAGCATTATCCTGTTTTATAATGAATACGGCCAGGGTCAAAGGGAACGGCAGATCATGAGCTTCGTGATACAATCCTAGCATTTGGGATAACCGACCAAAAATGAATGAAATGAACCCAGTTAGGTTCTCGTGCCTGTGGTGCTATGCTACTGACGCACAAGACTCCCGGCCGGATTGCACTCGGAATAGAGCTGCCCGCCTTAGATATCATTGAGTACACACAAGACATGGGCCCAGGTCTACAGAGTTAGCAGATCGTGTTAAAGTGGCTTTTTGGTCCGGCAACTTCGGACTTTGACCCGGGCAATAAGGACGGCTGCAGAACGCGTGATGAGTCGCCATGGTCTGGTCCCACTGTCCTTTAACCAACGTCATAATATCCGTATCTGCGGAATGGGCGAGGTGCTGTACAGCTTGAGCACGAACAGGCGATGCTATAGTGAAGTACACTGGGGCCTTGAGCAAGGTGCCATGCTCACTTGCTTTTCTTCGATGTCCTGAAGTCGTCCCCTCACAGTTTCATGTGCTTATCTTCTCATCGGTTTATATTCGGGTATGAAGGCGTCAGAGTCTTTGAAGAGATATGCATTCGACAACTATGGCCTTCATGATCTTGAGTTCTTGCTGCCCTGGTATCCTCACGCTCAGAAGACAGCTTGACTTTACGTTGATCCAGAGTTAAAGCCTGTTCTCCAGTATTGAGCCGGCGTAGATGCAAGCACTGTCCCATCAGGTTGGTCCGTCGAAGTCCTCGTCGCCAGTGTTCCTAACCCAGCCCTTAAGCGCCTCCTTTCGCACGTCTTCTTTCACCTTGCTTCTCATGGCCAGTACAGAGCTTTTCTTAAGAGCCCCGTACGTCCCGAGGGTCGGCGGAATCCTGTCTGACTCAACCTGGCGCGCAATCTCCTGCACAAATGCCCACATCTTTTCCCTTGACACCGCACTGCCTGCTCGTGCATGCGACTGCTTCCGCCCCTGAAGCACGCCTCCGATCAGGTTCTCAGCCAGACCACTGCAAGACCAAGCCATGGCAAGATTGCTCGCCACGTACCGCAGCCCCTCGCTATGTCCCGGGCCGCGGCGGGAGTATTCAAACTCCAGCCCCGTAGTACGCACTACGAACGGGTGGAATCCGTATCCGTCCTCCCACCCGGCCTCGACTGCACCCAGGGGCGCCAATCTGCCCCGGGCCGAGAAACACCTCTCGCAAGCCGCGGCGGAAAACTGGCTCTCCGGCAGCACGAGAGAGGAGAGATACACGCCGGTGGGCGAGACGAGCAGCGCCGCGGGCGAGCCGAGAAGCGAGGTGCACTGCTTCAGCGCGAGCTTGTCGGAACACGACTTAGACAGCGAGGGCGGTGCGTCCGCGCGGGCGTTTCCGGCGGACGACGCCTAGCTGGTCGAAGCATGCGCGCCCGAGGAGGGCCAGCTCCGGTGTAGATGCCGGCGCCCCCTCGGGCATCAGGTGCGGCGGAAGAGGGCTATCCCACGGGGACGCGTCCTGCTGGGCCGAGATTGTCAGCTCCATGGATGCGTCGCCGCAGGGTGCCTCTGAGCAGTACATGTGCAGCGTCACATCTTCTCTCCAGCAGAAGTGGTGCCTTCTCCCAGATGATTCGTTCGCCGTGGGGCTGGTGATCCGGCGGACATATGGGGAGTCCTTCCCGTCGGTGACCATGGCCTTGCACTCCTGCAGAACGAAGTGGTTGAAGGCCCGGATCACTAGGACTTCGGCGTGCCAGTCATGCAAGACCCTGCCTCTAGTGGAGGGTAATTTGGATGCTGGCAAGCACTTCATGCCGGTCCTGATATAGGTTAGTATTTTCACCTCAGAATTGTGAGCCACTTTCCACTGGTGTCATGCCTGCTGTCTTGCAACTCCAGCACTTGTACTCGGTGACCGGTTTTCCAACAGCGCAGCAAGGCACATGGAAGCGACCACATGACCACGATGGGAATAATCGCAGGCTGGAAAGGTAACGCACATTCCATGTAGTAGTTCGAAAAGAGTTGAAGAACTTACGCCAGGGCCAAACATTTCAAAGATCCGTCGCCATGTCTGGCGACTATCCCAGCCAGAGGCACCCATTCTCGGGTGCCATTATCGCGGACGGATGGCTTCCTCTTCGCAGGAAGCCTGTCGAACAGATGTAGGACGATAGAGGCTACTTCATCTGCCTCGGGTGGCATCAGAGAAATGGTGATATATATGCATAAATCGAATGGGATCAATCGCTGCTGGTCAGAGGATACATGAGACAGGGCCGACCATCAGCGTGGATTTATGGGCAAGTCGAGAGTGGTTCTCGAGCCTCCAAAGTCAGGTGTTCCAAGATAGGGAGATTAAACGATAATCAGTTCTGTCACAGTCTGTCAATTGAGCAACTCGACCAGGAGATATCGCTGAGTTTTGGGAGACTTTAGCGTAGGAACCGACCATGGGTGCTTCAACTGTGGAGGGGTCCTCGCAGCGTAGCTAGAAGACAGCAGGACAAAACTGGGAATTGCCCGAAATCCAGCAGAGGGACTAACTCAGGCGAGATTCAAGTCCAATTTATATGATCACTAGAAAATAACTCGAGAGTCGAGTTGAGATGATGGATGCCAAGCACTTCACTCAGTACAGCAGAAGTGAAGCCTTCCTTGCCTTGTTAAACCCAGCTGGGACCAGCTGTCTTCCAGCTGCATCACCGAGATGCACTAACAATTTTCTGGCCTCCTGTCCAGTCCCAGCATTTGCCAGACCCGCTTTTCCGCCGATTCGCCGTAGGGTAGCCGCTGCCCACCAGAACAGAATTTCAAATTCGCCTGCCCGTCAGCCCAGCCAACCTCATCGTCCCGAAACAACCCTCATCTGCGTACGACCACCGACAATCGGCACCCACATTCAAGATGAGGACCTACGACGACACATTCTCGGGCCAGAGGATCTACCCTGGAAAGGTACGATGAATTCTTCACAAAGGACAGCGGATGGATGGATGGGAGCCCCCGGAGGCTGCAAGAGGAGGAACGAACGGGCCAGACGCAGCCGTGTCGTGGTTATCGGGGCACAATTTGTTATCGCAACCGTAATGGAAGAGGGGAATTTTCAGAAGGGAAAAAGACGTTGGGCAGAGGAACAAAACGCTGACACTGCGACTGTTGTAGGGCAAGCTCTACGTCCGTGGCGACTCCAAGGTCTTCCGATTCCAGAACGGCAAATCCGAGTCCCTCTTCCTCCAGCGCAAGAACCCCCGTCGCATTGCCTGGACCGTCCTGTACCGTCGCCAGCACCGCAAGGGTATCACTGAGGTACGAACCTGAACCGATTCGCGATCGCAACCCACGCCCGCGAACCGCCCCGAAGCCAGACCCACTCGGGAATCTCCCCCCAGGACATCGAGCAAGAGTCCAGCACCAGGGGGCCCTCGACTGTGACCGTAGCTGACACCCAAAACAGGAAGCCGCCAAGAAGCGAACCCGCCGTACCGTCAAGTCCCAGCGTGCCATCGTCGGTGCCTCCCTCGATGTGATCAAGGAGAAGCGATCCATGCGCCCCGAGGCCCGCTCCGCCGCCCGCCAGCAAGCCATCAAGGAGAGCAAGGAGAAGAAGGCCGCCGAGGCCGCCGCCAAGAAGTCGGAGAAGGCAAAGAGCGCCGCCCAGGCGTCCAAGGGCCAGACCCAACGGATCGTCGGCAAGCAGGGAGCCAAGGGTTCTGCCCCCAAGGTCAAGGCCACCACCCGATAAAGGAATCAAGATGAGCGGGTGCTAGTCGAGTGCATACGTGGACATCTTTTCTCTGGTTCGGCACAACTTTTGCAATTGAGATTTCAGGGAAGGGCTGGAGTCGGGTTCTCAGTGCTTTTACAAAGCTAGGCGGCCTACAGACGTCTTGAAAAAAAGGGACGGGTTGCATGGAATAGGGGACACGATTCCGCACGGGTAGCTCATAGAAATGAGACTTGTGCATTGATCACACCGACCATCCAAATACAGCTGACAACCAGTCGGTGCCTGAGGGCCGTCGCGTCAGTCGGGAGTCCTTGGTCGGACGATGAGCAGCTCGACATGACGGTCCCGAAGGCCGGCTTCTACTGACATATATGTGTCTGGAGGGCGATTGTCCACGGGACGATCCCAACAGTCCGGTGTCGAGCGGTGGGCGGAGCGACCTGAACAACGATGCACATCCCCCTTAGTACTACATATCCCGACATTCACCGAAGACTACATTGCGTTCCGGTGCACAAGACAAGCTGCAGAGTGGTAACTTTTGATGGGTGTCAAATTGAGAGGCTCCTCTATCTCATGCACCGACTTTAAGTCGAGCGGAGTTGTCTAAAATGTCTACTACGCGCTGTGTGTGACGTAAAGTGGACTTCCTCGTAGGGACCGTTTACAGCTTGGCCAGGACGGCCGCGGCGTCCGTTCCCTCGACACCATTGGCCGCCTTCTCGGCGTAGGTGACCTTGCCGTGGTCGACGATGAGGGCGTAGCGGCCGGTCCTCTCGCCGAGCGTCCAGCCGATCTGCTGGGAGAACTTGGTCTCTGCGTCGGTCGCGAATACCTGCGTTCGGGGGATTTGCATGTGAGCCGGTTGTCCCTCCATAGCCTGTACACGCTGTTTCAAAGCGACCAAAGGGGAGTTGGACTGTTTACTTACGATGAAGTCATCCTTGACCTCGTTCGACTTGCCCCATGCGCTCATCACGAACGGGTCGTTGTAGGCAATCACGACGATCTGGTCGACTCCCTTTGCCTTGAGGGCGTCCTTCTGCTCGATGAAGGTGGGGATGTGCTTCTCGGCGCACGTGGGGGTGAAAGCGCCGGGGACGGCAACGAGGACGACCTTCTTCTCCTTGAACTCTGTGAGAGGAAGTTAGTTTTCCTGAAAGGGAAGAAGGAACAGCTCGGGACTGGGTAGCAAGTGCGTACCTTTGCTGGCATCGTACTTGATGGGCAGGCCGCAGCTGTTGAGGCCAGCCTTGTCGGGCGAGTAAGGGATGTACAGGAAGCTGACGTCCTCGGGGAAGGGCTGGCCGGTGAGGGATGCCATTTTGAATGTGTTTTTTGTTTTGCTTGGTGATTGACGGATTTGGGTTTTTGTTTCAATGTCAAGAAAGAAGCTCTAGGGTTTTCCGGTCAAGATGTTGTTGAGGAGGGGAGCAAGAGCTTCTGGCTTTAAAGAAGGTCGCGCACGGTGGAGGGGTCTTTTGAGTTTGATCGGCAAGCTCTCTCGCCTGCTTGCTCTCAGCTGCTGGACTGTCCCGCCCCGCCATGACATCTTGCGGGACCCCTGCTGCCCCTGCACGGTATTTGTCAACAGCTCGCACCTCCGAAGCTCGGCATCGCGTCTTCGTCCAACGGTTCCTCTTGGGGCCACGGTTTCTGCTGCTTCCACAGCTGGTTGATGATGGCATAGATGTGTACCTTGATGGCAATATGCACTTACCGAACCAAGCAAGTCATCGGTCAGCTTGAGCTGTTCCTGCTGGGAATTGGTGACCTGTGCATCACGCCTTTTCGGACATTGCGAGTGACATGCTGTCCAGCCCACTTCTTGATAAGTCCGAGCGGATTGCTCGGCCAACCCACAGCAGCTCATGACGGAGTACCGGTGGCCATTATTCCAAATCTTGGGCAAGGGACCCGTACAATGCGGCACATACCGGGTCCAAGAACCTCGACTGTTCCCGTGACCTCGCGACTGAACGTGCAAAGGAGCAAAGGCCGGAGGACGCGAATGTCTCGGCTTCTCGCGTCACAGAAGCAGTAACACTCGCAGCTTCCACACCGGTGCCTGCTACTATCAACTAGATCTGCCGTGCTACACAGAGCTGCAGCCCTTCATACTCTGTTGGATTTGGTTCGTGGCTTCGTGCGATGTTGAAGCCCCCAGCCAGTCCTTCCGCGGAGATCCTCGACGGGCACCATGCCACCCGTCTGCAAGCATGCCAAGCAAGTCAGCTTGTGATGAGATGCCCTATCCTCTCGGAGGGCGTGGTTTCTGCCATGGCGGATAAGTAATCCAAAGCCCTGAGGCCATGTTTAGCCCTACATAGCTGGTCGCTATGCATGTCGGGCTGTGACCGGTCAGCCCGGCAGGTCATTGCCCCTCTGTACTGACACCGAAATCCCGTCACTGCCCCACACACACCGCTCCGTCCCTCCGCCCATTCCAACCCATCCAAATGCCGGTCTCCGGGCCGAATCAAGGCCTCTTCCCCCGGAGTACTTATGCCAACCTCCTGCCTAGCGTATCGATATGTGCAGTCCTTCCGTTCTCTGTGACTTGTCAACTGAAAACTGTACAAGTTCAATCTCCTCACCCATAGAAGAATCCGGCACACCCGCACTCTCAAACAACAGCAAAGTCGTCCATTGCCCTCCGTCATTATACCACAAACATGTCCAGTGAATCGAGGCCACCTTTTCCCCCTTTCACGAAGGAGACCGCCAACAAAAAGGTCAAGGCGGCCCAAGATGCTTGGAATACAAAGTGAGTCGTTCCGCATGCCAAGGATGGCGGACGAATCGTTGACCTCTTTCACAGGGACCCAGCTACCGTGAAGGTCAGCCTTCGTCTTGGTGCTTTTCAGCGGTTCTGGCGCAGCCTCAGAACACAGAATCTTAAGATAGCTCACAGCACACGAGACAAGCACAAATATTACGAGTGAGGCATGGCCCCGCTGACATTTCTAACAGCTAGCATACACCCCAGACTCCATCTGGCGCAACCGAGACCAGTTCTTCCAGGGCCGAGACGCGATCGAGAAGTTCCTGACCGAGAAGTGGTCCGTGGAGAATGGATACCGGCTGAGGAAGGAGCTCTTTGCTTTCACGGAGAACAAGGTCACCCTCCTTTCCACCCTGAACTTCTTTTGGGGTCTTTACTGACATGCCTGCGCAGATTGCCGTCCAATTTTGGTACGAGTGGCACGACAAGACTGGCCAGTGGTGGAGGTCGTACGGTCTCGAGGACTGGACCTTTGCGGATAACGGCCTGATGAGGAAGAGGCAGAACAGCACGAACGACGTCAAGATCAGCGAGGAGGAGAGGTGGTTCAAGGACGGAGTGGATGTGAACACTGTGGACATCAGTGAGAAGCACTGGTAAAGTTTACACTCAGGTATACTTGAGTATCCGCAGATATCAATTTGGATCATCTTCGTCTGGGACAGGACAGGGCTGGACTGACGATGGAAGCCTAACGCTCTCTTCTTTGTCATCAGTCTACAGGAAATGGTTTGCTCGATTTGGCTCCGTCGCTGGATAACTGACGAGCTTTATTATATGACAGCAGTTTATGTGTGAATTACAGTAATTTTTCTTACTTGGAAAAACGAGTGCAGTCACTGCAGTACTGTTCAAGCCGAGACAAAAGCAGTCACTCCAAGTCTGCCACCTGTAAAGTCTCCCCTAAAGTTTGCCTTCCAAAACATGGAACTCGTTCTTTTCTCTTCCCAGGCGCATCGCAAGATCAAGTCTACACAGGTGAGAGCACTGCAAGGCAATCTCCGGTCTACACGAAGTCTTTTCTGTTTTGCCCAACTTCAAGCTCAGTTTATGCACCGCTCCGCGAACCTCAGTGAACATCCACCGCACATTCCGCTGACACCAGTCGAGATCTCACCATGGGTCGACGACACGAGTCAAGGCGACATGACAGAGGTGAAGTGAACATTGAAATCGGGAGCTATCAAGGCCGATCCTCGTCAAAGCGACATGCAAATTCGCCGGAGAATGTTTATGGCGATACAACATCCAAGGTCCCCGGCACAAGGATCAGTCTTCGCTGGTGGGTAGTCATTATTCGCTCTCTTGAGGTATGAGATGATTGACCCGAACCACGAGAGTTCATATCATGCTAAGCACCGGATTCCAGCTCGTTTTCACGGCTGCTGCTGCCGGGATAATGGGCCGGCGTATTTTCAAACCCCCTAATCCAGTCTATCCGCCAAACGCCACGGGCGACCACGGCGCGGTGCCTTTCCTGTTCACGATGGGAGTGCTGGGCGCCACCACCACATTCATTGGTGGTTTATCCGCGTGCAACTGTTTCAACCGGTGGGGAAATCAGGGCTCTAAACGCCGCTTTTTCAGATACACGGCCCCTTGCGTTGACGCGATCTTCGTTATGTTAGCCGGTGGTGCAATAGCTGTAAGTAGAGGCACTCCCACCCTCGGATTGCTACTCCGTTCTCCCTGTCTTTTCATGGCGAGGCTGACCAGCGGGGTGCTCCAGCTCACAATCATAAACCTGGGTGCCGGAGACACAGATTGCCTTGCGAATATGGGTACATACCAGGGCTGTGTAATGCTAATGGCAGCTATGATAATGGTTTGTCTAGGCGGTGTCATGGCGTCCGCATGCTGTGTCATGGAATGCCGTCGCATAAGGAGAAGGGAGTAGACGTCCTAGAGTGGGTAAAACTCTACCACGGGAGGAGACAGGCATGCCTGGGCAATGATTGAGCCCACGGCAGGAGGCGGATGTTCACCAAGTTCGTTCAAGTTGGTCACAAAGAGAAAGAAGAAAAGGGAAGGGAGCAATGGCAGGGTAGTCAATTGGTGGCTTGGGAGTAACGTGCCAACACAAATTGTTTAGATGCAAAAACTTGGCTGAAGAACGCATCCGAGCGCTAGGATTTTTGATAGCCAACATAAAGCACGGATATTTTCCCATCTCTAAGAGATCTATTGAGTGCTACTGGGCAAATCGCATGGATCAGGAGCGTTGTCCGACGACGATCGAGGCCTTTCCACTACCGAAGGGCTTCTCGCACTCATTACAAAAATCAATCTCAACAGTCTTGTCACCATACCGTGAAAAGTAACACTACTCGTTTGACTGCATGTATCTGGTGTGAAGCTAGTGGTGATTGAAAGCGATGATGAATTGATGCCGGTGTTTAATAAGCAACAGGACAATTTCGGCTTTTGCGGCTTTTTTTTTTCTTTTCTTTCTTCTTCTTTTTTTTCTTTTCTGCTTCTGCCAATGTGAAAATCCCTAAAATCCCTACCTGGAAAAAAAAAAATCATGAGTTGCAAACCCAATCGCACATGTGACTAGGACACAGGTCATTGGTTTCCCAATACATGCGAATGTCACGCCGATTTGAAGTACCCATGGAGCCTCATGGTGCTGAAAGCAAGGGTGTCATGGCGAGCACTTAGTAAGCCTTCACAGCCTCTCATCGAAACAGATGACATGTTGTGGATCAAGATTCTGAAACGTCCACATGGATACCAGTTGTGGCTGTATAACCGGTACGGCCACCTCTTCTGCTCCACGTGGACTCATAGAACGGCCTTAGATGTCCCTCGTCCACCGGGCTACTTCCAGGAAGCACGCATACCGATGCATGAGGATTTTGCAGATAAGCCGACTTCATAAGCCCCTCGTATTCGAGGGGCTATAGATGTAAGTCACATGTTCCTGTGGGACATGCAAATTGAGTGACAGTCCCATTCCTTCTTCACTAATTTTGTTGCTCTATGTTCCTTCCAGCCTTGCTGGATGTCAGAATTGATTGTTTCGAGGGAAGACCAAACAATGTCGTACAGAGCTACCACTCATACAGCGCTTGTGCTTCACTTTCGCGTGGCCTTGGGGCAGGGGTATCGGAGAGCAGATGTGGCTGCACACTGGTAGGGACGGACTTGATGAGAACCGTACGGTCATGTCCTTGAATTTGTGCACTGGAGTCATGTTTCAAGTGGATGACTACCTACCCAAGCTTACCGGTAAATCACTTGCTTGTGTTGCTAGTAGCTCTCAGTGGACTGGTGACGGGACATATCGCATGACAGCAGTCCATATGTGCACTATTTTGCCCTAGTCAGAGGAACACGCATAGTCATTTAGAGGCTTTTCAAGCAAAGTGACCCCAAGGTTCCCACGTATAAAATCTCACCTGTTGACCTTCCAAAATATAGTTTTCTTTCCTTTTGCTTCAACCACGTTTTAAGAGCAACAACGCACGGATCCCAGAACATTAAGAAACTTGTAGTTTTCACAGTCTTTTCTTACTCTTATTTCTCTGTTCTACGCAGTTCGAGAAAAGTCATCCATACCCCAACTAGCAGATACCCCCAACGGCGACGCCCTCAACGCACATAGATCAGTCAAAAACCCGCAATGGGACGGCCCAAACCACCTCCACCTGATGGAATGGTGGACCTGGAGGACTCTGGTATAAAACCACAGACTCGCAGGTGGATTTTAATTGCTCGCATGATCGAGGTACGATTTAACCAATCCCAAAACATTCTGGCTCGTATGTGCTGAGAACCCAGCTCTAGTTCTGCTTCACAGGTACCGCTGCCGGCCTAGCATGTTATCTCGCCGGAAACACGAAGGTTTCGTGGTGGCCGCCGGGCGCCCAAGACCACGAACTCATAGTTTTGGTCGTCTTGGTCAGTATTCTGGGAGGTTTCAGCACGTTAACCGGTTTCATTCCTTTGTGCGCCAAGTACGACGCGAACGATATCATGTCAAAGACTGGCCATAAAATCTGCGGATTCAATTTTTTATTTGTGTGGATTGGATTGATTTACGTCGCAGCAAGCGCCGGTGCAGTTTTTGTAAGTCGTGGTGCTCCCTTACTTTGGATAGCACCATGCCATTCTTCCTTGCTCACCAGGGTGAAGCTAATCTGGACGTTCGCCACAGCACGCGCACAAATATCTGGGCGATGCAGGGCTGCGTTGCACTGGTGATACCATGAAATCCAATAGGGCCTGTGCCATGATGCTGGGGATTGTGGTATTGAACGGTATCGGCGCTGGCATGGCATTCTTAAGTGCAATTATTGAAGCATTGCGCATCAACCAATGGAACCGTGTTCTCAAGCAATGCAAGAGATATTGAGTCTTGCTCTTAGGGACTAGGCGGATGGGCAACCCGGTAGCACGGAGCGGGTATCAGGGAAATGCTCCTGCTTATGTACGCCAGGTCGGGGCTGGGAACTTTGGAGGCCTTTTGGATTGAGTGAGCATGAAAATGACAGCTAAGACAATTGATGTAGCTGTTGCTCAAGTGACAGAGAAAAAATCTAATGAGACTCATTCCAAAACAGCTTCGGAGCTGTACATGCTCACAATGTGGATCCTTGGAAAGTCTTTCAGTCATAACTTCTCTCCACATACAGCTAGGATCATGAGAACAGCATGATATCATCGCGCAAACTCTCAGTGGAAGCAAAGCGGTACCTCAGATGGGATGATATTTGTATTTGACTCATGAATACTTAAAGTCACCGTCGAAAGCATACAGCTACCTATGTACACGTGCTCCGTTTGTTGCTGTGCCCTGTTGAGCACGACAAACCAGTCTTGTTATAAAGCATGTGTTGTGCCAACATACATCACCCATCCCAAAGCTCTATTTCCTAGAGCTTCTCAGACTCCAAGGGTTTATGTCCTTGAGGTACCAGAGTGAAGACCACTGGCCATAAGAGTTGAGAGTTGTGGAGGTGTACAAAAAAGGAGGCTGCCATACCCCACTGGGGCTGGCCACATCATAGTCACAGCAAGCCCAGAGTCAAATCGTCAAGCGGAAGGGGAGATATAAGGAGATCTGTACTTACGCGTTGACTTTTTGTTGGAAGACTTCTTGCTAGAGCTGTGTGTGATCCCACAGCTTCCCTCTGCCCCCAGATCGAACCCTAAGCTCTTGGAAAACAGTTAGTATTTCGAGATTCAAATCATGCGACTTGACGATTGGACTACTGGGATGGGAAAACAGGGACTTTTTTGCCATCTAAATGTGAAGGGACAGTCGCTCATGGAAGGTGCGGCAGGGTCTAAGCGTGGGGAAGGCACGGCTGCTTCCTCTAAAGCTTGCAGGCGGACACTACCTTGGCAGCCAAGAAGCTTTGATGGGCAAGAATCTGTTCCAATTCTTAAAGAGAGAGGTTCAAGCAGTGACTCGAGAACCGTCATGTGGTTTCTCAGTCACACCAAGCTCTACGCATGTCAAACCTACGCGGCCTTGTGCCAGCAGTGGACATGCTCTTCTGTTCCACAACCCACAACTTTGGCACCACAACCTTCGACATGTCTTTGGAAAGAGATTCATCTTGTGTAGCATGCCTGACAAGGCAAGAGAATGTGGGAAAGGGCATGTCCTCGCGCCCCAGTAGATGGGTGTGCATAACATGCTCTCGATGCACTTCAAAACACTTACCAAAGCGTGGTCTTGGGTGCAATGCATTCATGAGAGACTCGAAAGGGGAATCCGGTTGGTGATGGCGTTTCTGCCGCAAGTCCTGAGCGAGATCAACCGCATGACGAGAGTAAAGACGTCCTGGTTGCCATGACCTCAAAGCCGTGACACAAGCCTTCGGTGTAGGAGATAAGCAACCCACCCACTGGACACGTTGCCAGCAAGGAAAGTTGGAACTTTGACAAATGAGGGGACGAGTAAATGTCGAAAAGTCTGACGAAAGCGGAAAAGCAGACATTCAGTGTCAGAAAGCGAATGATTTTCCTCGTATTATACAATCTCATCTAAATATTCTATGTAAATCTCTTGCTAACCGCTACTTGCCAACTGCCGACAGCCTCCATGCTCTCATCGGCAAGCTCTGCAAATGCAGGACCTTGGGCCTGATATACAGAACAAATGTCACGAGACCAACGACAACACACATGATGTTGACTAAGTAGTACCCATCGCGGATCATCTCGCAGGTTCCGCCGCCGTTGATGCACCTTTCCTTGTCGGCCTGGACAGAGCAAGAGAATGGCTGGGTAACAAGCGGGCCTTTAACGTTGGCAGCTGTGTCAGAGATCGAAGTGGGAGGGTGACATGTGGCGCTGGTGAGCTCGTCCACAAGTCGGAGGACAAAGTACCGTGGCAGTGTGCCGCCCAGGTTGGAAATGCTATGTCACGAGTTAGCAGGTGAATTATCGTCATCGAGGGTCAGAGAACAGCTTACGTCGCAAGGAGAGTCATATAGGTGCCGCCAATGACTGGATCCGCTATCCTGGCATGGAAGGCTGACACAGCCACAAACATGATGGTGTTCATGAACGTGGAGAAGATGTGCTCGGCAATGACCACCAGCAGATACCAGAAAGTGACGCCCTGCTCTGGGAAAATGATGACTGTGAACTGCGCAAAGACAGCAGCTACCAAGCGGCCCATGAAGCCCCAGGACCAAAGTCGCATCGGCGTGTACTTTTGCGACCATACACCGGCGTAGTAGCCCAGGCCAATCTCGAAGGGGAAGTCGATCAGGACCGTCAGAGCCATGTTGTCCGTGCCGAAGCCCTTGTCCAGAAGTTTCAGGTTGGTGACACCGTCGTTCGCCTGGAACCCGATCTTGGCAATAAGATGGACAATCATTATGGTCTGGACGCTCTTGAGCTTAAGCACGCCCCACATGATCTTGTAGACATCCCAAATGCCATCCTCGTTCCTGGTCCTCTCTTCCCTCTTCAGGGTGGCCAGGCCGATGGTGACGATGATGTAGAGCCAGCCCGCAAAGTTCAAGTATCCGCCGAGGCTGATGAGGCCGGAGTCCAGGGGCTCGGCGCGAAAGTATCGGTTGGCGAAATCCTTTGAGTTGAAGGCCAAGAAAACGGTGTAGGAAAGAAACTGGCCGGCTGTCAGGCCGACAGTCTGTGCCGTAGAGGCGTAGGAGACATTGCCAGGGGTCAGGAGCGTGAGAGCCCACCCGTCGACAGCGATATCCTGGGTGGCGCACATAAGGACGAGGAAAAACCACCACCCCGTAAAGTTCCACACGGTCGGGCCGTTCTCTTTGCCAACCATTGCCATCATGTCCTCGACCTCGGAGCCCAGCCACAGCATCCCCATGCCAGACAGGAGCTGGATGGGCAGAATCCAACTCTTTCTTCGGCCGACCTTTGGGCTCCAGATAGCATCCACGATAGGGCTCCATAGTAGCTTGAGGGAGTATGGGTACGAGGCCAGACTGAAAATACCAATCTCGGCGTAGGACATATGGCTCTTCAGCAGGAACGGAACAGATCCTGTCGCCAGGCCCAGCGGCACACCTTGTAGGAAGTACAGCAGCACAAGCAGCCCAAAGTTCCTCTGGTCGTGCCTGGGCAGGTCGAGGAACCCATGGTTGTTCAGCGAGGGCGTCTTGGGGACCGGCTCGTCGAGGTTGAAGGATTCGTGCGCCATGAGGCTATCGGCGGCGGTGGTCGAGTCTGCTTTCACGGCGCCCTTTCTCCGCTGCTCTATGTTGTTCATCTTCTTCTTGCCCTTCCCCTTGGCCTTGCCGTTGGGCAAACTGCCTGAGGATTCGTCCGCAGAGGTGGCCACGGACAGCGGGGACCCGTTCTCTTGCGAGAATTTGGCGGCACGTCGAGTTCGGACACCCATAGGCGGTTTCTGAAATGGGTAAAAAAGGAAATGGGTGGTCAAGTCGTTGAAGCGTTCGACGCCGACTGAAGTAGTGGCGAAGGAGACGTAGGCACAAGGATGGTCGAGAAAGTTGGGTTTCGAGCTCTGGAGGCCGGATTTTGAGGTTAAGGAGAAACGGCAAGCGAAGGAAAGACGTGAAGGTCAGTATGAGGCGAACGAATCCATGAAAGACAGTGGAATGAGTCGCCTTGTCGAGAGGTCTTGCTGGCCTCTTCAAGGTGGACGAGCTTGTGCGACAAGTGAAGTCGAGCCGAGTCGTCGCCCCCCAAAGATTCTAGAATTCGGGGGAGCCTGCAAGGAAGCTGCCGCTAACTGGCCCGAGCGTCGATGCGGCTTACCGTGGCCTGAGAGGCGACGACGTCAAAGACGCCCCCCGACTCGGTATAGGCCGACCGAATTACTTCATGTGAGAGAGTGCACAAAGCCAGTCCGGGAACAACACGATGCAAGAAGTCAGATATGACTCCCTGGATCGTTCTGTTTCCGCACGTGTGTGTGTGTGTGTTACTGGCCATTTTTGGATCTTGTCTCGAGCCCCGAACTCGAGGACAAGGCACCCAAGACGGCCTAGCTTGAGCAGGTCGACGTCAAGCTGCCATGACTGGCATTCCTACCAGCGGTTCGAGGCTTGTGAGACCTTGACCAACACTCGAGTCCACAGTGATATTATTTGCAAGACCCATCATGTAAATGCAAGGAAGTCGGTTTAAGCTTATCACAAGCTCGGGTCACAAGTTCCGACGTGCTTTGCATCCCCTGCATCTGGATGCAACTGTGGCGCCAGATGCCGCAATTGCCGAGCGGACAATTCAACGCTGGGCATGACGACAGTAATTCTAGTATCCGGCTCTACTACTCCCTCTCTGGCTACGGAAATAATTTTTCATAAAATCTGTGGATGTGTACAGCAGGTCTAAACACATTTGAGATCGGCTAGAACGGCATCTGGGCTTGTTCCCCAGGTGGGCGAACAAGCCGTTGTTCGTCCCCCGAAACTACCCCAGTGTGAATAAGACTTATCTGCACCCAGCCCGTAGACCAAAATTATAAGTAAACACCACAATTCAATTGGAGATTAAGACGCGTCACCTTCACCATCGCGCGTCCCCTCAACAACGGAATATGAGCACAGCAAATATGACATCAGAAGCAGAAATAGACGATGAGATTTCAGATCTCAAGGCACGAGGTATTTCATTCCCGCCCAAATTTCATGGATTATAGTTGCTGATCAAAAACACACAGTGGAAACACTCAGGGGCCAGGTCCGCCTCCAAGCCAGCGTCCTTCTCACAACAAGCCCCGCGCGCCAGGCAATCACAGCAGACACCAGCGCAAAGGGGCTACAGGAGCGCCTCGAGAAGCAGATAGCCTACGACCAGCACTGTCTCTACCGCGCCTGCGCCGGCATCACCACCTTCCGCGTGCGCGACCCGGACCCGAACGCCGTCGACGGCGGCAACGTCCTGGGCGTGCGCATCGAGGTCATGACGCGGTCCAAGTTCCTGCGGCCCTACTTCGTGCTGCTGAACCGGCCCTACTCTGGGAATGAGCAGAGAAAGCGGTTCCTGCGTGTGCACCGCCACACGGCCCCACCGTGCATCCCGCTCGGTGGCCTGGCGGCGCGGTACCTGCCTGCTCCGAAGCCGGCGAGGACGGGCGGCGAGAACGGGGACGCGGCCCCGGAGAGGCGCCAGGACCTGTCGGGCTTCGTGAGGTGTCTGCGCCGGGACATTGTGCGGTACCACAACCGCGTGTCCGTCATCGCGGACCTGCGCAGGGCCGTGGGCCTGGATGGCAAGCGGAGGGACGCGGAGGAGCTGGCGGAGAGCAGCCCGCTCTTGGCGATCAGCGCGGCGGACACCGAGGCGAAGCAGGTCCGGGTCGACTGGAAAGACGGCCGATCGGGGCGGCTCGTCATTGGCGATGACGGCGACGTGGTCAAGCTGGTCGTGTTCGGGGACATGGGCCGCGACCGGGAGGTGACCAGGGAGCTATTGAGTGAGGGCTCACGACTGGAGGATGTCGCTCGCAAGCTGGGCTCTGTGTGAAGCCCGCATCATCAAGGGTACCCGGGCACATTCCTTGAACCAGCTGCCATCCGGCTGTTGGGAGCAGCTTTGCGCAGAATCAGCCTCACCAGGATCTTGACGGTACCAGACAACCATTTGCGCGCTTTATGGTGAGTAGCACGAGAACATCTTTCCGCGCGCAGGCTAACCATTCGTGCAGCCGTATATCTTCACAGGCTGACTTCTTGCGCCGCCGCTCCAAGTACCTCACTGCACCAGCATGCCCCCGACCCCCATCTTTGCGAATGCGAGGCGGCCAGCCAATCTGCCTTGCATTCCAATGCGACATGACTCTTGCGATTGGGAAGCCTCCTTGATGTACACGTCAAATACCAGCGTCGTCCCAACCACGCGGAAGCTACTGACGATGTCGTTGAGAAATCAAGGCTTCCAAAAACTTTGCGCTGCGGTCCAATAGCAACCACGGACTCCGCGAGGATCGCCCGGCCATGGTTAAGCTTCGGCATGTCGAGCGAATCTTCGGACGGATAGATGGGATGGACGGTCTCCAGCGTTCAACAGGAGACGGAAGGACGAATCAGGGGCACTAAAAAAAGAACGACACAGGAGGCCGTCGACGTGGAAGCTTTGAATCATGCAGCTGACCTACAACGAGCCACCTATAGCATTGCATGATATTAGACAATGCTCGGAGTCTTTTTTTCAGATGGCTGGTGCATCAACAGGGATCTGCCGACTCCTCTCACCTCGCAATGGCTTTCCCGACCTGTGATAATAGCCGTTGAGTGGGTGACGTCGTTTTATTCACCGGACAACAGACGAACACGAATACAGTGATGCAACCTCAGGCCGGCCTTGGCTACCTGCGTGTTTCCGTCCGATTTAACAATAAACCTGGCTGGGCGTGCTTTGCGCGGCTTGAGCGGCTGTCACAGTGCTGAACGGGTAATTATTGACGCTCAGTGCAGTGGGAGTCAACATATCACAGGCGATTGGTGTTGTGGCCAAGTTTTGGTTGTTCAAGAATAGCTATTATGGCATTTCATTATGCTAATTATGTCTTAGCCGTGAATCATTGCCGCTCGCTACCTTCGCTGTCATCACTCAATTCCACAAGCTGTGATCAGGTTTCATGGTACTGATCGGTCGTGACCTCGTCCGTTCCCAAAAAATGTCTAGGCCGATGCGCCTGGGTATGCGAAGAGAAAAAAAGAAATCTTGATTATACTACAAGAAGTGAAGAGGTGAAAGGAAAAAGCGTTGCGCCTCCTCTCCATAGACGCACTGCTTTCATCGCTGCGGTCGTGAGTCTTAGACCATGGCGGCCAACAGGGCGGCCAGGGCCACACCGGCACCAACGCCGTTGGATGCGGCACCGGCTGTGACGACCGGTGGGCGCGTCGCGGTCGTTGTGCCGTTGCTGGGGGGTAGCGTGTTGGTTGGCCTCAGCGTGGTCCGCGTGGACAGGGTCGCCGGTGTGGTAGGCACTGGTGGGACCACGACGGGAGTGCTGGGCTTGCCAGATGGCACAACCGACGGCACAACAGGTGGCGCGGGCGGCGTTGCGATGGAGGTGGTCTTGACGGGGGTGGTCTGAACGGGTGGTGGCGCGACGGGAGCAGTCGTGACCGGGATGGGCTGGGTCTCGGTGACTGGGCAGAGCGTCGTTGAGACCGCGACAGTAACGGTTGTGTACTGCTCGCCGGGGCAGTCATCGACATCTGGCGCGCAGGATGTGATGGTCTGGGTCTGGGTCTCGTAGATGGTGGAGTAGGTCATCTCTCCGCCACCGCCGCCGCCGTGGCCGTGTGTCTTGGTCTTCTCCCCAGAGTCCTCGGTTGTGCAGTCCTTGTCCGCCGCCGTGGCCCCATGTGCGGCCGTTGAGGAGCCTCTTCCAGCCGCCCTTGTCGCCAGAGTCCTTGCACTTGTCATGATCACCTTCGTCGCCACCGCCGGTGCCCCATGTTGCAAGGGCAGAGCCGGTGAGGAAGGTGACAGTGACGAGAGACAGCTTCATGATGAATGTGAGTTGAAGCGAGTGATACTGCTGTTGCTACAGAGAAGAGGTACTGTGGTGTCGGTCTTGATGTGGTAGCAACGTAGCAAGGAGGGTGTGAATGAACAGTAGGAGTTGTTGATGGACACACAAGGCAACCTTCCCGCACTGGAGGGACGGTGCTCGCCTTTTGAATCCTTTGCCAACAACGCCATGAGCATGGACTTCATTTAAAATGTAACCTACCGAAGCGTGACTGCACCGCCGCCGAATTATTCGAGTTGCTATAGCGTGACCCGTGTCGTGGAGGTGGCTGGCGTCCCCGTCGGGCAGGTCAGGGGTAACGGCCATTTAGGCATGCCAGGGGTGGCCAGTCACTCAAAAATAGCACGGCGTAATAACAAAGCGTATGCTCAACTGCGCTCCGAGCACAGGTAGCACCGACCGCAGGACAAGACATGGCGGTCGAGGGCCTGTGGCCTAATGCACACACAGGCTGGACATCATTCGGGATCTGGTTGGTCGGCTCTGTTGGTTGGATCCCCTGACGATCCGGAGATCTTGGTAGCTTGTCTCACTGTGGGAGGCACACTCGGGCATGTCATAGCCAGTCAAGCCTGTTTTGGCTATTGGAAGAGGCTGCCGCCGGCCGTCAAGTGTGTTCCTGTAATGTCCCGTCTTGTGACGTCGGGCTTCGGGCGTCGATAGGTTCATCGCAAGGCGGCGGCTTGATCAGCCAACATCGTGAGCTTCATCGGTTGCCAAGCAGCAGCGCCAGTCGGGTTTGCCGGTTTGTTTGACATCATCAACCAAACGCCCGAAGTCGGGAACCTTGCTTGACGTACGGTCTGATGTTGTTGTCCAGTCGCCTGGGTAGAGACTGGCCGCTGCCTGGGTGCCCTGGACGTTGGACGATGGGAACAACAATGCGGGCGTCTACTATGCCAGCGAGATGCCAGCGCGTGACGTCCAAAATTGTCAGGGGTGGCCTCATATGCGGCATGCTAGCGTTTGACCAATGGTGTAGCTTTGCGCTCCCCCAAGATCCAGTCCCTCAGGCGCACAGCCTCTCCGATTGGGTTTCAAAACACCGGACGGTTCCCTCCTCGAGCTGCCAAGAAGACGGCCCTTGTTCGGCTCTTATGCTTAAACTTTTGCACAAGGCTGCGGCCAACTGCGAGATATAGGGGGCAGGAGGTAGGGGTGGCAGTCCATTTGCCATGGACCTACGTGCACCACAAACCGGGAAGCAAGAGTAGGGACGACCTGCTCACGGCCTCTTTTGCCCTCCTGGGCATCGCTGCTGTGTGATTAACTCTCGTATTCTCGTCTGCCTAGTCTCGATTCGCTCCGGGAGTAATTGGTTAAGTGCGGGACTAGCAAGGCAATAACGTCTTGCCCTTCTCTGACCGACGGTCTGAATCTATACAAGCGGCATATAATTAATTACCAAAACGTAAAATCTATCGTGAGCGTACCATGTGGCCCACGCCCGAGTTCGGTTGAGGTCTAAATGTAAACTCTGGGCGTGCTATTTGCGGAGTAGAGACCGAGTCGGTTCAAAGCCGAGAGTTTACAACAGAGTGTTTGCTGAGTCAACGAGATGAATCACATACAATCAACTCACGGCGAGGATCTGCCAAATTTAAACTCTCCCGATGTACTGGAGCTCTGCGGATTCTCGATTGCGGAGATGTCACAACGCCGGCAAACCCACTTGCATATGGGGTCGTCGGCTCCAGTGCCTGTATCAATTTTTCTTTTCTAATGACCCATGTTCTTACTTTACAACTTGCAAAGCAGCTCAAGCCGCAACGTTCTAGTTGCTGTGACCAGCCGTTGCGATCTGAGTGGTGCAGCGTGACAGTCCTGGCCTATGAACAAGTACATGGCCATGTGGCTGTCTCTGCTCTTTTCCAATCCACAAACACTGAGAATTTGATGGCAAAGTAAAATTAATTAAATTTCGCTGTTTGGAAACACTGCATCCAGATGTGCAGGGCTTCAAATATTTCATTACAAGACCCAAATGTTCGTACACTTGAGTTTCTGCCTATCCGAATACTTCAAATCTTGGAGTGCGAGCATGTGCTGCGACGACGATATGTACAAGGTTGAGGATGACTCTCTGGCATTTAGGCAGAGCCTTTTTTTTTTTTTTTTTTTTTTTTTTGGAGGCTGCCTTGGGGAGACCGTGCAATTGGAATTGTGTCAGAGACGCCCACGGAATTCCCAATTGCCTCAAATGATACGGTCGAAAATTTGGCCTCTGCGGTCTAGCCTCGGACTTTCGCTTGGGGCTCGGCTCGCTTGTGTTATGCGACTGTCTCAGTTGCTGTCAGCAGATTACATCCGACCACTTGTGTCGTGGAGCAAGGGGGCTATCCAGTACTTTCAAGTTAATCATGCTGACTGGCCGCCGAAGTGGTCTACCTCTCGGATACCATTTGCGGTAGGCAGCACAGCGATCAGGGGGAAGTATGGACTCACTTTTCTATCTATTGTGGGCTAATTAATCATCGGTCTATCATAGCCCTCAATTCACTTAGTATTGTCACCTACAATGCCGAGTGAGGACATCATGCCTGGATTACTCTCCAGGCTGCAGCCGTGTCTCATCTTCAGACTGAGCCTCAGTCCTTCCTGGTAATGAGGCCTTTCAAGGTCCAGGCAGAGCAGATTCATGGACATCTTCGAGACGATTTAGCAAGCGCACATTTCGGGGATTAAATTTGGAAAGTATAAGAATGGCAGCCTCGCTGTTGCTTTGGATACTTGGACCTGCTTTCAGCTCAGACCAATTCTTTCAAGAGCATTCCATCTCGAACACTGTAAAGCCCAATTCGCTTTTCAACTGGCTGCCGGCAGCTTTCCGCTTAAACCCCCGCTTGATCCAATACTCTCCTACCATCCGGTATCCCAGACAGTATCCCGACCAGATCAAAATGAAGTACTCCGCTGCATCTATGCTGATCATCACCACTGCTTGGACGGTCCAAGCTATTCCAACCGCAGTCCCGTCTATGGGAGGCCGAGCTAGAGGTGTTAGTATTAGCTTCAACCACCAATACCTTACCCACAGACTAACCGGGCATATCCAGTTGCCGTACAATGCTGTCCGTAGCATTCATAGTCAGCGTAGACGACAGGAGTCTACGGCTGCAGGTGGCACAGCTATTCCTGATGTCACGAGCGTTCTGGATATTCCCACGTCGGACCCGGTGCTTCCTCCCACCAGCGTTGGAATAGTTACTTCTGACCCAGCCGTGATCACATCTGTTGGAATCTTCCCGAGACAGGACCTGCCACCTACCACCACAGATGTGGTCACCTCTGAACCCACGGCAATTGCTTCTGATGCGGACACTCCGACTTCAGAACCGCTACCTCCTACCACCACAGACGTGATCACTTCCGAGCCGACTGCAATCACTTCCGATGCGGGTGTCCCAACTTCAGAACCACTGCCTCCCACCACCACGGATGTGATCACCTCTGAGCCTGTCACAGTCCCTCAGACCTTCCGCGTCAAAGTCCGACAGGGAACCGTGACGGTTATCCCAAGTCAAGTCGCGACCCCTATCGAAACTGTCCCAGAGGTGGACTCTCCTACGGCGAATCCCGAAACTCCTATCGAGACCTTCCCCGTGGTGGACTCTCCTACTGCGAACCCTGAGACTCCTATTGAGACCTTCCCAGTAGTGGACTCTCCTACGGCGAACCCGGCAACTCCTGTTGAGACCTTCATCGCGAGATCACCTTATACCAACACTGCGACTCCTCCCACCACTACTGGATAAAGCTGCACCGCTGCCCTGAATGAGTCTGATACATCGAGTCCCTGACATCATGACCTTTCGCAGAACCGGCGTTTTGCCGGGAGCGACAATTTCTCATAAATCCCCTGATAGCGTGCGCTGCCGCCACTCGGACAGGTTGCAAGGCTACAGGTAGTGTCTCATCCAAGATATCGTGCCTCAGAGAAGGATTGCCGCCAGCAGGAAAGTATTCAACGGCGACTGTGGGCATCAAAGCGAGAGAGAACTTGGTTCAGGCAAAAGATTGTATTAAATAGGTTGCTACTTCCTTTTGAACCGCTCGACTCTGATGGTTTGGCAGCTTTTTCGGCCGGATGCAACGACTGAAATTCACAAAATGCTGTATACCTCTAATAGCTGATAACTAGTATCAGTTATACACAAAATCTCATTCTCCTTTACTCATATCTTCCAAATCGCTTCTCCATGAATATGTGTCTTATCATTTTCAATGCCTCAGTCCTCCGATAGTCCATGCTGAAGTAACCGACGCTGTCTGAACTGGAAGCGTTGGACTTCCATGGCCCACTTCGGCACAATTGGCAGCCCCGTGTTCATTCTGGGTTGCTTCCTACAAAGGAGTCTCAGCGATGCCGCCGTTGATTCAACATTTAATCACACAATTGAACAGATGCTGGAAATCGTCGAGCTAGCCCTTCAAAGGTCTCGCACAGTGGTACGAGACGGTGACACCGAATACGTCAGCCCTCATATCGAGAGTCACTTGGGGTTGGCCCACTCTGCCTCAGAAAACCTCGGGGTTTCGATGATCCTTTCATCTGAGCCAGACTTGTCGCTTTCGCATCTGCCGGGGTTCAGACGAAGGCATCGCCGACGAGGTTTGGCAAAGTTGCCCTCGCCACTCAGATACAAGTGAATTGGTTTGTAAAGCAGGAGCTCCAGGCCTCTAGATATCTAGCTTGTGAGGTCGGGTGTATGGTTCCCGATTTCTTTAAAATTATATCTTGACCAAAACATTGCACTTGACGGGGAGAATACTTAGCGCGTCGCACTAGGTGTGGATTGCTGGCTTCGATTGTGGTTAGGAATTCGTGTTGATTGAGGTCGAAGACCGACGTCAGAGTCTGGGAGATCATTCGTCCACCCTAGAGCATATCAGTCACGCAGCATATGAGTCCATGAAAAATTGCTGCTGAGTA
Organism: Diaporthe citri; assembly: GCF_014595645.1. Lineage (NCBI taxonomy): Eukaryota > Fungi > Ascomycota > Sordariomycetes > Diaporthales > Diaporthaceae > Diaporthe > Diaporthe citri. The sequence goes on along the minus strand of NW_025064846.1, from coordinate 6,378,663 downwards.
TTTTGAACGGACTCTAGGTACTATTGTTGACACAACAGCGCGTGGCCACAACATCCGGAAACATATTGATTGCAACCAAGACAGATAGAACAAGTTTGTCATGTTGAAATATCCGCCCCTGGGGTCTAGATCTAAGACAAGGTCTGGTATCGATCTGAGTATTTCAGTGCTAGCAACATTACAAGCAAAGCAAATGAACAGGTTTTCAACCCAATGCTCACCACTTAGAGCTTGACTCCATGATTTCGATTTGAAATCGTGGAGACAGCACCTCTCTCACAAACCAGGCCCAGCCGTCTCAAAATCGAACTCGGTCAGTTCATGCACTGGCAAAATCAAAAATTCGCCACGACAATAAAGGTCGGTGAAAAGTTCAGTGCCAGGTCCTGGATGCAACGGCACCGAAGAAAATCTTGCACATGAGAGGTGTGTGCACAAGCCAGCCTACGGCGCATGATTGGAAAAAAGCATGCGGCGACGTGTGTGATCGATCTGAGGAGCTGAACTTGTTGTACAAGAAGCCTCGAAGCGAGTCAATATGATAGATTGGCCCTCCACGCATGATGTCGGAAGCAGATGCAGCAGCAAGACAAGCCAACACCATCCTCACCTTGTGCCCCCTGAGTTACGTTACTATCTGTCGGGCTCACCAGGACAGAACCCCCGTCAGAAGCAAGTCACTTTCGCCACCTCAACGGAATTCCCATAGATGATTTAATGGAGAGGCATGGCTTTGTGTTGTACGAGGATATTATGTAAAGAGATGGCAACACTGCTGCCGCTTGGGAGTGGTTGCGGAGCTGAGGGGACGGTGAGAAGCAACCAACGTGTACTGATGTGGATCTCGGACCTAGTTGTCCGGATGAACTTCAATATCCTTGAAGTAGTACACTTATTGCACTGGTTGCCGCGGCCCCCATACATACAATAAAGCCCTATGCCTTCTTCGGATGTTTGTCTTCTTGGTCTGATGATCGGAATCGTTCTCCGCGGAGGAGACAACAGCTCCCAAGCATATGATTCGTTACGAATCCGCACGATCCCAGAAAGGCCCAAGCATATCATTCCCATGGATGTCGGCAACAACTGAAAGGATGTGAAGGGGAGGGGGATATGGGTTTGACGGACTGAAAGGGGCGTGTTTAACGACGACAATTGTTGGGAAGGAACATGCAGCTGAGGAGTAGCAGCCGGCCTTACAGATTCCACCAGGAGGCAATTAGGCGGGTGGTAATTCTTTTCTCGAGTACAATTTGGACACAGCTACTTACGGACGCATACATCGCTCCGAATGATCCACTTCTCCCCAGCAGTGACCTCGCGACCTTCATGCTAGAACTCGAGCTGTAATTAGCAATATTACCACAGCATGGCACGGGTGAGCCGCATGAGGTGAAGGCGCCGGTAATCCCGCCGTCAAATTGCTACAGGGTAAAGGGTCACTCACAAGCATGCAGTCGTTTCCATGTTTGTGGAGCAGAACCATGCCTGTCTCAGGCGCCACGGCAACTTCCTCCTTGGCCACTCGTCGGTCGTTGGGGAAGAACACCGTCTCACCGCCTCGGCACCCGTCCGCTTCCGAGGTGAGGTACAGTAGCAGAGTCCACGTCGTCTTGGTGGTGATGGGCTGTCCCTGATCGAAATCGGAGATGATGGTGTTGGAATCGTCGTCTGCAATGCACCCGTTATCAGAATGGCCACGGATGCCCAAGGCTGTCTCGGCTGCCCGTGGGGAACGTCAGGACCCGGAGTGGACATCGGGCGTCGATGTTGTGCAACTTGCCCGCGGGCAGAGGGGGTCAAATACAAAGATCGATGAAACCAAGTGTGCATCGCGATCTGTAAATGAGCAGAGGGAAAGACGAAAATGAATGCAAGACGTGATCCGTTGGGTTTCTAACGCAGCTCGGCCTGATGGTTGAGTAGCAAGAAGCCAGTGGCAAATTGGGCGAGAGGAGCCTCCCTGTCCGCTGCCGCTCGTCCCAGAGCCTGCATGAGCTTGCCGTACAATGAAAACCAAAGCGGTGTACCTGCCCGTCCCCTTTGATGGTCATAGTTACATATGCACATGCACAGGGAAAGGGGATAGTCATGGTGGGAGCGGCGGATCATGCGTGGCCTGGCCGCATCAAAGGCCAAATCCCTCGAATTTCCCATGCTGATATCTATGTCTTGTACATCGAGATGCTAAATTCGATGACAGGCTGCAGACACTATCTGCAATTTTGTGCATTAGTCGAGTCCACTTGGGTCTCGGCCGGTCCATCTGTCCGTCCAGCTTCGTTGAAGATAGCAAAACACGCTGGGCGAGGCGATCTGCGCACGGCAGCCAGATAGCCGAGCAGCATGATTGAGGGAGAAGTGACAGGAAGCAGAAGCCGTGCTTGGGCCAATTGAACCTACAGTGTGCGTCGAAGAATTGTTTGGGCTTGTACCTGTAAATCCGGATGTTTGGAGACAAGCCCACGGGGTCTCCGCCCCTGTTGCAGGTGCAGCAGGCCAAGCGTTAGCGCTCGCCGGGCCATGTGGTGGCTTGATGGCAGGCACTTACCATAAGGCTTTCCAGTCATCGCCCATGAGCACATCCCGTAGACCTGTCTCAAGCCATAGACGGTTCGCAAAGCCCTGGTCGTGGACCTGGAACCGGTCGTTCACCCTGACAGCATCCCCTCGTTTGGGCTGGCCGGGCGTGGTGGTGAGGGGGAGGGATCGTAAGAAGGAGGCATAGTCTCGGCAGAGCGACCTGGGCCAGAAGTTCCTGATGAGAACAACCCTGTCGTCCAGAAGCGATTCCGGCTGTAGATCGGTCAGGGGCAGCGGGGGTTTGAAGGCGGGCCAGGAGGGTGGTTCAACAGCTGCGGGCGCACTGGAGGGCTTTGCTTTGGCGATAGATTTGCTGCCTTTTTGTTTGGGCATATCGGCTTCCTCGATGGGGAATGGCACGATGCAGCACAGCAAGCAGGCTTGAGTGGCGTGGCGCAAGACGGGCTGCTTCTTGCAGTGGCTTGCGTGCCCGCGAGCAGACGGCTTGCCGTTGAACGGGAGCCTTTCAGGCGCCCTCTGATGGCCGTTGCCTCACGCGGGTCCCACTTGATGATCACAATGCGATCGATGCGTGTAGCCTGGAGTGGGCAACAGAAGCCCCCCGTGAGCCCGTGGATGACGGTTATGGCTGCTCTGGGTGGTCAAGGGCGAGAAGCCAGAGGCCGGCCTCGATGTTGGCGGTGGAGGCTGCTGCTGCTGCTGCGGCAGCAAGAAGACAGACGGGGGCACGGATGATGATGTGCGTCTGCGCATACGCCACACGGCTGCGAGAATCGTATGGAAGCTGGTTGTTGGCACACTGGACTTGCTTCTTTTCTTTTTGTTGTGTTGTGTCCGGGTCTGGCGTGCGGGAGTTAGTTGTGCGTACAGCAGGAACCAGGCTGTGTTAGTGTGCTTGCGGCATTGAGCTTGTCAGACAGGGTCTTTCCTCAACCTGGAACCGTTCCACCCATCCACCCCCTCACCTGCAGAGGTCGACTTGCTTCTTCTGCCACGACCACCTCGACGGTACCTTGACCACCGGACCACCGCAAATTGAGTTAAAAGTCCACATAAGCAACGACCTCGAATACAATGGCCTGCATCAAACATTACTAGGAGCTCGTGTGGCACCACACATTTGTGACATGTCCCGTTTCCCCGCCTCGGCAATCTCAGACGCCCCATTTCTGCTCGCAACGGCCTGGAATCACGACGCTTCCATTGGACCGACTAGCCTGAGCCTGAAATAACTGCCTGGGCAGACACATGGACTGGACTATGCAGGGAGAAAGGCTCCCTGCGCTGCCCTGCGCTTGTTCAAATTCTTCAGCAGTGACACGCGACGATCAGTCGCCTGCAGAAGTCTAAGTCTCCAAGCCGCCTCAAGCGCTCAGACCTTGACGGTGGGTTCACATTTTGCTTTTCTGGCTGGCTGGAGTACACTGGACGATGCTTCAACAGAGGGGAGGACCACTAGTGAGTGGCCCTCGTCCGGAATTCTACACGTATGCACGCTGCTAAATGTACTTCGCCAGGCGGGACCTCTTTGGCGGAGATTCGACTTCGCTGGGATGGGACATGAATGCCCTTGGGCCCCGTCTTGCCTGTTTGATCACGCAGTGGTAGTGAGCATGGTCTGTCTTTGTGATGTCTGCCGCTTCTCATCACGGTTGTGCTATATCATCCCAAGCTTCCTGCAAGCCGGTCCATGAGGCTGTGGCGCGGAACCCACCGTGAGCCTAGACCTCAACTGGACACCGATCCCTTGATCCCCTGGTCATCGTCGACATCATGAACTTTAGCACCCTGAGAGACATTTACTTGGAGGAGAGCCTTCGTGTTCTCGGCCACGGGAATCCAGATCGTCAGCCAGAAGATCTGCCTTTCATATCTAACCGGTATGCTCTCGATCGGCTTGATACCCTACCAGAAGTGGGGCGCATCAGAGCCCTACAAGCCAAGCAGGAGAGAGCCAGGCCAACAAATGAGGTAGACACGACACTCAAAGCATTCTGCCGCTGTGCTGGGCGACATCTGGTCGAAGCTTTCACGGTAATTGCAGGCCTGAAAAAGCTGGCGAGGTCAGGCAGCGCCGATGCTGCCTTCACACACTACCAGCATCGGATCAAGTGCCTGGTCCAGGTGCGGGAATCCCTCGCTTTCTGGGAGGAGAGTATCGGCGCCGAGGCCTTCGACAAGAAGCACGCCCGATCGCGAGATGTGCGGCATGAGTACTTGAAGCACACATTCCGACTAGTCTACGTCATCGCCGACCTCTCGTTCCCCGAGAGCCTTCGGGAATATACCGAGGAGATGTCCGAGGTTTTGAAACAGGGCGATCTGCAGCAACACTTCATCCTCGACAGCGAGGTCACCTATGCCCGTTCCAAGGAGCGGACAAGAGCAGGGCTGACCTCACCCCACCACCAATGCCCGAGACGTTTCGTGCCACATGGACTGCGGAAGTTGACGCCGCACTTTTACTACAACCCGGACTTGTATGGCCATCTGCAAGTGGCCAATGAGGCCTGCATAAAGCAGCGAAAAGGTGCGATACCCTGGACGTGGTGCTTATATGGGGCCGAGAAGTAGCTGACCTGTGCCGTGTAGATCACCCCGAAGTATTTCTGAATCTGGGGAGGCTCAACACGTGGGACATCCAGTGATGGTGGGCGGCGGGGGATTGGGAGGGTACCTGCTGGCTGGGTGGATCAAGGGCTTGGATTCTATACCACGGGCTGTAGGTGAGGACGCTGGGAGTGGCTCCTTTGCTTGCATTCTAGTTCTGCTTCCTTCGGGAGGGCAGAAGCAATGCGTGTGTGGTTGGTCATGCTGTTTGCAGTTTCCAAGCACAGAGCAGCACATCTTGTATGTGATCCCTTTTGAGAGACGATGGCTTATATGCGGTTATCCGATATTTGCATATAGAGGGGTACGAAGGTGCACCTTCCCCAAGCTTGCCGACCGACCCCAACTCGAGGAGCAAACTTGCTACCGACTGAACAAACCGATTAAAAAACGGAATCGACGTGCTCGTCACGGTGGCGGGATTCCTCAAGGCCAATCTACATACTCCAAAGCCCATTTGCAGCCCCATTGCTGGCTTCGAACCAACGCAGGAATGCCTATCCTGGCCAAGCTCCTCTCGTCATGGATGGGAACTGACGAGCCCGCCAAACCGCCCACGCAACAGCCCACGCAAGCACGACCTCCTCCACCACCACCACCACCGCAGCCGACCTCCCAAACCCAGATACTTCAGCCGCAGCACTCACCAGAAGAACAATTCCGCCGCTCGGCAAAGCAGTTGGGCCTGTTTGCTGCCGGGGCTGGCTTTCTCACCCTCTCGACCTTGATCACGCGACGCGCTGTTGCGCGCCGGATGGTCGAGTCGGCGCCGAAAATGTTCCATCCGAGTCATCACGGCCCGGTAATACCACCGCGGGGACAGAAGGACAAGGGAGACGACGCGTTCGTGGCGGTAGAGGCTCTGGGCCTGGCAACACTGAATGTCTTCAGCTTTGGAGTCATGATGACGGGCGGGTTCATGTGGGCTTTTGACATATCCAACATTGAGGATCTCAGGAGGAAGGCAAGAGCATCATTGTACGGGGTGGACGGCGTCGTCGACTCGGCTGCGGAGCAGCAGGTCGAGGAGTGGATCGCGGAGGTCCTGTCGAAGAAAGAAAAGCGGGAGAAGGAGCGAGGCAACGACGGCAAGAAGAATGGATGAGTCAGGAGCGCTGTTCAAGGCACGACGAATCTTACCATCCCCGGTACTGCCTCAGCTGGCCCGCACAATGGAGCGGCAAAGTGCGTCCAAATGCTAGTGCTCCTAGCAGTCAGTTACAGGAGCCATCAAATGAACCCCTCTAATTGCATACGAGACACAAGTCAGCGATTCTGCGTCACGTACTCTCGACCAGGTCAGGGGATGGGAGGCTTCCCAACGGCCCGCACGAGCTTGGTCAGATCGGGACATCTCTCGTGGTGTCTTGGAAAGTGCAACCTCCTGCCACTCGCGTTGGGCTGTGTACTGCGGCCCCCGAAATTTCGGGCGTGTCGGCCTGACCTAGGCTGGATTCAGATCGCTCCGCACTCGAGACGGAGATACCCATCGGCGCTCGCAGGCACTTGCTAAACATACATTGATTAGTCTGATACCATGGCATACCGTATGGCTCTGTGTCAGGGGTCCCTACGAATTGCTTTTCGGCTCTTCCACAGCCAGTAGGGTCGCTTCATTGGCCCCGGACCAGGTTCAGATGTTGATGGCCAGCCGGCGCTCCTCTTGATCAGACTCCACCACAATCCCGGTCGTTGGCTTTAGACATGCATTTGTCTATAGGACAAGTTGCGCACCCTCGGCCCTATCTGCATGTTCAAATGCATGGCAAGAGACCGACGGAGAGTTCATGTACTGTCATCAATGTAACCACACCAGACCCAGGATACGTCGCCGTCTGAGTATGGATGTCCCTTTTCCCCAAACTCTTCTGGAATATTCTCCTCCCAGACATGCGCCACCACCTTTGCGAGACAATATTCAATGATCAGTCATGACGGTCGAGATCACCATCGAGGTCGACTACTATCGCCCTGTCTACCTCGACGGCTCTAGCACAGTTCTTCTGCAGTCTCCTGTCTCACCTGAGCGCCAGCCCAGTACTGCGATTCTCGTTCGGCAGGACCAGGGCCAATACAAGAACGAAGTTAGCTTCAAACCAGCAGCCCAAGTCAATAGAGTCAGCTCCGGTTCTCACAGCACCTACGCCCACGGGGTCCTCATCCAGCCCCAACCGGATCGAGGGTACCGCAAAGGTGATCGAGTCTGGCTGACAGAGACAGCCCGCGAGGACAAGAACGTGTCAGTTCGGGACCAGACCAATATCGCTGCAGTGAATCTGCGCACGGGGGCGGCCATAACCGTGGCACTTGACGATGTGTGCTGGATCCCAAAGTTCCGCAAGATCGACTGCGGTGAGGACGAGGAGGAACTCTTGACCATCTCCGGCCCCCCAGTGAGAAAGCAGGATAGGAAAATATACCTCCTAGCCATTGTTCAGCGTTTACGTCTGAGTGACAATGCCACTACCGTCGAAAGGGTCGAACTCCGGGAGATTGTGGAGCAGGATTCCTTCAAGTACCAAAATTTGACAGCACTTCCCGACGGAAAGCGGAGGACCTCTGAACTATTCCATCGCAGTCTAGCAGCCGTGGCTCCAACATTCTTCGAGATGGGGCTTCAAAGACCAACTGCAACCCCGTCGAATACGGGAATGCCGCAGGTCGGGAGCGTCCCGGACCAGAGCATCAGCTTGGCCACGCCACCACCTGAAGAGGAACTTTCAGAGGATGCGTCTCCGAACTTCAGCATCAGCCTCCCTCTCAACGAGGGTGAAGATGACCCAGACGTGAGAAGGAAAATGCAAGAGCTCCAACGCGTGGTCGAAGCCAAGAAAGCCCGGAAGTGCAAGCCTCTTATCCCGGCTGGTCCGGTACGTCAATCCGCACTTCCCTCTCTCCGAGAGAACAAGAAGCAAGGCGGTGTATATTAACGAGCAATGACGGGGACACAGCCCCCGGCGGACATATGCAACCTGGGGGAGCGGTGCCCCACGCCGCACCGCGTATTCTTCCACGCCAACCGGCCCAGCCTCGAGAACCCGTACCCGCGGCACTATCACCGGCCGGACCACGAGTGCCCCATCGGCGCGGCGCACGCGGTCCACTGCGTCTTCAGGTTCCTGGCGGGCAGGGACATCGCGGACAAGAGGCTGTGCATCATCCCCGCCACCGTCAGGCACCACTGCTGTGAGACGAACGCGAGGCCCGTTAACAAGACGTTCCGACGGCGACCCGAGATGATTGACGGTGGGCATGGCAGCGTGCAGGTGACCGGCGGCAGGGGCACCATCAGCATGGTGTCCGGGCGAGAGCTGGAGCTGGAGCACTGCGGCGTCCCCGTCGAGGTCCGCCCGATGCCGTTCGTCCCCGAGCGGGACCTTGACGAGCTGGGCCGGCGCCTGTACGGGCACAAGGAGAAGGTCGGAGTGGCCGAGGACGAGGGTACCCGGCCCTCGTCCGACGACCACATCGGCGACAGCATTGAGGAGAATGACGAGGCCGGCCAGTGTCGGCTGCATACTGTCCCGGGCCTCTCACGGGAACACCAGCAGATCCACCAGGGTCGGCCATGCGTACTGGCTGAGCAGTCTCCTGGCCCGCGACCTGCTTCTGCCCGGATGTCGCCGCGACCGGCCCCTGGCTCGGCTGCTTCCCGCCCGATCGTCTTGGAAGAGCACGAAGACGAAGAAGAGCCTGATGTCTTTGGGGACCGGCATTTCTACGGCGACGACGACTTCGATGAGGAGATGGATCTTGGTGACAATTGAGACTGATATATGCGTGGCTCACTTGGCCGGCTTAGCACGGAACCGCACGGAGTTCTCTCACTTCTGGACTTGGGGCGCTCTCTTTGAGATTTTCCTTTGGGTTGTCTTGCAGATAGTTGCAGCGGCTCTGCCCCTTCTGCGCGCCTCGCAACTGGTTCTAGACATATTGTGCATGGCGCTTTATTATTCTACTCCAAGTGATACTACATCTTCTACTTGTTGCAGCAAGAATGCGAGTAAGCAAGATATTATTTTAGCTTAAGGATGAGAAGTAAGAGTGCAACCCTCAGGTGCCCTGCAGTCTGTGTGCAGCAACCGGGATATCTGCCGGTTTGTGCTGCTCATCTATTCAATGTCTTCCAATACATCGGTTCTCACACCAGAATTGTCTGGGGGTGACAGATTCTCGGCCCCCCCAGATCAACAGCAGCGTCTGGGTATGGTATCAACTCGAGGATTATGCACTAGGCAGCGTGCCAGGATATGCGAACGCCGTCGACGCGGTCCCGGGGTACTCCATGACGGGCTGGGGCGTCTCGATGCTGTCGTCGGCGCGGCCCTTCATCCTGCTCTCGAGGCCGAGGCTCCCGCTGCCGCCCTCCTCGAAGCTGCCCCTGCGGCCCCAGTTGCGCGGCTGCCGCTTGAGGAACGCCCCGACGGCGCCCAGGTAGCCCTCGTGGCGCAGGAAGTAGGCCTGCTTGGCGCCCTTGGACCAGAACTTGATGGCGTACGACAGCGTGTTCATGGTCTGCGGGTGGCCGCGGATGAAGGAGCCGCCGAAGTAGATGCGCTCCAGCCCGTGCACCTGCGACTGCAGGAAGGCCAGCTGGCCGATGTTGTTGGAGATGGCGTAGAGGAGGGAGCGGGACACGTCGGCTGAGGAGAAGCGCGATGTGTCTGCCGGCGCTGGTGCTGGTTGCCCAGGGCCGGATGATGATGATGGTGCTGCTGGGTGTTGATGATGTGTCTGTTGCTGGTTCTGCTGCCGTTGCTCGTGAAGAGCGTGGTCTATGTCGCCGTTGCTCAGGCCGCCCATGTCCTCGGCCTCGCTCTCGGCCTCGCGCTTCATCTTGAACACCTTGCCGAAGGAGCTCGCGATGGTGGTGCTCTTCAGGCCGATCTTGCCGTAGTCCGTCCCGTAGATGTCACCCACCAGCATGTCGACGTGGGAGTTGTCGCCGAGCGCGGCGTTGTGGAGCATCTCGTCGAAGGTCCTCGCGCCGGTGAGCAGGCTCAGCAGGCCCCAGAGGGTGCCGCCGCCGAGGCTCGTGCCGCCCACGCGCTGGAAATCCCTTGGGCCGGAGACCTTGAGCATGGACACGCCGGACCCGATGTTGACGAGCAGGTAGGGGTACATGTTCTCCTCGGGGCTCGCGAAGTGCATGGGGTCGGTCTCGCTGTAGGTGAAGACCTCGCGCGGGATCTCGGTGATGAAGAAGTCCAGGCCTATTATCAGGCACTCCATCTCCTCCTCCCGGATGACGTCGACGCCCAGCACGTCGCGGATCTTGTCGTAGTACTTGTAGGCGCCGCCGCCGGTGGCCATGACGATCAGCTGGCCGGGGTTGGAGCCGTTGAGGGTCTGTTGGTTCTCCTTGAGGTGGCGCATGAAGGCGATGCAGTCGTCTATCCTGTCGGTCTCGAAGATGGTGAAGTTGAGGCGGCCGCCGGGCTCGGTGGAGAAGCCCTCGCGCGAGAAGTAGACGAGCTTGGCCAGGGACCCGCCGATCTGTGCGTCTCGCAGAGGCTGTCAGCGCTGGCCGGGCGGGGCGGTGGTGGCAGGTGCCTGGAGGAGGTTGTCAAGGGCTACTCACGTCCACTGCTATGTGGCTCACCACGGCTGTGTGGTTGGGCAGCCTTATGTCCTTGGTCTGGTGGTGGTCGGGCGACCCCCTCCCGCCGTTGAAGCTCTGGGCCACGGGGGTCGCCGAGTCCTGCTCCACGATAAAGGCGCCCTTGACATTGATCTTAACGCTGCCCGGGTGTATTATGGTGCTGTCGATCTCGGCCGTGGTGGTCGCTGTCCTGGGCCTTCCTATCTGCTCTGCGTCGACGGCCGGGTCCAGGATGGCACTTCCACTACCACTTGCGGTTGCGCTCTCGCTTGTGTCCCCGCTTGTGATGCCGCCGGTGCTCCTGGCCCCTGTTCCGGCTGGTGTCGCATCGTCGCCCGAGTGCGACAGCTGGGGCTCCCGCTCCGTCATGTTGCCGGCTTGTGGTCGAGGGTCACGGGGAGTGAGCGCGACGTCACACCCACCTGGACGGAGATAAGCCTGGGCTGAGTGGTTCTGCTGCCGGCAAGAGGACAACAGGGCGAGGCGATATCTGTGTGCTCAGCGCATGTGGTTTGCCAGGTCGGGTTCACGCCAGGAACGGGGCTGTGACTGTCGCAGTCGAGTCGCGCGGGCTTCGCGATAATCTCGGTGGATGCAGGGATCGCGATGGGCGATGATCGCCGTGAGTCAATTGGATTCGGGGAACGAACGTCGGTCAAGTGCCAGCCACATGCTGTACGCAGCGCTCCCGGACGGATTATGTATCATGTACTACACAGTCAGTGGCAGTGGCAGTGGCCCGTCAGCTGCTCCGGTTGACCGGATGGCCATGTCGAATTTCCAGGTTTGTGACCCCCGATCGGATCTCCCAAAAAGCTGCTGTGGAGCTTGGACACCCCGCCGACGACCCGAGGTACGACGGATTTGCTTGGGGAAGCTCCAGGGACCAGGGGTCGGCTGCCAGGGGAGCGGGGGCTCTGTTGGAGTGCGCAGAGGGGTCGTCTGATGGTCTGGATCTGTGCCTGTCACAAAAGTCCGCGCCGTGGACTAACCTGTCAATGGCCGAGCAAGGTTTGTCCTTCCTATCAAGCCATCCCCATAGTTCGATACCTCCGACTGCGCAATCGCAACTCCGAGGTGATTGTACAGCCAGCATCCCCTTCCTAAAAATCGTATGGAACTGAGATGACATTTCATGAAAATCTGGGCTAGCTCTACAATCTTCCGGATTACCTCTATAACTTCTTCGCCCCTCAGGGATAACTAACTTGTAAGCTAGGTAGGTGGCCACGGGTGCCTTTGCTTGTGGTCAAGTTTACGGGCATTAGGAGCATATAGACTTTCGCTGGCACAGCCAGCAAGTACCTTCAACCAATACCTAGGTGGTTTGTAAGGCAGTATGGCTCCTGCACGCATAACTACCCTGGCCAGATTTGCCGCGTCCTCTCTGCGCTGGCTCACTTTTGGTCCGGCCTTGCTGTGGTGGGTGTGAGAGGCCATGAAACATTCTCTGTTTGACAAAAACATTGTATTCCATACTCCGAAGGCCAGCAAGGAAGCCGCAGCCATGCACACTTGATGAAACCTTGCTTGAGTTGAGTCTCCCCTAGGCCGTTCAGTCGTAAATCCCATCCATTAATATTACATCCATCCCTCCCCCATTGCTCGAACACCAGCCCGGAAAGACCACGAAACTCCAAGAATTATTATACACACAAAGAATCCGTACAATACGCCATACAATCCTGAAGAACGCTCCAGACAGCTAGGAATATCTGTCCAACAAGCAAATACAAGGGAGCGCCGAGTGAGACTCCCAGCCACTTCCCCCCGATCAATAAAAGTACCCACCGGGCACACACACAAAAACAGCCGTCAGCGCCCCGGCAGACACCACCGCCAGAAGCACAGCCTGCACGAAGATGGTGTCCTGAATACTCCTCAGGGCGGGCTCCTGGATCCACACCTCGCGGTCAAACACCTTGCGCACGATGTTGCGCTTCTGATAGTTGACAACCCACGGCTCGTCCTCGTAGCTATTTGAGCTGCCGAAGCTGTCAAACGACTTCTTGCCGTGCTGTGCGGGCTTGCCGTCGCCGCCGGAGGTGGAGGACATGTCGTCCAGCATCTCCTCGTCGACGAACAGCTCCCACGGCCGCACGTGCCGGTGGTGCATCCCGTGCAGGACCACGCACATGCCCTTGAGCGCCGCCACCTGCGTGCTGACGCCCAGCACGAAGCCCACGGCCGGGATGGCCCGGAAGCCGCGCGGCACTGATGACAGCGTGAGGAGCACGAACGCCGCTAGGGAGCCCACGATCAGGAACGCCCCGAGCAGGTTGGCGAACTTGACGCGCGCGGTGTTGCCGTTGCAGATACTCCCTGGTGTGTGTCAGTGGCCTGCTACGGGGACTCAAGTAATGTGTTCTGGAAAAAGTGCAAAGCACAATAGACGGGGGAACTGAGAGGAAAAGACCTCTACTAACATCTAATAAAGTTCGGGTGTGCCTGCATTCGGAGTGTGCTCTCCACCGACCATGCTACCTGGCGGAACGCTGTTGGGTGCGTAGTGTGGCTGAGTGCGATGAGCAGTTGCTTTCGTTCACGCGCCGAGAGGTTTAGTTGTCGCGGCGCATCATCCATCACGTATGTTGCTATCACACGGTCGATCTCTTCGCGGAAAGGCTGGATGGTGACTATTTCATTTCCTGTCAGCACCCTTTTCTTATCTGCTTGTGTGCGTGTACGTGTACGTGCAAGCAGCAAGTGTTTCCTGTCACTTACAAGGCGCCTTGGTTCCCGCCGACGCAAACGCCTCTTGGGCCTGGCTGCGATAGGTCATCGCGTTCTGGCCCGTGAAATTCGACATGGTATCACCATTAGGCGTACGCGGCGGTGTGTTGAATGGGTTGTTACTTGGAAAGATGGGGGCTGGCTTGTCGATGGTTGAAGGGCTCATGGTTCCAGACTTCTCAAAATCCGTTCCCTTGAAGATGGCGGCCGTGGCAGCCGGGTCGCGCTTGAGACCATCACGGTGCTCCTTCTGTAGCTTGTTGAACGTCTCGTTCTGTTCCTCCTGTGACCACTCAGGAGCGAGGGCTATATCACTGGTGGTTGCGCTATGGAAGCGCTGAACATAGTCCCGGTGCCACAGAAAGAATTGCAGGTTCTCGGCTGACATCTCGACATAGATGAGGTAGTTCATGAAGTCGCGGATGGTGCATGGCTGGTCAGGGAGTGTCAGAAACCTCGGGTGTCTTGGTGGGTTTTCTGGTGAGAGCGGCTTACCGGGCAGGTGCCACCATCGAGTATCTTGTCGAAGGTCAGGGCCGCCGGGATACCAGCTGAGGCACCAGAACTGCCAGATCGGAGGGACTCGTCTGTGGAGTCGAGAGACTGTCGATGTTGGTCCACCCGGGCGGGTCGACGGTAACCAAGACTGAGGAAACCCATATTGAGTGAGTTTGCGGATCTGAGCAGACAGGTGGATGAAAGTGAATCAGAGGTGGGAAGGAAAGGCAGCGGAATTCAGGACACTGCGCTTTAGAGGGAGGTTATGATGAACGAATGGCTTGTGAAGGTGGCACATAAGAGATATCAACTTGATTTCACAATATATCCAGTCAGGCGGGAATGGACAGAACCATCAGCCACGAGGACACGGGAGGACTATTGTTAATATAGTCCATGGCCTCGAGGACCTTTCCGCCCATCCATCCCCAAGGACGGCAAGCCTCGTGAATGGAGGCTAACTCAGGGGAGTGATGGCGGAAAGGGTGGGTCGTCTAGCCAGAAAGGCTAGAATGTGGACGGGGTCAAGAGAAGAACTAGGTCGATCGGGAGGGTGTGGGCCAGGGGTGACGAGCTTTGCGGAAGATGCCACAAGATATCCTGCATGCTCAGCGCCCGTCCAGTCTGGATTGTTGAGTTGAGTACACAGCAAACGATGGATCGCGCCTCCTGGGACCCACGAGCGTCTAGAGGGTGCTAGCCATGCAGCCTCATCCCCGGGTAGAGTGTTTGCCTCTTTCCCTCGTGAGGGAGGGCGGATGCTACCCGCGAGCGTCATGATCGCCAATCCCTTTTCTTTTTTTTTTTTTCCTCTCGCTTTAGGTCCACTGGGACCAGATGCCACTAGGCTGTGCAAAAGAGAGATGCGGAAGTTTCAAATTTTGGCACCTTCCAGCCTCGGGCAAGCCTCCCTCTTCCCCCACATTATCATGGACCCGTCCTCGACATTGTTGGTGCCTCGAGTTCAGCTCATTTATTTGGCTTTTCCCGCTCTCCCGCATGCGTCGCTCTTGGCGTGACGATTCGAGGCTAGCAGGTCCATAATTATACTGGTAATCATAATAATGAGGAGGGTTGATATCCACTGAAAATCCCCAGTCCTTGATCACCTGTCTACGATGCTCCAGATCATCAAGCCGCGCATCTGACAGCCCCCGGTCCTAGCTTCGGCATGGTTAGCGGGAGGATCGGCTGGGACCTGGCTGTCCGGCATGGGCCAGTGATTGGACTGAATCTCTGCATGACATGTCGAGCACTCGGCCGTGCATTAGCTTGCTGGCTCAATGGGTGAATACTTCTCTCATTTGTCGCGAGGCGTTCAACACGAGTCCTAGAGAGGGTAGGTGTTTGAAAACCCCAGCATCAAATTTTGGTGTTGGTGTTGGGGTTGGGGGGCATCGGGACTGCCTCCTTGAGGAACTGCGCTCGCTCAGAGATTGGTGGTCACCCAAGGCAACACCTTTCACCGGTGCTTAAATAAGCTACGTTCTCTTCGCGTGCACGCGGCTGTGTGAGGCGCCGCCAGCTTTGCTGGAGAGGTGGCACAAGCGATGCTGAGGACGGCGAATGTCTCTTGGTTCGGGAGTGGACGAACGTGATAGCTAGGAGTAGAGCCGCAGAAGATGAGACGTAGTCAGTGGTACTGTGGCATTGTGGCACTGCAGGTTGTCCTGCGATGTAACCACGGACCCAGGGCGCTGGAAATAACCAGAATCGGATCGCACCGCTGATCCGGTACTGAGATCCGGTATCTGCCCCGTAGGGAGGCATAGGGAGACAAGGCCAGGGGATCCAAGCGTGCATGCGCAGTGTCAATCCGGTTCCCTCGAGCCGTGAGAAGAAGGGCCCCTCAGGGCTGAAAAGGTCTGTTCTCAAGGCAACGGCCGACGGTGTCCGCGGCGGTCCTGTCGGAGGCGTTGCTTGGCACCAGATCCAACGTGGAGAGCGAACAGACGTTCCTGGGGCCCAGACCCGCTAGTAGTAGTCTACAAGCAGGCGTCGTTCAGTCTGAAATACGCTTTCTGGATGAACGAGGGCGTGGACGACGGCCTTGAGGTCATTCAGGTTGATTGTTGACGGTAAACAACAGGGTCACAGCAGTCATATGCCGGTGTGAAGATATGCAGGTGCTGTACGACTCAGGCCCTGGGCGTCCATGCGCGCAGGCGGTGCAATGCGGGGTGTCTACCCTCCTAGCTTCGTAGGGATGCTATCTCGGAACTGCATGCCCTGACGACAGGACTCGATGGTTGTGAGTAGAGTGTCGGAGGCAGCCGAGTGGTCCTCGAGGTCGAGGCTGGAGCCAATGCCATCGACACGATGTTACCCATCCCACCCCCGGCAATCGTCACACAGGCGTCGATTGTGGTCTCGAGACTACTGCATCTGGAGGGAGGAGGCAATGCCTGCGCTGGGTGGTGGTACATATCAGGAAAGGCATGAGAGATGAGAAGGCGAGAGGGGACCTGGACGATCATGGATTGCAGACAGGACAAACATGTGGAGCAGGGGAGGAAGCACTGGCCACCTCGTTAATCTCGCCGAAGAGTGGGCCCGGACAGGCATTACTGAGATCTCGTCACCAGCCCCATCCTTGGCAGTCTCTTCTCTCGGTGCGCAACACAGTCACCCACCAGCTCACCCGTCACATGCACACAAAGCCACGTCGTGCCCGGAGATAACGACTCAATGTCATTGTGCAAAGAAGAAAGAAGCCAAGACTCGGTTCCTGGTTCCTGGCTCCTGGCTTGGAGATTGCACCTTGCTTGTCTCAGATGCAGCAACTAGCAGGTCGACTTGGCCGCAGCCGAGCGCCATGAGTCGCCGGCTCCTCTCAACTCCAGGCCCCGGGGCCACATGGAGCGAGCGGGTCGTCGTTCAGCTGCATCTGCAGCTGCAGCCTCACTCCCAACCGAGATCATCGTGAGCTCCCAAAAAGGAAGAAAAAACAAGAAGCAATGCAGGATCCTCTGCGGCATTTCCGATTCTGAGCCTGCCAGGCTGCCAGAACATGACAAATCCACATCCACATCCACCGGTGTGGAATCACCCGTACCTCATCGCCCGGTTTGCATGGTATCGCAAGCTGTTGCGCTGCATTTTCTAATTGGTCTGGCCAGTCATCCTCATCATTTACTTCCCGAAGATGGTCGGACTGGAGGAAGCAGGCACCCGCCCAATAAGCCTCACCGGGAAGAGGCCCCACATGGTCGCGCCTCGCAAGTGCTCTGCCTTTTGCTTGGGAGCCTGGATTGTCCGTCAGTCGCCAGTTGAGTTCGCCGCAAATATTGAGCCATGGCCATGCCATTCCCATTGGCAATCAAGTCTGGTTCTCCGGCTTCCCCACCAGGGTTCCTCCCAATGTCATCTCGTCTGGAGCTGCACGTACCTGGGCCTACGTGGCAGTGCCGTCAACTTGGGTCGTCATGGACGGGGAACTTCCCTGGATGTGGTAGGTCATGCTTCGCAAAGCTCGCTGTACACGCCGCTCCCTCGTACATTTTCTTTTTCGTCTCTGTCTAATTTTGTTTTCCATATTTGGCCGCACATTCGTTGAATGCCACCATTTTCTTGAGACTTGAAGCATGACAGGTAGAGAGAGACTCGAGTTGCCCCTGACACAAACCAAAACCCCATCACCGGATCTTTACGTGCCTATCTTATTATATCAATTCAGACGCGCACGATGTTACAGTCCTTCCTGCACCATTCACGCCACCAGGGACGGCATCGAGTTGGTGTCTTCAAGCAGTTGCGGCTGGTGTGCCGTCACTATGGCTAAAACTCGCCCTCTCTGCAAGGGGGGATCACAGCAACGAGTATTTATGAAGAGGTCAGCCTGCGTGATGATAACTTCACACACACACACTGGGCTGTGTGAGCAGCTCAAGTTTCCCCTGAAAATGGTCATTGTCCCGGCCGCCAAGCCAGTCGTTCAAATGGCCGCCGAGCCGATAAACAAAGCGGAGATGCATCCATGACCCGGCACCGGCACCGGACACACCCACTCGGCAGTCTTGCTCAACGTCATTCCTTATCAGCGGCCACCCACTGAACCCCCCTCTCCTCCCCCCAAGATGTGTTTAGGAGGATGCTCGTACCCAAAAGGGCTGCTGGGTGCGTTGCGTCGCCATCGTGACATTTCGCCGGACTCTGGTAGACCCGGAGCCTACATACCAGCGGGTTTTCCATCTTTCTAAAGCTCTCTCCCGAGAACAAGGGTCCCTTGGCTCTGTGTAGTCTCCCAGAGTTCATCATGAACAGCCATACGAAGGCTCCTCCCATATTCCAGAGCGTGCTTCTGTTCCTGCTCCTCTGTTTTTATCCAGCCGGCTCAGAAGCTCTCAACGACCCCTTTGATGTCAGAGAAGCCACTATCGACGGGATCCATAACGCCCTCTTCATGGGTTTGACAACATGCCGCGAAGTAGTGTCATCGTACCTTGCGCGAGCAGAGGCTTTCAACCCTGCCATTAATGCCATCACAGCATTAAACCCGGAAGCACTGGCAGTGGCAGATAGTGTGGACCTCCAAATCTCACAAGGGAACACCACAGGCGCACTGCTCTGCATCCCCGTCCTCGTCAAGGACAACTACGATGCCGTGCCCTTGAACACCACCGGCTCCTGCCTCGCCCTGGCAGGTAACAGGCCCACAGAGGATGCACCGACGGTTGAAGCCCTCAAGGCGGCGGGCGCTATAATCCTCGGGAAGACGAACATGCACGAGCTCGCCCTTGAGGGCCTCAGCGTGTCGTCCTTGGGCGGCCAGACGCTCAACCCCTATGACCAGACGCGCACCCCCGGCGGCAGCAGCGGCGGCTCGGGGGCCGCCGTGGCCGCCAACCTGGCCGTGTTCGCCACGGGCACAGATACCGTCAACAGCCTTCGAAGCCCGGCCGCGTCCAATTCGCTGTTCAGCTTTCGCCCTACGAGGGGCCTCCTCTCCCGCGCCGGAGTGATCCCTATCAGTTTTACGCAGGACGCCGTCGGCGCGATGGCTAGGACAGTGCGAGATCTGGCTGTCGCTATGACGGTCATGGCTAGCGTTGGGTATGATCCGCGCGATAATGCCACGGCGTCAATCCCGCCCGAGGTCGCGGGTAGAGATTATGTTGCTGCCCTGCGTGGGGGGCCTGGGTTGAAGGGGCTGAGGGTTGGTCTGGTCCAGGGGTTCTTCAACTTCACCGACTCGGCGGAGACAACGCCTGTGAATGAAGTAATGGCTTCCATGGTGACAAGACTGAAAGTGGCCGGCGTAGATGTCGTTAACATCACCGAGGCCGCCTACAACGCCACGGCGATTAGCTCGGCGCTGGATGTACAGGCCTATGAATATCGCGAGCTGTTGGACGAGTACCTAGCGGGACCCAACCTGACCGGTGACAAGCCCGCCACTTTCGAGGACCTCTACACCAGCGGAAAGTTCCTTGTCATACCAAACCAGTACTCTTTCGTCAACAAATCTCTCATCTCGTCCGCGTCCAACGCTAGCTACTTCACGGCACAACGGGGTATTCAAAATCTCGCCAACACACTACAGAAGACCTTTTCCACAAACAAGCTCGACGCCCTGATCTACCCAGAGCAGAAGAACCTCGTCGTCAAAGTTGGTTCACCCTCCCAGTCCGGCCGCAACGGCATCCTGGCCGCGCTGACGGGCAGCCCCGTGGTCGTCGTCCCGGCCGGCTTTTCGGCCCCGAGCTCCGACACGCCTATCGGCGTGCCGATTGGTATGGAGATCCTGGGCTTGCCGTGGAGCGAGGGTCACCTGCTGAGCATCGCGCAGCAGATCAGCGAGTTGATGCCCGTGAGGAAGATGCCGGTTCTGGCGAATGGGACGGTGGAGATTACCGAGTATGAGAGTGTGCCGAAGGTGACGCCCTTGGCGAATATCCCGGGTGCGTACACGGTTGGGAGGCTGAGTTGAGGCTCGCAGATCTGTACATGACTGCGGTCAAAACCGTTTGATCATGTGAATAAGGCTCGTGGGAAACAGAAGTAGTTGTTTCGAATGTGCGGTGAAAGGTCTTCCACTGTTGATATGATATACTTCAAGAGCTCATCAAATGCAAATTAAATTCATTCAAAATTATATATCAGGCACATATGGGGGACTTTTGGTTTCAAAAGAGATGAGGACAATAATTGGATTGGCAAAATCCCGAGATTTCCCAACACATGGCACCAAATTCGACATCTTGGGCTTCCAATAATCTCAAACTTTACTTGATACGCACTGCCCCGTGGAAGCACCTCTGGTTTGGCCAGAAGAGCCTCCATATGGGAGGATGTACCATTGAAGTGTCTCTTTATAATCTACCAAGCATTCATAATAGCTTTGAGACTGCTGCGAACTGTGAACTATGCACCCCGAGTTCCGAATTTGTCCAAACCGTCACTGCTTTTCAATTTCTCCATTCCATCCTGTGTCTTGGCTCTGCTTCTCCTTGAAAAGTGATACCATCCGATGAGCACAAGCCCAGTGATCAACACGGTGACGAGACAATACAGCCATATCCACCATGACACGATCCGCGGGTTATTGTCGTCTGGGAGGAAGTCGAAGAAGGTCGAGCTGAACAACGTGGCTGTGAACGTGCCCGGCAGAAAGATCAGCGTGGCCCATGCGACGATGCGCATGTCGGTGCTGTCTCGCCGTGCAAGGAGGGCGATGGTCTTCATCGCGGCGTTGTCTTGGTAGCTGATCTCGGCGATGCGGTGCGAGTCCCTGGCCATGTCGTGGTTCAGGCGGTTGTCCCGCTGTCCGATCAGACTATAGACCTACGATGCAGTACGTCAGTAGAAAGCGAACGATTGACCCTCGGCATATCTGCCGGCTCGGGTTGATGTTGGAAGACTTTACCGTTTGGACCTGCGCGGCTCTTCGCGCCTCCAAGACTCTCCCGTGCGCTCTTGCACCAGCTGCCAGACTCTTTATATACGCTACGCGCCGATCAATACTCGCGCAAGCATTCCAGCGACAACCATTCTCTGCTTTGGTCGAGTGGTTGATGATCTTGTTGCGCCATTCCGTTGCGACAAGCATGCCTTGTAGGCAGGACTCGAAGGTCATTTCACAGAACGCAAGTGTGCCAGCGATACCTGTAAGCTTCTGAGTGATGTCGCTGAAGCTCAGTCGTTTCAGCTTCTTGGCCCTCTCTTCATCGGTCTCCTTGCTCTGTGTGTTGAAGTGTGTCATGCCTGTCGATTCCTCTAGGTCTTCTAACCCTCTCGCTCGGTTCTCTAGGAGCAACGCGAAGAAATGGATTTTCATCTCGAAGAGGATGAGTGCAACGAGAAGGGGATCCTCGGCTACATCAATGGACTTCTGTAGCGAGGAGAGCAGTCTCTGAGCTTCGTGTTCTTGGAGGCCCTGAAGAAGGCCGCTCACACTTCCTGAATGCCGATCGTAAATCAGGGCCAACGAAAAGCTACAGTCTCTCGATCGCGCACTCCTGAGCATGAGGCCTGCCACCGTGCACGGATTAGCCTACTTCAGATCAAATATACCGCCTCCAATACGCCAGATGTCGCGCACCTATATGGCTCTCCGTTTCGAATTCCGTGGCCAGAGGCATGGTGCTAAGCATCATTCGCAGCAGCTCAGATGGGAAGCTCCATGTCGACTGGATCTTCTCGAAAGCGCCCGATGACATCGGCAGAGGAAGAATCTCAGCATCACTAGTGTGCTCTTCTGGTCTCCCCATGATGATTTGCAGCCTATGCGAAGCCGCATTATGGCACGATTGACGGAGCCATTGCAGGAGGTGGTTTTCATCAACCAACTCATGGGTTAAATGTTGCCGTGGTAGTCCATCCTGCTGCCAGTCTGTCAGCTCGCTTTATTTTAGTGACTTTGCGCTATGGAGCCGCCCTGTACCGAGCATACTCACCTCGCCAGAGTTCGAAACTTCGATAATCGTATTCTGGATGTTGTCCACAGCACTGAACTTTGAGCTGTCCTCCAATAACGTCTCGTAATAAAAATCATACATTCTCCGTTGTAAAGAGAGCGTGTATGAGAACACGGTCAGGCCGAGAGGGAACTACCACTCGGGTTGATGGGTTGGAGCTGAGGAAGGGGCTGGGGCACTAATTTCAAAGGTTGTTGGAACGGGGAATGAGCTCAAGCAGCAACCGATGCAACCAAAAGTGATTTAGCTATATCTGTTTAGCCTTAACTATAACAGGTGCTTCGCTTACACGCATGCCACCAATTCAATAGCGTTTGGAAGCCTCAAGCCACAGCAGCTGCAGATACACGATCACAGAAATCATTCCTCCATTAATGCAGGTGGAATATGAGGCGGAATACGAGGCGAGCCACTTGGGCCACAAGTTACACAACACATCGCTAGCGCGAATCGAAAAAAATACAGCCTCGTCGCTCCGAACCCAGTAGCAAGTGTATAAATAACAGAAGCGAATCGGGGCTTTCGGACAAACACTATCGGAGCCTGGACGGTTTCAGGTCCGGCGGCGCATCATACAGTTCGTTTTCTACCTTACTCAAACCTGGAAAGACGGTAGGCAATCGATCTGGCGTATTGTATTGAAACCGTGGAGCCACGGACTAATTTTCTCTTCTGTCTGAATTCGGCCCTGTAGTCTGAGTACAAGAGCTGGCGTATATAAGTCACGAGATTTGAGACGTAGTCGGCCTGAGTGGTGACGTGGAACTTGTGGGATAAAGCCAAGATTAGACTCACACACGCCGCTAAATGAAGTCGAGATGTGGACAAACATGTATCGTACTTCTAAGGTACTAATAATGCGTAGTCTTCTGGTGTATTTGAAATTTCCTTGTGTATTGAACGGACGAAATGCTCATGCGAGTTGATAATACTAAAATGATGTAGTCGCGACGTACTTGGATACAGCGTCAAGTATCAAGAGTGCCTGCTTTCTATCCCAAGCCCATCATCCTAGTCTCCTTTCAAGCTTACAAGGTACTGTCCCCGGAATTGTCGCACCATAATGTAGTATGCAGTAATCAACTTGAAGAGCAGTGACCGACTACCCAAGTGTGGTGCAGAAGGTCATCGGTGCGTCGCTGTGTGTGGGATACTGAAATATTCCAGCCAGTAAACTAGGAATCCAATTCTGATGCATATGGAGACGAGAGAATGTCCCCGAATATTTTCCCTCGCCTGTCTTCATGAGTACTTGCACATTAAAAGCGAAGCATGACCCTTAATTCAAATGGACTCCCAGAACAGCGTAGGGTCTATCGTGGTTTAGAGCGACGCCACATGCGCAAACACCGGGTGTAGGCGGCCTTTAGTATGCCCACTCAGGAGGCTTCTTCAGGGGTTAAAATGATTTCCGAGGACTCGATTGCTTCTGCTATGAGCTCGTCTGCTGTTGGAACCTACGCCGGATGTGGAGGGGGCTTGTTGTCAAAGCGCTCCATGACTAGTCAGTCCCCGAAAGGCCACAATCTGGCTGACATTGCCTGCCTGAGACTTTGGGCGCAAGCAAATAGGATTAATAGTCGTTAAGATCAAGGAAGACTACGTGCATCTATAAATGTGGACTATACATGTCCAAAGTTCCAAGAACACCGGAACCACATGCAAGCTCTTAATGATGCCCGAACGATGACTGCAACCCTTAAGTCGATCACGAAGTTTACTGTCAAATTCTCACTGAGTGAAATCTTCTTAATGTGGTGGCAAAGCTGCATGGGAAAGACGTGTCTCTTCGCCTATCAATGGCCAAAATGTAGAACCCCATGCTGGCATTCGTCTCAGAGACCAAAAAAAAAAAAAAAAACGCCCCCAACATGCAGTGAACGTCACACCGAGTTGATGATTGGGCATAGAACCTCAACGTCCTCGCTTATTGTCTTGTGGCAACCCCGCACGATATCACGAGGTTTTCTTTTTGCATGCTCGACCCAGTGAAGAGCCCACTTGATCTTGGGTTCAGATCCTGCCAACCACCCAGGATTGTCAAGCTGGGAGAGACATCCAAAAGTGAACGTCAACTTCGCCGCCGAATCGCTTTCGATAGCGAGTTCATGAACTTGAAGAGTATACATTTTACCTCTGCCTTCAATACACTGCTCAAGTCATACGTTGTTTGCACGCTTGCTTGGTTTCTCCCCTTCCACGTGCTCAACATATACTGACCCTTCCAGTCGCACTTTACTTTCCCAAGCAGGCAAGCACAATGCCGAACTTAAGATCTCCGCTCGCAGTTTCTCTTTTCACTGGCGATGGCAGCAGTTCCGAGGTCAGCGCGGGATCAGAACCCACGAACGCTGCTGAAATGGGTTTAAAGACGAGTGCTGGATTGGGTGATTTAACAACAGAAGATACCCGATCTCTTGGGCTGCTGGTGTCATTCTTGTCGCCGTCCTACAAAATCACCCATGACTTTCTCCTCCGCGGAGGGTCACCTCGGAAGCGCTGGACTCCAGGTGGCGGC
Organism: Diaporthe citri; assembly: GCF_014595645.1. NCBI lineage: Eukaryota > Fungi > Ascomycota > Sordariomycetes > Diaporthales > Diaporthaceae > Diaporthe > Diaporthe citri. Next base: position 6,354,242 of record NW_025064846.1, on the reverse strand, counting down.
ATCGAAGAGGTGGACGCGATCACAGCGGGTCTCTCTCCTGAGCTCACCGGCCTGCTCTCTGATCCTCCTAGGCTCAGTAACTCCCTCCGTGCCCTATCAACAACCATCTTGAAGAGATCAGATCAGGCCTACATCTTAGATGTGGAGGCTGCCAAGCGTATCCGCCGGGACCTCTCCACGGAGGCGCTGGCTTCCTGGGAAACACAGGTTCTGATCGTTGCGTACAGAGCCTGCTCTTGGAAGTACATCGAGCCCAGGTCGGTCTTTAGCCTAGTCTTTGAAAGTCATAATAATGTCTGCTCACGTCAGAAATAGCAATTTCGATGCTTCTTCGATCACGCCGCACCTTCAGTATGCCGCCCAAACTTATGGAGACTGCTGTGAACGTCTAAGTACCGACACTCGAGCCGACCTCGTTCTTACTCTTCTCGAAGCGACACGGTTTCCCACTTTGACATGGAAACGTTTTGTGGTTTCTCAGGCGGCTGCAGTGGTACGAGGCCTAAACAGCGGCCAGGCTGAGCACTTGTATCTATCATTACGTCTCAGTTCAGCACAGTCTCTGCTTCACCGGCTCGAAGGCAATCACGAAGCTGCTGTCAATGTTGTTGATACTTTCATCCATAAACAACAGCCGGACACTCCTGATCGGAGGACAAATGCGGCCTTGGGCCACTTGACGCTGCAACGGGCCCTGAACTGCGTCCAAGTCGATGCCCTCCCCCAAGCCGAGCGGGTTCTAGCGGAGTGGCGCCCTCTCAGTGACGAGCCGTCGCTCATGGAACAAGTCGTGCGATTCCGCAGGGGCATGACGCTCGGGCGGGTCTTTAGAACCCAGGGCAGGTTCTCAGAAGCGTACACCCAAGTGAAGAGATCCCATGACCTAGCCGAGCAGCTCCAGGACCTCAGCTTCGACGAAGACCGGCGGGACCTCACCTGCGAGATGGCGGACACATTGCGAGAGCTCGACAAGCCCGAGACCGCTGAGGTATACCTGCGGCGAGAACTCGCACGAAGGGGAGATGGCATGCAGGACCCGCCCGCCTCGGGCAAGTCGCTGCTGGAGGCGTCCCTGGCGGAGGTTCTCTTCGCACAGGGACGGATTCAGGAGGCGGAGCGCGTCTGCACAGAGGCCGGGTCGCGGGCGGACAACCTCATGAAACTCGGCAAGCTGCGCATCTGCCTCGTGCTGGCCAAGATTCACCACACCAGGTCCGAGCATGAGGGGGCGCTGCGGTATTGGGACGAGGCTATACGGCAGGTCGGGAGGTTCCCGGGAACGGCTGGGAGGACAATGCGCACGATAGTGCTGTCCAGGAGGGACAACATACGGTCCCTGAGACTCACTGAGCCTCGGGATCAGGTTCTGCGGCACACGGCCTCGTCAGACGCGCTGGGAACACCTGGAGGGATGGTGTATTGGATCCCGGGGATGCGTCACTGGCAGGATTATTTGGACTCCGAGGCAACGTGGACTCGGATGTGATTTCAGAATGGCAGATGCTTTCCTACACCTATTCTTAACGCTTTTCGCTTAGGCATATATCGTTCGTATAGGTCTCTAGTGGCCAATGCGCCAACATGGTCAGCAAGCTTTGCTATCATAATATGGATCACTCCGGAATTTGGGGATACGTTGTGTAGTCTTTCCTATGTGAAATCATACAAAACCATTGACTAATATATATACCTACGCTCTAACTAGGCGAGGAGGAACACCAGTGGGATGCTGCATTTACCCAGCACACCAGGACCTCGGGCGACTCACTCGTATTTATTTATTCTCACCCGCCACATCAAGATTGGTATATACCGCAGAAGTCTAGTTAACTAAATAAACGCTACCGCTGCCCCGAGACCATCCGGAGGCGGTTTCTCGCCCCATCATCTGTGCTCGCCTGCTGCGGACTCGCGGTCGCAACGCCCGTCACGTCCGTAGTGCTCACACCTGCACTCGCAACCTTCCCAAAGCTGATGCCTTTCCCCGTCCGCAGCGACCTTTTGGAATTGCTTGTTTTTGATGATAGGCTGCCACTGCTGCCTCGCCTATCTTGAGCAATGTCCAGCCCGACAGAGGTGGAGCTCTTGTTCGACTGAGCCAGGTTCGGGCTTTCCCCGCTCGGGTCACTCGTCTCGGTCACATAAGATTCGTCGTCGCTGTATTGGAAATTCCGTGCGACTCCCTCGCGAGCCTGGTGCGGCAGCTTCACGGCACTGCCTAGCGCGCTGTCGACATCGCTTGTGTTAACATCGCTGCCGTTTTGCGAGCGCGCGTTCCTCCAGAACGTGTTGCTTTTGCTCAGGCTCTGATGCCTTGCGCGGCGGTAACTGTCAAACTCATCCTTGGAGTGTTCCGCATCGGTGAAACTGTCGAGGGCGTCGAAGACGTGGGGGAAGACTTGAGCAGCGACGTCCTTCGCCCATAGGAAGTCGAGATGCTCATAGTGAGGAATCTCAGTGGCGACTGTGGTTGGTGGCAGCTCTCGCAGCATCGCCTTGATGTCGACTAGCGAGTCGCTGCCTCCATACACCAGCACGATAGGCGTCTTGATGTTACGGGTCGGGTACTTGGCGACCTTCGTAAACCGAGGATTCGTACCGATGGTCAGGGGCGGGTCGTCATCGAACATCTGGAAGGACTTGGTTCGGATGATTTGAAACCAGTGGACAACAGACTTGGTTGAGGTGAAAGAGTAGAGGTGGGGATAGGCAGCCAGCTTCTGAGCGTGGGCGATGTTGTTGCCTTTCCAGTTGAATAAGAACTTCATACCCATGTCGAGGATCTTGATGTACAATGGAGGGTAAACGAGCGATTCCCACAGCGGAGCAGAGCTGAGGATGGACCTTCGACCAAACATGAGGAACAGAACTTGAGGTGACGACTTGATCAGAGCATCAGCGATGCCGTTGGCCAAGCCGGGGGGCGACATAGCTGGCGCCAGCGCAATGAAGACGTTGACCTGCTGGTTAAGCTTTGGGTGGATAGACAAAGCTGCGAAAGCCTGGGCTGTTCCCTGCGAGAAACCAATGTAGGAGAGCGACGGCTGTCCCGTGCTGCTCAAGACATACTCTATGCTGTTGGGGATATCATGGAAGGCAAACTCATCGATCGAGAAGTTCCAAAACTCAAGAGAGGTCGGAGCCGAACGGACAGACTTCTTGGAGTACTTATTGCCACGGTTGTTTCCAAGCTGTTGAAAACCGTCAGCATATCTGCGCTCGCGCTGGGGGAAATGGCCGACAGAGGCATACCCAGACATCAAAGCCTCTATCCACCAGGACGAACGGCAACACTTTTTGAGCGTCTGTGAGACATACCCACACCTCGCTGTTCATCAGGAGGCCATGATGTAGGTAGATGACACGCTTCTGCACGCTATTGGGACCAGAGTTGACCTTGGTGTCTTCCTCGCCTCGTTTCCATGCCAGCCGATGAAGGCCCAGGAGGTACCCATCATCAGTCTGGACAACATGTTCCTCAGCTGTATAGCCGTACAGATCGCAGAGTTCAACAAAATCGGTTGCGTTCCTTATGGATTTCGACACCTCTGGATGGTACTCCGTCAATAGGAATTCCTGGGGCCAAACGCTGGTAGAACGGTGGGAGCAACGGACCTTTCCTCCTCTCCGACTCCTTCTTATCATTTTCTGGCCCCCATTTATTGAACAAGCGTCGAGAGGCTCTGTAGCACAGAGAGATGAGGGGCGATGCTGTTTCGCGGTCAGGGGGGTTGAATCGTTCAGGGGTTGGAGTTCGGCGCACGCAATGCGAAAGTCAGGACTCGGATGATGACCTCGAGGCCGACGAAGATGAATGACCCTATTACGGCGACATATTCGGTTCTTGCACATCATGTCAGAGGCTTGGATGACCACTCCCGGGTGTTGGCGCTGGAGCTTACATGGCGAGGCGCCCCAGGAACGGAACAGGCATTGTCGTCGGCGCGAGTTGGGGCTTGACGGCGCAATCTGTTGTTCAGAAGCGCAAAACCCGTGGGATGATCGATCGTTGCGTGTTTGGTATCTCTAAGGGCGCGACATTGTGCGACTGGAGGAGGGTGAGGGAAGCGACGAGAACGGAGGCCTAGCGTGTGGAAATGTTGAATGAAGAGCGCACCAGTCTAATTCTTGTCACATGCGAAATCTACATTCCTCGAGCTGCTGTTGCACCGTTGGGATGCGAAGGCAGGTGGGGACAGGGACAGGGACGCGGGCAGGGGCTCACGGCCCATTGGTTCTTTTCAGACCCCTGACTAACGCTGCCTTACTGGGGAACCTCACCTTAATCTAATGCCCAAACACAGTACCAACCATCCTGGGGCCGGAGTGGATGAAATACATTTGATCAAATTTAAACGAACTTGACAAGACACAAATTTAAGCCTCATATGATATTGAACTCATATTGTGTATTTGCACAAGTTGTGTTACAATTTGAGGTCGCCCGACGATGTCCCAGAGCACTGACGGGGAAGATCGAAGATAAGGTTAGAACAGGGCCTTAAACTCAATGTGCTCATCTTTCCTCCTAAGTGGTACTGTTCCAACGACATGGGAAAGCCGCCATTGCGGGGCTCATCTCATACATGATCAGAGGCAGTTCGGCTGGTGTAGAGACCTCGTTACCTGCGTTGCCAATCAGGGCTCTCAAAGAAGACCCGGTCGAAGCCTGGGACACTCAATCTTCACACGTCCAACAACAGGCTTGTCGTAGCATTTCTATTCTGGGGAAAACGTGGGTGATTCATTTCTAGTCGCAAGTTCCTATGCGTCTAAGGGCTCATCGAGGGTGTCTCGACATGGTCGAAGCCAGCGTCAACTGGCGTGACGGCCACGGGGTCGGGACGCCGAGTCCAGTAAGCCAGCGGAACTCATTCAAACATTGGTGTTGACTATTTCTGCGTGGCTTATTCCGTCCTTGCAACCGATTTTGCGCGGGTGACTTCCGCAATAGCGGGCTGTACATGGGGACGGGTAAGAGCAAAGGCGTTGGCTTAAAGCATTCAACAAGGACATACACAAGTTCAGCATGAATCAAACTGCTGGGCGATCTAGGGAGAAAAGGCAAGTATCGCTTCAGTCATGGTTTTATAAATCATGGAAGATTGAGAGTCTATACTGATTGTCCAACGTCTCCAATTGTTGCAGCGGGGTAGAAACATTCCTTGTGACTCTTAGAGCACAGCTCTGTCCCCACCCCAAATAGCTTCTCCCATCCTCGACTTGTATTTTCTTCTTCTGTTTTATTCGAGCCAAAACATTAACACCTAATTCAAACTCTAGTTCTTTCGTAAATGTGTTCATTGAATAAATCCTGACCAATTCATTACCACCCAGGTTGCATAGGAGCGTCTCCTCCCTCCCCCACGAGAGAGCAATGACAGGCATCACACATGTCCCTCAGCCTGCACGGGCCTCAAATAATGAGGTTGTGATAGAGAAGGCTCTTCTCTCAGACGCGGAAGCAATCAAGCAAATTGTGATCGCAGCCTACTCGAAATACGTCCCACGGATGGGCGGCCAAGATCCGGCGCCCATGACTGCCGATTACCACACCATCATCGCGTCTCACTCTCAAGAAGTTTTCGTACTCCGCCGGCAAGAAGATGGCAAAGTTTTAGGCTCAATATTGCTCTCTGACCATGGGGATGACTCAACCAAGGTGAACAACCTCGTCGTCGATTCAGCGTCTCAGGGGCGTGGGTATGGCAAGCTGCTCATGACGTTCGCGGAGGGCGTGGCTCGCGAGAGAGGCTGTGCGGCGTTGACGTTGTTCACGAACGAGAAGATGACGGAGAATATTGTGCTATATACTAAGATGGGATTTGTCGAGGTGGAAAGGAAGATAGAAGATGGTTACTCTCGAGTGTACTTTCGGAAGACGCTCTCATCTTAAGCTTATGTCACTCATTCCAATCTCGATTGAGTGAGTGTTGGAAGATCCGTATTGAGGGCACTCCAACCCTGTTTGATCAATATGTTTAATCGATTCAATCACTCCAAGAACTGGGAATGATGACCTTTTTATTGTTTTACAAGTTTACTACTACCGCTTCTACTTCCGTCGAACTGACTTCCTTTTAAACTCAGGTTGCCGTTGAGAAGACAAGCGTTGAGGCCGAGATCAGCTCTCGGGATATAGATTCGAAGGGAATATTTCAATCGCTGTAATTGTAGTGCTGAAACGCATCGGCGGCACCATTGGGTTCCCCAACAAAGATGGACGCCGGACTGGGCAGTGTTCCGCGGCGAAAGGCAGAAACAACCAGGTTCATTCCCAAGGTCACACCCCGGAATGTGGTAGCAATGCTGCTATGGGTTTGAAAGACTCTCATAGCCATGGCCAGAGGTGTGCCCAGCGGGCAACGGTGTGCCAGCTCACAAAGGTGTCAATCTCATTGTCGCACCAGAGCAAATGATGAGTCGCAGGGTCACCGCGAGGGTCTGTCGGACCTCTAGGTGTGTTCTCGAGGTTTTTGAGCCACTCTAGGTCGGTTGGCTTCGTCACCGTAAACTATCAAGTGGCCTTCAATTTCAAGGAGTCCCAGCTGTGGCCAGGTCCAGTCGTACATGGCGCTGCATTGGCTGCAACTGTCGTGATGTGTAGCCTGTGGAGACTGCCTCTTGATGGCAGGCGCATCATTCCTCTCTGTCATTTCACAGAGGAGACAGACATGCTCCTCTTTGTAGGCTCACAGGAGAGCTCCTTCCAGCCTGAAAAGACCTCAACCGAGATTCTCTTATATCCTCCGAAGCGCGCTTACTCTCATTTCACAGCTCAACACCCACTGTGCTGATGGGCGCGGTCGAAGGAAGGCATGTCGCGGGGGCCCATTACTATCGGGCATTTGCGAGACACGTTGTCTGGGAGGCTCTTCTCCAGCCACGCGACATGCTGACTGCATGAAATCCCAGCAGGGTGAATCCGTCCACACAACAAGTGGACTTACCGTGAGATGGAAGAAGCTCCATGACATGCGAGAGGTTGACACACGGCTGGCACCAACCCGCCTGGGATTGACAGCTTGGCAAACCCCTTCCTGCGTGAGGCGTATTCTGGGAAGCCTCCGTTGACACCCAGAAAGACTGCTATGCCAATGGCAGTTAAGTCTCGAACATCCACAGTGACCGCGCCATGTCCTGTGCAAATCGTTGAGAAACTGACCGAGCTCTTCAAAAAACCGGGTTCCTCGACTGAACACTGGTCAGATAGGCTATGATAAACGAGTCCAGCAAGATTCCATGCTCGTCCCACTGTCTCCCTGCCTGCTTCTGCTGAATCGTCAGATATTCTTGCCGGCGAAGAGCATGGTGTTGTGGCGAGGAAAACCGTGGGCGCAGAACTATGGGAAGTCTAGCCCAGAGATCCTGCAACACAATTAAACAGAAACACACAGAAGGATGGCCCTGCGAAATGATAATCAAACCAATGCAAGCAGACTGGCCTTTCTGGGCCTCCAATCAGCAAATCCTACCTCAGATCCTAGCCACTTTTATGTGCACGATTGGATGTAGGATTCCGGGGGCAGGAGATGAGAGCCTTGGCCCCCACCAAGAGTAAGCCGGCCCCTTTCGCGTGCACTGCCTGGCTTGGGGACGCCAGTTGATGAAGGGAAAATAAACTCCGGTGGACAGAACATGATTCTCGGTCACCTTTGTCTCATACTCCCTTCTTTGCTCTGTTCTGGCTAAGTGGTAGAACCGGGGGAGTTGGCAGTGAAAATGGCTTCGCGCCGTCCATATGCGATTGTGCTTTTCCTGGCTTCATTTTTCGCGTCTGTGTGTGCCATGACACCCTCGAACGGGGTCGAATTTCTGTTTCCGACCCAGGGCGCAACACTCCACTACAACGACTATGTGCAAGTGCAGTATACATCAGAATTCAACGCACCATGGCTCTACACGTTTTGTAGAACGGCCAGCGGTAGTGTTGCGCGTAAGTTCAGCCTGTACCTAGCGACTCTTCGACCGCTTCGAGATGGGAACTGCGTTGTGGGAGATGATCGGTGCTGACGGTTTGCGACAGAGAAACAAAACCAAGGCGTAGCTGGCTACAACAGCACTGCTCTCATCAAACTTTCATGGTCGGGCTCTGACACGCCGTGTTGGTTTAACTTGAAGCCCAGCGCAGGCGCAGCCGTGGGCAAGGGCGCGAATTCCGACAATTGGTCATTTGACATCTCAGAGCGCGCCGCGACTACTGTCGGCCTCAGCTCTTCCGCTGCTGCTACTCCGACTCCACCCCCTACATCTTCATCAACCACGGCAACGACGACTGCTTCGGAGACACCAACAAAGACTCCCTCGGATGCGTCAACGACAACTTCTTCAGAAGGAACCACAACAACGTCCTCTGCCGATTCAACGGCAACATTATCAGAGGAGTCGGCGGAAACTTCGTCGGATGAGTCCACAGGTGGCAGTCTCGTCTTGGCCACCTCGACGAGTTCCGCGGCTGCAGAGACCTCCTCAGCCTCAAGCGCCGGACTGTCGACGGGGGCACAAATTGGAACTGGGATCGGCGTGGCTATCGGAGGAATATTTATCGGCGTTGCTGCAGGAATATGGTACATGCGCCGAAGACGGCAGAAGGCTAGGCAGGGCGCCTTTGCTCGGATCGAAGCTCCTCCTCCCAGCACGGGGCATGCGTCCAGTATCGGGGAGTGGAAGCCTCCTGTCCTGTATTCAGCAGAGATGCCACACCACGTGCCCTTGACAGAGTTACGCGCTCCTGCCCCAGCAGCGAGCGAGCTGAATGCCGCTCGACCAGTCTACTATGAGTTGCCATCGCACACAGGCAGATGAGTCGGGAGCAATGAATCTGTTTGAAATTGTGCAAGACATGAGAGGCCGGGACCTCTGAGGCAGTAAAATGTTACATGTAGATAATAGACAAAGCAATTGTAATGCAATGATTGATGAGGCTGAGAGTCGGGCGTTGTCAGAAAGCTCGAGAGGATGTTAATGAGAGGGCTCTGATTTGTTCAGACCTCAGTGGGGTGGCTGCACGCATCCATGCTCTCATGCAAGGGGAGCTTTGGCCACCCGGGTTCTTCACCCGCGAACCTTGCCGTCGGGTTGCGCTGCGACAACCTCTCGCGACAACCACCACAGCACCTGATCCCGCAGATCTCTGGTCGCCATGCCGAGCTCATGTAAGGAAATAAGTACGCACCCGCCAGGTCTCCCCTCATCCCGTTGCGCGAAGGCCTTCTCCCCAGCTGACATCACCCCACCTCTCCCGCAGGAGCCGCCCTGGCGCAATGCCTCCAGGAGTCCGAGTGCGTCATGGTCCAGCGAAACTCGGCCGCTGACTGCCTCCGGTCACCGCTCGCCGAGACGCTCCCCACGAAGTGCCAGCAGCTCAAGAAGGGGTTCGGGGAGTGCCGCCGCGGCATGATCGACATGCGCAAGCGCTTCCGGGGCAACCAGCCCGCGGCCTTCAAGAACCTGCAGGAGAGCGACGCCACGGGCGACGGATACCAGCTGTACGCCGGAAAGTCTGCGTTTGGTGGCACCAGGGGCGAGACGGCCGGCGACGGCAAGGCACCGCCGGACTGGAGGGAGCTGGAGAACGAAAAGTACCGGAAGGAACTCGAGTCGAAGAAGCCATGATCAAGAGCGACGAGAGATTGCCCTAGCGAGATGTGTTTGGAAGGCCTCGATTCGAACCTGTTGCATGGGATGGTGTACGGAGTTCTCGGGAAAGAAAACTTTCACGAATCGCCGGATGAAGTGCCTACTCTCCGCTCGCCGGCAAACAAAAGGTTCACATGCCATGGGCGCGCGCAGATCATCCATGAGTAGAGGCAGGAGGAAGCCAATGGCTCTATCGATATTCCTGGGAGGCAACTCAAGTCCAAAGAGCTCCACAGATGTCGGCGGGCCTTGTCTGAATCGTGAAAAGGCAGAGAGTCTTCACTGCGCAATGTACATGCCTTTTTTTCGCGTTGAGCATGCGGTCACACCGCCAGAGATCTCGCCGTCAGGAAGGGGCTTGCGCCTTGTTGCAATGGACTCGGTGGGCAGATATGATCCAACCATGCGGCTCTTTTTCTGGGCCGATTTTATGGGCACCATGTCTACTGTACTGTACTTAACTCTGGGCAGGAAAGCCGTACCTGCTTATGGAGACCTAGACAAACCACGCTTGACGCTTCTGACATGATTAATGCTCTGAAAAGCATGGCCCGAACATGTTGTCTCTCTTCTGGGCCTGTAGGTTTTCACTGGGGACGCATCAGTTGTCAGCGTCAAATTTTCGTCGTTATATGTCGGTTTTATAGCATTGGAGACTGGGTCTGGCCTCAGCGCTCGAAACCGCTAGCCCAGGCAGATACCCGCCTGGATGGTGTGGTACCCAGGTGGGTAGGCAGTCGCGTGGGCACTTGCCGTCTGGGGCCGAGAGAACCTTGGTGGAAACCCGAGCGGCAGCCCAAGTCAGTCCAAGGTGGCTGATGAGCTTGGCTAAACCTCTCCTCAAATGTCATGTCAACATTCACGTCCTGCTGGCAGGAGAGAATGCCTGAACTCATCCGTTTCTGCTGGATGCCAGATTGTCATTGATTTTCGTTCTCACATCTTGGAACCCCATCTGGCTTTCTTTCGCATTGCCTTCGACGACAGTCCCTTCTGCCTACATTCTTGGACCTCGCCTTGCATCATCAGAGACTTGATCGTATCCGGAAATTCGGCACGATCCACACGGACATCCTGAGGTTTCGAAGATTCCGTTGCATATTATTGTATCAGCATAAACGCCAGCAGCAGCAGCATCGGCATCATTATCTCGAGCCTCAACGTCGACTCATTTGGGAATCGCTCCTGCTCGTTAGACGAAGGCCTAAACCACACCATCCCCACCTTCATGACGCCGTGACCGCATTCACAACGCATCAGCCTGCGCCCAATCGCCGCCCGCGCCACCCAACTCACAAACCATTATGTCTATATTTTCCGAACACCACTCCTCCTCGCGACTGCCCCGCATCCTGATCGCAGTCCTCGCCATCCTGTCCTTCACACTCCTCCTCAGCTATAACAGGGTATCTTCAACGACATACTCCCTCTTCTGGCCCGAGCCGGAGCCGGTGTCCATCGACCCCGACGACGACCTGTCAGCAGTGTTTGACGGCATATCACCCATGAGCTACGGCAAGACGCACAGGCCCCCGATGAAGGGCATGCCGGACAAGATTGTGGCGGAGCTGCCCGAGAAGTTCATCCCCAGCCAGGACGGCCGGACGAAACGCCTGGTGATAGTAGGCGATGTGCACGGCCAGAAAACGGCGCTGGAGGAGCTCCTGGGCAAGATCCACTTCGACAAGGCCCAGGACCACCTGATCCTGGTGGGCGACCTCATCAACAAGGGCCCGGACTCGGCGGGCGTGGTGGACCTCGCGATCGAGCTCGGCGCGCACGCCGTGAGGGGCAACCACGAGGACCGCGTGCTGTTAGTGCACGCGGCCATGAACAAGGACTCCGAGTCGCAGAAGTCCGCGATTGACACGGTAGATCTCGAGACGAAAGTGTACGAGAAAGGGCAGGAGGAGAAACAGGACGAAAGAGACGAGGAGAAGGACCCCAAGGCGGCCAAGGAGGAGTACTTTGCCCACGAGGCCCTCCTCGACCGCGGCGACAAGCCCGAGTTCCAGACCGCGCGCTCCCTGTCCAAGGGCCAGGTCGAGTGGCTGTCCCAGCTCCCCCTGATCCTCAAGGTCGGCCGCATCCCGTCCAATAGGGACCTCCCGCCCGCGTTCGAGAACATGGTGGTCGTCCACGCGGGCCTCGTGCCGAACGTGTCGCTAGCCGACCAGGACCCCCGGGCCGTCATGTCGATGCGTACGCTCGTGTATCCTATAGATGACCTGAGGAGGGCGGCCGTCCGGCGGTTCCTCGAGGATAAGGCCAGCAAGCGCAACAGGGGCAGCGTTGCCGCCCACCAGATCGACGAGGACCAGATCGACGAGTTTGTGCAGAAGATCATGGAGGCGGAGGGCATGAGCCCCGACCACGTCGGCGAGGACGTGGCGGTGCCCACGGAAGGGAGGGAGGGGTCCAAGTGGTGGAAGGAGTGGAACCGCTTTCAGGAGCGCCTGGTTAAGACCACGACGGCGGCGGAGGCGGAACCAGAGGCTGAGATCGTCGCCGCTTCCGCCCCGACCCACCCTGTCACCGACGATACCAAGCTCGAAGCAGCAGGAGAGGCCGCCCAGAAAAAGCACAAAAAGGACAAGAAGAGGCGGCAGCAGACCGCCGTGGAGAAGGAGCTGAGCGGCATGACGATCGTGTACGGACACGACGCGAAGAGCGGGCTGACGGTGCCCGACACCTACGGCAACGGCAAGGGCCTCACGTTCGGCCTGGACTCCGGCTGCGTGTACGGCCGGAAGCTGTCGGCGCTGGTGATAGAGGCACGGCCCGAGGGAATTGTGCACGGAATCACGCAGGTCAAGTGCGACAAGGGCGCGGAGCCATGAGCCACGGAGTGGTGGGAAAGGGTAAAGAGGAAAACTTGCATCATGGGACTTTTGGGAAATGGCATACAAAGTTATGGCATTGGCATTGCAGGCGTTCAAAGATGTTTTGGCAGACGGACAGGGCCCAACTTTGGGTAGACCGGGCTTAATGGATTGTATGGGTGGTCTTGTGGTATCAGACAGACCATAACAAAGTTAGAAGGGACCTTCACTTGCATCTCTGTGAGTAGTTCCATACTATACGAACACAGGCGCCGCTATCAAGTTGATAATGCCGCAAGCCTTGGTAGGAGACCTATATAACGTACAGGACGAACCTGAAGTTTTATCGCACCTCATCACGACCTGCCTTTGTTGCCACTTGAGGTTTTATATGGGCCATTACTCCCCTCACTCCTGTGGACGTGGAAGGACATCACAGACATCTAGCAATTCCCTGATTATCATTTTGGCAATTCAGTTCATTTCAATTTGGGCCCAAGGAGTCTCTTGGACATCCTGCTAAGCACATGCTATGTACGGTATCATTTCCCATCCTCGTGTTTGTTTATGCCAACCAACTTTTGTTTAAAAAAGCACTTATGCCTGGATCTTGCTCTTGATGATATCCTTGAGCGTGATGGCATCGGCGGCGAACTTGCTGATACCCTCGCGCAGCTTCTCGACGGCCATCTGGTCCTCGTTGAAGTCGAAGCGGAACAGAGGCTCGTCCTTGATGTACGACTTCTTCTCGATGTTGAGCGAGGAGGCGGCCGAGGAGTCCAGCTTCTTGGGGACGGAGGCGTCGGAGTTGATGAGCTCCTCGAGCAGGTTGGGCTGGTTTGGCAGCACCGTCAGCATTCCTGTCCGAGACCTCCGGGATCGGAATGAGGTGGGGAGTGGGGCCTAAGTGAACTTACGGAGATGGTGAGGTAGTCACATCCAGCCAGCTCGGTGATCTCACCCGTGTTGCGGAAGGAGGCACCCATGACGATGGTCTTGTAGCCGAACTTCTTGTAGTAGTTGAAGATGGACTTGACCGACTCGACACCGGGGTCCTCCTCCTTGGCGTACTCCTTCTTGGTGTGGGCCTTGAACCAGTCAAGGATACGGCCGACGAAAGGAGAGATCAAGAAGGCACCGGCCTCAGCGGCAGCGATGGCCTGGGTCAAGCTGAACATGAGCGTCAGGTTGGTGTTAATGCCGTGGTCGCGCTGCAGGATCTCGGCGGCCTTGATACCCTCCCATGTTGAGGCGATCTTGATCAGGACACGCTCCTTGGGGATACCCTGCGCCTTGTAGAGCTGATGGGACAAAATGTCAGCAAGGGAACTCTCCCAGTTTTCGCTTATTTGGGTGGGTGGTCACTCTGTTCTTACGTCGATGATGTGCAGGGCCTTGTCAACCGAGGCCTTGGTGTCGAAGGAGAAGCGGGCGTCGACCTCGGTGGAGACCTTGCCAGGGATGATCTTAAGGATCTCCTTGCCGAACTCGACCAGCAGGCGGTCAAGGGCGGCGTCCACCTGTGTGTCGAGGTCGCCGCCGGTCGTCTTGGCGTACTGGACGGCCTCGTCAATCAGCTTCGCGTACTCGGGCTTCTTAGACGCAGCGAGAATGAGCGAAGGGTTGGTGGTGGCATCCTGGGGCTTGTATTTGCCGATGGAGGCGAAGTCGCCAGAGTCGGAGACGACGACGGTGCCGCTGGCCTTGAGCTGCTCCAGGGAGTTCGACATGATGGATGTGCGGTTGCTTCTGTCTGAGCTGTTGTCTGGGTGTGATGTGATGGTTGGACAGAGGTTTGCAAACGTCTGGGTATTAGGGAGATTGCAGGTGTGGTGACAGGTGTGTGAGGCTAGCAAGGAGGTGCGACGAGGCGGGAGAGGTATTTATTTGATGGCGGGGTGACTTAAAGCTTTCCCACCTGCTGGGCCGTTCTTTCCTTCCCAATGGCCACTTCTTTGGCAAGTCAGATTTACGGGCCCATGACGATATCGCCCCCCACCATTGCCTCTTTCCGAGCTCAGGGCACCTGTACACATGTGCGGGTACGTGTGTCAATTGATCTGTCTGCACGCTCTCTATATCTCGATGTCGATGTCCTTTGCTCGTCAATCGATTCCACATCCCCCCCCCCCCCTTCGCATTCATGTGCAGATTTGCATGCCCAGTACGCAGGTGCAGACACAGGCCCAGGTCCAGGTCGGCGACACACACCTCAGACCGTTGAGGGGCAGGCCCAGGGTCGGGTCACCCCACCAGCAACAAGGACCCTGTCCATCGGTACGCAATTTGCAATGCTAAGGCCCCTCCAGCCTGGCCTCTTTTCCGGCACGGCTGCTGGTGCGTCTCCACGGACCTTGTTGGGGGGCACTCACTGGTGGGTGGTCGCTTACTCAGGCTAAAGTGTAACATGAGTTGTTCCGACGTCAAAACGCAGGATCCCTCGCGGCTATTGGCAATTCTGGGCTTCGACTAGCCCGTCCGGTAACGATTCTTTTTAGTTTCTGGCCGTAGTCGCTGCTGTGATGCAAACTCGTTGCAGTTCGGCAGACCCGATCTACCGCGTGTGCACCACTTGGGCGGAAGCCCCGGGACAAGATATTCTGGAATATCTTGGACGTTTGCTGGAGCACTAAGCTCGGCCCTCCTACCCCGAAGCGCGAGCATTGAGCCGCTCGCCCAAACTGCCATGGCAACACCGGACACTCTCACCCTGGGACCATTACAAACAGGCCCTGCGGACTCACATTGTGCCAGAAGGAGGGGCTTTGTAATAATGGTTTTACACTATGTCTGTGTAACAATGCCAAACAATGCGATGCAATGCTATCAGAGCTGCCTCGCCAACTTTTATGATATAGGGAACCCGATGCTCCATGGGTGCTTCTGGCTCCCTCAACCCCGTTTTCCAATCCCTCGTCCTCGTTTCTCTACTCCCCTCAGCTCGGTGATCAAAGTGAAGCTGTAGGGGTGGCCGTCAATGTTGGTAACAAGCAGAGCGCGTCACAGGAGTGTCCAGCTGCCTCCCTAGTCCTCAGTGAGATCGCCGTACTCCCAGATCCCCAGGCGATCGTTCTTGGCCGCCGTCTCAGCTTTCTTATACTCCTTGAGAGTGTCGGCAAACACTGGGCTCCTCTCCCATGCCTTAAGTTTCTTGGGAACCCAGACCAAGTCCGTTGAGTAGCACCTCGCGGTTCAGAGACGTGCGGCTTGGGCGATCCACTGGACTCGTAGATGGTGATGTAGCTCACACCCTCCTTCTGGTCGACGAAATCGAAGGAGGCCACCATAGTCTTGCCCTCCGTCACCTCTCCAATGAAGCCGATCGTGTCGTTGAGGTACTCTGGGGCCGTGGGCAGTTGCACCAGGGACAGCGACGCGTCGATGGCCTGAGCCCGCACTTTCTGCGTGCCGAACTCGGCCTGGCTGAGCGGCCGCAGCTTCGCCCAGGGGTGCTTCTCCGTGTTTCCGTAGTCAATGTACACGACCTCTGCAACCTTGTTGGCCCGGTCGTTGGATCGTATGCGTGCCCGGTACCACTGCCCATCCTCGGAGAACTTAGCCGAGACGATATCTCCGGCCTTGGGCGTGTCCTTCAGGCCCACGTTGTTTTTGGAATCAAGGTGGAACTTCCTGAATGCGGACATCATCTGCTCAAGTGCCGCAGTGCCCTTGCCAACTTCCTGGATCTTGATCTTGCCGTTCTGGTCGATGTTGGTAATGACAATGTCCCGGTACTCTCGCTTGATGTTGACGGGAGCATCAGCCGCCGCGGTCTCCACAGGCGCAGCTTCCTCCTCCTGCTCCTCCTGGGATGGGTCCCAGTCGTGCCAGATTCCCTTACGTCCCTCCTTTGCCTTTCGCTCTGCTGCGTTCAACTCTGTCGCGTTGCCTGACTTCTCTGCCGAGTACTGGTGCACGGAGGCGAAGCCCTCCTCGACGAGTAGCTTGGCAAAGCTCTCCCGGCCGACATACAGGTCACCGATGAAGCCTCCGATCTTGTCCGTGTCGTGGATATCCACCTCGACATCTCGCTGGTTGCACCTCTTGTTGGCAAGATCCAGAGCCTCGTTACCGAACGGCTCGCCCTTCTCTTCGGGCGAACGACCGGCACGTGGCGCGCGGATTCCGCCCAGGACCAGCGTGAGTTTGACGCCCTCACGGGGGATAAGCACAGTGAATCGGGATCCAGACTTGCAGAAGTCGACCACTGCGGGGATCTTCTTCTGACGTTGAAGAGAGCCCAGGTTCATCTTTGCTCTCTGCAGGCTTTCAGAAGCGTCGACCAGAACCTTCGACTTGGGTGGCTTGCCAGTCCACATACCCTTCTTCTCCTCCTTGGCCTTCTCCTGTGCCGCCAGCAGCTCATCGTAGTTGGAGGCCCGGTCGGTGTCGTCCTTGCGGTGTCGGATGACCGAGACCCAACCCTCTTGTACGAGCTGGAGGCCGACGTTCTTGCCGTTCTGGGTCACGGTCGCAACCTCTCGGGCTTCATATCCATCGGAAGCCGGCTTGGACCCGTCAACCGCAACTTTGATGTGCTTGCCAATGAGCTTCTTCCGCAGGAATTCCTTCGCCTCATCCCGGAAGGGAGCCTCCGATGACTCGTTTGTGCGTGGGCCACGGACGCTACTCAGGTTGATACGCTTCTCCTCGCCGTTCTTGTTCCTCACAATGATGGTGTCGGCGCTGATGATCTTTGAGACAGTCATCTCGGATTCCTTTGCTGCTTCCTTGGCAACGTGGTGTTTGTGCAGCCTGAGGTTCGCCGACTGGGCCTTCTTCTCCGCAGCGCGCAGCGAGGGCATTCTGTCACCAAGCAGGGTGACGTGGAAGTCATTGCACCGAGCAAGACCTTCGGCGAGGAGGAATTCGGCAATGTTTCCATTGGGGTGCAGGATCGTGGCTACCAGTTGTCCCTGGGGGCTTGCTCCCACAATCTCGACCTTCACGGACCGCTGAAGCAGTCTCCTCTCGACGAATGCCTTTGCCTCATCGCCAAATTCTTCGGATGGCTGCGTCTGACCCGTAGAGACAATTGTCCTGGCCGTAGATGGAGTCCGAATACCAGCAACAAGAGTCATGATTTGCAGGTGCTTCTTGTCCGAGAGCAGAATGCGAACCAGAAGACGATCGCCGCTGAACACGCGCTCGACCACGCCATCAACGGACTTGCCCTTCCACTCGTCCAGGAACTGCGGGTGACCCAGGTCGTTCTGGACCTCGATTACACCACCGGTACCGGCCCAAAGCCCCTTGCCTTCGTTCTTGGCCTTTGTCTCAAGTTCGCGAAGCTGGTCAAGTCGCTGCAGGAGGTCTTCGTTGTCTTCCTTCCTCCCGGCATCTTCGCGGACCTTGACCCAGCCGCCCTTGATCAGCTCATCGGGGAATTCGGTGCCATCCTGAAGTTTTGCGGTTCCGTACTCGCGTTGCGAGGTCGGTACCGTGTACAGGACGGTAAACTGGATGGGCTTTCCCACGGTGAGATTTCTCAGGAACTCTCGGGATTGGAATGCAAACGGCTCGTCGCCATCCTTGCTGAGCCGAGGGGCGCTGACATAGGCGAGAGAAAGAACCCGTTCAGCTGCTGGGTTTTGAGGATTCGCAAGGACCAACGTATCGCCGCTCAAGACGGACTTGACAGTGGCATAAAGAGGCTTAGACATGGTAACAATGGCAGCAACCGGAATCAGGGAGACCGTAAGGAGTGGGAAGTGGAATCAGCAGTGTTCGTGACAATGCCTGGAAAGCAGTCAGTAAAATGTTCTCATCCACATGTGAATAGACTTGCAAGGAAAGCGAGTTGGATAAGAGATGCGGCCTGTAGTTTGGAGGCTTGTGCTAGAGGCTTCCCAAGGGGTCCAAGGGCAGCTTGACGAGACTGGTACTCAGAGTCAATCTGGAGTAACTGGTGATAGGTATACAGGGTCACCAAGGTGTGTGACTGGACCAGACAAGCTTGGGCCTGGTCAAACGTGGGGCTTGCAAGTTGAATTGCTCTCACTGCCTGAGGTGGTCCACGAGCAATCCACAATAAGGCCAAGACAGTGCCGTGTCAATTCCACCAGGTCTAGACAGAGCAGCCCGGGGGTTCACCACATGACAAGCTTTCTTGCCATATGAACATATGGTCCATGTCCCTAGGGAATGCAGGTGGTCTGCTTGCTTGTAGCCATTGAAAGGGGGCAGTGGAAGGGGATAGTTGCAGACTTGGATGGTCACAGACTAGAAGGGAGCTAGACAACTCACCAGGTTTCCAGACAGCCAATGAAAGGATGTGATGTCTTTGAGATATTGTAGCGGAGGTGAGAATTGATTGACTTCAAAAAAGACAAGCAATCTTACTGAAGAGAGAAGGAAGGCGTTGTTTGTTATGAGGTGACCTGGACGTTTGATGATGGTGTCGTGTGCCTCCTCCCTTCTGGCCTTCTGGCCAGATGTCCGTCGTCAGGGTCCAGAATTCTAGTGGGCCAGGGAGCTCCAACGTGGGGTCAACGTGTCTGGACTAACTGAGCCTGGTAGCTGGGCTCCTGCCGCTAGTCCGGAGTTGGCAAGCAGCTTTGGATTACTCAAGAGTCCGCCATGGGGAGCTCTGGGCGAGCTCCGAGCCAGGTGAGGGGCAGCTGCATCAATGATGGTGCCTATACCTCAGACGTTGCAATACACGCACGGAATGAGCTAGAAGTTTTGCAGTACAGCTGATCACGGAGCTGCTGTGTCAATCTGTTTGTTTAGGTCATGCTTGCAGGGCACCAACCCTCTGTTTCAAAGCAACTTCTGAAGCAGACATGCTTGTTTTGAATGGCATGGGGCCCAGCTGCCGGAGCTTTTGAGCTTGGCCAGGCCGCACAATAAGGGCATACCTCAAGGTGTACATGGACACTTCAACATATCAATGGAACAATGCAGATTCGCGTACAGCATTCAACGGTCTACAACATTTTGGAACAAGGTCTCAATCTGATCTTTTGTTTTTGAGGCTATCCTTGTTGGCTAGGTGTTGGGCAAGGCCCGGTGCTTTGTAGGTGCACCTTTCAATGTCCGGAGCTCAGTACACTACCATCGGATGAGATACCGTGACCGAAGCGAAATGCTTAGTTAGAGATGCCAATGACACCACAGGCAGGGCGGGGACCGGCGTTGCCAGTCTTCAGCGACTCCTCGTTGCCGCCCTTTCCAAGGTCATCGGTGCCACCGTGGACGACGACAGTTCGCTGTGGACTGTGTTAGCATGCCGACGCACTTGTAGGTTATATGCGTGACCCTGGGGCTGGGGGAGGGTGGTAACATACGCCAATGACGGACTCGGGGCCGATCAGCTTGACGTGCTTGTCCTCAACGCTGCCCTTGGCGTTGCCCTGGGCATCGGTCTCGATGTTGCCCAGGTCACCAACGTGGCGGGCCTCGTCGGAGGGAGCACCGTGGGTCTTGTTGTGAGGGTTGACTAACAGGTAGACAAGGTTAGTCTAGGGATAGTCGGGCGTTGAGCCCGGCTCAGGCAATGCCGGGTTCCTGATTCCTGGTTCAGGGGGCTACTCACAGTGAGGGCCGGCAGACGTGCAGCCGTTGGTGTTGTCACCAAAGGTGTGGATGTGGAAGCCGCGCTTGGCGTTGGCGTCGTTGCCAGTGATGTCCCAAGAGATGGTGGTGGGAGCAGACTCGGACTCCTGCACGAGGGTGACGGTACCGGAGACCTTGGAGTCACCACGGACGACAGCAACTGCAGGCAAACGGACAAATGTTAGCGAGCTGTCTAGACACTCCCAGGGTGGCTTGAGATCAGGAGAGGGACCCAAAGGCGATCTGCATCAACGGCGCTCGCCATCCAGGATGATGGATGGGCCGGTGCCTGCAAGGCGTGGCCATCAGGGTGCTTGAGCACGTTTCTCAAGAGGCCCATCAGGGTGCTCCGGATGGGCTGGATGCACCCCCTCACTTTGAGTCGCCAAACAGCTCGACCTCTGCGGGGTCTCTGTGTGTGTATATATATGGGGTCTGGGCTTCTCTCACCTGCTTTGACCATTTTGGCTGATTTGATTGTACAACTGTTGTTTATTGATTCTTGATGAGGGCAATTGGCGATCTGGCTTTCTTGCTTGACGAGGAGATTTGGCAGGAGAAAGCGATAGAAGCTGGGGACGGTGCGAGTTTATGCCCCCCAGGTGGAGATCCGAAGTCGTCTTGGTAAGCTTCCCTCCCCCGATCGGCCTTCGCTGTTCATGAGGGGGCGGGCAGCTTTCTTTCGTCATTGGGATGCAGCCCCACTTGACGGGAACGACCTCTAGCTGACTGGTCCAGTCTACACTACTAATAGTGATTCTACGAACAGCAGATTCTATATCGACTGCATACATCAATCCAAAAAAGTCTTACTGAGAGGCGGGCCCAAATCACCATGTATTGCACTCATTTTACGTGTCAATCTCGTGGTTGAATCGCCAGTGGCTTTCCAATCATCCACGTCTTCTTGCGGCTTCTCTGGCCTCTTGTACGTGGAGGGGCCCCGACGGGAGCTCCGGTAAGCTGTCGGCTCGGGGTTAATGACAACAGCCCGGCTCCTCTGCCGATGCTCGCGGACGAGCAGCTGCGTCAGAGCGACTTATCAACACAGTAGCACGCGATTCCGCCCCCTCCCGCTGTGCCACATCGGTGGATGCTGAAAGACATGTGGCTTTTTCAACAACAGACAGGAGGTCAGGCTGAGGCTCAAGCCTGGCGGACGAGACGAACTGCCATATGACGGAGACAGCGGAGGCAGCTGAGCAGTAGGCTACTTGCATCGGAACCGTCCAGCTGCTCCCACCGAGCACAGCAAGTTGCCACCAAGGTGGACAGGTAATGACCCGCACGCAGCCTTGGGGTGTTTCATATTCTGCCTGGCAGATTGCCTGCTCAGCCAGACGGCAAGTCAGCCTGGCCTTGCCAGGTCAGAGACTGGTCTGAAGGAGGGCCGATCTGATCCGATCCGGCTCAGCTGCCTTCCCCAGAAACCCGTCTTCTCGGTAAGAATCTAGGCCCTGGGCCCTAGGACCTGGGCGCCAGGCCCTACGCTATGGCTGGCGCAAGCTTCAAGGGGGCTTGGGCTGAGCCGTTGAGAACCTAATGTTCCCGGAGCAGCGGGGTGGCGCTACCATTGCTTCTAGCTGGGCTGACTTGGTGCATCCCGCGCATGGAATGCCACGGTTTCCCACAATTGAGGCCTCTGGGGTTCAGAACACGGGAGAAGCTGGGCTGGGCAGGTGCCAGGCTGGCTCCAAGTATGCGTGTGGCTCATCCCAAAAAGAAAGATTTCATGGGTCCAAAAAGACCCCTACAAGGCTGGTTTCATACAAGGCTCGAGCTGGAGCCACGGAGCCGCCATGCCGGATGCGAGCGCGCAGGCAGCTCGACCTTGTTTTGACAGTGAAGTACCTGGGTATGTGACCGCGGAGAGAACGGCAAGATTACAGTGCTGCCAAACGCCGATCCTGCCGGTGTTGCCAGGCTGTCAGGCTGGATGGGGTATTTTATTGCAGGTTTCTGCCGTGGGTTCCAGAAATTGGGTGCTCCATGTTCGTATGAGGGCCAATTGATGACAGTGGCATTGCTTCAGAATCAGCAGCTGGCTCTGGGCAGGGAGCGGGTGACATGAGTGCAGCTCCAGTCAAAGAAAGGGTCACAGAATACCCCGGATAGCGTAGAGAAATGCGGCCAAGCACAAGTATCCTCCTGTGGTGCTCCTGAAGTCCTACGTATCGGCCAAGTCTCCGTCCTGGTCCTGGGCTGCTGGGCCAGGTCGCATTTGATCTGGAATGGCAGGTGTTTTTTGCAGGAGAGTACGTCCCGTATTTGCATAACACCAAGAACGGTCTTGATTGGCGAGGAGGCACGCCTGCCACTAAACCGTCCAACACCACAAGGTCCCTAGGGTGGTGACCTGAGCTGCCAGTGCCGTGCCAGGGCTGCCCGCCAACATTCGCCCGCCCGCCCATCCATTCCCGTCCGCTCCCAAGTCGGATGCGCGCAATCCTCATTACGCTCCTCTTGCTTTTTTCAGCCCATCAACATCAGGCCGTGCCATCGCCCCCATCGACAAGCTTATTGCAAGGCTCTGCCGCCCGTTTCTGTCTTGCCTGTCCTTGCGTGAAGGCTGCTTGGGTTCTCCTCACCCCAAGACCGGCTGCGCGACTCGGTACCCGATCATACCTATACACCCTGCCAGACAACTAGGCCTCGTGAGGAGCTGGGGGCCCTCTTTCCGCACAAGAGCAAACCCACACGCGGCACGGCCATGAACGATTCTTGCACAAGCCGCACAAGGCTGTCGAGTTGAGAGGCCCTGCCCATAGCCACCCACCGGCGATCTGCATTACCCTGCCTCTGCGCAATCCCCGTCCGCATCCCACCGCGGTCCGCGAAACCCCATTCTGGCCCACCCGGACTTGCGCTCAGCCCAGCACCTGGGGCTTAGGTGCCTACTTTTCGCCAGTGCCGCCTCATACAACATAAGCGAAGGCCTGCTCTGCTCTCCGAAACCCACCGATTGACCGATCGACCGCCACTTCCTCCCGGCGACGAACAAAATATACCCCTGTTGTTGAGCCTCCGGCAGTGTGACCGCATAGGCCTCACGAACCCATTCTAGCCCTCGCGACCCTGTTACGTCACGCGAGATCTGCTATACAAGAAGCACTCTCAGCTTGTACACACTTGAGCTGCGATCGCGACTTCGACGGCTGCGACGACAAGGCCGACGAGGCCGCCAACGACAGAGACAAAGACGCCAACGGCGGCGAACGCGAGCATGTCATTCCGAGGAGACGGCGGTCGCCGGTATGGCCATGTGCCCCCGATACAGTATCCAGTCCCCGGGCAGGAGCAGCATGCCTACCCTGCGAGGGCAAATAGCTTCAACGCCGGCGACGATGCTCCCCTCATCGACCCCGACCGCCAGGGAGACGCCGACCCGACCAGGCAAGCCGAACTGTTCATGTCCAGTCCAACAGGATCGTCCGGCCATCAACGGTACCAGAGCCAGGCCCCTCCGACCCCGTCGACATACAACCCACAAGACTTTGGAAGATCGCAATCAACTCTGCCTTACCACCCCGCTTCAAGGTATGCTTCACCCACCGCGCCCGCCGCGACGAGCTACACTCCCCAGCCCACGAGCTACACACCTCCCACCTACGATCCCTCGGCCTACGCAAGTGTCTCTTCACCCCAGCGGCAGCCGCCCTATCAAGGCTACACCTCATTTGCCCACAACTACACCAATTCCACAGTGTCCCAACCTCAAGCCGCCCCGTACGGCCAGCCGGTCAACCCTCCCTACAGCCCTACCTACAATCACGGGAGCACATCTCCACAAGTACTTCAGTCACCAGGTAGTAATCCGCAGTACGGGAGCAGCCTACCCAGTCCTGGCCAATACTCAACCCATTCAACGCCGTCTATCGCCTCAACAGGGTTCCACTCGACCTGGGCGGGCAACTACCCATCTAACGGCACCACATCCCCCCAAGGCTCCTACACAGCACAGGCACCGTACCCGAACTACATCCAAATGCCGGTCGGCCCGAATTACTCTGCAGCAGATCCCAATGCTTTCATCAGCGACAACAGGTCTCGCTCCAACTCGCAGATGTCTGCGCTTCCGTCGCCGCCTCCACATACTCAACCCGGAGGTGTCACGAGACATCCAACGAATGCGCCCCTTCCGAGCCGACCCGTGGAGTACGCCCCTGAGGATGATGAATGGAACCCTATCGACGACTACATGACGCAAGATAGTCTTATGCAGGACATCGAGGCTGAGTTGGGAGGGAATGCCAACACGCAACGGCCCAGACCGATCAATGGCAACAACTTGTCCGATGATGATCTAGACCGGCTCAGGAGGTATGATTCGCGCGCGTCAACCGTGCAAGGGCCCGGTGGCAGTGGTGGAGTCAGGCGGTATGATTCGAACGCATCAACGCTGAACCATGACAACGCGACGGCTACCTATGATTGGGAGGACGACGAGAGTGACCAGGAGGGCGCGGCTGGTCTTGCGCAGATGGAGAAGGACCTGGAGGAAGAGCGACGATTTAGCGGCAACACACCTCTCTCAACAACATCATCCGCTCTGCCAATCATGGGCCAGTCATTGCCGACACCTGCCGAGGAGCAGGTCAGCGGCAGCGATGTTGAATATGCCGCCGGGATGGACATCGGGCTCTTCAGCGGTGGCTATGCCGGTAACTTGACTTATGGGAATGATGTGACGCCTCCTCCGATGAGGACAACGTCGCTGCAGAACCGGGAGCGGCCCTTACCACCACCGCCAGTCGACCAAGATCCACCATATCCGGACGACGACAGCGATGCAGACTACGGTGCGGCCATGGATTATGGTGGTACTGGTGGTTTGCAAGCTCCAACGACCCAGCGGCTCAGCTTTGACGAAGGAGACGAGCGTGTGTCCCTGCACTCCAGGGCAAGCGCTAGTGAATCGCCCGTCAAGGAGGATCTTCCGGACCTTTTCTTTCATCCTGGGCTCTCAAATCGGCCATTACCTGCATTGCCACCCGGGTCCGACACGAGTTCGTTGCTATCAGTGCAGTCGCCCAATCGTGCACCGTACCAGCATGGCTATTCACTCAGTGCTGACTCGAGAGCGGCTGGCCCCGATGGCCAACTCACAACGCAACAGCAGGTCGAGAGGTCGATATCGCTGTCCAGCCACAGCAATACGCCGCATGTCCAAGTGCCTGGACGGTCAAGAACTGACGCAGCAGAAGAGAGGAAGAAGGCACTCAGGGCCCAACAGCAACAACAACTTGGGTTGCACCCCGGAACTCTTCACGAGGGCTACGAGTCCGGCACACCATCCTCCGTTGCTTACGATTTAATCACCCTCCCAACCGGACGGAAGAAGAGATTTATACCAGAGAAATTGTCCTCGTCAGACATTCGACGTTGCGTCGAGCCTTGGGCGCTGAGCAGCATCGCCGCTTGGCTTCGTGAGATGGCTGAGGGCGAGCCTGACCTGAAGCGAAAGTCCATCGAAGACGGCCTGGTGAAGCTCTTCACGACAAAGGTGCCGACTATGAATGTCGCCGATGCAGAAACACTGAGCACTATGGTCACGGATCGTCTGTACGATGCTGGCATCCTCATCGAGGAGGAAGAATGGGCCAAGTTTGGCCCTGGATCTTTGTCCGGCGTTCTATGGCAGTTAACGGGCTCCGGATGCTATGCGTCGAAGCTTCATGAAATCGAGATCTCCGGCAGATGTTATTCTCACCACTGCACGAGGACACTCAAGAAGGCCAGTCTCGACGACCTCATGACGGAGGAGTCAACGACGCATGCCGATTGGGCCACTTACTACAAACTTGACAAGAGTATGGTCGAGGATAAGGGGCCGAAGGAGATTGAACGGCAAAACATCCTCCACGAGGTTGTTACCGGCGAAGAGGATTATATGAGTCAACTAGACGTCATCCGTCTTCTCTACAAAGATCAGCTACGTGCATGGCAGCCGCCTATCATCCCTCCTGCAAAGATCAACGGTTTCGTGGAAAAGGTTTTTGGGAAGTTCGACGCGATTCAACAAGTCAACAAGGAATACTTGCTCGCCCAGTTGAAGTACCGTCAAAATGAGCAAGGGCCCTGGATCGTCGGTTACTCTGACATTTTCCGAGAGTGGATTCGCAAAGCAGAGCAGCCTTACCTGGAGTTCTCCACGGCCTACCCTCTAGCCCAGCTAGCGGTGCGTAAGGAGGCCTCACGCAACGTGCTGTTCGCCCAGTTCCTAGAGCATGTGCGCGGCCACAAGCGATCGAATCGTCTGGGTTGGGATACCTTCCTGAAGTCGCCTATCACGCGTCTGCAGAGGTATAGTCTTCTCTTAGCGACTTGCTTGAGGAAAATGGTACAAGACAGCGAAGAGAAGACGAATTTGATCAAGGCAATCGAGGAGATCAAAGCAGTCACTATGAAGTGTGACGAAGCAGTTGCCCGCAGCAAGGGCAAAGTTGATCTCCATACTCTCCAAACAGCCTTGATTCTGCGGCCCGGGTTCCAGTCGGTCCTTAATCTGGATCACCTTGGCAGACAGCTAATACACAGAGGCGACCTGACGAGGATGGGATCCAAAGGCGTGCGATGGGTCGACACACATGCTCTGCTTTTCGACCACTATTTCATCCTGGCGAAGGAGTACCCCTCCAAGGATGGTCGAGACAAGAAATATGACGTGTCGAAAGAGGTATGCTCACAAGTGTCCAAGCTGCGATATCACCGTTTATTGACCATTCTTAGCCAATTCCTATGCCTTTGCTTTTCCTCGAGAGTAAGGACGATGCGGCCATATCGAAGCAAAAGGGCATCACGGCTCCTTTGGCACGCAATGCGGCCGTCGCCAACGGCCCTGGGGCAGCTGTCAACAAGACTCTCACCGGTGTCTCGGATCGTCCTGTGCTGGAACACAGCCAATCAGGGTCCTCGATGAGCTCTATCTCTCGCATTAACACTGCGAGTTCTGATCCGGACAACATTCTGTGGCCTTTCAGGGTGAAGCACCTTGGTCATGAGGTGTACACTCTGTTTGCGAAGTCTGAAAACGAGCGGACGGCTTGGTGTACGAAGATTATCGAGGCTAAAGAGCAGCATGCACGGGCTTTGCATGCACAGAATGCTGAACCGTTCCGTCTGCGTGTCCTGGCTGACGGCGCCTTTGCTTACGACTCATTCTCTATAGCGGGCAAGGCACCAGGTGTTGCTATTCAGGGCACTCCCCTGGATCGGGCCATCCGCGAGATCGAGCAAGTTTATGGCACTGGCCGGCCGCCACCTGTCTGCAGGGCTTCGGTGAACTGCGCCACGACATTCACAGCATTTGGCAAGTCCTTGATCGCGATAGGGACGGACTATGGCGTATTTATCTCCGAGGCATCCAATCCGCGTGGATGGACGAGGGTAAGTCTCAAGCGGCCTACTTTGTATTCAGACGAGATGCTGACCATGCCCTTCAAGTCTGTCCAAATCAGTAGGGTGACACAGATCGCAGTCCTCGAGGAGTTCTCCGTTTGTCTAGTCACAGCAGATAGGTCCCTGATCGCATACCCTCTGGAGGTCATCGCACCGACATCCAACTTCCCCGCCTCTGGTAACGATAGTGCCCGCAAGGCACCGCAACGCCTAGCCAAAGACGTGACCTTCTTCGCAACGGCGCGCATGAAGGAGCGCACGCTCGTCTTCTACAAGCGCAAAGAAGGCATGCACACGACTTTCAAGGTCCTCGAACCTGTGTTCCAGCGATCCTCGGAAAAGCGGCCACGGATCTTCGGCGGACGGCGCGGCGGAGCCGGTTCCACGGAGACGTTCCGCGACTTTGACGAGTTCTACCTCCCAACAGAATGCTACTCGCTCAATCTGTTTCAGTCGTACATTGCAGTGGCAACGGCCAAGGGATTCGAGATGTTGACTCTGGACAAGAAGCAGACCATGTCTGTGCCTAGTGGGCTCAACATGCCGGCCATTGCTAACATCGCCAACCGTATCCGTGACCAGCGCCCGCTGGGCATGTTCAAGCTAAATGACCAGGAGTTCCTGCTCGCATACGAAGACTGTGCCGTGTATGTCGACAAACACGGTGAGATCTCTAGGACGTTGATCATGGAGTACTCGGGCAAGCAGAAGAAGGCTAGGGGCGCGACCATGTTCGGGCAGTACCTGCTCCTCTTCAACGAGGACTACGTGGAGGTGCGCAACGCTGAGAACGGACGGCTGAGGCAGATCGTGGCCGGGCGCGACGTCCGCGTCCTAGACCAAGGCTGCCGCGGCCCCACCGGGCTTGGTGGCGTCGGCGCGGGCGCTGTGACGGCCGGCTCGGCCGACTCCAAAGGCACGGTCAAGATCGCCATGAGCCACCCCGAATCGAAGCCGGGCTCGACAGGCGTGCAAATCGTGCTGGAGCTGTTACTCAACGATGGGCACGACAAGGCTACCTAGTGGGCGGGCCGGACACCCAGGAGGTTCGCAACGGTGTGACGACGAGGTCTATCCGACATGCGAAGGAAAGTGGTATGATATGATGAGCTGATGAAAGGTGGGAGGTATGCACAAATCTGTGTACGTATGGGTTGGGGGAGGGGTCGGCATTTTTGGGGGGTCCGTTCTGGTGCTGGCCCATTACTTCCATCGAGTGGCAGCATTTGCTTCAGGTGGGCTGGCGCAGTGTAAGGATAGGCATGGCATATGCTGGCCGGGATCATAATTCGTATTGAAGTTGACATTTACTGGTTTGGATGATGAGCCCTGTTAGACCACTTGGATGATTACCATGGATGCATACATTTATTTGTTGCTTTGTTTGTTTATGGGAACTGGAATATGTCACTCGGGCACTGTGAGGCTAGCCTTCAGTTGGACGGCCCTTGCGGCGCCGTTCGATTGGATTCCTTACGATGCGTCTTTTCAGTCTCCTCGGTCTCGTGCTCGCATGGCGTTTCAGGGGGGTTAGTTCGCTGCGGACCAGAGGGAGCTGAAGCTTTCTCTCTCCTCCAGGGCTCCGGTGGACTCGAGCCGGGTCGAAGAGACTATTTTCACTTTGCTTATTCTCCACAGGCCGAACCGTGAACGTATGTATTGAACCCCTCTCTCTGTCTCTCTCTCGTTCGTTAAAAAGTGATCTATTTGGTCCAAGGTGCTGCTATTTATCACGAGCGAAAAAGCGCATGGCTTTTCCACACGTTGTTACACGCCCTCCACGCAGTGCCCTTCCCCGGTCCCACTCCCACTCCCACCCTCTAGGCGTTCGAGGGACCGATTCGGGTAGAGTAGCGGGACGCGGCGGTAAGAGGTTTTGTCCGTTTCGGGTATTCAGTTTACTGGCGCCAAGGCTGCGGTCTGAATCCGTGGTCTGGTATCTCAACGGCTTGATATCGACCTTAAGCTTAGGCATGGCTGCGCCGGCTGGGGGGTGACATGGAAGCAGTAGACCTCGTGACTGCTTCGAGGGTCTCACGGGATATTCCTGCAGAGAAGCTTGGAGGGCGATTTTGAGGAAGACCCCCAAACAGGGTTTCGGCAGAACTTGGACGAGTAGAAACCACAACAACATTGAGGCAGTTGAAAATGGGGCCGGAGGGAAAGGTCCTTCACGCCAGCGAGCAGCGCCATGTCTATGGCCTCCGCAGTGTTGTATGGTAGAATCACACAATATTTTTCAGACATGTTGTCGAGCAATCAACCTGTGACAAACGCCATCCCGATAATCGAACCGTGTGTTGTTGGCCATCATGTTCACGTTGCGTGGCAGTGGTGGTATTCTTATTCCAGGTTTGGTATATGTGAAGGGCATTCTCGGCTCCTGGGACGTGACCGACCGTCTTATTAATAACTTGTGCTCTTTGGGTTTTCTCTTTTTCGGAAACCTTGTCCATCAACAAGTCCTGACCAACTAGGACACGAAATATCAGAATTCTCTTCCTCCAAATGCAGAAGCAAGTGGAAACCCATCAGATGGGCGACCACGCATCAACGGTCCGCTGTCTTCTTGCTCCGCATCCCCCACCCTCTTCTCTCCATCTTCTTCAGTAATCGCGCGCGGGCGTTCCAGCCTCAAGGTATCAAAAAGTCTCAAACGCAGCACCAAACGACCAGGTCGTCAACGTAGAAAGAAAAGAAAAAAGGGTGCATAAGTAGTAGTTAAAAGTCGTGTAGCGAATAAAAGAGATTTCGTAAGTGTAAGGTGAATAGACCCGCATTGGGCGAGCTGGGTATCTCGGGCCACATATCTCAAACTTTCGTCCCCAAGTCCAGTAATCGCAGTGATTCCGACGCAGGCAAATGCAAACTCGATCCAAATCCGACAGGGGAAGATTCGGGTGGCGTTTCGAAATGGATGAAAACAAGCAGTGTCTCGGGCGTTCGTCCTTTGGGCGCTCGGAGTATATAAGACCAGGCGCGCTGTGGGTTTCCGCTCCTGCCCTGGCAGGAACAGCTGTTCCCGTCTTCGTTGGGCTGCATAACGGTTCATTTACTTTATGTTCTTGAAGAGGTCGTCTCCTAAACTGCCCTGTTCGCCGTCGAGGTCGACCTTGGACCCAAGGGCCTTGAATTCCGGGATCATGGGTGGCGGCGGACCCCTCGGCCTGGGACTGGAGATGGCGGGCTTTTCGTTCTCGTTTGATGTGGAAAGCCTGCTTGGCCGAGTGTTCTCTGTCGCATCATGGGAGCTCCGGAAGCGGCGAAAGAAGCCAGAGGCTCGCTTAGACTGCTTTTCGGTGGTGATGCTAGCGTTGCTGCGGCTGGTCGGGCGGCTGTCCGGTTTCTTGAGGGCTTGCACACCAGCATCTCCTGCTGTTGTCTCTCCGTTAGCATAGGCCGAGTCCAGTCGATGGCGGCTCAACAAACGTCGGATGCTACCCTGTCCGGTCCTGACTGAGGTTGGCGACCCAGGCAGAGGCACGTTCTCTGCGGACTGCTTGTTGCCGTTGGCCCTGGTTGCCGCTGGCGACGTCTGGGTGCCGTTGGTCGCGGTGGAGGATTTGGCGGCGTCCCCAGCTGCTGGCTGTGGGGTCTCGGGCTGCTCTTCTTGTATGGGCGAGGGGAGAGGCGGCGGGATATCGGTGCCCTCGGTCAGGGAGCCGAACTTGAGGTCGAGAGCAGGCAGTTGGAACTTGCCATTGATTAAGGACGGCATGTTGGCTGGATGAGTCGGTCGAGGGAGACGCGTATGCTGACGGCTGGGCACGGTTCGTCCGTCTGATGGTGATGGGAGAAGGTCTCGTGGGAGAGAAGGTGCAAATGTCGTCAGGGGTAAGTCGGGGCGATATGAGCGGGAGTCAAAGCGTCAGGCGTGGTCTTTGGGGGGCGATGGGACCTGATTTGCGTGCTCGTCTTCGGGCCAGACCGAGAAGGCAGGGCTACGGTCGAGGCAGGTGGTGTGCGTGTTGGAGAGTAGCAATGGGAGCAGGCCAGCGGTTTCCAAAACGGGACGAGAGGTAGCAGCTGTGAAAGTGCCGGTGAAACCTCAGCAGGTCGTGGACTTGGTGGTCGAGAAATGTTTCAGAATCTCCAGAGTGGGTTTCCTTTCCTCTTTCCTAGGCCTGGAGATGAGTGACAGGGACGGGGCAAGGGACGTTGGTCAGAGACGAGGTCAGGCCCCAGGAGGGAGCTCAGACGGTGCCGGGGTGGAGCGATGCTCCAGAGGACCCTGTCGGCCAAATTGATGAAAGAGGACCCGAGATCTGGAAATGGCCTGGGGTCTGGAGCCTGGAGCCAGGTGCCAGGTGCCAGTTGCTGGCCGGACACAGGTGGGGCGTCGGGAATTATTGGGTAGGTTCAAGTCCTGGTCTACAACGGCGTGCGTGTGCGTGTACGTGAAAGTGAGAGCGAGCGGGACAGTCACGGTGACGGTCCTCGGATGGTTCCCCAGCTTTGGGGTTGCGGGCTGCACTGGTCAGGTTCAATTTGGCAACAACAAGACGGGTGCTCGAGGATGGAATTGGGCTCTCGGTCTAGCCATGGATGGTTGGGGGCTGGTCGAGGTGGGCGCCGAGGTCAATGGCAGCAAGGGAAGTCACAACAGGACGGGCCAGACAGAGAGAGGGTGGGTTGATGTGGGTTGGATGTTGGATGTTGACCGGTGCTGGGTTCGTGGGAAAGGGGAGAGGAGCTGGGGGCAGCTGGAGCAGCTGGAGAGCACCAGCAGAGAGAGCTACTGTTAGCTTGGAGGCCTGAACGGGAAGGTGGAGAAGCAGGAACTGGGTTCCAACTTCTAACTTCTAAACTCTGGGTCTCGCTCTAAAACTGACACTGCTCTGCGCCCGAACTTCCTGCGTGTCTTGGATCGGGGATGCACTGGCATGCTGCAGCACGCTTGCACTGCATTGCATCGCTTCGGCTTTTTTCTTATCCCCATATCGTGGCACATGGGTAGTCGACCCGACGACAGTCCCTTCGGCACCAACAGGGGGCGGCAGAGCTGCTCCTCCACCTCAAAACAAAACAAACAAGCCAACATGCAGCCTCCGCAGGCCCGGCCGCGCGCCACACGGCTGTCACTGTGTAGTCTACCTGATTTGAGCGCTGCCGTCTGACCACCTCCCTTCCCGGTGCCTGGTTCCTGACCAACCTGCAAAGCTTCAACGGCGAGGGCGGGTTGATTGGACGGGACCGGGCGGGACTGCACTGGATTGGACAAGATGGATGACTGAATGCCTGGAGCCCACAGCTTACAAGTCAATGCTAGCTCTGTCTGACACGCCTGGCGGCCCTTGTTGCCGGCATCTTCTGTTTCGGGTGTTTTTCCCACGACGTCCACGGCCTCGAGCGCCCGTGCAAGGAGACAAAAATGGGCAACGGGAAATTGACAGCTCCCAGATGGCCATGACGCAGCCCAGAAGAGGTTTAGCCCTCTGCTTGCGAACCTCGCGATGGCACTCTGAGAGTACCATCGTGCCTCACTCGAGCCGTCGCCGCCCCCGTCCTCACCATTTTGCGCTCGGCCCGTACAAGAAATGGGCAGCCAGCGCCGCTGGCTCGGGAGCCCAAATGCCTGTCCGAACCCACCTGCTGCTGCTCCCGCTGCTCCCCTGATCCTGGCGCCCCTGGAGCCCGCCATGTGCTGCAACTTACGGCCGCCCTTCTGCGCTTTCTGCGGTTATGGCACACAAATGCCAGAACGGCTCCGGCTCCCTTCTTCTCACGCGGACGAGCGACGTCACCTCCCGGCACACGAAACACAGCATTCATCTGGGATCCCGCCGACGGTCAGGAACACGGCGAAAAGGGGCCGCTGTCTTGCAGGCCGTGGTTGGCTCTGGTCGATCCCGGCACGCTCCCGGGTCCAGGGTTTCCCTTCCGCGAGCAATGCTCGACGGCCAGATAGGCTCGAGATCCCGGCGCGCTCAGGCACGGCTCTGCTTTCGCGCACATGGTGCCCCAATTCAACGTCAGCCAGCGTCATTAGTAATTACAGGTGGATACTTGGTATACCTACGCCGACTTCAATCATATGTCAACGAAGAAGCCGTCCACTTTCGCTTAAAAGTATGCGCCCTCTTTGTATCTCATGTCTTCCATCATAGCTCCCGCTGAATTTTCTCCCCTCCTCTTCGTCTTCAGGTTGGGTTTGAAAGGAAGTCTGGCACCGACCATGGAGGTCTTCGGCGATTGCCGTCCTTGAGCCACGTCCACATCGCTTGAGCTCGTCAAAAATGGGTGCACCTGTCCCGAAAGTTAACAACTTGTCTTAGACAACGGGGTCGAGCTCGTGTCGAGGCTCTTAGCCAGCAATTCCACCAATCTGTTCTCTCCCGAGGGTGCTGTGGATCTTGCCCATCTTACGGGGATTCGTACTGTGGTACATTGCTTATGTGCAATTCGGCTATTTCTGCGATGCGCAAATCATCAGCCCACCCCGGATCTCACGGCTTTTGAGTTGGAAATGATGGATTCTCAGTCTCTGGTCTGCAAATTTGCGGATCAATGTATGAGTCAGAAACACTTTCAACAATTCGTTCATAGACTAATATGACCTTGAGCGAATCTGCCGTACTTACCTAGGGTTTGACAATTTTGTAGCCTTCACTGTCCCTTTCTCTTTACACATGCACGCGCACTCGTGTACGTATACACATATTTGACTGTTGATCACGTACACGGCCTGCATTGACCTGACAGGTGCCCACTCCACCCCCAATGCTTAAAGACGTGTGCAGGTTGGCCCTTGCCTCCGAACCTTCGAATGAGTAGTGCTTTGGTGTCTGGATAGGATCCAAAACGCATTGGAGATCTACGACTTATTCAAGTAATTGCTGTTTAAAGAACTGCTCAGCATCCTATGGTCGGGAGTAAGTGGCCTTCCGAGTTCGCAAGGATCAAGTTTCTCTGAGTGAGCACCGTGGACCTGGGAAGGTGACAGACATGCTGTGTGAAGCTCAACTGTTGAGTTATCAAACATATTAGTAACAGTTATAATCACTGCACAGTATTTCTCTCAGATTATCACAGTACACAAGTAGCTGTATAGCAAATGCTAATGAAAACAACTATGCTGTTATACCACTTTGGTCTATATACATGTCCAATAAATCTGGGCACACGAGGAACAAGCCGAATAAAATTTTGATCAGTAGACTTAATATGGGAACTACAAGCTGACTGCTTGATGCAGACTCCCCAGCACAAGCAAGCACTTGCTTGCTGTCCTCGGGGATCGAACCAGCTGGAGCAGAATAGCAATCTTACCGTGTTAGAAGAACTTACCTTAGTCCTCGTCAACCTCTTGGGTTAGGCCAAAAACACTGCACAAGTCTCGATACTTTTGATCGACCCTACTGCGGCTAACTCCAAGCTCTTCACCAGCGTCGACATTGGACCTAAAACGGATTCCCTTGAGGAATAGCAGCTGGCGAACTTCTAGTTCCGACCATTCCAGTGCTGCACGCTTACATCGAACAAACAACGCCTGGCGCTCCAACCTGAGCTGCGCAAGTCTGCAACGTTCCTCTGGCGAAAACCACGTGGATGGAAGCCCACACCAACCCGGGACCTGTGGGTTGTCCCCGGGGCCGTTCAGGTTCCTCACCGTGTCCAGGAGGGCGAGCATCCCGAGAGGGGCAGCGGCGCCTGGTTGACCATTTTCTTGAGTGGGCGGTCCCGATTCTTCTGCTGGGGTGACGGACTTGCTCCCACAGTGGGGGCAAACACAAGTGTCTTTCCCCTTGGACTCCTCGTCATCGATCGCAATGCAGAATGATCTCTCGCAGCTGCCACACCTCCAGTCGCTATACTGATACATGGCGGCGTTCAGTTGGTAGTGTTTGTATACGATATGTGAGGCTGTTGGTCTGCGAGCTGGGTATTGTTGGTGAAGCGTGCTACCGAATGTTGATTCCTAAACGGATATGGTTGTTTAGAGTTGTACCTGAGAAGCACTGAGAAGGTGACCTATATTTATCATGTTCCCGATGCCCCTTTCAGCTGATCCTTCCACTTCCAGTGTTGGTCAGCGAACAAAGTCATTGTACGATCAATACAGCAATCGTGTTTGTCTTTCCGCATTGTCTCTGTCCATAAAGGAGCACCTTCAGGGGGCGGGCAGACCAAGGGCGATCCCTTGTTTGAAGGCCGTGGGGTCAAAGTAAGATCATCTCAAGTAGTGAGGGACATTTATCCCCGATTGATCCCGTTTGACGTGCACATGACAATGAAGAGCTGGTTTTGACAGCATATGGCGGAAAGGCATGGAGCCTGTCAAATTCTTGGTCATCTCTATTACAGCGTGAAGACTGCTGTTGCCGCGTACACCTATGTCTTGTCTTGCAAATGTCCAGATAGCCACATAGACCTTTGCGGTGGTGCCTCTCCCATCCTCAGTCTTTCAAGTCGCAGCCGATTTCCCGCTATTTGTCCGTCAGCAATCAAGCCATCAACCATGCCTTAATTCCTCATCCCCACTGCCCCAACGCTTTACTTTCGCCTACAGACTCCAAAGCTTGTGAATTGCTGGACCTCATCCTAATAGCGATTGGGGTCCCGGTTCTCTTCCAAGATCTGGTCCAGAACCCTGTCTAGTTGTTCCAGATTCTCATCTTCAGGGCCGGGCCATCACCCTGCGGCCGCAAAAACTGACTCCTCCTCGTGATCAAATTGAAAAGGGCGACCAGGGGGTTCCTCCTACTGCTGCTGGCCCGTCGCGTATTTCTGTGTCCACTCCCGGGCCGTCTCGATAGCGGCCTTCTCGTCCTCTTTCCATGACTTGGCGACGTCTGCAGCAAGCGGGTCGTCTGGGTTGGGCGCGCCGAGGAGGGCTTGAATCGAGAGGAGGATAGTGCGGATCTGGAGGGCGGGAGACCAGTTGTCTATGAGCTTGTTAGCGTCCCGCCGGATCTCTGGACAGGGGTGAGAATCGTCCTATGCGCACTTTTCAGGACGTCGAGGCAGATGCGGCCAAGCTTGTCGACGTTGGGGTGGAATATCTTGGTGAGGAAGCGGATCTTGGGTGGCGTCATGGGGTAGTCGTCGGGGAGAAACAGCTCCAGCTTGAACGTGCCACCTAAATTTGACCGGTCAGTCCTGTTTGCAGGCTCGCATGACCCGACATCGCGCACCTTGATAGGGGGAGGAGTCCGGGCCGTCGATGGTGACGTCGAAGTAGCGAAGGTTCTCCTCGTGAGGGACTGCACTGATTCCGGGCACACTGGGAAGGGAAGTCAGATCAGGAGCTACGGTCTAAGCCTCTGAGTTGGCAGGCGGCATACGGTTCGGCCATCAGGCGCTCAGTCTCCTTGACGATTCTCTTGGGCAAGGCCATGTCGAGTGTCACTGCTACTACGGAGTAGCACAGCTGGTTTTGGTTGAATGGTTCGTAGCTGAAGGTGACTCTGGCGACTAAAGATCTTCCTTGAGCCAGACGATCACAGGTCTTATCGAGAACGGACCGGGCGAGGGGTACAGCTAGGTTTGGACCGGTGTGGCGCAGTTTGATGGGGCGGACAAACGAAAGTTCTAGACCTGAGAGGGAGAGAGTGGTATAGGAGGGGGTTGTGATAGTGGGTCTGACTTGGAAGTGGTGGGGAGTAGCAGTCGTATGTCTGTATGCAGTGGGAAGATTACAAGCTGAAGTTGATGGTGATGGTATCATCAGGCACTTCGTGACTACCGTTCCGAGGAGGCAGGTGCTTGGTGGGATGTCTGCCAAGGAGGGGGGGGGGCCTGATTAGATAAGAAACTTTGTACCCAAGTACCACTATCTCAGCGCCAGCAGCATGTCGGAGAGGGACCCCTGGTCTAATCGACCTCAGCTTGTCACATGGTGCGTAGGTGCAACTTTACCATGTCGCGAGATCGGTATTTGCCAAATTCCTATTCCCAACGCCCTCTTCATATACTTCCCCATTCAGTCTACGATGACAACCTGCCCCAGACACCACATGATTCAAGGACTAGTCCCTATGTGACTAAATCAAGCATGGTCCCCCAGAGACAAGCCACTCCTCCGGCACTCTCATCATGCCTTCAGTCTTCGACCAGCTCAAGGCATCGCCAAAAAAGGTGAAGACCATCAAGTCGGCCTATGAGAGCGAAAGTTTTGATGCAGATGGCACAATCCACGTGGATGGTCTGGTTGGTTCTGCCACAATATCCCCGTCCGGCCGCGACGTCGCCCTTGCGTCTCCGGAAGGATTGGCCATTATCGACCTCGACTCTCCCTACAGTCCTCCTCGCCGCCTGAGCAGTCATGGGCTTCCGTGGCTTGTCGTTGATGTTCAATGGTCCCCGTTTGCTGCCCGAGACTACTGGGTCGCGTCTACCGCCAACCATCGATGTCTTGTCTGGAACTTGAACCTCCGGGATGACTCGACTTCTGGCGCCATCGAACACTCCCTGCAAGGACACACCAGGGCGATCACTGACATCAACTTCTCCGCCCACCATCCTGACCTTTTGGCAACCTGCGCCGTAGATGGCTACGTCCACTGCTGGGACCTGAGGCGGCCGAGGCAACCAGCCCTCACCTTCTGTGACTGGTTTGCCGGCGCTACACAGGTCAAGTACAGTCGCCAAGATCCATTCATTATCGCATCTTCTCACGACAGATGGCTTCACATATGGGACGAGCGGAAGTCGTCTGAGCCATTGAGGTCTATAAGTGCTCATACTTCCAAGATCTACGGCATCGATTGGAATCGTTTCACTGCCACCGCCATTGTGACTTGCTCCTTGGACAGGAGTATCAAGTTTTGGGACTACAGAAATGCCGAGGATGTTCCAGAAAGAGTCATTAGAACTGAATTTCCTGTCTGGCGTGCCAGACACACGCCCTTCGGCAGAGGCCTCTTGGCTATGCCTCAAAATGAGCCGGGACATCTGTATCTTTTCGACCGACGCATGGGCCCTGATACCCCTGTTGACGGACAGGTCGAGCCAGTTGCGACATTTGAGGGCCATGGTAGTCAGAAGGCAAAAGAATTCCTCTGGAGAGCCCGCGGTGGTATCAGCGAAGACAGGCTCGACAACCGCGAGTTCCAGCTGGTATCCTGGGGCGAGGACAACAAGCTCCGTTTGACACGCCCGGAACCTCAGGTCTTGGAGTCAGTGGGACACGTCAAGGGCATGGCGGCAAGGACAAATCTGGTTATAACCAGAAAAGGAGCCACATACAAGACCTTTCGGACCGTAGATGATGGCAACCACCATCGACGAACAGCGACCATGAGCGATTCTCGGACCGGGGTGTCTCGCCAAAGCGCACTTACTCTGGGCATGAAGCTACCATCCTACCGGACCGGACCGTCCTGGAAAGGACCCTCCATGAAGGCCAAGAATTCGAGAAACGGCAAAGTGGACAGAAGCCAGGCTCAGATGAATTGGATGAGAGGTATCACGATGACTAAGAGGAAATCGAGTACCGACTTTCCGCAGCGAGCAGCGTCCAAGGATTCCTCGATGTTCGGGCTGGGCTTTCATGACGACCAGTGGGGCGAGCCCGAATCGCTACAAGAGGAGTTTGTCCGAATCAGCACTCAGCTGCCCAATGTCAAGTGGGACAGCATTGACATGGATACGCTCATACTCAATGCCTC
The DNA here is from genome assembly GCF_014595645.1 of Diaporthe citri. NCBI lineage: Eukaryota > Fungi > Ascomycota > Sordariomycetes > Diaporthales > Diaporthaceae > Diaporthe > Diaporthe citri. The sequence continues at coordinate 6,315,217 of NW_025064846.1, read as the reverse complement.
TTTGAAGGGCCCGTGGGGCGTCGATGGTAATGACATCTTCATCAAAGTCAAGGTCGACATTCCGCATGCCTATCCCAAGAACAAAGCCCCCAAGTTTATCATCGAGAGGAATGCTTTCATGCCACCCGGCGCTCATGAAAAGCTCGAAAGCGAGGTTCACCAGATTGCTCAACAATTTTTAAAACGCAAGCAGAATTGCCTTGCTGCAGCCTTCTCCTACCTGCTTGGGGAGGCCGACTTAACGCAAAGCACAACCTTTTTCAAAAACGTGCGCGACCTGGACGACGGAATAGATGTGCTCGCTGACGAAAGCTCGAGCGAGGACTCGGACAACGACATCCCGGCTGGAGCATCGGCATCAATGTCCATGTCGCAAGAATTGAGCGCGAGCACTGAAATCGATAACACTCTGGCACCAAGCCACCGCCCTGCCATACCTCCAGTGATTAGGACATGCGGCGCTCGATTTTCAAACGATGGGCGGCTGGTCAGCTTCTTTCCAACCAAGGAAGCCAAGGCTCTGCTTTTCAGTCCGAACGAGACTTTCAGGGAGCGTCCAAAAGATCAGCCCACCTTCGCTGGCTTTGGTCGTCTCACTCATGAGTCTCCTCCACGGCAGCGGTACCTTGATGGTGAAGCCTCGGTGAATGATGATGTATCAGCCATGTCAGACGATTCGGATGACTCGTCGTCTTCGAGCGATTCAGAAATGACTACCATGCACAAGATCAGTCTGTGGTACCGTCCAGGACGCCGCTTGCACAAGACCTGGAGTGCGAATGAGTCACTCCGTTCCAGTGGCGGAGGAACTGGCGCAGGCACAGGCACAGGCACAGGAACCGGTACAAATCGTCGCCGGATCGGACGACCAAAGAACATCGTATCGTTGTATGATATGCGTGACATGCTACCATCGAAGAAGCAGTTTGCCGAAGAGTACATCATCTTCGGCGACGGAGCCCATGTCTGCGAGCACAATGCTCGAGTGGCGGAGAAGTATGGGTACCACGACTTAGTCAACATATGGAGATATTCAGCACTTCTGCTGAGGTCAGACATCCCGCTGGAGTTACATGAGCATCGCCAGAAAGACAAGTCCGTACTCGTCATTGCTAGAGATGCCCTTTCGAAACACGGGAACCACGAGCACCGTGCAGACAACGACGAGCTCCTGAGGGGACGAGTCAAGTGGGGCCATCACCCACTCGCGCAAGACTTTGTTCATGATCTATTCGATTATTTCGGACAAACAGGGGATATACAGATGTTGGCGATGCTGTCATGCATATTCGGAGAGTCATCGGCAGAGGACAGTGTGGCGTATGCCGAGTCTCGCTTGACACAGCCCGAAACACCGCTGCCGATGAAAGCCCCATCGTTCTCCTTGGAATACTTCCCGACAGACACTGCAGAGTGGAGTATGGAGCGAAGGAGTGGCTACAGCTCAGCAGTAACAACACCCCGAACGTCGCAGACGCCCGTTGTTTTCTCCGATCCACAGAGTCCAGATGTCCTCTGGATGGGAGATCCTTCGTCGCAGTCGTATTCGACTGGTGAGACGCCGCCACACAGGTTCTTCAAAGACCATCATCTCAGTGAGATAGATCACACTCAGAGCCTTTCCACGTCTCCAAATGACCGTGCTATTCGTCGGTCTCAGTCCGTCCTGGCATCCACATTCACTTCAGGCATGCCACGCGGATTTACTTCATTGACGTCCTCATCTCCTCCAGGGCGCAAGCGTCCCAGCCCAGCCGAGAGGATCATGGAGAATATATCGCACATCCATGGTAACATCACCTGGGGAGGCTCGACATACTTCGGAGCGTCTTCGGAGGCCACAGAGACAGCGAGAACGTCTGTGTCAGATGACGAATTCCGCAGAGACGAGCTCGTGTCCACGATACCCGTCAGCGTGACAGTGACAATCGAAAATGAATCGGCATTCGACGACGATGGGTGGCTAGCTACTCCTCTACTAGACCCTAGCCGGAGCCCTGATTATGCAGGCTATCGCTACGCGTATGCGGAGATACTACAGATGTGGCGTCTCCCCTTAGCACGATTAGAAATCATGAAATTCAACGTCCTTAAGGAGGGCAGCTGGAGTGAAGGCGCACGCCTCAGCGCTGACAGCAGCTGCATTGAATCCGCCATCCACGACGCCAGCCAATCCGCCACCGGCACGACCTCTCCTACAATCATACTTGGTGGCAAACGCGAACAACTCCACACGCTGCAGGCGTCCGGCCGCGGCCTCGATGTGACAGGCGTCTGTCGTGTCCACGAGATGCAGCTGCAACCACTACAGTATTCTCAGAGCCCGTCTCTGGGAGGCGCGGTCGGTGTCTGCGAGAGATGTAGGCGTACACAGACACAGCTCACATGTGTGTACTGTCACGAGGCCATCAACGCGCTCTATCCAGCTTGCTTGGGCTGCGGATGCGTCTTCCATGAAAACTGTCTCGCTGAGTGGCACAGCATGGGAGAAACCGAATGCCCTGCTGGCGATGATTGCCAGTGTGTCGAGGAGGCAGACAAGGGCCAGGTAGAGACCTGGGTCGCCATGAGGGCGGCGTTGGGGATGGGGCGCGAGAGAACGGAGTCTTACGGCCACTCGAGGGCGAAGACAAGCCACGGGGAGAAGGACATCGCACGGGAACGGAGTGGCAGCGGCAGCGGCAGTGGGAGTACCTTGTCCTCCGGGGCTGGGCTTGGCAAGGCCGCGGTCATGGTGAGCAGACTCAGAAGAAAGTCGGCGCCGGCGCCGTTTTCGATAGGCCCCGAGGGCGATGCTGATGATCAGTCTACCACCCCTGCAGCCGGGCCGGACTCCCCTGCAAGCGTCTCGGGCTTCCAGGTGGTGAGATCTCCTCTCGAGCGCGAAAGTGACGGCGACAGCCTCTCCTCTGTGCCGCCGGCGAGCTCTGCGAACACGCCTGCTAAGCCAAGCCCCCTTGGACCGGGAGTATCTGCTGCGAGGTTGAGCCTGGGCAACAGGCTGAAGAGCCTTGAAGCTCGGAGGCCGAGCAGCTTCAGGCGAAAGAGTGGTGACAATGACGGTGGTCACGGTGCTGGCGGAAGTGGCAAGAATACTAAGCATTGAGCAGTGCAACTTAGTGTAAATTATGTGGTATCTTGGTGTGTGTGTGTGTGTGTGTGTGTGTGTGTGTGTGTGTGTGTGTGTGTGTGTGTGTGTGTTATACTCGGGTTTTCCAGTTTCAGGCTTCGGGATAATTGTTCTATACCCATGGGAGATGTACTAACACAAGACTTGGAGCCCAACCGGGAGGTCAAGGTTGACTCCGCAATATTCTACGACTTGATTACCCATTACTCGAGGCCGCTCAGTCCAACAGGCAGGCGGGGCTCCCTTCGACGCCACTATTATTATGACGGCCGTGTTTCCACCACGTCTTGGAAATTATGACATTTTTCGCGGCCCTCCGCAGAAGTCTCAGGATGTGCAACGTCTTTTTTGCTGACGGAAGCTCGCGAGTGGTGGTCATCAGCCGCCAGCTCCCGAGCCGGTGCCTCGTTCGCGGCCATCTCCGGGAGCGCGCCATCGTCGGCCTCGGACGGGGCGTGCGAGGCGTCCATCTCGTACAGGTACCTCGGCGGCAGGTGGTCGGAATGCAGCTGCGGCTTGTCACCTGTCTTCTGGAACGTGTCGCCCTCGAGCTCCGGCCGCCCGGCCGCCCTGCGCCTCCGGCGCCGTTGGTATATGAATACCCCGAGCGCGAGGAGGCAGATCGCGGCGATGCCGCCGACGACTGGTCCGGCAATCCAGGCTTTACTTCTTTGGGTCTCGGAGGCTTATGGCGAGGTCAGGTCAGCTCGAGCATCTCGGTGGAGTTCGGTCTCGGCAATTACTCACTTGTGGATGGGGCGCTGCTGGCGAGAGAGGTCTGCGATACCGGGTCGTCAGAGGTGGGCGACGAAGTGGACACAGACGCCAGGCTTATCGGTGTAGCTCGAAGCTGGTTGATCTCCTCCTGAACCGTGTGTATTTGCGAGGAGTAGGTGACAGGCACCGCAGCCGTGAACCACGAGGGCAGCGACGTCGCCTCCAACGCCGCATAGATGAGGCTCGTCGGGTCCCCTGTCACGCTCGCCGCTCCGGCAGAGAGGCTGACGGAGTAGGCGAGCTGGCTGAGGATGGACGCGGGGATGTGGCTCGAAACGATCGAGCCGACGGACAAGTGGAAAAAGTATTCCGGCCGAGTTGAAACGGCCATTGCGGGTTTGTACAATGTCTGGACGTATGATTCGCCGCCAAGGCTGCTGGGTATGTTCATGATGGTCGGTGTATACGTCGGGTACGTTATAAGCCATGACGCATCGATGGAAGCATTCGTTGTGTCCGTAGCCTCGCAGAAATTGAGCAAAGCACCATCAATCGCAGTGACATCCCCACCGTTAGATGTGATACAATTTTTGCACCCGTTGATATAATTAATGAAAGCACTCCCGTCATCGCAAAGCGACGCGTTATTGTTCCTCGATTGTGCTTCCAAGTTCGCATGGTCTGCGATTGTCAGAAAAATCAAGCAAAGGGCGGGACCAGAAAGACAAGACTGACTACAAATATCAAAGCAAACAGCCGGTATGGCATTGCTGCTGTTGTTGTCACGAGGCTTCGAGAAGCGGGGCAGTAGCCACATTTTTTCGGCGGATGGTGCAAGTCTTTGTTGTGTGTGCGGAGAGTGACAGGTTGAGAATGAATGGATTTTGCTGGGCCACATGGGCAAGCGGCAAGGGACATCAAATATATTTGAGCGGTTTGGGGGCATGCCGGCTGAAAAGCCGTGCGACGCCCATTTCAGAATAATTGAGACATGAATGTTTCTTGTTGGCTGTTCCCAAGCACATGTGCATATAGCTGCATGCAGGCTGTCGAGCCCGTTGACCTGCAAGTCTAGTTGGTAGACCACATTGTGGCACAAGACATTCGGAGGAAAAGATCTACAATCCGCATAAGTGTGACTGTTCAAGGATTTCCCTCAGACGCATGACGGAAAGCCCTATTCGATTGGACATACTGATAGAACGAGGCTCTGGCGAAAGCAGCAGGGACTGGAGCACGCTGAGGGATCTTGACCTTCCACATTGTGACCCGAAATTACGGTCCTACGGAAAGGCCAACTCTTGACCTGTGGACCAAGACGCTTCGATGCCAGAAATTGCTGACAATGGTAAATCCTGTGGCCATAGTTGTTTTGATATGTTGGAGAAGATCCAATGTGCAGGGTTCGTAGAACGTTGCACAATTAGCGGTAAGCTTCTCAAGAAAGAAAAGGTGCAAAAAGAATCAATGATCAAGAGGGCCTGGCAAACACAGCTGACTAGTCACGTAATAGTGGGGCTTAGTAGATCATTTCATTAAAGGCTCAGTAGTCCATAATATAAGGCGGCTATAGACACCACTGCTGGTGTATGCGACTGTTCTCATATCAGAAGAAATTTACAGTAAAGCAAACATTCACGAGTCTTTGGAGCCATGGGGAGAATCGCACACGTTATACGAATCCTCACTTGATGTTCCTGATTGACAGGCCTGTGAATCACAACGCTGCCAACCTTATATACACATGAGTCCCGGCTCTTAGACAGCTGTGACTTCCATGTGTGGCAAGCTGACATGCGGTTATGTTGTGTGCCTTCCATGCCGGAGCCTCCCCCTCGACCTTTTCTCGAATCCTGGCGAGTGTGATCTGCTCCTCTGCTCAAAATCACTCTCAGAGTCTCCATGCTCTGCCACTGGACGTGATGTGCCAAGATTGCTCATTCTAATAGTTTGCTTGTTGGTCATCAAGACACCCGCCTCTCCAATGAGTCAGGCCCGCCAGCAGATACAAATTTTGTTACATAGCTCGCATGATGTAGTCGTCCCCACTCTTAACATAGAGCTTAGGTGAGCATAGGATATGGGCTGTGTAAAGCCACACCCGTTGTTCCACACAGTAGCTCAAGCTGATTGCGAAACCATTTGAGCCCGAAACTTGCTTTTTGGGCACAGATATTGTTCTTTATATCTCCTTGTATGGGGTATACTCAATCAACCGTGGAAGATATTGAAAATTGAGGCATCTTGATGTTGTGACTCCAGCCGCCATTGGCAAGACAATCCACCAACATTGGCGGTGGTCGCCGCCGTGAATTGTGCGCATCAAGGACCAGGATGTTCGGCTGTAGGGACGAATTTATAACCTGTTGTATAAATAACAGTCGTAAGACTAGAGTACAGTTAGGCCACGATCATGGTGTTGAATGTTTCGTTCGAGAAATTATATACATAATTGGCCTCCATATGTATTCAGACGGAACAATGTCGATAATCGCTGTCTAGTTGTCTAATCTGCCACATTGACGGCGGCTCAAAATCATGTAGCAGGTCTTGAACGGGCGGTATGGGCGGACTTGGATCTGCTGTAGGCGACCGAGGCCAGCGATTCCACCGTGGAGATAACCTGAGCATCCTCGGTGAGTGTTGCGCAGATGAAGTTGATGGAGCAGGTGTGATGGCTTCTGGTATAGGTGGGATTCCTCGGGCCTTGGAAAATAATGGTGGCGGAAAACATGGAGACCACTCTTTTTCCTGGAGTGGAGAGTTGTATCCGGGCTCTGAGTAGTGTTTTGTGACTGCATCGTTCTCTGTGTCTTGCATTGTGGAGTCCATGTAGCCGGAGAGGGTTGTGGCTTGCCCCCACGACTTGCGGTGTATTGAAAATCTGGCACTGCTCTTCTCTGGAATTGGAGGCGCCGCTTCTTTGGCTTGGTGTTCTGTGGCAAAATTCGGCGACCATGACTCCAGCGAGGTAGAGGGCGCTGCACATGATTGCATGGTCGACGGCTGTAAGCAGTACGATGGAAGACGTAGTAACGTCTCGGGACTGTATGCTCCAGTGGCCGTAATGTTCCTCTCCACCTGAATGCCGGGAACTGTGTGAGAAGCCGCCGGTACAGCTCTTTCTGGCGCGCTCAGCCTTTGAGGTCGGAGTCTACTGACGTCCAGAAATTTGCGAGTGTTGAACCTCATACTGGGTCGAGGTCTTTGTGAGTTGCTTTGGAGGTTTTTCCTTGACTGAAAATATTCATCCATCGTGGGCAAACATGTGCAGATGAGTCCTATTGCTATTTCGATTTGACTTGTCGTATCGGTCGACTGGTCAGCTTTGCCTCTCTGCAATGGATTCTGACACAAGCCTAAAGCGCTATGAAAGTATGTGCTTTCGAAATTGAACGTACCCAAACAAACTCGGTCTCACGAAGTCCAACGTCGGGTCCTTTGTCTCTTGTAAGCAAATGACAAGTACCATGCGGACGAGTGATACTGCCGTTGCGACCTAAACTTAAAATGTCAGCACTGCTGTAGGTCATACACATACATATTTCTCGGAATATTTTCCTGTTTGAAAAATGCTCTTTGACAATCCAGGAGAGGCTTGTCAAGCCACAACTCACACTTCCAGCTCCCAGAATCGCCCATATCTTTACTCTAAGCCCCCACGACGTCCACAAAAATGGTATCGTCATCAGCAACACGAGTATGTCCGTGACGACCGCCCCAATAGCGTCGGATAGAAATACGGAGCGGTAATCATAACAAGACGAGTCTTCGCCATAATCCCAGTATCCCCGGGTCGGCCTACACGTCATGATTTTGAGAATCGTCACCGGCACGTAGTAGCCCACCATGACAGTCATGAGGCAGTAGCCGATATACACGAAGAGCCTGTTGCTCCGCAAGGCCCGCACGGCGATGAGTAGCAAGGTGGTCTTGGTAGAAAGCGCCGCGGGGCTGTAGACGATAGAGTTCCAGTAGGTCGTCTCCAAGATGCGTTGCAGCTGCGACAGCGTCACCTCCCAGACGTGGTGCCCGCCCCCGTGCTCGGCGAACACGATGCCGCTGGCCAGATATGCGATGCCGAACAGGAATGCCGCCGCGCAAGACCAGTCTTCGACCTTCGGGGGGGATGAGAGCTTCCAGGGCGTGTACACGCGCACGAGGAGGAAGGGCATGGGCAGGATGAGTGTCAGCACTGCTGTCGCCAAACTGATACTGTAGAGAGCATCCTGGGGGTGGTTCAGGTTGGCAGTCCGTCCTGGTGGAGGTGGCTCGGCGCCTTCGACTTGTGCTGCCTGTTCAGCCATGAGTACTCGGTTGCGGTGCGGTTCTGTTGCCGGCTAGTGCGCGCTGGACTTTTTAGATATTGCATCCAGGGGGAAAAAGACGACTAAGATATTGCTCCGGCTTGAGAGTCGATTTCGATTTGTTCAGTCTCTATATGGTTTCTCTATTATGAGCCTCGGTGCACACGTTGAAACTCCTTGCGATGCACACGGACGGCGGCTTGATTCGTGCGAGCAAAGCTTACACGCCCTCGAGATCGAGACTGCATCGCTTGCATTGTAGGCACAAGATATGCGAGTCATATTGGCACACGGTGCAGGCGATCGAACTTTATTTGCGAAAGCATTTTCAACCAGCCCAATAGAAAACAAGAGCAAAGACAAGATGGATCATGCAGCATTTCTGGCATCTGACGCGGGGAGCACTGGAGGCCCAAGAGATGCAATGTGCGCTCCAGTGCGTGTGCTTAGGTGGTACTGAACTCCCAATAAACATTTATATAACATTTCAACAACTGCGATACCAGGTTCCAGCATCAGAATTTGATAAGTGTCCAAGATCTCTGAGGGTCATAAGCAGCTTTGAGTGCCAAGTATATTAAAGAACGACACTTCGCTGTGAGTGAGACCACTCATCACCAGAAGTCCGGAGCATGGTTGGCATAAATTGCGCACGGAAAACTCCAGGCGAGACTTCCCTTTCGTTGTCTCATCTTCAGTACCAGTGAAAGCCTTGGTAGGTGACCTGCTTCGTCCCAACGAACAGGGAGACTTTGGGGGGGGGGGGGGGGGAAACCCGCTGATGCTCTCACCGCCGCCTGATCTTCTCTCGCCAGCCGACAGTGGCATCCAATATACGCCGTGAGATGTAGGATCTTCAGTCAACGCTGCTGGAGGTGAACCAGATCATATCCACGAGTCTCATAGACACCGGACGGCCAGTTCTGTTAACCTCGTCCGGTCAAAGCAAGCCCTGCCTCGGAGCCACATTTCCGTCCCTGCCCATGAGCCCCACGAGCCAGTGCAATCTCCCCTACTCCCCCCTCCTCGCAGGCTCCCGCGAACCCGCAGCGGCGAGTGCTCTAATGCCAGTGACGGCGACCCAACCCGCGATGGCGACGGTCACAGCCAGCCTCAGCTCCCTAGCGACGCCAACGACGGCCGGGCTGATAGTTAGGGTGTGGATGTGGTTGATGGCGCCTGAGTGCTCGGCTGCGAGGGCGAATGACTCCATTTGTTGTCTTCTCGGTCTAGTGCTGTCTGCGGCCTGCGATTCTCGGTATGGGCCTGCCTCTTATGGAATGGTTGGTGGTTGGGGGGGGGGAGGCGCTGTAAGCCAGCTTTAGCTGAGTCTGGCAGGCGACGTCAATTTTGTTCGAGTGCCAGGATGTTGAGGTTGGTGAGAGCTTGAGGCTTCAGGAGTCGGGAGTACTCAGATAATAAGTGGAATGAACCTGGGAGAGAATTGTGGTCGCAGAGGTGAGAGCAGTTATGATGTGCCTGCTGCATTGGGCGAGTGAGGTAACATCTTGTGAGTGAGAAAGTCGATGACCATTTGAAGGTCATGATAGATCACGGAAGTAGGGTTGGGGTCTTGAGCCGGCTGGGGGGAGTGACAGGATGCGGCCGTGTGTGTGAGCTGCCTTTGAAGTCAGAGCCTCTGCTTGATTTTTCAAGCAGCAAGCGCAGTCGGGGAATATGGAGAAAGACTCATCCATCAGCAGAAATCATCGTGGAAACGCCTTTTGTGGGTGAAAGATGCCATAATTCTAGCCGTGGCCGACCATTGATGGCCGCACCTGCAATGACGGGGTTTCCCCCCTGTCCTCTATTTCCAAGGTGCAACAGAAAAATCCCATTCTCCAGACCCGGCCGAGATTCTTCCCTTTAGAAAATCCAAACCCGTCAAGAAGCCTTTCCCATAAACCAGTTCTCTGATGCAAAACACTCCTCTTTTTTCCGGCGCAACGCCTTCGGGACCGCCCCAAAATGCTGGTGAAATTCGAATCTTGTAAACTCTGTTGTTGGTGGCTTGTTGGAGGAAAACGCGGCTGCCCACGGTTGTCTATGTAGAGCCATTTGCTCTGGTAGACAGCAAAAATATAACGACAATGCGGCGTGCGACTTCAGCGTCTTCGCAAAGTTTGGTATCGGCTGGAGCAATGGTGGTATAATGAGTAAGCTCGCACAAAGATTCCAGAACCTTGACGCCGGGTAATCAGAACCCCTTTTGAAACGGCCGAGAGTGTATATAGTCTTGAGGGCGAGTGAAATGTCGGAAGAGATTGATCTTTTGAGGTTGGGCAAAATAGTAAAGATAAGGTTGGAGCAGCTGGGCCCCAAAGAAGAAGCGAAGAGATCAATCATAATATGACGCATTTTGGATGATCCTTCTTCCTCTTCCGCCGCCGCCTCTTCCTGCTGTGCTCGTCGTATTTGTATCGCGTCTCGAACGTCTCTTCGTCCATTGCCTCTATGGCATCGTCTACCCTTAGCATCTGTCGACATATATCGATGAAGACTTCATCGACGTTCGCTGTTCCCTCAGGTCAGATTCCACTACCACTGCTCGTTGGGGTTCTTGAGCAGGTACTTACTCCTGGTCCTGGCGCTCGCCTCGTAGTAAGGAGCGCCCCAGTCTTGTGAGACGGCAAATGCTTTCGTGCGCGGGACTTCTCTCTGATCCTCGAGGTCGGCTTTGTTACCGATGATAACGATGGGCACTTGATCCCTGTCTTTGATGCGCAGAATCTCTTCTCGAAGACCATGCAGCTCATTCAGTGAGGACCGCGATGTGATGCTGAACACAAGCAGGAATCCCTGACCGTTCTTCATGTACACGTCTCTCATGGATGCTGCAGCAGGTCAGCGGAGTTGTCTTGAGAAGGGGCCCAAGGGGCGTGTCTCACTGAACTGCTCTGTTCCTGCGGTGTCGAGGCTGGGCATGTGTTAGCCACGTGAGGCTCGACAAGACATATCGTTCGAGACACCGACTCACATTTCCAAGACAACCTGGCGTCCCTGAACTTCGCGTTAGTTGTTTGTAGTGGGGCAAGGCAATTTGTAAGGCTAGGCACATACATCGACGGCCAGTTGCTTCTGGTACGAGTCCTCAATTGTCGGATCATAGCTCTCGATCCATTCATTGTGGACGAATTGTGCTGCACGTAGTTGGTCAATTCCGCAGCTTTTACGAGAACCATGGTTCTTGGAGGTTTTGACAGGGAGCTCTCGACAGGGGGCTACAAGAGATGCCCATGTCGATGGGTGGGCTCCACTCACCAGTCAAACAGCTCTTCCCGACGCCGCCTAGTAAGAGAACGGGGGAGCCCCAATGTCAGTCTACTCGGGCGAGACAAATTTGAGCGTATTTCTACGCGTACCTATGCACACATGCACGCGCATGCGCGCATGCCGACACACACTCATACATAGGCGCGCACAAGAAGAGGGTGGTTTTGCAACGGGATATGTTGCGGGGCACGTGCTCACCTGCTCCGAGAACGACTACCTGGAACTCCCGACTTCGAGTCATGTCAGCTGGTGGAATTGTTCTAGAAGGTAGGGGTGGTTGGCAAGTAATGGGTGGGCAGTGGGGTGACCTACAACGCTTGATATCTTGAGTGCGGCATGGTTTTCAGCCGAGCTTAAGAGCGCATGCATTCAAGCCTGACTCGAAGACGACGTTGAGCCGAGTCCCCCAGCGAGGTCGAAAGTCAATGCCTCGACAGCCGGCAAATCAGGACCGGACAGGCTTGCGACAGACTTCGCCAAGGCCTGTCACAGAGTCGCAGGGAGGACGATATGGAGATCGCGTGGTGATTGAGTTCGGCATGCAGCACGAATTTGCTGGATGCAGTTTAGGAATGAGAAGTCGGGTTTGGATCTCGGGATCGACCTGGTCGAGGTCAATTGACGCCGAGGCGGACCCTGATGTCCCTTGAACCTCGAGGCAAAGGCACAGGCGCAGGCGCAGGCACAGGCGCGGGCGCGGGCGCGTAATCCCTTCCTTCCTTCCTGGCTTCCTTCCTTCCTTCCGCCCGCGTGCGTTTTTGGGGGCTGGGGGCGGCGGGATGATCGAAGAAGAATGGCGAGGGAGAGAGTGGGGAGGTAGGCTTGGTGCACCGAAGAAGAAATGATGGTCGTAGACTGAGGTACAGTCCAGGGGCCTGGCGGGCAGTTGCCCGACTACCAAGTAAGGAGCGTGGCGTCCAACGTCGCAGAAGCAAAGAGGTTCCCGGTGAAAGTCGAGAATGGAAGACAGACAGCCGGCCCTGCAGTGGAGTGCCCAAGATGCGGGAGGCAGGTGGGCGCGGCGCAAAGTTGTGGTTGTGGTGGTACGAGGCGTTTAGACGGCTCGCAGGTAACAAGAGGCGGTTGGCGGCAGCTTGTGACAGTGCAGGCCTGCAGGCGTGGAGGCAGAGGGCGCAGGACCCAGGTAAGGAAAGGAGCCGAAAGAAGTTGTGGGAAAGCCGTGGGCGTGGCGCGGCGCGGCGAGGCAGGCCAAGGTAATGTTCCGAGGGCCAGGCCGGTCGAATCGAGGACTGGAGCACTGGGGGAATGGATTGCACGGCACTGGCTTGGTTGGCGTGGAGAAGAGTGTGTCTTGTTCACCGAGTGGGCGGCGGGCCTCTGAGGCATCAACAATAAAATAACAGCAACAATGTCGACGAGGCCGAGGTGTTGCGCACGCAGGTCGCACGCTCGGCAATAAATCGACAAGGCCCTTTCTTGACCGGTGTTCCCACGTTCCGTAAGGGACCTAGCCAGAAAGGCAAAGGTAGGTAGCCTGTACTAGCACCAGCAGCGCTTGGCTTGGCTTGGAGGGGAGCTGTTTGGGGCGCCCGGGAGGATCACCTCGTTAGGACGGGCTCTCTGTGGTCCGTGGTCACCGTGTGTGCAGTGGCGCTGCAGGCGCAGGTGATGGAGGCACCAATTGACGCCCCAACATGTGTAGAAGGGGGCAAGCCAGGAGACCTAAGCGTTGGCGGAGGGGGATCGATCAGCTCTGCGTGGCCGACATGAGATCAAAAAGAGGGGGGCCAAAAAAGACCAGAAACGAAAACGAAAGCAGAGGCAAGCAAAGGTATGGCAGGCAGAGAGAAAAGGTGAGGTCCGACGGATTGGTATGCGATGCTGGGGAGCAGGCACGTACGCACGTATGTATGTATGTATGTACCTGTAGCGTGCAGTACCCATCAACTGTAGATATGGCGGAGGTACAAGACGTACCCGCGGGCGTGCGGGCGTGCGGGCGTACGTACTGTATGTGTCCGTAAGCTGCACTGCTCCTGCCTGCTTCTTTTCTACCGCGAGTGCCTATCAGGTGTAGGTAGCTCGGCCCATCCAATCGAGACAGGGTTGCAAGCTTCCAGCGGGCCAGGGTCCAGAACGCAGAGATGCAGACAGAGCACAGAGTGCAGAGTGCAGGATGCAGAATGCAGACCGTCCAGAGATCAATTGTGAGCGATGGGAGATTTGATCGCTTGGGGGTGCCGGAGTGGGCAGCCAGCCAGGGGGTTGACGGTACAAATAAAAGTGCGAGGTAGGGATTGTGGTGGTTGTGGCTGCATTTGCAGCCGTGGCCGCTGTCCGTTCAAATGTTGCTGCTTGGTCTGTTGGTCTGATCGCCTCGCCTCTACTAGGTAGAGGCAGTCCACGTACCTAGGCAGGCAGTCTAATTTATTACTTTAGACTGTTCTGCACGGTAACAAACAGGTCAAGAGAATTACCATGGTTTGGTTTCGAAACATGGGAAACCTGAAAATTGAGCTGCTCTTGACTGGCTGGTGCGGAATGTGCCTCGTCTGCCTGCGACTTGTGTCGTGACAACCCGGGCCATGGTATGTTATATTCATTCAGTGCGCACATATTCCAGCTATGCAGCCTGCAGAGACTCGACTCAAAGTCCAGATCGGGGTCGAGGTCGAGGCCCAAGTCGTCGTTCGGGGACGGCGACGAGATACACCCACATTGCTGGTACGTGGACGTAATTAACGAAACTTACCTGGGGGCTCCGGCTTGAGCGTGATGTGGTCTCGCTGGACTAGGCGGTAATATAAGCACAACACAGATGTCATCTCCCACCTCCCACCTCGCTTGCCGCAACGCGCTCTCCTGAACCAGGCAATAGCCACACATCCATGTACATTAGGTACAGTAAATTCATGTGTTTGTCGGTGTCTCCTGGTGTCGGGGGCAAAGAGGGAGGAGAGCCCACAGCAATGTTGCCCCCCCATGTTCGGTTCTGAGCCTGACATGGCTGCACGGTCACCGTGGATTTTCTCCCGCGCGCCCGCACCTGCAAATTTTCCGCTCTTTCACTCTGCCACTCTGCCAGACAGCATCCACCCATCCATCTACCTACTGCTATGGCTCACAACCTCACCCTCACACTGGGAGACCACCTGGAGCCCACACTCGGTCGAGAGGCTGGGGGCTCCCTGGGCAGGAAGCGCTCTCCGGGCCGGACGGCCAATGGGAGGGTCCAATGCTGCGAGTCAGCTGCAGGCTGGCCTTCTTCCTGAAGTTCCCCGAACGCAACCCCTGGCCGCCTTCTTTTTTTCCTTCCACTGAACCAATTCCAATCGCGTTAGCCCTCGGCCACTTTTTTCTCACTCCTCACCACCAGGTTGATGACAAGAACCACTTTCGCGATCCACATGCCCACCTCATCCACTCCAGAACCCAGTCGCCATGCAGCTCGACGAACCTTGCACCCCACCCCAGCCGAGCACCACGGCACAGTGTCTTTGTCTCTACCGTACAGTACGATCGTACTGCCCAGCAGCAGATTGCTGTGGTCATCATCGTGTTGGTTGGCGCGACACGACTGCTCGAGCTCGCCCCAGTTCCAAGGAGTCTACATGGCCCGCCGTGCAGGTGTAGCAGGCGAAACAAGTCGGCAGGGCTGACAACCACAACGGCAACCAACTGGTCCAAGCCTAGCCAGCGTTGCGAAATCAGACACGCGGAACTTTGTTTCGAATGGCAGGACTACACGCTCATATATAGACAGGCACTCACACATACTATCTAGCACCTGGTTGGTCATGGGTACTTGTGACAGCTCACTTAGAAAAACCCATGGTGCCGAGTACGGTATACCTTCGACAAAATGTACATGTAACCTCATTGCTCCTCACCCTCGGATGCGACTCAAGCTCGCTGCCAATGCTCCTCCATGACTTCACCAGCCCCGCGAACGGTCCTGTACCCCGATCAAGTCGGGCAATGAACAAGCTCAACGCTGTTGCGGTCCACTGATGATGACTTCATCGCCACGGGCACGACAACAGACCCTCCACGCGGAACCGGATAGCCATGGAATGTCCCCGTTCTTCGACCCCGAACCCACCCACCTTGAACAACATCGTCCGTGCCAACCACCACCTCGTCTCAACCACAATATCGCGAGGGATTGCGCACCTCTTCTGCCACTCTGCACTCTGCACTATGCAACATCTCGTGGCTCCTAGATATCCTCCAACGGGATCTAGGAGCCTAGACATGCTCTGGCGTCGTCAGTTCCTGCTTCCTGACTCCCTGCTTCCCTGACTTATATCTCCTGTGTCTTAAGCCCCGATTCGGACGACCCCAAGTCCCAGTGGCCTGGGTCAGCATATGCTTTCTAGCAGCCTGAACAGTCTCCCGACCACCTTCCCCTCCTTGCCGACACCTTTTTGTGCAATGCTTGTCATCCGGAACCGCCTTGATGGCTCCTGCTGTGGTCGAGACGTCCCTGAAACCACCACACGAGTAGGTTGTCTGTCTTGATTAGCAGCGCCGAGTCAGCAGTCGGCAACATCTCCGCCAGTATCCAGCAAATCGGGACGAAGAGCGTCGCTCTCGCCGTGACATGCCCTCGCACTGGCCGACACTCTTGGTGCTCGCAAGCCTCCGGCAAAAATAGGGCCTTCACCGAGTTTACTACTAGGGCCATCGAAAGAGGCCGGACTCGCGCGCAATTGCTACTCACCGCGGAGTAGCTCCAATCGGAAAGCCTTGGATCCTGACCCGGATCACTCCCTGGGGAAAATGCACCATCAAAAGCCCGCAGCCCGTCCCGGTTCGGAGCCTGCATGCGAGCTCACCCATTGTCTGGGACCAATTCAACCATCGGGTTTCTCGAACGTGCCGGCCGTGTGGCGTAATGTGCAGGCCAGCCGACTACTGCGCTGTATTTGCAATGCAGGCAAGACCACATCACGACATGGGCACCTGTTGCTTCTTCACCAACCCCACCCGGAGCGCCTTACAAGACATGTTCGTGGCGCTTGGCCGTCAACCCGCCCGCCGGGCTAATGCAGCATATCAACGGCTGGCGTCTAGCCGCATCTCTTGTGCATAACCGGCCGCCCACGCTACACTGCATCTGTATGACAAGCTGTTGCTCGCGTATCTAGCCACGAACTGTTGGGGGTGGTTCACGGCGTTGTTCAAGTTAGGCTGACGTTGGGCCGTTTCACGACTATTCTGTAGCCTACATATGCATGATCTGTCACTCGGGCGATCCCAACCAGGGCTATGCAGTGCAATCCTGCGCCTCACCGGTGCCACGGCGGACGTCCCCCCCGCCGGAAACCACTCGCCTCCGGATCACAACTAACCACCTCGGCCTGCAATTACAAAACATCTAACAGAGTTGAACACCCAGCTTTAAGGAATGGATCAATTCGAATTGACAAATCAGGGTTAGCCACACTCTCTGTAAGTCACAATAGTCACACAGACATGCTCCCCCGCCCGTCCGACGTGACGAGGCGTCGGGGCCGACTGTTTTGACTCCGGAGGGCATGGTGGCTGAGATAGATTGTTTGTGCATAATGCTCATGCAGACCACCAGACAGCGCGATCGATCTAGTTGGCTGGTCCGCAATAGGCTGAAGCCTCGCGATCGTGCCTTGTGGAAATCACAGGTTGGTCACTAGGAGGAGCCCCATGAACGCCCATTCTCCGTGGCTGTTGTCCGGGCGCAAACATGTGAAGAATACCGCAACTTGTGGGAATTTATTTGGCTTCCCAGTTTTTACGCCCTCGTGTCACCATCAGCGATGGTTTCCATTTTGTTTCGTCCGCCTGGAGAGATTGAACGAAAGAACGAAGATCCTTCTGTTGTTTGCGAAGAGTGGAGCAGGTTGACCCTGGAGCCTGGTCGAGCCCCCCTCCTTCCCGAAACATCACGCTACCATCGACACTGGGATATGCCAAGCGGGCAGCGCCAAAAGGGCCAGGATTCCCATCCAAAGTCTACATCAAGGATCTTTCTCTCGAATGCCCTTCCCGGTCTGTCCAGCTCCGTGCTCCGGTGACTCGTCCGCCGAACTCTCCCTCCCGGCTGCGGTTTGCGACGGCTCTTCGGTCCGAGCTTCTACCACGGTGCCCTCCTCGGCGTCTTTTTGTCGCTTGCGTCTCTCCTTCTTGCTCTTCCTCTCTGCGAATTTGAACGGAATGCCAAGCTCCTCGTGCTCCAGTGCGATGTCGTTGAAAGTCTTGCCCTGCTCTTTCGCTTGTTTCCGGACCTTGTATGTTCTGATGAGCCAGATGAAGTGGGAGGTGAAGATACCAAGTTCTAGTATCACACTGAGCAATTTTTAATGTCAGTCCTTTCCCCAAGGTACGTGGATGATGTTCTCTGGAGCAGCCCGACTTACCAGATGATATACAGCACACCTCCTAGCACGTCAAACGTGTTTTGTGCAACTGTGAGAGCTCATGTTAGCCGGTTTCCGCAAGCCCCGTGTAGGCCTGGATGAGGAAAACTCAAACGGGACAGGCACATACCCAGTGCCATAAGCGAGAAGAAGGCGCCGCTCCAGTCCATCGCCAGGAAGACCTGCCGATCTGTAAGTTTTCAAGAGCCGTACCTAGCAACCACACGTAACAGGACGAGGAGAAACAACAAACCCAGTTGATACCGATAACCCTGCCCCTTCTTTTCCAAATCTCGCCGTAAGGCGGGAGGAGGCCTGCAGCGAGAAGTACAGATGCCGCTATACCCACAACCAGCACCGGCGTCTCATTGCCTTCAAGGTAGATTGGCTATTCCCATTGTCAGCAATGATTTTTATTTTTTGACCACACTGAACATACATAGGAGAGCATCACAAGAAATTGTAGAAATATTCGTGTATTTTCGCCGACTTCAGTTTTCTTTCTATTTCATAACGCAAATATGATATTAGGGACTGCACTCACCCGTAAAGTCAGGATCAAAGCAGCCTCAATGCCGGCACACGCAGCGGTGACGGCGACGCCCACCAGCGCCGCGGTCCAGGCGCGCCACCGGCGGCCGTAGACGAGGACCTGGGCCCAGCTGACGAGGCAGAGCCCCATGAAGCACTGTGGCTGGACCTGGATGGGGACGTTGAAGTTCTGGATGATGCTGTAGGCGCCGAAGGGGACGCCGCATATCGCCCACAGGAACATCATGGAGCCCGGCAGGCCGTCCGTGGACTTGGTGCGCCAGTTGGTCCATATCTGCGGCACGAGCTGGACGCACCACAGGATCGTTCCTATCGTCCCGAGGACCGTCGCCGCGACCGGGATGGAGGACTGGGGCGCCATGGTGCCTTTTTGCCTGGTTCCCTCGGGAGGGGAGAGGAGAGGTGAGAAAGCGGCTGCGGCAGCATGTGCGACCGCCCTGAGGTTTTGGGTATGGGACTGTCAGTGGGCTGGATATAAATGCTGCTTTTATACCCGTGGAAAATGTGGGACTGCACGGTGCCGGATCGGCTTGTTTTCTGGCTCCAGGTTGTTGTCTTTGGCAATAAAAATGACAACTTGTATGTGATTTTGCGCGACTAGTATCTCCGCGTGATTGTCAAGGTCTCGCGCAATATCATCGACGAAGAGTGATGACATGGCGTAATAGGAAGCCTAGCAGTCTAATTCCCCAGATGAGTTCCCAGGTAGTCCGGACTAAGGACCGAGTATCGGACCATTTACCCGTGCGAGAATCACGCAGGCGGACTTATATAATGAACCCGGGCCAAAAAACAAAAAAAAAACACAGAACTATCGTGCCCAGAGAGTTTGTGCCCAGGGGCCGACTCAAACCCAAACGGAGAAGCTTATGCGCCCATCCACCGAGGCGGCCAGCTGTAGATGGGGGCCGGCCGTGGTGGTTGAAACGGGAGCCAAAAGTATCGCGGCAGAGGTGGTGTAGACCAAGAAGCATACCGGCGAGTGAGTCTGCACGGGCGAGCCTATCTGTCGACAGGCATATTTCTTCGTCCAACCCCACGCTGCGCCGATCCATCTCATCAGGGGACCTTTTCTCGTTGTTGTCGTTGGCCGTGGAACCTCCGGCGACCCCCCTTTGAACTGTGTCGATCCGGCCGGGTGGGCATTTTTCCCTCACCTCTCACGATCCTTACTCAATGCAGCCTGGGCCCGGCTGCAAGTCAGTTGTGCGCCCGTAGAGGGGTCCGCCCGCCCCACTCGTGCCCTTCTCTGCTGGCGCTGCTCCGCGCCCATGCTCCAGTATTCTCTTTCCTCCTACTGTGGTAAGCTTTGATGATGACGCTCGATGGGCCCCGGGGACGGGTTTGCCGATCGCGGTCCGGGCTAGGGAATTTACCTAGTGTACAGTAGTGCTGCGGTGCTCTAGCCGAAAGGGGCTGGCTGTATTTGATGGATGAGAACGAGGCGGCTCTTCTTCTGGGCATCGCAGAGGTTTTCGGGCATGCAGGAGGCGGACATATGTGTATCTTGTATCAAATGACAAGCGGGCAATCATTTTAAATGCAACCCATCAAGGTGTGTATGCAGGCTATTGGTGTCTTGTGATCCTCACACTGTGTTTATTGAGCTATGGAGGCTGCCTCTCGCGCAAGCGCATGCACCGGAGACCTGAGAAACACAGTCTGGTGACTGACACAACACAGTGCAGCGTACAGAATTTCCAGCCTTAGCAACGCCGGCTCTCAAATTTTCACTGTGGCTAGACAATTACAAAATCTCATGTACCAAATCAGTGCAATTTTCACAAGTGATCCCATTGGTCTTCAGTCCCAAAAAGTACACAACAGAACCAAAATTCAAAACCACATCTCACTCTTCTGAAAAAGAGATCATACTCACAGGATTGAAATCGACCGTAGGCGCTGTTCGGTCATCGCCTTACCCCGTGCTGCACCTCATCTGGAGACCAAGACAAGGGATTCTGCTTTCCACTACGACCCACGATGTCAGGACCACCCGCTCCTGCGCCATCGGCGGCATCCAAGGCCAAGTCGAAGAAGAGGAAGGCGCAGGACGACTCACAGCCCGCGGGTGCTAAGAAGCAAAAGGCCAGCAAGCACGAGGAGGACGAGGGCATGCTCGACCTTGAGGCAGGAGTGAACATGGCCTTTGTCAGGATGGACCCCCAGCTCCTTGCAGACCACGTCGCCAGGCAGACGAAGCGGTTCGGCACAGACCTGAGCTCCGTGGAGCTGAGCGACCTGTACATCAGCGCGAACGCCGTCAGGGACACCACAGACTTCGCCAAGGTGAGGGTAAAGGAGAGCTTGCCCGACTTCCTGGAGGAGTTCGCGCCGGGGCCCGATGAGAAGGATGCCAAGGCTGTCGAGAAGGAGAGAAAGAGGCTTGGGGATGCGCCGCCCAAGGTCGGGGCGCCTCACACCATCATCGTGGCAGGCGCTGGGCTGAGGGCTGCCGACTTGGTGCGTGCGACGAGGAAGTTCCAGAAAAAGGGGAACGTGGTTTCAAAATTGGTAAGTCTTGTGGTGTGTTCCGCGGAAGGAAAGGAGTGCTCTGTCAAGTGCAGTTGCTGACACAGTTTCTATCAGTTTGCAAAACATTTCAAGGTCGAGGAGCAGGTGCAGTTCCTCAAAAAGAGCAAGACTGGCATCGCGGTAGGAACTCCTGCGCGCTTGGAGGCCTTGCTCGACAACGGTGAGCTCCTTCCCCTCTTGAAGTCAGTAACACCGAGGGTTTGCTAATATGTCTGGCAGGTGCACTCTCAATCGAGTACCTGAAGCGCATCGTGGTTGATGCTTCCCACATTGACCAGAAAAAGAGGGGCATCATGGACATGAAAGACACAATGATGCCTCTTTCCCGGTGGCTGACGAGAAATGAGTTCAAGGAGAGGTACGCGGCCAAAGAGAAGCCTCTGGATCTTCTCTTCTTCTGAGCCTACGACAGCTGTCGCGACCAGTATGATGCCTGAGAAATGGCTCTGAACGTCTCGCAGGGAGACATCGGCCAGGTGACTGGAATAATGGGTAGTTCACCCATTCAATCGACCACATACGGGGCAATTAGGTATTCAGCCAGGACAGGATGACGCCTCGTGGCTGGTGCAGACATATTGTGGGTGTTGGTACGGGGGAAGGCATCAGAGTTGCCCAGCAGTTATGGCTGCCTGCTTCCTCCCTTTTCCGACCAGCTCAAGCTCGAGACACCACACTTGGAAGGCGACATAGAAGTACTCCCAGTCGTGCGTTAGGAAGCAGCAACGCCTGCCTGCGGTGTCAGCGGAACCCGGGAACTGGTGAGTCCCGAGATTCACCGTCTTCAACATCACCACAGAGTCGATGTACAAGACCAGTGCACGAAGAAGGACACACCGCAATTGCTGTCAATAACAGATAGCAATCTCATTTCGTCCATCGGACCATCAGATTTGGTTCTCCATACTGGATCCCACGGGAAGATGAGCACTTCAACACTACCAGGTGCCTAACATGGTGGCACTGGCTGCGGGCATGTTGCACGTCTGTTCCTTCCCACCTGGGCAGTTGAAAGAAGCATCTGCTCGACACTGGTCTCCTGGTCTCTTGCCACGTCGCAACCCGCTCTTTACTCGAAATGGTTGCACATCCGGCAGGAAGGCACGCATTCGTTCCAATGTTTTCCTCAAGACTTCATCTCCCCTCGAAGGACTGTTCTGCCTTTCTCCCTCTTCTCTTCTCTTCTCTTCAACAACATCCATCCATCCGCCGCCCACCATCTCAAAACACCATCTCAGTCATCACCAAAAACCTACAACCAACACGTTTATTGGACGTCACTCATTCTTGGCTTTTTTGAATCGTGTCTGATTGATTCCTTGATTTTCTCTTCTTTTCTTCCACAGGCATTGCTTGCTCGCTTGCTGCCCTGTTTACATCGACGCTCTTTTTTGGAGATCATCTCTTCGCGAGTAGCAATTCGATCGATCCTCTCCTCTCTCTTCTTGCGTTTGGCCCGGATCACCCGTCGACTCCCCAATCGTTCAACATGCGTCCCACCATTCTCTTGACAGCAGGCGGTCTCTTCACCACTCAGCTGACTTGGGCCCAACTTCTGCCCACCTCTACTGCCGCCAAACTCCCTCGTTCGTTCTCTTTTGCCTTGGACTCCTCTGCCGTTTCTGCCGTATTACTGACACGCGACCAGACATTGAAAATGACACTCCCAACACGCGGGATGCTCCTCCTGCCCAGTTTGATCCTGAAAGCCTGGGCTTTCCTCATACCCTCGACATGAGCCCTACGTCGCCTGAAGTCCATCTTGAGATCAACATCCACGTTGACCCTGTCCCATCTATCGACACCTTGAGCGCAACGTCGGATCTCACCGTCACAGCCCTCTCTGCACCAACTGGTTCCACCGTCGTCACAGTCACATCCATGGCTGGTGTCGTCTCTGTCTTTTCGGCTTCTGGACCGACTTCCCCTCCTCCTTCACCTGCTAATGCTGCAATCCTCTCCGTCCCTACTGGTCCTGTCAGCCTCGCCGCACACCTCCGTGCCACCAACAGCTCACACATCCTGGGTGATGCCAAGCTCTCTCCAGAGGGAGAGAAAGACGTCTCCCACCTCATGGACGGCGACTGCAATGATGGCGGCTTCGGAAATGGAGCCGGCCTCGGTGGTCCTGGTGGCCTCGGCGGTCCTGGCGGTCTGGGTGGTCCCGGCGGCCTGGGTGGTGCAGGCGGGCTCGGCGCTGCTACCACTGTGACCGTTCTTGCCGTTCCTGCGGGCGGAAGTGGCCTAGGTGCAGGCGGCCTCGGTGGCAGTGGTCTTGGTGGCAGTGGTCTGGGAGGCAACGGTCTTGGAGGCAACGGCCTCGGTGGATCTGGACTCGGAGGCAACGGAGCTGGAGCCTACGGAAGCGGCTCTGGTCTTGGTGGCAATGGAGCTGGGGCATATGGAGGTGGTTCTGGTCTTGGTGGCTCTGGCCTAGGTGGTTCTGGCCTAGGTGGTTCTGGCCTAGGTGGTTCTGGCCTAGGTGGTTCTGGCCTAGGTGGTTCTGGCCTAGGTGGTTCTGGCCTTGGAGGCGGCAACGGAGCTGGGGACTGCGGAAATGGCAATGGTCTCGGCGGCTCTGGTCTCGGCGGCTCTGGTCTCGGCGGCTCTGGAGTCGGAGGCGGGCTCGGCAACGGCCTCGGAGGTGCACATGGCCTTGGCAACGGTCTCGGCGGAAATGGTCTCGGGGCTGGCGGACCTGCGACAATCACGGTGCTGGCTTCTCCTGGTGGTGCCGGCTCTGGGATTGGAGGTTCAGGCCTCGGGGGCTCTGGTCCTGGAGGCTCCGGTCTTGGAGGCTCCGGTCTTGGAGGCTCCGGTCTTGGAGGCTCCGGTCTTGGAGGCTCCGGTCTTGGAGGCGCAGGCGGCCTTGGTAGTGGCCAAGATTGTGACGGCCTCGGTGGTTCAGGACTCGGCGGCTCAGGACTCGGAGGTTCAGGACTCGGAAACGGCAATGGCCTCGGCGGCAACGGAGGCCTCGGCGGTCTGGGAGGTCTCGGTGGAGTATCTGGGCCAGCAACAGTCACAGTCCTCGCTTCACCCGATGGGGGGCTCGGTGCCGGATCTGGTCACGGTTCTGGCAACGGACTCGGTGGATCGGGCCTTGGAAACAACGGCAACGGCAACGGCCTGGGTGGATCAGGTTCCGGAGCTGATGGCTGTGGAGGCGGCCTGGGCAGCGGCAACGGCATCGGATCAGGCGGTGCAGGCGGCCTGGGCGGTGGGCTCGGCGGCAACGGACTCGGCGGCAACGGCGCGGGCGGTGCCATCGTCTCGACCGTCGCTGTCGTCACCATTCAGGGAGGAGGGATTGGCGCTAGGACGCTTGAGGGTGCAGGAGACTCGAGTCTGGCCTATGCAACGCAGCCGGCTTACTCTGCGGCGTACATCGCGCAGTCCTCAGCTTCTGATGGACGAGGCCCATCATCTCACCTGGCCCTTGCTGTCTAGGCCGCGGCAGTGTTCGGAATGTACACTCCACTGTCGACCCTTCTCGGAGTCTGATCGCCACCATCCACTGCCAACAGACAACAGGTTTTCCTCTCGCAACATCGCGGGCCCTCGATGCCACTTCGACCGCTTGCCGTTTCCTCTCGACTCTTATCTCTTACACCACAACACGACTTTGGCGCGGCGGATGGGATGGCTTGGTTGTTTTATTCTTCGAATCTTATGGAAAGGAGACCAGGGAGTGTCAGAGTAATGGGGAGGCTTCTCGTTTGCGGTCATGTATTCAGCTTATGGGTGTTCGTTCTGCTCAGACATGATAGACTTCTAGAAACGCCACAACAATGTTAGATGCTGCTGCTGCTTATGGCTACGAAAAGACATTTGCATCACCGTCCAAGAGTCCCCGTTAATTGGATGTGCTCTCGCTTGAGATGTTCGTTCGCTCACAGAGGTAGATTTAGACAGGCGATGAGCAGCAAGCAATTTAGACCAACCCCAAACGCTTGGTCTCAGAGACTACATTATGGGCCGTAGATTCAATGCCAACCACTCGGAGAATTTGCATGGGATTAGACAGGGTCACGGAAGTCGGCCAGATGTTCGGGGCTGTGTGCCCATCGTAACAATATTGCACAACCAATGAGCAGACATGTGTAGGCTGCGCTCAGATGAGAGGTGAAGTTGCCCATCAATGGAGGTTGCAGTCCTTCTGGTGTTTTTTGTCGTGGCAACAAGCACTCCAGGGTCTTCGGAGCACATACAGCGGTGAGACATCATCAAATAGGGTGCTGCCTCAACACGTCAAAATTATACGCCACTCCATGTGATGGATTTGAGCTGTAAAATTCATGTAAATACAGACAACGAGACTGTGATCATCATTCTTGCAAGTGGTCATGGGTCCTGAAGATAGGGTGTCGGCTTAGTGGATTTGGGCTTATCTTATCTAACCTGCACTGGGCATAATTGCCCCAAAAAAAAATCCGAGTCCCAATTTATTTTCCTCGACGGCAGAATTCCCTGCTTCGATTTGCTCCCAACCCAATTCGCAAAACCTCCGGTGGCGTCCCTCTTTTTTTTTTTAATTCATTCAATTCCACCAACTATTACACGACCATTACAGGTAAAAATGGCGAGGACAGCAGAGTCAGCCGCCCTCAAAGCAGAGAAGTCATCGAAGAAGCGCAAGCTCAGCGACGTTGAGGACCCTGTCGATCAGCAGGAAGCCGACGACAAAGCAGCGCGTAAGGCTGCTAAGAAGGCGAAGAAGGAGGCCAAGGCAAAGGAATCAGGCGAGCCACTCGCAAGCGACAAGAAAGAGAAAAAGGAAAACAAGGACAAGAAGACCAAGAAGACGAAGTCTGAGCCCCAAACTCCCAGCGAGGAGGACGCAGTGAACGAAGATGCTGCGAAGATAGAGAAGAAGAAGAAAAAGGCCGAGAAGGCACAGAAGAAGCTCGAAGACGCGGGCAAGAAGCCCAAGGGAGAGAAGAAGGCTTCCAAGAAGTCCAAGGAGCAGGCTGAGGAAGACGAGGGACAGGAGCCCGAAGATGCAGACGAACCTGAGGATGAGTCTGCCGAGCAAGAGGAAGGCGCAGCGAAGCGCGAGAAGTTTATCTGCTTCATTGGTACGCCTCCCTTGGCACCTTGTCAGTCATAACCTATACATACTAACCTCATCGCTCCACTACACAGGCAACCTCCCCTTCACAGCGACCAAGGCCGACGTGGAGGCGCACTTCGCGTCGCTCAAGCCGAGCGCGGTGCGGCTGCTGACGGAGAAGGGCAGCGGCGGCAAGTCGCGGGGCATCGCGTTCGTCGAGTTCGACAACTACAGCCACATGAAGACGTGCCTGGCCAAGTTCCACCACACCGAGTTCGCGGATCCGCAGGGCGGCGAGGCGCGGCGCATCAACGTCGAGCTCACGGCGGGCGGCGGCGGCAAGACGGCGGCGCGCAGGGACAAGATCACGGCCAAGAACGCGAAGCTCAACGAGGAGCGCGCGCGCCGCATCCAGGCCGAGGAGGAGGCCAAGGCCCTGGAGGGCAAGGGGAAGTCGAAGAAGAAGGACAAGGAGGGCGGCGCCGCCGCGGAGGAGGAGTCGCAGCAGCCCGAGCAGCAGGACGAGGACTGGGTCCACCCTAGTAGGAGGGCGCAGATGAACTCTGGCGAGGCCGACGATGCGGACGACTTTGACAGCGGCACCCGGGGCGGGCGAGGCGGTCGCGGGGGCAGGGGTGGCCGTGGAGGCCGCGGAGGTCGTGGGGGACGTGGTGGGCGAGGAGGCCGCGGGGGTCGTGGATCGCGCCGGTGGTAAACGGACGGGCCACTTGTTCCTGGCTGGGGGTTCGTAGGGTGATCCGGGCGGATGGTCACGCCTTTTCCTTGCGGCCCCGCCCCCAGGTCCGGGCCCGGAGCACGGGGGTGAGCGGAATCAGAGACGCCCTTCCAAGTCTAATAACTGTGCATGACCTGCCGGTCGCTCTCTACTGGACTCATCTGCTCTACTACGGACACCACCACTATTGTTTGAGGGCGGACCTGTTGCTCGAGAAACAGGCCAGGCGGCAAAAGTGGCAAAGTGAGACCACGGAGATTTTCCTCCGCCTCGAAGGCATTTGCGCGGAGGGTTGGGGACGATCGAATCACCCGAGCTAATCTGGCGAGAAACTTCGACAGACAGTTCTGCGAGTGAGGCGCGGACGATCAAAGTTAGCCGCTCCTCGGACGACACCGGGCGCTCAGTCTGCATACACTCTATTCCTGGCTCAATCTCAACAGCAGCGGGGGATACTTCGGCGCAGGAGAAGAAGCCCTCGATTAAAGTTGCCCAGTCGCGCAGCTCCGAAGTGGCAGGCAAGCTGCGCACAGTGGCCCTGATGCGCCACGACGTGGTGAGGTGATGGTGGTCACTTGACAGCCAGTGGCACCCTGAGAAGGTTATTGAACCCCGTGGATTCTACTTTACTCCTGGGATCCGCATGGCAATGATACCCCTAATATCCCCAAATCAACTGAATAGACAGCGTGTAGAGAGTGAGACACGCATGATAAAAAATGTTTTAGATGATACTTTCCTTTCTACGCAAAACTCCGACGAAATCATCACGTTTCCCATCTCTCTTGCAGCCGTGCTGGGGATCAAAGGTGGTGATAGTTGGTTTGACATGTAGGTTTCCATCCCTAATGACCATTTCCTTTGGGAGAAAAAGAGACAACATCGCAGCCCTTCCTCCATTTCCGTATTCCTCGGCTATCTACAGAAAAAGCAAACATCAAATCGTGGATATCCTTTGGTGACTGGCGTGAAATGCCCATTCTGCTGAACAGATCGCGAGAAAGCAAAAAGCAACGGCGGGACGAGGTTCAAAGTCTGGTACCTCGTGCTCCAGATAAGTCGGGCCCGGCAGAGCTGGGACAGTGCGATTTCCGCGAGAGCCAAGCGCGGTGGGCAGAGACAAGTGAATCCTGGCCGCGCGCCGCTCTGGCATGATATAAGCCGTGGATTGTAATATAACCTGGTCCCCGTCTCCGTTTCTCTCCAAGTCCAGCTCGTGACGTGCCAGCCGTAAAGGAACACGCAATACAAGCGTTTCGCCAAGTCCGTCCCTTTCCGCCCTTCTATTTGACCGACGCTCGAGGTGTTCGACCCATCCGTCCTTTCTAGAAGCTTTCCCATCCGTGGCACAGAAGGGGCATATTAAACAAGTTCGGTCGACAGAGCGACAGGCTTCGGTTCGAGTTCGACGCTTACAGGATGGTGCACTTCGACTTCTTGGGCTTGGTGGGTTGAGGCCTGGGGTTGAGGACAGCACTAGGAGAGCGTTGGTTAGCGTTGCGATTCTCCCAAGACCACGGGATTCGCCCTCGCGGTTGAGCTTCAACTGTCATACCGGATGGCCTCGTCGAAAACACTTTTCAGGTTCCGTTGGGTGAGAGCAGAGCACTCGAGGTACTTGTGAGCCTTGATGTCCTTGGCGCACTTGAGCGCCTCGTCGTACGATACCGGCTCCATCCTCTTCTGTCGGAGACTTTCAAGCGTCTGCTGGTCTTCCCGAAGATCGAGCTTAGTTCCAACGAGTATGATAGGGATGTTGGGCGCATGGTGGTTGATCTCTGGGAACCACTGTCTCATTCATCAGTATGCTTTTCCTTGTGGCCTCGGCCAACCCATCTAATGTGGTAGGCTAGCAGGGAAGTCGACGAACCTTGGCCCTGACGTTGTCAAAGGATGGCGGGCTGACAATGGAGAAGCAGATGAGGAAGACGTCTGTCTGAGGGTAGGAGAGCGGTCGCAGTCTATCGTAGTCTTCCTGTCCAGCGGTATCCCACAGTCCCAGGCTGATTGGCTTTCCATCAACCATCACACTTGCAGAGTAGTTGTCGAAGCTGTTGCAGAGGCATTGTCAGAATGATGGTCACTAGTATAGTTGGTGGCTGCAGCAGAGCTGGAGTTGGATGTGAAGCTCGACCTGTGCCAGGGGCGGTCAACAAGGGCTGCGCTGTGCTGGCGTCACGTACACTGTGGGGATGTATTCGCCGGGGAAGGCATTTGTCGTGTAGGAAATGAGCAGACATGTCTGGAGGCACGGATGTCAGCACTTGATTGCAGGCGATGCCGATTGACGAGCTTGACTGACCTTGCCGACAGCACCATCACCTGTCACGACGCACTGCAGTTGATGATTTGCATGGTTAGCCCGACTTGCACAAGCCCCTCAGGAGGGAGGGGGGACGACAGCCACCTGCCATCCTTTGTCCTGGAGGTGGGTGCTGGAGCACAAACCTTCAGAGACTGAACCCCAGGTGCAGCCATGTTGTGTTAAGAGATGCACTCGGGAGTGCGACGATGTGCAAAGGCTGAGGTGGTGTTGAGCTTTCCAGGAGGTGGTGGGATGCGACGATGTCCTTGGTTGGGATGTGTCGGTCGGCAAGGTGGAGTTGAAGCAGGATTGGTTTGGGTTGGTTTGGGTTGGACTGGACTGGGCTGGACCGGACGGACTGGTTTGTGAAAGGCGGTCGCAGGTCGCAGGCAGGCTGGAGCAGGGCAGGGCAGATTGATTGGGAAGAAGGTCGAACAAGCACTTCTTTGTGATGCAGCAGAAGGTGGACAGGTTAAAGGGCCGGGAGCTATGTGGTTGTAATGCAATGTCGAAAGGTCACTGTCAAGATCCAAGCTGGGTGCTGCCGCATGAAAGTTAGAAACGTTTTGACACAGCCGGAACAGATTGATGCCGCAAGAGAGGACGGGTACCCGTACAGGCTGACGGAGAGGGAGGTGCAGGAGGAGCTGGTGTGCTGGTGCGGGCGGTTGAGAGGGAAGACCCAGGGTCAGGCAGGTGGGTAGGGTAAACGGTAGGTACACAGCGCCAGAAGCAGCAGATGGGGACCGGCCCTAGGCCGACTAGCGGGTAGCAGGACGGGTGGCTAGCGGACCACCTTGAGGAGCTCGAAGGGGTCAAGGCGACCGCGCGAGATAGGATGTACCTGTAGACCGCGGTTGTATGACGGCGCTACCTAACCTAGACCAGCAGGTACCCGACCCGATATGCCAAAGTGGGGTGGGGGGAGTGGGAGTGTGAACTTGAGGAGGGGACACCCCAGGTGCCTCGTCGTTCTCGCCCTGTGCAGATCAAAACGACCTGAGAAGTGCTGAGGGGAATGGTGCAGCAGAGGTAGAGGAGGGCAAGAGCAGCAGCAGTAGCAGCAGCAGCAAGAGACCGGGCAACAGGCAGGCAGGCAGCGAGGTTAGACGAAGGAAATGGGAATACTGAGTAGCAACATACCGATGGAGATGGAGATGGCCGGATAGAGATGCACACAGAAAAGGCGGCAGATTGAGCCGGCTGTTCCCTTTTCCCTGGGTTGTTTGGAGAAGGAGGAAAAGAAAAGCGATCAGCCTACAGGAAACAGAACAAGCTAAAGCTCTGGCCTGGCAGGTAGAAGCGCGGTGCTATGTATGTAATAATAATATGAAGAGCGTCAAGGTAGCAAATAGGAGATGCAACTCAAGGGGGCAAGC
Source organism: Diaporthe citri (assembly GCF_014595645.1). Classification (NCBI taxonomy): domain Eukaryota; kingdom Fungi; phylum Ascomycota; class Sordariomycetes; order Diaporthales; family Diaporthaceae; genus Diaporthe; species Diaporthe citri. The sequence continues at coordinate 6,284,871 of NW_025064846.1, read as the reverse complement.
CCGTGCCTGGTTGAGCGATCTGTGAGGTTGCAATTCGTCTCGAAACGGCCAACGGGACGGAGATCCTGGTGGGGACCGAGTCCCAATTATCCTGTCCTCTATAACGGCCGCCAAAAGCTGAGTGGCTGGTTACGGAACGCCCGCGACCAAACGGCGCGAGCAGCAACGGGCAGGCGGGCGGCTGGCAGGCGGGAACCGACGTGTGATGGAATCGGTCGAGTGCACTCAGTGCAGCTCGGAGGGAAACAAAATCTTGGGAACCGGTTCGATGATTGATTGAGTAAAGTGATAGATTGCTTGTGTGTTCTTGTCTTGTCCGAGAAATTGGAAACTTCGGAAACAGAGCAAAGTAGGTGAACGGCTTCGGATGGCTTGGGGCCCCCAACTCGTCCTTACAAGACCAACTCTGGTAAAGGAATGCCATGGATCGTTAGATGTTTGGGGTGGCGGGCTGGCCCACCCGGCTGCTAAGCTCTTGTCAGGGCACGATTGAGACCCGGCGAGGCGGGAGAGGGTGTGTCACGGAGAAAGACATGAGGTCCTCTCGGAAACACTTTCGTCCTATTCTCAGGGACACAGATGCCCAGGACGAGCTTCAAGGGGGCACGCGCATCCATCCATCGTCTCCGGGCGACTGAAGGTTCAGTCAATATCGGCTTCACATATTAGTCCAGTCTCGTCCATGCAGCACCAGTTCTGCGGCGGATATGTGGTGGACTGTGGCAGGTGTCTATCTTTCTATGCAAGTCTGGACAAGTCATGTCAACTCGTCCTCATACCTTGGGCACGGCATTGGCTGAATACGCCGCCTCCAACCTTGTGCTATAAGTATGTTATCAACTACACAATACCGTTGGAACATTAGCACATCCACAGCAGCTGCTTGTGTGTGTGTGTGCGTGTGTGTATGTGTGTGCCCCAGCAATCAATCAGACCATCCACGGCGAGGCAGTGGGTCGCTACGCCGGCGAGTGCTGTCAGAATGTCGGGTCCTGGCGCGACTTGAGGCAAGTCCTGTAACAAGGCTCTTGGGCATGGAACGCGAGAGGCAGGGACCACCGCCCTCGCCCTGGTTTTAGCCCACCCAGGGGTTGCCGGGCTGGGCCAGGCGTGCCAGGCTGGCCCGGGGCGGAAAGGTGCATTTCGTGATTCGTTGTTTCAAGACTCGTTTGCGACGACACCCTTCCCACGCATCCGCCGCGCTGCTGGGTGTGCCACCGCCCTGCTACTCCAAGTGTGTATGGCCAGATACGGCCATGGTGTGACACACGCCACAGTTACCCACTCCGGGTCCCGTCTCCTCCTGCTCACTCTGGCCGTCTGGGGTCCGGCCTCGTCTAGCTACGCAACGGGCCAGGACGGGCCAGCAGCTGACGACACGTTCTGCCTGCTGCTGCACATACACTGGCCCATTCCCAGGGTCGTGCCAATCCTTCACCTCGCCCTGTCAGGCTGCCCAGGAGCGTCGCGGCCGGGATCCCACCCGGGCGACAGGGTTGCTTGACGGGAAGCCTTGGAACGAACCATGTTCACTGGCTACTGGATAGCTGGCGAGTCTGGAAGCTGGTCCCCCCCCCCCCATGGGGGAGATTGGCGTCTTGAGCGTAGCCGACAGAGACTTCTTCCACGGGATGGATGCGACAGACGTCATGTCAGTCGATCCGGACGCACGGCAGGCTCATTCCTCCCGCATCGCGCATCGCCAAAACCAAGACTCCAGCGTCAGGCCTGAGACAAGCACTCTTGGGACGAATACGATTGGGGAAGACGCTCTCGCTCGGTTATGTCCGACGTCAAAAAGGCCCGGCGTCGCCAAACCAGTGACGGTGATCACCAAATGGATCATCGCAACAGGCTCAAGAGCAAAAGTTTCGGCTGAATTCAATTCTTGTCTGCTCGGTCCCCAGAGGCTAAAGCATCTTCGCCATCTTGATGTGGTACGAGGCAAAAGTAACCCCTAGCCGCGCAGGCAGGCGGGCCGTGCTGGAAGTCGGAGCGGGGGCAGCAATGGCCCCGGATCCGGCGCTCATGCCTCGGGCGAGTCCTCCCTTTGTGCCATCAGCAGTCCGGCTGGCGGATCCACACCGAGACCTGACACCATTCACGGACTCGTACCAGGCAGCCTCGTAATGTGATGAGATTGTGCTGCACTCTCGTTCTTCAGATCGAAAGTCAATTCTACGAATTGATCCAACCCTTGCCCACTCCTCCGTTCCTTCGCTCACACCTCCGGCTGTGCAGAACGAGATGGGCCAGCCCTTGGCCCCGACGTGGACTCTTATTGCATTTTCCGTCTTCCGTAGAGAACACACAATTCGACTCGAGGAATAACAGCACGAGATTCACCGAGGCGTCAAAGTTCGCTTTATTCCCGGCGGTGGGCTCTCCCAACGACTTTCACCGGCCGCCATGACAGGAGAGACATGTCTCGGAGTATTTCGACCACGTGAACCTGAGCTTTGCAGGCTACACAGCCGCCGTCACGAATTCCAGCGATGCATACAATAACTTTCACCGTCTCAGCGACCGTTGAAGAACCAAGCGTGGGAGCTGGTGAGGGTGAAATTCTGTCCTAAACACGGACGGAGGACGATGGGCCGTCTGCGGTACCAGCTTGTCGTCTTCCGTCCGGGCTTCAGTCTTGGATCTGCTTAACAAGCTCCGCCTGCCCCGAACAAGAGCACACCTTGCCTGACAAACGGATTCGTTTCATTACCGCAAGACGAAGACAGGGCCTTCTTCCTCCCCAGTAGCTTTGAACATTCAAGGTAGGCCTCGCTAATGAAGCATCATATGAAGCATCAACTAGGTTCTGCAAACGCTGTAGCAGGCGTGATTAGCATGTAGATATGATACCAATATAAATTCAATAGTTCTGATACTTTAGAAAGCGTGCACGGGTAAGTGATTGCAGGGCGGTCAGCTTCATCGCCCACTGCACTGGCTCGTTATTTAGTTCTCCTGTCAGCCCTCTGATTCCTTACTTTCCACTCAGAAGATAGTACCCAACGACATTTAATTTACTTCTTAAGGCCAGCTGCGCCTCTCTACAAATCTCTCTCATCACAGGGTTGCTTGTAGCTGTTCAAACTTACTATATTACCTACTAGTAGGTAGCTCGCTAAACACAATACCTACGGAAAGGGCCTTCATTTGCCACATTACAGGACGAATTTGTAGGAGTTCTATCTGCATTTTCCTTCTGATAATTCCTTTGGGATGTATTCTAAATATCAAGCATACCCTTGGATATAATTGATTGATGTAAAAGTCTGAACTTTCAGCATTCCTGATTAAGAGCAGTGTTGCAATTTTCCCTGTCTCCACCAGCGTTCTAGCATCTTTAAACGCTTTACTGAAAGTAGGCGGCTTCATCAAGAGAGGGAAACTTTTAGAATTGTCTCTGGAACCCACACTCTGACGTACTCGTCTGACTATTGTTACTCTGCTTGCAAACGTCTTGTCCACTGACTTCCTGGACCTAACCATGGTGTTTGATAGTACTCTAGAGATTCGTAACCCGAACTGTAACCCGACTAAATCCTTCAAAGCAAAAGGTCAGATCCCCGTTGCTTGACCATCCCCCTCCGCCGTGCTAGCTGAGCGTCGAACAGACTCGCCGGAGAAACAGCAGTTCCGCTGCTCACCAAGGTCCCATTTGACTCTGTGATGGACCCAGTGACTCCAATTCCCCAGTTCACCCCCAGCGGTGGACTCTGGATCCTCGCTGCGCCCCTGACATTCCATGCAACGCCTGCATTGATGGCCCAACCGTGGCCGGTCCCGGCTGTTCCACGGTTCACCAACTCCACCGGTGCGCTGCTGTCGTCGGCGAGGAATCCGTGCGCCCACCGGTGATGCGGGTAGAGCGACTGTCTCGTCCCACGGGCGGCGTGCCGGACCACCGCGTTGGGCCCCGGGGCCCTGCTCTGGGTGATCACGGCGAAGCCCGCGGCGGAGGCGAGGCCATACTGCCCGCTGTCCTGGACGAGCACCTGCGATCCTCTGATGGAGATGTCTGCCGGGTATCCCGACGTGTTGTCGGTGTCTTGGTCACGGTAAATGCCTACCTCGGAGATGGTGATGCGGCTGGCATTGCTCTGTACCTCGATGAAGTTGTTGAACCCCGCGATGTTGACGCGGCGGATGTAGCTGTCGAAGGTCCAAGGGGAGATGGATATGGCGGGCGCGGTGCAAGTCTCATTGTTGAGAGCTACTCCAGAGCAAGTGGGTGAGAGCGTTATGGAGAAATCTTCCATGCCAATCTCGGCGGAGGTTGGCGGAGGCGTGTACTCGGATAGGTAGGGGCTCATGTACTCCTTGTCGAGGGCGTCGGTCAAGGGAACGGTGAGCGTAATGTTGTTTCCAGATATGGACTCAATTACGCGAGGCTGCTGTATAAGCGCACCAACCTGTGGGGCACGCAAGTCAGAATTGTTGCAAGAAGAAATCTTTCCCGGATAGATGCCGCACCCCAAACACGTACACCAATCCAGATCTGTGGCTTTCCATCGCGGACAAGGTCTGCCATGCCGTTGTCTCTGATCCACTTAGCCGTAGCAGCCCGGTTGACAAAGACGGTCTGTCCAATACGGAAGCCTTTGGAATTGTTGACAGCAACGGTGCTAGAACCAATGCCAACAAAAGTATTTGTTATGCTGCTGGAGAGGGAGGGATTCACTAGATGGTTCGTCCCATTTCCCATTTTGAACACCGGGCGGCCGTTAGGGATTATGCTGAGAGAGATTTTCGTGGAAGAAACGCCGGAACCTCTCAGGACAACATTGCTGGTGAGATTGAGCTCGGAAGAGATTGGAAACGTGCCCTTTCCTAACTTGACAGCACCGCCTCCCGACGCCGAGACTTCATTTAGGGCAGCCTGGATGCGAGCAGTTTGGTCGCCAGTCGAGGCATTCAGCGTAATCATGGGGGCAATCGACGATGGAAGGGGGATGTCCGAGGAACGGTACCCAGCGAAGCTGAAGTCGGGAAGATGGTTTCCATGACCGTCTGTGATCGTGGTCCAGTCAACTGTGACAAGACCGGTGCAGTGGGTGAATATGAGCAGCCAAGTGATAAGTAAAGCTTCGAGTTGGTGCATTTTGATCAGATGTGTATTCCCAAAAGGAGCGAGATGAAGGTTTTTGAGGATTGGATGAATAGAGATATCCAAGGGTCTATAGAAGAGTATGATTTTCTCAGCTTTTTGTGTTCTTTCAGTGCCATCATTATCATACATGATATGAGCCCGGGTTCATGGTCTGACTTATCTGAGGGTCAGCAGACTGCTAAACAGGTACTGCGTTGATGGCAGGGCAGACTGCAGCATTCCACCTGACATGACGTCGGCTCTGGGTCAATCAATGGTGGCATTGAGTGTGAGACAGGGCGTAGTAATGATTCTTTCAGGCAGGTAAATACCATCCAATTGCAGTTGCAGTTATACAAAGGGTGGGGGCTGAAGTTCACGTTCAGGGGGCGATGTTATTGCAGCCGGTCAACTATTCTACCACCGTGTTGCCTCTTTCGTGTGACCTACCTATGCAGGAATACGAACTCAATTCTGATCCAATTATAAGCCGATGGTGGGGAGGAACTCCTTCCACTTGGCCGTTGGGCAGACATCACAAAAATAGCAAGGCAGTTTGACGACGATCCCACCACATCTCCCTCTCTGACCCTTCTCCTTCTTTGCATCACCATACTGGTTCGAAAACTGCCCTCAAATCAAATGTGTCAATGAATGCTCGAATGGGATCAGCTCTCTATTTTTAACATTAGGCGGCCGACAAGGCATTTCTCGAGTAGACCACATCTCATTTTATCTATCGCGACACGGTTGCAATTGGAACATGACATACCATAACTCCCGCCTGATTGTAAGTAGACAGGAGATATCGCATCTTTGTTTGTCTTCCATTCTTCAAGAGCATCCGAAAGACTGTCCCTTCCTAGGAATAATTTAAGATTTCCATGTTTACCCGTGCGACACAATAATGAGGAGCGTAGCGCCACCCGCCAACTCGCCTCCGCGAGAGAAGACCCCCGGGCCATCAGAAGGATCGGAGACTCATGAGCAGTGCATCTGTCGGCCAGATATTGATATCCAGAAACGAGAGGTGGTAAACTCCTACCTCGTTCAGCCTGGGTGCCTGACTTTCCCACGACCGACACATCGGCCCATACTAGCCCTCAGGCGCACTGGCAGTCACTTTCCAGAAATCAACCGTCTCAGCACAATGAGTGCCATCCTGGAAAATTGCAAGCGGAAGTTCTTCAAGAAGCAAAGTCTGAAACTGGGGGCCTCAATTCTGGAGATCTCCCATATGTAAGTCTACCCTTTTGCACCCCAACAAATTCCAGGCGGTTGACTCGGGCCCTCAGGACTCGGACGATAGACTCATTCAGACGTGGGCATGGGATTTGGGCTACTTGGTCTTAGGCTTTGCAGCAATGATCACCTTGATTGTGCTGCTAGCCTGCAATGACCAAAGGCCACTGCAGCCGTGGGTTTTGGGAATCACGCTCAACGGTGTCATTGCTCTGGTTTCCTTTGTATGGAAGGCGTGCATGAGCTCTGTATGTGCCGGCTGCATCGGTCAGCTGAAGTGGCAGTGGTTTCGAGCGAAGAGACCATTGATCGATATGGAACTGTTCGATGAGGCGAGTCGTGGCGGAGCATTTGGTGTGCGATGTCTCTTGGGGATTCCGTTGACTCAGGCACGACTTGCAGGGCTGTTGGTTGGTTTGACCATGGCATTTGACCACATCGTTCAACAGCTTGTTAGCTTTCCGATGACAACGAGGCGGACCATGTCACAAAACGCGACGGCCAAACGAGGTGTTACAAATACGATGGGACCGACCAACTTAGGATCGGGTATGTCCTTCGAATCTGTTTTTTCTCCCCCTATAACGAACGTGGCTGACGTATACACAGTCCATGCTAATCTAATGGCGGGACGCGAAGATCAATATTTTGCCGATGGTATCGTGTCGGCTGTGCTCTTCAGAGAAGCCAAGTACATTGAGAGCTTCTACGCGTCAAGAGGCATTAAATGTCCCTCGCCTTTTAATTGTACATGGGACGAGTTTGCCACATTAGGCCTATGTTACCAGACTACACCCCTGAGCGAGGATGAGTGGCAGACAGACTGTCAGGTAACCGATTACGACAATTGCTCATATGACATACCCGGAATCACGCGTTTCGAGATATCGGCAAATGCTGTTTTCGAGTCTAAGGAGGTGCCAGCCAACGTTTCACAGCACAGGTTTAATATCAGCAACCCCTTACTAACGCTGGCATCCCTGAAAAGACACAATTTTTCATCGGTGGAATACAAAGTCTCCAACATGACTGTCACCAGCTTTTCCCCCTGTGTATACACCGCTGTCAGCAACGCCATCAATGGGGTGTACAGCTTCCACATAATCAACTCATGGCGCAACGAATCTGCTCTGGTGCCGAGCAACAATCCAGTCGCCGACCTTCCGGATGTCTTCATGACACCGAGCCAATCGCAACTGCATCTCGATGGCAAGCCGTTCCAAGCTGCCACATATCACATCCCAGGCCCAGTTGCTGATCTTATGCGGACTACGTTGAGGTCCGCACTTGTCGTTCGTGCCGGTTTCAACCCCAACGGTTCAGTCGAGGCGGACTTTGCCCATGCGGGATATGGCAACTCCAAACTCGTTGCTTACAGCTACCTTACAATCGCGGGTCAGTGGGAGACGATCTTTAAGAGTGTCGTGGTTGGCGCCACTTCTTACATGCGAAGTCTTGGTGAGAACCACGAACATGCGGTTGCGGGATACCAAGTGGCTCAATTCACTGTTATAAATATACGATGGGAATGGATCATCCTGCCGGTAAGTGTGTTTGCTTTTACAATTATTTTCTTCGTCATAACTGTACGAGCAAAGCAATTTTTGCCGGCATATAAGAATTCAATTCTTCCTCTCTTCTTTTTTACCAAGGCTACAGGGAAAGGATCAACCATCGAAGCCCTTTCATAAACATGAGATGGTGGAGAGCAAGGTCAACCATTGTGGAAATTGAACTCAGAAATGATAAATCATAGATGATGTTAGCCAAAGAACATTCAATTTCATGTATATATTCCAAAGTTTTCAATACAATTTGCGATTCACGTCAAATGGGTCTCCAAGCAGCCATGATTTGAATGTGTAGATGGTGTGGTAGATGTGGGAGCTGATACTGTCCTACCGATGGGTGAGCCCCACCCACAGTAGCAAGGTTTCGGCTATGCACACCCCTGCCGTCAGTCGCACATTCTCCAAAGTTGGAGCTCCCCAGACGCGTCAGGCGCGTCTAGTTGCATCTACATGGACATCAAGCAATGACGGACAACCTACGTCTCCAACTCCACACATCCCTCCAAATTCACTACCATAAGTTTGACGACACCTTCGACAAGGAAAAATCGGACGCAACCAGCAGCTATGCTAGCTATGCTGGACTTCTAAATGGCAGACGACCAGAGCTCGGGTGAGCAGCAGCTCCCCATTCGGCCCCGTTCATCACGACCCAAAATGTCGTCCCCGACCCGCCAGCGCAGTCCCTCAAAGTCCACGCCCCGTCGCAGCTCATCGCACCCGCCCAAAAACAACGATGCCGCCGCCAGCCAGCAGACCCCGAACGTCTCTCGAGCCTCTGCGCCACCGTCCTCCGCAGCGCGCTTCTCCATCCGCACACCCGGCAACCAGGTGCTCGACTTCCGGTCGTCGCGCCACCTGCTCTCCGCCTCAGGTCGCAAGGGAGCAGGAGCCGGCGCAGGCAGTGCGGTCCCCACCCAATTTACACCCCATGGCCGCGCCGCCATCCGCGCCTTGGACTCCCGACGCGCCGCCATCAACGAGATCAACACTCCGGGCCGGAACCGCCGGCGCTCCGTGCGCGACCAGAGGGAGACGCCGCGGGATCTGCTGCGGGCCCTGAGCCGGACCCTGGCGCCCAAGTCCAAGGTGATCACGACGTCGTCGAGCTCCTCACCGGATGATCCCAGCAACAGCAGTACCCGCAGGCGGGGCGGGCGCAGCCAGAGTCGAAGCAGGAGAGGCGGGCAGGTTACGATACCCGAAGACCCCGATGATAGCGATGAGTTCCCCATCGACAGACCACGGCTGTCGCTGCCGATCGACGACGTTAGTGACGACGATCTGCGACCGCCGAGGACGTCCGGGCTGGAGGATCTCGAGGACAACTTCACAATGCAGAGCATAGAGCTGGCCCGTAGGCAGACTCTGGACAACCAGCGGTATTCAATGCGCATGAGTGACTACGGACCTATGAACGACCCCCCGAGCGAGGACGATGTCGGTATAGACTCGGCCTTCTTCCCCCGGACCAATTGGGATGGCGACGAGGGTGACGATTCCGGCATGGCGGGTCTGGGTGACGACGATGCTACGTTTGAACGGATCGACGATGACGAGGCTGGTCGCCGAGAGACGCTGGGGAGGGAAAGCTTCGGGGCTATTGACGTGAATTTTGACGAGGCCGACCAGAGCACAGTCATGCTACAGCCACAGGTCGAATCGAGTCCCAGGAGAGAAAGCTTCTCATCCCCACGAAACGAGGCTTTTGGAATGGAGGACGCTCCCCTGCCTGAAGAAATAGAGGTCGACGAGAACGGCAAGCAGTCGCTAGGACTGCGCGGTGACGGTGAGGGCGAAGCCGAAGGTGACAGTGACATTGATTTCGGCGACTTGGCCTCGGAAGCAGCTGTCGCAGAGGTTGTCGGACGGACGACCAAGCCATCAATATCGAGCCGACTGAAGAAGCCCGGCAAGAAAATATCCCAGCATGGCATCGAGTACCCTTCGCTTCCCCCAGGGGTCGTCAAGAGAGTCGCGCAACGCTTCGCCGGCAAGTCCAAGATTTCTCCAGACACCTTGGCAGCCCTGGTGCAGGCGTCCGACTGGTTCTTTGAACAGCTCGGGGACGACTTGTCCGCATACGCCAAACATGCGGGTCGGAAGACGATCGAGGAGAGTGATATGTTGACTCTGATGAGGAGGTACGTGGCGTCCTTTTTGACTCTGTCTGCAGCAGGGTATCATCGTAATTTTGTACATTTTGTACGGGCGTTGCTAACTTCGCCCCGTCAGACAACGGCAGATCAATGCCAACACGACGCCATTCGCGCTCGCACAGCGTTATTTGCCACGAGAGCTTCTACAAGAGCTGCGAATGCCTCCTCCGGGACGGGTAAAGGCTAAGAAACGCCACAGGTCCCCATCTGTTGGCGACGACGGCGGTGTAACATGATGGGCATGATAGCCCATGATCGATTTCCAGACCACTTGTACTAATCACCAGTGCTTGTTCATACGAACGCGCTTGGAGATGTCTGAAGGCGGCTTCCTGATGACCATCCACAACATGATGGAGGTGGCGAGGGACAAGCTGTACCTATGGAGAAGTCTCAGCATGTGTTGCTCCTGCAAGCGGAATGACACTGGCGCTGACAGGTGAGGAGATGAGGAAAGGGGAGAGTAAGAAGCTTACCAGGTGAAGATATACTGGGCGTGGTTGTTCCTCAGGTTCACCTCAGCGGGTCTTCCGATTGGAATACCCTTTTGCTCGTACTCCAGGAGCTCCATGTAGTTGGGGTCTGCACAGTAGCCGTCATCAGCTCCTACTTGTAAGAAAGAAGCAATATAGCATCAATATTGCACATTAACAATGGTGGTCACTCACCCATGGTGGCTTCAATCCACACGGGCTGGGACCCCGTCAGCTCAGCCATCTGCTTCACGTCTGGGAAGTAGAACTCCCCCTTGTCCGGCCTGTTCTCTGGCGTGAACATGTTCTTCTTCCACGGCTTCCTCAACAGGCCCTCAACCACCACTTCACCTGTAGGCAGGCTGTCCCTCGCCCTTGCGGGCTGGTCCCTCAGCCTCTTGGGGATCCAACCCCTGTTGACCAGCACCGTGCTGCCGTCGGCCCTCTCGAGCGGCGTGACGACCATGAACCCCTGCTCGCCGTCGCGCATGCGCGGGCCGATGAGCATCTCGCGGTCGTGGCGCAGCGTGCCGGAGCAGTAGACGCGGCGGTAGTCGAAGTCCTCGGCGACGGCGTCCGGGTCGACGCGGGGCGGCAGCGGCAGCGGCTCGCGGAACAGGCGGTCCTCGCACTTGGCGATCAGGTCCGTCTTCCACTGCAGCCGCTGCACCTGCCAGCACCCCAGCGCGAACGCCGTCACCGGGATGACGGCCAAGATGATCAGCCCCGGGCCGTGGCGCCGCCCCGCGCGCACCAGGTTCGGCGGATTGTCGAGGATCGACGTGAAGTTCGGGTCGTCGGCCGGCTGGGGCTTGCCGTGGCGCCTTGCGGACTGGCTGAATGGTCGTCTGGGGGCTGAGTTTGGTGGTGACGGTGGTGTGGTTCGAGGGGCCTTTGGGCTTGGATTCACGGTCTTTCGGAGTGTGTGGTGTGCCTGGTAAGGCCTTACTAGACGGGTGAAGGCCTTCATATTTGTTACAAGGAGTAGGTAGCTCCAGAATTGGCTTATGGTGCAGCCGTCTGTCGGCGGAAGGAAATGCGTGATGGTCGCGGACGGAGTGAAGCGAATCGGCCGGAGCTTCGGCGGGCTCAATGGGAAAAGTTTCGGCGATGATGCAACGGTTACTTCAGCGATTGGCCCGAGAGCTTCAGAGCTCCAGGCCTAGCTCCTGGGCGGGACCACCTAGCTATGTCACACCCACGGCAGCTTACTACACACGCTACAGTAGTGTCGACTACTCGCAACTTACAACTCCCAGCCTAACCTCGTACCTGAGTGACATTGACGGGAAAGGTGTCAACTAGGCTAATTGTTTGTCAAGCAAGTCACGACAGGTCAAACGCTCTTGTCGATTAGAACTATTTGGCTGTTCGACCTGCGCTCGAGAAATCTGAGCTTCAGATCCATCATTCTACCGTTGCAGCCTACACGTTCGTCATCACTTGAAGCACCAACGAACCTTATTTTACTCGTTTTGTCTATCGAAGAGACGAAGGCCCCTGTGAGATGTTTTTCACCGGCACACTCCAGGAGGGCATCTCCAAGGCTCTTCAAGAAGCCAAACTTGTGGTGTGCTTCGTGACAGATGACGAGGAGGAGAGCAAGACCTGGGAGAATGAGTTCCTCACCGACGAGGCCGTGGCACCATTGCTAGAGAAGGACGCCGTGTCCCTGCGGCTCCAAGCTGGCTCCCAGGAGGCAGGCTACCTGGCTGCCATCTTCCCCTTGCCCAAGAACCCGACCCTGGTTATCATCAAGAACGGCGAGTTGAAGGAGTACATCTCTGCAGGCACGTCTAGGGAGGAGTTCGTGAGGCGGGTCAGCGGGGCTTTCCAGGCACAGGCGGCCGGTGCTACCCCGGCTGCGCAATCAAGCAGCGCCCCTGCTGCCGCCACCGTCGTGGCTTCGGAGGCGCCGTCGTCGGAATCCCAGACCCCGGGCGAGAACACACCAGCGTCGTCAAGCACCCCTTCGTCATCAGAGCAGCAAGCCCAGCCCTCCATAGCCGCCATCACCCAGGAAGCCGAGGTGCGCCGGCAGGCAGCCCGCAAGGAGCGAGAGGCACTGGAGAAGCGCCGCAGAGAGAAGGAGGCGGAGGAGCAGGCCCAGGACCCGGCGAAGTCGAAGCAGAACGACGCCAAGAAGAAGGCGGCCCAGCAGCTCGCAGAGCGCCAGCGCCAGGCGCGCGAGGACAGGGCGAGGGTGCTGAAGCGCATCGAGGACGACAGGGCGGAGCGCAAGGCACGCGACGAGAACAACCGCGTGGCAAGGGAGATGGAGCGTAGGGCCGCCGCGGGCGAGGACGTCGAGGAGGTCACCGCCGCCGCCGGAGAGCCCGCGCCGACCGGCATGTCGCGGCGGCAGCACGACCAGTGCGCCCTGCAGGCGCGCCTGTTCGACGGCTCGACGATCCGCACTCGGCTGCCGGCGAAGGCCACCCTCGCTCAGGACGTGAGGAAGTGGATCGACGAGACCCGCACGGATGGGAAGGACCCTTACTCTTTTAAGGTCATCCTCACGCCGCTGCCGAACCGCTCCATCGATCCCGCCACGGAGGAGAACCAGACGCTCGAGGAGCTGGGCCTCACCCCGAGCTCGACGCTGGTCCTTGCGCCCGTGGACCGGCCCCTGCCAGCGTACCCAAGCATCAACGCTGGCTTGTACAACCCGGTGTCGCACCTGATTGCGGCGGTACTGGCGTTCATCGGAGGAATCCTGGGAAGTATCACTGGCGCGGTGACAGGCTCGGGGAGCGGGGGAAACAACGCGAACAGTGGGGCCGGACAGCAGGCTGCGCCAGAGCAGCAAGACCGGAATCAGGGGCAGACTACAGGGCGGGATGGGGCCAGTGCGAGTCGGATCAAGGGATTCCAGAACCCGGATGACCGCAAGAGGGACCAACAGCTTTACAACGGGAACTCGGTAAGTTGACCTATATGCCCTCGGCCCAGAGGATTTGCACTTCTTTGCAAGGCTAGAAGGCAGCTAACAACTCACAGCTGAACTTCGAGCCGAGGAAGGACGAGGATGACAAGGACAAGTAGTGACCGGGTTTCGTGCCGGAACGGCTGCCGAGCTGTCTTGAAAACGTGTTCTTACTGTTTTAGAAGCAAGTCCAGTGGTTGCTGTGCCACATCGCAATGCAACACATCCGAATAAATGCCCTTGATGAGTTGAGATGTCCCATGCTTCTCAGCCAACCCATCTACATCCGTCACCATCCTTCCTGCCGTATCGTGACCGGCTTGGCGGTTCCCTTGCCGCACTCAGACGAGCCAGATCATCCTATATGCCCAGACCAACCTTGCTGATCCCGTTTTCCCCTCCTACCCATCCCGTCTAGTACTGGCTGGCGGCAGCCTGGCAGGCCTTGAGCTGCTCCATGTACCACCCGCAGATGGACATGTTTCCCTGGTGCTCGTCCATGCAGTTCGTGAAGCTCTTGGTGGCGAGGGAGCAGTTGGGGCCCCACTGGTCGTTCTGGGTCTGCTGCGCGGCCTGTGGCGAAGCCTGGGCGGGCGCCTCGGCAGAGCCGCCGCCGCCGAACATGCCGCCGATGGCGTGGCCGATGGAGGAGCCTACGGCGACACCACTGCACATGTTGTCCGTTAGCATACTGGTTGTCCCATCCGCGAAAATATACATGTCTTTCAGCCGCTCCCGCCGTGGCTGAACCACGGGGCGCACTACTCGTTTCCCGTCTCTTTTCTTGTATACATGATATTTCAGCTGCGAAGGGGTTAGACGTACGCAGCTGTGGAAGCCATCTGGCCGAACAGGCCGGGGCCCTGGGAGGCAGGTGCCTGGGCGCCGGGAGCGGGCTGGTGGGGGGTCTGGGTGGCGGGAGCGGCGTAAGAAGTCGCAGGCCGGGTCTGCTGCTGGGAAGTCGGCGCAGCGGGGGCGCGCGAGGGGACGGTGGGGCGCGAAGGGGCGCGGCCGGCGGATCGTTGACGAGGCATTGTGTGTGGGTGTGTGGAGAGGTGTCTCGACGAGGGTGTAGAAAAGGAAAAAAAAATGAGGTGGTTATTGCGGAGGTTTGGAGTTGAGGTTGAGGTTGGAGAAAAACCCAGAGGTGCAAGCTACAATTGAATCGATGGAATGAATGCGCCGAGAAAAATCATGGTTAGGTAAGTGACCACGGAAGCCAATAGAAGCATGCTGATTTCGCGCGTGGAGACCCCTGGAGCTGGTGGGCTTACAGGGGGCTTAAGGGAGCCTGCAGACGATGTCATTCTCCACTGGGCACTTGCTGCCAGTAAAAAAGAATGGGGCGTTTCTGTCGAGAATGCGAATTTGCATTTTCGGTATCCTCCTCCACCGCGACCCCCCGGGCTCTGACAACTGGACCAAGAACGAGAGTCTGACATTGCAAAGCTATAGAAAACTTCAGCACCCTGACATGCACTGGAGCTCGCTACACGGGCATGGCTACGTTAGAAAAATTACGTCGCCTTGAGGCAGCTTCTTGTGATGTTGTCTGTAACAAGTATATCTCCTACTCCAGGTTGACTATCTCGTTGGTACGCGTATAGATAGAGAGACTCTCAGGTTTCAAGTCGCTTTTTTCGAGCTTGACTTGAAGTATTCTCCACCAACTTTGGGAACGTAGTACTCCGAATAAGCACCTTTGTAACCAAAGACAAGCCTCCCAATGGCCGCCATCACCCACATGAACAGGGCGTTGACCAAGCACCGCACGTGCTCACCGCCAGGGACCCAGAGGAAGTCCCCCGGCATCCAGCAGTCACTCAGGAAGATACAGAGCTGCAACAAACTTGGTGACACCCCGGCCACCCTGCAATCGTCGAGGTAGGTCAAGGTATTGCTGAAGAAGCGCCTCTCCATCGCGTACCGCTGCGCGTCGTACCGGTACAGTATCGACAACGGCTGCGTGCTCCCCGGCACGTTCTCGAAGCGGTGGGCCACGAACCTCGGGATGGTGATGTCGTCGCCGGCCTTGAGGTAGATCGTTTTGCCTCGCAGGTACCATAGGCCCTCCCCTGACTCGACATGGAAGGATTCCGTCTGCAGCAGATGGTAGTGGCTGATTGGGGCTTTATGGTGCGTCAGTAAAATGGTGTCACTCAGATGGGATGAGCCAGACAGGATGTGGGGGTCTTGGTGTTCTTGGGGGGGCCCAACCACTTGCGGGACCTTCATACTTGAGACTGGGGAGCACACCTCACACAAGGTAGTCACTACAATAGAGGTGAAGAAAGGGAGAACCATACCCATGAAACTGCGGGTTCCGTCAGACCACTTGTTATCAGGCGGAACCACCTGACGGCCAAAGTATTCCGTGCCTGGAGCGAAGAACTCATTTACTGCGCGGCCGTCGTCGTAGAGGATTGGATTCAAGTGCGCAACCTGGCTGCGAGGCACCACGGTGGGCTTGAGCAGCTGGAAGAGCGGCATCTTGACTGATCAAAGAGACTGACGGGAATGGACAAATCATGTGGAGTAGCGGAGACGATTTCAGAATATTAAAAATGTCTACGGGTAGCTTGGGCTGGAGCTGTAGTTAACGCCCAACCTCGTCCTTCGGCGCTCGGCTGGTGTGCATCGCAGCTGACATCCAACGCTTCTACTAAAGCACAATCCTTAGACTATTCCTGCGGGGCGATCGTGGACAATCGCATTACGGCCACCGTGTGATGGGGCCAATCACATTCTCCCTCGCCCAGGATATCAGGGCCACTGCGAAAGATGAAGAATGCTCAAGAGCTATGGCCGTCTGTTGACCTCTTTGCTCACTTTGGCGATGAGACCAGCCATCAGAACTTCGTGGCCTCAAGTGCTCTTGTCAGCCAGTATGAAACTTTGTAGTGAGGTCCTCCCAAATTCCCAGCCATGTGTGTCCGCAGTAAGTAGATGTTGACCGGCGAATTCAATCTTGATTAATGGGTATCTCTAGTTCATCCAATGCACCAAATGCTCCAAACCAAGTAACCAATACCTGGCCGTTTGCTCTCTTAGTCTAAGCCATGTGGCCTGTAAATATCGTCAGTCACCGTGAAACGAGCATTCAACTCGGGCCTGCTCCGTACCTCATGATGCCAAAATCGACCTCTTTCAATCTCAACCTGCTTGAAGCCAGTCTGCTACCAGCACAATTCAATGTGCCTGGCCGATGTGGCCAATCCCGAAAACGTCTGACGCAATGCTAGCTCACTTCTTCTTGTCCTTCTTGGATTTCTTATCCTTGTTGCTCCTATCGCCCCTGCCCTTTCTTGCCTTCTTCCTGCCGGGCTCGTTCACCTCTCCTTCCTCCGCGGCGCTGTTCGCAGCCGAGCTCTCGGCCGCCGCGGCTTTTGAGCTCTCGGCGGATATCAGGTCTGCGACCGCAGAGGAGGCATCGGAGTCCTCGGCGGGGCGCTTCTTGTTCATCCTGGCCTGGATAGCCGCCTTTGCACGCTCCTTCGCCAGCTGCTCCTTGAGCTTCGTATCAACTTCCTTGTTGTCACCAGCCTGAGACTTGGTCAGCAAACAGTTACACAGTAAAAGTGGAGGTTCCATTTGAGAATCAACATAAACAGAGTGGTCAGACCACTGGCATTTGTTCACTTACCAGGTCAGCCTTGATGAACCGGATGGCAGCCTGAGTGTTCACGCTCTGTGTACGCTGCTCAGGCGGCTCCTCGGCCTTCTTGATCTTCTCATAGTACTGCCGCACGCGGGCGAGCTCCTTAAACACCGGATGCTCCTTGGCGTCTGTTCCGTTGAGACGCAGGGCTGAGAACAGGGCCGTCTCTATTGAGTACGTGGCGAGAACGTAGAGCTTGGCCTTGTCAAGCAGGGGCAGCTTGGAGGCTACTTCGCCCAAGTTGGTCAGTATTGGCCTCAGTGAGTCCTCGAGTTTGTCCAAGTCGCAGTCGAGGCGGTCGAGATGGGGTGTGATGTCCGACACATCAGCCATGGTGGGCAACCTCGTATTACCACTGTGAGGGGATTTGAGAGTCTCAGTGAGCCCAGCAATCCTGTCACGTTGTTGAAATATGTAGACGACAATGAGGTTGAGTGGGTTGGACTGTGGTCGTTGTCTTCACTTGTGAGAACAAAGAAAGCATGGGAGGATTAAAAAGTTCGATAAGACTGATTTGGGGCATTTCTGATAAGGTACATGCAGCATGTATTTGCGTATTGGTAGCAGGGATGTGGAGGGTCGTTCCGGAGCAGTGGGTCGGCCCAGATGCAGACAGACCCCTGCCTAAAAATTTAGAGGACTGGTCTTGGACTGCATGGAAAATGTCGCCGTCATGCAGGCCTACCTCGAATTAAGACCTTTGCCTCCTGCGCAAGGTCGAATGTCCGTCCCTAACTTCCCAGCGGAAAATGACACAGAGGACAGCCCCTCCTGTCACCGGATGATCCGACTCGGCGAGCGCTGTCCAAGCTGAACCGCATATCCATATCCGCCATCCCGCGGAAGGGCACGAGAGCCCCCAACGAATCTTCATAGTTCAGCATTAGGAGAGCACCCTCGGCGCCTCCAACTTCTAGAGGCGCTCGCTCAGTCTCGATCACGCGTCTCTACTCGGATTAGTCCAGTACTATGATCTTGCAGTGGCCCTGAAGACGTCGTTCAATCTGTATTCCTTACGCAGCAGCCTACCGCGGTCGCGGGTGTTTGCGCGGATACCTCACAGACACACATCATGGAGCTGCGGTAGCATCACTGTGGGCCGGGGGGCCATGCGAGGATATTCTTCGGACCAGGCCGCCGCCGCCGCAACGGAATCACCACCTGAATCCAAGACTCAACAAGATGACGAAGAACCTCCAGATCAAGGGCGTTACGACCCCTTCTCCAAGCGTCCCAGTCTTCGAAGGCTACTCGACGACGTCGGCGAGCAGAGTCCCTACGAGATAGACTCCATTGCCGACAAAAAGCACACGCCGATAGGATTGACATACTCTACCGATCCGAGAGGGTCGCGGGCAGTGCCGCAGGAAGAAGAACGCAAGCGAGTCCACATCTTGGGATACGACCCCCGCGCGTACTTCATAGCTCACGAGCTAGCTGGAAATCCGCATCTCGACCCTGTCAAGCTTCTTGTCCACAAAAGAAACGTCATGAGGTCATGGCAAGTTGAGGGCGAGCAAGTCAGTGTGTGGAAGGGAACCCAGAGGAGCAGCCACGGCCGTGGCCGCGCAGAGGCCGAATGGATAGGTCGGGGTCGGAACGAGCCAAGCAACGAGCACATCGACCAATTGATCGTAACGCTCGCCTGCGGCGTGACCAAGACCGCGCTCGAGAACATCGTCCACAGAATCGACAACCGCACGTCCATATGCTTTGTCCAGGACGGCTTAGGTATGATCGAGCACTTGAACGCGACGCTCTTTCCGGACCCAACGACGCGGCCACACTACGTCCTGGGACACATGTCTGCCTCACTGGGATACAACAAGCAATGGTTCTTTGGGGCGAAGCTGAGGCAACCAGGAAAGCTGTTTCTGCACGCCGTGGAGAGGGGTGTAGATCTATTGCCTATGTTCAAGTTTCACCCACCAGTGGAGCGGCGTTCAAATGGGACACAGTTCTTGCGGACGCTGGTGACGACACCTGGACTGCACGCAGGCGGTTATAATCTGGAGAATTGGCTCATACAGAAGCTCCCTGCGCTGGTCTTCAACAGCGTCATCGAGCCGATGGCCGTCGTCCTGGACACGACGTACGACAACATCCCGGGCAACGAGCACGCCATCCAGCTGGCCGATGAGCTGCTGGACGAGCTATTCAACGTGATCATGGCGCTGCCGGAGCTCACCAACTCGTCAAAGGTGGTGGAGCACTGCGGGCTAGGCGCGCTGCGCAAGAAGACCATCACGCGGCTCTGGGAGAAGGGCTCGTCGCAGAGCAACATGCTCAGCCGCGTGCGGGCGGGCCAATGGGTCGACATCGACTACCTGAACGGCTATTTTATCAGGAGGGCCCGGGAGTTGGGCATCAAGGTCCCGCAGAACGAAACGGTGGTTGATGTGGTCAAAGCGAGGATAGCAAAGCGGAGGGACGAGATGAGGAACGTGATTCCCTTTGAGTCCGACAATACTCCAAACAAGCCTGCCTTCTGAAGGGAGCAGTCATATAACGATTGGGTTTTCAGTCATGCATAGCGCCGGGCCTCGTTACGAACGATCAAAGAAAGAACCTGTGCACGTATTTTTATGAGCCTTCGTGCTACACCACTCCTGTCACATATGGTCTTGTTACAACAATTGAATATCAGATATTATGAACAATCTTCACCTTGTCATCACTGACCGTGTGTGCAACTTCAATTCGATCTCAAACGTCCACCTGCATATATTCACAAGGATCTAGCCTCGTCTCTGCCGTTCTGAGGCAACTATGACCCTAAATAAGTCAATCTCATCAAATTAACTGGATTTGGCCAATATTTCGAAGTAGAGAGACTTGGTTTACCCCAAGAAATCGGGCTCCTATCGATAGCTTCCCTCCTGCCTGCCCGCCTCCAACTGACCCCGCCAAATTTCCACAGCGAAGAGCGCAGTGATCCACGCGAGCTTCCCCAGCACCCTCAGCATAACTCTTTTCAACCTTGCCCCGTCATTCCGAAGCTCACAACCATGGAAGACGCAGAACTCGAGCAGGTACAGGCGACCCTGGCGACAATTCCCGGCTGATTGGGGGATTCCATGTTGACTTTCCATATCCGTAGATCCGCAAGGCTCGCCTGGAGCAGCTCAAGGCGCAGTCAGGCGGGGGAGCCGGTGCGAGAGCAGGAGCAGGAGCAGGAGCAGGAGCAGGAGCCGGCAGCTCAGGCCAGGGATCAGCTGAGCAGCAGAAGTATGTGATCGCGTGCAGAACAAGCGCAGGTTCCTTGGCCGAAAGGCTATGCTAACGATCGTCTTCTTCAGACAACAAGAAGGTACGTGACTACTATCCCCTACAGACACATGCAACGACCCCCCGCAACGACCGTCGCGTGACTCCTCGACGGCCGCTCAACCAGCGACAACAACGCGACCCACGACCCTCCACCCCCAACTCGCCCGTGCAACGAGCAAGAGAACAACCCAAGGCTGACTTGCCACCCCAACAGCCGAGGCCCGGCAATCCATACTCAACCAGATCCTGCACCCGGAGGCGGCGGACCGCCTGGGCCGCATCCGGCTGGTCAAGGAGGAGCGGGCGGCGGACGTCGAGAACAGGCTCATCATGCTGGCGCGGTCGGGACAGCTGCAGCAGAAGGTGACCGAGACCCAGCTCAAGGACCTCCTCGCCGCGGTGTCGGCCAACCAGGAGAAGGAGAAGATCGTCGTGAGCCGGCGCAAGGCGTGGGCGGATGACGACGACGACCTGCTGGACCTGTAGTGTTGTGTGCGTGCGCGTGCGCATGGGAATGGATGATGGGCTGGGAAGTGGACGGTCATGGGCCCGCGTTGTCCCCGGGTCGGCGTAACAAGAATGTCACAAGAGCTATTGGGACTGAAGTCTGAGCCGTGATGAGATAATGATACCTTGAATGCGATGCTTTCGGCGACATCGGGTTCCAATCGTGGCATTGGTGTGCTGAGAAGTGTGATTCCCGTGGTATCTACAGTACTGTACAGCCGTCGACGGCTTCGTGCTCAAGCCTTCGTTGCTGGCCCCTTTTCAGCTGCCGCCAGTTCCTTCAGCCTCTTCCTCTCCTCCCTCTCCCGCTTCCGAATGGCCCTCAGGTCAGGCGGCTGCTCGACGCCCAGCCGAGCCCTCAGCTTGTCGACGTCGCTCTCGAGCTCCTCCTCCCAGTACACATTGATGACCTCCTCGGCGCGCCAGCCGTTCCTCAGCGCCCACGGCAGGTACACGGACGCGAAGCGGCGCCTCTCGCTCCGCTTGAGGGTGAGCGCGGCGAACATGCTGAGCCCCGTCATGGGCAGGCCCGTGTTGGCCCACTCGAACGCCTTGAGCGCGACCTCGCCCTCGCGCACGATGGGCAGGCCCGTCAGCGCGTGGTAGAAGTCGTGGCACTCGCGGTACCGCTGCATCACGTACGCGCACTCCTCGTCGTCGATGTACCGCACCGCCGACCGCGTGTCCGGCGTCACGCCCTCCCGGTCCAGCCACCCCACGTACGTGCGCCCCACCGTGTTGGGCGGCAGCCCGCGCAGCCGGGGGAGGTCCAGCGACGCCGACGTCAGCCGCGGCCGGTCGCGCAGGATCCGCCGGCCGGTCGGGGAGCGCAGCATCGCGTCGCGGAGGCGCGGGATGAAGTACGGGGTCGAGGTTGCTTCGGCGAAGGCGGCGATGAGGTCTGCGTGTGGGCGAGGGTGGTCAGCTCGGGTTCTGGGCTGGGTGATTTATCGGGATAGGGAGCTGTGTGATTACCTCCACGATATGGATTCACCAGCGACATGATGCCGGACCCGATGGCGAGTCCCGCGCGCTCGACATGTGTCAAGGGCACATGGCCAGGGTAGTTCGGCGGCGGCCTGTTGAGGACGGAGAAGGACCGCTGAGAGCTTGAAGTTGCGACGGGGATCGTGACGGCCTTGCAAACGCCATGGCTCCCTCGAGAGAGAGCCGATGCCCTCGGAAGTATCACCTTCATGCTGGTCTCAGGGCTGACCACTGGAAAACCATGTCGTGCGGGTGCATTTTCGTCGCAGACGGAAGCATGCGGCGGAAATCGTTCGATGATGCGCCGGGTCTGAGCAGAGAGCTCCGGTCAGCTCTCGGGTGCCCGTTCTACGGGGCCATTAGCGCCACCCGAGGGCGTGTGACTAGAAATGGCTTCAAGATGCTCCGTGTATTGCCCTGGGTGGTCTTGGACAACGGTCTGAGCTGCTGCAACTTCGTCTCCCTCATTTTCAAACGGAGCTCTAATATGCCAGTTAAACCTGCGGCCTTTGTTGATGGTTGAGGGTGCTCGTGAGTCACATGCTGTACGCGACTCTCCCGTCTGATCTCGCAATACTGCATCGTAGTGGTCTCCTGAAAAGAGTCATTTCTTAGGCCCATTTCAGCCGAAATTCCGGCTGGGGCTGTGAAAAGATAGGACTGCATCTATTCAGCGTCTATCCTGTCTTCGTCTTCGTTCCCTGAGCGGCCTATCATTTGCGAGCAGCTAGAAACCTCGACTTGAGACCAGTGAAGTGGAATCTTGACCATCGACTGCGACAATTCTGGGTGCATAACAGTTCTGTTTAGTTCATCACAGTACGTCCATAACCATGTTTTCATCGTTCGATTTCATCACTGACATATCCAAAGACGTAATTTCTTCTTGAGTTTTACACCTTGTCTCCTAAAGTTTACCATGGCCCTCAAAGTGGACGACAGGCTTGAGGAGGTCCACGAGGAGCTCCTCACATGGGCCAGCTCAATTGGAGTCGAGGCCGACAGGATCCGTCCTATGAGGATCTCTGGCCGTGGTTTTGGAGGTGAGTAAGCACTTGAGTGTAGTAGACTGAGACGTTCAAAAGAGCTGCAAGTTGTTGCGGCGTCAAGGATCCGTGATTACGGTTGCTCGACAAAAAGCACTACTCCCATCATATACCTACACTGCCCACCGTCTGGCGTATCAAGACATCGTCACTAACACTTCCCAGTCGTGGCAACTGACCACATCCCCAAGGACATCGATATTCTCACAGTCCCTATATCAGCCCTTCGGACAAAAGACACAGTGCCCACAACAATCGTCTCAAGCCTCCCCAAGGATGTCACCGTTCACGGCCTGCTCGCCGCGGACCTTGCCCTCAACAAGGCCGCAAATGACACAAAGTACAGCAAGTGGCAAGCAGTTGTACCCACCATAGAGGACATCCAGCAGTCCATGCCCCTCACGTGGCCAGCCTCCCTCCAGTCCCTTCTCCCCGCAGGCGCCAGCAAACTCCTGGAGAAGCAGCGGGTCAAGTTCGACAAGGACTGGGACACCGTATCAGCGGCCTTCCCCATCGAGGGCAAGGGCAAGGCTAAGGGCGGAGTGGTGAGCAAGGAGTGCACGAGGGACGAGTACATGCACGCCTGGCTGCTGGTCAACACGCGTACCTTCTACTTCGTCACCCCCAAGACGGAGAGGCTGCCCAAGGAGGACCACATGGCGCTGCAGCCAGTGGCGGACCTCTTCAACCATATCGACCGGGACGGGTGCCACGTTGCCTTCGACCACGCCGAGTCGTTCACCTTCCGGACCACGCGGGCCTACGAGAAGGGTGACGAGGTGCACATCAGCTATGGCTCGCACAGCAACGACTTCCTCCTGGTCGAGTACGGCTTCGTCCTCGCGCGGAACCACTGGGACGAGGTGCGCCTCGACGACGACGTGGTCCTGCCGGCGCTGACGAGGCGCCAGAGGGAGGAACTGGAGGATGTTGGGTTCCTGGGGAACTACGTCCTGGACAACGACACGCTCTGCCACCGGACGCAGGTCGCGCTTAGGCAGATGGCCGTCACGGGGAAATATGGTGGGCTGACCATGGATGAGTGGCGGAAGTTTGTCAGCGGGCTCGACGATGGGGAGAAGAGCCAGGCGAAAGTGGATGCCTTGGCCGTGGGCCTGTTGGAGAAGTACGAGGCCACGATCAAGACCAAGGAAAAGGAGCTGAGGAAATTGAGGTTCCAAGAGGAAGACGGGGATGAGGACATGAACGAGAGCCGGAGGGAGATCCTGTTGAGGCGCTGGGCCCAAATACGGGGCTTGGTCAAGGCCACGATCGAGCGTCTAGAAGATGAGTGATGATGTTGAATAAGTGTGTAGCCTCACCTCTGAATCCAACGAATGATACCCGGAGTGCGTGTAAGTCGAGATGGGGAGTCGCATTTCCGAAAGCCAGGCACAAGAAAGTCGCGATACACTTCAATGCCGCAGGTGTTCTTCTCCTCAATACCTAGATACTATGTGGCTTATGGAAAGGACATGTTCATATAGAAACAGTTGGAGTTTTGTTTTCTTTGCTCTCTTTCCATTTTCGTCCCGAGTTTGTTTCCCTAGCCATCTGACTATGTTGCTCAGGGCGCTACCTGCCTCTCTAATCACCTCGTGTAAATCCATAGGCGCAGGATAATATGCCTACAATGTAGTTACAGCTTCAAATCAAGCCGATTTGCAAGCGAGACCGATAGTCTAGGTGGCTTTACAGATCCCTCCTCGTGTATCGAAGCGGTATACTCCTTACAGTTCAAGCTCTTGGCTTGTCATCGTATTCCCCTGCTCGACACGTCTGTCCTGACGTTCTCCTTTCGGAATGCAAGACCCGTTGCTTAACACAGTAACAGTATCTCTTCGCAAGTCCCAGATACCTGTTGTAATCGCGACTTTCGTTTGAAAACGCAGGCTTGACGGTATGCGCTTCCCTGGGGGCGGCTTTCCGTCAAGACAGAATTGCGTTCTGGAGCCCGCATGCCACTCTCGCCTCTCTCACTCCCAAGCGAGGGTCAGCCTTTCAGGTCAGCCTTCTTCAGCTGTAACAAGCAACTCCTGGCATTTGGCCAGGAGCAAGCCCACTCTTCCACTGGGGCAGAGCCTGTCTTGAGCATCCCAACATAGCTCCAACCACCATTCGACCCTGGACTCGTACACAGACAAAATAGGACCGCAGCAATCACCACTGTCAACAAATGGTACTCGAAGGCAAGCATCACGACACCTTTCATCATCCAGGGAAAGGAGTCATACACACATAGGCAGACACCGTACAGAGAAAAGACAAAGTCGCCTGGCTTCACCAACAACGCCACAAACAAACCTAGCAACGCAACATTTGTGTCAAAATCAATGATTTTCCATTGCCTGCCCACAGGCTTAACTACCGGGACCGCCCATTCCAATGCAAATTGAGTGTGAAAATATCCGCAAGAAGTTTACGAAACTCTTTAAGACCCCTCCTGTGAACGCCATCCTTTGTCTCTGGAAAGCCCTAGAAGGGACTGTACGACTGAGGCAAGTCAGCCGATAGAAAACGTAAATCAACGGTGATGAACATCCGCAATATCTGCCTCAATCCCGGGGGCATGATTCTCTGGAAACGTTGGGAAAAGATAGTACGCCAAATTGCGACTGTCGACTTCTGAACTCCTGGCGGGAAATAAGTGGTTCGGGCCACTAATATTTCTGCACGAACTTGTGCTCGAGTATCTTCAACAGGCGCCACAAGGCTGAGGCGACTGAAAGAGGACACCAACGGATCGAGCCCTGCGAAGTGGCCTCCTGAGATTTGAACAGAAGGCTGAGATGGGCGGTCTAGTTCTCGTTTTCGAAACCAAACGCACAAGTCCAGCCTCGTGCTATTCGCGTTCTTCCCCCTGCCTTGGCAAGCAGCCTCAGCGAACTAGGCGGTGAAATTCGTCAAAGGCAGGCGACTTGGTCGCCACAGACCCATCAACTTTGTTTGCAACGTGAGGCTGGCTGGCTTATTCCTGTTTTCGTGGTTATACAATGTGGTGATGACAATCCAGGTGTCTCACTAGGTGGCGGCGGCTGCTATGCGATACTGCTTTCCTCGAGTCAAAGTCATGGCATACCTCAGCGGTCGATTCGGGATTCACGAAATGCCGTTGAAAGTCCCCAAGCTTACTCGCCGCGAGGTCTCTTAGTTCCGTGAGGGTTGCCCCAGTCGCCGCCGCCACCGCCGCCGGCTTGGTTTCCGCCGTAACCGCCTTGGTTTCCACCGCCAAAGAAGCCTGGGTTGAACTGGTTAGGCATGCCGTTGAATCCTGAAAACACAGATATATGTCAGTTGCAGCACAACACGAGATAAAGTGCAGAACAATCCAATAACAAGAGCAAAACAAAAACACGCAAAGAACTGAACAGAAACAAGCTCGAAGCGAACGAAGACAAAACCCAAGAACAAAGCAAAGAGTAAGGTCACCACAAGATCCGAGAGCAGCTCCACCAACATGCAAACGCAACCTCATTGAAAACAAAACCGCAGCAACACAGGGAGACTTACCCATTCCACCCATCATGTTCATGCCCATGTTAGGCATGCCGCCCATACCCATGTTAGGCATTCCTCCCATGCCCATGCCGTTCATACCAGGACCTCCCATCATGCCTCCGCGGCCTCCACGCATGGCTCCCATGCCAGGCGCGCCACGGTTCATGCCGCCACCGCGGTTGAAGCCGGCCCCGCCGAAGCCTCCGCCACCCATGGGATTGTTGAATCCGCCCATGTTGTTGTTGAAGGCGTTCATGTTTGAGTTTCCATAGTTGGGATTGAAGCCACCCCGCATCCCGCCGCGGTTGTTGTATCCGCCTCGGCCCCGGAAGCCTCCCTGGAAGCCACCGCCTCCTCCTCCACCGGCCTGGAAGTTGTTTGCTGGTCCGGCATTGTTGAAGTTGCCAGGGCCGGCAGGCGCACCGCGACCAGCGTTGTCGCGAGCACGCTGCGGCGCGTCCTTGGGAAGGGTCTTGAAGGGGTTATTGCCTGGGCTGTGGTAGGAGACTGTCGGGCGACGCTGCTGGTTGTGACCGGAGCCATTTTCGTCGCTGCTGAAAACGGACTCTATGTGCCGCTTCGTTGCGGTTGCAGCCTGACTGGAGGCAAGCTCGACGTAGGCTTGTCTGTTGTGAAAGAATAGTCAGCCGGAACAAATCCAGCACCGCGAAGTAATTAGATGTGACGCACCCTTTGCTCTTTCCATTCACCTTGTGCTCGCTAAACGTAATCTCCTTGAGCTCGTCCTCGCAGTCAGCGTCATAGACCCAATTCCGCACTTCGTCTTCCGTATTCCACCACTGCAGCTCGGAGATCAGTAGTGCTGCAGTGGCGCTGGGGTCAACAGGACGGTCGTCTGGCTCCGACTTCCGCTTGACACCCTGCTGGGGAGCTGATGGGCTCGAGGCGGACTGGTCATTGCTCTGCTCGCCATGGCCATTGTCATTGCCGTTGCCATTCTGTGCTTCGTGGTCGGCATCGCCCGACTCGGGAGCGCCGTCCATGTGGGTATTGTCGCCGTAGTCTTCGGCACCAGTATGCTGCTGCTCTTGACCGCCATCCTGGGCGTCGCCGTAGACGTCAATCTCGTAGTCCTCCTCGGCCATTGTGGCAGCCTAAACTTTGATCAATTGGAAACGACGAATTCGAGGTTCTTTGTTGAAAGAGGTGTATTGATTGTCTTGTCTTGCTGGGTCAGAAGTACACGAGTCCAGTTGTCTGTTGTCGCCACCTTGCAATCAGTAACTCGGAAGACAGCTGGATTTCCCGCCCGATTTCCGCCAGCGTCTGAGCTAAGTGGAAGCAGGCTTGAGAAAGAGAAGGAAACGGTGACATAGGGACAGGAAAACATGATGGAAGACAGAATCATCGATACGTACACTCCAAGTTTCGACACAAGACTTTGACCCCCAGACAACTTGACGCGAAATTTCCCAGCTGATGGTCCTTGAAATGATCCCTGGTTCTGTCTTTCTGAAGATGAAGCTCTGTGCTTGCAATCTTGTCTCCAACTTTGAAAAGCCTTGGAATGTGATGTGTACAAGTGTGCCTTGACGCGCGCGGGGTCAAAAAAGACGATTGACAGTTGAATTCTTTGCAGTCTTATCGACCCTGTCCCGACTCCAAGTTCTGGCTGGAAATTTCTTGCCACCTCAGGACTTGGAAAGCTGCAGATACCAAATGCTAGAGAAGAGTTCAGTGCACACAGAGTGACTTGGTGGTAGCGCAAAAATGTTGAGTAAGCTGGGTTATTTTAATTGAGCTGGTCAAACAGGTCTCGTCGCTGCAGTCCACCAAGAGGCTGCTTGCTTGGGAGGACGTGCTTTTTGGTCGAGCCAAAAGATCGCAAGGGACGGGGCAGTGTGTGGATGATGCCTGCTTGCGAATCTGCTATGCAAATAGAATTGACGTAGGCGAATTCGCTGTTACGATTTCGGGCCACTATCGTTCGAAAAAGCGGCGTCCGAAGAGGGCTGTCGAGCGAGGCTGTAGACGTTGACTGGAAGGGGGTGATCGCAAGGGCGGTCGTCTCGAGGAGGTCACTGGGAAGGCTCGCTGACGGTCAAGGTTTCCAATCGCAGGGAAATTGGTTGAGGTCGTTAACGTTGGGATTTGCAACCGCCGGCAAGAGGTTGGTAGTCGATACCAGTCCGCCCTGTTGAAGTATCGACGAAGGGCTGTCGAAGTCAATGGATGAAGAAGGCTTGCAAGGGATTGGGCTGAAGTCGGAGCTTGGAGCTCCTGGATGACCTGGGTCTGGGGTCTGGGCCCGGAGCTTCTTCAAGTTAAGCGGCGACTCCCTGCCGGAAGGGGTGGGGACCCGTATTCCGAGTTAGAAGATCCCGGTAAGCGGGCGAGGTGGGTCTCTCTGGGACCACTTCGCACTAGGTATTGGGACGCAGTTGAAGACGAAAAGCGTTACGATTTGACAACTTTACCACAGGATAGTCGTTTGACAGGTATCATCTGCTCCACCGGCCGTCTTCTAAACCCAGATACAATTCCCTCAACCAAGAGTCTGCATGTGAAAGTCTGCTGGAGCAACCCAACATTCAAGTGTATGACCAAGGTCCAGAAAAGAGGCTTGTTATGAGAGGCAGCTCAGTTACAGAGTCTAGTACCATGAATGGGAACGGCCCTCAAGACCAAAACCAGACTGCCACTGAAGCAGCAAGCCTTACTGCTGCACGTCTCTCTATTTCCCATTTCACTTATTCAAGAACAGAGCTCGTGGCACATGAAGGACAGATGAACTCCATGCCTTTAGGACCGAGTCACCGACTCCTTGCGCCTAGATACTTGGCTCGCTAGCACTAATACTCTCAAAAAGAGAAAAGAAAAAAAAAAAAAAAAAAAAAAGAGAATCAATATCCCACCCCGAAACTCTCAGCTCCTAGGTGGTCGTTCACACTCCAGCCCATCCTCGGATCGTCCACATCGTCCTCGGTGTTCTCGTTCCACGAGTGCACCGACACCGACCCGTAGCTCCTATCGAATCCACCCCACGAGGACGCTGCCGGGTAGCCATGTCAGTCTTTTCTCCTAACAACTTCTTCACGGGCCGAAAAATGTGCTGCTGAGAAAGTGGTGTGATCAACTTACCAGCAATGACAGGCGCGTTTGGGTGCCAGTACGGCTCACGCACACAGCCACGCCTCCCGCCGCCGCCGCCGTGCCTCCGGGTTGCCTGGCCCGTCGCCTTGGCCACGTCGATGGTGGACTTGAGCGTCGCGTCCATGTTCCACACGTAGACCTTGCCGTCCTGGCTGCCGCTGTAGACGTACCGCGAGTCGGTGCTCCCGGCCGGGCTGAAGTGGCACCGGATGAGCGTGCCCTGGACCTTGTGCCCGCGGAAGGTGACCACACTGTTGTCGTCCGGGTGCTGGAACCAGTTGTCCATGTCGTAGTCCTCCATGCGGTAGTCGTAGTCCGTGTGCTGCGTGTGCTGCCGCGGGTTGAGGTCCTCGTACCGCTCCGTCGACATTGCCATCCGCAGATCCCATAGCTTCATGGTCTGGTCCTTGCTGTTGGAGAGGATGTAGCGCCCGTCGCCCTTGCTGTCGATGTACGTCAGCCCCTCGATGTGCCCTACAAATGCGCCCGCCTCCCTCCCGTCGCCCATCGACCGCCGGTCCCACACCTTGATGACCTGGTCGTCCGAGCCCGAGTAGATAATGTGTGGATCTTTGGGGTCCGCGAAGCAAACAGCGTTCACGTCATCGTCGTGGCCTTGGATGTTGTGCAGCACGCGCCGCGACTCGATGTCGTAGACGATGATGCTCGACACATTGTTGCCCGCAATGAGCTCCCGTCCGTCGCCCGAGAACCGGATCGACCAGATGGCAAAGTGTCCCCGTGCCCTCCATCCTCCCCATCCAGTGTCCCTCGCGCCGCTGCCAAGGTCCAGCGTGTAGGGGTCGCCTTTGTCGTTTGGGTCCGTCGGCGCGAAGCACACGTGGCTCTGCAGAGATGTGTAGGCCAGCCACTTGTTGTCTGGTGACAGGTGTGCATCCGTGAGTGTCCACTGGCCCCAGGGGTAGTTGACCGTCTTGTAATACCGCCAGTTGTAAGGGTTGCTCGTGTCATACATGCGCACTTTAAAGTCCTTCACACAGGCGTAGAAGAAATTGCCGTCCTCGCTGAACTGCCCGCAATATACGGGAGCGTTGTATTGGATGATCATGTCCGCTTCCGAGGTGGGGATCATCTCCTGCGCCATGGCGGCCTGGTTGATCCGGGGGTTGCCGACGCCGAGTTCCCGGTCGAGGATGCGGCGGGCGAGTTTCTTCCTATGCCGGGCAGCACTCCTGTCTGTCGATCCAAACGCACCCGAGTTCATGAGTTCGGTGCCCTTGTCGCTAGGGACCTTGGGGAAGCGGTTTGGGTCTGGGGGCTGCCGCCTCCGACGGGGGCCCGGCCAGTCCTCGCCGCCTTCGTTGAACAGTACGTGGCCGAGATCTCGGCTGTGGAAGAGAGCCATCAGTTGTTGGGCCGAGAGATGAGGGGCCCCTATGCGTCCTATTAATGTGAAGTCAGCATCCAGAGTGCCAAGGATTGTAAAGAGATGCGATGAGCTGCCGTGCTCAGATGAGACGATCGGGATCTGGCTGAGCAGATTAAGCTTTCTTGACGCAGTGGCACTCACCCAAAAGGTTGCCGATTGAGATGGTCACCGGCCTTCGTTCTCTCTGAGTTCCCTCGTTGTCTTCGTCGTCACCTTCCTCGTTGTCTTCTGATCCTCCATAGACCACTTCGACGGTGTAGCCGGTCTCGGCATCTACACGTGTGAACACGATCAGTTAGACTGAGTGAATCAGCACATGAACTAAGCGGTCACCACTGACCGTGGAATGCATCCTCGTCATCCTCATCCTCGTCCTCGTCGTCCTCATCTTCGTAATCAGAATCGTCCTCGTCCTCGTCCTCGTCGTGATCATCCTCGGTGACCTCTGTTGCCGGCTCGAAGACGTCATCGTCGCTATCGGAGGAGTCGTGAGGTTGAGCGGCCGAGGACTGCTGCAGGCTGTCGCCGAAGCCGTTCTCGTCCGAGTCATCCTCGTGAGGATATCTATAGCTCATCTTGGCCAGCAATAGCGACACTTCCCCGGGCCGCAGAAGGAGTGACGGTGTCGTTCGGTTGGACCGGCGTTGGCTTATATGACAAGGTCAGCTCCGGAGCTCTTATCGCCACTCAGACGGGATCCCGGCCTGACACTTGAGTACCGTAAACGAAGGCCCACTGCGGGGGTTGTGACAGTCAGCCAGACAATTGCTTTGAACACTGCGAAAGGCACGGTCGACCATGCAACGGGTGTCAAAGTGCACGGGTGTCAAGGAATAGGTGAGTCTGCATGGTAGACTGCACGTCTCTACTCTAATGGAGTTTCAGGGTCGTTGACGACATGGCGGGATGACAGCTCGAAAGCTTGAGTCGGGGAACCGTCGTCGGCTTTAACGCCGGATTTTACGGACTGGGGTGGAGATTCCAAACGACGCCTAGGTGTGGAGAGTGAAGAGTACTGCATTTCCAATCTGATATCATTTCATCACGGACGGCCTTCCCAAATCCTGAGGCTCGTCTGGATTGGGAGCTTGGGTTAATGGACCGGCGAAGACGTGGACAAGAAGTGGTAGTCTGAAGTGGCTGCATGTCAGGGTTCAGCCCTGAGCTCCCAAGGTGAATGAAGGGTGTGTGAGGTGGAGGGTCAATTCACAAAGGTCAACTTCCTCTATCATCTACAGCTGGGACGACTTGAATCGCCTCAAATGACGGCCGGGAATTGATCCGGATTTGATGTGATAAGATCGCAACCCCCCGCGAACTCTAAAGACAACTGACACACATCTCGAAAACGGAGAGAAGGTGGCCATGTGGGGGCTCCCCAAGCCCTACGACCGCCTGCTGCGGTCCTTGGGCACCATCATGACGAACCTGCGCAGACCAGAAACCTGTTCCTAACCTCCTTTTTCTATATAACTCAGCCTACACAGCCTCTCTCGGTCGCCTGTAACGGCGCCCGTGTTTGCTCGGGATCGACGAGGCAGCGCGAGTAATCAGGCTTTTGGGGAACCGTGCTGAGCCCCAGCCCAGACTCTTGGGGACGAACCGTTTCGCTCCGCGTTTCTCGTCCTCCCTCAGTCCGCGCGGCCAAGATGCCCCGAACACCAGGCCGGTCTCTCATTCGGTCTGGAGTGCCTAGTAATCTCTTATGATATGGCCGAGCCCCATGGTTATATCGCGATGACAAGGAAATGGTACGAGTGCTTGCAACCAGCCGATCGCTGAGTCTCCACGGCGTGTGCTTGGCTTGTGGAGTCTATTTTTGTCGGCATATGGAGGAGCGTTTGAGAGAATGTCTTGGTCAGGTTCCTCCGTCTTATAACTGATGCCCTTGTCTTCTTCTGACATGACCTGGATGCCATCTGCCCTACTCTGGAAACAAGAATTGCCAAGAGTTCAAAGCATCGAGAGCCCGTCATGCCGGAACATGGATTAGACATAATGGCCCTGATTCTACTACTGGTGGAGGAGACCGGAGCCGCCAGCGTTAGAAATAAGCTGGAATTGAGGCAGGACGACGATGGCATCGATACGCCAGACGACGATGACGATGTTGTGGCGACGCCGGCTCCAGCTCCCACAACCACAGACCCAGCAACAGCGACCACATCCGCAGCCGCGACAGAAACTGCAAGTTCGGCTCGACAACTAGACACCAAGTCCAAGGCTGGGATTGCTATTGGAGTCATTGTGGGCGTGATTTTTCTGGGAGGCGCCGTCTTTATGTACTGGCGACATCGACGGCAGCGGAGATGGCAACGGCGAAACAAGTACGACAACAACAACAATGGCAATGGCTACGACCCCAACAGACCGCCCAATATGTCAATGGCTGCGCATAACATAGCACATAAGTCAGTCAGCGACTCCTCGCCACCGCTTGGTTCCGTCTCACCGCCGTCGACAAACCCGGATGCCGGCCGGGCATGGTTCGACAACGGGCCCGGGAGCTCGGAGCTGCCCAGTGGCGAGGCCAGGGAGGGGAACGGGGTTGCGGGCTGGGCTTATGACAAGGCGGAGCTCAGTGCTCCCGAGTCGGGCGGCGCACAAGCCCCGGGGCAGCTGCACCCCCATCATCAGTTCCATCACTATTCCAACTCGACGGAACTGCCTACTGCGGGTAATCAGATCCACGAGATCCCGGAGGCCAGCGCGTGTTCATACGCACCTGTGGAGCTCCCTGCTGCCGTGCCGGACCACAGCGCCAGGTACAGCGGCTTCACGGGGTTCAGCGGAGCAGACGGCGAAGATATTGGCAGGAACGTCAGCACAAGGACGAGCAACACGGACGGGTCTGGGAGGAGGGAGAGTGCGGCGCCGACGTTCACGGTCTCATCGCCGGCGACCACCGTTGCGGAGACTGTCTCTGACTCTGGGTATGGCAACCACGTTGGACAGGTCTCGCCGGCTTCACCGTACGCAAGGAGCGCGGCTGGTGGGAATACAGTATAGACGAGTTATGAAATGCGAATCTTGGCTTTGTCTCTGGTCTAGACGACAGCGGACGGAGCAGCACTTGATCATTGCCGACGATGTGAAATGCTGTCCCAGATCGACTTTATTGCTCCACCTCCAGCTCGCTCTCCTGTAACTCGTCAGCCAGCCCATGAATTTTGTACGCAATCTTTTGAGATGTCGTACGCTTTCCATATGCCGCAATCTTCTTGTGGACGTAAAACAAAGTGGTCGAACTGTCCAGACCGAGCTGTGCCGAATCTCGTGCAACAGGACAGGCAAGCATGATCACGTTCCGCAGCGTGGTAACAAGAATCACACTGTGCCCACGTTGTCTGACATTAAACCGTAGATCTATGGAGTCGTAGAGGGTGACAAATAGCGGAGGTCGCCGAGAGATTGTAGTCATATTACATTCAAGGTGGTCGCCAGCGACACCTATGGGCAGTCACCAACAGACGTCGTAGATTGAATGCAATCACTGGATCTTCTTCACACTTGAAATAGGAGCATCCGGGCCAAAGAAACCTAAAAGATACGCCGTCCTCGTCAAGCAAAGAAATGCCTCGAAGTTGGTCAGCCAGCCAGGACTCTGATTCCCAAAGAAGAGAGCACCTACCGTAGCACCTACGTTCCCCCAAGTCATGCTGTTCCATGATGCTACATCCACGAACCTCTCATACCCCAGGCCGAGGTAGCACACTGCAATATGCCCAATGTCTGCGATCCATAGCGCGATCAGATAGTTCCGCACGACCTTGAGCTCAGTCGTCGTGTACAGCACGGCGACAGCAGCGAGGAACAGTAAGCCATAGCAGTTTCCGAGCTGGAGTGCTACAAGCCGGGAGTTGTCGTCCACGGTGGGGCTGGGCGTGGATGTCTGCTCTTTAACGAACCACGACGGATCTAAGGTTGCTCCGGCCCAACCGGCGATGCTGGGATGGGTATTAGCTCTAGAGTAAAGTTGGATGGAGTGCATGATATTTTCCCTTGACTTACAGGCTGAGAGGCTCGAAGATGGTGAAGATGAAGCGAGGAAAGGCCGGAAGACGAGAAGACATTGTGACGGTTTGAAGTGAGGAAGCACTCTGGACCCTGTACCTGTAGAGTACAGTCTTGATTCCGAAGTTCTCTACCAATCCTGCGAGATTGGCTACGATGAGTCAAAATTCTAATGACGAGAAATTGACTGATACCCTCTTGAAAAAAATATGTCAATTGATGGCGTCTTTGCGTCTCAACGGGGCTGTTTAATGGAGACGAAAGAACGTTTGAGGTTCGGGTCTTTGCTCATTGTTGATCGTCACCAGTCGACCATCGGCAAATGCAGTACTTCGGCGGTGATAAGTGTGCCCCACCTTCCATGCTCATGAAGGCAGGACCTGGGTGAGGACCTTAGCAGTTTCCGGGTAGTGGGTCTGTCTGAAAGAACTGCACTTCATTCAGCCTCAAGTTACCCGCCAGTCTTCGAGCAGACTATGCGCCTACGTCTGAGATCGGGACGATAAAAAGGCCGCCTCGCTACAAGTACCCCTGGCGCAAAAGACAACTTCACTCACTCCTGATTCCCTGTGAGAACGACATCAGTCGAGTGTTTTGACAGCCTCCCAATTCGAGGAGATTCCTTGAGTCTATCCTCCTGGCCAAGGACAAGAGTGTGTAATGCGATGATCCTTGTACGACAGAAACGGGTCTCTGGATTGAGTCTGACCCCTCGGCCCAAAGGCAAATTGGATGGGACTCGACCCTCGTGCCCGGCTCAGTCAAGGCTCCTCCGCGATGAAGCACCCCCGTTGCATTGCACGATTGTCCCAGGGCCAATGTTGATTTTCGCAGAGAACCTTTGACTTTCCGGGTTATGGACCCCGCCTCTGCTACTTCCAACCGCACGCGAGCTTCGAGATAGGGTGTCCTTCGCACCAGGACCTCAGGGCCCCTTTCCATGGCTGCGGAGTCTCGCCTCCACGACCGCACTCTCGATCCTCTGGGTTCCTCACAGCGGGCCTTGCCCCCTGTTCCTGTGGGATGTCACGATGGCGACAATTGAACCGCGCTTGATGCACTTGCTGAACGATTCGAATTCGCCCGAGACCTCGAATTACCCCCCGCCTGATCTCCCCCCGATACAGAGCTTCAGCAGCTTTGCCAAGTCCTCGAATTTCTCGCTGCCGCCTCTGGAGCCAGATGCGAGTCAACATGGGAGGAGTGACAAGTCCACGTCCAGAGCACCTCAGCACATACCTCCGTTGGCCTCCATCACAGAGGAGTACAATGGACGCTATCCTGACGGCGGTGGGCTCCGCCACACTGGCGGAGGCATATCTCTGCGCATGCTCTACGACAACCCGGATGTCAACGACTCGCAGCTTTCCCTAAGCCATATTCTCGACGAGGCACCCGAGTCGTCGCTCTCGACCGAGGATGCGACCAACAAGAAGCGCCAGAGGGCCGTGACTATCAAAGACGATATCATGCACCTGCCGCAGCCATTGAAGAAGCAGAAGTCTGCCCAGAACATAGTCCCACCGATCATCAACGGCTTGTACGAACCCCCACCCAATGCGGCCGTCTTCCCTCCGATCGCGCTCGAGGACAATGAGAACCCCTCGAACATACACCCACTGAAAGAATTCACCACCAATGTGACGCCTAATGTTGAGCAGGATGCAAGCGAGAAGGCAGCGCTACCACCGCAGCAGGATCAGACTGCGACGCCCGAGGCGGATAAGGGCTCGGCCAAGGTGAAGAGGAAGGCCGCGAAACCGCGACGGAAATGGTCAGAGGAAGAGACCAGGGACCTACTGCTTGGTGTGAACAAATACGGAGTCGGAAAATGGACGAGCATCTTGGACGATCCTGTGTACAACTTCAACGGACGGACAGCCGGCGACCTGAAAGATCGGTTCCGCACGTGCTGCCCCGATGAGCTGCGCGTCTCGCATAGCAAGAGCAAGGAGAGCCTAAACCAGGAGGCCTCCGCCAGCGCTCCGCCCGCCGAGCCCAAGCTGAAAAGCAAGACGAAGACGGCGCTGCTGCTGGAGGACATACTCGCAGATCCGGATGAGCCGCAGGTGTCGTCCTGGGAGAAGGATATCGACCAAGGTGCATCGTCGGGCCAAGCACAATCAGCCCAACAAGACTCGGACTCAACGACGAAGCCGAAGAAGAGCCGAGCACACCGCAAGAAACTGGAGGACCTCCAGAAGATGGGCATTCATGGCCCTTTTAAGAAATCACACCGTCGTGAGAGACGGCCATTCACACAGCAAGACGACGACCAGATTCTCGAGGGACTTCAGCTCTACGGTCCGGCCTGGACGAAGATCCAGCGCGACCCGAGGTTCGACCTGTCCAGCAGACAGCCCACCGACCTGAGGGATCGGGTGCGCAACAAGTACCCTGACACGTACAAGCAGATTGAGGAGCGGCAGATCCAAGCCAAAGAAAGTGCACCAACGCCCTCGAGGGCGAGGAGTAATATTATGGAGCCTTCCGTGAACACGATGGTCAATGAGAACTCGTTGATGACCCTGGAGCCACATCTGAACAGATCTGGGTCTAGGGAGGATACGATGGCGCACAAGTGGTCTGGGACGGCCACGTTGCCCCTGCACAGCTCGGCGGCGAACAACAACCCGAATGAGTTGCCTGGGCTAGACTCATATACAAGGGATTCAACACTGGACGGTGACGGGCCTTTGGTTGCCATGGATATATCGAGGCTGTTACTCGATTAATCCGTATAGGCAGCAAGTTGCAGGCCACTGTGTGAGGACGGCCGCTCGGCCGCGGCGACGGGATGACTCGACAACGTCGAGGTTTTACCTCCTGCAACAACGGCAACAACAATCTTCTCTTCTACTTCTACTCCTACTATTATTTCATGTTTTTATTTCTTTGGACATTGCGATGGGAGTCCGGCGTGGCAAGGGACCTGCCATAGGATTTTCTGTGGGATGAGAGATGGTGGAATTCTGTCGTTACAATGGAGCGTGTCATAGTAAGATGCTGCGGACGCAGGAGCCCAGCACGGAGTAATTGGGACAGGGCGTCGAGACAGCCCACAACATGCTGTTGCAAAATTGTCGGTAGGTCTGTCATTCTAGAGTCTAGAGCAATCTTAGAATCCAGCGAAGCAATTTGGCTGCCCAGTCTTGCCCGGTCTCATTGTCAAGAGCGCTTCTTCGTGTGATTTAACCTGCCCGCGAGTGCAAGAGCTCGACAGGTTCGGTTTTGCAAGGGCGCATCTGAAGGGGGCTTACACCTTTTGGTATGTCAATTTGCATCCTCCGTGTTGAATCTAAATTTACATTTACATGATTGTGCAAGTGGATATTCCATGGCTTCCGACATGGGGCAAGAGAAGGTGATGTTGGGGTGTACTTGTGGTAAGTCGAACCTGCATCACCCCCTGGCTGGTCTCAATTGAGGGGATGCCGGCAGGAGCACGGGCCATCCTCGTCACGTGTATTTGGCGCTAAAATCCACTAGCGCATCTCCGGACGAAACCCACAAGCTGCAAATTCTCGAGGGTGCAAAGCAACTTTTCAATCGAGCCTGAGTTTCTGCGAACTCCTTCCTCCCGCCAGCCCGTGTAAGACGACCACATTCGACAGCCACCCACCAACAGACCGCCAAGATGGGTAGAGGACGTAAGTCATGGAATCTCTCAAACCTCCTTCACCGTCTCGGTGTCGAAGCTCTGCTTGATGCTCCACGGAAATGCTACGGCCTGGTGCAACCGCACCCCTTCGTTTGCACTCCTGTGAATCAAGCGGTCTCTCGGCCTCGAGGCTAAATTTGCAACATCACACGACGACGATGCTGACTGCGGCCTGATGAACAGCTAAGAAGCACCAGAAGCGCCTCAGTGCGCCCAAGCACTGGCTGTTGGACAAGCTGTCCGGCACCTACGCCCCCAAGGCCTCCGCTGGTCCTCACAAGGCTCGCGACTGCCTGCCCCTCATCGTCTTCATCCGCAACCGCCTCAAGTACGCCCTCAATGGCCGTGAGGTCAAGTCGATCCTGATGCAGCGCCTGGTCAAGGTCGACGGCAAGGTCCGCACCGACGTGACCTACCCTTCCGGCTTCATGGACGTCATCACCATCGAGAAGACCGGCGAGAACTTCCGCCTCGTCTACGACACCAAGGGCCGCTTCACGGTCCACCGCATCCAGGCCGAGGAGGCCGAGTACAAGCTCGGCAAGGTCAAGCGTGTCCAGCTGGGCCGTGGCGGTATCCCATTCTTGGTTACGCATGATGCGAGAACGTGAGTTCTTCCGACATCTGTCAGCCGTTGGACCAAGCTTTGGTTGAATCCTCCCACGTCGGCCCTCGTCGATGGAAGAGCGATTCATGATCGAAGCGAGATCATCCGCGGTTGGTATGTTTCGAGATTCCCCCATGATAGCTAACCTGCTCCGCCACAGCATCCGCTACCCTGACCCTCTCATCAAGGTCAACGACACTGTCAAGGTCAAGTAAGTCTAGTTACCGCTGTAAACTACAACTTCCAAGGACGACCGCTAATCCGTGCACCGCAGCCTGTCCACTGGCAAGATTGACGACTTTGTCAAGTTCGAGATTGGTAACCTGGCCATGGTCACTGGTGGTCGTAACATGGGTCGTGTTGGTGTCATCACCCACCGTGAGCGTCACGATGGTGGTTTCAACATTGTCCACGTTAAGGATGCCATTGACAACACCTTCGCTACCCGGGAGTCCAACGTCTTCGTCATTGGTGCTGAGAAGCCCTGGATCTCCCTGCCCAAGGGCAAGGGTGTCAAGCTTACCATCGCTGAGGAGCGTGATCGCCGCCGTGCTCACGCCATCGCTGGTCAGTAAATGCTTGATGAAATTTCTGGGTCAAATGGTCAAAGGCAAAAGGGTTTCACAAAAAGTGACAGCATGGACAAGGAGTTACGGACGTTACGGCTTTGAATTCCGCTATGGTAGATAGCAAATACCCGATAGTCGACCAAATGATGTCGACGGGTCAATCAATTCTTGCAAACGTCCTATCTTCTCTTCCGAAAACTATGCTCTGCCGTGAT
Organism: Diaporthe citri; assembly: GCF_014595645.1. Taxonomy (NCBI): domain Eukaryota; kingdom Fungi; phylum Ascomycota; class Sordariomycetes; order Diaporthales; family Diaporthaceae; genus Diaporthe; species Diaporthe citri. The sequence continues at coordinate 6,244,875 of NW_025064846.1, read as the reverse complement.
ATGCACCGTTCTTGTCCCCGACTGCGCGCTCTCGCTCGGGGTTCCGAACGGACCAATGGCCCAGCAAAGATTCAGTGTCTCACTTGCTCTAATAAGCCGGCTCGAGAGAACCCACGACATGCGAGCACCTGTGCCCCTCGGCCAATAGGCCTTGTCAGTACTCGCACAAGCGCCATCCAGCATGCTCGCCACCAGAGAATTGACCCCTTCAGAGTATGTATGACTAAAGCGAGTCTCAACCTCCCCTTGCTCCAGGCCGCGATGCTTGCCAAGCAACTCTCAAGCAAGCCGACAACGCCCCATCACATGTGTGATTACAGGCAAGTAGCGACCAGTCTTTAGCTGCCTCTCGACCAGCCTCATCGTGCCCCTCGGGATCCTTGGGTTGCTCCCCATGAGCAAGGCGCCAGCTCTCGCATTGTAGTTGGATAATGGCGAAGTGATCAACGACGGGGTTCCAAGCTTGAGGATATGTGATACTTCTCGTCTCACGTCAACCCATTTTTAAATTTTTTTTCTACCTTAGTGGTCCTACCTCGATATTACAAAGCAGGCCGCACAGATGGCACCTTGCAAACAATGTGCCAGGTACACTGAGGGAATCTCGTCCCGTACCAGAGAGGCGAGGTCGCGATACGTACTCCCCCGGTACACCTTACAGGGAGGATGAGGGGGGAAAACAAGAAGAAAAAAAGAAGGCCGCCTCTGTGGGTGGACGAAAGGGTTGCCGCCTCAGCTTACCTCACTCCCACATTGATTACTTACCCCTCAAGTTCACGGTCAGCCTGGCTGCCGTGTTACGCACCGTTCTTCCAGCCACTCAGGGGTAGATGGGACGCCCTCTCGTGACCGTGTGAGGTTGCAGGTGTGAGGCCTAGAACAGGGAGGCGGAGGTCGTGTAAGCTTTGGAATTCGCCCCATGTACGGTTGATTCTCGCGGGACTGGTGGGAGGGTGTTCTACGTTTACCCCGACGTCTTGTGTCTGCCGGGGCTGTCGACCGAGTTTTCCTCAGTGCCACAGGCCATGTGAAGCAGGACAAGGGCGTAGGAAGCATGTTGGTTCCGGAGAGCACACCGACTTTGCCGTCGCACAAGAGTTGCCACGGGGGCTTTGGTGTGTACGCCCTTTGACCACCGGCGTATGGCTACGTTAGGCGCCGACGGTCGGGCTCAGCCTTGGTGCCTTATTACGGCGCAGTCCTTTATACGTTGTCCCGGTCGCACAACAGATGTTAAGAAGGGCGTTATATATGCCGGCCCGCCAATGCGCGGTATGGTTCGCACGTGCCTGGACAGTGTGCGAATGCACGATTTCTGTGATTCTTGTATGCACCTGGGTACCTGCAGACGGCTGGCCTGGTCTCTGGCCTCATGCAAGCTAGATATGATCCTTCGAGGTTGGTGACCGTAATGCAAAACCGAAGTAGTCGTCGCAGACTTCTATTGACGGGGTCCTCGAAACCCCGGGTTAAAAGAAAAGCTGGGACCGCGTGGGAGGAAAGCTCGGAATACCTAATCTGGAAGGGGCGCAATGATCACCATCTGGTCTAATCGCCAGGCGGTGGGGCTGAACGAACACATCAGATCGACCTAGGCAAATCCTAGCATGACCTCTTCCTTCGCTGTTCAGCTGTCGCCAAAGATTGCCCCGAAGCAGCACATTAACAAGACCTCAGCCGCCACAGTGTGGGACCGGTTTCGTTCCGTTAGGTTCCACCACAGGCGTTTTGACACCTTTCCCCGCGCTTTCAAAAGTCTGGGGGAAGAAGAAGCATGTACCCGCCCGCCCCCAGACAGCGCCTCGTCGCCACGCATCACGGCTGTGTCACCGCCGCATCTCCGGGCCTTCTGACTTCGACGCAGAATATCTCGTAATGGGATGCATTTTCTGGTCCGGTACCCTGCCTTGTCTGTCTGCCGGCCGGACGATCAGCTGGCACTTGATGGTCGTTTTGGCTCTCTTGCAGTAGCTCGCATGCGAGTTGACTACACTCGCAGGCCTAGCCCTGCCGAGGGGGTGGCTGTCGACCCCGAGGATGACTGTAAGGTTCCGTCACGCCCCTCCAGCTCTGCTGGGTGTTCAGAAGTAGGGTTGAGCGCATGGTCTCACAGTCTCGTGCCTCGCGGTTCGAACATCAATTGGACTGCGTACGTCATTCGCTGGGCTCTCTTTATCCGAACCGGAACAGCACAGCAAGAGAGGTTGACAGCCCAAGACGGAGGAGGGCCTCCTCCACGTTCCCCTTCCACTGTCTGGACCGTCACCGCAACTCCTGGAGATTTTACACCAGCTGCGCGCGTGGTAGGACGGAATGGGTTCGATCTGCCCAAGGCTATTGGACTTCCTTAGCGAATTCCGAGTGACTGGGCTTGGGGGTGATTCTCTCCAGACAGAGTTTAGGCACTGAGACATCACTTGCGGCTGACTATTCGCCGGCAAGGGCTTGGGCGACACTGTCTGACAGTGATAGAACATGGGCACATTAGTCAACCTTGGCTTCAGCCTTCTTCGAGCAGCAGGCAAGCTCCACGATGACACCCAGCCGACTTTTGTGGGAAGACCCAAGTTGTCTTCCTCTCGTGCAAGTCAACGGCATCAGGAGGACTGGTGAGCGAGGTCGGAATTCAGGCTCAAAGAGGACTGGCAAGCGCTGGACCGGCTTCCTAGCCCCAATACATCCGATCCACCCCACGGGGCTAAGAGGCTTCGACCGGCACGAACCCTTGCTCGAGCCGGCGAGACACGCGGGATACCGAAGTATCCCAAAGCTTGCGTGGTCACTCTGTTTCGGCCCTCTTCCTCTAGCCCGGGCCTCTTCGCACAAGGTAGACTAATCCGTCAATGTGGCACCTAGCGTGGACAGCCGTGGGTATGCCCTGAACTAGACACTGCCTTGTAACCCAGATCCTTCCATCGCTTTTTCGGCAGGGTTGTGTCGGCCCATCACTCACTCAATGGCCAGTAGCCGCCTCGCCTCCGCACCACGAGACTCCTTCATTCTCCTAATGTCTTGGACGACAACGTTTGTCACATCTAGCTCGTCGTAGCCCTTCTCTGCCAGCACCAACAGACAACTTCCCTGTCTGCGAACCTAGCTGCCGGGCTCCGCCCCCTTCTTCCTTTGTATTCCATATGATTTTGGTCAGACTGGTCAAAACCCCCCTCATGTCACCGATTGGGTCTTGGAGCATCGACTCCACTCACGAGACCCAAGGTCGGTCGCCATTGACTGCACCCCGGCTCGGCTGGCAGTATAGCGGGCTTCATAGATGTGATATAAATGGGCTCATGTACACCCCCATCCTCGTGTCTGTTGGCCTACCCATATCTCGACTCTCCTGTAGGACACACACACACACACACACACACCCAAGCACACCTGTTCGTGTGGATGCCCTCAAGTTCTCCCGCTGTCACTCACTCTTCTCATCGATCCGATCTAGAACCGGACACTCCTTGGCAACACACTACCACCTACCTACTCAAGGCATTGCCTTGATCCCTCACACACTCCGTATCCAGCTCAGGCTGCTCGGTACAGGAGACTCTGCTCCTTTCACCTACGAGTCAATTTTGCCGTCATCCTTTGCTGCCCTACCTAGTCCTGCTTAGTAGATATCTAGCCTACTTTCTTGAGTTGACCACACCACTTCGCACACCCACCTACATAAACTTTTTGGCGCCTGGCACGACATATCGGTTCATGCCGCTCGATTTGTCTTGCTGTCTTGGCCCCGGCTCTCTACATCAGTCATCACCCTTTCTCCCAAACTGATTTCTCGCTCGCGGGCTCTGTCATCGACCTCAGCTGCTAGAGAACAACGCCTCACCGGCTAGCACCAGGAATATTCTCAAGGGTTGTCTCGGATCTGCAGCAACTGCCGTGGCATCTCCCAGCCCTGAGCTCAATAGACTGCATAATAGCTGCCTGACTCCCAATCAGAGGCCAAGCTTGTGATACTCGGCACCTGCACCCAACCCCGTCGCCTGCATGTCGGTCAGATCGGCCTGGAGGGCCTTGCCGCCTGCCTGTGCCCTCGGGCGGCGCGCCACTGTCGCCTGCAGGGGAATCAACCTGCGTGCTTCGCCTGCATTGCCGATCACCGCGAAACCAAACCGGAGATTCGCCAGCACCAACAACGCGGCAACGGCGGCCAAGGCTGCGCCCAGCCCGGCTGCCGGGGGTGACTCGGCCCCGGCGTGGACCGGGAATGGCGTCTTCGGAGTCGCGCTCCTTGCCGGCGTCCTGGGCTGGGGGCTTGCGACGCTGGCGACTGGCGGGAAGGGGAAGGGGTCCACGTTGCTGGACAGCAAGAAGCCGCTGCTGCGGTATGCCAGCATGAGGGAGATGGAGATTGTAAGGAACCCACTCTGTTGCGGCGAAATGCAGGAGGCCGAGCGCAGAAGTTAAACTGGGTCGTAGGACTGACAGAGCAACACAGGCCATCCAAGAGATCCGCGACGCGATCGGTCCCGATGAGGACATAATCTCCACGGACCCGGACGACCTCCACGCGCATGGATACTCCGAGTGGTCCACCGTGAACACAGAAAGCCTGCCGGTGGCTGTGGCTTACCCGCGATCCACGGCGGACGTGAGCACCATCGCCCAGGTCTGCTACAAGTACCACGTTCCCATTATCCCTTATTCGGGCGGGACGTCACTGGAGGGGTAGGTTCTTTTTTCTAAATTAAATCAAGTATCATATTGGGTTAGAACATGTAATTTGTCTGACAAGAGCTAGTAACTTTTCGGCCCCGTTTGGCGGCATCAGCGTCGACTTCGCCTATATGGACCAGATTATCCAGTTCAACCAAGAGGATATGGACATCGTCGTGCAGCCCTCCATCGGGTGGCAGGACCTGAATGAGCAGTTGAACAAGATGGGCAGTGGGCTGTTTTTCCCGGTTGACCCTGGTGAGTCTGCCCTGAGATCGCCAACTTGACTGGCACAAATTGGACATAACCCTGAGTCAACTGTGCCCGGCGAAGCTACGCACGCCACGTCAACGTGAAGACTGACCAAGCGAGGTAGGCCCGAGTGCGAAGATAGGAGGCATGATTGGGACGAACTGTTCTGGCACCAACGCCGTTAAGTACGGCACGATGAAAGACTGGGTCATCAACTTGACTGTCGTGCTTTCTGATGGGAGGATCGTCAAGACGCGCCGGCGGCCGAGAAAGTCCTCGGCAGGATATAATCTTAATGGTCTATTCGTCGGATCCGAGGGTACTTTGGGCTTGGTGACGGAAGGTAAAGATTCTATACACGGAGCCATCACTTGTGCCTCTCTGACATGCCATCACAGCAACCCTCAAGCTCGCCGTCGTCCCGGAGGACCTCTCGGTGGCGGTGGTGACGTTCCCCACGATCCGCGATGCGGCCGCGGCCGCCGCCGAGGTCATGCAGACAGGGATCCCCGTCGCGGCGATGGAGATCATGGACGAGGTGCAGATGCGCGTGGTCAACCTTGGCGGGGCGACTGCGCCTCGCGTGTGGGACGAGGTCCCGACGCTGTTCTTCAAGTTCTCAGGCACGAAGGCGTCCGTAAAGGAGAACATTGGCAGCGTGCAGCGGATCGCGAAGCGCAACAGCGGGTCTAACTTTGAGTTTGCCAAGGACTCCAGGGAGCAGAAGCTGCTTTGGAGCGCTCGGAAGGAGAGCCTGTGGAGCATGCTTGCGCTGCGGAAGGGCGGAGAGGAAGTCTGTGAGTTTGCCCCCTTCCTTCTTATCAATCGCATGTATCTTTATGTGTGCAGAGCATTTGCTGAATTTTGATGATAGGGAGCACCGATGTGGCCGTCCCCTTCAGTAGACTGGCTGACATCATCGAGGTCAGCAAGAAGGAGATGGATGAGCTTGGACTGTTTGCCTCTATCCTGGGGCACATCGGCGATGGCAACTTTCACGAGAGTATCCTGTACAACCCCGTCAACGGCGAGCGGGAGAAGGTCGAGGGGTGTGTGAAAAGGATGGTGAAGCGTGCGATTGACATGGAGGGCACGTGTACTGGTGAGCACTCGATCGGGTGGGGCAAGAAGGAGAGTCTCTTGCTGGAGGTCGGGCCCGAGACCTTGGATGTCATGCGGGACATCAAGGCGTCCCTGGATCCACGCTGGATTATGTGAGTGTGCCGTGACAATACCCTCGTGCGGTGAATGAGGCCCTGTGGCTGACTGCTTGCAAAGGAACCCTGGCAAGATCTTTGATCGCCAATCGTGACGGCATCAGGGACCTCTGGTAGTACCAGATAGCGGGTAGAATTTTGGATGGAGCGAACAAGTGGAGCACGATTTGGCCAGGCGACATCAGATTGAAGGCTGCATGAGCGGTATCTGGTATCAGAAAAGCGAGGTCGGATGGATCAAATGGCCGGTTCTTATTGCATTACATTGCATTGTACTGAAGTGAATTTGGCAGTGCATGAGTGGGACAGCATGGACTCAAGTCCCAAGGGAGCATTGTCCCCTGTTCTCCTATCTTGAGCGGGCAGGTGCATACAACCTTGGAAGTCAGCACATATCGAAAAGCACATTGTTTACTCTGCTCCTGGCCAAAAGATCAGACGGAGATTGACGTACTTGCGGGTGGTGGCATGTTGACAGGATGGGAAGGGTCTCTCCGACAGACTTCCGCACACACACGCGTATGTCAGGACGTGCCTCCCTCGCTGTCGTCTTTACGCGGTTGCCGAGAAGTTTGCACATCGCCCAGGTGCAGGTGCATCCTATCAATTGGCTGACTGACAGCCAATGTTTGCTGGTGGTCCTCCTCAGGGAAGCTTCAACAAACGCCCAGAGCTCCTTCTCTCCTCCTCGTCCCCAACCACCCCACAACCAAGCTTCCTATTGTTTTCCATTCTTCGTCTGACCACAAATCCAGGTCGTCACCACTTTTCATTGTTCATTGTCCTTGATTGTGGTTCTGGGACGGCTTCTGCTTGCTTGACACAGATAAAAGCCACCGCCTCGCCGTTCCTCGAGCCCTCGTTCGCTCTCTGGCTTCTGGTCTCAGGCGCCAACAGACAACAGAGATCAGCTCCAAACACATGGGCATTTCACTGCTCGCAGACTTCACAACGTCACCAGTTGAGGTGACTTGATCATTAGAAATCTTCTGTTCAATACCGTCCCTCCATTATCGGTCATCAAACGCGACCCTCAACCTCTGCCCCAGCCCGTTTCCATGCGTTGAGGAACCTTCTAACGGGTGGAATTGGCCACATTGGCCACAACACTTCAATACTTTGATACCTTCTGGGTCTTTCAAGGCTTTAGAGTCACCACACAAATCACAAGAAGAAGTGGGATCCATTTCACTCACTCATCCCGAACAAAACCAGCATGTCTTCTCAGGACAGATCTCCTACCTTACCTGACAGAGGTCCTCTGGCCCAATCTAGTACCTTCACTCAGCCTTCCGACACCCAGACTGCCTCAATGCCACACCAAAAAGGTATTGATGACAGCTCCAGAACTTCTACCCCCAGTGGCCCTCCTGTGGCGGATCACACGGCTGGCTCCTTTCGTTCCGACACCCAAGCTCCCGCCCCCCAAAAACTACCGTCACCTCTGGGAACTCCAAACACTTCCAATGCCAATGCATCACGCCAAAGAAGCAGCCCTTCGGGATCCCACTCAAGCCGCTCGGTCCATAACAATGCCCCAATTTGGACAAATGGCCCACGGGGTCTCCCACCTTCACAGCAGAATGAATATGTGCCTGCGCAACAACAGCAACATGCACAGCAGCGTCTGCAAAAGCATAGAATGCCCGCTCCGTTGACAGGTGCGGGCCTGAGCTCCGCTCAGAGCTTAACCATCGACCTGTTCGGACTTCCGAAAAACATCAAAATCCGAGAAATCTGGGAGTCCCTGACCGCCATCCATCTCAGCATCGGCAGGGTCGAGATATATGAGAACGACGACGGATCAAGAACCGGAAAGGCGCGAGTCATCGTTGAGCCGCCTCCGAGCAGATGGCCGACATGGAGCGGCCCTGACAACCTCCTTACCATCACTAGAGCAGACTCCCCGAAAGTGACAGTGTCATTCGAAGCAAGACCATTCTTCCCGGACCGCACTCGGACGCCTTGCAACAGGACCATCCCCCCACAGTTCTGTCAGAAGAAGTTCCTGCCCTCAAAGTTGGTGTTTGGAATGATGGCCAGCGAATCAACCATGTGGAACCTGCCACAGTTCAGCTATGAGGACGTTGTGCTGTTGACGAATTTCTCCAAGCGACTGTTCGAGATTCAGTTCAAGGTCAAACTTGGCCGTTACGGCTTGAAAGCCTTCAAATTGCAAATTGATTTCAGCCACCCCACAAAGTTCATCTGGGGCACCCGCAAAAACGGCGCCTGGGGTTTGGCCATGCTGCTTCCCAGCCCTCCCAAAATCTATGGTCGCTTACCCGTTTCTCATGATGATGACCAGTCGCTGTGGCAGGAATGGGACTTGTGGGCCCGGAAGACGGACATATCCAGCGAGTTACACAAGTTGAAACGCCTTCCCGCCAGTCTCGTGAAGCCAGTTGGGCAATACGTCGAATGTGGCCGCTGGACAACTTACTATCTCGACATTGACTCCTCTTTGAGTGAGTGGGAAGTTGTCAGAAAATACTTGGCAGATTACAACGTCCAGATTGTACAAGTCAACCGTTTTGAGCTCGTTAGTCCCGGTCCATCCAATGTCTGGAAACTGCTTGATAATTCGGTTGAGATGACACTCGAGCTTCTTAGTTCGACAAATACTTATCACCTCGACTTCCCAGTGCGGTATCAGTTGGAAGTCTGCATCTCTCATGGTCTCCTCGATGAATACAGCGTCGATTCCCAGTTTCTCGACAAACTCAATAGCTTCGATGCCGATAGAGCCAGGATGATGCTCGAAGGTGTCGCCGAAGCCAGCAGGCAGTTCTACGAACCCATGAAGATGTTTGACGATCCGAAGGTCCTGCACTACTGGCCAAATGCTAGAATTCCTCCCTACGCAACTCTGGTCCGCAGGGCCGTCATCACTCCAACCACAATCTATTTCAAAACTCCTTGCGTCGAATTGACCAACAGGATCCTTCGCAAGTACTCTGACCTGAACGACAGATTCCTCCGAGTCCAGTTTACGGATGAGATTACCTTTGGCAAGATATTCTCTTCTCAAGGTTCCAACAAAGATGACAACGTGTACACTCGTGTTCACAGGGTCATGCAAAACGGCATTATCATAGGCGACCGTCATTACAAATTCTTGGCGTTCAGCAACTCACAATTCAGGGAGAACGGCGCATTCTTCTTTTGTGAAACCGATCATGTTACTTGTGACTCCATACGCGAATGGATGGGAGACTTCCGGCATATACGCTCTGTCGGCAAATTTGCTGCGAGAATGGGTCAGTGTTTTACCACAACACGTCAAGTCAATGGCATCAGCATACCAAAGATTCGCCAGATTGACGACATACGGCGACAAACTGATGACCACACCTGGAACTTCACTGATGGAGTGGGCAAGATATCCGACTTCTTTGCAAAACTGATCGCAAGCGAGCGCGACTTGCCAGAGACGCCTTCATGCTTCCAGATGAGAATGGGCGGCTGCAAGGGCGTGGTCGTGGTCTGGCCTGACGTCCCGCCGAGCGAAGTCCACGTCCGACCTTCTCAAGAGAAGTTCAAGGCTGTATACAACGGCCTCGAGATCATCAAGACCTCCGCATTCTCCCATGCCACTCTCAACAAGCAGGTCATTCCTGTCCTAGTCGCCCTTGGTGTGGACAAGTCCGTCTTCGTCAGCATGCTCTATGATGAGCTCAAAGAGTACGACGAAGCTTTGGCAGATTCCATAAAGGCTGGTGAACTCCTTCGATCTCAAGTCGATGAAAACCAGACGACATTGACCATGGCAGAGATGGTCGACACGTTCATGGATTCCGAAGAGCCATTCCTCTGGACCCTGCTTCGCTTGTGGAAGTGCTGGGTATTGAAGAGGTTGAAGCACAAATTCGCTATAAGTGTCAAGAACAGCGCCATGGTCTTCGGCGTTGTCGACGAGATTGGTGTGCTGAGGGGTCACTCGCAAGCCACTGAAGGCAGGGGATACAATAGTATCGAGTCGCTCCCACAAATCTTCCTTCAAGTGCCTATTGAGGGCAACGATGGTAGAAGTACCACCAACTACGAAGTTATCACTGGGATTTGCGTCGTTGGCCGCAACCCATCACTCCATCCTGGAGATGTGCGAGTTGTTGAGGCAGTAGACGTGCCTGAGCTTCGACACTTGAAGAACGTCGTCGTTTTCCCGAAGACTGGGGACAGGGACATTCCCAGCATGTGTTCTGGAGGTGATATGGACGGAGATGATTACTTTGTCTATTGGGATGAGCGACTCATCCCACCTGAGTGGGACCATCCGCCCCTGGACCACGATGCGGACTCCTCCACTCCTGGACTTGATAAGTCGGCAGATGTGACAATTGAGGATGTCACCAGCTTCTTTGCCCAATATATGAAGAACGATTCCCTGGGCCGAATCGCCACTGCGCACTTTGCCCAGGCAGACCAATTGCCAGGGGGCGTCAAGAACCCGAAATGTAAGTAGACCGCAGTCACCTTATTCTTGACGGAACTATCTGACAGCTCGAGCAGGCATCGAACTCGCCAAGCTCCACTCCATTGCTGTCGACTATATTAAGTCTGGCAGACCTGCGGTCATGAAGAGACACCTCCAGCCTCGAAAATGGCCGCATTGGATGGAGAAGTATAAGGAAGAGAAGGATAAGAAGCGTAACTATCCTTCTCGCTCGGCGCTCGGTCAGATCTATGACCGGATCAAGATCGAAGAGTTCCACGCCGCATACGAAATGCCCTTCGACGCGCGCATCCTCTCGCGCTACCAGCTGGAGGAAGATACCCTGGCCAAGGCCAGCAAAATCAAAGCCGCATATGACATCGCCATGCGCCGTCTCATGGGACAACACGAGGCACCTGTCACCGAATTCGAAATTTGGTCCACATTCATTCTGTCCAGGCCGCGTGTGGGAAGCGACTATAAGCTTCAAGAGAATGTTGGCCGTGATATGGCCGCATTGAAAGCACGTTTCAAAGCGGAGTGCATGGAGGCTGTGACTGGGAATATCCAGACGGAAGGATTTGCGCCCGCCAGCTCAGTTGTCAACGTCGAGAAGCTCGATCGATTCGTGGCGGCAATGTACACAGTCACCCACAACGATGTGAGGGCCGCGCTGAGGGAGCGATCGATGCCAAAGCCGAATGGTGAGGGCGGATCGGAGGAGATCCAGATGCCGCTCATCAGCTTCCCGTGGCTCTTCCATCGAGAGCTGGCGCGTGTGGCATTGGGGCGAGGGGGCGACGTGCGTCCACTGCAGAAGTCTGTCTGGCTGAACCGAGATGAAAGCCAACAGGCCCGGGACAGAGATGTGGCAGTTGAAGATGTGGAATTTGAGATACCGAGCGATACAGCCTTACCCGATGCCATTAATCTGGAGGTGGAGACACAACAGGCTCTCGAAGATGTCAGTTCCAAGGAAGAAGGCTACGCAACTGAAAGAGGAGACGGCGCTGAAGACGGCGAGATTGGTGACGACTACGTCCGTACATCGAGCGGCCAGGTCGTCCATCGCGGCCAAATGCTGACCTTGTTCACGGAGACTGGCGAGGAGGTACAGGGCCAGCAGAGGACCTCGCCGGCTGGCACACAGGGCTTGCGGAGCGCTGACAGCACCTACAATAATTCGCTGATCGCGGACGACAGCACGGGCAGTTCTTGTCCAGCCTCGCCCCGGTCCGAACGTAGATCGGAGGAGGAGGAGACTATTGAATTTGAAGAGGTTGATGACGCTGGTTATGAGGAGGAAGAGGATGCCCTTGAGGTGCTGGCGAGGAAGATTGGCATGTGAGGAAGAGAGATTTCCCTTTTTGGCACAAGCTTGAGGCACCCGCTGCGGTGACTTAAAGCCAAGACACACATTGAAATCAAGAGGTCACAGTACCCAAGGCAGCTTAGCTCAGTTACAGCACTTAAGCGCGGACCAGGGTCCTCCGTTGTTTCCCAAAGCTTTCTCGAGTCCAAGGAATGTGGCGCCGACAAGCTAACAACACGATGCTCTCCCAGAATAGTCAACAGGCTAATCATGTCTCCTGCCTTCCTTTCTTTGACATGCTCATCCAGGGCGGACAGCTTCTTGATGAGTTGATACAGCGGGTGACCAAATTCCCCTCACATGCAGCTGCAGCAGCCCACATGCGAGATGGAAGCCTATCCCGCTCGGAATGCCGTCCCGAGAGGATCCCTTTCGGCATGGGCGGCGTGATAGCTAACACCCACAACGTTTCCCAGCTGACACCCGACACCTCCCTTGGTGGGCTCGACTGGACTGGACTGGACTGGATCGGACTGGAATCTATTGAAATACCTGCGCGTGTTCGATCATCCCTTTCTTCAGTAGATTACTACTTTCCCCTGCGCGTCCCAGCATGATGGATTCCCGCGCCGTCTCGTCCTCCCTCCGCAGAACCGCGGATTTTCAGAAAAGAGCTGCCCACTGTCAGCTCTTCATGTTGCCTTTTTTAGCCACCTGGCATCGTCGTCCGGCGCATGATAGCACCTCCTATGCACATCCCCCTGAACATGGGCGCATTATTCTCACCTCCCGACTCGCCTCTGAAAGAAGGCCGGATCCTGCTGCCCCTGGGCGGGAACTCGAGAGCGGCTCACAAGACGCGGCGGATACTGTTCACAATATGGCTACTTTTGATCTTAGTCTTCATCTACGAGTACTTTCCACATTCTGAAGAGCAAACAATAGTTCTGCCACCAGAGAATGCCCCCCCTCGCGTCGAGGAGAACATAACATCAGAGGCGGTGGGACCAGCTGATGCAGGCTTGGGGGAAGATGTCGATGGACTTGATCCTAGCACTCTGTCCGAGCCGGTGGATCAGGTTCCTTTCTCCGGACAGGACCGCGAAGGGCGCAGGAATTATGGCAAGCGTCCGGGCGGAGGACAAGCAAAGAAGATTCATCAGGTTGTACCTAGCAAAGACTTTGACGAGGCTTTCACACGGGTCATCAACCTTCTGCCCGGGGAGCTGGAGGTTCGCGGTCTTTTACAACCGCTAGACGGAATGACCGGTGAGGCACGCCTCCGGGAACTCGGGATCCGCACACGAAGGTACAAGAAATACTTGGAGGCATGGGAGGACCTGCACCTGGTGCCCGACTCCGAGGGCGGCACCTACATCCGCGACGACATAATCCAGTACATCCACGAGAAGCACCGCAGCTCCAGCGAGGAAGACGGCAGCAACGACCTGGCCGAGACCATCCACGCGTACGAGTCGTACCGCCAGCTGCTGGTCCAGCTCAGCGAGCTGCTGTTCCCCTTCACGGCGCCGTACTTCCCGGACCACATGACCCTCCGCTCGCACATCCAGAAGGGCGGCCGGGGCATCGCGCTCACTGCGGGCAACGACCAGGTCGCGTACCTGCTCACGCAGATCCCGATCCTGCGCAGGCTCGGGTGCGACCTCCCCATCGAGGTCATGTACGGCAGCGACGCCGACCTGAACCGCGACTCCAGGCAGGACCTCGAGGACCTCGAGGGCGTGGTGACGAGGGACATTGGGTCCATGGTCCGCGACAAGGGCTGGACGCTCGCGGGATGGGCTATCAAGCCCTTCGCCATCCTGCTGTCCAGCTTCCGGGAGGTCATCTGTAAGTACAATATTAAGCCTGATGCGGTGCCGCGTCCCTAGATCTCGTCAGCTTGAGTTGTACAAGACGTACTAACACGCTACCAAAACAATAGTCATCGATTCAGACAGTTTCTTCTTCCGAAACCCTGAGGTGATGTTCGATGATCCTGGGTATGTCAAGACGGGGGCCTTGTTCTTCCGGGACCGTCTCATCATGCCAGAACTCAGGAGGAGCTGGCTGCAAACAATCCTCCCTCAGCCCGTTTCGCGGAACGTAAAGCAAAGCAGGCTGTGGACAGGCGACAGCGGCCACCAGCAGGAGAGCGGTGTGCTGGTCGTTGACACTTACAGGCACTTCATGGCAATGCTTCTCGTCACCAGGATGAACGGGCCCGACCGGGATGGCAACCGAGATGATAAGAAAGTCGGTGTATACGACATGGTGTATGGTGAGTTCATCCGAGGCCAGCGGTTCTTTCTTTCATGAAATTTGACTCTGACCACACCCCTCAGGCGACAAGGAGACATTCTGGCTGGGTTTCGAACTGGTCGGCGACACGGACTATGTCTTCCACCAGGGCGACACGGGGACCTTGGGCGTAATGAAGACACGCGAGGAGATGGAAGCCGAAAAGTCCCAACTCCCACAATGGGCGATCCCCGACAACGCCACCGACCCGGAGTTCGACCCGGAGCTCGACCCCGAATTCGACCCGGAGGCCGACCTCACCCCGGCCCCCTCCGCCCCGCCGCCGGGCCCGCTGCCGAGCCGGCGGATGTGCGCGCCGCAGCTGCTGCACCTTGACCTGGAGGGCAAGCCGTTCTGGTTCAACGGCGGGCTGGTCATGAACAAGTTCCTCGAGCGGCGGCAGTGGAAGTTTGGCACGTTCGAGAGCTACCTCATCGAGCCGCGCGACGTGCGCGAGCCGGGGGCCTGGATCCTCGGCGAGGGCAACATGTGCTGCCTCACCACCGACAACCACCTATACGGCTTCCTGACGCCGGCCGAGAAGGGGCTCGTCGACGAGATGATCGCGCAGGCGAGGAGGATGGGCATCGCTCGAAGCTGATCTCCGCCTGTGTATCTCAGGGGATAGATGGCATGTTCTGTGTGTAATGGTGCGTGGTGTGTGGACTGGATAGAAGAATAACCTTTAAAGTATTAATGAATCAGACTTGCTTATACCATGTCACTCTTTGGCGTTATTACGCTTTTCAAAAGCAGCTTTTTTCTCTCTCTTTTAAGCGGCCTCAAATCTCTACGGGGTAGAACAGGATCCTGGCGACGATGCTGCATGCGCCCCCTGATCATTGGTGGTCCAGGTATGCAGTGTGCCCGAACTGGCTGAAGTGCTGACTTGGTTACGCGCAGCAGCGCACAAGTCGCCTGCGCTTACTTCAGAGCCTTGTCAGCTATTTTATGTACTGTCTCCTTAACCGAACAACATGGCAATGCCTTGATATCATCTTGAGAAAGTCATGAAAACGTACCACACGACAGATTATATTGTATTGTTGAACCTCAGGACTCGACTGTCCACATTGAATTCTCACTCGTCTCACGAAGATGGCATCAGTTGACCTCGAGACGCTGAGGGACTTGTTCAAAAAAGCGTCGGATCGCTCCACTCCTGGGACAGTCTATCAACCTGGCCAACAAAGCAGTGATGCGGATCGCCCAGCAAGGACGAACATCCCGTTGGCCTTGGGCCTCAGGGATTCTCATGCGAGCCGGCTCATGCACCCCCTCCCAACACCGCCTTCATCGAGAAACCACTCCTGGAATGAGGACTCGCAGAACTTGGTAGCATACAGGGATGCAAAGGTTGCAAACGCGCTGGAACAGCCACCGCCCTACATAGCTTCCCCTCAGACCATAGCTGATGACTACGAACGTCACTGGAACCCCACAGACAGCCTCCGGCTCGGCATTCCTCCTGTTCAGTATATTAATGAGTCCCCCTTCATGGAATCGGTCGAAGACTTGGAGATGCCCGAGACCACCAAGGCGACCTGCCCGGACTGTGGCGCCGATTTCGCCAGCACGACAGCACGGAACGGCCACCTGCTACTTCAAAAGTGCCGCAAGAAGCGCGCAAAACCAATCGCTGAGATTGAAATCCGAGGCCAGCCCATCGATTCTGAACCAAGTAATGCAACGATTAAGCAGACCCGATATTCTTTGAGGTCCACGGCTCCTCCATTACTAGTCCTCAGTCCTGACTCGACATCAACTGGTGGTCTTACAGTGGAACAAACCCCGAGAGGGCGGGTAGCACTCGTTCCGGTTGGCAAATGTGGTCTGGTCCCAGAGGAGATGCCGTACGACAGGTCAGATATGTCCGACGGAGAAAGTTTCGAGACTTCCTCAGGATCTGAAGGTCCCAACTCACCACCTTGTCTCGCAGCATCACGCAGAGATGCCTTGATTGACAGGACAATTTCGTGGATGATCACGTGGATAGATTTGAGGCTCAGTGTGCTCGCCTTTCAGACACACGGTACCTGCGAGGAGAGCCCTCGGCGATTTTGTTTGCCGCAGACTCAGACTTGCGGGACGACTGATGGACCGAATCAGAAAAGAAGAAAGGGATGCTACAAAGGTCGACGTGGTCCGGATGACGAAGATAGTGACGGCGAGGAGCGTGTGCCGCCTCCGTCACAGGGGTACGATGCTGTAGACAACGAGATCGTGGAATTCGCATGCCCGTTCCTGAAGCACAACCCACGGAAATATGGTCAAATACGAAGCTGCTCAGCTTCTGGTTGGAAAGCAATATTCCGCCTCAAGTCAGTGCCCCGTTCGCTCACTAGTGATATCTCATCGGCGATGGCTAATGCGTGTGTTAGGGAACATTTGTATCGATGCCATCGTTTACCATCGTTTCAATGCATCCGATGCCGCATGATCTTCAAATCTTCCGAGAAGCTCTTGCAGCACAGTCAAGCAGACATAGCGTGCAATGTCGTGCGAGATGATTCTACCCAGGAAGGGATCAGCAATGAGCAACTCATGAAACTGAAATCGAGGAAGAGAAGTAGAGAGGCGAGTTCTGAACATGACAGATGGATACACGTGTACAAGATCTTGTTTCCTGACGACTATCTAATCCCGTCACCGTGTAAGTATCTTGCAATTCGATGTTGCGCGGGCGGTATACTGACCTATGGTTTTGCGTAGACTTTCAGCGTGGTAACTCAGGAAAGGGCCAAGAGTCACTCCTGACAGCCTTGAGAGAGCATGTAAGCAGGGAATTGCCGCGACTGATACGACCTCGACTCGAAGAATCCGTTGACGCCACCATCCGTGAGGCGCTGGGACCTGATATGCTTGAAGGATTAGTGCGAGACATTTTCTCGCAAGTTCTCAGCACATTTCCTCAGCAGAAATTAGAAACCCCAGCGGCCATGTTCGGTGAGAACCGCAAGGGTGAAGCATCCCAGCCAACAGAAATGTTTCCGCAGCTTGCACTGCCCGGAAGTAATAGCCTCGCGTTCCACAACGTATCAACCTTTGATATCGAGTCAAACGCATCAGTGGCTTGGGTATCTTCCCATCATGCAGGAACTGAACGGGTAGAGATTTGCCAACAAGAAGGTCAGCGCATCGACAACGAGTCTCTCAAGTGGCAAGTGGGATGTGAAGGTCCAACCGGGGTAGAGCCAGGGCCCTCCGACTTTCTTCCGGCGGAACGACTCACTCATCTCCCACCAGCACCAGGGGACAATGTCGTCGAAGCTTCTAGCCTGAGTGACTTGTTCAACTTTGACGACTTTCGCGACGAGTACGCTGCATGGCTCGGACAGGCTGAGGAGGGGAGTAGTCACGCGGACTCGGGTTACTTCAGCAGCTTACAGTCCCTCGAGAGCATAGATCACATGGCTGGGAAGGGGAAGGGGAAGGAGGTCGTCAGAGAGCCCGGCGAGCATGATATAATATAGGCTGGGCGAAGATTTCCATTCTATTCGAAATGGCTCGATTCAGTACTCCTACACCTACACCTGTTCAATTGTGAGCTGCAGCTTGCAGGACAACCTAGATTTGTGTACCTGGTCAGGAATATGGAGGCAAGATACTGAAGACATTCTACCTGGCTGCATGTGTCTACTGGCGACAGCCTCCGAAGCATTGTCAGGAGACGTACACACAGGGCCGACGTTCTTCAGCAGATCATTCTACAGAAGGTTGCCCTACAGTATCTTATCTGATGCAACGTGCACAGTGGAGAATTCCTTCAGCAGGTTATCCCTGGGCAGGTCGTCTATGCATAGGCTCACCACAGTAGGTTATCCCACGGTAGATTATCCCACGGTAGATTATCCCGAAGGTAGGTCATCCCAAAGGTATGTCATTCTGTCTGCAATTATCCCATGAGAATGGTCTACGAGGCACATAATATCCTAACAATGAAATACCCAAAAATTACATAATTGAACTGTGTGCTTGCATGAAAGTTGGCATTACCACCGTCTTCGTCTTTTTTTAAGTGCTATCTGTGACGTGGCTGCCCACACTGACGGTGGCGTCCGCGGACAGATTCCCACCTAGGGCCGAGTCCAGAATTCTGGAAGCATATTATCAGAGTCTGGCGACCCCACGAAGAGATTCAGTTTTACAATGGGGCCAAGCCAATCTAGAACAGGTCAAGACAAGCCTACTAGGTGAGGTCACGACCAGTTTCCTCATCAGGGTCCCGCCATGAGGGAAATAATCGCTTCGCCTACCGAGCCAGACCGATACTGTCTATGCAAGCCCACGTGAATCCCATGCGTGCCCCAGATGTGCGCCCCAGATGCGTGGGAGGAAACTCGGACTCGCGTCCTGTGAGTGCCGAGGAGTGCGACAGTTCGGGGTCGATGATCGTAAGTTGCGCAGCCGACGTCGCATCCCTGAGTGTCCGAGCCCGACGCGAGGGTGTCGGGGCCAGCCGATGATGGGGTACAGGAAACCCCCGGGCCTTTGTTTATTGGTTGAACTTGCGTGATATAATTGCACCCTGTATCTGAATATAGGCAACTACTATGTATTGCAGTGTCTCTCAGAGCCGAGTGGTCTTACAGCCACTGTAGTAAAAGGCCGAGGGCCGTACTTGATGTGAGACCGGCCCTCGGCCACCGGGGGGCTTTTCAAGGCTGGCGTGGGATTCGGGTCTTCGAAATGGCTTAGGGTACCTAGGAAGTTAGTGCCTCGCATTTGAGAACTCGCACTGAGAAATATGACGCCTCGTGCTGCATCATGGAAACTCCTTAGTGGCGTCCGAGCCCCTTGTGATCGACGGTCAAGACAGTACCCGCCCACCGTCTGCAAATATAAGACAATGAGTTAGAGTCTTTGCCGTAGTTGTTTGCGGGACAACCCGCTGGCTTGTTCCCCGGCGCGGCAAATTGAGTGGATGTAAGCGGCACAAACCGCTTTGTCGGCTCGCTCGGGTCAAAACCGGCGACATTAATTTCAAATTTTCGAGCAAAACCATCGCAGGACCGTTGGCCCAATGGCAAGGCGTCTGACTACGAATCAGGAGATTGCAGGTTCGATCCCTGCACGGTTCATTCTTTTGCTCCTTCTTCAACTACGATGCCATGGTGTTGAAGATTCACACTTTTGGCGATTTTTGAGGCCCGGATGACTGTGGGGATGACCACCTGGTCTCTGCACCTGAGCACCAGTTCACTGGTAGGCGCTGATGTAAGCCGCAGGAGCTATTTGGAGCACATCGCCGGCACAACCTATAAATCCGGACGTGACATGTATAAGTCACTACTTTGTGGCGTGCCAAGTTTGTTCTTACCTATGACGATGGAATCCTGACACTTTGGAAGTTTCCAATATAATCTAGAAGTTACGATGGAATCCTGACACTTTGGAAGTTTCCAATATAATCTAGAAGTTCGGCCCTGCTGTCCTGAGGACTTGAAAGCCCACACTATCCATGGTCTTCGAGCTCTATGCTGGACATGGCTATGGTCATGACCCACCCGTGGTCATTAGATTCGGAACTCGCATGTAAGCGTACTCTATGTCTACATTTTCAGGAAACTTAGAATGGTTGGCGTTTCTCAAATGTTATGTACTGTATCCCATAAGACAAGATCCTATAATCTGCCTAGGATAATGTCCGCGTGATATCCTCCCTGGGGACATTTTACTGCAGGGTGGCTTCTGATATCATTATCTTTCAAACACAGAAACCTGCGGCATGGTTTATTTACCTTCTGTCTGGCCTGTCCCGCTATTCTTCTCCGGGTGCCTGGCAGTCTCGAGTTCCTGGCCAATCGTTGCGGCTCCTGGTAAGCTACATAGATATACGGCTTACGCCAGGCTGCATCCTTGCGGAGCCTGAAACAACGGGAAATGTGAATATCAGAAGTGTTCAGCCACAGGTACTTATCGTTTGCCACTTATGCAAATATCGTGAGTGTGTTGCAGCTTAGTGGTTAGTTGACATTGTCCCAAGGTCAGCCTGGCCTATGTCATGAGCACCGTCAGTCGTGAGGGTGTCTTACCGCACCGTAACTGGGGAGAGATCACCGTGGTCAGAGAAGTCCGAGAATGTCATGGAGGTAATGCAGGCTCCCAGGTTGAACAATCAGGTACCTATATATTGCTCCACTTCTTTGTGCGCCACGGTCACGGTACTATTGTTTATTACTGAATATATGTCCCCAGTCCGGTAGGTCTTTCTTCCCCGGATCCTTGCTTCGTGACCCGTCCACACGCGCGCGGAGCTACCGTCGCCACATGATCTATGTGGCTGGAACACACAAAGCCAACAAGAGAGATTCTGATTCGTTGTTTGTTTCCTCCTCGTCAACTGTAACTGTGAACCCGTCGCGCCGAGCGTGTGCTGGGTACTGGCATCAGCCGCAGCCGGGACTACGGAGATTCCGAGGGACAGTAAAAAACTTCAGGGGCTGCACGGTGAAAACCAGGTAAAAGACAGCATCAAGTAAGTCTACAGTGTTGAATCTTGTTTGCGGACCCTTACCGATGATAATCCAGAATAATTCGATACGTCGTCCCACGTGAAGTCATCCTGCCGAGTTCTGCCCTACGGAAATGGTCCCACTCTGAGTCGATCAGAGGCTAATTGTTAAGATCCATGCGGTCGTATGGGGCCATCAATCGCGTCAAAGTAATTAGAGCTGCAAAAAGGGCTAGAAACGCACACCACACGTGCAACAGGGAAGGCTAGAGACCACCAGAAGCAGGCAGAGCAGGGCACACAAGACGAGAATGCGTGAGATTTGCGAGTAGATTGCCGAGTTATCTCCCAGAATTCGGTGGCATTCGCATTCTGAGAATAGGTGGCAGCCCTGGAGGTCCCCACAGCGTGCACGCGGTTATTCGCGACAAATCTCATACGTCGGCTTCGCGCTGATGGTCGCGTCTTGCCAGCCCGACGGAATTTCTTCGTGGAATTTTCTGCCACTTTGGCCATGTCTACCTGCTGAAGACTTTCCAACTGATTCAGAAATGCTCAGCGTCCCAGTAGCCCAGCCCAGGTGGATTGTTTCCCCGTATGGAAGAAAATAGACTTGGCAGGTCTGTCATCCAGGTGCGAATTTTGAGGTGAATTTTCGGTGATGGGGATTATCCCCTACTGAAAAAGAGGATCTTTCACAAGTTTAGTCACGAACGAGTGGAGCCCGTTCACTGTCAGACGACAGGGAGGGATTTGGAATGGACCCACCCGAAGTCCAGAAAAAAAAAAAAGAGACACAGAGAGAAAAATCTTGTACCTCAATGTGACGAGCGGTACATGTCTGGACTCGTGGGGACTGAGCTCTGCCGTACGTGACGCGTGCGAGTATTTCATCCAGAATCAGGATTGGGTAGTGACTGTTCGCGCTTGCGAGCCGTGATCGCGATATCAGTTCCACTTCGCACCCGCTTACTACACTATGACCAGTGGGCCCACGGCTACCATAGCAGATCCAAGTCTGCTGGTGCAGAGGCAGGCAAAGAACGGGCTTGTCGTCGCTTGGCGAGACCCTCAAATGTCTTGGACTTGTGCGTCTTAAACACTCTCATAGACCGCCGCAGAGGACCAACTTGAACTATCCTGTTTCATGGGCATGATTGCACCTCTGACCGTATTCTGTGGAGCACCCTGATATCTTGACCACATACCGATCGTTGCAATGATCTGGCGTGGTCTGGTGAGGTGGGACTTACCAAGATCATCAGAGCATCGATGCACCCGGTGCGCCAGCACCATCCGATACAGTCACATCTTCGCTTCCAAGGAAGCGGTACAGATGTGTATGCACCTACTGCAACGGCTTGCTCTCCCCGGCAAGTACGATCGGGCCTAGACCGATATCTACCCGTCATTGGATCCGGATTTGGCATCGGGTGATTCAGGTACCAGTAGCAGGAAACGAACCCAGTCAATTGCCTCGTTGATGTCAGATTCAGATCATTTAATGGCAGAGCATGCGTGAGCACAAAGAGCCTCAAGGCTTGGCTGCCGGCAGCTGGGCTGATTGGTTCACCGGCCGTCTCCAGCTTCAACGGCAATTGGATCGGGCATTGAAGGTTGTGTTGTACATCTCGTCGCAGCTTGATTTGATTTCCCATGCGTGAGCGCACCGACAGATCGGAGCATCGTGCCTAACTGATTGTTCTCTTGCGGATTCTTTCCAGTCTCGCGGAGGATGCAACACGAAAGAAGATCATTTCTGGATCATCGACAATAATGATGAAGTCAAGTTGCTCATGTTGACTTGTTCGTCTTCCGTAAAGGTGTGATGCGGCAGAAGTGACGGCCCTGTGAGGTCCCGTCGTAGGTCTTGGACACGTCTCGGAGCCGAAGGCGGTCAAGGAGCGCCGTGCTGCAGGATGACTGCCGGGGCCGATCTGGGCAGCCCCGGTGGTTGTTTCACGGAGGCCGAGGGACACTCGTCGCAACGGCCGTGAGGACTGGTCGATTTTGCCATGGATCCCATGCAGGGTCTTGCGAAGGAGGGCAGACTGGCGAGTAGGAAGTAACCCGAGGGCTTTGACGGTTGACCGGGTGGATGGAGCCCGCTTCTCGACGACAACAAGCCGGGTGGGAGGGGAGCTGCAACCCTAATTCAGCCTCGTGGACATGGTGTCAAGGTCAGGGGAGGGGGGGGGTCGAACGATGGTGTGGTCCCCGTGGACGCGAAGGGGATTATGGAGCAGCCCGTGACACCGCGACCTTGCTGCAAGCAGCTAAAGCTCGCGGTCGTTGGAAAGGCGCGAGCCCGACTCCTGCATTCTCTCCAAACTCCAACTCCAACTGGAGCTCCAAGTCCGACTCCGACTCCGCTCCCGGTACCGACCTCGGCGCCGGAGCCGGCCTGGCCGATGGTGAAGATGTCATGATCCATGTGAGAGGGGGGTTGTCAGACTGTGAAACAACAAACCAAAACAAATCCTGGGCCGAGGCAATTTGGGCGCCGCGGGACCGAGTCGGCCTCCGGTCTCCAGCTAGCCTGACCCGGAAAGGTTCTAGAAAATTTCAGACAACAAAGTCGATTGTGTATCCACAAGCTCTCCCCACGCAATTTAGCGTCCTACTTGTGGGTGAGTATCTACACACCCCATGAGAAAGCGGCATCGTGCCAAACCCAATGGCTGCGGCATCTACGGCGTGGCAGAGCATGCAGCAACTCAGGCCCGGCCGGGCCTGGCTTGGCTGAGCTGGGCTGAGCTCACCTGACCTGATTGACGGCTTGGGTTCCCCAGAGTCCATCCCATCCGCCCACGAGATCGAAGGCCCGGGGTGCTGTGATACCCGAGAGCACGGTCGCCGGCAGAGCGGATCGAACGACAACAAA
Source organism: Diaporthe citri (assembly GCF_014595645.1). Taxonomy (NCBI): domain Eukaryota; kingdom Fungi; phylum Ascomycota; class Sordariomycetes; order Diaporthales; family Diaporthaceae; genus Diaporthe; species Diaporthe citri. The sequence continues at coordinate 6,221,358 of NW_025064846.1, read as the reverse complement.
TTCGGGGAACCTTGAGTGAAGATGGCACACCGGGTGGCGATGAATGTGGTGGATGTGGTCGTGAGGGTGATTACTATTAGACTACACCTGGTAAATAAACAAGGCATGAACATGGACAAGGGCATCAGAAAGAGAGTGCGTGTGCACACGGTCGGCAGTCGGGGGAGAGGCAGGACGTGTATCTGCAGACTGTTGCGATCCGTAAGCAAACGTTGAAACCCACGTCTTGGATTTCAAATGCGCTTGGGGAGAGGGGGGGGGGTAGGAGGCGGACCAGGACCAGCCTTGGCACCTGCATCTGTTTGGACGCCGGAGCCTCACGGCCGATTTGAGACGGGCGTGACGGAGAGGGCAACCACGCACACTGCGTGGCTGCCAAATCCGGGCAACCAAGAAGACATGTGCACATGCTGCTGCTGCCGCCATGGCGCTGCCGTGCCTGGACGCGGGGAAGGAGCCAACCCCGTAGTTGTCTGCTGTGTTTTGATATGTTCACCAAGAGGCCATAGAGGCAGCATGCAGTCCACCAGTGGGCATGCCACCGCAGCCTACAACCTAGTCGAGATGTCTCCCTCGATGGCGGCTGTCCCTCTCCTACAACAGGAGCCTCGGCTCAAATACTTGCTCCCGTGATCAAGCTTTGCGGACCACATGGTCGGGTCGTTGATTTGCGAGTCTGTCCGAACCGCGCGACCGAGCACGCTGGACCTCGACGCCCAGGCTGCCAGGTAGAGCTCCAACTCTCAACAAGGCCAGCAACCGCATCCATAATGTGCACACACGTGCATGCCGTGGGTGGGATTGGATCGGATGCAAACCACCGATGCGCGACTGCTTCATCGACCCCCATCGTCGGTCACACGGGCCTTGATCACCACCCGTTGGCCATGTGCGTGCACCGGCCCTTCAAGGTTCACCGCGCCGCCGGAGCTGCCTCCGGAGACAAAACAACCCAGGAGCCTTTTCGTGTTCGTCTTTGCACCTTGTCAGTCATCGCGGCTCGCTGCTGTTCTGATGCCCGTCTCGCCGCGCTTGGCGGCCACGAGATCTCGCTCGTCATCGCGATCGGCGTCTATCCTCTGCGCAGTCAAGCAGTAGACCAGAGTCAACGGCGCTGAAGGTCGAGATGCTCCGCTAAACCTTAATAATATTGATGTCATGCCCTGTCCGAGACGCGGCCTGACAAGGCCACATCCCTGAGCTCGGGCAACCTTGCGAGGAGAGCTCAGCCAGAGACAATGTCAGAGGTGAAGGCTAACGCCGGGAGGACAGGGATATCGCTACCGTGCTCGTTTCCGTACGCTGGCAACACTATCTACACGGCTGTCAACATTCACGGCCAACACACAGTCAAGCGCAGATCCACCGCAGCCCACAGCAGCCCACGATGCTGCTGCGGGGAGTGGGATGGGACTGTATTTATCCCCAAGTTCCCCTAGTCAGGGCCAAGGGCTGGTTTCGATTTGCAGTGCCGCAAATGTCGCATGGCATGGGATGCATTTTGACTCCTGCCCTTGGCGGCTGCAGCAGGGCTTACTCAGGATACCGCCTCGGGCTCCGCTCCGTCCTGCAGCCCGATGTACCGATCCGTACCCTCGAGTACCTGACGGTCAAGGGCAGGGGATCCACGCTTCCCACCCACCACTGATCGGCCTCGCAAGGTTCGACGACAGGAACGCATGGAATCTTCATCATCATGGCAGATTTGACAGCCTTAGCCAGCCAGGCCCAGACCGCATCCACTAAATGGAGACAAGAAGACAAGCCACACCACATCGACCATCGGGAGGCCTTGGCCACCGCTGGAGCATAATCGTGCTGAGCTTGCCTGATCCGCCAAAGCAGAATCGTAACCTGCCCATTGACTGCCTGATTGGGAGAGCGTCATTTCGTCTTGTGTCCGCCAGCATCTGGGCACGACAACGATCCACCGCTCATCTTGGCGTCCAAGCCTTTCCAGGAGCTTGGAGTTGGCGAAGGCCTCGTCCAAGTACGATGGCACCACTTGTGACCCATCCATCGCCCTGCTTGGGCCACGTACGTGTTTGACACTGTGGTATTCAGGCGCTGCGGTAGGATCTGAGCACGTTATACGCATCTACGAATTTCAAATCACAACTGTCTTTCGGGGTCGATGCCAAGAGCTTGCGATTGTCAACTGGCGTGCAGTCTGGCCGTCGCCCGCAGCAATTCCGTAATTCCGCAGATCAGTTCCCCGAGGGGAAGGACACAATGGAGAGGGTTCTGTTGTAAATGGGGGACAGAAGGGTACTCGGAGAACAAGATCCCAGGATCACCTCTGCTCACCATGGAGCTTCTCAGGAGGGCGATTGATTCTCAGGGTGACCTCGCGACTACTTTATTCGACTTATCAGCAGACGGCCGCAGGCCGCTTCAATCTGTCCGCTCTCGGACATAAACAACTCGCCGACCGTTAAAGCCCGCCTGTGTGTTCAGCGCTGCGCTGCGCAAACATGCGCAAACCCCGAATGAGTCTAATTATCGCACCCCAGCACCTTCGCTCAGCCCAGCAACGTTTGTGACCCATCTCGTAGCAGGGGTATCTCTGTTAAGGTTGGTGTGGGCCCTCGAACGGCGCCGAACCTACGCTGTGCCGCTGTACCGCTGTACCTCTGTTCTGACAGCATCATTACCACAGCTCCCTCGCCTGAAATCCATTACATATCACATAATCTCCATCTCCATCCCCATCCAACGCTTTTGGACTACCTCGAACCTCGCAGTCTGTTCTCTCACCATTATTAATCCTACTTTAAGTCACCCCCATCTGTCCACATCTTGCACTACTTTTCTCCCCATACATCCCACCCAACCTCGACACCAGTCCATTGTTACATATCACACACAGACAAACCCAGGACCGTTCCTTGTGAAGCTCCGTTTTTGAGACACACTTGGCAGGCTGGCTTGACTTACACGGCTCGCTCACTCAAGCGTCACGTCGTCTCATCTCGACAGCGACATTAAATCCAGCTGTCACATTTCACCCCGTCCCCGGCTATAGTAGCCCTCGTGATACCGTACGCAAAAATGGAGCATAGTCTACCTAGTCCTCCACTGGATGGACAACACAAGCCACATCCAACAACGACAAAGAGACATAGTTCAGGCGCGAAGCCCACCAAGCCTGCGCACCGTGTCACCAAGCGCTCAAGCACTACCACGTCCCACTCACATATCCACTCGCCAATTCCATCAGACAGCCAGTCCACACACTCAATGGCTGATGCGAGGCACAAGAGGGTATGGAAGGCGTGTGAGAGGTGCAGAATGAAGAAAACAAAGGTAATTAGACGCAAACCTGCGGCACTGATCCGCATGTCACATCAATGCCGGCCCACTAACAGCAATCAGTGTGACGGAGAATTCCCATGTAAGAGGTGCAAGGATGATGGCCTCGTGTGCACAGCAGGCACAAGAAAAAAGACGGAATTTAAGCAATTACCTCGAGGGTAGGCCACCTGCACTCCAACGCGCGCTTGGGAGTCGCATCGTCTTACATATTGTTTCGCAGATATGCCGAGGTTCTGGAGAACACTCAATTTGCCCTCATCGCCACCGTGCACAAGCTGTACTCGATGGTCCGCAATGGCCAACAATGGGATCTTGGCGAGCCTGACCTGAACGACCGTGGCCAACCCGTAATCCACAACATCGCCCAGAAGCTCGGCTGCATACGACCCAACAGCGACATTGACCTACCTGTCCACTCCGTCTTCCCAGAGGACGAGCAAGGCCTCTCCGAGCTCGCGCGCCAACTCGAGGAGCAACAACAGCACGAGAAGGCGGCGCACGGCGGCGAGCACGACGCAAGGACGGACCGCGCAAGCTCCTCCGACTTGGACCATTCTGACTTTGAGGATTACCGCAAGGTAGCGTTTGGTGGCGGTGGCCGCCAGGCAAGCAGCACCATGACCCTTTCGCCGGCGAGTCTGACCTACGATTCCTTTGACGGCTACTCGGCACAATCCACAGACAGCCTCCCAAGCACGACATCACCGGCGCAGCATGTGCCTGCGTCCTTTGCGCCATGGATGCGGGCGCCATCGATGGGATACGATCAGCAGTTCATACAGCCGACAGGGGCATTCGCAGGCATGGACATGCTGAACCAGGGGCTACTGGAGTCGGAATTCGGTACCATCAAACCACATGTCTTGTCATGTCCCAACCCAGAAGTAATGCTGGGTATCGGCGACCCCATGATCTACTCTGGATTCGATCCCGAAGGCATGCGACTATGATTAGGAACGGAGGGCGACCCTGCACGATATCCACGATGCAACAACGGGAACAATGGCTAGGCAGGGAAACACGACGTTTGGGACGGACGGCACTACGAGGATGACCAGGCTGGCTGTCTGCTATTGACATAGAAGGCGTCACAAGAGCTGGGGTGAGGTGTCCCTCGTTTTCTCTCGGGCTTCACGGCACGGCGTTCATTCTGGGACCGGTTTTCTGGGCGCTGGGGTGGGATTTTGTTCTCTGCCAAAACCAACGTGTTCACTTGATGTTGTTTATGGCAGGGGAGCCGGGTTTTCATATTAATTTGGTCAGGGTGCATTGACTGTACGATCTATCACTTCTCAACTCTGAAGAAGGAGAGGGCAAAACCGTCACCGGTGCGCGCTCGCTGAAGCACGTCGTTTGCTCGAGAGAATGAATTTAATGATTCCCCCAGAAGGAACCACAGTCCCACAGCAAGCTCGCACCAAACTCGCGTGTCCGACGTGAAGAGCAAAAGGAAAAAAGCGGGTCGGAATTATTTTCATGACCACCCCTCCCCCAGCATCCTCGGCAGGGGTTCCACAACAGAAAGGGCGCAGGTTCGACTTGTGTCCATGCCGGTCTGACATGTCGTTGGCGACGGCCGAATCATGGTGGCTCATAGCGTACCAAACGGCCACCCAGTAACTCGGTACGTACCTACGTACCCAACGGCGTTTGCATCGGCGCCGAAGGCCGCTCGCTAACAGGCAGCCCAGGGCAGGGGGCTGCGCGTTAGCATGGAGACGATCTTGCTCGCCCGAGCGGTCGGAGGATCCGTCTCTCACTTTTCCTGACCGTTTTTTCCTGTATCCTTTTTTTTTTTTTTTTTTTTTTTTTCGGTCTCCTTTGCTCGCGGGATTTGCCAGGATCCAAGGAGACCCCCGCCGGCAAAACCAACGGCGTCCCATCCTATCCCTTCTTTTGTCGAGGCGTGGCTCCGTATTTCTCGCTTTTTTGCTTATCCACTCGGAAACTTCTTTGTCTTACTGTACTGCCTAACTTAACCGAGTATGCTGCGTACGCATGTATATGCTGTGTGTGTTTTGTTTTACTGCCTAGTGTGCACCCAATGTCACGGTGGGGATTCTTCGGGGTCCAACTCGGTTGTCACTCTCCCTGCCAGCGTCGTTTTTTCCCTTTGCCTGCATTGACCTGGACGAGGGGGGGGGGCTGATTAATCAATCACACGTTGTCACTTTATGGCGGGTACTTTCTGCGGGCAGAGAGGGCGAGGGCGAGGCGTGCCTCGCCTGCCCGTCCCATCCATACACCCGGCTGGACAGGGCCCCCCCCAGGGTCCCTCCCCCACAGCGCCGGCGACCTTGAAAGCTTGAGTCGTCGCCCTACTACTGCCACCAAGCGTGCAATAGTACGCGGTGCTGGGTGTGTGTGTGTGTCTGTGTGCGCGTGTGTGTGCTTAAGCTGGAGCTGAAGCCGCCTCGTCCGCCCTGGACGGGCAGACCCCTGTCCTATACTGAACCTGTGTGTGTGTGCTTGCATCCCGTCGTTCTCCCGCGCGGCAGCCGCAATCAGATGCGATACCGAGACGGCTTGGCGGGCGCTCTTGGTCCCCCAAACTCGTCTTCACACGTTTGTTGAGCTGTCCATCCCTCCTCAGCCCAGGCCGGCCTACTGCATGCGGCAGCGGTAGTGTGTGACGCAGGGCCGATGGTGTATGCGTTGCAGACCTGTGCGTGCGTTGTGTGAGTGTATGTTGTGTCTGATTGAGCCTGGGCAGGACATGCATGCGAGGGTGGAGAGACCATGGATGGAATCCACGACCGTCGTACATAGCCGCCCATCCCCGCCTGCTAGGCTAACCCTCCATCGCGTGAGGCTGGGCCGTTTACAGCATGGCCACGGCTCTTGGGGCAAGAAGGATCTTTGGCAGCGCTGATCTAGCACGGTAGTGTACAGTAGGGTCTTGTGCTGTGCCAGTGCTGTGTAGACACGCCGGTCTGACGTGGCGGGAATCCATCAACACCATGGCGGGCGTGTTCGCGAGATACTGCGCTGTACCTTGGTACACTAACAACAAGTGCTCGCAGAAAGACCCTCCTCTCCTCTCCTCCCCTCCCCTCCCCGCTCGCTACTCGGCGACCCCTTGGGGACCCTTGTGGACAAAAATGGGTGAATGCTTAGCCTGGATTGCAGGGCGGACGGGCTACGAGACTGCCAAGGGACACCTGTCTAACAGCAGTAGTTCAAACCCAAGGGCCTTATTTCGCAAAAGGAGACTCGTTGACTCGGGCAAGGTCGTCTCGAGGTAAGGATGAGGGGTCGGACAGCCTTTGCGCAAATACGCTCCGCTACGCACGTATCCGTACCCCGTTAAACGTGTGCCCGCTAGGGCTGGGGGTGGGGGGCTTGTTGGGGGCTGGGCCGCGCGGTACCTAGGTAGGCTGGTCCCTACTGGGCTGCACCGCACCCAGACTCCTGGGGCTCGGGGACCTCTGAATGACGGATCGCCGGTGAACATGGCCCGTTTTGTTTTGTCTAGGCTTCACCACACCACCCTTCTCCTCATCCTCCTCCCCCCCCCCGGCCAATGGTCCCGAGTTTCGTCGCGTTAGGTGCCGGCAGTAGCAATGCGGAGCTGGGGCGCTAGTATTACAAGGTAGCAAATGTCACATCAGTCACACCGAAAGAACTAAGCTCCACTGCTGTTGTGGTTTATAGCCTGTCTGCCACGCTGTTAGGAACCTAAGGGGAGGCGACCCTGATGGCCCCGTGGCAGTCCAGATGGGTCGGGTGAAACCCATTCCGGGCTGACTGACTTGGGTGTGCTCTCATTTTCCAATGCTGGTATCCTGGGCGGGCATGTGGCATGCCTGTTGCTGAGTGAGTTAAAAGGCGACGATCCCTATGTCTCCCGAGCCAAAGACAATGATCGGCCGTGAGCCAGTACAAAAAGACTGCGACGGCGAGGAGCAATGGGCTACCTACCTCTGTAGAGTCGCACGCGCCTGCGGGTGATGAGTGGGCGCCCAAACGCCGAAACATCCCCCAACTCCATACAGTGCGGTGATGTCAGGCAGGCTGATGAAGCAGTAGCGTATTCTTCTTCAAATGTTCCTATCCTCCCCCCAGCCCGCCCTGCGGACCCCGCCCCCCGTTTTGGCCATTCTCGCTGCTCGTGACGGGAGCTACTGCAGAGACTAAACTCTGTTCCTACCAATCGCCACCCCCCTGGGGGGGGGTCGACGAGCAGCGACGAAACACTTGCTTGGACAGAGGTGGTGGTTTCCCTTTTCCTGCCCCGTGCGAAATAGAGTTGCCTGTTTACTTGGGACGGTAGCTCCCGTGACAGTCCAACTGGAAGGGGGGTCGCCGATCCCTATTCTCATCCCTCCCCGAACGAGCTCTTGTCAAGTCACGAGGGCGTGCGTACTGTGTGTGTGGTCAATATGCCAGGCAGACACGATGGCGAAGTAGCAGTCACGTCACCTGGAACACACGTGTGCTTCGATAAGATTCGATGCACTTTGCCTGGGCAACGAAGGCGTGTGTGTCCCCCCCCCCCCTCCCCCGCCAGATGAGTCCCGATGCGGCAGCAACAGGATTGGCGATCCAAGGAAAATGGCACGGCCAGGAACAGGCAGGCCAACCCTGCAGCATTAGACATCGATAGACATGGAGAAAGGGGGCCAGGCTGACGATAGCCCCTCCAGACATCTGGGCCTCCTCAGGATCCTACGATCCCCCCCCCCCCCCGAGCCTCAAGCCACCGTGTCACCTCTTACGCGGTGCCTGGGTGAACAAGCTTGTCTGTGCCTGGCGAGTCGGTTTTTCGGGGGACGGGAAACTCCTTGCACGCCTCGTCAATGCCGAACTGTGTGGTGGCGGTAGGTAAAATGTGAAGGGACGCCTTGTCTACCAGACATCTATGCATCCCATCTATTTCTGGCCCCGCGGGACGAGCAGACGGATTCGGGCGCGGCTTGCCGATCCATACCCCTGCCCCTTCCCGCGTGCGCGGGGTCCGCGGTGCTGCTCCGAACGAACGGCGGGGCGGAGGGCCGGAGCTGGGCACTCGTCCCGGTCCCTGTCGGTGCCTCTGCTCAACTCTACCGGCCCTCTGTTTCCCGTTCTGGGTCGGGCATCGCCGTGGGGGCCACACGCACACACATGGGATTGATCACTTTGTCCTCTTGTCTCGGGCGTTCGCTGGGCGGCGCAGGACTGGCCAAGAGTGCTGCATGGCGCTTATTTACTGCGTGACATGATGCCCAGCTCCAGCCTCGCTCGCACCGTGGTTCTCGTGCGTACAGAGAGAATGAGCCACTTTCCACTGGCTGAGGCGTATCCGAGCGAGACACCGCAGGAATGTACTTCAAGCAATTGTCTCAGGAGTCTTGACGCCGCGCCTTGTCCCCGTTAGTACTGTGCGTCCACACACTCTCTCTTTGCCCATTATGACTCGTACTGTTCCTGGATGCTGACCTTGAACGCCCCGTACAAATACGTCCTTTGTCCAAAGTCAGCCGTACCATGACCAATTGTAGAGCAAACCGCATCTCGATCTGGTAAGCCACCCTCGGGACACAAATTCCGCGGGACCTCGGGATTTCGAGTTCGTCCGGAGCACTGAGTGCAGACCCCCAATCCGAGTCGGAGACTTTTCTCCGATGGGTCGACACTAATAAGCCAGCCTCTCCCTCTTCCCCTGGCCGATGGGCCGGATTTACGGTCACTCGGACCCGTTTCGCCGTTGAGCGTCATCCACCTCTTGGATGACAATTCGTCACGCCCCGGGCGAAGCCTCCATGACAAATCCCCGGGGAATTTTCAGACTTTTCCCTTCTTTACTGCTCGCGTGCGAATCCCGCGCCCACTCAAATCCCTGGGCAGAGCCCGTCCTAATCCGGAAGAGGATTAAATCCCACTGCAGTGTGGTGTCAGGCCCGGGCCCCGGGAATCGCCCGGCCACGGGGGCGGGGTTGCATCTTGGTCCGAAGACCTCCCCTCGACGCGTCCGAGTACTGGACGACAGCCGTCGAGCGTTGAGTATTGGCTTCCTCTCCTCATATGCCCTCTTTGAGCCACCAGCAGTGGACGGCTCGCTCTCGTAGTCCCGTAATCACGAGCAACGATCTGCACACAGGCACACTTATGCACCTGGGGCTCAAACATCAGAGAAAAAAATGTGCCCGAAACTCTAAACTGGGCAGCCCCCTCCCCCCTTTAGCGGATTCCAGCGCACAGTTCAACCTAAGCTTCGCGTTTCTGCGCTGATCTCTCCGGCTCATCTCATGCCCACGCACAGATGCCGCCGTGACCGACCGCCGCGCGCTGTGTGAGTCTCGTTCGCCTCGTGAGATTGATTCATTGCGCTGCAGAGTCGCGTCCCTCTCCCCCGGGGGGCGGACGACGCTGCGTGTGCAAATCTGTCACACCTCGGTGCTGAAATGAGGCCCCATGTGCTTCAATCTTGGGGCCTGCCTCATCTTGATGGACCGGTCTGTCCGTGCCGCGCAGCAGGGCTGGCTGCTGTGCCTGAGCATGTTATATCACACAAATTTGAGCTTTTGCTTCCCCCATATTGCCAGGGCCAGGGCCAGGCCGGGCCCAGGGGCGGCTGATGTGTAGACAGAGTTCCCAGCAGAGTTGCTGGAAAGCTCTGTACAGGGAAACCTGACAAAGAAGCCTAATTTGTGACTTCCGTGGCGTTGGCAAAGGGTCCCTTGACTCTCCTTTCTTATCTCTGCATCACTATAAAAATAATACTAGCTTTTTAAGGTAAGAATAAGAGAGAAAAAGGTAGCTTATTTTTAGCATTATATCTTAAATATGTTGTGATAATATAGGTTTAATTAAGGAAAGGATAAATTATAAGCTATGATTGGTTGGAGATTGTTACGTTCTTTGTGGGGCGTTGTAGCGACATGGATAATCTCGTCCAGGTCGCCCTGTAAAATGATGCTGAGTTATCCTCCGGGCAGCCATTCTCGGGCACATGGACGCATGACACGCCTAAGCTTCCAACCTTATCAGTTCGTTGGGAAGGGCCCTCGGGAGCCATTTTTAGAAAACAAAGTTCGCAGGGACCCTTGAATGCACCCATAGGGCCCCCCCACTCGATGGATTCCCTAGCGGCGGTGACGACAAAACATTTGAATGAGACGGTGAATTTTACTACACAAAGTAGGGCTTCGCGTCAATGCAGATTAGGCCGGTTGCGTCCTTCCACGAATGGCCGTGACTCAGAGCTCTGGTGATTTTCCAAATCGTGCCCTTTGCCAAGGCAGGCCTCGATTGCCAACCCACGGTCGTGCTCCTCTAGTCGTACTCGTAAGGCTCTGAGCCTCGCTGGGCTCGTCTGTCTTGGCGCGTGCCTCATGTGGCTTCATTGCCAAGCGTTCGAGCTGGATTCAGCCTCAGGCCGCAAGGCGTCCTGTTCAGCCCGTTTTGGACGAGGGCAGGACAAGAGGCATGGCGCCAAGGCGTGCGATTTTCTGATGATGATGAGCCACATGGCGCTGGAAAGGTTTCCACGTTGCAGCCGAGCAGAACAATTCGTTATAGCTGGTCCCCCTTGAACCCCCTCTAACCGCGACGGATACTACCGTGCAGGAAAACCTTAATCACGTAGAGTAAAAAAGCAAATTCACTTTGGCGGTAGTCCACATCATGATCTCTCCTGTGTAAAATTAGACAAACTTTGATCGGTGCGGTGCAGTGCAGTACCCCAGCAGAATGATTAGTTGGCTACCGGCCTCGCACTCGCACTCGCATAGAATTAGGCCTTCACACCGCAAACGAGATTTGGACGATCTTCTCGGCGGTGGGACTGGCAGGTACTTTGGGGGACCAGCGCGATACATTGTCGAACCTTTTTGGTGATGTGTTCACATTGCTGGGCTCAGAGTTGTGATGCCCGGCCTGCCCCCCCCCCCAACCCAACACCCCCAGAGCCCCGGTTTTGCTGATCCGTGTAAAACTATTGGCTGGCCGTTGCGGTTCCCCCTGAAGCTTTTCCCGGTGGGATGGTTCCTCGGGCCCATCCCCCCCCCCCCTTTTGCCCTCAGCTTCCCACGTGTCGACGGGGTTCAGAAGGGCTGAAAGATGATCCCCCCGAAATCTTGTCCGTCGTCCTCCCACGCAGTCGCGATCTGAACTGCCGTGGCGTTTGATGGGACCGCGGTGTTCCAGGGCCGCCGCCTCCGGTCCTGCCTCGCTCCGAACTGCTCCCGAGGTTGGTTCTGGCCACCGTGCCATTCCAGAATGGCGACGTGCCAGCCAGTGCTTCACCGAATCGCACAAATGGAAAGTAACAGGTCAGGCATCTGTCTGTTTCTGTCACGAGGAGGCAAAAAAGACTGTGGAGACCAATGAACGCCCCGTTGACCAGGTCTTGCTAAAGCCCGGCTTGTCTCCCGCGTTGTTCGGCGCCGAGGCCACAGACCGATGGCGACCTCGGGGACTTCCTCGGCGGCTCAGCACGCTTTCTCGGTGTCGTGATAAGACCAGTGTTCGGGCACCATTGTCGATCTTTGGACGTAGAATTCACAACGTCTGGTAGGCAACGGCTGGTAGCGTCGCCGGAGCTTTCCGCGGAGCTACATCCTCGGCCATCTGGCGGTACTATTTCTGGAGTCGGCGAAAGCTTCTGATACGCGTATTTTCTGTTTCTGTTTCTGTTTCTGTTACTTTCGACCATGGGACGGGTGAAGTCTATTGACTTTGTGTGTGTATTAACGCTATCCGATCAGCATGCCAGTGAATATCGGGCGGTGACTGTTTGACGGATGCGGTCTATTTCCGAGACTGGTGCGATGCCCGGTAGTTGCTGGCTTCGAGAGTGGATGCTACGTCGATGAATATCTCTTTCGACTATTGTGATCTTGCTCACGCTTGTTTTGGCTTTTGACTAACATTCAATGGTATGTTCTTCGTGTTTTCGGCGCGTCGGCCCAACCTCCCGCCGACCTTTAATCCCTCGGGGCCCGACGACTACAAGTTGACCATGACAACGTCTTGGCTTCTCATGGACGCCTGTGACGTATGTGCATGGTGACCCGAGCAGGATACTCCCGGGCAACCCTAAAATAACCGAGGCATAATCTGATTCGGTCTACTTCTGGAGGCCGGCTCCGATCTGGACCCGGGCTTATGGAAAGATATCGCGGTGTTTGGAGTTTGGTAGAGTTTGGTCGGGCCTTAAGTAGCCCTGCGCTCGACACTCGGACTCGGACTTGCGACCTCTGCGAATCTATCCCCGTATGGCACCTTACTCGACCAGCTGACACCTGGTACTGAGCCCCCCACGCGAACATGGTCAGTGGGGGTTCTCGGAAGGACAAGAATATCCATGTTGTCCTAAACATACAGCCATGCGCCCTGATCCTGGCTTCATCGTGCCATATACCCATCTGATATGTCTCAGCATTGTAGGTATCAGTCAGTAAATGGCTATGAACCTAAAGCAACTGCAAGTCCTTTTGCTAGAACAAGTGCTCGCTGCGAATGCGATTCATGACTTCCTAGATAGATGTGAATTGTTGCCATGAACTCACTCATTCCAAATAATTGTGAACAAATGAAGACTTGACAGTAATAGGCCTATTTCATACCTTTTGAGAGAGTGTGTTTTAAGGGTCGGAAAGAACACCTTCACAGGAAGTCCGTGCTAACTGGAGTAGCCGTAAGCAAAACGCAGCGAGAAAGAAGTGTGTTTGAAGCAATTGGACTATGATGGCCTCCTAGAGCCTGCCCGATAACATGGTATTCACTCGGCTATTTCCCTGAAAGATAAGAGTGCGTTCTTGAGTGCAACACTGGAGGTATGTGTCTTTTCGTCGAGTGCTGGGTGAAAGACGCCTGAGGCTTCCAGTTTTGTGGCTCAGGAGCACCTGGAGTCTTCCACCTCAGCTGCATTGCACAACGTATCTCAACAAGTATTACCCAATACATCTCTGCATTTGCGGTCATAGGTACAAGATATGCCATCCGGTTCCCCAAGACTTGCCATTAACCAAATATTCAAGACAGTTCCACAAGGGCCCTCAGCATTAATCACTTGTAGGCCAGCAGTCACATTTGCAACAAGTTCTTCCCGATTGGATTCAAGGAAAAAAGAAATTAAAAGCAAGCAATTCCACTATAGCAGGTCAGCGCGTACGGACATAGAATCATTCCATTAGTATGAATACTGTACGCTTTAGTCCATCCAAAGACTACAAACACTGTAAATATCCAAAATTGCGAGAGATTCCCCATCGTAGCTTTAAGTGGGTAATGTGGTAGACGGGATGAGTTTTGTGGACTCGTATGGTCAGCCCTACTCGGGAAGTCCTCAGCGGGAAGTTCTCAAAGTATCCGAGTCTGCCTATAGCACCGTAAATTTATGGTCTCATTGCATTAGGTCAAATAGAAGAACTTAACTGTAGAAATTGATCCACCCACCGATACTTGCCAGGCCCCGGATGCCGCTTCAGAGGACCGGACTTTATTCACCGGCCATAGAAGACCAACATGGTTACGTTTGGTTGATCATTTCTGACTATGTGCACAACCCCGTATTCATTATATTACTCGTTTGATAATGCAGGAACTGCTGTCCTATGTGGCAAGGCTTATCGGTAGGCCACATTGGAAATTAAGACAACGAGATGGGAGAATTTACCGAGGGAGATTCTGCAAGAGATACGGGGCTGTCATTTCCGACCAGTCCTTTTGTAACTTCAACTTCCATTCTAAGTAGATCTCAGTAGCGACTGCCCATATCACTCGCATTTCGTACCTGGAATGATTTCTCCACAGTATCTGCGCGTTGGCTTCATGGATGGTCAGCCCAGAACAAAGCGGCCATCTTTGCCAGAAGTTTGTAAACGGATGAACTACACATAAGCTTTCCTATAATTCATACCCTAGCCAACTGAATTCTACTCCTGGTCACTCTTTGTCAAGATGTCATGAGATGCTTGCAATTTGCTCTCAATATGTAGTCATTGACATTGATATCGATATCCAGTAACAGTGCTCTGATCATTTTTTGCACCTCTTACTATCATTACTTATTCCCTGACATACATGAGGATTAATTTAGAAGAGTGAGAGTCACTTATAAAAGACAGGCCACAAGATGATATACCACAAGTTAAATTCCTGAATCTATCGACATTTCACATGTCTTGGACAAGCACACAGATATTTCAAGCACGATCAGTGATCACTACATTGTACCTAGGTGGAAGTACAATTACTAGCCCATACAACAGCCATCTCATACCTTGGGCTTCTTTCATTGTGTTGTCTGTGGTTGTCAAACGAAGGTCAAACAGAAAGCCTGATGGCTGTACCTGCCTGGTGAATGAACTGAGACCTTGACTTTGGTTATGAGCCATTTCATACTTAGGGCACAGGAGGCCACTGTGAACAATTCCTGATCAAAGATTGCCCCCAAGTCCGTAGATAATGCTGGCAACAGCACACTGGTTCTGTAATATCTTTGAAGTGGTTGTGAGGTTGAAAGGTGATTAAGGGCCTATCATGTGGCGCATCCGCATGAGAAAGTTGTGAGGCCCTAAGCATGTGTTTCTCTGCTCCAGTTGTTTTGTGGATTGCAGTCATGACACATCGTGGTATCATTGAGATCAGCTCAAACCCTCACCTCGTTCTGTAGCAACAGCTATCGCTGCCTCACTAGCTCTGCAAACATGTCCAGCTTCCAGACCCGTCCAGCTGTGTTGAAGCTCAGTGCCACTTCTTCCACCGTCCCCAGACACAACACCACTCCCCGCCGTGCACCCAGAGCTTCCTTGATCAAAAAACTCACCTGAACCTTCCACCATCCACCATCCACCATCCAGTCACGCAGCACAAGGTTCATGGACAACCTCAGGTACGTAATTATCCTCACTTACCTCTCTGCTTCCTTCTCCACTTGACCCTTTCGGTATCTTTCAACTCGTTCATCTGAACTATTTCGGTGCCAGTCTGGATGAGCCACGAGTCCTGGGATTGTCCCGAGGAACGCAACCATTGCCAGCTCTTATCTCTCCTTCCACCCCAGTATTTTCCCACAGTTTTTTCTGTTCCGCAGCTCCAGCTGTTCCGTTTCGTCACCTTCGCATCCAACGTCCGTCACTGACGCATCGCGAACTGCCACAGAGTAGTGTCCATCGACAAAGCAATCAACAACCACGATACTGACCTAGAGCATCGTGAGTAGCCGCATCTCTCCCTACCGCGTCCCGCCACCCCCCCAAATCCCTTTGCTTCACCGCGTCAGAGTGGGCTGTTCATCGATCTCTCTCACAAGATTGCCGTCGGAACCTCCCATTTCTTGATTTCTAGTCCAGTCTGATGGTCACTACGTCCGTGACTCACCGTCGCACGATCCGACACTGACCTCAATCAGAATCAAAATGTCTTCCAACAGCTCTTCCAACAGCATTCTTGGTCTTTCGGAGAAGGAGATCAAACTCGCCCTCTGCGCTCTGAAGGTCCTGCTTATCGATGGAAAGGTACGAGTTCACATCCCAGCTCCGTGTGTTATGGATGCAGAACGATGGAGTCTTCGATGCTAAAATTACAATCGGCCCAGGTTGAGAAGGGCCACCTTGCCAGACTGACCGGTCACAAGAACCCTGACTCGGCCCATCGCGTCTGGTACATCGTCAAGAACAAGCTCATGGAGACCAACACCTCCCCGTCCGGATCCGCGACCTCCGTCGTTGATGTCGACACTCCGACCAAGGGACCCAAGAAGACTCCTGCCAAGATGCGCACCCAGACGCCCAAGAAGCGGTCCAAGAAGCAGACTCAGGATGACGACGAGGATGACGCGGAAATTGATGAGAAGCCGGCCAAGCGCGTTAAGAAGGAGGGCCTCGAGGATGCAGGCGTGGAGTTTAAGGACGAGGTTTAGTCGACTCAGGTCGCATGCTGTCTGAACAAGGGGGAACGGAGATACATCGTTCAGCTGCTCGTGAGATGACTGCAACGGAGCTTAATAGTGGCTCCGCTCTCTTCAAGAGAGAGTTTGTACCCAGCTTTGTTGATTGGTCTGGCTCTTTTCATTTTGGGACACAGTCTCGACTTTTTGCAATAGGGCAACGGTAGTCGGGACAAATGCATGACGGCCTGGGGCTACGCAATCACATCGTGGCCTTTACAGATCCGTTCTTGATTATCGTCGCTCTCGAACATACATGATATGAAACACTTGATTTCTTTGCATAATGCAATCACGGACGCCGACTCCTTTCAACAGTACGCGTTGCGCCACATGGCACTACTGACAATGAGACCAGTGTTGTGCGGGCCTGGAGACGCTGTCTTGGGTCTTGGGCCCCGTTGAAGCATAGCCCATTCCGCAAAGACCTCCTCACCCAGCAGAAGTCTACTCCGGCGACCTTACCCTCGTTCTCTCATACCAATGCCCCAATATTTCGCTACCCTCATGGGTATCTCAAGAGTCAGTACATTAACAGACAGAGCTTTTCAACATGCGACCTCCGGTCTGCATTATTGAATAGACATTGCTCCCCGATTTTCCACCCATGAACGAATCTGATGCATAGCAGCTCGCTGTGTGGCCGGATGAGTTTTCCAGAGATCTCGCCCAGCGCGACCCGTGCGAGTACTGAGCCGAACACCCCGTCTTCCCAATCCACCACGACACAGAGCAACGACGTACGTATGTCGCTCAGCAGGACTCCCAAAGTCTCAAAACGGAGCCGACCGTTGTCCGACATCAGCATAATTGAAAGGCTGTGAGATCGGGGAGAAGTTGTTAACACAGGCCGTGAACTCCTTGGGACACTGGGCAAGACCAGAGTACCGGAGGGAAGGAATAGATCGCTGAACTCAATCAAGTTCTGAAACCACTGAACTTGACCGGGTCAAAGACCATGTATGAAACATTGACTGAAAGCCTGCGTGACTGCCTGCTTCGTGATGTTGGCTGAATGTTGTGCGATTTTCATGTCTGCTAGGTGCATGCTGCCGCCATCTTCAAGACTGTTGAACCTTCTGCCCACAATTGCTCAGTATACCTTGCTTCCCTATCTTGTATGAAAGAGCGTTTTCATCTGTCATCTTTCCATCTCTACAGATGTACTTGCCTCTTTCCCCTTGAACTGCCTCGTAGTAAGAAAGAGCATCAAGTCTTAACTTGCAGTTATTGAAACCTTCATTTTGTGTGGAACAAAAGATGTGCAGCCTGGTATTCATGTGTGTGTAATTCTGTTGCCCAGGTTACTGCTGTGGGTACCTGCCCGTCACCTGTGTCCTCAGCCGCGTCCTCAGCCGCGTCTCCCGCCTCGCCCTAGCCTCACAGCCTCGTGCCCACCATATCAGAACTGAAATTCTTGGGGCATAATTGCTGTCAAGTGGGGACCTGGATCCGTACCGTTTCCCTGTACCTTACAGACTACTTGCATCATCCCAACCTCCCCTCCATCTTTCCTTCCCGACTCAACCGCAACCACTGAGCATTCCCTGTTCTCCCAATTTCCATTCAGTTCAACTGCCTCATCGGAGAGCTCAACACCAGCATCAAAAGTCATCATCATCTCCTTCATTGAACATCAAGCATTAATCATTCAAGATGCCTGGAGCTTCCGACAAGAACGGTCATCCCCACTACGGCCTCACTCCTCGCGAGGTTGACCTCACCATCCAGGCCATGATCACCCTGGCTGAGAACAACGTCAAGGTATGCAAAAATCCCCCTTCCAACCACTCACCCTTGTTGGACGCCATCCCAGGTATGTGATGCATGGGGTGCAGGACTGACAAATTAATGTCTATCAGCCCGACTTCGAGAAGCTTGCCAAAATGGCCAAGTACAAGGATGCCAACGCTGCAAGCAAGAATTGGTACTTCACCGACCGAAAGCTCAAGGGTGTTGGCACCGACGTCGATGGTGAGGCCACCAACGACAACAAGGCCGGTGGAAAGCGTGGCAAGCGTCAGGCTGACGACATGCCGCAGGCGCCTCCTGCCAAGCGCGGTCGTAAGCGGAAGACTGTCCAGGACGCTGCTGAGGAGGGTGAGGATGAGGAGCAGAAGCTCGTCGTCAAGGGAGAGGCTGAGGACATCTGAGGCTTGAATCGAAGATGACCCTTCCATGTGTCACGAGCCACGAACCCGGCACTAGGGGGATCACAAAGGGTTTCTTCTGACTGTTCTGGGTTGGAGACATTTGCAGCAGAGGTTCATGATGCTCATTCGGGCGAGGAATAAGCTCTATCAACAGACCATAGGCTGGAGTTGATACCTCATGAAATTGATCCCCTGCCTTTTCACAATGGATCCGCCTGACTGGCGGTTGTCTGACCGAGTTCGTTCAAAAACAAAGTACACGTGAAGCCCCGTTACGTATATGTGAGGATCCTTCTCAACTTTCAGTTTTCAGAAATCAAGCTCCCTGAAGCAGGTTTCAATGTGATCGCTGCGACGAGCCACAAAGATCTAGCTTAACAGTCCTGGCTATGCCTACCTACCGACCATACAGGTAATCTCAACCTCTCGTCTCTTCATTACACTAGATGACTTGGTGAGTCCAAAATCAGCATTCCTACCCAAACCATTTATGAGGAAATTGCTATTGCTACATGAAAAATATCTAACCCCACGAAATCCTTCATTGTTACACGTCACATCTGGAAGGACTGAGGAGCGGTTGATACCGTACCACTTATCCCCCTGACACACAACTTTAGAAGAGGACAGTGGCTACTATATAATAGTTTCCCAGGCCCTGTTGCTGAAAGTATGGTGAGAGTCTCTGGATACAGTATGAACTTTCAGGAAAGGAAATAATTGTGGGTTGAGTTCGATCCCCAGGCGGCAGGTGGGACTGAAGCCTCACTGGAAGAGTAACCTTGTCTCAGGGGTTTCCTTGTGCCAATCAAATATGAAACATGAGTCTTAAATTATGCCCAGCGGAATCATTCTTTGTCAATGTACTGTGATTCAGAGACTCGAACTTGAAGCGAATTACCACCTTCTGAAGACACACCATCGAGTTGTTTTGGCTGAAGGACCTGCGCCTAACCCTGAGCAAGCACTATCGAAGGGAGGTGGGGGTCGGGGGGTTCAGAGCCGTTACTGACCCTTCTATCGATAAGCTCCCAAACTGGTCGCCGAAGGGTACCCGTCATCCGTCGTCATCCGCCGTCAACAGGCGTCAGTCACGCCGAGACAATCTTTTGGTGCTGTCGCTGTTCTATGTCAAGACTGCTTCTCCTCCCCAAGCTTCGTGACGAGCTTCTCTCTTTTCTTCCATAACCCAGCTTCTCGCGGCTAGCCAGACCGGCCATGGCGACAGACCCCAAAAAGCAGGACGATCTTCTTCGCCGTCCTCTTTACGGTATGTCGTGCGCTGCCATGCGAGGACTTTTGCTGCGCACCGCTGACACAAAAATATTCTGTAGTCTATGACCTCCCTCCAGAGGTCTTGGTCACACTGAAGATCAAGCTAGACAGCGAGGCGCAGGAACAGCCAGACCTAGACACACCCTCAGAATCTGTCTCTGATCCGTCGCAAACACCGTCCGAGACCACAGTCGGATCGCCAGCCTGCTCATTATGCGGTCTCACATTCGCCACTGTACTTGACCAACGAGGCCACCAGAAATCGGACCTGCATACCTACAACCTGAAGCAGAAGCTGAGGGGGCAGAAGCCCGTGTCCGAGGTGGAGTTTGAGAAGTTGGTTGGCGACTTGGACGAGAGTCTGTCTGGGTCCGACTCGGAAGACTCTGAGGATGAAGAGGACGATTCCAAGAAGGATTCGACGTTGACGGCACTTCTGAAGAAGCAGGCCACCCTCGCAGAGAAGCGCACCGGGGATGATGGCGACGATGGAGAGCAATGGGGCAGAGGCAAGAGGAAAGGCACGGGAAAGCCGCCAATGATGTGGTTCTCTTCTCCCGTTTTGCCAGAGAACAACTATTTCGGAATATACAGAGCCTTGTTTACAAGCGAGGAGCTCGAGAAGGAGGACAGCATATCAGAGGCCGTCAAGAAGCGCCAACTACAACCATTGGCAGCCCCAAAGCCCAGCAAGGACGGGTCACAGCCGCCGCCCACCTACAAGGGCCCGCACATCTTCCTGTGTATGATCGGAGGCGGCCACTTTGCCGCGATGGTAGTCGCGCTTTCTCCCCGGCAGACAAAGTCTGGGGCCGGGCCGATGAACCGCGAAGCTACAGTCCTGGCGCACAAGACGTTCCACAGGTACACCACGCGAAGGAAACAAGGTGGTTCGCAATCAGCCAACGACAACGCCAAGGGCGCCGCCCACTCGGCAGGTTCAAGCCTGCGTCGGTACAACGAGCAGGCACTGGTCGACGACGTGCGGCAGCTCCTGACGGACTGGAAAGGTCTTCTGGATACTGCCGACCTGCTCTTCATCCGGGCCACCGGGGTTACAAACCGGCGAACGCTCTACGGCCCGTACGATGGGCAAGTTCTACGGGCGAACGACCCGCGGATACGCGGGTTCCCCTTCAGCACGCGGCGGGCAACACAGAACGAGCTGATGCGCTCCTTCATCGAGCTGACCCGGCTCAAGGTGAGGGAGCTATTACCGGTCGACCCAAACGCCGCCACGGAAGCCGCCACAAAGCCGCAGGCAAGCAAGCCGTCCAAGCCGGCTCCCCCGAAGCTCACCGAGGAGGAGGAGACAGCCCTGCTCCACACGCAGCAGACACAGGCCCTCATCCGCCGCTCGAAACTCCCCGCCCTACTCTCGTATATCAAGACCAACTCCCTCGAGGCCAACTTCCGCTTCCAGCCCGCCGACGTGAACCACCACGCCCCGACGCCGCTGCACCTGGCGGCGGCACAGAACGCAGCCGCCCTGATCGCGGGCCTGCTGACCCGCGGCGGCGCGGACCCTACACTACCAAACGGCGAGGGCAAGACGCCCTTTGAGCTCGCGGGCGACCGCGCGACGCGGGATGCGTTTCGCGTGGCCCGGCACGAGCTGGGCGAGGGCGCGTGGGACTGGGATGCCGCGAAGGTCCCGCCGGGAATGAAGAAGGAGGAGGCAGATCAGCGAGGGGAGCGCGAGCGGAAGGAGGCAGAGCGCAAGGAAACCGAAAGGAGGAAGGCCGAAGAGGAGAGGCTGAAGACACAGGGACCTAAGGTCGTCGACAGCGCGAGACGGAAGGCCGGCGGTGTGCTGGGAGGCAGCGTCGAGAAGAGCGCCGAGGAGAAGAGGCAGGAGGAAGCCAGGGGGTTGACCCCGGAGCAGAGGATGAGGTTGGAGCGGGAGAGGAGGGCCAGGGCGGCGGAGGAGAGACTACGGAGGATGCAAGCTGGTGGTTGAGGCAGGGGCTTAGAAGACGGAATGAAAGCTCGCCCACGAGATGAAATGTCATTCACGAAGTCAATAGTCGACGGGTCCTGTCGCGGCAACAGCAGGCCGGGGCTGGAGATGAGGCTATCCGCAGAGCAGCGATAGTGCTCGGCGTCGCTGCCGAGGCAAGACATACAGTAACCCGCTTGAGACGGGCAATCAAATTCTAGGTGGGTCTCGCCAGTGGGCATCTATGGTCCGGAGTTTAGAACAGGCGAGGGCTGCTCCCACGCCCACATCAGGACGACGCTCTGCAGAATCTCGATGGTGCATGCACCTGGCCTGCTCGAGTCTCGTCTGCCCGTGGAGCAGGCGATGCACCGGCTGCTGTTAACCAGGGAAGGCCAACCACGCCATGCCGAGCAACAAGCAGGTTTACAAAAAAAATCGTGCTCGCCGGCGGCCTCGTATCATCCAACGCCCAAGCCTGTTCGACATCTGAGTAGTCACACCGCACCATGCGTCGAGCATGAAGCCCTTGATATCTCGCGCAGAGGCTCAGCCACCTCCATGGTGTAGCAGAGAATATTCGACAGGACTTGGGGGGCCTCCATTCTACCATGCCATGATTTTCGAAACACAGGAGGCACAAGGGCTAGGGGCCGGGGAGAGCTCGACGTTGCATTCAGGTATCCCTCGCCCCTGGCTGACCTGTCTGGATCGGGCAAGGCCGTTCTGGGGTCGCGGAGACCTTCGCCCGGCCGCCACCGTAACAAAGTTGTGATCATGAACCAGGAACTATCTACGGCCCACACACCGAGAAAACCGCGACAGGAGTGGAAGACTGACTGTTGCACGATTGTTCATGATGGATGTGGATCCTCCGTGGAAGGCGGTGCAGAAAGGTGGGACTTGCTGTCCTGTTTTCCTTGACCAAAATGGAAATGCATTAGATGTTTAGATGAACCCCTGCCAGATAAACTTACCGATCAGTAGCATTGAGTTTGTGGAGAGCTGGGAAGATCCTCCGCTGTTTCCTGGAGCCGCATGGCATGGAATGAGGATCTGCACTCGCGAAGGACAGGATTCCCTACTATTAAAAGACGTTTTGCTGTGGTAAACAATAACCCGTGATCGTGTAGCAAATCGTGGGGACAACGTCAGCACGACGATGCTTTTCGATAGTTCTAGCCTTGACGGTATCTCTATCGGTCCGGACCCCTGAAATGTGCCCTGGCTTGCTCACTCCGACGAGTTCAAGGTCACATGGCTGTTTGATTGAGCGACAACGCCCAAGTGTGTGCAGCATCACTGTTTCGACGAGATCGCGACGCCGGACCATCAAGAGGCGCAGTTACTTCAGAGGACTAGCCCCCAAGCCCTCTCAATGCCTTTCACGACTCCTCAGGGGCCACTGCCTCTCTCGGGTGTACCCTGATCTGACGTTGCGGGTCGATGCACATATGCAGTGTGATGGCGCCAGTCAAGGAAAATCCACGTGCATGTGCGTGCCGTGGTGGCTGCAAGTTCTCCTGACTACTGCAGACTGAGGAAAAAGTCTTCACCGGATGTCGGTCGGGTGTCACTTCAGCGCGACAGAGTCCGAGTTGATCTTATGTTTACAGACTCCAGCTGAAATGCCCGCGGCTTCGCCTGTGCACGCTGACAGACCGATGCTCTGGATTTCCGACTTGGAGAGAAGGTTGATTGGATGCAGCCTATGATGAGGGCCGTCAGCAGCGCGTTGATTTAGTCAACCGGGACAATAGCACCAACCAGCACCTGCTGCTTTGCGCTGGGGGCATGTTGGTACGGCAGTAGACGTCGATCATCTCCCGGGCTGTTGGGCGGCTCCATCTACTCTGCCGATCAACCCTGTTGTGTGGACGTCAATACTTTATGTGGCCCTAAACTTAGATCATCAAAAATGTTCGGCCAGCTTCTTCCTTCCTCATAATCGACCCCGTGCATGGTGTCGACAAAGGTTTATCCCGTCTGGTCGGCTTCGAAGAGTTGATGCAACACCAGGATGCGCTGGTCGGATAGTTGAAAGGGACTTGGCCCTATTAACCAGGAGGCCTCTGTACACAACCATATCGAGACCTCCATTCGGAGGACATCTCCAGACATCTCCGGTACCTTGGGAGCAACTAGAATAAAGACCCTCCGGATCTGAAAAGAATGGGATAAAGGCCGATGGAAACCAGATTGACAGACTAGCCGAGGCAAATGATTTTGGTGTCGAGTTCAATGTCCACCGACTGCCATGCGTATTTCTAGTTTGCGAAGATATTCGAGAAATAGAGTTGGAGAACAGCAATGGTCTTGTCGTCCCATCTAGTTGAGGATGCTGCGTCTCCAAGACTTGGCACGATCGTGACAGCTTCCAGGTTACCCGAAGGCCCAGATGATCGTGGACCTTCCTGCTTGGCCGAGACCATTTTTGAAGCCGTTGTACGCTGCTCGCTTCCCCGTGCAACATCAGCAAGTCTGTCAAGCCAAGTGACTAATGTCCGTAGATGGCTTGCGCCATCTCGCGCACCGAGAACACTGCGATATCGACGGCGTCGAACCGGTGCAGAAGACTCGGAAATTAAAGGGCCTGACCACAGCCTCGGGCCGCAATGCACTACTAAGTAGAGCTTCGGATTTCTTGAATGTGCTCCAATTCTGCCCACCGTAGATTACAACCAATCGTGATTACAGAATCGGCTGATGCGGTAGGTGGGGCACAGGCTGTCCTCCTACTTCGAATACCGTTGAGCAGTTGGCCAAAACGTTCTTGCCAAGATCAGAGGTTGCGTGGCCGCCCGGTTGCCCTGACTGGGGATAGAGTCAGTGGGCATGCATTCCCAGCCTGCAGTCGTCCAGGGGAAGGGTGACGAGAAGGGAAAAGGGAAAAGGGACGAACACGGGATGGCTGAAACATGAAACAAGTGGCCAACCCCGGCGAGATGCGTCCATAACCCCCGTCATCAGTCCTCGGCACTAGCTGGAATTAGTTCGAAAGAAGTTAGCAGGACCTTGGGATGATGCTTGTGTCGAGCAGAGCAGCCTTCGGAGGCTGTGAGCGTGATGGCTCGCGATGGATTGACTCGGGTATCCTGGAGGAGCTCGTCATCAGCTTTATGCCCCCATATCCAGATCCGAAGCTGTGGTCACCGACCTTGACATGCACACTGGCTTTTCTTGGAGATTCCCGATCCCGCCGACTCCTGTTGTGGGACCGGAAATAGAACTGGCGGCCTGGCCACGAGTCCGAGGCGGGATGACGAGGATCGAGTATGCGAGGAGGCGGAGGTGTTTATCCGGAGCGATTCCCAGTGACATCTGATGAAATCAGGGTTGGTTGTATTGACGACTGCACAAATACGAAGTCGGGCGAGCGACGGCGGACGGTCTGGGTCTGGGCGGACATGATGTGCTGTGTCCCAGTCTGCTCTGTGGGGAGACTTTGAGCGGGAGAGGGACGTGTTACCGTCGTAGCGAGGACTCGAGGTGGGCCTGGAGTTCTGGAAGAGGGACATGGCGCCGTTGCAGAGATCGAAAGGGGAATAGCTGCCAAGACTACAGGGTCCCTTGGGGGGGGGGTGCAAAGACCAAATTCCCCGATGAAGCCATGACGGTTCTCTGCAACCTCACGGTCATCGTGGGCGATTTGGTGCCGCCTCCCTCCCATGTCAAGCGGATATCGGCCGGGCCTGGCTGGTTTGGCTCGTTTGGCTGGTCTGGTCTGGCCCGGTCGTAGACGAAGGAGCCCTGCTTCAGGACCCGATGAGACGAGCTGAGGAGATGAGACGGTTGCTGAGTTTGGTCCACTGGTCCACCATGTTGAAGAGCTGAGGAGCTCCTGTGGTTGCAATGAATGCATGTGATAATCATCGTGGCTGTGGCCGGTTTGCTGTGCAGACACGGCATGAAGCTGCGCTGGGGCTTCTGGGTCCGACTGGCCAAGCGTGGATATTGGGACGGCAAGGAGCGAGGGCGACGGTTGGCCCGCAGCTGCTTGCCGATCCCCACTGGCAGCTCCTGTTCCTGCATTAGCGCGGTTGCCGTGTCCCGGCAAAGCGATGGCAGGGCAGGGCATGGCAGGGAACAGAAGGGACGCTTGACTGGTGGTCGCTGGTGGCTGAGCAGGTCAAGCTTGTTTCAGGAGCCCCAGAGTCGTTCCTGTTGGTCAGGTCCTCAGGCCCTGCATTGCATCCAGCACACCGTTCATTTGGAGAACCTGATGCTCAGGGTTCTCATTCGACGACAGGAGAAAAGACAAGAAGAAAACGTTCTCAGTCCGCCAGTTAACAGCAAGGTTACGGGATCTTGTTTCCCTCTACGCAGCTGGAGATCGAGCTGCGTGTGCCCTGCCCTGCCCTCAGCTTCTGCCCAAAGTGCTGTGTTGCACCACATGGTGGCCCCCTTTTCCCGGAGATATATCCGACAATGCCTGTCTGTCATGATGGCTGGAGTAATCATCTTCCTGTGGTCGACCTGAGATATCCACCTCTCGATGACTCCCGAATCGGTAGGTACAATACAATATCTACCTGGGTCTCATCAGCGGACCTGGAGTCGAAGCGAGGGGCGCGGGTACACAGTTACATGGACAGCAAGAAGGAGCAGCCTCTGGGCGAATCCATGTGGGTCTGAGTCGCCCGGTGTAAGCTGATTGGGCGAACCGGCCCCCCCTGACAAGGATTGGACGGAAAGGTCTGGATGCCCTGGCGGTACCTGGCAGCTACCCACCCTGCTCCCTTGCCAGAAGGGGTGGTTACGAGCGGCTACCCCTGACCTGTGGTTTGACACCACCTGCATCTGGCAGACAGAGCCGCGCGCAACAGGCCAACCCCTCCGCGTGCCCGACCCGAACAGGCAAGCCTGCCACTCTTTCTGGTGGCAGAGGCCGACATCCACATCCACTCGCTTGCACCTCCGTGCCATGGGCAAAAAAGGGCAGCACTCGGACCCTCGATCTTCTCCTCACTTGCTCCCCAACATTGATCCCATCTCCGTCTACGAGCCCCAGTTCGTCCGATCAAGAGATTGCCATGCTCTGTGCGCTGGCCCGCCGTCTGCCCTTCTCGTCCTCTGCCCGTGGCTGGGCCACCTTCAACGGCGGCCGGGCCTCGAGCCATCCGGACTCAACATCAGACTGTGTGAGGATTCGGGCATCGCATGTGTGAACGCCTGTCAGCATGGCTCGAGGCTGGAGGTGCCCGCGCTGCTATTTCAATCCTGGTCTGTCTGATCTGATGCCCCCTTCTGGGCCGCCGGAGGCACGATGCTACGTGCCCATTGGCTGGTGCTGCTCCGGGCGGCCAGGTCGCATCTCCCATTCCCTATCGAGCATCAGAAACAGCCAGGGCTACTCTTCGAGCCTAGTGCCAGTCCTTCCGGATGGGTCAGTGGAGTTGACCAGCAGGAAAGAAACAACTCTAAGGGAAAATACCAGGGATGCATCTGCGTCTTGGGAACCCCTTGCAAATATTCGACCCACCGCGCCACCCTCATGGTCATGAGCATGGACATGGGCATGGCTGCTCCTCGGCCCTCTACGTGACCTCACCTCCTACCGCTGCCACCATCCGTCGTACTATGCAGGTGCATGGGCAGAGCAGCACCAGGGGGGGGGGGGGCGAAGGGGACCACACTCCACACGCGCCATGCTCGCAGTCTCTGCACCGCTACCGCATCTGTATATATCTGCTTTGCTTGCCGTCGCTTCGTTGATGGTTTGTTCTCCTTCTCCTCCAGGTTTCCTCTCCATCAACAGTCGGCTTCTTCTCGCCAAAAACAACTGTGATCATTTTCTTTATATTTCCTTCTGTCAAGGAGCCCCAAGTCACTCGCTATACTTGCCTCCGCCTACCACTCTCTACCCATACTCGCCTTGTACTGAGTACATATCGACTATCTTCACTCTTTGGTATCATCGCCACTGTCATTATTCACACAAGTAGCAACACATTCGCCATCCAGACAACATGAAGTCCGTTTCTATTCTTGCCCTCGCGGCAACCGCATCAGCCACTGTATGTCTCGGGAACCCTGCATGTTCTGGCTGGGAGCACTGGATATGCTGACTCTTACCCACAGGGCTGGAACGACTTTGGTGGCTTCAACTGCCCCGACAACACAGACAACAAGTGCAACACCCAACAGGAGAGTGGTTGGGACTGGAGTGACCTGCAACTCGGCTCCTTCTCATCCTACGGAGGCTTCAGCTTCGGTGGATTCGAATGCGAGGAGGGCTACGGAAAGCGTGAGCCCGGCAGCCGTTTCGCCCCACGGACTTCCAAGGCCCTCAAGGGAAGCTGCGGTCACGAGAAGGAGAGCTCGCCCTCGTTCGGCTGCGGCCAGGATACCGAGATCGAGTCCTTCTCAGTCAGCACCATCGATGTCATCACCGAGTTCGACGCCGACCTCGAGTTCCACTTTTCCATGGGCGATGGTTCGACATGCAAGCAGCGCAGCTCCTGCTCTTCCCAGGGCTCGACCGTCAAGAACTCGCAGTGCGGTGGTGCCAAGAACGTGACCATCGTCTACCCGTCCGGCCAGTCTGGTGACAAGATCCCCAAGGCTTCCTCGACCTGTGGTGTCTCCATCCCCACTGTCTCCTTCGACTGCTCTTCCGCCTCTAGCACCACCACCAAGTACACCCAGACCCACTCCAGCCAGATCAAGACTTCTACAGTGCCAGCCATTCCCGGCAAGCCCACTGCTACTGGGCCCTCCGGTGTCAAGCCCTCGTCTCCTTCTGAGACCGGCTCCAAGCCATCCCTCCCTCCTGTTGGCCCCTCCGGACCCGGCGGCTCGCAGACCACCCCTGTTGCTTCCCAGACTCCTCCCAGCCCCTCGTCTGCCGAGTCCACCTCCCCCGTCGAGGTCCCCAGCTCTGTCGAGTCGACCACCTACGAGATCACCAGCACCGCCATTACCAGCTTCCAGACCACCTCCACCGTCTACAGCACCTCCATCCAGACCATCACTAGCTGCGGACCCGAGGTCGTCAGCTGCCCTGCTGGTGTTTCTGAGGGCCAGACTGCCACTACCACCGTTGTAAGTTAGACTCTTTTGCTCCTGTGTCTTCATCCACCTGCACACATAAGTACTAACAACATGCTCAGGTTGTTGCTGTCAGCACCACTATCTGCCCTGTGACTGCCACTGAGACTTCCGTCTTCACCACCAGCCACGCCGTCACCCAGACCCAGGGTGTCCCTCCTGCCGAGACCACCCCAGCTGGTGAGGCTCCTCCCTCCGGCGAGGCTCCTCCCGCTGGTGAGAGCTCGACCTCCGAGCTGTCCCCTATTGCCAGCACCACCGAGAGCCCTGCTGCTCCAACTGAGACTCTGCCTTGCCCGACCATTGTCCCTGCTTGCATCAGCACCTGGAACTTCGTTGTCGGCTGTGTTGACAACGCCGATGCTTCCTGCTACTGCCCTGACGCCAACTTTGTCCAGAACGTCTACCAGTGCCTCTACGCTTATGGTGACTCTGACGAGACTATTGCGGAGGCCATCCAGTACTTCCAGGGTATCTGCGGCTCCTACGCTGGTAACAACCCTGCTGTCGCCACTGGCGCTTCGGTGACCACTTACCTGACCGTCACCGCCACTCCTCCCGCATCTGCTACCACCATTGTTGTCCACGAGACCACAGTTGTTCCTTGCACCAACTCTGCCGGCGAGATTTTGCCGTCGTCATCCTCGACCGTCACAGTTTCGACTGTCCTCACCGTGCCCCAGGTTGCTCTGACCACCTACACTGCCTCCGAGACCACCCAGGTTGGTGTTGTGCCCGTCACGAGCTACCCTGCCTCTGCCGTCGAGACCGCCGGAGCTGTCTCCCCATCTGGGGCTGCCCCAGGCGGGGAGGCTCCCTACCCCACCGGCAGCTCTGCTGGTGCGTCGGGTGTTGCCCAGGGCACCACTGCCCTCGTGCCCTCCGCTTCCCAGACTACCGTCGTCACCGCCGGAGCTGGAAGGACCGGAGCCAGCCTTGGCGCTGCCTTCCTGGCCGTCGTTGCTGTTCTCGCTCTGTAAATGAGATGAGCCGGCGCAATGTATCAACACAATACCCACATGCTAGTCTGCCTCATCGGCACGATTCCTTGGTCACAAAATATCATAGCTGATTAGCATCACAACAAACATTTCCTTCTTACGATCCTTACGACAGAGCATTTACAGTGGTCCTGGTTTTTTTCTGGAAAGCGCATCACGGTCTAAGATACCAGGTGCAGGAGCATGTCTGCCTTTTGCACAACACACATACATGTAATAGAGACGAAGGACTCTGGACCCCGAGGTTCCTCGCTTGCAAACCAAACTTTTCCTTATTCTCTGAACATTTAGATGGGAGGACAAGCGACGGGAACGGACAACATCCGGAAGAAACCAAAACTGGTTTGGGATAGCAGGAGTCGTCATCTGAAAACATGTAATAATAATCAACAAAGATGGCATGGTCATGGACCACCTTGATTTCAACTCGAACTGGCAATCCTGAAGTGACTTGAGAGTCTCTGCGGTGTATGATTGATCCTGAACACGAGGTCGTTCGACATGCGCGACATAGCTTGTCAAGTTGGTTCCCATGCGTAAATACTTCAGCCGTGACAGAGGACTTGCCTTGACATTCCTCCTCGTAGGCTCTTGTTTACAGCGTGGCTTCCATAATGACTTGAATGCCTGAGTCTGAGGCCTGGAATGTCCAGACAACGTCCATAGCAGGAGACGCGAGCAATGCTGAGAAGCATCGTGTCCAAAAACTCAGTTTACTATCGCCGTCTCTAACAAGAACATTGGGGTAACACTGTATAAGTGGATGACCAAATGGTCTTTATTTATAATTTTCAAGGCGTAAGTTAGACCATTTTGTCAATACGAACCCTCCAAACTTTGAGACTGCGTCCTTGTTGCTGCCGATGAACTGGACAAACTCCACATCGGCGCTCGCTGTACCTCGAATCGGAGCAAGGTTTGCTTCATGAACCCAGGGAAGCGGGAGGGGCTTTGTCAACATCTTGCTCAGTAGGCGGCAATGAGCGGAAACACACCCTTTCCAGAGCGCGACGCAATATGCGAGACGTTTTACGTGAGACTCAGGTTGGGATAGCAGGTGCGTCCCGGTGCAGGTCCGAGATGACGGTACTTTGGAAGAGAAGGGGAGGGAGACGGGCATCTGTCTCAAAAGAGCCGTAGAAGCGGAGGTACATCCTTGAAGTACAGCAGTCGGGAAAACGCCTCTGAAAGGCGAGCAGTGATGGCAGTGACTGGGCGTTGTCTGGGCTTCAGTGATAAACTGTCAGACAAAATTAGACAGTCGGGTCATGATCACGCTTTGAAATGGAATGCAAGTGATACAATTCCCCCAAAGAGCAGGAGAAAAGAGGCGAATAAATAAGCAAACAACATTGAAAAAGGACAGATAAATAAACAACACAGGTTATGGGAGGCTTGGGCTCCTTTCCTTGCTTCTGTCTCTCTTCGTCAGTGGAATATATCATGCTTGGCTTAGCAACGTGAAGCATCACGCTCGAAAAAACAACATTGAAGGTTTCGCATTTTGGTTAGCAAGGCAGACCGTATCACGGCTCAATATGCGAGATATCACGCTCCAATGACGGCTTCGTCAGATAGGATGAGATTCACCTGGGAACAAACGGCTGTT
Source organism: Diaporthe citri (assembly GCF_014595645.1). NCBI lineage: Eukaryota > Fungi > Ascomycota > Sordariomycetes > Diaporthales > Diaporthaceae > Diaporthe > Diaporthe citri. Next base: position 6,190,142 of record NW_025064846.1, on the reverse strand, counting down.
CAATGTTGGCCCGACATTCGACTGCGATAAAAGAAAATGGACACAGGGACGCAACTGAGTTTTAAACTGAGGTCTTTCACCAGCATATCGGACCGGTGTCTTCACATTTTCCTGATGGCCACCCCCCCCCCATCAGATTGTTGTAGGGGGGTTCACATCAGAAATACGTGCAAAGGGCGGCGGAATACCCAATCAACTGAGACGTGCCGATGTGGCTTGCCCACTCATTGAGCATATTCTCACTAAAGCGAAGCGGCTGAATCCTGAACGCATGCCAAGCCCGTGTCCTTTCAAGTCGTCACCACACTCGGGCGGCACGCCGGCCCTAGAGCGACGGCCCAAGGTTGAGCCGCCTCTCTTCAACCCAAAAGCGAGTGCGAGAGGGCCAAGCCACACCACGTACGGCTTACACACTCCGCAACGCACTAGCCAGGTGTGCGCCATCATCCTACACGTGTAGGCAGCGTTCCGATACCTTGCCCGGTACTTCGAGCCGCTGGCGGGCTGCTACGCCGCGGCAAGTACCCAGATACAAAATCCTTCCCATCCTTTCACCAGACGGTTGACATGATACTCGAGCGGAATGAGCCACCTTGTGTGCGTAGACTGTAGTATTGTTCTGATGAGAAGAATCAGATATTATCCCGGCCCGATTCATCTCAGAGACTATAACATGACCACATGGCCCATGTGGTACGGTGGATATGGCATTCACTTGATCTTCTAGCCACAGACCACGCAAACGAGTATTCATAGCCTAGATCGCAAACCATTCAGCTTCTTCGTTTTCCTCTCTTCTCTCACTGCAATTCAGCCACTGATCGCCTGATTGCCCTGCTCACCACACATCCTACAACGTCTCCTCAGTTTTGCATACCAGATCTGGTGCTCTACAACCGCCTGTGCCTACGGAAACCCACACTCGGTCTCGGAATACTGTTTGAGCAGATCTTCCTCGACTCCGTTTGCAAATTGCACTAGCACATGAGCATGGCAGATTACAACCGCCTCCCTCCCGATGTTGTCCTCTTCGGCCCCGATGGCAATTGCACGCTCGAAATATGCCCGATCGAGGCCAGCCTCTACGGCTACCGGCCCAGGATGAGCGCAAGCATCGCGTTCATCGTCCTCTATGCCCTCTCGGCCTGCATTCACATCTACCTCGGCTGGCGGTGGAAGAAATGGTTCTTCATGAGCTGCATGGTCCTGGGTGCTCTGGACGGCATTGCGGGCTACACGGGCCGGATCTTATTGTACAACAACCCCTTCGACTTTACTGGATTCATGCTTCAGATTAGTGAGACTCGTCCCATCCTCATGGTGCATAAATGTTCAGAGCATGAGAGCTGAGTTGTTGTCTTTGTTTACCATCAGTCTGCATCACGAGCACGCCCGTCTTCTTCACGGCAGCCATCTACGTCTCTCTCGCGGCCACGTACGTAAAGCCCCTTTGTGGTAGCAAGCTGGGGAACAGCTTCTTGTAGCATCTGGGGCCTTGCTGACATACCCCCCCGTAGGATCGAATACTTCGCCCCCGAGGTCTCCCGCTTCCGACCCCGCCTCTACTACTGGATCTTCATCCCCGGCGATCTGATCTGCTTGGTGATACAGGCCGCGGGCGGCGCCATGTCGACGACCTCCTCGGGAGCCAGCCAGACCGGCGTGGACCTGGCCCTCGCAGGGCTGGTGCTGCAGGTCGTCTTCATGCTGGTCTTCTGCGCCCTCTTCGCCGACTACCTCATCCGGTACCACCGCTTTTCAAAGACGTCCGCCGTGGGCGGCGGGGGCCCAAAGTTCACACGGCGCCTGAAGGTCTTCTTCGGCTTCACGGCCACGGCGACGCTGCTGATCCTCGTGCGCTGCGCGTACCGCCTCGCGGAGCTGCACGAGGGGTACGGCGGCGAGCTGGTCAGGGACGAGGCGCTGTTTATCGGTCTCGAGGGAGTGTAAGTCGTCCTCTGGAAAACAATCACCCCCACCCCAACTCTATAGAGGAGCCCGTACTGATATGGTCTCAAATTGGGCAGGATGATCATCGTAGCGGTTTATTGTCTCATGGCTGGGCATCCAGGACTTGTCTTTGGGAATGACAAGAAGGCTGCTGGGGGCTACAGCACTTCCGACTCCCAGATAAGCGAGCAAAAGCCATAAAACCACTGGGCCATACACAGTCAACCCTCTCAAATTTGCATAGGTCACCGTTCTCTGGAACCTAGTGGGGACTCATCACAGCTAGGCTGAGACCGCGAAAGGCGGCCCTTGGCGTTTTTGGTACAAACGACATACCAGACTTTGTCTTCAAATTCTGTGACTAAATCTGGAAATAAAACTCCGAGCTCTGTTGTTCACAGCTTCTTCTCAGAAACGTGTGATTCTAATAGGAGCGCACTTTTGCTCCGACTTCATGTTGCATGCGAGACGCGAGGACACTTGGTGGATTCATTTCTAAAGTCACTCCGAGCCGGCATCCGTCGGAGACACACTACGTTTGACACACACCAACCAGTAGGAACACCCGTGCTTCGTAGCTACCAACATAAGGGATCCATATGGCCTTTGTTAACATGATTTCTCAAAAGCTGCTGAATTTGAGGCCCGTTCAACCAATCTTCTCACTCGAATCAGGGCTGCTCATCTAAGAGGTAAAAGAGCTTGCCCAACATGAAGGCCCTCGAATTGTCAACTACTCGTCCCTCTAATTTTCGGTGTACGTGTGAATGGATCCTTCGTCTCCTTCAGTTGCAAATTGTTCTGTTCCCTGCACGTAGCTGGCGACCCTGAAGCAGTGGGGAGATTCCCTAGCCATCTTGAATGACCGCATCATTCGTTCCAGTCGCACATTTAGCATCTATGGTGTCTCCACGTCAATTTCGGAAACACACGGGCATTCACCAGGTGCATCGAGGCTTCGCAGTTCGGGTTTTCATTATTGCACCCGTGTCTTGACTCATTACTCTGTAACTCTTCCACGCATCCAAAAAAAACCTGTGAGATTACCACCCCCTGAACAAGTAGCTGATGTCGCCGTCCTACGCGTAGATCTCTTCTAGCCCCGCCCACGCGCTCTCGTCGCCCTTGCCAGCCTTCTCTCTCTGCTCCCAGTACTTGCCATTGAACTTCCAATACTCCTCGCCGGTGATCTCACACCTCGCCTTGGTGAACCACGCGGGCGCGAAATCGTCGCCCTTGGCTTCACGCTCCCTCCTCCGGGCGCGCTGCCCCTCCTCAAGGCGATTCTTTTCCGTTGCCGCGAAGTCGTATTCGCCTTCCTCCATCGCTCGCTGGTCAGGCCTGAGGCGTGAGTCGGTCGGGGCGAGCCACGGCTTTAGCTGGTCATCGATGTGGTTGAATGTGAGCACGAACGGGGTCAGGTTGAACGGGATGCCCTTAGGACGCTCGTTCGCCTGCCAGATCAGGAAGGCCTTGTTAGGGTCAGACTCGCCCAGGCTACCCTTGTAAATCGTATCATTGTCGTTGGCGGGCGCCTCGACGGGAGCCTCGTAGCCAGGTGTGACACGAGCGTAGAGCTTGGAGTTCCACTTGCCGCCGATGCTGACGCGGACGCGCCCGTTGGCATCCACGATCTTGCCAGCAATCTGATATGCGGATGTCTCCTTCCAACCACGCTGCTTGAAATCCAAGTGTGCCACTTCACCTGTGTTCCAGTTCTTGATCTCCATGGGGCCATAGTTGTCGACGACAGGGTTACCCGTGATGATGCCAACCACCGACGAAGTCACCTTCTTCCACGTGTAAAGCTCTTCTTCGCCACCTGAAGCAGGGCGAAGCTTCAAAAACCACGTGCCAAGTGGGTTGATGTCGAACGATCGGCCGTAGAACTTGGACCTGACTGCCGACTCGCCATAATACGTCCACTTCGGAGACTCGGCCCAAGCGGCACCAACAGGTGGGTGGTGGCTAACTTGCTCAATGAAGAAGCGGTAGTTTTTGTCGGGTCTGACGTACTCGAAGGTCTCTCCGAGCAGGGGGTTGAACGGCTTGGCCACACGACCAATCGTTGAAGCATACTCACTTGCTGCAAACGCAGCAACGTAGAGAAGCCGCTCGATTGAGTCAGTACGATCGGCAGCGAGATCCAGTAGGTCGGCATATTCCATATCCTCTCCGCAGCGGTAAAGCAGCGAAGTGGGTTCGTTGAAGGTCACGGGCAGGGTCATCTTGGTCATGTCTTTGCCAATCATCGATTTCAGAATACCCTAGAAATCAAGTGATCAGTCGTCTGCGCGAAGTCTATAGCAACGGTCGGCTTACCCAAAGAGAGATTTTCGGACGGTTGTCCGCATCCATTTTCAACCTCTTCCGTATGCCGTTCTCGTATCCATGGAAAGAGCTGCTGATGTCGATGCCGGTTGATGCCACAAGTTGCTTGTTTTCTTCGTCAGTGGCTGTGGCAGGAGGCAAGGGCTCGGCTTCAATCTCTCCAGCATCGACAGCGTCGAAGAATTCCTCGTCATCCTCCGACTCGTCTTCGGAGAGATTTGCGATCTCTGTGAGCACAGTCTCGTGGCGGCTGAGCGGAAGGCTTCGGGTCGGTGACTTTTGATCGTTGACTGCGGCATCCTCTGTCTCTCCTTGAGTATCGGCGCCAGGAGCAAGACCGGGGGAAACAGTCTGGCTTTCGGTCATGCTGTTGCTGACTACCTCCTTGAGCATCCGCTTCGTGTGCTTTCGCTTCTCTTCTGCCTCACCAATCTTGGCTTGCAGCACTTCCTGTTCCTTAGCAACCTGTGCCATGCTTTCTTCCCACATGCGCCTCATGTCGACCTCTCGATCCAGGCGGTATTGCCAGTACGAGTCTCTATCACGAGAGATCCGCATGAGATCGCCAGTGAGCCCTGCCATGGATCGAATAGCAGCATCGTACGTAGCGAGAGCTCCTGCCGTCTTAGGATCCGATAGCTTTACGTTAGGATTTTGACTAGCCTCTGCGACCAGAGCCGCGTTCACTTGCGCCATTGTCTCCAGCTGTAGCTTCAGCGACTGCGCAGTGATATTGAACGCGTCCTTGGCGGCGCTCGGCTGTTCACGGCCACTTGAGGCATCGCCGTCATCATCCTCCTCGTCATGCATGACGGACATGCCCGCCCTAGTGTCACGGTCTGTCTCATCCTCCTCAGCGATACTGCCTCCCGTGCTGGTCAGTTTGCTCCCCGACTTGGAGGCAGACTGTAGCCGGGTGAGCTGTGTGCTGGCCCGCGGCCCAGGTTCCAGGAGACTGGCATTCTCGCTCGGGGTGTCGCCACTCGAGGTACCCTGAACATGCTCCTTTGCCTTGCTCAATAACTCGGCTTCCGTGGCACGCTGTTTGATTTCTTCTTTGGCCTGGTCTTTGGTCCACTGGATGGCATTGTTCAAGGCCCAGAACCATCTTTTCGCCTCAACCTCATGGTTGGCCTTGAGTGTGTACTTGACCGAGGACTTGCCGATGATTTCAAACTTGGTCTTCTCATCAGGACTCATGTTGAGCTTGGCGATGCGCATGTTGATTGCGCCGCGGCAGGCAGAGCCAGAGTCGTCTTGGTGCTTGTAGTAGCTCAGGACACCGTCTTCAAGGACGAACCATCTCAGCTGGTACCCCTTGCGGTAGTTGGTCCACTTCTTGAGGTATCCCTTCATCTCTCTGGCTTCCTTGCCCAGGAGTGGATCCCCAGGTGCAGCAGCAGCGGCTTGCGATGCTGTCCCAAGGACGGCCTTCTCCTGGATGCCCCGTTGGGCGGCAACCGCGGCGGGAGACTTCTTGAGCATAGCGCGAGTCACGTCATCCTTGGTCGCGTCCTGAGGCAGCTTGCCTTTCCGGTCTCGCCTGAATGGGTCTGCGCCGTGCAGAAGCAAGATCTGGATGAGGGCAGTGTTCTTGCGACGGGCGGCTTCGTGGAGAAGCGTGCCGCCAGCCTGGGCGGTCAGGGGGTCGAGGACAAACTCGGTGCTGTTGATATCCAAAACGGTCTTGAGGCGAGTCTCCTCAAGAACCTGCTCCAGAGCCTTGTAGTCTTGCTGGTTGATCAGCTCTTGGACCTGCTTGATCTTGGATTCTGCGAAAAGAGACCGGGACAGTTGCAGCGACTGGAAGATGTCGGCATTGCGGGCCAGGTCAAGCGGCAAGCGACCCTGGTTGTTTGGAATGGCATCATTGATATCCTTCTGCTCCAATAGCAGCTTCACGATTGATGTCCTCCCCTGGCTGGCTGCAATATGCAACGCTGTGTTGCCGTCCTTGTCTCTGGCATTGATGTCCACGTAGCCAGCACCGTCGGATATGACATATTCAACGACAGGGAATTCGGCGACTTGGATAGCAAGATGGAGGACTGTGGTATCGTCCAGGGCGCCTCCGGATAGGGTATTGATGGAAGACGTGCTGGGCCTGGGCCCGCCTTCTGAGGTTTCGCGGATGGCCCTGGAGATGGAGGCGGTATCGCCGCTGCGCAAGGCCTCGACGATGCGAAACTTGCGCACGGACTGCTCGATGGTGTTCCCCCTATCGTAGATGGTGGTAGCAGCGGCCTTTGGGGTGGTTGGCGATGGGGACTGAGCTTGAGGCTGAGCTTGGTAGGAGGGCACGCGGCCGCTGACAGAACCAGCGAGGGAGAGCCTGGAGCCCTGGCTCCTATTTGCTTGTTGGTGCGACATAGAGACGGTCGGGGCAGCCGCTGGGGGGTTGGCAGCTACTGGGGAGGAGCCGGAGCCGGCAGGGCTTTGAGGAGTGTCGTCGGGCTCGCGGACACGTCGAAGGAGGGACAGAGCAGCTGCCGATCTGGAGCGCTTGTGGGAACTGGAGACCCCAAGAAAGACCCACGTATTAGCAGACAGCTCTCAGCGGGGGTCGGCTACACCAACGCCAGCAGCAACAACAATAAAGTCAACAATGCGGGACAACGTCATACCTATCACCGGACTCGGACATGTCAGGGGCTCGAGAGACTGCTGTAATCTCGAAGGGTCTCACAAAAATGCCAGTGGCTGGTGGTTGATTAACAGCAAGGCTGCGGTGGCTGTAGCATATGAAAGGGGGGTAGCCAGTGGGGTAAGTTTTGGGTGGCAGGTGGATTAGGTAGCAAAAGGTGGAGGGCAAGACAAGAGAAGAGAATGAGAACGAGAGCAAAGACTGTATGCCGATGATTAGAGGTTAGGGTGTTTGCAAAGGAGGGGAGGAGGAGAAGGATAGCGCTGCTGTAATAATTCTAGGTCTAGAGATGATCGACGACGATGACTATGCCATGGCAAAAAGTCAATGTTCCATCTGGCACTGCGGAAAATGGAGACCTGGATCCGGAGATGGCCTGGAGAAGGAGGATCTTTGACAATAGACCTGGAACCTTGGACCTTGGACGTCCCAGACCTGGGACCTGGGACCTGGAGCTAGGGGCGTGGAGGCTTGGGCGCTTTTGGAGCAGCCCAGAATCGAGGCCACGGCTCACACACGAGGAGGGAGGGAGATGACGTTGATCCACGCGTATGGTGCGCTAAAATTGGCCCCGCCGACCCCACAGCACCAGCCAGCGGTGATTGGGTAGGGTTAATCCAGGCGGCCTCTCTGAGTCCGTGGCTCAATGCTCCTTGCGTGATGAAGAGCTGCGCATCTCTGACCCAGATACGGTATGGGACGAACCGTGGGCGAGGCAGATTCTCTCCCAATACGACAATGCTGGCAACATGCAAGCAAGCATGCTGAGCAGGAATGGGCAGCGTCGTGGCCGAAGTGTTTCGTTTCAAAGCAAAGGTCAGGACAAAGGTCAAGAATGGCCTCGATCGTTTCAGAAGGCGTAAGCAAAGAGCTCGAGGTCGAGGAGGGCCAGCAGCGAGGGCCGGCTCAGCTCGCTCGTCATGTCACATGCGGGTCCACCGTTCAGCACCAGACGGCCGTCTATATCTATATCTGTCTATGTCCTGGACTCGGCAAACTCCAAGATGTCGTCGATGTGAAGCACCTCAAACGGCCCGAGATCCAGGCCCAGGCCCACCTCCTTCTGCTGGGGCGTCCTGACCGCCGTGCAGGTCATGTAGTCCGGCCCCAGCGACCGGAGGCACACGTTGGCATCCTCGACCTTGGTGCCCTCGAACCAGATGTCGTGCTCCCTGACCGCGTCCGACCCGTCCTCGTTGGACCCATCGAATGACGCCGTGGGCTGCGGCGGCTTGAACCTCCTGAACTCGAGCACCTTGAGCCACGGCGCGAGCAGCGCCTCCCCGGTCATCTTGACGTACGCCTCGCGCAGGCACCACAGCGTGTAGAAGCACCGCAGCTTGAAGTCCGTCACCTGCGCCGCCGTCGCCCCCGCCGCCAGGCCCGGCACCGCGCTCAGCACCTGGTACTTGAGGTAGTTGGCCTCGGACGGCGCGAACACGTCCGCGTGCATGTCCACGAACGACGGCCACCCGTCCCGCCCGATGGCGCCGTGGTCGCGGTCCCGCCTCTCGTTGACGCACACGATGTCCACGCCGACGTCGACGCCCTCGTAGCCGTACGACGCCACCAGCGCCACCAGCCCCGCCTGGTGCGTCACGTTGAACTCGACCGGCGACTTGCCCGTCGCCGTGTCCACGTAGACGGGCTTGGTCTTTGCGTTGCGCGTGATCTTGGTCTCCCACCACGGCACGTCGCAGAACTTGCTCACCACGTAGTGCTTCAGCAGGTGCGACGCCAGCGACATCTTGGCGTCGCGGACGAACAGGTACCGAAGCACTGCCTTGCGCTCATCCTCGGTGAGCAGTGCGAGGGCTCTCGCGGCCTATTTTGTGGCAGCGGCCCATCAGCATATGAACAAAGACCACATGAGTGTCAGCAGAAGCTCACATACGGCTGTCTCGAGCTGTGCCGTCTTCTCGGCACTCGGCCATAGGTTCCGTGTGTCCACGATCCACTGGACAATCACGGGTCTGCCTGACGTCTGCGCCATCGGTCGAGTGTTGATGGTGTGTCCAGCGGCTCAGTGGTTGCTTAAGTCTGGATAGAAGCGCCCGGGAACGGAAACGGTCTGACCGCGGTTCAAGTACCTGAGGTCGCTCCCCCAACAGTGGGCCCGATCCGCTGATCCCGCTGATGCCGGTCGAGCTACGGAGTCCGAAAGTTGAGCCTCAATGTCAGCTGCAAGTAAACGAGACACTCCACCCCACCAAATCCACTTGAGCTAAATCCGACCTCACCTCTTACAGATACACCAACCCCTGTCGTCTGAGTAAATCTGGACGTATAGAACAAGGTTTCTACTACTACACAAGCTACCCGCTAGAGTGAAGCTCAGTGCATGTGAACTTACAGCCGTACAACAAATAGCATCTTGCCGACAGTAGAGGCTCACATCGACAAGATTAACTTATCGTAGCAGTCATTGACAACTGGACTGGCCTCCACTATAGTTGTCCGGCTGGGAGATCATTTGTGCATGGTTTCTAGGATCCTGGTGTGGCGACTATGTCTGCAGCCACATGGATCTCTGGTTGAAGCTGTGCCTTGATTCTAGGGGCAGCAAGGAAAAAGACAAAGGGTTTGTGATACTTAATATGTAGCGCCGGCCAAAACAAGAATGGTTCTAGCTTAGACACTGCAACGAGGTTCTAGTCGATAACATCGAAAATTACAGCAATACTCGTGTACACAGTATATTCTCGCCCACATATGTAGGTGTCTGATTTCAGTCTCAACTCAGGCGAATTATTGTATCCCGCTTCACATTGCACAAAATTCCCAGTGGCGCCTGAGATCTCATGCCCCACGCCTTCTGATCTAGAAATCAGAGATTCGCACCTGCAAAGATGGAGGGTACACCGGTATATTGACTCACACCATAGCTATAGCTAATCAGAGCACATCACCCAGGCCTAATTTGCTCCCACGCCCAACACCTATGTACCTAAATTAAATTAGGCATATAATTTAGGTGTATAATTTAGGTATATAGGTGTTAGGCTTATGGGTATTGGGTATGGGTCTGGGTCTGGGTCTGGGTGTTAGGTGTAGGTATTGGGTATGGGTGTTGGGTGAGGTTGTGATGTGCCGGTGTACCCTCCGTTTTTGTAGGTGCAAATCTCCATATTTCTAATCTATAAACTTTGTCACATGTATCAAAAATAACGGGAGGTACATTGCGTAAGAAAGTAGTAAATGCACTTCTTCAACATCTTTGATGCATTGGATTTCGCCCAAATATGCCTCACGCAGTGTGCCGGCGTTGTCATTGAGTTGAAAGGTGCCTCAACTTCGATTTGACTAGTTGGCATGAAGGATACAGACGGCTCTGCAACGTTGATTCAATACTGTTCTTATCTCGAACGCGACATGGGCTTGGTTGCTGCTGTCGGTTACGCGTTCATTGGAGTCGCTGGCGGTGGAATTGAAATTGGCACTCCTCCACCATATTCAGGTCCCACCAGTGTAGCCGACTGGGTCGTAAGAGTCGTTGCCAGCAAAAAGTGGTAGATGAGATTGGGGTTATTAGTAATATGGTCGCGGCATTCTCTGAAAGTCCCATTTGTCAATGGCTCGCAGACTAGATGTTGTCTATTTTGACTTTGTGGAATATCTCTCACATGGTTCAAATACGGAATATTCATGTACACACTTCCAAGGTTTGTATGTAACCAATGCAAATCAGTTGCCAATAATCAAGCTTGATTGGAATGATACTTCCAGCCGCCCTTTCGAAAGAGGACACAATCCCCCGGGAGAAAACCTTGAACTTGGTAGATCCGTCTGTAGTGACTATAGATCCTTCGAGTGTATTGTATCTAAGTCAGCCAGTTAAGCAACATCAAGCGGTGAGGTATTCATCCTTACTTCGGCAAGTGGGGAGAGAACTTTGGAAGGCGTTCAACTCACTTCACCGTAACTCGGCGGAGACTCTGCAAAGGCATTCCCAATCGCCTCCGGCACTTTGGTAGCAGGTGACAGCTTCTCGCAGTCATCGTCATCATCTTCGTCATCAGACCCAGGAGCCCGTCTGCTCGCCCTGCCCCGGAACGCCGGCGCCTGCCGGGCCTTAAGGATCGATGGCGTGTTGCTACATGACGACAATACCATCCCTTTCGCCTCGCCAAGCAGCTTGTCCTGTACCTAGATCTGCATGGTGAGGGTATGCAGCCCGTTGATGCACGTCAGCAGCCCGTTGTGGGCCCCGTGGAGGCTCTCGGCGCGCACGACCAGGGACTTGTGGTTCCTGAGGAGGAGCCTGGCGCGCTCCGCGAAGCTCGGCAGGTGCACGTCGTCGAAGTTCTGCACGAACCTGCCGAAGTCGTTCATCTCCTCGAGGGTCGACACCAGCACGTCGCGGATCCACTTCTCTTGGAGGTTGTACCGCCGCTGGAGCTGGGCGAGGTTGTCCTCACGAAGCCTGACGGCATATTGGAAGTCGGTCTCTACTTGGATGAGCAATCGGAGGAAGGCTGTATGATTATTGATCAACAGTCAGAGTGGTTGGGAAGATGTTATTGCTTGAACCTCTATCAAATGCAAAGCATACCTCTGGAGTCTTCTGGTGTGTCTGCAAACTTGCAGGCTATCTCAAGGAACTCGCACACGAACAGTGCAACTTTCAACGAGGCTGCAACGACACTGAGTTCTTCGGCGCCTGTAACCATTCTGATTGTATCGGAAGATGTGGTTCCTGAAGACAGTACAAACCAGGGAACACAATAAGAAAACTTCACGTGGAGTGGTAGGTGAGAATGTTGAAAACTAGGGAAAGAAGGAGGAAGAAGGCTGGCTGAGGCTGTGGCCTCGTTTACTTTATAGGTCTCATCGCGCTGCTCTCACTCGAAGCGGGGTGCAGCCGGCACGCGGCACGGGCCAATTCAATGTATAAAGGTTCAGAGGTACAAGTTGAGAGGTGAAGAACACTGGCTGCAGATTTCGACGCGCTGAAACGAGGTGGGACAAGATCTGAGCCCAGATAAGTAACCAATGACAATGAGCCTTGTACAGGTCAAGAAACAGAACCGCCACGGTCCCCATCTCCTGCTAAAGGGCGACCAACCTGGAGCGGAAGGCTACTCAAGGGCAACATCTTTGATGACGACTGTGCGCTTCGTATCAGGACGATACTGCTTCAACGATGGGAATGTGGCCATTTCATCCGAGGACAATGCCAGTGGAGGCCAGCATACCTCCAAATGTGGATATGTCCTCCACGATGGTTTCGAGTCTCTGGGCACACCTCTGATGTGGCTTAGTGTTTCTCAGAGGGCTCAGAGCAGCCGATAAGTCGGCCGCAGTCTTAACAATCTTTTGGTAGTGAATGTTGTCAAGACCCCGTCCACTTTGCGTATGGTGTTTCTCCCAGAGAAGGACTGTTATGGCCCGCAAATGGTGGAGCTGCTTTGGCTTCTCTGTTTTGATGTTAGATTGGGGCGACATGCCACGCACTTGGTCAAACTATTTGCTTGGCTTACCAGTAGCAGGACTTTGTTGGCTTCCGTTGTGCGCCCCTTCTGATAGCAGTTCATGGTAGCATCGTAGAATTTCCTCTGGGAGAAGGCTGGTTTCGGAGTTGCCACTGGGATCTATGCGTGAAAAAAAGGACTCGTGCAAGGTATGCCTTGAGAGTCGTGCTACGGTTCTGGCTTGTTTTGAGTTTTCTGGGCCATATCATCGCCTGCCGATCACCCATTCGAGCATCGAGAAGATCCACGATAGTACCATCATCGAGCTCCCGGTGAGAAAGTCGTTGGTTGTGGGAGAATTCATGGACGAAGTTCTTGATAGATATTTCCACCCCAGATACAGTGTTCCGCAGAGTGTCGTGGCCAGCTTCCTGAGGCGGACCATCCAAGTCGTAAGAGGTGTTGTAGGGAACATTACGCAGTGTTGTGTCTGCCAACAGAGCGCTATTCTTGGGCCGACTGCGCTTTTTGTGACGAAACACAACGAAGCTGATGACAAGTCCCAAGACGATCCCAACAAGTGTGCATGCAGTGGAAACGCCTGCCACTTGTCCATCTGAAAGTCGATCGTTCCGCGGTGCGCTCGTAACTGTAGAGGTCGTCGTTACAGTCGTCGTTACGGTCGTCGTCCCGGCTGTCGTCCCATTCGTTGCCGTCCCTTCGGTGGTTGTCACACTAGTCTAAGAGACCATTTTGGGAGCAGCGCTCAGCACCACCGCCTTCAGCTTCACTAAACAATATTAGTATACCTCTTTAGAATTTGTGCTGCCATATAAGTCTACGTACTCGCTCCTTGATACAATCACATCGAGAGCCTCGCAACTCGTCCGCACTTGCTGATATCAATCGACTCCATATCCAACTCCTGCTTCTTATCTGAAACTTGTCTTGTGAGCCAATACCGCCATAGTTGCGGCATGCTTGACATACACCCTGGCCACTGAAAGTATTTTGTCACGTTGCGTCCATCTCGGCCGCCGGAGGCATAAAGTCCGGCACCGGCATCTCCCGTGGACGCTGTGGGCTAGAAATCTCTGGCTGGCGAGTTCCACACGTCGGTGCAGGCTGCTGCTCCTGTGCGTGTTTCTGCTGCTGGTGGGCGGCGTAAAGAAGCTTAGCTCTAGTGATTGGACAAGGCGGTGGCTTAGAATTCTTAGTATTCTGGCCCAGCGACCTCATCCATGCTGCATGTTTCGGCGGCCACTCTGGCGCGAGGCCGATCGCCCGTTGCCACCACAGTATCTTCTGCCTGCGCTCCCATAGCGCCCATAGGATCAGTGCGATAGCGACAGCGACCAGCGAGACGCCCAGGATGGACCCTACGGTGATGGTGTCTTTCTTCTGTGAGGAACAGTCGTCCCCGTGAGCCATGGTGCTGGCGGTCTGCGTTGCAGTGCCAGATGCGTCGGAGGTCGAGTTCGTCGAGGAAACATCCTTGGCGTTCGAGAGACCCGCAACTCCCAGCACTGGTGTTGCGTTTGGTAGTGTGAAGACGGGAGTTCCATCAATGCACGCCAATGATGAATTTATCTGTGTTGTATCGACATCTCCGCAACAATACTGCGCGGCGGTTGAGGAGCTTGCACGCCAAACGGACAGACGAACATCTTTGTCGAGATAATCACTGGCTTTTCGATGAAGAAGGTGAGCGAGACTGCACAGATAGCAAAACCAAATCGCACAACCCACCCAATGATGCTGCAAGCATATTCTCCCATGCTGGGGAATATTGCACGTACCAGTACATACTTGGGGACAGTTTGCGGAGCCCCACGTCCTATCGGTGCATGAGCCTCGCCAAATCGCAAACGGCTGGAGATAATCCATGCAGTAGCCGTTGGACAAGCAGATGCCACTCGCGCCGCTACAGCAGTGCGACTCTCCCTCGGAGGCGCACGGAACTGCAGAAGGCTCAGCTGAGCCGTCGGGGTTAAAGCAGGTGGCACGACGCCCCTTGGGTCTACTGTTCACTCTTTCTCGAGTTGCTTGCATGACGGGGTTGAAAATATGAGAGGCTGCCTTCCAAGAATAAATGTGTGCGCGCGTTTGTGTGCGTGTGTGAAGTCAACAGGAAAGCTTTTGAAAAATGGCGACGGAAAAGTCTCATGAGTACATCGAGAACAAAACCGAGAAAGAAGGAGTGAAATAAGAACAAACCAAACACCAACTACCTCTTCAGGCCAAGACCGCCCCTAATCGATCGCAAGGGTCGAGACATGGGGGTTTGACAAGCGGCCCCGTTCACACGGGCCTCGCCTCTTTTCCTTGTACAACACTGTCTCAAACGTGTCTCTACAACGGCAGCTCGCATTTCGAGGTCTGGCGGCGATTGGCGCCTGCGGCGAGGACGGCATCGCCAACGCCCGGTCTCTGATCCCAACGGGAGGATCACACCTTATCAAGACCTGAATCCTTTGTTTCCCACGGCGAGACCATGGCGCCCCCAACCTTGACGCTGTCATGAACAGGACAGATCGCGGTCTGTCATCGCCAGTTCACTACTCATAGAGCCAACTCATGGATCATAGACCAGAATGATTCACATTTGTTTATTCAAAATATCGGTGTGCAACCCAGCACGTCACTTGATAAAAACAGCCCAATAAGTCCTAATGAAGACAGATTGGAGAGCTGAGGGGAATATAACTCATTGCACCGAGTTTGGGACAATGAACTGGTTAGCAACATATACTACTAAACCAAGGGACATAGATACCAATCCCGCTCTGACACACGGGATCTCAAGGGCAGATCAGCCACTTACTCACGATCCTAGAGGTCTTATTACTCAGCACTGTCACCTAAGAAGGGAAAACGAGTGGGGGAATTTTTGAGGATCTGACCTGCTACGCAATCAATAACAGAGTTGTATAATTTATTTGTAGTAAAGCACTACTCTCCGATAGGCTTTATTGTGGCATTATCGGCTGACGTTCACATTAGAATTGCGATATCCCAATCTGCATATTATTGAGAACGGATAAGCTTGCCGGGCGCGAAGTAATTATCATCAATCATAGCCCCAGAATCGTCCTGTTTCGACAGCAGGTTAGAAATCGCTTCATGGAACGGCCTTGTCGGCAGAAGGCCAGTCGGGGTAAGAAGAGAGGTCTTGCTGACTGAGACAAGAGTGACACACGACGTGGTCCTCCAGAGGGTGTTCGCCAGATGAGACGCAAGAAAACCCGTTGGACGGACCGAATACACACATGTAAGCTCTGTATCACGGCCCATCTCGGAAGAGCTCGTATCCCTTCTCAGCGGAAAACATGCTGTCTCTGTTTCTTGATTGTATATCAACTGCAGGAGTAGACTTGACCAACTCCAGTATACGCACTGCGAGTATTCGTCACCGTAGCGTGAAATATACTCAAGAAATTCCTACGCAAGCAGAAAACCCTTGCCACCCAGGGATGGTTGGTAGACGCCGTTGGCTACGTAATGTGTGCACAGATGATTGGCAGGGGAAAAGCTCCATCCCCAACATTTCCAGCCGTGGTTGGAGGACATATGTACAAGCTCATTCCGCATGCTTGGCACGGTGGACCATGGTGATGGGTGGGTTGCCACCGGGCGGTATAGTAACTTGGATGAAGTAACTGGCGTTGATGGGCAGGCCGCTAAGCTAATATAGAGAGTAACCAGCGGCATTCATATGTGGCTCTTCTTCGCGAAATTAGCTGTTATCATTGAACCATGACCAGAAAATGACGCTTCAATAATAACAGCTAACCCGACTCAAACGGGAGGGCCGTCTGTGAATGCTGCTGGCTCCTGTCTCACTGGGACTCTCCCTGTCAACACCAGACCCAACATGTACAGACCGCCTAGTCCTCCTTCAGGCTCGTCTCCTTAGGCACGGTGATGGAGAAAACAAACAGCTCATAATCGCTCTTGTCCTTTTCCGCATTCTCCTTATCCTTCTTGCCTTTCTCCTCATCCTTGCTCTTGGCAGCGTCCTTCGTCGCGTCTGCCGTCTTCTTCGTCTTCTCGATGACATTACCCTCGCCGTCAACCTCGACCACAACATCCTCCACGTCTAGGCTTCCGTCCTCGGTGTATTCCCA
Source organism: Diaporthe citri (assembly GCF_014595645.1). Taxonomy (NCBI): domain Eukaryota; kingdom Fungi; phylum Ascomycota; class Sordariomycetes; order Diaporthales; family Diaporthaceae; genus Diaporthe; species Diaporthe citri. The sequence continues at coordinate 6,173,679 of NW_025064846.1, read as the reverse complement.
CATATCCTTGAGGTCACCCCTGATCAGGCCTGTCAGCCAAGCGGACCCAGCCACGCCGGGCACAAGATACAACAGAGCAGGCTGGCCGTGCTTGAATATCACCAGCACAACCAGGGTCGCGAGCATGCCAATCAGATAGCCCAGGAGGGTGACGCGGAAGTACGTCTTTGGAAAGTCGGCGTCAGAGAGGGCTTTGACGGTGGGTCGTCCGGAGACGAGGTCCCGCGGGCTCGTGGTCCAGAGGAAGTTGCCCCACTGGCCGCGCGGGTCGACAAATGGTGCTTTGACGGTGCGGTATGCCGTTTTGACCGTGGTAATTTCGCCCGCGGTCGTGTTCCCCGCAATCGATTCGCCCTCGTTGTCTTCCTTGGTGACCGTCTTGAGATCCTCTTCTACGCGCGTGGCCTTGCGTTGGTAATGTCTCCACAGGTCGAATCGCAGCGCCAGGCAGATGAAAATGCCTGGGATGACAATGTCGCCGAGGCCGAGAAGGCTGCTTCTCCCGCCTGAGGTCTCGTACGTCAGCTTCAGCGGCGCATCGACTTGCGTCGCGACTGCCACCATGAAGGGCGTGTAGAACACCATGACAATGTCGTAGAAGAACAGTCCCACTAGAACCATGGTCCCAATGGAGAATGAAGTCACAGACATCCAGTTGAAAGCCATGTAGCAGACTGATAGGCCGATGATGTTGGACAGGATTGATGATTCTGTGTATAAGTACAGTGCCTCGACAGCACATCCGAGTCCGAAACCGATGATACTTGTGATCTTGATATCTCCTGTGAAGCCGTCGCCAGGGACTTTTATCTTCAAGACGCAGCTTTCTTTCAGAAAGTGCCGAAGCCCCCAAGCCGCCTTGCTGATAGAAGTAGGCACATTCAGTTCCGAGGCAAATCCAGGAAGGGGCAGGCGCTTTCCAGGGTCGGCCTCTTTCTCTGAGCCGTCCTCCTGTGGTGCCTTCAGGAGTTTTTGGGTGCGGCTCGCTGGATCGATCTCGAAGACCCGCCCGCTACGGTCGGCCCAGTAGTCGGGCGAGACGATATTCAAAACGAACTGGAAGATATCCCCAAAGAAGACCCCGATGGACAGGATGCCGGTCATGGCCATGTAGAGCCTCAGGATCATGTTGAGGATGGCGGGGTCTTGGAGCCACTTGATGAGGTAGTACAGCCCGATGAGGACAGCAGCGGCGATGAAGGGGAAAACGATGGCGTCGGTGGCCTGGAAGCCCTGGGCAAAGTGCTCCTTCTCGTCGTCGACGACGAGCTTGCCGCCCTTCCTCTTCAGCTTGGTGGGCGGTGCCGCGGATGGAGGTCTGCGAAGTGAGGCGTGTGCACCGACATAGATGATTAGAATGGCGCTGAGGACCATCTTGACTTCGATGGAAAAGAAGTCCTTAGCAACAACCATATCCCACACCGTTGGGATGGGCTGGATCGCGTGCTCGTCTGGGACGGCAGACGGTGTCGCCGTAGCGGCCGACATGGCGGTGTGGTCTGCCTCAGCCATAATAATGTGATGTGTGAGTGGTACGTTGACTGAAATGCGGAAATTATTTGCCGATGTTGTTTTGAATTGTTTTGAAGTCTGTTCCTAGCCGATGGGCATATATTTAAAGACGGGCGTGTCCAGACAGTCTCTCAAAGGGTGAAACGTCTGCCTGGATAAGCGAAGCTGCTCTGAGATGGAGGGCAAGTGCCTGAATGCGAGGCGTGGTGCAGTTATTCTGCTGCTCAGGGACCCAGACTGAGTTGACAGGTTGAGGCCTAATCAATGTTCAAAGGACTTGTCTGAGGATGAGGTGGCCTTTGCAGACGACAGCCTAGCGAAGACGCTGATTCCGAATGACTGCAAGCATGTTGGTTGAAGGTCTTACTCAGGTTATCTTGTTCTGAAAGTGACCCAAGTTTGAGTTAGAGAGTGAAGCTCACAAAGAACGTTTGCGGTGGGGGCATGAATGCTTGTCAAAGAGTCACCGCTGTCTGCCTGCCCAATCCAATTGTCTGTGGCGGTTAGAGGAAGCTGGCCCAGCCTTGCACTAGGGGTGAAGTGCTGAGGTGGTCGCCTAGGATCCAGTAAAAGCTCCCCAGTGGCGTCATCAAACAGGGAACAAGCCCCTCCAAATTTCAGCCTTGCCCTTGAATTCCACAGCTCCTGTCCAGCCTCCCCACGCCTCCTCAACCACCGAACCCGATCTTTGACGGCCCACCTCACCTAGCCAGCTCGTCGCTTGGGCGCCAATAGACAAGATGGCAAAAGAGGTAGCCCTGGACACCTCCATGGTAAGCATACACACACACAAGAGACCGCCCACCTGCCCCCGGCCGCTGCAACTCCCAAGCTTACCACAACTTTCTTCCCCCCGCGCGCAGGGCACAATAACCGTCGAGCTGTACACGTCCCACGCGCCCAAGACGTGCACCAACTTCGAGACCCTGACGCGGCGCGGCTACTACGACGAGACGGTCTTCCACCGCATCATCCCGGGCTTCATGGTGCAGGGCGGCGACCCGACGGGGACGGGCCGCGGCGGCACCTCCATCTACGGCGACAAGTTCGCCGACGAGATCGCCAAGCCCCTCCAGCTCAAGCACACGGGCGCGGGGATCCTGAGCATGGCCAACGCCGGGCCCGACACCAACGGCAGCCAGTTCTTCGTCACGCTCGCGCCCGCGCCCTGGCTCGACGGCAAACACACGATCTTTGGCCGCGTCAAGGCCGGCATGGGCGTCGTGCGCCGCCTCGGACTCGTCCAGACCGACTCTGAGGACAGGCCTGTCCAGGAGGTCAAGATTGTGCGCGCCAGGGTCTTGGAGGGGGCCGAGGACGACTGATGTAGGTATGACCAGGCTGCACGAGGGTGGTCGGAGCCGTTTCCACAGTTGGGACGACGCACTTCTCTCGGTTTGTACTTACGGGCATTGGCGTAAAGGGCTGACCTGCCCGTGAGGCGGGAGGTGAACATACAAAAACACGAGGCGCATCAGCTGGGCGGAGGAGACACCGCAAGGGAAGGGACCATGCCCCGTAAAGAGTCCATCTATCTCGCCCATTTCTATGTATGCCAGGCTCTCCGGCCCTTGATACCTGGTGCTAGTTTCGAGGATGCCTGGGTCTGTACACAGGCTCCTGAGCTCACAACAGAGCTCTAATTAGTCACACCCATGGGGTCAGCCGCGCCGGACGCCCACACCACCAGGTTGTGGCGGCGGGGGGTAATCCTCTCTGATCGTCAAGCACAGTCAAATAATATCTGTCATGGCTGCCGTTTACGTCTCGAGGCAGAATTCAGTACGCCCAACGAGCAGACGAATCTTGTCCTCTATGAATTGTTGCCTTGAACAGGTTCATCACAAAATGCCATGGCCGGTTTACGTTGCCCTCCAGGGAGTCACGTTCACTAAGTGGCCGTTCCCCGAGTGAATCTGAGCCAGCAGTGATTCTCAAGGCAGTAAATATGGCCATTCAGTCTGTGGTAAAACAGTTGCTGGTGAACTGGTGCACGACATGCGCCTTCCACAGATTCCTATGTGGCATCAGACAACCGCACTTGCACCGGAACACACGGGAGACACTGTCAGGCGTGTGCTCAAGCACCAGATGGCATTCATTGGACAAGTCCCAGGGATTCGTCCAGCAGACTGTCGAAAAGAGGCACATCTCCATGGGACAGATTAATGGGTGCAGAACCTTTATTCTTTGCCTAAGGTTACCGCAACACCACGCCTTTGACTCTCGCTTCACCACCAAACTCTCTACCACAAAAGTCTGTCTCCTTGTCTCTCCCTCCCTCTCTCGACAGAACTGTCAACCTGAAAACGCCAGCAATAATTTGCATCGAATGACGCCACCCTCCACACCATATGCAAAACCATCCAAGGCTGAAGTTTACTCTTGGAACCTCCAATGATGACCGGCCGACACCATGAAATGCGAAATGCGACTTGGAACAGAAAAACAAAAAGCAAGCCTCACCACCCGGGAGCTTCCAACCCCCACGAGAATAAGCTCTCCTCCCACAGTCTGGACCCTTTATGCGTGTGGTGGGTCCGAGAGTGTGTCTGAAGATTCGTAGCCCCCATCTGCCTGGCTGCCGTTCTTTGGTTTGGGCGATGCAGAAGGTGGTTTTGACGTCCCGAGCTTCAGTTTCTTGGCGGGTGAGGGCTGCTTTGACGTGGGTTTCTTGGGCACGACTTGGACGGTTGATTTCTTATCATCCTCGTCGTCCTCATCGTCGACCTTGGACTCGACACTCAGGAACGAGCTGGTCTTGACCTTCTCCTTCTCCTTCTTGGGCTTGTTCTTCAACAGAATCTTAGTGGTCGGGCCCTTAAGCTTCTTACTCTTCTTCTTAGGGTTGGTTGTGTCTGACTCCTGGTCCTCGTCGAGTTCGTCGGCATCGCGCTTCCTAGGGCTGCCCGCCCGAGAGCCATTGACTGGGGTGCCCTTCTGGCTGGACGGAGGGGTGTTATCACCATTACCACCATTAGTGATCTTTTGCGAGGCCACACGACTTGCGTTCCTGCCGCTGTTGCCGATACATGCTCCCATGTGGTTGTTCAAACGGGTGACCAGAATGCACCGTTTACACTTGCTACAGGTCGCAGAGGGGAAGGAGAGCACGTTGGGGGGCCGTTGGCCGTCGGACGTGGGCGTGACGGTGCCGTCTACACTAGCATCGAGCTTCTTCTCCATGTCCTTCTTTTTCTTGCCCCTGCCCGGGCCCGGGGCTACCCATGTCTGGCCGTAGATGTCGTAGCCAGGCTTATCGATGTAAGGGTGCTTCTTGCAGTATATGATACTCGGGTCTGCTTTCTGAGCACCCCTGCCGTCGGTGGGGTGCAGCAGGCGAGGGAGGTGGCAGCGTGGGCACAGGATGTCCCTTGTGGTCTGCAACGGGTTGCCTTTGAGTAAGACCTTACCGTCCTCGTATATGGCAGCATCGGTCTCTGTTCGTACGTCGGGCTTGGTTTCTAGATCTGAGGCGTCTGCAGCGTCGGCGGCCAGTTTCTCTACACGGATGGCAGCGGTGTTGGCTCGGCGAGTCTTCTCTTCGCGGTGGACTTCGAGAACGAGATCGAAGATGACATTGTAAAGGACGTCATCGAGGACCTGATGTGACTGAATAAAGGTCAATCCAAGCCGGGCAAAAGGAGGTGCCGAGGGCGAGCACTGCGCAGGAGACGGGTGCAGCATCGCCAGTCCTGCTGCAGGTGGGCCAGTTTAACACTTACAATTCGATCCAGGGCGTCGGAATCCTGGCCGGCCTTGATGATTCCTGCCCTGCCAGAGAGGCTCTCCAGCTTGACCTCGTCCATATTGAGAGGGAGGAGGGGAGCGGGAGGTGGGGAAAGAAGGGGAGGAGGAGAAGAAAGGAGTGATGTGGAAGGGTGTATGTGTGTAAGAGTGTAAGAGGCGATGGGAATTGATCAATTAATTTTTGGATTTCGGGAAGGCTGACGACCTGCGACGCCGGGCCTGGGATGACGGGGGCAGCACAAACCAACGGGTTGCAGGCAGGTGGGCAGTAAGCAGAGCACAGTGCTGTGGTAGGCAGATAGGCTACTGCAGGGTACTGGTCCCTTTGCGGTAACTGCTGTGGTACAGGGGGCGCTGGAGTCGGCACTCGGGGCCGAACTCTGGTGCACTGCCCACTCACTGGTGGGCTGAGGGCGACGGTGCCGTGACAGACGGAGGCAAGCAGCAGCGTTGACGAGGCCGTCTTGATGCTCAGCAGGTCCTAGACCTGTCTGCAGGTCGATGAAAAGATGGATGAACAAGAATGCTAGATGGCTGGGCTCCTTTGTGTTGAGCAGGAGGGCGGGCGATGGTGCAAGGCCAGCGTGGACAGACGGTCTTGAACTTGGAGTGGGTAATAGTAAGGCTGAGTGGTGAGCAAGCGAAAGCGAGAGCGTGACTGATGGGACTGATTGATGCAAGTGAGATTGGAGAAAGCATCGGCTTTGCTCTGTCCCCAAGCCCAGCTAGCGCAGAGATGGTGGTTTTTGGGAAGGAGAACCCGTGGATATGTACAGAAATATAGACCACTCTTACAGTATCAAGTTCCTTCGTGTAGGAGCCACCACGTCACGAATCATTATACACATCATGTAATAAATGTCTACATGAACTATAGCCAGCCTTTTGCAAGATGAAATGTACGTGCAACTATTCCAACTCCACTACTGAATCATCGAATGAAATATGTAGAACAGACCTATCCAAGTTGCTAAGTAGGGAAAGGTATCAACCGCACCAAAACCGATTCACCCCTCTCCTTTTCCCTACCTCCTGGTGTACCACAGATTACCTACAGGTACCCAGGTACGTAGCGCCCCCAGCTGGCCCGTAGCGTCGGGAAGCAGCCGGCCCCACGGTCTGGAACCCTTTGGGCAGTTGGTGGTGGCCCGGGCCCCTGATTTGCTGCAGTGTGCTGCAACCAGCTTTGGGTGACATGAACACATGCAAATAGGAATGCGACCAAGTCTAGATGGACATGCCTCGCCTGTCAACAGAGTTACTTTCATTCTTTGATCCCAATCCCATCCTCAACTCGACTTCCACCTAGCCCATGAAAACGTGACACCGCCCACAACACCCTGCCATGCCTCTCACAGCCGCATGACCCGACCAATTCACCACCCCTCAACGACAACCCAGCCCTCGCCCTCGACAGCGCCCTCGATTTCGGCCTCCGTCCCTCAGCCAGCCATGTCGCGTGCACAACAGCCCTCGATCCTCTCCTTCTTCCAGCCCAACAACAAGCAGCAGCCGCCGAAACATGCTGCCCCTCCAATATCACAGGCCCACCAGCAGCAGCAGCCACTACAACAAATTCCTTCGCCTGTTCCTCCTCCTCCGCCACCCCCACCACAGCCCGTCGCACCCGTGATCTTAGCCTCACCAGTCACCGCCCTGCCGCCCTCGACGCCCTCCCCACACCCCTCCGCGACCATCGTCCCCGTGACGGACGCCCACATCCCCGCCCTGCGCCGCATAAACGCCCTTCTCCTGCCCGTCAACTACACCGACAGCTTCTACAAGGCCATCCTCGACCCGGCGCAGTCGGGCCTCTTCAGCCGCGCCATCCTCTTCAGCGACGGCGCAGATGGCCCAGGCCTCGCTGCCCCGGCAGCGCCCAAGGTCGTCGGCGGCATCGTCTGCCGCCTGGAGCCCAGCCCCTTCGACCCGGCCACGGGCGCCTTTTCGCCCGACCTGGCCCGCCGCGCCCCACGCCCGCGTGAGCCCCCCGGACTCCCGCGTCCTCTACGTCCAGAGCCTCGGCGTGCTCGCGCCCTACCGCGGCCTGGGGCTGGCCGCCGCCGCCGTCGAGGGCATCTTCGACGCCGTGCGCGCAGTCGCCGCCGACGCGCGCGGCAACGGGCTCAACATCGGCTGGGTCTACGCCCACGTCTGGACCGAGAACCACGACGCGCTCGAGTGGTACGCGAGGAGGGGCTTCGAGAGGGACGCCAGGCTCGAGAACTACTACTTCAAGCTGCAGCCGGGCAGCGCGTGGGTCATGAAGCGGCGGGTGCTGCCATTGGGGTTGGGGGACGAGGCCGGCGGCCAGCGCGCGTGGGCCGCCACAAATGGCCATGCCGCACACCACCAGCCCTCTGCCGTCCCGGCGAGCGTCACCGCCGCGGCCGTGAACCTACCCGGGTTCTCTCCTGCGGGCGGCGTGCCGACACCGCCACCGTCGGCTGCGAACGGCCCGCCGCCAGCCGCTCGCCCCGGCCCGCCAGGGTCATCTCTGTCCTTCCAGAACAAGCGGCCGGATATGGAGTGGAACGACCTGCCCGAGGATATGGTCGCCGCGGCGCGCACCACCTCCCGGACCAAGGACCTCCTCTCCCCGCCGACGGGGTCGGGCTCGAGCTCGAGGAGCAGCTCGACGGCGGGGCGCAAGAAGAAGGACAGGGCGTATCCCACCGCTGCGTTCGGGAGCTGATTCTACCCGGCCGGCGGTTTGTCTTTTGAAGGTGGCGGAACTGAACTGGTCCCCTGAGGGGTTACAGACGGATGGCGTTTATAAGTGGTAGCATAGAGACGGCGGACAAAAGGACAACACTGGGAGGGTCTTATAGGGTACAGCGGGCGGTGTTGGGATTCTGGTCTCTGTCTATTCAAGCATGCCCAGGTACCGCAGAAGCATTTTGCTGATAGAGGCATTTTTAGACACTGCAAGGGCAACACGCGGGCGCTCATTATAGCCGTGAGGGAAGATGCATGTTTTACACAATAGAGGTTATCGCTTGAGCAGCAGAAAACTTGAAGCTTCCTTGTGCAGGGGACGAGATTCCGCATCGGAGCTTCTTATGTGTTGTGTTCTCCGACGCTGGAACACCTTCCTCGTCATGCATTTAGCTACCGACTCTTGCGTAACACACGAGGCATTTACCACAGTGCGCGATAAAGCGTCATGAGATTCGGTAAATCGCCCGTCAGGATCAGCAGGGCAGTAGCAGGGGTCCAAGTCAAAACTCAACGGGACTCAGAGACGACGCACAGACGGACAAAAGTTCCGACAATTGATCAATTCTGGATGAACTCCGGCGTGAAACCATGAAAATATCCCGACCAAAAGTGCCAGTTGCAGTTGCAAGCATTGCCTAAGCCAAACCAAACCAGAAAACCCGCTTTCCGATGGAATGCCCAACCATAGTCATATCATATACAGTAATAAAGGGTGTGGACAGGACGCAAGTCCTGCCTACAATGCACGCCACTCATGCCTGCCCAGATTAGTTCCGAGCCACGAAACGCCCCCAAAGACCCGCAAAGAACTCCTTCTTCCTGATCGCCACGAGCCCTGCGATCAGTCCCAGTCCGGCCCACTGCCACGGCTGGACCTTGCGCAAGTGCCACCGGATTGCAGGAATAGAGAATGAAGAAACACGTTGCTGCGAGCACAACGAGAGTTAGGATACGGGGGCCTCGAATGCGACGGGAAGGGGGGCGAGAGGCTTGTCGGAAGCAGCCTCTCGATCTGACAGGGTGGATCTTACCTCTTCCAGGAAGTCAGGTGTGGGTTGGGTCTTCTCCTCGCCTGTCGCGACGAGAGCAATGAGCGCAGCACCGACGCCAGACCCGTCCTTCGCAATGCCGATGCGGATCTTATTGGCGCCTTCCTCGCCGATGCCCTCAATGGCTTGGAACGCCTCGTAAATCATGTCGCGGAAGTATGGGTAGTGCTCGACGAGACTGCCGTCCACTCCTACGTCGATCGGCTCGCCCTCCCATTCCGGATCGGTCAGCTTGCCAGTCTTCAGGACAATAGCAGCGATGCTGATGGCCGACAGACGGGCAGCGCGCCGGCCGACGGACTCGGCGATAGACTTGAACGCCTGCGCGTCCTCCAAGGAGGGGCTGTACACGAGGAGCTGGTCCTCCAGGGCCTGACGCAAAGTACCGAGGTCGGGGGTGTTGTCTGCGGCTGCAACAGACATGATGGCTGTGTCAACTCCCCATTGCTTGAAAATGCCAGATTCTTGAGCGACGGTTGTTGTCGACCGCCAGTCGTTCTTGCTGGAGTTCTCGTCCTTGAAGAGCTGCACGTTCTCATTCTTCAGCAGGTCGACAACGGCCAGACGCAAAATTTCGCCCAGGAACATGCCAGAAACACGCTTCTCGAACATTTGAATCCCCGGGTTGATGCTGTCCTTGTCCAATTGCTTGTCCCATGTCGTGTTGGGAAGTACATTCAGTTGGTTGTCGAAAGAACCCCACTCGGTGTTGATGATCATATCTCCTGTGGTTCTGTCAAAGGCACCCTGCACGGGCTTCTTCACATTTGAGAGCTTCTCCACGTATGCTCCGTTGGTGCCGGTGCCGAAAATTGCTCCCAGAACAGTGCCCTTCTTGCCAGGTGATGTGTACGAGCGAGCCATCAGTGTTCCCACGGTGTCGTTGACGAGCGCGGCGACCTTGACTGGCAGCCCGAGCTTGTCAATCTCAGTCTGCAGCAGTTGGCAAACATCCTTGCCCACCGCGTCGGCGATATCGAACCCCTTTGTCCAGCGCATCAGAATGCCCTTATTGATGCCGATTTGTTGAACGGGGAAGCTGAATGTGAAGCCAAGACGGAACACTTCCTCATCCTTGAAGCCCTCGGGGTTGCTGAATGTGAAGCGTCTCCTTAGCCGGTGCTCAAAGTGCTCGCTGTGGTGTGTGCGGAGGAAGACCTCGATCTGCTTTGCCAGGAAGCCAAACAGCTGTTGGGCTGTCTTGGCTGTCATGAGCTCCTTGGGTATGGCGACTTTTGAGTAAGTAAGGTTGAATGTTGTGTCGCCATTCAGATGGATGGAGCAGACCCGAAAGTTCGTTCCACCTAGATCGACGGCGAGGTAGAGGCCCTGCGTGGGTAAAATAAGCTGTGGCCCCCGAGGCGCAAAGGAGACGTGCAATGCTTACCTTCTCGGTGCCGTTAGGGACGCCAGTGACGTAGGTAGGAATCTGACTCAAGCTGGTGCCGTCCCTCTCGAGGCCCTGGTCTGAAGAGGCATGAGTTGTCTGTCAATCAATGGAACAGTGAGGACTGGAGTGGACGCACCCATCTGGCTGAGGAACTCAGTGACGCCCTTGTTGAGGTCGGCATCGTTGAGGTCGAACTCCTGCACGACGCGGTTGGTTTCTGCCGTGAGCCCCATGGTGAGAGGTATGGATATGGGAGCTGAAGTAGGAAAGACTTGAGGGTTCTCGCACACAGGCTCTTGAGATATTTGGGCGAGAGGGGAGTAGGAGGGACGGAAGAGAGGGAAGGGAGCTATTATATGAGAGGAATAGAGCAGCTTGGCGTCACGAAGTACCAGCTGCAGGAGCTAGCAGCAGGGAGCAGGGTTAGCTAGCTTCCAGACGACAGGCGACGGAATGGGGAGAGTCGTGAGATTGTGCGGGGCACATGCGCAGGCGCAGTTTGGACTTTCTGGGGAGTGCGGCTAAAAAAGCCAAGCTGGCCTGGTTGGGGGCCCATCGGCCGTGACCTCCAAGTGACCTGGAGGAGACTTACTAAGATTAGCACTGGGAATAAGGCCCAGCAGAGATATATCGGCCTGAGGGTCGAGAAGCCGAGGGGTGACGAGGACGCACAAGGCTTCCGAGTGTGGCCCTGGCTTTTGTTCTTCCGGAAATCAGAGTCTGAGTCGCCAGCGGTTGCGGTCGAGTCGTCAATGGCACGCCAGGAGGCGCTGCCGTGCGAGGATGGCCTCTCCAGCTTGGCGGCCGTTGCACAAGAGCTCGCGACCGAGAGGGCGGAATGTCCAATCCCAGTGACGTAGAGCCTGCCGCTGGGATTCCTCAGCCGCGGGAGCCTGGCCGTGCCTAAGCTTTCAAACACCTCTGTCAATCTTCCTCCTCGTATGCAGGAGATCCAGCCATGCACATGAACAGCCGGGGCAGGTGGACGATCCTGGTGTCCCAGCTGGAAGGGCACACCGTTGGTGGTGAGAGAGAGGTACCTCGGAGGTCAATCCAAGACAAAAGCTCTCCGGGCAAGCAGCTGCCAGTTGCCAGCAACAAGCCTGTGGCCTCGGCGGCTGGCGGAGACTCGGGGCGATTGCAGTGGAGCGAGAAAAAAGGGCCGGATATGCTGCAGGCGAGACCTGGAATGAGATCATGGGCGACCAATATCTGCGCAACCCCTGCTGCTTGTTTGCGGGCGACTCGAGGGAATTCAGTCGAGCTGGACGGGAAGGGACGAGTCCAGACCAGCGAGAAATTGTGCTGGTACAACACAGAGATTGGATGGTTGGGGCTGGGGAGGCAGACAGCAACGAGGGAAACGGTGGAGTAGCGAGCGCCCTGATTGCTGGGCGGTCAGGAGCCTCAGTGATGTCTGCGCGATATCTATTGCTAGGTGGTATCGCCGTGTCAATCGTTTGTTTCCTCGGGCGCCGCTAGAAAGAGCGAGCCCAATGGAAGCCAATGTCACTTGCTCGCCTCATGCAATGCCTCGAGCTTGGGCTGCAGGTGGTGCTTTAGCGATCTGATGCCGGACTGCCTCGTGGTCGTAGTACGGCAGCACATCCACTTTGCCGGTTCGCCCAGCAGGCTGGGACACCACACACACAGAGCACGGCGATTGATCGATTCGGCGATGGGCGTCCTTCCAGGGAACCTCGCGCCGAGAATTGGCAGCGGCCGGGGCCGACTGACGTAGTACGGCCGTCGTACCCACAGTTGCAGAGCTGCTAGGCCTACCCACAGAATTCAGCAGTGGGCTTCCATGGGGTGATGAGAGCTCGTCGGGGAAATTGTGGTGGAATGGCGGCAGTCGTGGAGGAAATCGTGGGTGCCCGTGGAGAAGAGGGAGCCACTGGGAATGAGTCGAGACAGGGCCTAGCCAGTGTGTTTCCCCGGCGTGTCCTGTCCGATGCGAGTCTTGGGCCTTTCCGATGCGATGACCTGTCACTCAAGAAGCCCACTCACTGTCGTGACCACGTTTGCTCAATTGGCCAGGGCCGCACGAGACTCCGAACTCCTGACAAGTACAATGCCAAACTCGTTGGCTGGCGCAGTGTGTCCTGGCAGATGAGGCTCTCGCACGTCGATGCAAAGGGAGCGCCTCTGGGGATCGGAACCAGGTGATGTGGGGGCCTAAGGACAGAGAAAGGACCGAATCGATGGCATCAGGTCGTGGGCGGACGTTGCCCGAAGAAGGACAGGTGTGCAGACTTTTGACGCCTTGCTCCCGGGTCTTGATTATGAGGTCCAGCACGACAGGAAAAGCACTTGCCAGTCACAGGACACGAACCTCACGAGAGGAAGGCGCCACCGACACCCGATCCAGATGGCAAGCAAGGGCCATCAAGGGCCTGGGGCCCCCGGAGCTCAGGACTGCAAAGACTCTAGGCGCGACGACGCCCCAGACTCCAAAACCAAGGGGGGGGGGGAATTGTTTCGGCGGCGAAGAAAAGTCACGCGACCACCACCTATTGTAAGTAATACAAATTAATTGCACAGCACACATTAGACTACTTATTTGTCTTCTCTTACCCTCGTTTATGCTGTCCTCGCACTTCTCCACCCTTGCTGGGTCCGTGCCACGCAAAGAGTCCGGACGAATGCCATGAAGCCATTCACGTCGTGCCATTCCCCGGACCTGCAACGTTTCTTCAAACGGCTTGCTACTTGTGGCTAATTCCCAGCGCGCACTACTAATCACTCGTGGTTGTCGAGACCAGCGCTAATACTTGCATCCAGCAATGCACCCCCAAGTGCGTGATGAAACACTTGTACTCTGGAAACAATCAAGCTAGTGTGCATCCGGCATTCACAGCTCCTTCTCCTCGTAGCATCTAAGGCTATGATGATCCAGGATTCCTAGCGCAGTCGAGCAGAGAAAGGACCTCTATCACAGAGACGTGCTGGTCGTACGTCGGGCTGGGGAACGACCGAGGTCACTGCTCTCTCTGTAAGGCACAGCAACGTCTTGGACAAGGTGCTGCTAGATGAAAGGAGACACCCTGAGAGGTGCACGAGTTCGAATTCTCCGCGAGTTGACGGCAATGTCTAGCACACGGATCGTATACTACAGGAAGAAAGAAATGGGAGAGGACCTGTCATCAGTCGGCTCTGAACATCCCTCCCTGCACATGTGCACCTCTTGACCACCAAATGCCAACATCAAGACCGGTTTGGATTAATATCGTCTTTCCCGGATCCCATGCGCTTACCTTGCTTTTCAGCAGCGCGACCAACAACGACCCCGGCGGGATGGTGTCTGCTCAACGTCTAGGACGGGCGTGAACCACGATTAGATGGCAGCCACTTACGCAGTCAGCAGGCCGGCTGGTCTTCGCAGAATGTCTTCTATCACATTTGCTGTGTTGCTTAACGCCCCTGGGAGACATCCGGAGTAGGATGCCGAGTGGTAGTCTCGTCTGCCAAGGAGGGCAAAGAGAAGCACGACCAAATTTCTTCCAACGATCAGCCCCGGTGCCTTAAGTCTCAAACCCGCAGAATACGACAGTTCGGTCGCACATACCATGCAGCTCGACAAAAAAGCGACAATCCTCATCTCTATGACCGGGCTTCAATTGTCTTGTGCAAATGATGGGCGTCCTCCCCGACGCCAAAACCGGCCAACACAAGGCATCTTCCAAGACTATGTCAAGCCTTGGCATGCAAGAATGGCGCGAGGTTCGGTGTTGAGGGGAGTTGATTTTCTCAAGAAATTAAATCGAGTGTCGCATTCCCGGTACACATTTGTCATTAAAGCCTTCCTTGGGGAGTTGTCGAGTTCCCACCAGGGCAAATGATTGCGGCTAAGTATACTTCATCAAGCTGGGTGAAGGTACCAGGTCAAGGATTCTTGTCCCTTTTGAGGGTCTCACGCACTTTCTCGTAACATCCATCATTTTGATATCTGAGCTTTTTGAAAATGAAAGAGCTTCTTGCCACCAGGCTTATAATCTGTCCTATCGTCTTGCACCCAAATGTAAGGAGGGTCCAGAGTTTACTGCAAGACTCGCTTGAGTGCTGGACATCCTCCGCCAACCGGAGCGTGCTGCCGTGGTTCCAACTCCTTTGTTCCTCTTAGTAGCTGTGATCCTAGTCAACCCAATCGTGCGAGGCGGGGACGGGGACAATTGTCTTACCACTTTGTCTTTGGGTGTGTGACCTGAGGCTCATTTGAGGGTGGTTTGACAAGAAGACGATGTGAGACTCTTTATTGCGTGCATTCACTCCAATGTATGATTGCGGAATTGCCAGTACCGTCTCAGTGCAGGTGCGTAATTAAGCTCATGGTCAAAAAGCACCACATGGTTGAGACCGATCAAACTATTCCAAGGCAACGAGGGACCTATTACTTATAACGTAAGGCACAGCTGCTGTTCTTGACATGCGCCCTTGAACAAATTGTCTTTGAGGAAAGACACAAAACAAATAAAATTCTCTCAGTAGAAAACAATACTACCAAATGACAGTGGCTCTAGAAATTCCATCAGAAGTCTATAGACGTTATGTTACTGTGTCGTACAAGGAAAATAGCACCACAGCAAGTTATCCTTCGGCCCTGACTTGAGACGATCTTGGTTCAAATATGCGATCCATATGTACCTAGATAATTAAGCCCCGGGATATTGGGGCCAGTCCTCCCAAGCTGTGAATTGAAAAGTTCATACTCTTCATAAGACTTGAGAGGTCTCGTCCCACAGAGCACAGATAGGCAGAAGGACAACTTGTGGCAGCAAAGCCCCAGACTCGAGATCGATTCGTGTTCACAACCGCTTGACATGGTGTCACAATACTCGGTATGAAAGCTTTACACATCCAGCCACAGATAACCTAGTTGTTTCGGAAACGAATGTAGCAGGCCAGGAAGCGAGGGCCCAAGCAAAGTCAATCTGAGCTGTGCGCTAGTCTTGTTCGTGCAGTGTAGGGGACGATCCGGAGAGAACGTCGGCCTCAATTTGGACGTTGCACCGAGTGACGATTCTATTGGACACGGAGCCTCAGGATCAGATCATGCCAATTCAAAGCTCTTAGTTGACTCTTGTCGACGCCTTTTCTTAGCTCTATAAGTCGTTTGTGTTTAGAAGTAATTCAGACCTATAGGAAAGGACAGACATAAGCGCATATCGTTGTCCCGCGCTCTAAATGTAAACGCAATGTCCTCTTTCTCTCTTTTCTTTGCGCTGCTCCAACCCATTTCTAAGTGAACGTGTATGGATTGTTCATCTGGAACCTCGTATGCTACTACTTCTTTGAGCCTCCACCATTTTTCTTCCCTACTTTTCTCCTACATATCAGCCCTCATGAACCCAGTTGAGTTACATCATGGGTGAGACGAATCTATTAAGTGCTGGCATAATAGACCGCTCGGCCAAAGTACCAGTAATTTCCAATCCCTTGGAAGTACACCCAGCAGTATATAAGCGCCGTGCCGTCACAATGGGCGCCTCTGGGGCCTTTTCAATTAACCCTTAGCCTCTTGAATTGTGTGCACATACGACGTCTTCTTTGACTAGCCGCTTCGATCAACAATGCCTGAAGAAACTCAATCACGTCCCGCACATTTCGTGATCACTGCTCATGCTCATCTCTATGTCTGCTAGTCAGGGATTGTCTAGACTGGCTTGTTCAGTCTATTCTCGTTATTTGCCCCAGAAGAAGATACCTGACTGCTCACCATCTGTCACGATCTGTTTCTTGATGAGCAACCTCGGTACAGCTGTGGCATGCTCAAGTTGTTGACGGACGTGGCTCACGAGATTGCAGGTATTTCTATTTCTTTATATACTACAGATTGTTTCGTACCGAGTTTTAACATCGCGCCGTTTTGAAAGGTATCTATGACTCGGACTGTGAGATCTCGTGCTTGGTCCACTCCGTCAAGCCACCCTTCGCAACAATATCCTGCAAGTTGGCCGCAAACTCACCGACCTTCTCCTCCCAGCGGTCACCGTTCTCGCCCTCCTGCACCTCGACGGTGCTCTGGGCGACATCCCACGTCAGCGTCCAACCCGTCCGTCGGGTGGGCGTCTTGTCCGAGCGGGTGAAAGTGGCGCGGAGTCGCTCGATGAGGCGCGGGACCTCCAGGCCCAGGAGCGCGTTGTTGATGCTGTTCCGCGAGAAGATGTTTCCGAAGCTGCCCGCCACGACGAGCGGGATGCTCTTGGCCAGGATTGCCGTCGCGGCTTGCTCTCTTGAGGACCCGCAGCCAAAGTTGAATCCTGAGACGAGGATATCATTTGGCTTCGCGACCGACCCGAAATCCGGATCATAGTTCGACATGCAGACTTCTGCCATGCCCTCTTTGGTGATGTCGTCCTGGTATGTGTACTTGCCGGGGTAGATGTTGTCAGTGTCGAGGTTGTCGGCATCGCAGAACACGATCTCGCCGGTGATTTTCTCTGGGAAGCCCGGGAGGATCTGAGTAGTGGCCTTCGCAGTGTCATCACCAACCGAGGACTCAACCCGGTCGATGAGTGACTCGAGCTGCTCCAGAGCATTGCTAAGCTCGCTTTCCGTTGTCGCAGGTCGACCAGTACCGTATCCGTATTCCACGCCGGAGTAGTTTTCTGGAACCTCATATTCGCCTGTGCCCGAGATGACGCCGTTGAGAGCGCTGGCGGCTACAACTTCAGGACTGGCAAGGTACGCGAGGGCATCTCGCGAGCCCATGCGCCCCTTGAAGTTGCGGTTCGAGGCGGAAATTCCGACCTCGCCGGGCTCCAAAAGGCCAGTCCCCAGTCCGATACAAGGCCCACACGAGGCTGGGAGTGGGATAGCCCCGGCTTCGAGCAAAGTCTGCCAGTTGCCTTGGTCTTCGGCGATCTCCTGCTCACGAACTGAAGCCGCTGCGATGTACAGGTTGACACCGTCTGCGACTTTAGGGATCTTGCCGCCGTTAGCCTTTGCAGCATCCTGGAAGACCTTTGCGGCTGCAGCAAGATCAGAGGCTCTGGAGTTGGTGCAGGACACGATATACGCCTTGTTGACCTTGATTTTCTTTGGCGCGAGCTCGCCAAGAGGAGTCGAAATCTTGACGGAGTTCGGACCTGAGATGTAAGGCGACAGGGTAGAGAGGTTAAGGTATAGCTGCTTTGCGTAATGCGCTCCGGGGTCGGCATGGACAGGGCTGGCGTAGAGCTCGTCAATCTTTTCGTGCGTAATTCGCTGCCTCGTCGTCCGGTCTTCATGCATTGCTGCTTCTGTAGCCTTGTATCGCAGCCAGCGCTCTAGAGTTCGGTCTATCGGGAACTATCCAGCGGGTGACGTTAAAATATTTCCAATACACAATCGTTTCAAGATCAGGGACACACCATTGCAGAAAGCGCAGACCACTCAGTTGACATGTTGCTGATTGTGAGTCTGTTGTCCACCGAAATACTGGCCATCGTCTCCTCAGAGCCAGTAAACTCAACCGCATGGTTGAGCACATCGCTGTTGAACAGCCCGCAGAGCGCAACTATAACGTCTTTGCCGGTAACTCCTGGAGGCAATGTCCCTGTCAGAGTTACCTGCGCAACGGGAGGAATTTGGAACCAGCTCTTCTTGGTCGCCCAAATTGATGCGGCATCTGTCCTCACCAAAGCGGTTCCCAAAGCACTGATACCACCGTACATATTGCTATGGCTATCTGACGCCACACACAAGGTACCCGGCCAGACAAATAGCTCTTCAACCTGACGAGGTATTAGCACACCGCAGCCGCTTTTCAAGCCATTGGCACACTCACCATGACCTGGTGACCGATCGAGTAGCCGGCGGGGAAGAAAACAACGCCGTGCTTCTTCGCAAACGTCTCAATCTGCTCATATTTCTTCAGGTTGGACTCGGTCTTGTTCTGCACGTCATGATCGAGTGCGAAAACCATCTGGCTCGGGTCCTTGACACGGGTGGCCCCCATGGACATGAACTTCTTCGCGATAGGCCATGTGTTGTCGTGGGACATGCACCGGTAGGGCTCGATCTGTACATAGTCGCCGCTCCGAACGAGCTTTCCCTCCGGGAGACCGACAGCATGGCGCTGAACAATCTTCTCGGTCAGGGTCTGTGGCGTTGTCTTCTCGGTGGGGATATCTGCAAAGGAGAATTCGGCGCCATGGGCTTGTGAAAAGGTCGCTCGGCCGGAGGGTATCGTCCTTGTAAGGCGGCGGTATGAAAGCTGGTGGAAAGATGTGCGTGGGAGCCGTTGACTCATTACGCTCTGAACCGAGACGCGGCTGTTCGCCCGGCAGAGGGATCGAGCCCATGAGGCGTTCGCAACCTGCGAGACATCAGTCTACAATGAACGATCAATTGGTATTGGGGAACCACGCACTGCTCTGCGCGACATGGCAAGCGACGGTTGGAGCGCACTGCGCTCGAGGAATTGTCCAAATCGTTGACAGGGGGCACGTTCAATGCATCGCTTTGCTGAACATTAACTTTTTTGTGAGTGGTTGCCGATGACGGCACCCTGCCCGACTCTATCGATAGTGCTTACATAACCGGTTCCGCGTAAAGACAAGAAGATGACCGCCGTTGCTCGGAAGCTCCAGACCAGAATGCTGTGCTGTTCTGGAGATGTCTTTATCAGAAAGAGACACAACATACTGAAGGGCACCTCATGAATGAGGGCTGGAAACACATATTCCACGGTCAATCAGACACAGCGCTTCCATAAGTGAGCTGTGGTTTTCGAGCCTGCTCGGATGTGTAGTTTGACAGGCTTGACAATTCATCGCAGAGGCTTTTGGGACGGACATATATTTAAAGCTCAGTAGCTGAGCTTGACTTTTGTAAAATGCTGCCTAAGATCCGATAATGCATGTTGCAAGATATAAGTCAAGCCAGCTCAGAATATCTATCTCCCTACAGAAGGCAGCCCGCCGTCGTTCCCTAGCTTTGATCGAGTAAATGTTACCAAACTATTACCCACGGCAGTCCAATAACATGCATCGCACATTGTCGTCGGGAAGCCAAGCTGACTACAGACAGTAACATGGGGGCAGGCTTTGAGAGAGGACACGAAAAGAAGTAAGAGATTGTACGAGGTTGAGAACACGCGCAAATGGGAGTCGTGCTGTGCACCGGTGGCCGGCCACCAAGCGCATCTCGCGGCAAGCTACCAATCAGCGGAACGCTCAGTCACTGACAATAGCCGCGGGGGTCAATCCAACGGCGTCAGTCGATTCAATTCCAAATTACAGTCAGACACGACCAGTGCCTGACAGCTAATGGTCGAGGTCGCACGGGGAATAGCTGCAATGCCACGCGACACAGGCACACAGAGAACATGCGCAGCCGTGACTCGGCGGCTTCATTTTTTCTTCTCCCTGTGCGATCCTGCGCGTCCTGCTTACTTCAGGGTGGGACTGGCCAAAATGCCGCTCGTGCTTGCTTAAGCGCCGCGGTGGTGGGAGCACAAGATCCCTGCCCCGGCCGACTCAGCTGTGCCCACATGGCTCAGCCGCAGCTCCGCCCCCTGCGCTGCCAGGCGCCCATCGGTTGCACTGCCGGACGGCAGCGAGGGTTTGGGGTTGCTCGCTTGGGCTGGTGCTTGAGGGTTTTTGGAAATAGAACGGGCTGCTAGTCGCAGTGTCGGATCGGCAGGAGCTATATTCGGCTCGCTTTCCATGTGATGACGATGATGATGGTGATGCTGATAGGTGGTGGTGAAGCTGTTTCTGTTGTGTGTGGATGGGCAGGACGTCGGATCGGTTACTTGTGATGCCATGCAGGACAGAGCACGGCCCTCGGGCGATCCCAGTTGACAGGTCTACCTTGTCCTCGGCCCACACACACTAGGTAGTCCACCCAGCCCACATAGTCTGTCATCTAGTAGGTCGTTCAACGTGCGCTCGTTCGCTCGGCTCGGCGCGCGGGTTGAAGTTCGGAAAGGCTTCTCACCGCCCGTTGGCTGGCAGGCTGTGTACATGGATGGCCATGAACGACGTTCGTGAATAACATTTTCACGGCAACCGCTGCGTTATTACGAGGTGTGGCTTCTGAGGAGACTGAGACTGGGCTGAAGATTTGTAGTCTCGATACAGCATGGCTTGCGCGGGTGGACAAAGGGAAAAAGAGTCAAATCTCAGATCGAGAGGGCCCATGATCGACCCAGCAACTGCCACCTGCCTGCCAGCCAGCCAGTGCCAGACTGCCCAGGCGGCCACGTTCCATCGAATGCGGACCTCGGGCGTTGTCAGCGCGGCCTCTGCCCGTCCAAAGTCGGGACGACATTTCACACGCCACGGAGCACGGATGAATGATATGATACCTTCATGGCCATGCAGCAGCAGTCTCGGATGCTTCTAGATGCATATTGGCCCCCAAAAGGCCGCCACCTCCACTGTCTATCTGCACTGGCGGTCCTGCCCTGTACCGAGCAACGTGTCAGAATGGCTATCTAGACCATCTGTTTGTTCTGTTAGAAGCGGCCCTGGAGGAGGGAGGCGAATGTCGATCAAGGCTGAACAACCAGCCCTTTGTTTGTTGATGTTGGTGCTGTGTCACCCGCCCGCATCCAGACGTAGCCCACCCAAGAGCCCGCTCGGCTTGGTGGTCTGCTTACTAGGGACAGTAGATCGCTGCTGTGTCCTGTCGATGGCCGCCACGACTGAGCTTGATTTGAATGAGATTCGGTCAGTGGTTCTATCCTTCTTGCCCCCAAAGATGCTCTCTAGGGACGGCCGGCCCGGTGTCTCAGAATCTCAGAGAGGAGAGAGGGCCCTGCTGGTTGATGGCAGGATTCATAATTAGTCCAGTCCAGAGAATCCTTCCGGCGGTAGGACTGCAACCCTGCACATGCCCAACAGAGTTTGGCTGCTCACCCTGAAATTGGCCCTCGAAACAGTCCCATCCACGAGGTCATCTCACCACGAGGGAGCGAGGAAAGTGAGCAGGTGCGAGGGGAGCACGTCGTGGCAAATTGCAGCAGCATAACCTTGACCCCATCTTCCCCTTCATCCTTCATCAGGGTCACCAGGAATCAACTGCACATTACACTGCAGCCCAGCCCTAGCACCGCCGTTGCAACCCTACCGCACCGGCCTAGCTGGCCGCCCAAGGACTGGCTGGTCCCGGCCGAGCATGCAGCACACCTACCTGCATGTGGTGTACTTCTGCTACTGGAGAACATGCACGCTGAGACTATGTAGGACTCAGGCCCCAGACAAGATCGCTCAGCCCTGTCTCGACAGCTGCTGACGGGAGACGAGAAGAGAACATTTTCCTCGTGTATTAGCGCTGGGTTGGAGGGTGGTCCTGGTCGTCCTGGTCGTCCTGGTATTCCTAATAAAGCCCATGTCGGCGGAGTCAAAATAAAAAGTCTTGTCCCTTTCCCTCAGCCACACAGCAGGTGCAGTGCAACTCTCGTGCTGCGAGCAAGTGGGACCCGGAACAGTACAGCAGTACTTCGTACGGACGGTTGGTGGCAGACCGACCGTAGGACTCAGCTCTCGGCTCGTTGGTGCTTAGTCCTTGTCGTTGGCATTATTCACACACAAAGTCCTACGTCCCACGTCCACTCCAGTCGTCCACTCCCAGTCCCCGGTCTCAGGTCCCCCGTCTCCGATCCCAGTCCAGTCCCAATCCACCCCATCCTGCCGGGCCAGCTACGAACTGCCAATATCTCCATCACCGGCCAAAGAGACAAGACGGACAGACAGACGCACACAAGCGCCCGCACTCACCCACGCAATTGCAAGTCACCCAAGCAAGCAGTCAAGGTCTTCATCTACCCAACAACCAGGCCGGGCCAACACAATTCAAGCCGACCCGTACGACATACCGGAACATTGCTGGAAGCGGAAAGTCGTCGCAAAGAAAGACGGACAACAGCCCGTCCTTGTTGCGGATCCGAGGACTTGTTCCATTGCGCAGCCCTTGCCTGCTCCTTTTTTTTTTCTATTTCCAAATTCTACGTGCTCTTTTTTTTTTGCTTTGGGTGCAGACAGGGCCATCCATACATACCCCTGTGACCGAAGACGGCAACCTTGACCTGTGCCTGAGCCTGAGCCTGAGCCTGAGCCTGACTACAGTCATCAGAAGTCACCAAAAGTCCTCGCCCCATAAGGTTCACCGGCAGACAAGAGTCACGGTCCTGAGACGGACAGCACATTCACGAGAACCTGAAGCAGCTGCCTCATGCACGGCGCGGCAGTCAGCCCAGCCGTACCGCACCCGCATCAGCAACTGCAACTGTACCTGCAACGGCAACGGCAACGCACCCGCAGCGAAGCAGTCCTGCATCTGGCTAATTTCTCACTCGCTCTCTCCCCATCCCCCTCCAATCCTACGCCCTCAATTCTCTCGCCCGCTCTCACCACCCACATCCAAAACCGAAAACCCAACCCAACCCCGCCCCAGCAGCGGAAGCGGCAGCAGCAGCAGCAGCCTAAGCCAACCTGAGCGAACAAGGACAGACAATATTACCACCTACCTTACCTACCGTCGCCTTATTACCTACCGACCCTGTTCGTTCCCTTTGGGTCCTATCTTGTCCTGTCTTGTCTTGTCCTGCGCTGTCCTGCCTGTCCTTGCCCGCCCTCACACCCACCTACCCCCCCCCCTTCTTCCTCGCTTCCGCCATCCTACTCCCGTCTTTGGGCTGGGCGGCTGAATCGTGCCACCCTTGGGTTTCGTCCCTTTTAAGATTTAATACAGCACCCCCCGCCGCTCTTTAAATCGTTCCTGCATTCCTCCTCCCTTATGAGCTCTCTGAATTCCCGCTTGAAACACCTTGGCTTTGCGAAACGCAAATCGAGCGCCAGCATCCAGTCGCCAGACCTATCGCAGAGCCAGAGTCGCACCCCCCCGCCGCAGGGCTCGTCCCAATCGTCCACCTACAACAGCACTCCCCCATCCCACGTCCAACCCGCCGGCCAAGCTCCCTCCATCGCCTCCAATTCCTCGCAGCAGTCCCTGCCCCAGATGAACCACCCCGGCCAAGGGCAGCGGCCACCGAGCTACACGGCTGGATATCCTGGTGGGTCCCCCTCCCCCTCCGCCCACCCTCGCGTCCCCTCCCCCTCCCCCTCCAGCCTTCTCCAGACCCTCTCCAGACCCCCTCCAGACCCCCTCCCGAGCCCCCAACTTATTAATCCCGTCGCCCATCAACCCAACCAAACCCAACCCAACCTTGCCCAGTCATCCGTGTACATACACCGAGCTGCCCCCACCACCACCACAACTACCATCAACCTAACTCTCCTGACTGACACCGAGCCTCCTACGCTATACAGGACAAGCCCGAACTCCTCCCACGCAGATGGTCGGTGGCCCTCCACCCATCAATACTGGAGCTCCACCCGTCGCCGGTTATCCCCCTCAGCTTCCACCAATGCAGGGCGGCCCGCCAGTCGCCGGAGGCCCGCCAGGCTATAATGGCGGTGCCGGAGGCTACGGCCCTCCCCCGAGCCAGAACCTCCCGACCGCCACATACACCAGGCCCGCTGCCGAGGTCGAGGGTAATAGCAGGAGCAAGGCGCAATTGATTGTTGGCATTGATTTTGTAAGGACGGAGCCCGGCGTCCACGGACATGTCGCAGACCTTGTCCCGCTGACCCAACCTCCCAGGGCACGACTTTCTCCGGTGTCGCATTTGCATTCGCAACAAATAACGAGGCAAAAGAAGACATCATCACAGAATGGCCAGGTGCCGGTTCCTATACCAAGCAAAAGGTAGGCCACGAGCCAGAGTGCTTACGTCGAGTTACCTCGCAGCTGACGCGCCCCCTCTAGATTCCCACCGTGCTCTACTACGACCAGTACCAAAAAGTTGTCGGCTGGGGCCCCGATATCGCCGATGCCCTCGCCCCAACAGGGTACCCGAAGCCAGGAGTACAAAAGGTGGAATGGTTCAAGCTGCAGCTGATGCTGTCCGGTAACACATATATTGACCCCATCAACCTGCCGCCTCTGCCACCAGGAAAGTCCGAGATCGATGTCGCCGCAGACTACCTGTTCAAGCTCCGCCAGGCCATGCGCGCAGCCCTGCAGAAGACCCTGGGCGAAGTCTTTAACCGAGAGGAGCGCAACATTCGTTACTACCTGACGGTGCCTGCCATCTGGAATGACGCCGGAAAGGCCGCAACAAGAGCAGCTGCCATCCAGGCCGGCTTCCTCCGAGACGAGAACGACAACCGACTGACGCTGGTATCCGAGCCCGAGGCCGCTGCGCTCTTCTGCGCAAAGACCGGTCTCCTCAACCTCAAGGTACACGACGCCCCTGCTCATTGTGGACTGTGGTGGCGGTACCGTCGATTTGATCGCGTACGAGGTCGAAGATGAAAACCCTTTCACGGTGGCCGAATGCACCGCCGGATCTGGTGACTCTTGCGGTTCGACCGCCTTGAACCGCAACTTCAGCAACATATTGAGGACCAAGATCAGGAAGATGAAGCTACCGGATGGATCCAAGACCGCGGGCCGCGTGTACGCCAAGTGCATCATGGACTTTGAGAACCGGATCAAGGCAGATTTCCGCAACAACGGGCAAAAGTGGGCCGTGGATGTGGGCATCGAGGCCGAGTTCCCCGAGGCCGGCATCGAGGAGGGTTACATGACATTCACGAACGAGGAGATCCTGCAGTGCTTCGAGCCCGTGGTGAACCGAATTCTCGAGCTTGTGCGCAACCAGATCATCGCGATCCAGGCGCAGAACCGCGCACTGCAGAACATCTTGGTTGTCGGTGGTTTTGGTGCCTCCGAGTACCTCTTTCAACAAATCAAACTACACGTGCCCCCGCAATTCCAGTCCAAGGTCGTACGGCCCATGGACTCCGTTGCGGCCATCGTCAAGGGCGCCGTCACTGCGGGTATCACGGAGCGTGTCATCACTCACCGTATTGCACGGAGACACTACCTCATGGCAACCCTGCAGCCATTCAAGGAGGGTTACCACCCAGAGGCATACCGTGTGCCGTCGCTTGACGGCAAGGATCGATGCAAATTCACGCGGCAGATTTTCGTGCAGAAGGGTCAGAAGGTCAAGATTGGAGAGCCCGTCAAGGTTTCCTTCTTCCGCCAAGTTGCACCCGGGGCGACGCTCATGTACGAAGACATCCTGTATGCGTGTGACGATGACGTTTGTCCGGAGTACACTAAGGATCCCCGTAAGTCTCCTCGTGCTCTTGCCAAGCAGATAATCACGGCGCATACGATACTAACTCTTTTTCTTCTACAGGCATCAAGGAAGTCGTCACACTCACCTCGGATCTCTCGCGCAAGAACCTCGAGAAGGACTTCGAGCGCATGGATACGCCGCAAGGCACGTTTTACCGCGTGTACTTTGACATCTACCTCACTCTGGACGGTTCGGAGTTCAGCGCCGAGCTGGTCTGCCAGGGTGAGGTTATGGGCCGTTGCAGGGCGAGGTTCAGATAGAAGGGACGATACCATGGGACTCACTTAGTGACGAGTTCCCCGAAATCTGGCGAGGGAAATGGCGAAACATCTGGAATGTGGATTTTTCCCCTGTCGTCAATGTTATTGGGAGGATTCGATTTTGGTTTCTGCTTTTGAATGGCCCTCCCACTGGCTGAGGCGATTGATACCACGACCGCAGGCATGACCACCACTTACATACGAAAATCAAGAGAGCAGAGTGCGGCGGAAAGCGATAGGTGGGGACGTTTATAGCAGCGGCTAATGCATTAGATGATTAGTCTAATCTTGTAGTAAGGAGCATTGAAATGATGAAGAAGCTCACAGCGTTCCTGGTGTTGCCATAAAATACGAAGGTGTGTGAATCGAACCATGACACCAGATGCAGATGCCGGGCGTGCCTTAATTCTGGCAAGACAACCAACGTTTGCATGGATCCTGCTCGGGAGACTCGCACGTGGTTTTGTCTATGGTTGTTTGGGAATGGCCGGCTCATTGGTAGAGCTTGTCACTACTAGGGACTGGCCCATCATTGACTATAAATTACGTCTGCCTTGCCCGGGTCTGAGAGTATGTTGTCTGGTGCAAAGCCTGAGTGGAGGTATCGTAAAATTTGATCAGAGATTACCTTTTGTCTCAGGCTAGTAGGGAGACGTAGTCTTCAATGTCTCTATCTTCTACCTCTGTGGATTTAGTACAGGTATTATTGTACTAACTAGCGATTGGGTAGTGACTCTAGTAAATTAGGTCCAACTTCGCGTCAGGCTCCCCAGGAGGATTTGTTCAATCGTGTAAGGAGGTCTCGGGCTGTTGCGGTCTAAGTTGGAAGTTATAGTTTACAAAGACGTAGGCGATCGCAATGCTGGCGATGCTGACGATGCTGGCGGCAATGTGACTCCCGGCACGGTTTCTGCGAAGTCTGGGGCTGAGACGCGCACGACGTCTGTAAGAATGTCCTGTATTGTCTATCTACACAACGTATGGTCTGGGTTGTAATGGACAGATGCTATTGGATATTAACCACATCTTTTCATGACCTCTTACTCGTATCTGGTGTTGTAACAATTAGGCTGTGAGGACAGAGTAACTCTATATGATGCCGGGGTGTGCATTGAACCCTCCATCTGATATCCAAAAACATCGAATTCCCTCTGGAGTCCGAATAACGTATTCAGTGTCACCTTTCAGCCCGTTGCTGGAGCGAAGCCTTGCATAGAAATATGCGACGCCAAGGAACGGTTCTGAGCATCAAAGGACCAGAACAGTGTGCAGGAATT
This sequence comes from Diaporthe citri, assembly GCF_014595645.1. Classification (NCBI taxonomy): domain Eukaryota; kingdom Fungi; phylum Ascomycota; class Sordariomycetes; order Diaporthales; family Diaporthaceae; genus Diaporthe; species Diaporthe citri. The sequence continues at coordinate 6,146,578 of NW_025064846.1, read as the reverse complement.
ACTATTTGTATGCTGAAGTGCAAATGAATCACCTGCAGAATTCGGACATGTGTAATGTTCCTGTCTCTCGGCGAGAAGAATGCTTGCTGCTGCTATGATGGTATAGAGGATGTGGGCCGGTCGCCTGTTGACTGGATGTGTTTAAGCCGACTGCCAGGTCAGTTGGGACAAGCTACTTTTTTTCATGGCCACTTGTACAACCAACCGAGCCCTACTTAAACCAACCGGATGCCACTTGACGTGTGATGTCGATCGTCCGGCGCCAGCCCTACGATGCTGAATTGGGCTTCTTGACCCGACATATCTGGCTCTTGTAGTCTTCTTCCTGTCCAGCTGCTGGACTGAACTTCCAGTCACTTAGCAACGCCCTTTGCCTCGTAATCCTTGCCTGCCTCTTAGGGCCACAACACCATGGAGATCCGTAAATCCAGCATAGAGATTCTCGACGAGCCCCATCGAGACGCCGTCGCACGTGCCATCTGCAAGATCCTATCCACCGAGATAGCCGAGACCACATTCGCCCAGATTGTTGATGGCCTGCCCCTCCCAGAAGTCCTAGACGGCGTCTATGGCAACCTTCTGTCTCCCGAGCACCCAGCTTATCACCATACACATCTTAAATCGGGCACCCTAGACACGGTTCGCCGATTTCGCGAGGAATTTGATCTTCAGGATCTGCAGTTCGACAACTCAGTGAGCGATCTGCCCATCATCCACCCAAACCCAAAGACCCCTCACCACTGCATAATCACTAACACGCAACATAAGCTCCTGTTAGCCTTTCAGGCCTCCTCTCCCGGTTCCAGGGCCTTCCGCACGCCGCTGATTGAGATCGCCGCTGTCGCAGTGCACCAGGTCGCAGTGCTGCTGTACCAGAACAACCCGGATCTGTCCTCACCCACGTCGACCACGCGGGCGGTGCATGCCTGGGCCCCACCCCGGGACGACGAGAGCAGACGCTCGGCGACGTGGTGGCGCTTTCGCCCCGAGGGGCCACCTGCCACACTCTTCTGTCATGACTGGTACTGTGACCATGCCCAGTACCCAAACGGCGTTGCGGACGTAGCTGGTTACTGGGCCGAGAACAGGGTGCTCGGGGGTGTGGTGCTGTTCGACCACGCCGAGGCCCCCGCCTTGGACGCCGTATATCTCCATCCCGACCATGACGAGGTCACATACCGGATCTGCCTGCTCACGGACGCGCAGAAGAAGGCCCTGCTCGATTTCCTGTTGCTGGACACGCCAACCTCTGCCTCACCGCTACCTATCATTCCAGACGGGACCAATACGCACCGTGTCGACCCGGAGGAACCGATTCGTTACACAGGCATATATCGCGACCTCTGGGAGAGGCGGATGCCACCTCCTGAGTAGATGGGTGACGGGAGAGCTTCGGATGTATACAACCCGCTTGACTTCCCAACTAAGAAAGACCAGGAGGATGCAACTATACGTTGGAGAAGTAGGGGCGATAGGTTATGATGGGCCTCTGAACCGGGAGATATCTCTTGCCTACATTTTGTAGCCAGGACCCAAGCAGGTCCGAACTACCATGCCCGATAACACAATGTCATCGACATTGCATTAGAAAACAATGTCACCTCGATGGGCAGTCCTACTTGCTTGGTGTCTTCGGCAACTGTAAAGCTCTCGAGTGTAGTGCCAGACCGAGTCAGCCCGATATGCAACCGTTTCGAAAGGGGAAAGACTGGGATCATGGACATTAACCCAGTCCCGGTTGAGCGTAGAAAGACACAAGACAGAATACCAACAATTGGTGAGTGTTAGCTCTGTTATGACTTCCCAGACTAGACCAATTTCCTCGCCCTCCACCATGGGTTTGCTTCACGAGCCTTGAACCATGGACGTGGGTGCGTTTGCATCCTGGTTTCCTGTCCCCACTGTGACGCTCCTCTAACGCTCCTCTACCCACACGTATCACCCTCTGATGGGGTTATCCTACTGAAAAATAGCATGACGGAAGCTAGCGTGACTTCCAGGGACGCTGTAGAATGACCACTGCTCCAGAAAACATTTCCCATGTTGAGGTCGGTTACTTCCATAATCCTGCCGGAGTCGTAATTCATTGGCTGTGAACCGGGGCCTGCTCGCTGATCATGACGGCGCTTCCTTGTTACATACATAGATTCTGCTACGCCCATTGCAACTAGCGTAGAGATAAAGTCAAGTTGCACTCAGTCCTTCGACACAAACACGCTTGGAATAGTGAGAATATTATAGATTAAAAGTCTGAAGACGTTTGGACTATGTAGTGTAAAACGCGGCACACAAATTCTTCTCAAAGCCATTACGAACCTTTGCCACAGTTGAATGAGACATGATTACCCTCAAATATCGCCCCGGCGCGCTCGTATCTATCACAGAGAGCCTCATATTTCGGTTCTGATACCATCATGCGCGTGACTCTCCGTCGCCGATGACTAGTTGTTCACCGCTCGGAATAGACGACTGCACAACCTCGGAGTTGCCATCCGCCTCGAGTTCGGCTCTGGGTATGTGAGAAGGATTGACGGCTTGATTTAACGTCACATTAGGTTGTAGACGCCGAGAACCACTGCCTTCCAAGCCAGGGTCTCCACCACGTGCGATCCTGCCCCTGGGCTCGCTGGTGACTATGTATGCGGTCACCCCACAGAAGGAAATGCTCAGTGCGAGCATGTCGAGGACGCTCCACGTCTCGTCCCTCAAGACGTTGTTGAGTAAAAGCATGACCGCGAGGGACATCGCGAATACCAGGGCTACGAATGCCATCCGCTTCTGCCTGGGGACTCCGGCTCTGAGGAGGACGACAAGCACGACCGCAAAGACCGGCCCGAAAGTCAGACCCCTGTGAATTGGCATCAGCGAACTGGGACGGACCGGGGTTGGGGGGAATGGGGCTGTCTGACCAGCCTCTTGCGATCTTCCAAAGGGTCCACTCGGCGCCATCATCCACCCTGGAAGGCACAGGTTTGTTTGCCAGAAAGTACACACTCGGTACATTACCCATTATTCCGAATGCCCATGCCATTGCAACGACACCTCTTCCCAGAGGCACTGCCGAAACGACGGGAATGGTCATAGCTGTAAGAACGGCCAGCCCACAGAATCTTGATAGAATCATGTCGGAGTTACTAGAGAAACAACAAACAGTTAGAAAGGATAAGGTCTCTTTCGGGAGCGGTCTTCCTGAATACTACAGCACTTGGGCTTTTTCGAACATCTCTGGTTACTGGGCAAATTTCCTAAAGGAAATCGGAAAACTTACAACTTTGGAAGATACCTTTTTGCTGTGCTCGATACCAACCCTGAGGAAGGCTCGCCATCTCTGATCGTTACAGGTCGGGGAAGGCTGACCAAACGAGGATACCCTCGATATGCGTGCGGTGTAAACGTTGGTGTTACTATGCTGCTAGGAAGTCCTAGTTATCACTTGTTATTGCGCGAAGAGAGGAAAGCTAGAGATCTGGGAGCCTCAGGCGAAGCTGCGGCGTTTATATAGTGGGCCATCGTAGTGGGCATCGTGACAGTTGGTCAACAATGAGGTTAGTAGAGGAGTCGAACGAGGGACAAAGGATCTGAGACACAACTGATAGTTGCGAAGATTCTTGAATCAGAAATACAAAGATTTGCAAACGCCAGCCTCTGACAACGCCTAATGAGCAGAATGAGGGTCCTTGTGATGACACTCGAGAAGCGACATCCGCAGACACCTAGGGCGGTTGACGACGGCTTTGCAAGCTCGCTGAGGCTGAGGCCAGTTTCCGAGGCCTCTCTTGACATGTGAGATAGCTACTTCAGCCCCCGGGTGTCTGAGACAGCGGAGAAGCCTTGCCCGCAAGGGAGGTTTACTTGGTGACACATTCGTACGACAGAGAGACCACTCTGAATGGTCCGTACCTGCTTTTCGATTCAATTTTGGCAAACAAAGCAGACCGTCAGCCGTAATAGGCTCAGTCCTTGCGAAATCCCAACACACTTACAGGAGCTTCAATCACGGAGAATGCAACCCGCGAAGTTTCTTTCAGTTAGGAGGCCTTCGCAGACTTTGGTCCTCAGTTACCTTGAAGGGAAGCTTCTTCAAAGTCTTGCCAGTTATCCCTACGCGAACACCACATTGCCGTTCGGGCACATCGACAGTCTGGCAGGATAGAGTGCCGACACAGGACACATACCCGGCATTGTAATACTTACGTCTTGTTCGACTGCTCCGACTTTTCCCGATGTCACTGAGGATACAGACACTCTATTGAACGCTTTAGTGCTGATCTTTCCTGTAACATACGACCGCACTTGACCGAAGACGCCTCTGACTCAGCAACGCCGCCGCACTATTGAGACCGACCACTCGTTGGAATGTGGAAGCAGTTTGGGGTCACCTTCTCTCATGGCACGCACTTTTGGAAGTGGCTCACAATCACATGAATGTGGATGTGGGTCAACGCGCACACAGTTCCCGAACGACCAAAGATGATACGACGGTCGGCGTTGTTTTCTTGTACCACTTGGGAGGATCCAGCGAGAAGACATAACGTTGTAGAAAACCTCGTCTGTTTCTTAACCACCAGACTTGATACCCCAGAACTCGCAGTTCAGAGGCGGTCGGGTCACGACATTCAGGTGCGATACCAATATATGGAGGCAGCCTTAGGACAGGTCGTAAGCCGCCGAAATCGAAGAGCAAAGTCTCATGGCTCTGGTTGTATACTCCGTGGCTCAGAACATATACGACGAGAAACTTCGCAAGGACTCAAAGTTCTCAGTCACTTAGGAAACACTCACAGGCTCGTGAGTGGGAAGAGAAGGGAATAGGCCAGAACAAGCAGGGATGCACCATCTCCAGTGGTCAGGTCAATCTGACCAGAGCTACACAGGACCAAATGTACTTCCAGTGAAGACTGAATGTAGCTATCGTGCAAGACACATCTAAATAAGAACACGTGAGCACTTCTTTTGGTCGTGCTGGCGCGTTGTATTTCTTTTCTCTTGCAATTCGAGATACCGGCTAATACACAATGGACCTGGATTGGCTCTGCTCTGCTTCCCTTTCCCGCTCCCAGAACACATGCGTAGAAGCTGCTCTATTTAGTTGCCAAGAGGATGTAGGCTTCGAACCTGATACCGCCAAATTGCTGTACCTCCTCCTTCACAGACTCCTTGACAGACTCGACCCACCGGGCCTCCTCTTCCTCCGTGTACCCCTCGCGTGCCTTGGCCATCATGGGACCCGACATGAGCGTAGTAAGGCCAGCTATGTTCTCCTCGTCGTCAACGACCAGGACTTTGTCGGTCACTGTTATGCCGTCCTTGGCGAAGCCGCCCTCCTCGACCACTCTCTGCAGCACGCCCTCCTCGCAGAACTCCGGGCTCGGCATAGGCATAAGCGGCAGGTCCGGGCGGATCCTCTTTTGCGCGGCGTGCACGACGAACACGGGCGCGAAGCGGCGCCAACAGGTGACGACGGCCAGGCCGCCGGGTCGCAGGGTGCGATACGACTCCCGGACGGCGGCCGCTGGGCGTACAAACGTGAAGATGCTGAAGTTGTTGATTGAGTGGGTGAAGTAATCGTCAGGCAACGACGACAGGTCCTGGGAGTCAAGTTCCTTGCAATCGACATGCGGAAGCGGAGAGGCGGCGAGGGACTCGCCCGCAGCCGACACCATCATGGGGACATTATCCGAGGCCAGCACCTCCTTGGGCAGCTGTTCCTTGGGGAGACGGGCGACGAGCGCCGCGGCGCCTATACCCGGGCCCGCGGCCGTGTCGTGCACCACCGATTCCGGGCCGATGGGGCGGGCGGACGTCTGGACGTTATCGACGATGACGTCGGCAAGAATATTGAGCGTGGACTGACCCGTCTGGCGAACGTAGATGCTGGCGAATTTGGAGAAGTAGTCAGGCATGGGGAGGTTTGGGTGTTGTGAAGCCATCTTGAAGACGACGGCCGGTTGGTTTCGTTTCAGTGGACTAGACGTGCTGAAAGAAGCAGAAACAAGGTTGAAGACTGGTGACGATGATGAAAAGCCACGGGAATGGAGACGATGAGGCTTGAGAGGGACACTTGTTGCTTGTTGTCTGGAGAGGATGTGGTGTTGGCAACAGAAAGCTGAGAACCAACGGTCAATAATATTTTAGACCCAACGTACGATAATAGTTTAATCTAATTCGTCCTGCGGGATGCCTAGTCCATATTGATTCAGTACTGCTTAAGTAGGATTCATGGTCGCATGGATGACGTTCCTTCAGCGGCGCTGCCTCTGTTCCGGAGACTCAGAAATAGACAGTACTCAGTAGCCTTACCTGAGCTCTGATGAACAACAATTGTGCAAGCATGGCTGCATGTCCTGAAGTAGAGTACACTCATTTGCATTCCACACCGCCAAAAAAAAAAAAAAACCCCGCCGTGTTAATGCACACCTTTTTTACATGCACATACAACCAACTTCATTTTAATTTTAAAACATTAAAACGATATGTTAAACAATAAAGGGCATTCTGAGACGTCACTTGGGCTTCACGGCACGAGGGCTCGAAATGTGCACCAAATTATGTGGATTTAAAGAGTATGCTGGCCTAAAAAGGAAAAAGGAGGAAGGAAGGAAGGAAGGCTCTGGAGGAGCCCTTTGGGCTGCAGCTGTAGGGCAGGAGGGGCTTATCGATAAGGGGGCCCTTGCAGGGCCCTGCACGGGCCCAACCGCCTTGCCCCAGCCGCCAGCCCTGACTCATTCCAAGCTATTTAATTTTTCTTTCCATATTAATTTTAAAGATTTAATTATATTGCAATTTAAGTTATAAGTTTAATTTAAAATAATTACTTAAGGAGTAATTAACTTAATTTTTTAAATATAAAACATATAAATAATAAACACTTTTAATATAAATAAAGTATTTTTATTAAAAAAATTAAAAAAATATTATTTTTATATATTTAAGGGAATAATAAATATTATTTAAAATTACATTATAATTAAACGCTTAAATTAATTAAGAAAAAAAGTAATTAATAGCTAAAAATACCTTTTATTTCTTTTATATTAAATTTAATTAAATTAAATTTATATTTATAATCTTATAATTAAAATATATTAAGTTTAATTATAATATTACTTAAAATTATACTTTTAATATATATTACCTTATAATTAAGCCTTTAAAATTAAGATAAAAAAGCATTAAATAGCTAAAAATGCTCTTTATTATTTAATATTAAATTTAATTAAATTAAAGCAATGTTTATTGAGAAATATATACATATATTATTAAAATAATAATATGCATATAACTTTGATATATGTTAACACAGCAATGTCACTAGCGTGGTTTTGGCGGTGTGGAATGCAAATGAGTGTAGTGTATTGGGGTTGACACACGCCGTAAGCACGGCTTAGTGAGCCGACCTCACAGACCTTGCCCACTCCAAGTTGCATTCAAGGTTATTCCACTCATTGGCACGGCATGTAAGTCACCCCTCTCTATGTTCCATAGTTTTCAAAGAGTCAACATCCGAAAAGCTGTCTTAGTCGTCCTCAGCGGGCTTTTGTTCACCAAGTTCCGGTTATTGCGAGTATACCTTCTCGTCAGGGCAAGTTTTACCACCATTGGCGCCGATCTGCTCTACACCCTTAAAATGGTCTCGTAAGCTGGAGGGTATATCGGCTTCCAGTTTGCCGTTGGATTTGGCAACGGTGTCTGCCAGAAAATTCCCCTCATAATTGTGCAGGCTTTTTCAGGCACAGAGTCATGGCGCTGCTTGATCAAGTGTCCCTGGCGTCTCGGCCTAAGCTGCCCAGTTGTGTTGAAATTGGACTACTAACGTTAGACACGCTAGTCTAGGTTTCCCGATGGATGCCACTTCTGAAACTGTCAACCAGCTGTCAGTCAGAGCGAGAATGTTTCATTGGTTCCTGCACGCTCCTCTCCCCCATGTTTCGAGACCTCTGGGTTCCTCAAACGTCATCCGAGCGCTGTAACTTGAGCAAATACCGTATAGCGTTCTTGTCAAACCTTATAGCTCGCCTTAAGCTCATCCTCGTGTCCTGACTTTCCAATGTACTTTTCTCAGAATCCTTTTTCTCCAGGGCTGTTCAGCCATGAATAAATCCCACAACCCCCTCGGACTCTTCTAAATATCACTACATTAGCAAGATTTGTGATTCATGTCTCTGATCAATCTATTCTCGCACCATGCCCCGGGCAGCACTGGGGACGTCTGCGGGTCCGGTCTGGGCCTATTGGGTGCAAGCCTGTGCCCTCGTCTTAACAGCCTCGACTCACAGCTTTGGTCTGAGCCTAAGGACTGGAGCCCTTGGACTCATCGACCATACTGCCAAGGAGCCTGGTGCGTGCACACACAGGCACTGGTTCCGTCTGGCCAAGGGATCAGCATCATCACGCATCACTCGGAGGAGCAAGAAGCCACTGAAATCTTGGCTACCTTGAGCCATGATTTCGACGAGCCTGGCTGCGCCATAGGAGTCGGAGGCCGCGGACCAAATTCTGATGACGATAAAATTCGTGACAAGGATCGCCTCTACGAGGTCAAAGAATCCAAGGGCAAGGGCATGGGAGTATTTGCGACTCGCAAGATCCCACGTGGGACAATTATCATGATAGACCGCCCTATAATGCTCAAGTTGGAACAGAATATAAATGTCGACGTCCTTTCTGAAACCCAGCGGAGCCATCTCTTCGACCAGGCAGCAACGCAACTATCCGATCCCGACCAGCTGCTGAGTCTAGCTCAGCACGATGGATTCACAGGTTCGCAGGCGGAGAACGCTGCCAACTATAATAGTTTCCAGATTGACCTTGGCAATGGGACTTACAGCGCCGTCTTCCCTCGCGTCTCGGTCAGTAGCTCCAAGACTTCTGGTTCGGCGAAATTCAAGAGCACTAACTCGGGTTGCGCTTCGGACTGCAGAGAATAAACCATGCATGTGTTCCAAAGTGAGTGGGCATAAACCGCAGCTCTGCAGCACCAAACACATTTTCTGGCACTGATGCTGATAACCTCGTCACAAGCTGCCGAGCCAAGTGGTCGCCGAAGACTCTATCGCAGACAATTTGGACGGTAAAAGACATTCAGCCTGGCGAAGAGCTTTCAATAAGCTGTATGGATCAATGTGCCCAACAATAGAATCACCATAAAACCCAGATATCGCTAACGGACGTGCATTTTCCAGACATACCAATGGGGCCAGACTGGAGGTGGTTTCATCGCCAAAATGAGCTCAGAGACAACTGGAATTTCGAATGTACTTGTTCATTGTGTTCTGCTGGGTCAAGAAAAAGAGAGGCGTCAGACGAGCGAAGGCGAAAATTTTCAGACCTGGCGGAAGAATATCACCAGCTCAACCACTACGACACCAAAGCGTCACTAAAGGCGCTGCAGGTTCTGGAAAAGGCAATGAGAATCAACAGGAAGGAGCCAATGTTGACGAGCGCGACGCCGCTGATCCAGGCTGCATGGACGGCATACAGGGGCGGGCACGCTGGAATGGCCAAACGATACGTGGAGGAGGTCGAGGAGGACATGAGGGCTAGAGGATTTGATGACGAATGGGAGCAAAACTCACTCAAGGATGTTAAGAAGTTACTGTATTAAGTCAAATCAGGAAACTACGTCAATGAGAATAAACGTCAAAGGAAAGCTATGAGCGAACGGTTTCCTCCATCGGTCTCGAAGTCCTCATATTCTCAGTTCGTCAAGTGCAATCCTCGGGCAGGAGCGAAGAGAACGCTATCAAAAGAGCTGGGGCTATGTCCTCGTATGGTCTTTGTGCACCATGGTTTACTCTTTCAATCACGCATCCTATAACTCAATTCAGCTGCTTCCGATTTATTCAATCAATTGGCGCCTTGCTTTTTGACTTCGAGATATATATATAGTCACCCGAGGTGCCGGCATTGAGGTCGCCATCAACCTTGATAAAACCAGGAGGAGGCTGTTCGTTGGATCCGGTTGATTCAACGGCTTCGATGTCAAGAATCGCAGTTCCGGGAGAATAATCCTCTGCTTTGTAGCAGACCCAGACGTAGGCGCCTTTTGCACCCTTATTGAAATCAATGTCTGCCTCATCCGGATTCTGCACCTTCTTGTAACCATCGGGGATGCCATTCTCATTGTAGATGACCTTGATGTCCGTCACTGCTTGCGGGTTCGATCCCAAGGATGTGACTTTCTGCTTCAGATAGGACAGGTAATGCGCTCCCCGTACATGGAAGCGTTGAGATCGAGTGGGACCTTGGTGTAGCCGCTGGGTACAGAAACAAGTGTAATCTTGTTCCCAAGAGGAACCGTTGCAACAACTCCAAAGACTCCCTTCAGGCCTACAATGTAGTCAGGCTGGTAGGTAAACTTCAAGGTTTGGTCATGTGCCCATTGTATAAGCCTTCTGCAGGGCCAATGAGACGGCTTGACCGGTGGAGTCAGTTGTACAGAGATTCCAGATGGGTTGAAGTGGATTTTGCGTCAAGAAATCGAAAAAGATGGGGCCATCTCTTCGTCCGCAAGTTGAGTAAACTGCGTCTTCTGGAGTGATGATTAAACTTAGTGAGTTTTCAGGCTCTTAGTTTGGCGTACACAGTTATGTGTAGCCCTATGTATCCTATTACATTAGAGGCAATAAGTACACAATTGGATACAAAATTGTACTCAGATCAGTCTGAGAGAAAGCGGCGGTTAGCCGAGCCAGAGGATTGGAACTGGGAATTTGCAATATGTCACTGCGATACGTAACTAGCGAAAGACACACAGTGGAAGTAGAAGGAAATTCGCAACACCCCAACGAAGAAGTGACACTGCTAGTAATTCTCATAGTCTATATATGTTTATACCAATTCAAATCACCTTACTATTATGGCGCTTATACAACCCCATTAGGCTCCCATATAATTCCCATAATTAACAACTCAAATCACCTCACCCACCAGGATAACTCTATATACATCTATCAAGTAGGACTAAAAGCCTATCCAGCAACCCCCTCATTATTTCCTGGATATGTGGCATGAGCGGTCCGTGCAAGTTGTGATGGCCTCTCTTGATTCCAGGCCATGCTCGATGACATCAGCCGGGAACTCAGGGTCTTCACGGGAGTGGATCGGCTATCCTCCTTCTGCTCTGGCGCTTGATCGGCGGCTGCCAAGCGAGAGACTCCCAACCAAGTTGCGGCCCCTGCAGCTCAGCCCACTGAAACGCTGTCCAGCTCAGTCTTCCAATCAGCCAACCCTGGCGCTGAGGGACCCTGGCCATGCTGCCCTTCAAAGGGAACGCTGACTTGGAATCCTGAAAACCAACCGCTCATGCGTCATCCACCCTGGCGGCAAACGCCAGGGAGGGTCCATGGCAGAGACAAGCCTCTCCCTCAATCCCGCCAGTAAGAGCGTGAGGATACGGAACCATGGCAGCGTACCTGCGCGCGTCTGGGATGAACGACGGCAGCTTAAATGGCCATCAAGCCATTGACGCACGTCGATGATCTCGGGAGGCTTGGCTATCTACATATTCAAGAAGAGTGCTTGTTGTACAAGACTCAGCAATTCACAAACGCCTCCTGCCAGCTTTATCCTACCTTGCGTGCATCTGTTTCGAAACATATCCCTTCCGTCTGAACCTTATTCCAAGTCTCAGCTACAATACCGCACATCATTTCCTCGTCTCACATATATCAACCGCGAAGATCTTGGCTCCACGCCCCACAGATCTACCTCGAGAGCCAGCGAGAGTATACACTTTTGGATATCACACTCGCACACATCATTGACCCGGGGAGATCATCGTGAAGATGGTTTTGTGGCAAGATACCGTACCTCTGTTGATAACCAACAACTGTGCGGACACGATATGGCCGGGTATTTACACAACGTCGGGGACAGGCCCTGGAACCGGTGGCTTTGAGCTTGCAGCGGGCGCCAACAGGTCGTTCGAGGTTGGATCAGATTGGTATGGGCGGATATGGGGGCGCACAAACTGCACATCACCATCAGAAGGCGTCTTGACATGCACAACTGGCAGCTGTGGGCAGATGGACTGCACACAAGCATCTGTAAGTCGCAACCCCAATTCTGGGCATTCATGTCACAAAGGAGAAATATCTCGCGCCCTTCTGGATCATCTACGACTAACACGACCTTCAGGGCAACCCACCAGCCACATTAGCCGAGATCCTCCTCTCCGGTGGAGTAGGCAACAACCAGAACTTCGTCGACATCAGCATCGTCGATGGGTATAACCTGCCACTGGCAATGGAGTACCAGGCCAACCCCAACGGCCAACAGCCCCCTCCCAACCTAGTCAACCCAGCCTGCATCGCAACAGCAGGCTACCTGTCACCACCCAACCGCACGGGCACGGAATTCACCAACGAGACGTACCCCATGCCATACGAGACCAAGCAGACCTCAGAGAAAGTCGGCCACTGGTGCCCCTGGAACCTCCAGATCCTCGACCCGCCCAAGCCGGGCGAGGGCGTCTACCCCTACCCGGACGACAGCACGCCGCGGCCCGTGTTCGACCCGTGCCTGAGCTCGTGCAAGAAGACCAACAGCGCCAAGGACTGCTGCGACGGCGAGTACAACGACCCGGAGAAGTGCCCGCGTAGCCTGTACGCGCGCCACGCCAAGCGCGTGTGCCCGGACGCCTACAGCTTCCCATACGACGATGGCGCCTCCACCTTTGTCATCCCGGGGGGCGGCGGCTGGGGCGTCACCTTCTGCCCCGCCGGCAGGAGCACCGACATCCTGCGGACGTTTGGCTCCCAGATCAGCCAGTGGGCCGCGTCCGGGGACATGTCGGAGGATATCCTGCAGGCGGCGAGGAATGTCTCGTTCATCGAGGCGCAGGGCGGCGCGGCTGGTCGTGGCGCGGGTGGCAACTTCTTGGGCAGGGTGTTTGTTGCGGTTGTTGTGTCTCTGGCAGTGAACGCTCTGTTGTGAGAGCCGGTGGACGGAGCGACGAGTCACAAATGAAGAGGTATCGAGCATCTGGAGAGGACTCTGAGAGATCCCTCTCCCTGCATTATTTGAGCTGGTGGGCCTTTTCATTCCCCTGGGCCGACTTTTCTGAAGCATATTATATACCCTGTTAGAGCATGTCAATAGCATTTCGTCAGATTTCATACTCATTTACACATCCTTCTTGGACTCCTGTGCTTCGCGCCACAAGTATATACACTGGTCTAACTTTGTACGATCTTCACGCTGCGAGTCTACATGAAACAGTCCGACTATTGCACAATGTTGAGAGGAAGTTCGAGCAAACGGCAGACAAGCTCCAGATGAAGGATTTAGCTTATGAGCGGCCTGACGACTAAGTTTTGGTGGGAGCAGACCTATGGGATAAGCTGTTGAGGCCCAAGGGACGGAGAGCGGGCTGTCGAAGCTGGGAGACACGGCAATGGCACTGGACTGGGTCCTCTGACATTTCAGTGCAATCCTTCAGCACACAGTGGAGATGTGTGAATACCGTGAACATGCAATTCTCTGCACTAAACGCCTTTTGCTGTATTTACCCTCCATGACCCCCCGTGTGCCTTCTAAAATTGGGTGACCACGCCACAGCCCGCTCAGCACATTTCCCATGAGCACAGCCGTGAAACTGTAATGCGCACGCCCGCCTAGTCCACAGGCCACACCCAGCACCGATCAGCCCTTCTTGGCGGCCTTCTGCTTCCTCCTCCGCTCCCACTCGGCCCTCTCCTCGTCGTCGCTCCCGCTGAACTCGGCGTCGTCGTCGCTGTCCGCGTCCAGCATGGGCGCGCTGATGACCCCGTCCGCGCCCGAGTTGGAGCTCTGGACAAAGTCGCCCTTGTTGAGCGCGGCGTACTCGTGCTTCTGTATCAGGTCGCGCAGGCCCGTGTTGCGCGGGTCGACGAGCTGGAAGGCGGTCAGGCCGCCCTTGTTCTTGGCGCGCGGGTTGGACCCGGCCTCGAGCATCATGTCGACCAGGGCGTTGCCGAACTCGCGCTGCGCCTCGGGCTCGCTGTTGATCCACCGCACCGCCGAGTGCAGCGGCGTGTCGCCCTCCCGCCGGTTTGTGGGGTCGCACTCGAAGTTGTCCTGGTCGAGGAGGAAGTCGATGATCTCGTCTGCGGGAGGGCAAGGAGTGGGTGGTTAGCTTCCAGGACAAATGGGATCGTAGAGGAGGCGGTAGGGCTGGTTGGTGTTCAGGAGAGGGGGTTAAAGGGGGGTGGGTGGCTGCGTACAGTTTCCCTGGGCAGCGGCCTCGTGGTATAGGTGGTTGCCCATGACGGTTGTTGTGTTGTTCAGCAGGTCCGCGACCTCCTTCTCACTCTTGCCCTCGAGCGTCTCCTGCATCAGCTCGACGTTGTTGCGCCGGCAGGCCTCGATGAGGATCTCCTTTGCGGAGGCGCCCTGTGAGGAGGGAGCGGTGTCAGCAATGGTCTAAGCGGACAAGGACAGCCGGCATTTTCGTTCGCATACTTCGTGTTCGTCTTCAGGCGCCATCGTGAGGTTGAGCTACGGTAAAAACGTTTGCAGGGTGGGCGAAGTCTCAAGGTAGAGTGGCCCTGCGTGGAATTATAGGGATCCTCTGGGTTTCAGGGACAGCTCCTGCAGCCTCCAAGTGCGGTGCGAGTCTGGCCGTCAGGTGTGGTCGCCTCGCCCAGTCCGTGAAGCTTTTCCACAGCGTGAGATTTTGGTTTGCGTCGTCGTGTTGCTGGAAATACAAGCGTCGCAGTTTGAGTTGGGCGGACGTCACCCTTTGGGCCCTTCAAGCCGGAGGTTTAGGAGGTGGCAGTGACCAAGCCACGCACGCCTGCACGCAGCCGAAACCCAAGCACCCAAACAGCCCGCAAGCAACCTGCCGCCCAAAAGCCCGCCCCGCCGGCCGGGCCAGATCGCGTGGGGTACCTCCGTCCCAGCAGCGCCTGGCAATGCAACGAGGGGCCGTCCGTAGGTACGCGCCGTGCAGTGGGCCGCTTTAATTATTGGCGCCTTCGAGTAGCCGCCTCTCAAACCTTGGAGGGGCTTTTGCCTGCCGCTGGGCGGTTGGTGGGTGGGTGACGACTGCTGCTTGGATTCCCCTCCGTTTCCCACGGCAGCGGCCGAAAGACTCACTTTGGCCGATTTTTTGAAAAAAGAGCCATCACACGATTCCACTTCCATGTGATTACCAGCCATGCAACAACGGTGACACCGGAGCATTAGGCCTCATAATACTATTCTGGCCATTTCAATTGCAACTATTTGTACGACTTAGCAAAGATGCTGCTCTGTAAGGCCCCTCCCTCCCTCCCTTCTGCCTGCATGTCTTATAGGCGCACATCGCATCTCAATGCAATCGCAAACTAACCAACCCTCTCTTCTGTCGGGTTTCAGTCTGCCCCCACTGCGCAAACATCTTGACCGTGTCCGCCATGGACAACGGGCTCAACCGCCTCGAGTGCCGAACCTGTCCCTACGAGTACGCCATCACCGAGCCGCTCTACTCGCGGCGCGTCTTCCACCGCAAGGAGAGGGAGGATGTCTTTGGTGGGCCGGGAGCATGGGACAACGCTCAGAAGGGCAAGGCTCAGTGCCCCGCTGAGGGCTGCGATGGCGAGGAGGCCGCATTCTTCCAGGTCCAGATCCGCAGTGCCGACGAGCCCATGACCAGCTTCTTCAAGGTGCGTGCACCTGCGGCGTTTTATGCTGATGCTGTTGCGTCCCTCAAGCGCTGACTCTGTTGTAGTGCATGACTTGCGGCCATCGGTGGAGGGAGAACTAGTGATTTGACCCGGCGTAGCGCAGTAATCTTTGGGCTTTGGCAGTTGTGGTTATTTTCTGGCGCGGACGGGATTGTCGTAATCTGGCGCGCACAGCCGGCATCGACACTTGCATGGCAGGGCGTTTGGGTGTTTTCGTTTAGTGGTGCATCGTTTGGTTCTTGGTAGATACCAGGAGCCCCGATTAATTATTGAATCCTCCGCACCTCTCAGACCTCCTTCTCCTTGTGCCACTCGACGGCGGACTTTGTGCCCTCCTGGATCAGTGCCGCGACGAAGTCAGGACTAATGATGTCGCGCCGGAACCGCTCCTGCTGCAGCAGCTCGAGGTTCTTGAGCGTCGGGCCCGGGTAGGTGAGGTATTTGAGGTATGGTGGCTTGCTCCAGTACTGCAGGTACTTGAGGTACTGGACAAAAGCGGGCTGCTGGAGTAGCTTCTGGGCGGCGAGGTGGTTCAGGTAGTTCGGGTTCGCGAGCGACTGGACAAACTCGAGCTCAATCTCGAAGCGCGTGTAGCCGCCGTACTTGGGCTCACGGGGCTTGTTGTCCTGGTCCTCGCTCGGGGCGGCAGGAGGTGCTTGTGACGATGCCATGGTGGGGCTTCGGCAAGTTGTTCCTGGATGCCGTCACTGAATGGAGGAGTGGCAGTTGTTGGAAGTCGTCGCACGCAAGCCTGAAGCGGTGGGTGCAAGCTGGATGCGTTGGCCAAACTCGCTTATGTAAGCCGGCTCCGTTGGCTGCCCCTCCTCCTTATAGCTGGTCGGTCTTTTAAAGTTGATCCTTCTTCACATACTCGACTTCACTGCCCGGGCATCTCGAGGTTGGGATGACCAGGGCGGGAAAGGGGTTATGAAGGTGCTCAAAGTGTGTGTGGGGTTTGACCTAGGCTTCTGTCTATTGCAAGATGGACGGCCAACCAAGGGTGGATTGCGGGTATGTGCCCTCAGCCAACGGGGCGAATCTCAGGCCTGAGCTTACTCTGTTCTGTGTAGGCTTCTTGACATCGCCATTTTCCACTTCACTAGCTGACGCCTCATGCAGCCGGGCTCGTTTCTACATATAAAAATACAGGGACATTTATCCGATGTTACCACATAACTATACACTCACTATTGTTGCTCTACTTTCTGAACCAATACGCCCTTTTCGCGTCGGTTGTATGTATTGACTCGCTGACTGATTACACGTACTTCATCCGTGAGCTACCGTCCTGAAAGTCGAGAAACACACAACATACTGAGCCACTGCCACAGAGTAGCCAGGATATGTCGTCAACATCACAGATCAGGACCCGCCTTCTCATTCTCTCTGACACTCATGGCCACAGCCTCTTTGACCCGCAGACGTTACCAGAAGAGGCCAAGAAATATGCCTTCCACAAGCCCCTCCCAAGTGCAGATGTAGCCATACACTGCGGTGACTTGACCCTGAGGTCGCACGTCAGGGAGTACCAGACAACATTCGACGTGATGCGGTCGATTGACGCGCCGCTGAAGCTGGTCATACCGGGGAATCATGACTGCAGCATGGACGTCGAGTTCTGGGACAAGGACGTAAGAGCCCTCCCCTTCCCCTGGCCCACACATTCTCATGGGGTCAAAGATGCTCACCAATAAACACAAAGTGTTCAAGGAGAAGTTTCCTACCCAAGGACATGATGGCGCGCCTACTCCGCCAGCCACGCGAGACATACGAGGTGGTCGAGCAGGCCCGGCAGGACGGCATCCACGTGCTGACGGACGAGGGCACGTACCACTTTGTTCTCGCCAACGGCGCCCGGCTCACCGTCTACGCCAGCGCATGGACGCCCGAATATGGTCGTTGGGGTTTCCAGTACGGCGAGGGCGGCCACGACTTCGCCATCGAGCAGGACACCGACGTGGCCATGACACACGGCCCGCCCCACCTGATGCTCGACCGCACGAGGAGCCACGATGACGCCGGCTGCCCGTCGCTGTGGGATGCCGTGGCCAAGGCGAGGCCCCGGGTGCACTGCTTCGGGCATATCCACGAGGCGTACGGCGCTGTGAAGCAGTCGTGGGAGGGCCAGGGCGAGGATGAGCAGATGGCCCTAGAGCAGACCGAGAGTGGCGGCGGCAGCGGCGGGGAGATCACGCCTGTGAGTTTGTGTCCTGGGGACGAGGGGTCGATTCCTTTCGAGGCCGGCAAGGAGACGCTCTTTGTCAACGCGGCCATCATGACGGTGGCATATAGGCCTCATCAGTCGCCCTGGCTGGTGGATTTGGAGCTGCCGAGCCCCGATGATGAGCACCGGGCGAAGGCGGATAAGACACAGGACGTCTTATCGAGGCCGAGGACGCTCCAGGACGGATCAACGCCCGAGGAGGACCCATGAGCCGGGAAGAAGCCTGGCAAGATTTGAGCCTCAAGCAGATGCTCAGGGGTATCATGGTACAGGAAACCGCGGTGTGTGCTTGATCAAGATAATATTAGACTATCGTTGCCGCTGGTAATTAAGGCGCTCATTAAAAAATCGTACAGGTTTCCGAGATTATCCTTAGCCATCATTTTCTCCAAACTATTTCCCAGTAAACTCAAGTTATCGCGTCAATTCATTCGCTGAATTAATGTAACTTTTCCGTGCCACGACCCGCCCAAAAAGGACTTCACTCTCAGCACCGGAGATCATACCACATCCTACAGCAACGCGCCAACGATAGCCAGGAAACCACCCAGCAGCCCACCGCTGACAGCAGGGCCGGCGAACGCCGCAGCCGCCGTCGACGAAGTAGACGCGGCGCTCCCGCTAGCCGAGCTGCTCCCCGAGGCCGAAGATGAGGACGTCCTGCTGCTGCGGCTGCTGCTCTCGGTGCCGGTGGTCTCGGACGAGCCAGACGAGGCGGACGAGGCGTTGGTGCCGGTGGCAGAGGCGCCCGCGGACGAGGACGTGAACGAGGTGACGGAGGCGTTTCCGGAGGACGTGCCCGTGGCGGTGGCGCTACCGCTGCTGCCCGTCTCGGAGGCCGTGGCCGAGAAGGAGACGCACTGGGCGGAGCCGGCGGACTGGGCCTGGGCGAGGTCGCCCGCGTTGCAGTTGCTCAGCAGGCAGCTCGCGGCCTGGGCGCCGATCTCTGACTGGGAGGCGCAGGCGCAGGCCTGGTCTGTTGCTGGGGTGCAGACGGCGGAGATGGCGGAGGTGAGGCAGGGGGTCTGTTTTGTGCGCATGGGAGTCAGTGTATGAGGGCTGGCTGGCTGGCTGTTGGTGTGGGATGAATCTCGAGGACATCAGACGGGAGTGTGGGGTGGCGAGGAAAGCTTACAGCGCAGGCGGGTTGGCCTTCGAGACCTGCTTGGGCGGCGGCGAGGCCGGCGGCAGCAACGGTGAAGAGGATGGCGGACTTCATGATGTGCTCAATTGGTTGATTGATTTGCTGGTTGGTTCGGTCGTGAATGAGCTTGTTGGGTTCTATCGTGAGCTTGGTGTTTCGATTAGAAGGTGCTCGTTTGTGAAGACCGCGAGTGTTCTGGCTCCAGCAACGCAGAAGACGAGCCGGGCGAGCATTAGGATGGGGACCAGCAGCCGTTTTATTGCTTCCCACCAAGGCTTGCTTTTCCCACCCCGGCCCATCGACGGAACAAACCCCAAAAGCCAAACCCAAAAATTGATGAAGCTCCCCCGACTCCCGAAGAGGTCCTGCGCCGTCGACCACGCCACCCTGCCGTGTGATTTGTCCGCCGACCACCCCAATTTCAGCCCACGACAAAGCTTCACCACATGTCCTGCAGGGGCAACCAGCTCACATCCCTGCCGGTGCAGGGGTGACCTGCCCGAGCAGGAAGTGGGTGCGGGGGACGACTGGGACGATCCGCCTCGACTCTCAGCTGTCAAGATGAGGGGCCCACCCGGGCAAAAGTCTAAATAAACAACTATCAACGGCACTGTACACACAGTTTTGATTTTCATGCGCGAGACAGACAACGCGCAGGCACTCAAATAAATCTCACATGCATCTGCTCATAAGCCTCCCGCTACTGCAATGCGTGGGCGAATCTTTTCGTGGGCATGGACGCATTGACAACAAACCCGATTGGAAAGGGGCCAGGAAATAGCAGCACTCGTCTGAACTCTCCTGAACCATGTCTTGCTCCTATCGAGCTCGGCATCTTCGCACTCACGGCCGTAATGAGGTGACCGACTCAAGTCACCCTTCCAAGCGGACCCATAGCTAATCAATACCCGCCATGCCTGTCGGCATCGAGTCGACGAAATACCAACGAACATCAAATATCAAAGCAAACTCCTTCTCGGAGCCCCTTAAGAATTAGTCCCTTGATTATATATACCTGACCCGACGAGAGCTCTGAATCACCCCCACAAGTCCACTCCATCCATACCTACTTTGTACACTCAATCCATTATGTTGTCGTCCAACCCATGCCACAGAAAAAGAAAAGGACCAGTGCTCACACAGACATTCCCTCCCGCACCCGAAGGGATTATGCCACCGGAATGATGCGATGAGCAACAGTAAACGCCGACCGCATGGATGCCAATGCGCTCCTTCCCAACCGTCCCGGAAGCCCCGTCCTTTTGCCTTAATCACCCCGAGTCCCGGGGATCACGTCCCCCCCTACAAGAATCCCTTCGTCAGGCTTGGCACACGACTAATGCTGCTCTTCCTCTGGGGAATCGTGACATGGCTTTCCGCGCTCTCGTCCTCGTCCGCCACGCTCGCCAGCCCCGAGCTCCTCATAGTCGCCAACGTGCCTGACCTTGTCATGCCGCCGCGCCCGCTCATTATGCTGCCGGCCACGCTGCCCAGCACAGACCCTTTCTCAGACCGCAGCGTCTTCCAGCTCTCGAGTTCCCGCTCCAGCCTGGCCGCCTTCTCTTGTTCGCTCCTCAGCTCCCTTTCCGCACGTCGGGCCTGCAGCTGGTTGGCCGACTCCGATGACTGCAGCTCGTCGATCGTCTTGAGGAGCTTGTCGATCTTGTCGCGCATCCGGCCCAGATCCTCCTGCATCTGCGTGTTCTGCTTGTCCTTGCGGTCGATCTGGGTCTGAAGGTCCTTGACCGTGCGATCCACGTTGCGGTTGGACCGCTGTGATTTCGCACGACTATCCTCCTGTGCTTCAAGCTGGTTCTCGAGCTGGGAACTGTTAGTGGCGTTGTCATCCGGCGGTGATGGGAGCTCAAGGCGGGGAATAGGTGGACCCGGTGTACTTGCCTCTTGGATGCGTTTGTGCAGAAATTTGATATCCTGGCTCGCGCTCGAGTAGCCCTTGGTCTCAAGGTCCACAAGCCTGACTTGGACCTCGTTGAGCGTCTTTTCAAGTGCGGCCTTGTCCTTGGACAGCTGCACGCTTGACTCCCGCTCAACCACAATATCCTTCTGGACCTCGGATGCCAGAGCTTCGGCCCGGCGCATCTTCTCCACCGCTGCCGCGGCGACATCCTCCTGTTGCGCAAGACTCGACTTGAGCTCGAGGATCTCCTTGTCGATGCTGGCTGCATCTCGAAGCGACGGGCTCTCGCCCTTGGCAAGTTCCTCGAGACCGGCCTTGGCTTCCTCCAGCCTTGCTTCGATGCTTCGCTTCTCCCGGAACAGGGCGTCTCGTTCGCCAGTGACCTCGTCGACCGATGACCGCAACGACCGCACCTGCGAGAGAAGGTTGACAATCTTGCCCTGCGCTTCGTTGTGCGCGTTGACAGCTTCTTCACGCGAGGCAGAGACGTCCGCGAGGGTGGACTCGAGCCGCGACTTCTCCTTAGACCAGGTGGAGCTGTTGAGGACTTCGTCGTCCCACTTGGACCGAAGCTCGTCCAGCTCCTCGCGGAGGCGAGTGATTTCTGCCTGCTTGAAGAGCTTTTCCTCCCGAGCCAGGTCAAGCTCCTTGGTGAGTGTGGCGAACTCGGCTTGATACTTCTTGCGGGTCTGCTCCAAGCTCGACTCGGTATCCTCGATGTCATTAGCGCGCTGATTCCGATAGTCCTCAAGCTCGTGTTGCAGTCTCCTCTTTGCCTGCGTTGCTGCCTCCAGGTCTGTCGACATGTCCTCGACCTTCTCGTCCAGTCGTTGATTTTGACGCTGCAGATCTTCGACCATCTGGTCCATCTTCTTGCGCTCCGCCATGACCTCAGCATACGTGTCTTCGGCCTCCTTAGCCTGAGATTTTGCGAATTGCTCCGCCCGATTCGCCTTGAGAACCGCAATCTCGGCCTGCTCTAGTTTACTGAAGTATTCGTCCGCGCGGCTCTTGTACAGGTTCAGGCTGGCTGTCACATCAGCAAGTTTGGATGTTTCTGCGTCCAACCTTATCTGGAGATCAGAAAACTCCTGCAGAAGCTGATTGCGACTTGCTGCCTCCTGCTCTCGTGCCTGCGTCATCTCTTGCAGGTCACCCCTGGCGTCACGCAGATCCACCTCAAGCGTGGCGCGGTCATGCCTGAGCTTGTCATAGTGCACCTTGACGTCCGTTAGCTCTGCGACTGCGTCCCTATGGCTGTGCAGGAGCGAACGCCTGGACTCTTCTGTGTTGTTCAGCAAGTCAAGAATCTCCTCGTGTGATCTCGTCTGGATATCGCGAAGGGACAGTTCACCAGTGCGGAGCGCTTTCTCCAAAGCAGACACCTTTTTGGAAGAATCGTCCAGTAGACTGTGAAGACGGCCGTTGGCTTCCTCGAGTTTCTTGACCCGCTGGAGCGACGGGGATTCCCCGTCGTAATCAGGAAGCTCTGTGCCTGAACGCTCGAGTTGGCTCTGCAAATGACGATTCTGCATCTGGGTGATCTGCAGCTGGTTTTGGAGCTCTTCAATCTCAGCCTTTAGGTCCATGCGGTTGTTGAAGCTCAAGATGTCAGCAGTCTTCTCAGAACGGACCGAGTCGCTGCCTGGCTCGCCATCATTGGTGAAACGCCGCGATGGGGTAGATGAGTTGGAGATCCTCCGCCCATTGGTCTTTGACTTTCGGTAGGAAGGCGACATATCGAAAGGTGCTTCGTTTAGATCAATCTCACCGAGGCGTGGCCGCTCAGGTGACATTCGTCCAGCCCTAAACTCGGCCAGCTGAGACTCCGCGCCAGCTCTTGCTGCTGTCTGTACTCTGAGTTTCTGCTGAAGTTCTTCGATCTTCCTGACCAGATCGTACTTCTCGCTGAAAACACGCTCAGTAGTACCGTCGACTTGGACCGGGGGTGCAGACTCCGGGTCAACAACCTTCAGCGCTCGCAGCATTTGGGACCGAAGCTCCTGCAACTCCTTGTCACGAGAATCGATTGTTGCTTGGAGTGTTCGAACGGTGCCTTGGGCCTGAGTTCTCAGTTGCCTCTCAGACTCGACATTCCGATTCGCCTCCGCCAGTTGAACATTGAAATTTGACGTCGATTTCTCAGCATTGCGATTAGATTTGACCTCGCGTTGAAATTCGTGGTTGAGGTCCTCCAGGTTGAGCTGAGCTTTCTCGAGCTTCTTTTCCAGAGCCGCGGCGTTGACTTGTGACTCCCCAAGCTGCTTGTTGAGCTTGGTGTTCAGTTCCTCCAGCCTGGCCTTCTCGCGATGAAGAACGTTGACTTGTCCGCGAGAAGCCTCACTTGCTCTTGAACTAGACCGAGCAATTTCCAGACCCTTTTGCTGAAGCTTGTTGAGCAATGCACGATTGTCGTTTTCAGACGCTGTAAGACGACTCTTCACGGTATGAAGCTCTCTCTCCATCCGTTCCTTTGCCTGGTCGTTCTTCAAGCCGAATTCTCCGGAGGATAGGATCAGCTTATTGAGGTCTTCAACTTGATGATTCAGCTTGGCACATTCGTCCTCGAACCACTTCAGTCGGTCTTGTGCTGCGTCCAAGTCCTTTCGCAAGCTATCTTCTCGTTCTCTAGCGAGTTTGGAGGCAGCGCGCTCGCCAGCAACCTCAGCCTCGCGCCTCGCTTCCTCTGCCTGGCTGTAGGCAGCTCTGAGTTTTCGAATTTCTTGCCGCGCATCGTCACGTTCTTTCTCAGCCGTGGCCCGAGCATCGATTGCCCGTCTCAAAGTATCCTGCGCTGCGTAAAGCTCTTTCTCGATGACAATTTTCGCTTCGTTGAGTTGTTCGTACTCCTCTTGAAGCTCATTATACTTGTGCTCACTAAGCAAAAGTACATCGTCGCGGGACTGCCGCTCCCTACTAAGTTCCATTTGAGCCTCATACAGCTCATCCTTGAGGTCTTTGATCTGGGACTCCAACAATTGGCGATTTTGGTCTGCTTGGCTATCTTCAGATAGCCTGGCTTGCAAGAGCTTCTTTGCATCTTCAGCTTCTCTCTGGACTTGCGACTGCTGAGCCTTGAGAGCGTCAAGTTGAGCTTGCACCTCTCGCATCCGAGTGGATGCTTTATCTTTCTCGGTAGCAAGGGTTTTGCGCTGGTCCTCGAACGTTCGTCTCTCCATCTCGTACTTCTTGTTGTCCCCACGGAGCAGAGCCAGTTCGCTCTCTTTCTTACGCACTAGGTCTTCGTAATCCGTTGAGGTCTTGGACAGCGCCGAAAGCTGTTGTTGGGCATCTCGGTTCTCGGCCATGAGTTGCTGCTGTTTGGCCCTGTAGGACTGCAGCTCCTTTTCAGCCTTGTGGAGCTTCACCTCGGCATCTTGGTCGATCTCCAGAAGCTTGCCTTCCAGATCGCGTGTTTTCCTCTCCTTCAGTGCGAGTTGGCTTTGGAGCATCTGGATCTCTTCCTCCATGGCGGCTTCCTGCTCAGTTCGCTCATGCTGGCTGTTCGAAATATCTTCGATTGCGCGCTCGAGGTCTGATATGCGCCCGGCCAGCTCGGTTTTCTCTTCCTCCAACCGACCAATCAAGGCGGCAGCCTGCTCTAGCTGGCCACGGAACTTCTCGACATCCTCCTCGGCTCTCTTCTTGGCTTCAAGGAGATCATCGAGTTCGTCTTCGAGCTTCTCGGCATCTTCAATGGCACCAGCTAGCTTGTCCTCTAGTTCGGCCTCACGCTGTTGAAGACGCTTGAAGATCTCCTCTTTGTCTAGGGCCAGGGCGCGCTCGCTCTCCAGCGTCTGCTGAATGCGCATCATTTCTGTATGAACATTTCGTCGGTCCTCCTCGAGCTTCTGCCGGTTGGCTGATTCCTGCTGCATTTGATCATGGAGATGACGGATCATCTCATCTCGCTTCTTGACCTCAGTTGCAGTTCGAGTTGCACCCAGCAAAGGCTTCATTTTCACAATGAGCTGCCACCACGGATTTTGGCAAAGGTCAAGATAGACCCTGAAATTCTGCTGGATGACTCTCGTCGCCTCAGTGCGATACAGGCGTTTGTAGGCAAGTCTCCGTGCAGTGAAGCCACGGGCGACGGACTGGAAGCGTGCCATAATCTCCGAGATGAGCGCGTCACGCCGTTCTTCAAGCTCCGCGAGCACGCCAGCTCTGAAGAAGACCTTGCTTAACCCGACTCGGTACAGAGCTCTGTCCATCTTGAGCCTCTCGAGCATCATTGCGGCAGCTGCCTGACCTTCAAGATAGCCCTTGGGCATGTCCTGGCACAGCACCTCGTATCGCGCACGGAATTCGGCAAAGGGAAGTCGGTTGGGGAAACCCGTGCGTGCTATCCGGATGCCTTCCAAGACACCGTTGCATCTCAATTGATCCAAGACAAGGAGATTGTTGAATTGCTTTGGCCGCTTCTTGTGGTTGGGGAGAATGCAACGGACGAAATGAGGATGCGTCGAGTGTAATTGAGCCATCAAGCTTGACAACTGCTCCTTGTGCCTTTGGGCGACCGTGCGGAACAGGCCCTTTTTCACTCTGCTTCGTACGGCGACCGCTTCATCATCGTGATCTGCACAATCAGCAAACAAATTCGCGACATGCTTGTCCGTTGAAGCCGCCAGTAATCGGGTAATGTTGTCGTTCAATGGATCCTTGTTCTTCTCCAGCCATCCTTCTGTAGAGTATTCTACTTCGGCTGCATAATGCGTGAGGACAAATCCGTTTCGAAGTCTTGATGCCCGATACTTGTTGGACCTCTTGTCCCACAATGAGTGCAATTTCTCCATGAAGGTCTTGTCCGTCGCCTTTGGCATCACGCAATCCTCGTCGAGGCACGAGAAAATGCCGATGGGGTTTGGAAGCTCAATCAGGTCGATGGTCGGTTGCAAGTCGCGACCGAAATCAATGAACTGCCATTCGATCTGCTCCCGAGCATATTCCTCTTGCTCGAGAACGAACATGTGATGGTTGAAAAACTGCTGCAGCTTCTCGTTGGTGTAATTGATGCAAAGCTGCTCGAAGCTGTTCTCTTCGAAAATCTCAAAACCGGCAATATCGAGAACACCGATGAAGTGAGACTCGTCCATCCCCATTCCTGTTCTGTCCAGCTGTCGGTTGATTCTTGTGACAAGGTCGCCGAAACCTCGTTCGTAGATGCCTTTCGAGAGGGCGTCGAGGCCAAGCCGCACTTGCTCAGGAGTCTGTACTTTTTCGACCCATTCGCGCCCAGCCTTCACCTTGGGGTGGAGCAAACCTTGGAGGAAAGGCTCCAACGGGATTCCCAAGAGTTTGCAAACACGTTCCGCCACCTGCTTAGCGTCCGCCGCAAGTCGAGCCTGGTCAGTCGTGCGGCTCTCGTTCATCACGGTGATATTCCCGAGATGCAGAACAGCGGCCACTGTTCGGAGAACGGAACTCTGTTCTTTATCCGAGAAGCCCATCACATCAAAAGCTTCCATCAGAGCGTTCCACTCCTCCCGATCAGAAACACCCGCGATGGTGTCCTGGCCTTCTCGAGTATAAGCAAAGTCATCGACATCGAGCCCATCGAGCAGAAATTCTTGCTTTAACTGCCTGTCACCTCCCTTGAGTAGTTGGTAGAAGACGTGATAGTTCCGCTCGTTCGGATTGATGCGGACTACACGAGACTTTTCGAGGAGGTACCAGTCGATGAAGGCGCCTGCAATCATGCCGTTGCGAGAGAACTCTATGCGTATGAATTTACCAAATCTGGACGAATTGTTATTCCTCACTGTTTGCGCATTGCCGAAAGCTTCCAGTATAGGATTGGCGCGTAGAATCTGTGCAGAGAGGTTCGACTGCTGGCCTCGATTCCTTGAAGATGATTCTGAAGGCGCCACGGCGGCGAGATACTGAATGACCTTCTTGGTATTTTCTGTCTTTCCGGCACCAGACTCTCCCGTGACGAGAACACTCTGATTCTCCCCTTCGTCAACAAGGTTGCGAAAGGCTTCGTCGGCGATAGCAAAGATATGTGGTTTCGTATCCTCCCGGTTTCGGCCTTTGTACATGTTGACATATTCGTTGGTATAAATGGGTATGGGGCAGTACGGGTTGACTGTCACCAGAAACAGGCCGGAGTACGTATAGATCAGGTCAGACTGGTACCTCATATGGAGGTTGTGTACAACGGACGCCTCGTTCAGATGGGTCAGCTCGGCCATGTCGCTGGCCTTGTCGAATTTTGCCGGATTGACCTTGTCGGCGCTCTCGGCGTCGACCTCGCGTTGCTGCAGGAAAAGATTAGCTTCGGCCCAGTAGTGCTGGGTTCAATCTGTCACCCACGCTTCCATCGTCACACTGGACTAATATGCGATTGCCACCAAGATCCTCGACCACCCATCCTCTCACAAAAGCCGTTTGGGGGTCCTTAAGCCAGACATATCTCTTCCCTGAGAAGTCATTTTCGCCTTCTATGCCGTCCACGACGTCGGATCTCTGCCTCATCTCGTCACTCTTGATGAAAGAGGGAGCGAATGTATTGGACTGTGGGGTGTCCCCCTTGGACACGTTCCGCACATGTCCTTGCTTGGTGTCGCTGCTGCCGGGACTGAGGGTAGTGCCAAGAGATTTCCCGCGAACATGGCCTGGGGCATTTGGCGTCGAAGATGTAGAAGGAGGAGACATGGGCGATGGGAAGAGTGCGGATTTCGGTCTGCCATTACTTGGGGGTCTCGGCGACGGCGATGACTGCCTCATGAATGGGCTGTTGCGTACGGTGCCCATGTTGCATCTGCCCAGCTTCCGTGGTCTCTGGTTGGGGTGACTGTCGTCGGTGACGAGGTGCTTCGCGCGGGTATCGGTCTTGGTATAGGTATGGGTGTGGGTAGGGGTATCGAGAAAGATTCAAAAAAGTCATGTAAACATCAACAACCCCCGGTAAATCTCCGAACGCGACCGCGTGAGAATGGTGCAAATCAGAGCGGCACGCGTGTGCAAGACCCAACACAAAGCAAAGGAAAGCTGGATATCATGAGCATAAACTCCTGAGCTGTGCCAGCAATCTCATGTTAAAGACGACGAGGAATGATGGCGGCGATCCAGTCGATATTGCAGGTGAATTGTTGGTCACGATGTGGTAGATGCAGTCTGGGAAGGCGAGCGGCGGCCCAAATGTTCAGGTACCACTTCCCAGCCTTCCAATTGCTGCTCCTTCTGCATCAAAGTAAACAATGACGCCAGGGCAACTGCGGATCCCTGCAAATCCTCCAATGGCTCTTACCCAGTCACAGCCACCCAACACTCACCCCAACCGCCCACTGCAGGGATGGGGCCCTGAGGCTCTGGATGGCCCGTGCTGATCAACGTGCAGAGACGGCATAGCAAGCTGGGCCCTGTGACTGGTCCAAGCACTATTCCGTTGGACGACCCAAAACGGAACGGTGCCAAAAATCGATCAATCTCTTCTCGACGTTCCAGGCCAAGGGATACAGGACAAACGACAGCTCACCACTGCCTGCCCTCTTTGTCTGCCCAGCATCTACTCCGGTGCAACTCACGGCCAGAGGAAGCGCTCGCAAAGGCAAAGCGGCCGGCTGCACAATCCACCCAGCCGCTCCCGGGACTATTTCTCCATCCAAGCTGAGGCCCTCCATGAGTTTTGCGTTCCGCCCGCGTTGACTGCGTGCCAGAGACCAAAAAACCCTTCTTCGCTCGCTCGTCCCGCAACCCCACTGATCGGTACATCACTGTATCGCCACCAAGTTGTCAGCTACCGCCACCTCTCCCAACAGGTTCATAAGCACGTTGGTAGGCACGTGTCACATCTCGCGCGTCTAGTTTCTACTGCACCTTCAGAAACCACTGCCCCGGACCTTGGGCTGTCCGCCGCGGCATACGCTTTCCACAATTTCCTTGCACTAGTCTGCTACCCGATGATGCGCGTCCTCGAGCAGCTCATCACATCCCGTTGATCATCTTCGCGCGGTCAAGTTCTGACGATATTGGCGCCTCTCCTTCTGACCACTTCAAGCGAGCGCGTCAAGAGCGCCAACATGTCCCACTATCCATATGGCTATGGCTTCCAGGGCCAGCAGCCGCCCCAGCAACAATACCCTTACCAGCCCTATGGTGCCTACCCTACTCCAGGCTATGGCGCACAACCTCGTCCTCAACAACAGCCCCCGCCTGCGACAGGCGACTACTACACTGCAACGCAGTCTGCTTACGACTACAATGCGAACAACATTCCCGGCCTCGGCACACCGTTGACAGCCCCTCAGTTCCCTGTTCCCTTTGGCGGGCAATGGGATCAGGGTGGCTATGCGGCATCCGCCCCGCCAGCCGCTTACCCTGCGTACAATGCCTCGACTTTTGTCCCTATGCCACCTGCTCCGCCGTCTCAAGCGCAATCTCAGGCCCGCGTACCGCCGTCACAAGAGCTGCAACCGAAGCCGCAGTACAGACCAGATTCTGCGCGTCCACAAAGCAAGACGCAGCCAAAGGAGGAGCAGTTGAAGGAGCAGTCGAGGCAGCCGCTGAAAGATGTCGACTCTCAGGACGAAGGTGAGATCAGCGATGGCGAGTTCGACGACCTCTACGAAGATGTCTATGACCAGCCGGTCGTGCCGCCAAAGACCAAAACAGTATCCCCGGTGTCCTCCGAGGACCCCGCTACAAGCAGTACGGACCAAGCGGCCAATTCTATGATACCGAGATGGACGAGGCGTCTGCCTCGAATGGTCATCCTGAAGCTGCCACAGATAAGCCACCTGGCGGTGAGGTTCCGAGAGAGCAAGAGCCAACGCGCGCAGAGCGTGAACGCTCACGGTCATATTCTCCGTACCTGTCGCCTAGGGAGATCGAACAGGAAGACCCAAAGCTACAAGTCAGGGCAGAAGACCCACAAGGTATGTTGGCAGGAAACGGAGAGGAAGACCATCACTGACCTGGCATAGGACCTACTCAGGTGCAGAATAACTCGACTGGTAACGATTCCATCGCTGTCTCGTCTGCTGGCAGTTCTCCAGACGTTCAAAAGCAGGTCATATCCACCGATCAAAGCAAAGAAAACAATGATGCCATGGGCCATACAGCCCCAGGTGCAATTGCTTCGCAGATTTTCAGGAGCCTGCCCGAAGCTCAGAATGAAGCTAAGAAGGCGATCCTTCGATTGTTGCCTCATGGTGTCAAATACCAGACATATCTCGATGAGGGCTTTGACGAAAAGGTGATGAAAGAACTCTTCACCCAACTGAATCTTGCCCCTGTGACTACCGATTCTGCACCATCTGGGAAGCCTGCAGAAATACAAGAGCACAAAACCCAGGACCAGGTTGCGAAGCCATCTCAGGCTGCTCAAGCAGACGCTATGGCAAAGAAGCAAGAGGAGCGCAAAGACAAGATCGCTCGGCTTTTGGCTGAGAAGAAAGCAAAGGCCGCGGCGGAGGCCACCACAGAACCCAAAGCTCCCTCGGCAACCACATCTACCGGTGCTTCGACGCCTTCGACGACACCTGCAACGAAACCCACCACCCAAGCGCAGAAGACTTTACTTCTGCAGCAGAAGATGGAGGCTTTGCGCAAGGCACGAGAGGCTCGGACCCAGCAAGCTAGCCAGAAGCCTTCTTTGCCCAATGCGCCGAAAAACGATTTTACCCAGAAGCTCTCCCCAGTACTTCCAACGCCAGGGCCGACAATGGCAGCGCAGACATCGGGTGCATCAGATCCTACTGCCCAGGTTGGCACACCGTCAGGAACGCTACCTGGGCCTCAAGACCGTTCACGGCAAAATTCAGGCTTCCAGAGCCCAGTTCCACCTGGATTGTCAAACAAGCCGATTAACCAGAGGAAGCGCCCTGTAGCAGCCGACTTTGTGGATTACCCGACAAAGATTGTCAAACGGCCCTTTCTCCCTAGCCGGCAAGCCTCTTCATTGGTCATCAGTGTTAGCGATGATGAAGATGAAGACGACGATATCGATATGGAAGTGGATTCGCCTATCGAGGACTCTCCTGCACCGACACAGCCAACCTTCAATCTTCCCCGGAGAGGGCCCTCAGTCCGCGACTACCCTCCACTCACAAATGCTGGTCCGCCACGACACCTATCCAGTCCCGCGCCCGGGACACCAGGTGGGAAAGCCCCCACTGTTGACTTGAAAGCTATGGAGAAAGCAATTGCAGATTATAAACGCAAGATTCAGGAGGCAGAGGCTCGAGCCAAGGTCAAGCCCAGCACCGGTTCTTCAACCCCTCAGTCGCCTAGTGCTGGAGGCGCGACACCCACAGAGCAAGCTATGAGGCCCGTGGTACAACGCGTAGTATCTACCAGCGATGTGGACGATAAGAATGGCCCATCCGCTCAGCTACTACAAGAAGCTGAGGCGGCAAAGACCACAAAGCCCCATGTCTTTTCACCCCCTGGTGGGCACGCTAAGATTGAGCGTCGGGTGAGAAAAGCAAGCGCTCAGTCCCCCCGACTCTCAACTAAGCTCCAGGATAAGATCGCTGAACTGAAGCGGATGGAAGAGGAAAGGAGGCGATTGCAGGCCGAAATTGACGCCGAGCTGGCTCAGCAACAGGGCATGGAGGAAGAAGACATGGAAGAGGACATGGATGAGCTCGGTTCTGACTCCGCCGGAGATCACGTTTCGGAGAACATGCCTCCAGACAAACCTACCACCTCTAGTGATGAGTCAGTTCAGGATGAAGCGGGGCAGACTGCTCACGACGGCCCCTTGCAGTCGATGCCCATGGACCTAGAGTCCATGTCCGGGAAGTCAGACTCGGAAGCGGAGCCTTCTACATCCGCATCCTTGGCTCTAGCGTCAGCTGCTCTTGACGAGACGGGGAGCAATCCGTTATACTCTTCAGACCCCGATCTTGCCGGTGATGCTTCTCAACTCCCGGCCAGTCAGCCGGCAGAAGTGTTGGCCGCCATCGCAACATCTGCGCCCACCGAGGAGCATGCGGTAGCTGTCGCCGACAGTAACACGTCTGATGATTATGAGCCCCCAGATGCGGCAGGCAATGACCGCAACATGAACGACTCCCCGCCATTCAGCCCTGCTCCCGCCGAGAATATTCGCAATGCGGACGCCCCAGGCGGCGGGTCTCAAGAGACTGCTCCGCCTTTGGCCATGCCTACCCAGATTTCGACTGCCACGATACCCAGCGATGACCCGACGATCGAAGCGCGTGCGGACTTTTTCGCGCACCCTTCAGCGCGCACCGCAGACGTCTCCGGAGAAGTATACATCGTTTCCTCGCTTCACTGACCGCAGTTATCTAATTGGTGAAAAGGATGCCCACGAATCTGTCCCAGCCGAGCAGACCTTCTTCACCGATTACGAGAGCCCTTTGCGATATTACCATGCTTTCCGATTCCACCCCAGATACAGTGAGAGCGTTGCAGGCGGACTCAAATCATTGACATACAGTAATAGAATCGATCCAAAGAGGGAGATCTGCCCCGATGAATTGGACGGGCGAGACTGCCCTAGAGGGAATGCCTGCCAATTCCAGCATTTTTCACACATGGTTGCTCCGGGTAAGTCAAGTTCCCCTCGTGGCAGGATTGCTAACTGTAGTGACACGCCCGCCGGCCTACCCCTCAAAAGCTGACTGCGACTCCTTATCCTGCCAGATGATAAGATTATTCTGGAGCTCGGCAGCTCAGACGACTTGGCGGGAGACCAGAAGAAAACATTCAACAACGGGCTTAGAGAGTTGGTTGCGTCCTTCCAAAAGTCCAAGATTCGAGACTTCAAGACCATCGCCCAAGGGATCGTCGAGTTCCGCCGCCGTTTCCTTGGCGACTCTTCCAGGGTTCTTCACCTTGAAGGCGTCAGCATCTGAGCCACGATCAACCCACCTGGTTCCAAGGTCTCTCAAGGCTGCATCAAACGGCCACCCCAGTGGCGCCCCATTAGTAGATGACCCCACGATTATGCATTTACCCATCCTACCCCTTTTGCTGTTTTTGGTTTTTGCGAGGAGTTTTGGCATCGGATATACCATTAGGCGGCATGTCTTCCCCATTTGCGGTGCATCTGGCGGTGCACACTGCGTTGCATCTCTGTTTCATAGCAGCCACGCCAGCATTTTTTGGTCCATCGGATGGCAAGAGGAGGCGTTGTGCGAATATGATACCCAGCTTCCACCCCAGGGTTGTAGTACCTAATTCCACAACTCATAATACGGCGGGAAGAAAAAGAAAAGAAAAGAAACAAATGAAAGAGGAGCAGTGAAAGAGGGGACGAAAGCAGAAAATAATGATTGATGTCGGGGTGGTAGCCTATCAGCTGACTGTTGTTCAATGGGACACAGTGAAGCTTCTTGGATGGTGGCATCCAAGTATGCGTCCCCAGCGAGACCATGGGTCCTGGGCACGCGATATTACAGATAGGTGATACGCGACGAGTGTGCAATACATGAAATATCCTCCAGACGCAGGCTTTTGGACTGAGTGACTTGCATGATACGTAACTGCATCCGCCAGCGATGCCGAGTCCTGGGACTCCTAAACTGAGGACAGACCATGCTATTCTATGTGAGCCAATTTGGTAGCGGTACACTGCACTTCTCATATGACTCCAGTGTTGCGCTGGAATTGTGAGAGTGCTACGGAAGTCAAGCTTAGTGTAGCCTCAAGGATCAATCCACCCGTAGAGCCAACCAGCTACGCATCCTTCGTCCCAGTCCCCCCATCTTCATTGCTTACATCGAGACGGAATGGTGATCAGAAACATCAATGGTTGATCTTGAGGGAGAAGTCAACGTGCGGGACTCCCTGGTGGATCGCACTGGTCGACAGGATATCGACATCTGCATTGCAGCCATCAGCATCACTCACCGGCACAAACTGCCCGAACATGAGCAGTCAAGGAGGTTTGCGGGGGGAGGGGGGTTGCACGACTCACCATTCGTCACGTACTCCTCGGCATTGTCGAGCGTCAGGCCACCCGAGACCTCGACCAGGAAGTGCCTCTTTCCGGCCCAGCGCTGCTTGAGGCTCTTGGCGGCGACCTTGACGCCCTCGCCCGAGAAGTTGTCGAGCATGACGACGTCCGCGCCTGCCTCGATGGCCTCGTCGGCCTCGGCCTCGCTCTGGACCTCGACCTCGACCTTGAGCGAGAACCCGCCTGCGCTCTTGGCCGCGGCGACGGCGTCCCGGATGCTGCCGCGGCTCCAGACGTGGTTGTCCTTGAGCATGATCATGGAGCTCAGGTCCATGCGGTGGCCGTCGGCGCCGCCGACCATCATGCCGTACTTCTCGACCAGGCGGAACCCGGGCGTGGTCTTGCGCGTGCCGGCGAGCTGGCCGCGGTACCCTGCCGACCGCAGGTTGACGAGGAACCCCCTCGACATGCTGGCGACGCCGCTGCAGCGCGCGAGGATGTTGAGGGCGACGCGCTCGCCCAGCAGGATGCCCCTCGCGGGGCCCGTGACGGTGGCGACCTTCATCTTGATGCCGCCGCCGTCCTTGTTGCGCTCGACGTGCTGGCCCTCGGTGGCGTGCCACTCGACGGCGCAGCCGGTCTGGGCAAAGACCTCGTCGAAGAAGGGCACGCCGGCCAGGATGCCGCCCGACTTGCCCCAGAGGGTGGCGGTGCGCGGGGCGTCGCCGACGACGAAGCCGCCGTAGTCGAAGGAGGGCGTGTCCTCGGCCAGCCAGGCGGTGATCTGGGTCTTCCAGTGCGACGGCAGGAGGTGCTCCAGCGAGCCGTGGTCCAGCGGCATGTCCCGCATCTTGACTGGTGGATGGTTGGTGGTGGTGCAGAGAGTGTCTTGGGTGTCTTGGGTGTGATGCGATTGTGGACCCTGGTTCATGCACGACAGTCACACAGCCTCGTGTAAGTCAGTGTGTGTGCGCCTGTTGGTCGCAGGAGTGGCGATGTCCGGAACTGAGGGACTTCGGGTTCCCAGGAGATACGGGCAGGTATGGGTGAGGGCGGCACACTGGGAAGAGGCAGGCGCGGGTTGTGGCGTTCAAACAGTCAACGTCAACATGGCAAATTCCAAACTTGAGATTTGTCTTGGTGATTCATCCCCTACAGCCAGAGCCTCTCATCCAACCGAGGGGCAAGCAGGCGACCGACCACCCAAGGGAAAGGTCAATGGCGGGGAGCTGTTCTTATCTTATCGGACCCCTGCCTTGAGCAGCTGGCCTGCAGCTGGCCTGCAGCTGGGGCCGGCTGAAGGCTCTGGCTTCGTACCTAGAGATTATCTCGACCCGAAGGGCTGCCAGCAACACTTAGTTTTTTTAACTGTCAAGATAAACAAGGAGACTGCAGTTATGCAAGACTTTATTTACTTACGATATCCTCCGGCGAGGCTCATCGATTGAATTACAATTCAGATCTTGGCTGTCAAGGTTGTTGCCACCATCCTTCTTGTCTTGTCAGTTGGATCTGTCTCTGTGCCTTGCCACCACTTCCCATGACCAGCCGCGATCATTTTCTCTCTGGGAGCTCGATATCGCAGATGCCAGCATTTTGTCTGGTGGGAGTATCTGAGAGACATTGCCTGAGCAATCACAACTGACTTCCCATACTACTTTGAGAAATAGGAGGGTCTCTGCTCACTACTTAAGTCACTTCTCTTTTGCGGGACACCAAGGCAACCAAGAACTTCTCATTGATGACAAATTTTCCACAGGAAGCCACCGTATCCTTCTCTTCAACATCAATCTCTTTCGGGAACGTTGATTTTTCATGAGTGAGTTCTGGACCGCTCGGCGACAAGGAAAATGTAGGCGAAGGATGTGTATTTCATACAGCACGTCGTTTGACAGAAAAATGCGGCGATTTATTGGGAAATTCTGAGTTATTTTTCGAATCGGTCTCATAAGCGCATGTCGGAACCTGGGAGTGCTTGTCCACCAAAAGGATTCAAACAGACACTTGAGGCCATCAACGTCAATGCAATTGGTGGTGCAATTGCGCTGGACTCGGAGTTGGTTCTCAGCAGGCTGGTCGGTTTTATAAAAATCATCCAAGTCCGTCCTGACATTTCCAAAGCTAACTATCATCCCCGCCTCCACCCAAAAGAGGGTGGTGCTGTGTTCCCAAAGGTTGAGCCTCTTCAGCACCGTTCCTGCTCGGGTGCTGTCACGCAAATGGGCCCCGCTGGCTCTAGTACAACATGTCCATGGGCGGACCCATGAGGGGTGCGTCCTGTAGTCACCATCAGAAAGGGCCTCGAAAACAAATATAGAAAAACAGGTCGGGTTTATGTCTGCCTACCAACGTGAACGCGTCTAACCTGGCGGATGTTTTGGGAAGTTTGAATACTTGTTCCTCGGTCAGAACCAACACAACTCCCTTTAGCGACCAGACACAGTAGCCATCTTTTGGCCAGCCATGCTCTTTGACAAGAGAGATGCACACGAGGAGGGAACGTAGACATTGAATAGTCTCGATTGCCTAGGAGTTACTATGTATTACAAGAGCTTAGTAGCGCTAGGCACCAACTCGACCCCCTGCAGGACGTGGTGCAGTGGATTCGGTCGGTTCCGCAGCGGTCGAAGATCCCACGAAGCGGGGAACAACCACGTTCTCGGGTCTGCGTAGTAGTCATCTACCGTGGAGTTTCCGCATTGTGCGCTGGTGATGCGAAACTCGGCATTTCAAGGGATGTCGCCCAAGCCAGTTGCAGGAACCGATGGTCAACATCAACAAGCCATGGACTGGCTGCGACGATATGCGACGGGCTATCACAAGTGGCGACAGGCTCAACACAATGGTGCCTCCGTCTTCTACCGCCCACTCGGCGTGGTGGAGAAAGGCTTCGACAACGATGGTGTCTACCATGAGGGAAGAGCTGACATCAACTTGGCCATGTCCTTTGAGGTCAAGACGACAAAATCAAAGGCGCAGCTGAGGCGGCACATCCTCCTGGCATGGACCAACCTGCGTCTCAGGCACACGCTGCTGTGCGCCGCCGCCACAGGACCAGCAGACTACATGGATCACGACGCTGTGCAGAAAAGTGATCGATTCTTCGTCATAGCGAGTCCAAACGGCTATGAGCATGCGATTGACTCGGCGCAAGGCCCGGTCGTCTTTCTGGACGACCACTACTCGTCAGTAGATGCTGGACAGCTATACTTCCATGCGCAGAACGTGGCCAGGACCTTCGACGCAGCAAAGTCACTTGTCAAGGTCATGGTGCTGCCTTTGGAGAAAGGCGGAACCTCGACTTATTCGCTACGCTTCTTGTTTGTCATGGCCCACCAAATCTCGGACGGCCTCACCAACGACAACTGGACCGGAGACTTCAAGCAGCTCCTCAACAGGAAGACTGATGAGCTCCAGTCCGCAGCCCCGCCCCTCATTTCGACGTTGCACGAGCGGCTTCCACCCTCACAGGAAGACCTCTACCCACCTATATCCGGCTCTCGCGCACGGCAGCGATGGTTCTGGGCGATCACTCTTGTGCTTCGCCATGTGCAGAAGCCGCTGCCACCGGCGTTCCCAAACCCGCTCCGCTACCCAAACGCGCCGATCAAGGCTGCCGCGCCAGAATTGAGGATATTCGACAGAGTTATTGACTACAGCAAGGTGCCCCCGTTGAACGCTGGGAGGGTGGCGGCTCACATCGGCAGGGACGGAACCCGCCGGCTGCACAGGGTCTGCCGAGAGGTCGGGTGCAGCATCGGAGCCGGCAGCTTCGTCCTCGCGGGGATCGTGATGATGGAGATCTACGAGAAGCGCTTCCCCGACGTCCCTCTGCACGAGCGCCGTGCTTTCATTGGGTCTTTCCCCATCAACCCGCGCCCGTTCTTCAACCACACCGCGAAGCCCGACAGTCTGATGCTCGCATTCTCCGACGGCGTCGTGCTGCCCTTCCTCTCATCTGACCTCGACCTTGACGGGCGGATCAGGCTGTTGGTGCGCTCTGCGCAGAGACAACTTTCGAGGTATCAGAAACGGCCCCGGAATGGCAAGACCGTGAACATGCTGGAATTCATGGGGCCCAGGGGCGCTGGCAGAGTCGTCGCCATGAACTACCTGGACGTGATCGAGCGCGCAAACACCAAACTCCCAGACCACCTTCGCAAGGAGTTTCAGTATCAGAAGACCCTTCCCAAGCAGGTTAACCCAACCATGGCAACCTGCGGTGTTAGTTCGGTGGGCAGGTCAGACCCTGGGACAACACCCGGGCAGATCGACCTGAGCAAGTCCTTGGCCGACGAGGAGGACGCTCTGATAGCCGACATCAGGAGCACGACACAGAATGTGCGGCCCAGGGACGGCGAATTCCTGGTTGGAATCTGGGGCAGTGATGACTCCGTCGACGCAAGCGTCAGCTACGACTCTTGTGCTATCGACCCGGCGTGGGCTCAGGTGTGGAAGGATAAGATGGAGACGATATTAGATGGTCAGAATGGCCAAGCAAAATTGTAGATATGAACATGCTGAAGATTCAATATACATGGCTGATGTATAATCGGGACTCTTTTCACTACTTTGGGTTTCTCCTGAAGTCTTCATGCGAAGATACTGGCCCGTTTCACTAACGCATATGTCTGAATATTCCTGTCGAGCACGTGTGGCGAGGGTCACACAATCTGGGTTCTTCGGCCGTGGTCATGAATTCTAGACATTGAGCTGGAAATCCGGACGTCGCCATGATGTTATTTATGGCTGCTCTCGAGCAAGGTGCTACGCAGAATTGATGACTTGCCCATGGGCCTGTTGCAAAAGAGAACGTATTTGAGGTAGAGAGGGCTTGTGAGGCGAAATCAGTGGACTCAGTTCACTGTTTTGACCGATTATCGCTCATGGTTCGATGCGGACTCGACAAAGCGAGTCTCCTGAGTGAGTGCTTCGTAGTAACCCCAACAGAGGACAAGCCTCCGGCTTAGACGACAATGATTAATTTGCCACAGGCTGACCTCTGCTGTCAAGCAATTACTCCAGAAAAGACTTTATGGTGCTATCCTGATTCTAATGGGCGTCACCATCAACACATCCACATGTTGATGTGTTTCCCTACAAATCATGTGCTTTCCCACATCAAAATTGCAGCCACTGCTCCCAAAAGACCCTCAGCACAAACAAGTGCTTGTAAAATTGATTTTGAACTCAAGTGGCTCGAGCAAAATACCAGATAAAAGTCAATTTGAACTCAGGTATACAAGTAAAAGAGACAAAACAACTCAGGTAGCCTAGAAAAAAACGGCAGTAATGCACCCTCTCACGGGCGCAATGCATTGCCGTGAGAGGGGAACAAAGGTCGGAGCACCTTCTACATGACTCTCCCAATTGTTTATAGAAGCTAGCAGGCGACTTCTTCTACAGCACAGATAAACCGCAGAGGCTCCGGTCCTCCGCAGGGAGTGGCTTGGGGTTGGAGTTGAACTCGGGAAATTTCGGAATTTTCAAGAATTCAAGTCACAGCCTTACACCACTATACTATCTGCTGCGTAGATTCCTTGCCCCCAGCTGGGGGTTCGGCGAGGGGCACTGCGCTGGGGGCATTATAAGGACGAGGCCAAGGTTGATGTGGTGATGTCGCGGGCAGGTCGCGGGGCGACGGGGGCGACGCGACGCGTGGCGGGGTTGGCCGGCAACATGGCTGGCGATAGTTGGCGACATGATGGGGATTGCGATGCACGACCCCGCGGCGCGTCTGCTGTCGAGAAAAAGTGCGTGTGTCGAGCGCATCATGGCGCCGACGAGGCTGACCGCGAGGAGGGCCTCTCTGATGACTGCACCAAGCCACGATGCGCTACCAGCGGCGCCACCGGCCACGATCGAAGAGCCACGCTCTGAAATGGACCAGAAGAGCTCTATCCATGCGTGGCTATGCTTCTTTAGCGAAATGATCCCGATAGGTAGTCCTGGAGTGGGTGAAGGGGTCACTCGTTACAAGTTTGAACTGCAGTTTCCTGTTGCCACGACATGACCTGGCAATTCAGCTCAAAATCCAACAGAGTACAACCCATTCCCAAAATAGGCAGCAGGAGAAGCCTTTTGGAAGGAGTGAGTAGCTGGTTAATGAGAATCGCTAGTTGACTCCCCCCTTGAGCAGGTCTGGCCGAAACTGAACGACCTTGATTTCAGGAGGGCGAAATGAGCCTCTCCAGTGTCAGCTCTTCATCTAAGTAATATTTACACACTGACTAAAACGCAATAAGTGTTTGGTCTATCTGTGGTGGTTGTGGTAGCCTCCGCCGTCTTTGTTGCTTGTTGTGTGAAAAACAAAGGATGTCTCAGCTTCCAGATTTCCTTCCTGAAAATTGGCATGTCCATGAACATGTGCCATTTTTTACAAAGACGGGTTTCCA
This sequence comes from Diaporthe citri, assembly GCF_014595645.1. Taxonomy (NCBI): domain Eukaryota; kingdom Fungi; phylum Ascomycota; class Sordariomycetes; order Diaporthales; family Diaporthaceae; genus Diaporthe; species Diaporthe citri. Next base: position 6,106,379 of record NW_025064846.1, on the reverse strand, counting down.
GCTCCAGCTGAGGACCCAGTCAAGGACATGTCACACAAAACCTGATTAAATGAGTTGAATTGATTCAGATATTGTTATTGCCAGCACCTATCTACCTGCGGAACTGCTCCTTCTCCTCGGCGGAAGTTCCACCATCTTCCGGAGATACGGAGCCCCAAAGTACCCAAAGCCATCACCTCCACCGCCACACGTGAGATCCATACCTCCTATCCTTCTTGCGCGCCTCTGATCCTTTCCTCGCCAGACCCTTCCCACCAGAATGGCACCCGTTGTCCTTGCACCAGTCGCAGAGGAGCGCTGGGTTGACGCACGGTTGGCGCACATGCTGTGTTCATCAAGATAGGTCAGCTGAGTTTCTTGGGCCTGATTCTGAGTTTCATGAAAAGTGCTTGTGTGAATACGAAAGCGACTGAAGGGGCGGGAACGGGTGCTGATTATGAGACGAAGCGGAGGGACGCGGGGGTGTGATTTTGGATCGTTACCAGAAAGAAAATCGGGAGAAAACCATCAGAGCCATATTCCACGAGAGAGATTGAGCGAACGACTGCGCAGGGCTCATTCCAATGTGTTAAACATGTGGATCTAGGTGGGGCTCAAGCCACGTCTTGGGCATAGGAACTTGTGGCTTAGGTGACGGTGCTGGTGGCTCGGGAGCTGGTGTACTTGCGTGTTCGTCTGGACACTGGCATGGCACGATTTGTGCCTTCGGCTGCTCTTCTCCGTTGTTGGACATTGTCAGATTTTACTGTGGTTGTTGCTAATTAGCTTTGCTTGCGTCTCTTTTTTCCAAATCGTGAATCGATAACTCGCTGATAGCGACAAAGAAAGTCCACGGCCAACTGCCAGAAACCGTAAACGAGGCAGCTATTTGAACTGCCTCTCCGGATGACGCGGTTGCGGCTAAAGCTTATGACTGGGCTGGGACGATGACTTGAACTTTCAAAAAGATCTTATTACACAGATTACGATGATGATAATACAGGTATGACACACAACTAGTAGTACACATCGACCAGCCTGACCCAAAACAATACCAGCGCCACAAGTACCACGCCATAGGAAAGCATCGTCACGAATACATCCTCCTCTTCGTGACATTCGGACACAGCAAGGAACAGCTCCAGTGCTTCCCTAGCTCCTTGCATCTTCACTCGTTCTCCTTCGTCACAGGCCGTTACGACGTGTGTAAACATCGGCCTCCCGGGCTCGTCCTCCCGCCCGATGCGGTCACAGGGATCAAGCACCCATTTAGTGAACAGGCGCAGCAAGCAACGCATTGCCGGTGGCTGGGCCGCTTTTCTGGCCGTCGAGCCTCTTGCGGGCCTCGGAAAGGTCACCGTAGCTCCTCTGGCGCGACAGCTGCAGGCTCCGGAGCATGTGGCTGGGGCTCTTGCGCAGCGCGGCGGGCTGGCCAGGCTTGCCGTCCTCGGAGAGGGAGAACTCCCAAACAGACGGCGCAGTGAAGGTCCCAACGATGTCGTTGGCCGAGGGCGCGTTCCTGCTCCACTTGGACGAGTCGCCGTCACCGAAGGGTGCATACGCGTCAGGGGCCAGGTGGCTGAACTCGGAGACCACGTCGGTGGTGAGCTGGGCCATGTCCAGCTCGTCCGACTCGGGCCATCCGGAGTTGCGGGCGTATACGCGGCGGACGAGCTCGAGCTGCTGCAGAGCGAGCGCCGCGGCGTTCTCCTCGTCGAAGTCCATGAGCTCCGAGGCGGCGTCGTCGACGTCGTCCTCGCCAGACATGTTGAGGTCGAGCAGAGCGCGCAGGATCTCCTCGTGCACATCGAGAGCCTCGGCGTACCGCCTGTCGGAGACGCACAGCGATGAGAGCAGGTTGTTCATGTCCACCGTGGCCGCGTCCAGCAGACCCCATGTCCGGCGCAAGTTGTAAGCCATGGACTCGGCGAGGGTAATCGCCTGGTCTCGCTTGCCTCGGACGAAGAGGACCTCGACGAGGCGGCGACCGACGGCGATGACTGTGGTTGCTGACCAGGAGGCCTGTATAATACGTGAATTCCACAGCTGGGTCAGGAGCCACTCAAGGTCCTCGTAGTTCTTCTGCTGGCCCATGAGGCGGACCAGGCTGTTCAGCTCAGAGGCCTGCAGCTGGATCAGGTCAATGTTCATGCTCCTGCAAGCGGTAAGTGTCTCGCGGAGGATGGTCTTGGACAGCTCCAGCATGCGGTTCTGCATGATGGCGTCAGCTGCCTTGTTGGACTTGACGCCCAAGCCGGCCAGGTACAGCGAAAGCTTGAAGGCGAAGGGGATCGTCTTGGCATTCTTGAAGCCGTTCTGGCTGGCAATGAACTGGTACCAGGCGGTGGCCAGGTCGACGGCCTGAGCGTAGCTGTCGGCCAGGAGAAGGGCGTGCACCTTGGCAGTGACAGAGGTGCAAGCAATGTAGACGAGGTCGTCCTCGTGGAGACGCAGCTGGCCGAGCTCCTCAATAATGGCAATGAGGAAGGCACGGGTGACGAGCGACTCGGTCTTGAGGGAAGCGCCGTACTTCTCGGTAAAGAGCTTGTACAGAGACTCCTCCACCGTGACGAGCTGCTCGGCATGCTGCGCCTTGTTGGCCCTGAGGAAGACGTAGAGGCGAGCACCATCGAACAACTTCTGCTCGACCGACAGGTCCTTGCTGGAAATGCTGAGGCTGTAGCGGTCGTACAGGATACCCTCAGTCAGAAGGTCGGTCATAATGTCCGAGAACGTGACCTTGACGACCTTCTTGTCAGCGGTGACCGTGGCAGTTGCGGCCTCAGAGCTGCGAAGAGACTCCTCGAACGCAGCGATGAAGACCATGGAGCGACGGTCAATGTTGTCGCTGAGCTCAACGTTCGAGTTCTTCTCAATAGAAGCAGAACCAGCAATCTTGCCGCGGGCAACAACGTGGAAGCGGAGCTGCTTCAGCAGAGCCCAGGCCTGGACGGAGAAGCCACAGGACAGGTAAGTCTTGGCAAGGGTGATACCAGACTCGTGCAGCTTGGTGGAGTCGACGTTCGACTTGCCGGCACCGCAGGACTCAGACAGGACCTCGACAACGGATGTGTCAAGCTTCTCCTGGGCCTGCTTGCGTACCTCTGGCTTGTCGGATCGCGCCCAGACCCCAACAAGGGAAGCCAAACTGGCCAAGGTAGACTTGTGGGCAACACCATTCTCCTTCTTGTTGATCTCGAGCTGCTCCTTCCACAGAGCCTCGGCCTTCTGAGCCGACTCAGGGCTCGCGATACCTCTGGGCTTGCTCCCAGCAGCGGCACCAGCGGCGCCAGAGGCACCGACGGCAGCCGAGGCGCCGGTCTGAACGCTGTACAGGCCGGCGAGGTGGCGCTTGGCAGATGCAAGGAGAGAGAGCTGGAAGGCCGACTTCTTCGCGTCGACAGCCTTGCCGCCCTCCTTGCCACCCTCAGCAGCCTTCTGCTTCTCGGACTCGGCAACAACCTCCTCACAGATCTTGACAGCCTCCTGCTGGTGCTCCGCGTTGGTGCTCTTGCGGGAGATGGCGACCAGAGCCAACGAAGCTGACTGGGTGATGTCCGCCTGAGGACCGTATACCCTGATGCAGGTGTCGCGGTACTCGACGGCGATCTTGCGGACCTCATCGACGCCGACCTTGAGGTGGCTGTCGAGGACGGTCGTGTATCTCTTGTAGATGGTCTGCACAAGCTCCGTCGACAGGTTGTACTCCTTGGCCTTGTTGACGAAGGTAACCCAGAGAGAGGCGTAGATGGGGCGGATCTCGTTCCAACGCTTCTGCTCATAGTAGATCTTGGAAAGGGCGACGGCAGCTGGCAAGGTGTCCTTGCTGATGACACCCTGAGGGTTCTTGTCGGCCTTGACCAGCTCAAGGTAGTACCTGTCAGCACCCTTCAGGCGGTACTGGATGCAGAGGTCACCCATGATGTACAGTGTCTTGATCGTCAGAGGGTTTCGAGAGCCAAGAGAGGTCTTGTATCCCTCAAGAAGCTGCTGGTAGACAGCGAGGACCTTGGACCACTGCTGGGTCTGCTTGTGGTACTCGATCAGCTGGTTGGCTGACTCGGTGACGAACTCGTCCTGGATCTTGAGGCCAGAGCGCAGCGAACACTGGAAGATGGCGTTGTACATCTTCTCCGCGGACTCAGTCTGGTTCGACTCGGCATAGGCCAGGGCCAGGCGGCGAGTGAACTTGATGGCTTCAGCCCGGTGCTCCTTAGGGAAGCTGTACTTGGCAGAAGTGCCCAGCTCAGGCCAGATCTGCTTGAGCAGCTGAGAGCAGACCTCGATGCACTCGGTCCACTTCTTCTTGCTGAAGTAGAAGTTGGAGAGCGTCTCGCAGGTCTGGATCTGGCTCTCGATGGTGACAACGGCGGCAACCTCCCTGGTCTTGGTCGCAGGCTTGGTGTCCGAGCCAGCCGCAGGAGCCGCGACAGCAGCCTTGATCACCTCGTCGAGGATAGCATCCGCCTCATCGTCTTCATCATCGCTCTCCTCGAAATCGGCCTCAGTGTCAAGAACAACATCGATCTGAACTCCGCCCTTCGCAGCAACGGCAGCCTTGGCCTTGTCAGCCTCAGCTTCCTTCTTCTCGGACTTCTCCTGGACGGCGCCCATGAGAGAGACAGCAGTGCTGACGGCGGCAGCAGAGTTCTGCTGGCCAGAGCCCTTGAAGTAGCCCCAAACGGACTTGAAGACGGCGATAGCAGTATCCAGGATGCCCATGGACTTGAGCTCCTCACCGACGTCATTGAGCTGCTTGACAACAGCCTCGGACTTGTGCTCGGTCATGGTCTGGTAGTCGAGCCAGACACCGTGGAGGATGTTCTGAGCCTCGGCCTCACGGCCCTGGCGGCGCAGGAAGCGCGCATACGCAATGCTGATCTGGATCTTGCGCTCGTGTGCCTCGGAGATGGATGCCGCAGTAGCCTTCGCAGCAGCGAGGGAGGTGCTACGGCAGTACTCGGTCAGACCACGCCAGAGGGAGATGTAAAGCTCCTCAGCGTGAGTGTAGTCCTTCTTCTGCTCGTAGGTGTCGGCCATGCGCAGAGTGATCTCAACACGACGAATGTCAAAGATATCCAGGTTGCGCTCGGCAGACTCGAAGATAGGCTGAGTGTACTGGACAACCTCCTCGTGCTTGGAGCTCTTGTAGAGGACGGTCTGCAGCTTCTCAGCGGCAACAGTAGCCTCAGCCGAGAATTGGCCATTCTGGGCAATAGACGTCTTGTAAACGTCACGGTACACAGCCTCAGCCTTGTCCGTCTCCTTGATGCTGGTGTACAACTCGGCAAGCTCGTTGTTGTACTTGGACGCGACAGCGCTGTTGTTGCCAGAACGCTGCTTCTCAGTATCAATGACATACTTGAGGAGCTCCTCGCGCTGCGTGACAGCCTCGTCGCGGGCTGTAGCCTTCTGCTTGTTCTTGGCAGAGATGTCCAAGGACTCGGTGGCGCATGCAAGAGCCAGGTCGCTGGTACGTCCAAGAACGGTCTGCCCGATCTTGGCAGCCTGGTAGAAGTACCTGCTGGCCTCGGCTGGGGCAGAGAGCTTCTTGAAGGATTGGGCAACGTTGATGGAACTCTGCAGCACACTCTGGGCTGAATCGCCCAGGGTCTGCCGGCGCACGGTAAGGGCGAGGACGTGCTGGGAGTTGGCGGTGGTCGCAAGCTCCTGGTTGTCCCAGCATCTCTTCTCCAGGCGCGCGAGGAGGGTGGAGTTGGGGAAGACGCCCTTGAGCTCACCGGTTACCAGTGGGGCTTGGATCTGGCCGTTAGCGAAGTAGCTGGATCGCTTGAAGTGACCCAGCCAGTTGCGAGTAGCGTACTCGAGCAGAGCATTGCTCTTGAAGAGGCTGTCAACCTCACGAGAGGTGATCGTGTCCAGGCTGCTGTCCACGTTCCGGTTGACACAAGTCTTGACGTAGAGGAGCAGACGGGCAGTCAGGTCCTTGTTAGCATCGGCAGGGCTGAGAAGAGCAGTCTCGGTGTCCTTGGTCTCCTTCTTGCTGAGCTCGAGGAGCTGCAGGCGAACAGCCTCATTGCGGAAGCGAACCGTCTTGTCCTGGACAATGACAAGAGAGCCACAGGCCTTCTTGATATCCTCGACGATGTCGGTGGACCGAGGTTGGTGAGCACCCTTCTGGGTGTCCAGCTCAAGCAGAGCCTGGATCTCCACGGTGGTGAGAGGTCGCTTGGAAGCGAGGAGCCAGGCGATAATGAGGCGAGCATCACCGGTCAAGGAGATGGTGCTCACATGCCGAGCCAGGATCTCATTAGTGGTGCTTGGTAGCTCCTTGAGAGTGGTGGTGATCTCGGCGGTCGTCTTGGCCTTGGACAGAAGTTGGAGAGACAAGTCAGCCCAGGTGAGAGAGCCCTTGCTGCGGACAGCAATCTGCTCAGAGATGTCCTCAATCTCCTGCTTGGTGCCAAGGTTGCGGCTGACGAGCCAGGCACGAACCATATGCTTGACGTCGACGCTGGTGCGCTGAGAAGTCATGGCGATCTGGCGCGTGGGCTTGGGCCAGGGCTTGGAGAGAGGACGGCTCAGAATGATGACGCGCACATTGTTCTTGTTCTTGGTGGCGATCTCATGGAGGTGCTCGAAGGCCTCGATCTTCTCCTCCTCATCGCCCTCGAGAGAGTCCAGGCCATCAATGACGAGGACAACATTCTCGAGGCCTTGAAGGGCAGTGTCGAGGGTGTACCACAGAGCATCCTCGGCATCCTGAGTGCTGCTGGTGTTGGCACCGAGCTCCGTCACGTTGGCGAGGCAACGGAACAGAGCTACGTTGCCCACGTTCTGCTCGAGGAGCTGCAGCAACAGGGTCTTGACGAGGGCAATCTGTGTGGCCTGAGCAGGGACCTGGCTGTCGACAGAGGCCGAGATAGCCTGGTACTCATGGTGGCCAACGCGCCTCTGCAGACGCTCCAGGATCCAGCCGAAGAGGAAGCTCTTGCCGGCACCAGCCTCGGCGGTGATGGTGAAGACCCTGTCTCTGCTACGGGCGAACTCAACCAGCGGGCGGTCGAGCCACTCGCAGGTGAACTCGGCACGGGGAGTGCGAACAGAACGACGGCCGGCCACCTGGGCCTGAAGCTGGCGGTCCTGGGGAAGCAGCCATTGCCGGATGCTCTCGATGGACACTTGAATGTCTGTTGCGGAGATTTTGTCAGTGACAGGTGACAGGTGGGGGGTGATGAAAGGTTCAACCCAGAATGCAGATCGGGTAAGGGATGGGAGTAGCAGGGGTGATGCATGGTGAGGCTGGAGGAGGCTCTCGACGAGGCTGACTCAGCAACCACACGTCTTCCAACCTCCAACCCGACACCGCATTCCGCCCTACTTTTCCCAAACAACGCGACACGACACAAGCAGCAACAACGACAACAAGCATCTCTGCACTTACCACTGATCTCAGCCGAGTTCTCGAGCTGCCATGTCCACATCAGCTCGGCAATGCGGTCCTTGTGGCTGATGAAGGACTCCATGCGGTGGCCAAACGTCAGGTTGAAGTTGATGGTGATGCTGTTGCTGGTGGACATGGAGCGGGCGCTCTTGCGGTAGAGAATGGTCATCTCAACCGAAAGCCCAAGCATGTCGGCCAGCGACAGACTGAGGTACCTCCTGGCCTCTGAGATGGAGACGAGAAGGCTGATATTACGTTTATAAAAGTCGAAGGTAAGGCCATACTCATGGTAAATGCCGAAAGCCCTCTCCAGAGCCTCGCCGTTTTGCGGGCCAAGCTGTCAGACATGTTAGCTGAGGCGCCCTGCCAAGAGAGAGAAGAGCCTGTACTCACCAGGAGAAGGAGCTGAATGGAAGCCAGAATCAGCTCGACGGCCTCCTTGGAGGAAGGAATAAAGTTTCTCGTCGGCCTCAAAGAGAGACAGCTTCTTGGCAAAGTCCTCAGCCCACTTGAGGATCTTGTCCCAACGGCTGCCCCTCGCGGGCATTCTCCTGAGACGCTCATTGGCGATGAAGCCAAAGAGGTTCTCGCTCGACACGCCGGCCGACAGTATTTGCTCGTCGGTGCCCTTGACCTCGGCCTGGAGCTTGACCCGGAAGGTCGCGACCGCATCAGTCACGATGTGGTTGCCCCTCGGGGCCAGCTGTTTCCTGCTGACATCCTCGGGCGACTCGGAGGGGCTGCGGGAGGCAGACCGGCTCCTGATGGCCGTCTTTGCCCGGTCGAGGATGCTGGTCCTATTCCGGGGGGTGTTCTCCTCGGGCGCGATGGTGGATTCCGAGGCGGCGGAGAAGGCGGATGTGGTAGAGACGGCGCGGTCCTGGGCCTGAGGGCGGGACATGCTGGGCTTGAGGAGGTCCCTGTTGACGATGGAGGGAGCGTGGGTGGTGGTGACGATGCGAGGGATCTCTCTGGAGGGCTCGACGGAGTTGGAGCGGGAGGAGCTGCCTGACTTGTCGTGCTTGGAGGACCTCTTGAGGTGGTTGAACAGGGACATATCAAGGGATTGAAGGGAATCGCGCGATGCCTGGTGTTGAAGGGTGCCGTGGGCGGAGGATTTGCTGGAGACGCTGCTGGCTTCTGGGGAGAAGACGGATGTTGTCAGTTCATGCAACTGCAAGGTGACGCGTTGATTTTATTAATGGGGATGGGCAACGTGTCAAATGGGGCCGGGCTAGATGGTTCGGAGGCGGAGGGGGGCCTCATGTATCAACTCACCTTCGTCCTCGGGCCTGAGTCCGATGGCGCCCAGGGATGCTCCTAGTGCTTCAGACAGGCCCTTCTTGACCCGGTTCTCCTTCTTCTTGCCACGTAGTGAGAAGAACTTGTGATGGGACCCTTCTTTGTTCCCTTTGGGCGGCATTCCGAAGATCGAAAAAAAGTCACGGTGGATCTCGAATCCTCACCGCCTGTGTCCGGAATAGGAAATGGAGAACTTAAGGAGTGGAAACAGGCAAGGGTTGCAGTCTGCAGCACGAGTCGCAATACGAAAAGCAAATGAGACAGTCTAGATGTTTGGAAAGAGGGTCGGGTCGGTTGAGGTCTGACAGTCGTTTCCTCGTCCTCAACGCTCCTGGAGGCTGAACCCGGCACGATATTTATGTGAAAACCGCCTGGCGACGGAGCGGTGTTCGTGTTCCACCCCCGGACCGTCAATCGGCCCCCGCTGTCGATTCATATAATTTGCCCCTGATGGCTATAGATCCACAGCCTGTCCCAAGCTCCTGCCCGTGCCTGGCTGACCGTCGCGTCCGGTCGAGGGCGAGCGGCGATGTCATCACCACCGACCTCACCGCATTCTCGATGATCGCAGGACGGTGTTTTCCTTGGATGCGCGACCAGCGCATGCACATGCGCATGGCCTGGCTATAGGGTCCCTCAGCCCTCCAGGATCCCCTCGCTACACGAGGGGGGAAAAAAAAGGTCGTTGAATTGTCCGTCGAATGTCAGATCCACCCAAGGGTCCCTGATGTGGAGATTCTAGAACGTCCACCCAGGGTTTGTGGGGAAGGAGTCCCAAAGCGTAGGCGTTGGAGCTCCGACAGGGAGGCCCCTTGGCCCGGAGACCCTGGTCCTTTTTTCCCGCTCCAGGCCGCCTCAGGGGCGAAGCCAGCAAGTCCGAACCTCACATCTCCAACCTCACCTGCTCGCTTCGCAACCTTCGAAACATTCGCCGCTGGGGGGCTCCCGACCCGGAAACGCACCATGCCACTGCGGGACCGTCGTCGTAAAAAATCTTCTCTCTCCCGGTCGATCTCTCTGAGTGTGTCCAGCTGGCACCCGCGGCAGACAACGACAGTCAGACAATCTCTTCACGGCTTCTTCCCGTGAAGCTTAAGCGCAGACGGAATGGGCTCCGCTCCTGCTGATCGTGTCCCACGAGATCCAGTGCTGCGGCCGGCAGCAGGCGTGAGGCGAGGGAGCCCACGCAGCGTGGCCTGCGCACATAGCCACGCCACATGGCCATGCATCTCGCGATCCACCGCCGCTTGTTGCTATTGCTGGCCAGGGTGGCTTCCTGCCGAGCACCCCGGCTCCGTGGGGGACCCTCTTTCAGCTCCTTCGAGTCCTCGTGCGCTAACTCGTACGGTGCTGCACGATCTGCTGGCAGCTGCAGCGCTACTGCAACGGTGACACCGGGGAACGGTGAGAGAAACTTCTCTCTCTCTCTCTTCTGCCGGTCGCCTTGCAGACGCAGGTCGCGCATGGCTCTGTTTACCACATGCCCCAGGGCAATATGCATGTCTGGGGATCATGCTTTGGATGCACATGCCCTCCGTCCTTGCCCCTTTCTCCTTTCGACCCTCTTCGACCCTCTTCGAAATGCATGCTCTTCCGGCCGTCCGTCTAGGCTTTGCAGAGTCTACCGAGCTTGAAGCTCTTTACGAATCGAGAGACAGCCGGTTCCATACTAAGAATGGGTGGCTGCACCATGAAGCTTCTGTTCCCAGACCAAGAGTGATACTACACACATACGAGTAATGTCTCGGGTATAATGTTTCGCTAAGCCCTGTCAAGGAAATGAAACATTATTCATCATGGGTTTCAGAAACGGTGGATTATAGTTGCATCGATCCAGCCGGAGGCACTGCCACAAACACACTCACTGTGGGCAAAGACTCTACCATCGGCCCATGAAGCCATCTCATCCTCCAAGAATTCCAAGATGATGAATCTTTGTCTCGCACCTGACACAGCTACAGTGGGACGCGTTGCGAATGAGTGGGTAACATGGCCAGAATACTACCTTGTGTCCCGACTGCATCATCGTGGGGCACTGTACGATGATCCAAGGACGACAACTTCTTTGCCCAGCTGTGTAGAAGACTCGCGTGCACCTCAGGATGAAAACACAAAATGTCCAAGTGCTCAGGTCCCGTCAGCCAAGGTTCAGAGTCCAGAGCCTGGCTCTTCAGTCAGACGGACGTTGACCCATTTCAGCACGCCAATTCCCACCCAGATCTAAGTCCTCGTCCCCACCACGGCCCGCCTGTTGCATGGAGTGCGCATGCAAGAACGGGGATGTCGATCTGAATCGTGCACGTGGTTGTGAGATTCTCGCCGCATAGCGTCTTCGATCCCGCATGTCAGCTTCTCGGAGCCGAAGACTGTCAGGTAGGCGGGGGCGCTAGCTCGCGAACAGGCCGGCGCCTCGGACATCTTTAGCACAGTGGATGAACTTCCCAATCCAGGAGGTTGTTGCGGCTTTTTGAGTCTGGGTCTTTGGCCGGGCGCGCATGTTGATCTTACCGCCGCCGTGACCATGGTGAAAAGCCCGGCTGCGAGCCGCGAATCGGCCGAATACCCTTAATGAGCTTCAGCCGCTCTTAAAAAGATAATGACATTAGCATAGCCCATTGCCTACTGGTAACATATAGTGGGTGCTTGAGTAGTGAGCGACTCCTTATTCCTTGTCCTTCGGGTAGAGTAATTGAGATTGGCGATCCGTGCAAATGGGCGAGAAAAGCCGCGTCTTTGATGAATGAGTATTATCGACTACTGGAGCCATGTGGAGCTTCAACTTATGGGCCTCCTTTATAGAGCGCGAAGTAACCTCCTGCTTGAGCTATTTTAGGCTGGGCTGTGCAAGCTTTGATAATGAGGTAAACTTCACTCAGATCCATTTTGGTGATGAAATCAAGAATTTGGTAATTCTGTGAATCGACTCCTCTAGAAATGAATATACTGTTACGGCATTAATGATCCTAATTGTCTATGCTGTCGGTAAGTTTGGAAAAGGAACAAATGACTTTGAATAGTTGAGCGATGTAAACTTCAAGCAAGTTGAAGTAAAAGCTAATGTTATGTGAAGAAAAACATGTTTATTTCTCTCTCTGTGGCACTTTCCACCCGTGTAAGTGAGAACACCAGCAAAACTTGCGATGACCGAAATTTGGTTGACTGGTTAGGATTGAGTGTCAGTATTCGCAGGTGAACAATTGAGTGGCTCACGTGGATCCGTCATCGTATTGGCTCAACTTCGTTGATTGCAGCTTTATGAGCAAGGAAGCTCGAATCACTTTGTTCTCAGTTACGAAATTTATGGAGTCTTTCTCCCAGCTTCATAAGAGATGCAAAGTTCTGAATCCACGAGATTGCAGAAGGCTCTGGTCTCTAGACCCAAGCTGGCATGCAGGATGTCTGTTGAACCTGATGATGCCATAGAATTGGTTGGATGCCTAGACTTTATGAAGCACCTTCTTGTATTCATCGGCATATGCAAGTAACATGTCATTTCGACTTCCGAATGGTCCAAATATGTATAGGAGGTACTGTACCACACCTGCTCCCAGATGGCAGTTGTTGTCCCTCCGCACAATTCTCTGTACATTGGAGAGTATAAAGGTAATTAGAGCAGATACCTTGCGAACAAGCTCGGGGCGATAGTCGCACCAGTCGACTAGAAACAACACACTCATATGTTGCTAACGAATTACGTGATCCCTGTGGTCAGTCTACCTAGGTAGACTGGAACAGCTCTAGTGCTGCATCCCAGTCCTACTCAGAACTTGGGACACAGAACATGTAGAAGAAGTACACTTGCGAAGGGGGAGGGGGGACTCGGTGGTAACTTTGGGATGGCTTGCAGTAGAGGAACGAAGCCTTTGTCTTCAGCCAACAAGGCATATACAAGCCAGACTCTTACACGGCGCTGATTAGGTAGCGAATGCGTCTCTTCGTGGGCATACTCGTCTTGATCAGTCTCGGTTGCGGCCCCACGCACCCTGCCGCGGGTGGAATTGTGCTAAATCAACAAGACGGTGGAAGACCAATGAATGATTTTTGTGAGCATTCTCGACTCATTCACTCTTGAGCCTCCTTTTCTCTGGACCCAGAAACAGGCTCATCTTCGGCTGAGCAATACTTATAGATAGCAGAGGAGGTTAGTCTTGACCGAGCTACCCTACACTATATCCCATCTAGCCACCCAGCCAACTTCCTCCCCAGCATTCCTGACCACACATATCCTTCCCTCCTCGCCGCCAGTGCGCAACGCCTCCAGTGCCCTCTCAGCGGAGACACTCCCAACCGCCACCGCCTGTCCCTGCGCGAGGCAGAACTCCCCCTTGGTCACGTATCCTATGAGGTCTTCCTCACCAGGCACAAAAGGGTGGTCACCGCTGCCGCCCGGGACCTTCTCCGGCGGGAAAGGGGCCTTGCTCGTCAACAGTGTTTGCGCAAGCAGGAGCTTCTGGGTTTCAAAGTCTGCGCCGGCAGGGAAACGGCGGGGCTGGGTGCCATTCTTTTCCGAGGTTGTGTGTCTTTTGGTCAGAGGACCGTGGATCTGGGCGAGCCATTGGTCGCGAAGGTCGGCTGGGAGTTCCTTACTCTGTGAAGGAGGCTGCGTCGCCGGGACTTCTGGCTGGGTAGCAGGGGTGAGTGGTGTATCCTTTCGGGCTGGAAGGCGGTAGATGCGAGCGCATGGCCCGGCGACGCCACGGCCAAGGATTGTGACTTTGACAGTGACTATAGAATATGGCGGCGGAGCTTCATTGCTTGTAGCAGACACTAGGGTGTTGAAAGCACGTTTGGAAAGATGGTTGATGAGCGTCAATGGATGAGGCGCTTGCACCTTTGGTGACTGTCTCTTGACAGTCAGCTCTCGCTCGGCGGTTCTCGATGGATCGTCTTGCGCGGATCCGGCTTCTGCTCCATCGATATCCATCTTGTCTTTGTTCTCTGGGTCGTTCAAGACAACCTCATCGGAGTTCTGGTCCTTGTTCTCGGATGAGGGATCCTCTTCAGGTTGCTGCAGTCCGAATAACCTCTCAAACTCGCATGCCCAACCAGTGCCGATTTCTCCCTTACGACCAGCCCCTAGGTCAAGAGACTCCCACGCGACCCTTTTCGACTTGGGTCTCTTGGCCCAGTCCGCCTTCCTTTTCGCCCGCTGCTCAAGCTCCCAGTCGGCACCGGCGTTCGTGCCTGGGAAGTCACCCGGAAACCATGGCAGGCCCTGCTCAAAGCTCACCTGCCGCAGCTCGTTTAATCCTCCGATCTTGGGATTTCCACCCGTCGACATTGGATAATGCACCAGGCTATACCATATGGGCAAGATACACTTGTAAGGAGCAAGGAGCGTCCAAGAACCCTGCGAGTGCTTCGTACCGACGCTACGAGAGGCGAATAGCACAACGGGGAAGGGTGAGTCTGCAGCAGTGACGCTCAAAGGCTGGCCTGGTGGGTTCGAGCCTTTCCGCCTGTTGAGAGACTTTTGCGAAGGGAACAGGGAGGCTTTGAATCGGGCGTCGCGGTCGAAAAGAAGGAACGGTGCAGGCTTCGCCTCATCTGACGTGCCCTGGAATGCAGAACAACCATTGGTTTGCTCTTCGGAGGAGATGTGGGCCTGTACTGTGCGCGGAGGATATCGTAGACGAGGATCTTGCGCAGAGAAACCCAAGACTATGTCGCTTGGAGGCGCGGCCGCATTGCTACTCGCGGCTAGGAACTCGAATTGCTTCGCGTGAGCCTCTTTGGAACTTTCCTTGCTGTGGTATGAAGCTATAATGCCGGAGAGAACCTCTGTTGCACCGGGACCAATCAGCTCGATGCTGCCAATCTCAAAGCGAAGGTCCTCCACATAGAGGCGTGGATGCTCTCGTTTGTTGAGGGCGACAAGAATATTGAAAACCTCCAGGAAACACGATGGATGCAGCCGTATGTAGAGCTGCCGTTGGGCTTTTTCGTGCCTTTTTGAGGAATCAGCGTCTGCGACCTCCGGAGGGAGCCCTTGAGTGGCGACTGATTCTGGGTTCCATATGACTGTAGCAGGACCAATCTGTCTCCTTGCGTCGCCGCCAGTCTGCTTGCTGAGGATACCTGACCACTTGCGCCGGCCTTCTCTCCACTTCTTGCCTCGATCGTCCCATAGGCTGTCATGGGACAGACCTAGGGATCTCAAAGTCCTCTCAACGCCTGAGGCATGGCCATACAAGCCGATGGTACTCATATAGGACATATCCCAGACCACAGCGCCTTGCGCACTTGAAGCTCGATGCGTGATTCTGTAGACTTTTTCGTTGGGCGTCAGGGGAACAGCAAATCGCCACAAAGGCTCCTTGGGGGGTGTCATCCTTGCCCGCTTTGCGTGCCAAAGATGTGTAGGTAGCCAGGTCTTTTCAATCTGGCGTTTCCTGAATTTTGCCTTGGGTTTTGGCGGGTCGTTCAACAAGTTTCTCCGTATCTTTGGTCTGGCTGGCCTTGTCTCGATCAACTGTTTAAATGCAGCAGAAGACTCCTCCTTCTCGCCAGCACCAACACTGCCACCGCCGGCCTTGGCCTTGGCCTTCGCCTCTCTCAGCTTGCGCTTTCGTTTCTTCTCCGCCAGAATGCCTAGTCGTTTGGCCGACTCCAGGCGTATGCGTGCCCTCGTGGTCTTCGGCTTCCTCTTCCCGGCTACGACGGTAGGTGTGTTGTCCTGGAGCTGCTCCCGCCTGGCCCTATTCCGCAGCCGCTTGGGAAGCTTCTTCACGTTGTGCGAGGCGGTGCGGCGGCGCATCTCCCTCGGCACGAGCTGGAAGGCCCGGCGGTTGTTGAGGGCTTTAGACTTGCGCATTCCATCCTGGAGAGCCCCGATCTCGAAATGGCGTGCGTTCAGAAATGCCTGCAAATCCAGTTCCCCGTCCTTGAGGGCGGCATCCGCGGGCTGGGACCGGATGGAACGCGCATCTTGGACCTTGACGCGCTTGAAGGCGCGGCCAGCACCCTGGGTTTGGGGCACGTCTTTTCGTTTGTTGCCAGTATCAGGCCTCGCTCCAGAGTTCCCAGGTTGTGGGGCCATGCTGTTGGTAGGCTCTTCCTGGACCTTCACATGATTGTTCACAATAAGTAAGTTTACCAAGTTATGAACCTGACAGTGCCTGACACTTTTGTGCAAGTTGCAAGTGAGCCGTGCGACTCCAAAAAAGTCGAGTGAGGTCTTATCTTATCGGAAGTTGGAGCTGCAGTACCCGAGTACCTACCAATTTAGCTATGACCACGCCACGGTACTGTCATCCCTGCAGGAGCAGAGTGCCTAGGTCCCTGGATAGACCCTGGAGTGTGGAGACGATGAGAGGCCATCTTAGGAGCCCCACTTCGCCTTGCATTTGGTCTGTTCTGTCACATTGGAAGATGAGTGTATGATCCAGCCGAGTTACATTAGCGTCCTGACGTCTCCTTTCTCGGTCTTGATCTTGACTTGATCTTGACTTGACTTGCATGTCCATCTACCGCAACTTGCTTTGACGTCCCTGCTCGTTGCTCAGGTAGTTGAGGCGCTGCTGGCAATTGTACGTCGTTACTCGAGACTCGTCCCCCCCAGCTAGCGGCCCTGATCCGATCGGCTCGTTCCAACGTCATTCGTCCATGTTCATGGGATCGTGATGCGTGTCGCACAGTCGCAACCAGGCTGACAGACAGGCCAGCCCCCGGATCTCATCGAATCAGACCAGTCACACCCTCTCGAGAGGCCTGGACAGACATTTCACGGACATTGTCATTATCCTACGGCGTTGCTTATCTATTTTCACGATACCAGGCCCGCGCAGACGGTGTTTCACTCGGCACCAACAGAGACCGACGGCTCCGTCATCCGGCCCTCCCGGAGGTCTGGGACCCAGAGTCTGGCCTGGACTGGACTGAGGCCAGCCTCCTACGACATACCATACGGATATTAATACCTTTTCGTTTCGGCAGAACTGCTGCACCTATTACAGTTGCCATAATAAGCTCTAGAAAGGGCCGGGGGCCCTCCCGCGGCCATTCGCCTTCCACCTGCATCTGCACCTGCACTCGAGCTTATCTTGACAGCAGCCTAAGATGGCACATCTCAGTAAGCTCAATGTCAAGAAAAACTCATTTCTCCACGCCGTTCCTCCCTTCGTTTTCCATTCCTTGAGTGAGACAAGGTGAACCAAGGGAAAGGAGCGCTGCCCTCTGTACCACCATTCACCCTCACTGGCAGATTGGTAGCCTGCGCTGCGTTGCCGGCGCTCCTTCCCGCTCATTCGTCTCACCCGTCTCACTCGCTTTCTTCTCTCTTATCCGTCACTTCAGCCTTGTTTTCTTGTGACCACCATCGCCTACATTCCTCTTGAGATTAACCCAACTCGTGCCCCGCCACTTCATATTTCATACGCATCCTCAAAACTTAGAGACCCATGCACGACCGTTTGGCTGCTATCTGCTCATTAGCTGTCCGCACTCCCTTGGAGCAATGGCTTGGACTAACGTCAACTACCTGCCTTTAGTCAACAAGGCTCGCAGGGTGAGTCTATCCACCTCTTTGATTAACTCATCACCATCGAACATCGCCGATCTTTAGCAAGGGAATCATAAGCTAACACATAGCCTACAGCCCAAGTTCGACGTACATCTTAAGGCAAGTGGAATATGTCCGGGTTTAAAAGAATACTCACGACCCAGCTGTAGTCTCTGTTCAAGCAATTAACAATGCCCAGATCTACGACCTTAACAACGTACCCCTGGTTCAAGGTGTCTCCCTCATAAAATGGCACCTACCGCACTCTATCCATGGCGAGCACCGCGGGCGGACCGCCAAGTGCCCCATCGCCAACCACCGCGTTGAGTACGGCTATGGCAAGGTCATCCCCGTGCGCATCGGAATCGACAAGAACAACAGTCTGTCCGAATGCCTGATTGAGTTTGAGGTCCTGCAAGAGTTCAGCACCCACGGCGTCACCGGGAGGAGTGAGACCATCACGCTAGGCAAGGTGACTCTGAACCTCAGCGAATATGTCGAGGAGAGCGAGACGGTGGTGCGCGAGGCACCTTTTCGAAGCCACGGCCCCAGTGTCGGTAGCACCACCAATGGCTCTGCTGGGAACGTCAACGCTACGTCTCACACCCGCAAGAGGAGCAGTCTATCACAACACACGCCCATCACCCCAGACTCAAACGTCAGCCCAACGTCGTCAGCCTTGCCTTCAAAATCGACCTCCAACGAGGCCACTAACAACAAAGCACCCTCGATAAATGAACCGGCTCCGGAGCAGCACGTCGAAGACGGCGTCATCCGGCGCTATCTGATGCAGGACTCCAAGATCAACAGTACCCTCAAGATCGGCATCCTCATGATGCAGGTAGACGGCGAGCGCAATTTCTCTGCACCGCCGCTCAAGACAGCCGCCGTTTTTGGCGGCATAGCAGGCATGGTGGCCGAGGCAGCCGGCGGGGCCGGCGGTGCAGCGGCAGCCGCGGACTCGGGGGTGGCCGAGTTCGGGCACCTGCACCTGCAGGACGACACGCAGGACCCGAGCAGCAGCAACCTGAGCGCGCAGTTCTCGCTCGGCAAGAACAACGGCAAGTCGCGGGACATCTACGAGCTTCAGGACATGTACCGCCGCGCTCTGGCCGCCAGCTGGGCGTGCCAGCCCGGCGAGCTCCCCGCCGACGAGTGCATAGAGGACATCTTCGAGGGCGGCGACGGCTTTGGCGAGCCCGACGGCGGCTCGCCCGTCGCCTCCCCGTCAGCCGCCGGTGACGCCACACCTAGGGGCCACCACAGCCACCACCGCTCGCGCCACTCGCTGTCCCGGTTCGGCAGGAGGCTGAGCTTTAGGCGCGAGGACAGCGGCAGCGCCGGCGACGACGAGTTCCTGCGGCCGAGCGACAGGCGCGGGCTCGGCGGGCAGAAGAGGCAACACTCGCGGCACGGCAGCGGGGAGAGCGCACACACCGTGACGGCCAGGCATGACCACGCGCCGCACCACCACGGCGGGCCCCGTGCCCCGAGTGGGCATCGGCGGGACGGCAGCAAGGACAGCGGGCGGCCGCCCAGCTCGTCGGGGATGCGCGGTCGGAGCGAGAGCCTGTCGAGCTTGGCTGCTACGATCGAGAGCGAAAGGGGTAGGAGCGGGTTTAAGAGCGCGAGGGAGGTCAACGAGTTCGACGTGCGGGATGACATGGTTGCTTGGAAGCTGCCTGGTACTGCTGTCTCTTGAAAGCTGACCAGACGGCGGCATACTGTTTACATACCTATATATATACATTGTAATAGATCACATCCGTCTCTTGGACGGCAGGTTAACACAAGTGTTTTGCTCCAAGGGAGGTTCTTTCTCTACATGTGAATCTGGGTGAAGCTTGACCTTTGTCTTCGCCATTTCATAATATTTGTTCCTTAGGCCAGCGCCTGCCCCCGCCCATCATGGCCGCTCTTGACGTCTCTTCCGCCTCCGAGGCGCCTCTGAAGTCCAGAAAGACGATCGTCTGCGAGCGAATCGATCCGTCTCGTGAACAAAAAGGCAGGGTATTACAGTGATGACGACCTAGCATCTATATCAACGGTCGAGACACCCCAGCACATCTCGTGCTTCCTGCTCCTTGTCCATGGTTCGTCTACGTGTCCCAGCGACGTTCCATAGAGGACCCTTAATCAACGAGAATTGGTTTCCAATTCGAATAGCCATCGTGGCATCGCGGTATCGCGGTGTCGTGGCGCTGAAAATTTCGAGTCGCAAGCCAAAGTACTAGCTCGACCTGGTCGGAGCATTTTAATAGCTGTCGGTGGGAAGGTTCCCAACTGCTCTATTTGGGGTGTTCCTTCTCCCATTCTTCAAAGTCCTGCTTGATCAGCTCGCACTCCTTTTTGAGATGCTGGAGCTGCTTCTCGTAGTCTTCGACAATCTGTGAAATCATGTCAGCTTCGAGCCGTCTCCGGACACGAACGGTGTGATCTTACCTTCTTGACTCTGACCTCCACTTCCTCACCAAGGCCCTGCTCATCGCCCAGCCCCTTCTTCTGCAGCTCCGACTGCAGAATCTGGGCTCTCTCTCTGAGCATTATCAACCGACTCCACAGCTCTTCCAGTCTCGCATTGACTGCTGGGTCCTGCACACTCTTCTCCATGTTCTCCAGCTTGATTCTCAGCTCGTCCTCATCGCCCGAAAGCGCGTAGCCTCTATTTCGCAGAACCTGCACCTTCCTAGCAAGCACCAGCGTTCGTCGGCGCAGGGCATCGTGTTTCCGCCTCGCGTTGATCGTCCGCACACTCCACTCCAGGTCATGTTTCGACAGGATCGCATCGAGACAGTTGTTGATCTCGTGCAGCCTCTGATTGAAGCGGCCAACCGCGACGCGTTGCGCCTTAAGCCGCTCCGCGACAGCCTCAAAACCAGAGGCCAGCACGGGCATCAGGCCAGGTGCGGGCTTGTTCTGCAGTGCTTCCTCCCATTCTTTGGCGTTCTCGTCCTGGCCGGGATGGTAGAAGGGGACGTGAGCGTCGTCAACTTTGTTGTAGAAATAGTACTTGAAGACACAGTCGGGCTGTTTCGGTCTCCATTTGGCGAGGACCAGAGCCATCTGTTCGGGGATGGATTTGCCATCTACGTGATTCAGCCGCAAGTTAGCCATTTCTGGTCGCCCCGAGCGTAGGATGACGCAAAGGCCGTGGTGTGCTTGGTCAGAGTGCAAGCCTACTTGATTGAGGGCCGTAGAAGGAAGTTCACATACAAGGTTGTGGTTGAGCGCCAGGCTGGAAGACTGGGTTGGCAGCTTGATTGTTCTGCGGTTGCCCAAAAATGGACTGACCCAGCTGCGGAGCCTGCTGCTGCTGCTGCTGCTGTGGTTGTTGTTGTTGTTGCTGCTGCTGTTGCTGCTGCTGCTGATTATTCGTCTGGCCAAAGATGCTTTGTGTTTGTGTAGGTTGCTGCTGGGTTGCTGTTGACTGCGCAAAAGGGTTCGCTTGCGTGGTCGTATTACCGCCGCCAAACAGCGAGGCGCCGCCAGAGGGCTGACCGAAGAGGGACATCGCGACACAGTGCAGCTAGCGCTTTCGCTCCGGTCGAAGTGGGATCGAGGGATCGTAGGTGGAAGGAGAGTGGCGGGGGTTTTAGTCGCCCACGCCGGCGAGGTGTAGAAAAACAAAGAGCTATCAACACATTCCCGCTGCGCCGAACGTGTCAAAGGAGCAAATATGTGGTGGTTGCGATGATCCTGTGTACACAAATGTGTTGCTGTCGCCTGGGTAGGAAGGCGTTGCGCAGTGGCCCACGATACAAAGAGCGTGTGCCAGGTATCAGATGTCGCTGCAGCAACTTGGGTGTGTTGAGGTCGCGTCTCCAGCTGCTCGAAAAAGTCCAGGTCCCCGTCGTAGTTGGACACTCAAAGCTTGGGGCACCTGGGCGGGCAGGCAGCGCAAGAGACCCACATCAGCGCATAGCACTGGCCAATCAAGCCGTGCCTCATTCGAGTTGCTAAACCTCACCCAACTTCCGGCACTGCCAACCGTCGTCATTAAGCCGCGGGTCTATACACTTTACAGCCTCACTCCGAGCCCAAACAACGCAGAGATGGCGTCGCGAATCCCTCAGTAAGTCAATTGGTCCTTTCATCAGCTCCGGGAGGTTGGGCCAGCTCTTCAGCCCCTCCATAGCACCTGTAAAATGCAGTCAGCATCTCGAAACAGCCCGGCTAACTGTCAACCACAGATTCAGTGAGAAGCATCTCATCGACACGACCCCTCTCCCCGACTCGATCCCCAAGGTCAAGGAGCTCGGCGCCAGCTCTGCCCCCCTTCAGTCAGCCTCCTTCTTCATCGGCGCCCGGTGCAAGGACTACAACGATGATTTCATGAAATGCAAGACCGAGAACCCCGGCAAGGGCGAGTTCGAGTGCCTGAAGGAGGGCCGGAGGGTCACCAGATGCGCGAGGAGCGTGTACGTACTACATACCTTACGAAGCCCCATCGAGCAACTCCGAAACGGGCTCCGCTGTGCCGTGCTCGCTCGCGATGGTCACGGGCACGCGCGTCGGCGGGGAGACGGGCGACCGGATAGTTGTATGCCTTACTCGGGGGCCGCTCGCTAACGTACACTCCAGTATCGAAGATATCAACAAGTCCTGCCTTGAAGAATTCCGCACCCATTACGAGTGCCTGGACAACAACAACCAGCAGCTGTGGCAGTGCCGGCCAGCTGAGTGGCGCCTGAACAAATGCGTATTCCACAACCTGGTACGTAGCCCACGATTTCCCGACCAACCGCTGGCGTAGCATTCCATGCTCCCGTTTCGTGTCGCTGACCTCGAACACCATCACAGAAACTCGAGAAGACCATCCCAGATGCCGCTGGCAAGATCCCCGTCCACCAGCGGTCACAACAGATCTACGCGCACGCGCCGATCCCATATCAGCCACATGCCAAGTACGATGACGCGAAGTCATCATAGAGAGACCTATTTTGCGTTATATCAGGTCGGACAGGCGTTCCCTCGAATGCTGAAAACGAAGGTGCTATCTGGGGGACACAAAAAGTGTGTACATACTCTAGACACGGCGTGAATCAAAGAGAGCAACAAGCTTTTTCAATAACCAGGTCGCGTTTTGTTGCTGGCATCTTGGGACATGATCATAAAGTGCAGCGGGGAGTGACCCGAGGTCTACAAGGGGCAGTCTCTACTGCGCCTGGTCCAGTGCAGCGAAAAGGTACAATATGCTTCTTTTCCCTCAAATTGGTTGGTCATCCACTGCAAGCATGTTGGAATGCCCCTGAAGACCTCCAAAACTGGCGCTGTAGGTAATCCCCCGCTCATGGGGGTACACAAGATTAGATCTGTGCCAATCAGCTGACAGTCCCCCCAAGAGTCTTGTTCAGACAAAATTTCTTCCAAACTCCTCACAGTTGTGTTCAGAAAACGTCTATGAACGGGTACTCAAGCTAATCTCGCATGGCCCATGAAATCCGAGGCACCCGGATCCAGTGAACGCAGGAGTAATGAAGCCGACGAGGCTGTGATGACCTTGGAATACTGACGATATCGTAGTCTATAAAGAGTTCTGTCGAGCCCTGAAGTGACAGACCCAAAGGCGTGAGGCCCCATCCCTTCTCAGAGTTTCACTTGAAAAACACCGTGATTTCTATATAGCTACGCAAACCCTTTGCGTCCCTCAAACATTTGACCACATTTTTTGGCCATGTCTCATTGCTCTGACAACGCATCCAGCACTTGCACCGAGAGCACGGAAGTGCCGGACGTCTGGGAGTTCTACTCATCAGAGGCAGTCCATTCTGAACCGAAGGCCCTGGCTATTGTATCGAGTCCCCAGGGCAGCCCCAGCCTCATCGACATAGATTCTTGGATCGACAGTATTCCTCAGACTGGCAAGATGGCGGCCAATGTGGCCGCCGACGCCGACGGCCTTGCGGACACATTTCAGCACCTTTCACTTGGAGAAGGGGATGCTCGCGAGACGAGTGTACAGCTCAAACATCAGCACACTGCTATCCAAGCGAATCGAACTATTACAACGGATGACAACACCGAACTTCAGTACTTGTGCCGGGACTTCTGTCTCCAGGATGAACGCATCCACGTGGCCAACAGACCTCTCCGAGGATCTTCTCAGCATGTCCAACTTCGCGTCCTCGGCTGGAGATCATCTTCCGAACGCCTCCTCGCAAACCCAGAGCAACACAACGATGCCAGTCGGCAGGACGTTCGCCTGCCCCTTTGGGCGCCTCAACCCGATCCGCTTTCGCGAATGCGATACCGTGCGTCTAACGCGCCCGGGTGCGGTGAAACAGCACCTACTCCGGTACCACGAAAACGACCTGACCGAGAATCAACGCCAACAACTCCATCTGAGGCCCCATGGGCGTCTGTCGCATGCCGAGCAGTGGAATGCTGTCTGGCAGAACGTGTGCCCTGGTAGGAGGCTGCCAGAGTCGGCCTACCGGGATGAGTTCCTGGCTGAACAGGTGCTTTCGCTCAGGGATTTCGCCCGGGGTCAAAACCTGGCAGTGACAGATTTTGAGGCTCTGATGGCGCAATGGAGAGCGGAGATGCGCAGAATAGTTTAATTTCTGCTTGGAAATGGGTGGGTGCCCCGGGTTCTGTCCAGAAAAAGGAGCATGATACACCGCTACGCAGCACATGAGGTGACGGTTGATGGGATCCATAGGGTGTCACATGCGTCTCTCGGGTCTTTGTTTCCTTTCGTTTGTTTGTTTTCCATCTTTCCTTCAGTTTCGTGCCATCATGAATGAGTCCTTTTCTACAGATTTACTGAACTTGCGCACAACTTGAAAATTCTTAGCCTATGACTACTTGCCTGTGTAGGCACGTCTCAGGAAATGCATAGCCTCTGCTGATCCTTCTCATCCAATCTAATTTGGACCTCCTCTGTAGCTGCTCCCTCCATCCACACGGGACTTTCAGTATGCCAACTAGAACCTTGCCAACTATGTCTCGCTCGACATGACTCCTCACAGTCATGCCAGTCAGCGTCGAACTCGTCGGGGTCGTCTGAAGAAGGCAGATATGTCAGCAGGGATCCTACACAGAGGACCCGAGCAGTTCATTCAATCAAGCATAGTCCGCACATGACATACCAAACGTATAAACCCAACGGTCGGCATGGACCATACTTTTGTGTAGTTCCCAAGTAGGCTCGGCAAGGCTACTCTGACGGTCTCCGAGACAATGCCCTTTACTCCAATGGCCTGTACATAGGTCAGCACCTCCTTGTTCAGCCCCTCCTGTATCGAATTCGGAACCAAGGACACTGGGCACGCAATCAAATAGAATCAACCCAACTGGTCCAGGGACAGGAGAGACAGACCATACTGATACACCTCAAACCACCATCGGCCCCCGCCTGCAACATTACTGTCCCATCTTACCACCGGGGTGACGCTAAGCCGTGGAAGTTCCAGAGCCGCTTCCAGAGCCCAGCGATTTGTCTCCTTGCAATTGTCAGGCACAAGCTTGTTTGTTCTTGTCCGACTGGACCCCCACACCACGCGCACCTGCGCACCCTCCAGCGCGGCCTCACAATCCAGATTCGGGGCCTGATAGTCGCGCACAGTCCACGCCTCGATGTTCAGCCATATCCATTCCTGCTCATCAATATTCGCACTTAGGTCTGGCTTGCAGTGCTTGCATGCGCCGACGGGGCCGTCCGACTCCAGACACCACTCCTCGGCCTCGACCAACCGTCCGCCTGACATCAGGCGCGGGCGGTACTCAAGTGTTACGAAGTGAGCTCCGCGGTTGGGGGATATAGCGCCTATTGCTAAGCAGCGTCCCAAAAGCCCGGCCGCACGCGCGGCCTCGAGGACGCGCTTCTTCTTGCTTGAATGCGGGCCGGGGCTGTCGATCTGGGCCTTTAGAGCTGCGTGGCGCGGGTTGGCGAGCGAGAGGAGGGTCAGTTGGAGCCTTCGCGACGCGAGGGCTTTTTGGACGGCCTTCTGGACTGGTTTTGTACCAATGGTCAGCGCTCACCACAGTCACAGTCACGCTTTGGGTCGGCGAAGGTGGCACACGCAACTCTTGAGATCAGCGCCACGGGCGTTGTTGACCTCTGCGATATTCACATCTTTCTGCACCCAAGTAGCGATGACCTTGCTGTCGACGCCAAAAATTCGTCCTAGTGCAACAAAGAAGCAGTTGAAGCGCATCATATCGGGGTTGAAGGCCACCGCCAGGCGAAGCGCGTTTTGGTCGACTGGGGCGTTGGCCATTATGGAGTTCAAGCAAGTGAAGCAAAGATCATGTGTGCCTGGAATCGATACGAGATGAGAGCACTTCCAGACAATGGGCTCGGACCAGAATCAGCTGGTGAAGATTGTATTATCATATTCAGGGTAGAGCAGTTGGAGCCTTACTCCCAGACTGTTAGATTAGGAATAGCTGTAGATCGGTCAAAGATCCGTGGTTACACGACATTGGGCGGGTTGATCATCCCGTGGAAAGACCTAGCAGGGAAAACTTAACACAAATTCTTCTTATCATACTTTCATACGATACATACTATTAACATACACAATGAAATGACTCCAGATCCCTTTAGTGGCAGGAATGGTCCAGCCGCTCCCTATACTCATGTAGCTTCGGCGAAAACCCACACCGGTGGCATGAGATAATCCAGAAGATCCTCTAGAAGTATCAAAACAGTATAGAAATATACTGAATCCAGCACCCGAATGCTAGATACTTTGTAAGGTGCAGTTATTGGATTTTGAGGTGAACCACTGTGTTTTACCGATCTCTGAGGCTGTCCACAGCTGGTCTGGGAAGAAAGTTGAGCTACCTGATGGCACATTTTATTCGGTGTATACTCCAAGGCGATGCCGTCCAAGCTTTAGAATTCTCGAGACCTGGCCGTGTATGAGCCTGTCGTTTCGTTCCACTCCAGCAATTGCATCTGGCCATCAAGATCAGGGTCAGGTTGGTTCTTACGAAGCAGCTTTTTAGTAACGCAATGTCTGCTGTGTACTAAATTGAAGATAGGATTGGGCTGCCACAAACGCGTCATTCCATGAGGGTTTCCATGGAGAAACTGATCTTGAATCAGAAGAGCAGCAACATCATCCATCGAAGGAACGGCTACACTCGCTGAACATAGCCTTGGGGGGGGGGGGCTATTGATTCCATAATCAGATAGATATCTAGACAAGCCTTGAAGATTACTGAGCACAGACAGCCAAACATCGTGTCATGTCATCCATCACAAAAACCACCATTGACGGGGCAGCGGGCAAGGCATTACCCGTTGACAATACGACACAGCCATGGCAGACACATTACCATTGAACGAGAAGGATTCAGAGTCAGCAAGTTCTTGACCCTTTAGGATTCCATCTTCGATCCACTCAGACATGGACGAGCACACGGGGACGCGCGTCTGAGTCTGAGAAGACGTGTATACAAGACCACCTTGGTATGTGTGGCTCGTCAGCGCGGCAGTATCACGACTGAGCCTCCCTGTATTATGCGCCTGGCCATCCTCGCGTGATCCTCCTCTATTTGCCATGCCACAACATCGGGGAGGGCCTCGCAAGGGTAGTAATCTACGGCAGGTAGCCGTACCCTCGTCCAGACTCATGTTGTCGGCCTCGGTCCAGACCGCAATGCCGTCAGGTGCGCTGTCGAATCAGCACGCGTTTTCCACATGTTATCAAGAAGGAGTTTGATCATGGACCACGTAAGTCCTCTTTGAGCCCTCTTCCCAGGTTCACCTCCGGGCTCCAAGGGGCGGACATGAAGCCGAAATCAGAAGCCTCGTCACCTCGACCCCGAGACAATACGGCTAGACCTGACAGACAAGCATAAGGTGACGTTGCTGGCGGCTGAGCACAGTCGAAACATGTCCCAGCCGGCCAGTCTCTGAGCCTGTCTTATATTGTTACCCCGGCATCTACACGCAGTGAGCACATGTTCGTGTGACCGACCAGCTCACCTGCACCGTCCATCCACGCTCTATTTTGTTTGTCTCCCCCCGGGCACCCGCGGCGGCCGGAAGCCGGCATCGCCTGCGTAGGCCTGGGAGGATGTTGAGGCAAGCCACCGTGCGGCAGCCTGAATCAGGCTGTCACCTCTCGGCCGTGAGGGGCCGGACTTTTTCGAGTGGCAAAGCAAGACGTGGCGAGGCCGTGGCGGCGTCCGCCGAGAGACGGATGCGTATACTTTGTCCGAAGAGAGAAAACCTAGGCATTCTGCTCGAAGATGCAGTACACAATGAGCCCTTCACATGCTGTATAGCACCGCACAGCTGGGACGGCAGAGCCCTCCGGGCGCGGACTACTGCAGACAGCCGAGACGGATTCTGGCCTAAGTCATAAGTTGCGCCACACGGGGGAGCGGGAACCGGAAGCGATGTATACAAACAATATGCAGGGTCTTGCACGTGTCAACATCACATGCTTGGACAATTAAGCACGCCTTTGACGAGCCTCATCTGTTGAAGTATATAGGTACCACAATTGCCGTGCAATTGCGGCGTCGCTTTTATTCCACAGTTATAAGCCCGGTTCGCTAGCCTAGCGGTCAAAACCCTAGGATATCTTCCATTAGCAACCACACTAGCCTTATATTCTTCCATTTTAATAACATTAATCTATAAAAAGGTTTTAAGTTTAACCCTTATACGCAATATTAATTGCATCTTAAGATATATTTCAGCTAATTAAATTCTGCTTAAAATAAGGGATATATTAAAGTATATAGGTATTATAATTGCCGTGTAATTACAGCATTGCTTTTATTTCATAATTATAAGCTCGGTTTGCATAAAACAATCTTTCCTTTCTATAAACTATAAATAAATTATGCAAAGTGCATTTTAATTACATTTATTTTATATTATTTATTTCCTTTTATTTTTAAGCATATATTTATATAATAGCTATAAACGTTTCTTAAAACCTTATTAATTAAGTAATTTATTTAAATATCTATTCCTTTTTTATTTAATTCACTATATTATAATTTTATTATTAAATTAAAGGGTGCTAAGAATTTATAAATCTTAATGCATTAAATACAGCTTTTATTAAATAATTAAATATAATCTTGAAATTAAATTCTTAATTTATGCAATATAAAAAGAAGAAAAAAAATGTTTAAAAGGCTTATATAATAAGTATTAAAAGCGTTTAAGTAATAATAAGCTTTTAAAAGATAAAATAGCACTTATTTTATTCTTTTCTTTATCCTTTAATAAATTAAAAAAGAAATATAATTAATATCTTTAATAATAAATTGCCTTAGCTCTTAATAAGGTAATTAAATTTAATAAAAGATAAAAAATTTAAAAATAAATATAAAAAATAATATTTAGCTTAATTCTTTCCTTATATTTAATTAAAATAGTAAATATAAAATAATTCTTTATTTAATAAATAATTTAAAATATTAAAAATAACCTTACACTCTTTAAGTTAAGCATAATAAATATTCTTTAAACTTAATATTAATAATACCTAAAAAAAGCAAAGAAATTAAGTATTAAATTACAATAATAATATTAAGACTTTATAAATCTATATTTATAAGCTTATATTTATAAGTTATTTAAAATTAAGGAATTTACTAATTTAAATAACTTCTTATAGGCAATTATAATATGCATTACCTTTAATTAAGCAATTTTTAAGCACTAAAAACTTATTAAATAAAATGCATTAAGAAAATCCATTTATTCCTTAAAAACCTTATTTAAAGGATTAACAACATTTTTACATTATAATAAGCTTATATTAGCCTTTAAAAATATTATAATATTTACTATATTAAAATTAAAAGTACCTTTTAAAACAAAAAATAATTAATTAAGAAAGCAATTAAGAAATAAAAATGCATTATCCTAATTATATTAATAAAATAAAATATATAAATACCCTTATTAAAAAACCAATTAATAAAAGAAATATACCTAGCCTCTCGTTAATTACCGCTGCCTTTATTTCGCATTTTTAAGGGAATAAATCCTAAAGCTAAAAATACCTTTAAGAGAATTTAAATATAATAAGATTAAAATATAATTATAAAAGAATTGCTATAAGAATTTAATTTAAAAGCTTACTTAAAAAAACTTCTTACTTAAAGATTAAATATAAAGCTTATTAAAAATATTAAAAACCCCTTTAAGCATATTTTTAAAAGCTATTAAGGGATAATATCCTAATTTCCTCCTTTTATTTTATTTTTCCTTATAAAGCAAACTTATAATTTTTTAAATCTTAATTTTAAAAAACTAATTAATTAATAATACCTTTATTATATTTTTATTAACTTTTTATTAATTTATTTATACTTTAATTAATTTATTATAATTATTAATTATAATTAATTCCCTAAAAATATATATAACCCTAAATTCCATGCTATATTCTTTATCTTTAAGTATAATTTTAAATAATTACGGCATTATTTACCTTATTAACTTTATTAATTATTTAGTTTTAAGTATTTTTAGAAAAGCTATTAAGATAAATATTATTAAAGCAGGAACCTTATTCCTAAAGGTTTTAAGCTATAAAATAAGGTGCTTTAAAAACATATTATATAAAGTAAATGGAAAAAGGACTAAAGATTTAATTTTAGAAAACATAATAATTATGAATAAATTTTATATTAATATAATATTAAAAGCGCTTCTATAGAAGTTAAGCGTTTAATATTATGGAATTAATTTAATATTGCGCTTTAAATTACTTAAATAAAGCATTGTTCTTCTTAAACTTATTTAATAATATAATTTAATTTTTCTTAAATATATATTATTATAATTTCCTTATTTTTATCTTTTATTATAAATACTTATAAGCATTGCAAGTATATATAAGCTTGCAATTTTTTTAATAAACTTAATAAAACTTTTTAAGCCCTTTTAATACTTAAATAAGGATTAAGAGGACTTAATAACCCTTTAATATCTTTAATTTAAATATTTAAAGGCTAATGCTTTTAAATTATTAATTTAATATACCTAAGGCGTAAAATTTAAGGGAATTAAATAAATTAATTATAAGAATTACTTTAAAGCCTTTATTAAAAAGGTAATTTAACGCAGGCCGTTAAAAGATAAGAGCTTAAAACCTTTTTTCTAAATCTTATAAAACCTTTTTTATTATTTATAAGCATTAAATGGATTAAATTATAGGCTTATAATAATAAATAAGTTTTTAGGATTTATTTACATTTTCTTTCTTATATTAAAGACTTAAAAATAAGTATTTAGCACTCTTTAAGCTTATAAAAGCTAGGTAAAATGGTAATATAATTTAAATATTTATAAAATTAAATAAGATGCCAAGGCTATAGTAATTAGCTAATTTATAAATACTAAATATATTAAATGGGTAAAATAAGAGGGTATTAATTTGGAACTCGCTTTCTTTTAAATCTTAAAAGCAAATAGCGTTATAAAAAGGGTTGGCAAAGCAATAATTAAATATGCTTTGGCTATATTACTAAGGGCTAATTTACCTTTTAACCTTTAGCTAAAGGCAATGCAAGCTATAGTTTAATTATATAATATATTGCTTACTTTAAGGAAAAAAAAGCATGCCTTAAATACTTTTTTATATATATAGTTTTCTTATTATTTCTAATGGTTTAAATTAATATAGATTTGCCGTTTTATAGCTTATTTATTGCCTTATTAAGGTAGTATTTATGCTTATGGGTATAAAGTATATATGCTTAAAAAGGAATATAAAAATAATATAAAGAAATGCCTTATAAAGGGGGAATTAAAAGCTTATATTAAGTATTTAATTAATTATATGGTATTTAACGTTTTTTAAATTTAAATTCCTTTGCTTAAGTAAATAATCTTTATAAAGAATGTATAATTTAATAAGGATATGTTTTATAAATTAATAATAAATAAAGTGGAAAATAACCTTTTAATTCTTAAAATAAAATCATTAAATATTAAGATTATTAATGCTAAAGAGATTTAAGATTATATTTATATTGCATCTTTAATACTTTATATAAAAGATAACTTAATTAATTTAAATAATAAATTTAATACTTATTTTATATTAAGAAAGGATAAAATTAATACTTTTAGTTAAAACTTAGGGGTAAGGACTTTTAAATTTAAAAGGCAGAGTTTATTATATATTACCTTTTTAAAGAGCTTAGGAAATTAAGAATAAGGATTTTTAATTCTTAAGAGAACCCTGAATATATTAAAATGGGGCTTTTATAAAGGGAAATATACTTTTATTAGTAAAGTAAGGGCTAATAAATTTAAACCTTTCTTTTAAGAATTATATATACTTAAAGCTATGGGAAATTAGAAATTCTTTTAATTAATATAAATAAGGAAAATATAGGAATAAATTTAAGGGTTTAAACTTATAAAAAGATCTTTTTAAATATATAATTAAAATAAATGCCTTTAAAAATTCTTTAATTAATTATTATATTTAATAAATATAATTGCATTTTACCTTAATATAATTTTTTAAAGTAACTTTATAATTACTTTTTTACTTAATTAGCTTAAAAAATAAAAATAAAGGATATTTAAGAACTTATGTTTTTTAACCTTAAATAACGTAGTAGCAGTTGCTATTTAAGCCCTTAAAATTAAGTTTAGGCCTTATTTATAGCAGTGATATTATAAAAATCTTTCTTTAAAATTAATTATATAGAAAGAGGCTTAGAAAAGCCCTTTTTAAGATAAATGGCTTAAGGTAATGTATTAAGAAATGTAAAGCTTTATTAAGCTTGGTATTTAAAGGATTATTAAGCGCTAAAAAGTAAAATTAATGCCGTTATTCTTAAAATAAGTATATAAATATAAGCTTAATAAGGATGGAATAATTAAATTTTTTAAGGCATGAATTTATATTTAAAGAAATTTGCAACCTTATTTTATTATAAAAAGTATATATGCCGTGATTTTAGTTATAAAATCATTTTATATAATAATGGTAATTGCTATGTACTTTAATTTAAAGATTTAATAATTTAATGTTATAATTGCGTTTTTAAATATTAATTAAGAAGGGTTGGATTAAATTTATTGCAAATTGCTTAATAAATTTAAGGAATTAAGGAAATATAAAGTACTCTTAAAGGTATTTTATAAACTTAAAAACTTCCTATTTCTTTAATATAAGGATTTTAATTATATATTGTAAAATTTAAGCTTAAAACCCTTATTAAAAGAGCCATACCTTTTTATTAGCTTAGCTTATAAGGTAGCAGTTTTTTTTATATAAATAATATTTTAATTATATATCTTAATAATAAATATAAATTCTTTATAAGGATTAAAAACGGGATTAAATTTATATATAAAATAAAGAATTAAGGGGAGGCTTAATAATTTTTAAGTATATAAATTTTTAGAAATTAAAAAAAGCGCATTATAACGCTCCTTTATAACTTATATATTAAAAAGATAATAAATAAATATAACTTATTAAGGAGTAAAAATTTTTTATTATTTACTTTAATACTTAAAGAGGAGCTTAAGCCTTTTTTTAAATAAGCCTTAAAATAAGAAATTTAAAAGTTTTAGAAAAAAGTTAATTTTATTCTTTATATAATAATTATAATATGCCTAAATATAGCATTTCCTTGCTTTATATTATTAAGATTCCTTATAAACTTAGGTTTAAGTTACCTTAAGGCAGTAGATTATATAATTTAATATTTATATGCTACTTAATTCCTTAAATTATAATTTAAAGAAAATTAAAAAGCTTAAGCGTTTTTAATAGCTAAAAATGCTTTATTTGCTAATAATAAGGAAAACTAGAAATCTTTTTAGGGGTATATAATAACCCTTTTTAAGGGCCTTATATATTAAAAAGCATATAAATAAGTAATTATTTCTACTTTAACTATTAAGGCTAAATTATTAGCTTTAAAGCTTATGGCTAAAGAAATAATAACTTTAAAGTACTTATTTAAAGATATAACCTTAAATTTAAGTAAGCCTTAAATTATTTATTATAATAATTAAATAATAATATGCTTAATTATTAATAAGTATAAATAGTTAAAAATAAGGCTTAAGCATATAAATATTTAATAAATATAATTAAAATAAGAATTTAAAAGGAGTACCTTTAATATTATATACTTAAAAATTAAGAAAATGCTTATAAATAAATTTATTAAAGTTTTATTATGCGCTTAATTTAAATATTTTAAAGCTTTTTTAAATCTTTAAAATATAAGGAAAGTAATAAAAAGGGATTAATTTATTTATTAATTATTTTTATTATTAAGTTTTTATTAAAAATTTTAAAAATTATACTTTTTAAAAATTATAATATAACTTTTATATAAAAATTATTTTATAATTAAAAACTACCTTTTAATCTTTATAATAATATATTAATTAATTTAAAACCTTTTTTTAATTATTATAATAACCTCTTAACTTTTTTAAAAAACTCTTTTAATCTTTAATTAAATTCTTAATTATAATTTTAAACTAAAATTTAATAATATTTACTTTTTAATATTATTCTTAAAATTAAAACGTTTAATTATAATAATAATGCAATCCTTATATTTTTTTATAGTTTTTATATTATTAATAACTTAATTTTAAAGCTTTTAAGCTTTTATATTAATCTTATTATGTTATTTTAAAGTAATTATAATTTAGGCTTTAAGGCGCTTTATTATGTCTTTATACCTATTCTTTATAGCTTTTGCAAGTTATCGCTGCAAGGTAAAGATTTTTTAAGTATTAAAAGGAATTATAAAAATATAATTAATATAAATAAAATTAAACTCCTTGCGCTTATATATATTTAAGGCCTCCTTTTAAGTATATTAAAACTTCTTAAATGCTAAGAAATTGCTAAATTAAGCATAGTAAAGATAAAGCATAAATAGTAAAAAGGCTATTAAAAGCAGCTTATAAAAATTGCCTTAAATGCAATAATAATAATAATTACCTTTATTATTATGGTTTATATAAAAATTATTATTATAATTATATATAAAACTTTTAATATAAGGGAAATAAGGGATATAATGCTTATTAATCTTCTTAAGCTCCTTTATATCCTTCTTTTTCTTTTTATATTTTATTTTAGCTTTTTTCTTAAAAAGAAGTTTTATTTTAAGCTTTAAGTTATTTATATATACTTAAAAATTCTTTAAAGTTATATTAAGAATTAATATATACTTTAAAATTAATTTTTAAATTAATTAGGAAATTTACTTTTAGGCATATTATTTAATAATATCTTAATAAAAGTATTAAAGTTCTTATCATTTTTATTAATAAGCTCTTTATTAATTTAAACGCGTTTATATTTCTTTTTCTAAACTTTAAGGGTATAAGGAAGTGAAATAGCCTAAGACTTAAAAGCTTATTTTTTATTGCTTTTAATTATCTTTAATATAATTAGAAAAATGCTTAAAATTAATAAAAGTAGGTATTTTTAAATATAAATTTAATTAAAAAGTTTAAAAAAAAGGTTTAATTATTAATTATAAGCTGCGTTATAAGGCTATAAATAGCTAAAGTTTAAGTAATAAAGTATATATATTATAAGAAAGGTTAAATAATTAATTACTTAGCAAGCTATAGCTAATATTTTTAAGTATAAATTAGCCGCCTAAAAAAGTAAGGCAATTAATAAGGTAGGAATTGCCTTTTAATTAAGGGATGTATTGCATATATATCCCTAATCTTAGTTTATAACCACTTTCTAAAATGCTTAAATAGCTAGATTTCTTTTATTTCCTCCTTTTAAACTACTTTTAGGAAATAGACGCTTTTATAATCATGCTTTTAAACCACTCACGATACTTGTAGCCTTCCACATCATCTGATCTTCCACGGGTGCGCTGGAAGCTCAAGTACACGTTGGACTGGTGGATATTAGACACTGATGTATCCTGTCCTGGTGACAGGATTGAGCAACTAGAACAATGATCCTGTGTTCTAGTATATCTGCGGAATATGTTGGATCGTGAGGCCGTAAGCTTATGTAGGCTTGGCCGAAAGCACAGCACTGACAACTGTAACAAGGAGTTGATGGGATCCTCCTATGGAAAAAGCTCGTAGCATCCCACAACATGACCTCTTATAGGATAGCTTCCGAAGAGGCCGAAGGACGGCTTCCCACAGGACAACCTCCCACAGGACAACTTAGTATGAAGCAACCCCTCATGGGACAACCTCCTCCCAGATGGCTGCCATGTTGCGAGGTCCAACACTTTCCCGTGCGCCTTCGTTGGAATTTGGGAAGTCATGGTCTCACGAGACTCGTCTTCATGACTTTCTAGATCAGGGAGCAATAGGGCCATAATTGGGTGAGAGGACGAGGAAGAGGAAGAGGGACGCCGAGGTCTGGAGGGCTCCTTGAGCCTAACGACCCGAGATCTGGATCAAATGTGAGTAAGCCTGCGGGATCCAAGACAACCGCTCCAGTGACGAAGATTGTGGAGCGTACTCAGCCTGATCCTTCGCATGCTTCCGTAGCGCAGGGTCATCCTTATAGGGACAACCAAGACGGGCCCAGAAGCACCAGGTGTCTCATGGCTTATCCAGGCAGCTTCCCGGAGCAGGCCGAGGGTGCTACAATCCATCACAGTGACACTGATCACATGAGAACGAAGAGGTGATACATCCACATACTATGTCGTTATGTGACATCCGGCTCGGTCCTAGTACATGTCCTCCGGGAATGATATCTGCTTGGGCCAACGAGTAGCATGGCCTGTGCTACCTGAAGAAAATAGCCCCTCATACTCGGGCCTTCTTTGTGAGCGAATATCATGGTGATATTGTTGGTATCATTGCTATTGGTATGGATGGCCGTGAGGTGGAATAAGTCTCAACTGGAAAGTAAGGGAGCCCCTTGAGATGACGTTGTCGTTCTTTTGGCGCCGGTGACATAGCTGGCCCCGGCCCGAATTTCAGGCTCTTGGCTGTGCCCCTGTCGGCAATCAAAACAATAGCGGTGCAGCACACCCAGCCAATGAGGAGGCCAGGCTTGCAATTGAGTAGGAGCTGCTGTTTCTTACCTGATGCCACCCTCGCAGTGGCTGCTCCTTTTTCGCCAGCGAACGCCAGGGAGATGGGGGCCTCGTCTTGGTGGTTTCAAGGGGCCGATGTCATGATTGCCCTCGTGCTCCTCGCACTCGTGCCAGTAGAGAGAGTGTGGGCCGCTGCGACCTGGGCAGCTTCATCGACCGCGCATGGGCCAGAAAACTAAGTCCTTCAACGGAGAGTTGGAATATCGAGGCCTGGTGGTCATTCAGGGGGCGGGGAGCATTGCAGCTGATCACCACCTAGGTTAGATAGTATTTGTCGGGCTGCCATGCAGATTCCGAACGTCACCAGTATCGCTGCATGACAACTGCAGAGGTTTCTCTTGATTCCAGGGAAGCTGACCTGGTGTTTCCTAAGATGCCGGTCCTCTGGACGAGCTGCCGGCCCCCTCCCCCAATGAGCGAGTGCATCAGCGCGCCAGTGCGTTGGGCTACTGCTTTCTGAAGCACCACTTTTTTACGAGGTTTCACCCAGCCAGTCTCAGAGGTGCCGCCGCCATCTGTTGTCTCGCCGATGCCTTGTGCGCCGTGGTTATAGCATTGGGTGCTTGGCAGTCTTCAGATAAAGCCATGGCGGCGGACATCTCGCAGAGGGGCCGAGAATGGTACTCGTTGCCGTGTACATAGTGTCAGAGTGTGAGCCACCGCACCTAGGTCGTACGGTGGAGAGGAGCCTCAGCTAGAGATCGCCGAGGATCGTCCCAACGGCATCCCTGCAGATGTCGGCAGGAGACTCGAGATGAGAAGTCCCGCCAAAGCCAAGCACAAACTTTATCGAGGATGAAGTGACCCAAACGAGCTTGCGTACGTGTGTGCTATTTTCCGACCAACTAAAACACATTTCATTGACAAGGTCGTGGAGCCCCGGGATGGAATTGCACTGCAGTGGTGGATTGTGGATCGTAGTGCACTCGCTGGGCGTGCACATCAGCGCGATGCAGTTGCAGCGCAGTCAAAAGAGGAGAAAATGATCGTCCGGCAAGTAGATCAGATGGGGGTGGGTGGGTGGTAGGGGGCTGCTTGTCAGGATCGTTTGGATGAACCTGGACAGAGCCACGGGCCCGGGGTGGAAAATTAGTCCCGTTTCAGGATCGGACGTTTTATTAGTGGAGGGCCAACGACCGGTCGTCAGTCCGTCCTGTGTCCGTTCCCGTCCGGTCGGGCAAGTGCACACACAGACGCCAAATACAGACACGCGGCGGTAGGTGAACAGCAGGCGAGAATGGCCCAGAGCTGGCCTGCTGGTGTGATCTGCAGGTACCAGAGCGAGGGGACTGGGGAAGCAACGCCCCACGTTGGCGCCCTGCAGGCAACCCCGGCCTGTCAGGGGCATCTGGGCCATCTGTTCGGCCGCTAAGGCGAGGCTAAAGCAGGGGCTCGGAAAGCGGCGACAGGTGTGGTGTGGTGTGGTGTGGTGTGGTGTGTGTGTAGCACGGCGTTTCCAAAGAAGTGCTCCCTAAACCCCCAAGGCCTCTCCCTCCCCCTCCCACACATCCAAGCAGGGAACGAATTGGCATAACCTGAGAGCCTGAGAGCATGCTTGGGCGTCTTGTTGGCTGCAATGGCATGCATGCCTCTCTTCATCTCGGTCCCTGTCAATCATCCGCGATCTGCCTTGTGCGGTGGAGGGAGAAAGTCGGAGACGTTGGAAGAAGTGGGCTCCTCGGCAGGGTTCAAATGACCCAGGGAGGAAGTGATATTCGGAGTCAATGCCCTTTTGGCCCCATGACCTTGACCATACGATACTGCACTGCGTCAGTGGAGGGCTTGTTCCATAGACGACAATGGAGCACGCGAGGTATACCATGGTCCCCGACCAAGATCGCCGTCTTCAAGGTCGGTAATGATATCCAGGGAGCCGGAACGATGTCCATGAGGTGATTCACCAGACAAGTAAATCACTTGGGTCAGCCTACAGCTTTGTCCTCTCGCCTCCACGGCCAGTCAAGACTTCCCTGCCCACCTGCCCACACATTAGAGTGCCCATGCCCAACCTGGCCGTTTCAATGCGAGATGGACGTTTCCAAGGTCCAAGCTTGGACTGCGGCATGGCAGAGTGATAGACACACCCCTCCCCCGGCCTCGCATCTCGCACCTCGCACCTCGCAAGCACCGGGTGGCTCCCAGCGTTCTGTGCCGCAACTCAAATTACTCGAGGGGCCGGTGCGGTGGGCTGCGGGCTAGCGGGTGGCACAAATCAGGAGACAGAGGGCAATTTCTCAAGGGAGATGGATCGAGTGTCAAAGATCCAAGGCACCACGAGGCTCATGGGCAGGCAGGGTCGGGTGCCAGGCTGCTGGGCGTGAGAAGGGCCAAGATTGCCTGCGCAGCTGACGACAGCCTCATCAAACACCCCAAGGTGGGCAAATGCTTCCAGACTGCCCTTCCCGGGTGCCCCAGTGGTCCCTGCCTAGGTTGGGGCCGACCCCTGGCAATCTTGGAAGGCAGGACCCACTGCCCGGGGGGGGGGCGCCAACGTGCATATCCAAGCACACATGGCTTTTACAGGCGGAAAACGGTGGACGGTAGACTGCAGACTGCAGACTGCAGACTGGGGTGAGAGCTGGCTACGTTTGATGTAGGCATGTACCTGCTACTACTAAGTAGGTAGGCACTGTACCCATCAGGTTGTGTGTAGTCCCATCAGACTGTGACTTGGGCCAGGCCGTCAAACCTTATACCTGCAGTGCATACCCACGACCCGCATCGCAGCAACACTCTCTCCCTTCCCTCTCTCTTCACTCCACAGAAGTCAATAGGCACATCCTTTTGGGCCAGTCCGTTCCTTTTCAGAAAATCATCTTGAAGATTGATGTCTTCACTTGCTGCTTGCCGGCCAACACATTCTTTTCATCCCTCGCTTTACCCTGCGGTCTAGTACCAGCGCTCCCTCCACCCACTTCGGTCTTTCCGGTAACCTCGAGCTTGAGCCTCATCACGTCCCCAGATCCGTCTCGCTTGTCGTCACCATACAGCGTGTCCGCTTCCTCGAGCCACAAGGTCTCATACGACTGACTGACTGTCGACGCCGTCTTGTCATTCCTTCCATCGGCTCGTCTCGCCTCAGACAGACTGATCACAAGGTCTCGTTCGCCATCTTGAGGATTCACAATTGGCCAAGTGCTGTTCTGAACCTGCCTGCTTCTGGAAGCCATTTAAAAACGGCCTGCTGTCCCCGCCGCCTCATCCCAGATCTCGGGATATCCTCACCCGCACGACTAGACTCGTAAGCAAATCGCGACGTGCACAAGCACATCACCAGGTACGCTCCAGACTCCCGCTATGCCCGGGTGCTTTGTTTCCCGGCCTTTCCGTTCTTCACACCATCATTCTATCACAAAGCATTCCTGGGAACTAGCCTTGGGCATGTTTAATCCAGTCCGTTCCCTGGACAAAGGCCGCTGGTCGCAAGCCTGTTCCGAGGGCGAGGAACGCACCAAGCCATGCTACCGCGTTGACTCTAAATTCCCTGCATTCCTCCCGTCGCCTGCAAAAACATATACCAATTCCTCACATCGCTACAGCGAGTTTCAAACAACCCTCATTTTTTCTCTTTCCCACCGTCCCTCATTTGTTTCCACCCTGAAGCCCAGCTTCAGCACGCTCATTTCGGGCATCTGCTCTCAACTCCATCATTCACTCTCTTAACTCGAGCGTTTGCCTCGAACCCGCTTCAAAGTACAAACGTTTGGACTGACAGTCAAAACAGCTGCCACTCAGTCTCTGTTTATCCACCACGTCAAAGTCGTACAAATCGTCAAGATGAAGTCTTCACTTCTGCTGCTCTCTGGCGCCTCGATCGCCGCGGCCCTCCCCAAGGTCGACATCGTTGTCGAGACTGACGTTGTCTACTACACTGTCACCCAAGAAGTCGTCCAGACCGTCCCCGCCGGGAACCATCTCAATGCCAACCTCCACCTGGCTCAGACTTCAGTGACGCCAACCACCTCCACCGTCATCCCAGTGGTTACGGTCACTATTGACGCCGACCTTGCCCCGGCCCCGGCCACCACCAGCACCAGCTCCAAGGTTGCTACTCCATCGGCTCCTGCACAAGATGCTTCTGCTGCTAAGCCCTCCGACCTGGCCAGCACTGCCGTTTATCACCACAACATCCACCGCTCAAACAACTCTGCGCCTGCAATGACTTGGGGTAGCACCTACGCCGGCTATGCCGCAACTGTTGCTGCGTCTTGCAAGTTTGCGCATGACCTGTGAGTATTCCTTTCTGCTGCCGACTCTGATGTACGTAGTAGTACTGGATTCTTGAGCTAATTATCGACAGTACCCCCGGCGGCGGTGGTTACGGTCAAAACATTGCCATGTATGCATCTACTGATGCTTCCTCCTTGACAGAGGAGACTGTCATTGCCCAGGCCATCACGGAAATGTGGTACAACGGCGAGCTCGATCTTTACCCTTCCAGTGCCTACGGTCAGGCCAACCCTGACTTCGCCGACTTCGAGGCATGGGGTCACTACTCTCAGATCGTCTGGGTCGGCTCCACACAGGTCGGCTGTGCTGCCCAGTACTGTGCCCCTGGCAAGATGAACCCTAGCATGGGTGCTTGGTACAGCGTCTGCAACTACTTCCCTGCCGGTATATTCCTAACCTCCCTCCAATTCTTTGACAAGGCGACTAACAGATACCAGGAAACGTCAACGGTGCTTATGGCAAGAACGTGTTGCCGCCCATCAAGCAGGCCACTGTCAACGTCAATGTCGCGGCTTAAGTGATGAACTTCGATGAGCCATGACTTCATGCGTTAGACGGGGTTCCGGTCTTTGCATTCCTGCTTGCAAGCACGATATCCTCTTGGACAATTTGCGCTTCATTATGGGTCTTTCTTTGAGCACAATAGGGCAAACGCGCAATTGATAGTTTTCACTGTGCCGCATCTCCAAGAGTCTGGTTTGTGAAGGAAGTGCTTCCACGTGGCGGATGTTCATTTTGCATAATCTCGTCACTGCTTGATGATTTCGCCAGGACATGATAGATGCCGCATATGAGAGCGACACGGGGTGGGGAAAAAAACTTTCTGGAGGACACTTGCATCTGCCTTCTTTTGACTTCTTTGGCGACGGGATCCCACATCTGGCTCTAATATGTCATGTTTGCGCTTGGAACACAGTGCCTCATGCGGTTCTGACCGTCGCCCCCAGTTTAGCTCTTCAGAATTAGAATTCATGTACATGATTTCTGCAGATGCCTCGATCACTGATATTGTTCACACTCCACCCGTGGTTCTGCTGACTGAGCGGCGAGTCTGGCGGTCCCTTTCCGCAATCAGTTTCTTTGTCCAGATGCGTATTGGGACCGGCATGTGCTTCACGAATCACAGCGGTATTCCAGCGCCAGAGGTGGCTGTAATTGGCTGCTGTTGCCTCTGACATACCAGACAAT
This sequence comes from Diaporthe citri, assembly GCF_014595645.1. Classification (NCBI taxonomy): domain Eukaryota; kingdom Fungi; phylum Ascomycota; class Sordariomycetes; order Diaporthales; family Diaporthaceae; genus Diaporthe; species Diaporthe citri. The sequence continues at coordinate 6,064,758 of NW_025064846.1, read as the reverse complement.
TGACGTGATGTGGGTAAAGTTCGTGCCAAGAGAACGGTCGTTCCCGAAGGATTGAGGCTCAAAACTTTAGCTTTACCCGAGCTTTGCGTGGAGATCGTCACCCACCTTTTGCCATTTCGAGACACTAAACTGTATATCAGGCGTAAAAGAGTTGTGTGATGGCTACAGTATGGGTGTTGTTTCCCTGAGGCCACATGTAATCAAGGAATTTGTCAGCCCTCCTGTTGAGATTTCGTGATGGGTCTTCTAGCTGAATGCACATGTGGTGGTGTGCTGCCCTGCTATTCGACTAGTGTTCAAGGCATACTACACGAAGATCGATGACTGCCTTAGCACTGGGGGTCATCTCTCATGCATCCAATTGTTGGAGGCATTGGCAGCAAGCAGGGAGACAGGCTGTCAGTTTCCAAGCCGCCGCCACCCCTTCACACCCCTTGAACTGGCTTCCGGTGGACGACTTTTGAGCCATGATCCAGGGGCCAAGAAATGCTTTGCATGTAGCCCCGACTCTTCGCCTCGTGGTATTGGGGGCCAGTGCGTCCGTCACTTCAGGTTCTGGTCATTGCCATTTGCGAGAATTGGATGCTCAAACACCTCAGCCTTGATCTTCGGCAACGGTCATCTGGTACCAAAGAATTGAAGAGATGCTTCACAGGAGGGGCCACAAACCCTCACCTCCCTCTGCCCCTGGGACGGGGCGGACCAGCTCTCACTCTTCGCACAGCGAGTGAGGCCCCCCCTCCCAGCCTGCAAGCACATGCTCAAAGCCCCTCCGCTCCTACTCATGGGCGAAGGTCATGGGCCGCCATGAGGCCAGGTTGACGACTTCTTGCCGTCAAGATACCTATCCGGACGGCTAGCCGGCCCAAAGCATGGACGCCTTGACAGCCCATTCGTCAGCGGAAGGCGGTCCGCGGCTCGAGGATCCGGGTAGACGAGGCTTCTATCGGCGAGGGTCATCGCGATGCATCCCTCTTGCCTTTGTGCCACGGGCGGAGAAAGAGGGACGTTTCGTCACTGCGAGCGGGGATGCCGCGCATGACTCTGACGCCGATCGCGACGGTGCTCGTAGGAGGTGGCTGATGCACAGCTAGTCTGCCTCTGGGGCAACCTGCTCTGCACTCGTGAGTCTCACCGGGGTAAAGCGTTGAGCTGGGCGACCTGGCGATGTGACAGCTACCACGGCAAAGTAAACAAGCAGGTGCGCTTTGACATCCGCAGTTTGAGTCGAAGGCGCGACGGGCGACGAGGCTAGTGGCGAGCGGTTATAGCTCTGTCGAGGGTCATGCACGATATAACCGTCTCAACGTGAATAAATTCCCTGTCAGTTTGCTCAGAGACCCGTCGAGGATTCCTCCCTTTTTCTGCTCCTCTCTCTGCATACTCCCAGAAGTCTCTGAATCCGGATTCTCCCTACTTTTTCACTGAAAGTCGCATCGTCAGCAAACCAAGCCAGCCGGTCAATATGAAGATCAACACCGCCACACTCGCCCTGCTGGCAACAACTGCCGCCGCCGTGCCCATGAGCGCAGCCGACATGATCGGCAGGCAGGTTACCACGGTGGAAACAACGACAACCTCAAGCAAGACCGTTGCCTCCGCGTCCCCAAACGGCCCGGGGGAGGAGGACAAAGCTGAAGCTTGCATTATGCCCAACGGCTGCAGAGACGAGGACAAGCACGATGGCGACGCTTGGCACCCGCGCACGACGCCCACCCCGCCCCCGAAGGTCACCCCCCACGACGGCAAGATATGGAGCTGGCTGGTTCCGACCGCGACATCCAGTGCCACAGGTGTCTTCTCCGTCGTTCCGGAGGCGGAGCCGACGAGCGCTTAGGATGTAGAGCGATGTGATATCGGCGCTCAATTGGCGTCTCGTGACACTCCTCCACCATGGCGAGGATGCGGTTGAATAAGCCGAGAGGATGGGGTGAGGACGGGTCGAATATCGAAGACGAGTCGGGGCGGCCTCGGACGGGTGTTGACCAATTATGTGGACTGGACATATGCATTCTTCGGTTCTTTCACCCCGACGGAATGTCCATGTCAGGTAATGTGTGTGGAGGGGGGGGGGGGGGAGGAATGCTCATAATGTATCTGACGACGGCCGTTCATGCCGTGTAATTACGCTCCTTAATGTAATATGAAAATGTTGATTTGAGAAATACTGTCCTCGGCCTGTGTAATTTTGCCTTCCTGGCACGGTGATCGATGACGTCTCGGGGTGCTCACTTCGGGCCTATGAGGCTGTTAGTTGAGTCAAGACAGAAGGGGACTGATGGGGGCATGAAGCGCTTACTCCGGCCGTAAACAAGACCAGTTGAGGCTAAGAAGCTCCGGGCGTAGACGGGTGATGTACTGGTGCATATGGTGAATATAGGATCATGGGCCACTGATCGATCGACTCAGGAAGCTCCATAGCCTGAGAGTCGATGCCTGACCACCATCTCCCCCTGACTCAGGTTGTAGGCGTTGAAGCTGGTAGTTCCGCGCCCGCAGACATGTCAAACATGTCACCAAAGAAATACCCACTCGACCACCGAGAGTGCCGCGAGAAGACACACAAGAACGCGTGGGGCCACAGGACAATTAGTTCCATTTGCCATCATCCCATGCTAGGATGCTTACCCTACCTGAATGCCTCTGGGGGTATAGATAACTGTAACCTATTTCCTGATCCCAAGTCTATAGTCGTCGAAAACAAACACGCACGGAAAGAGAGACGAGGCTGTTCCTCTCTCAGATTCATCATGAAAAAATCCCCGCCCTGTGTCCATAGCCTTCCTTCAACCAGTCCTTTTTTCGACGTGGGATTTGAACAATCGCACATGTTTTTCTCCGTATGAAACCAAAAGATATCTAAACTCCGTCGCGCCAACTTTTGCTCGTGTCGTGGTTATGTACGAAGAGAATGACACCGCCAGGGTATCTCTGAATTTGAGGGTCTGTAATTCGTTCCATGGGTCTCGTCTGCGCTCTGAAAAGTTCGTCCAAGGTCTTGGTAAGCACAGTAAGCTAAATGACTTTGCAGTCCGCGACGGCAGGCCAACACGCCATTTAGGGCAGAACGGGTGGGGAGACCGGGTTTCGCGGCCCCGCTGGCTCAGTCGATCTGCTTCTCGCAGCCGATGCGGTTCAGCAGCTCCTTGCGGTCACTGTGTCCGGGAAGGCTGACAGCGGTGGTGTTGGAGGTCGTCCTCTTGACACCACTTCGTCGCTCCCAAATTTTCAAATCAATCTCCTCAACTCCGACATCCTCCTCCATTGCCTGAGCCTCCTCGTACACGAACTCTTCCTCCTCTTCCTCGTCACCCTCGTCATCGCTGCGGGTGTCGTCCGCGCCAGCACCTCTGATGACACGCACTGCCACGTTGACAATCATTGCGAACCAGACGATGCAGATGGTCTGCAAGCTGAGCAGAAGCGTCAAGAATGTCCATCTGATTGTGTCATTGTGGCACAACAGCCCGTCAGACGCCAGGAACGGCTGCAGGTAGAAACTGTAGCCTTCAGGCTGCTCAAACGGTCCCTGAAGGTTGTCTTGGTTGCCTTTGAAGCATCCGTAGGTCATCGTGTAAGGCACGTGCTCGTAGATGGACCAGCAGACCATGTTCATAAAGATGTGACGGCAGACGAACCATGCCAGCATAAACAGCCCAAAACCGACGTCGCAGGCGTTGGTGAAGCCCATATATTTGAGGCACTTAGCACCCTGTTGGACCTTGTCAGTGGGCGAGATCACGAAAGCCATTATTGAATGAAAGGCCCACGACCTTGCGGGGACTTACCGAGAGGAGAATGTCCCCAAGATCGAACAGCACCAGAATCAGGTTGCCCACGGCGTTGTGGTGGTATCGGTATGACCCGACAATCAGTGCAATAGTAATGAAGTGGTGAGACAGCATCTGCCAATGGTCCTTGCGACGTTCCTCAATGTTGATGACGAAGATCTGCTGTAGCCAGAAACCTAACTGAGCAAGAATGTAGGTCTTGTGCAAGCCACCAAGCTCACGGTTTGGCCAGGTCGCCCATAGCTGCTTGAGATTCAACCAGTAGGGAGACGTGTAGTAGATGTACTGCAGAAGAGTGTCCAGTCAGTATGCGATGCCATGCGTTTGCAGCCATGAGGTACAAGATCCTCACGGATTGCACAAAGGCGAAAGATGTACATACGAAGCCAAGAGACCAGAACGTGGTGCAGTATAGGACTAGCCAGGCCTGCTCGGCAAAGCGAGTGACCTCCTTCTTCTTGCTGATGCCCATGTGCTTGGCGAACGGAGCCAGGGCATACTCCATTGTCGCGGCTCGCAGGCCGGTGAGGAGGACAACGGCGAAGGCGACAAAGTAGGAGTCGTCGAAGCCAGCGCCATACTTTCCAGAATTCGCATTGTAGTATTGAAGGCGAACGAATTTGGCCGTGTAGGACTGTGACTTGGGCAGCAGATAGTGGGCGCAAAACAGAAGCGCAAGAAGGTTGAATGAGAAGCCTGCGACGAAGACGCATCAGCAAGTAAACGAGTCTTGCGAAGTGCTCATTTTCGGCGGACAGTTGTCGCAAAGCCACAGGAAGAGACATGCAGCATGCAGTGTAATGTCCCGATGGAGGGCGGTGTGGCGCGCACAACTTTGGAGAAGTCGTGTTTTGCCGTGCTGCTGTTGGGGATGGGTAGAGGGGGGTACACGAGGAGGAAATGCAAACGGGAGGCATACCGATCTGGTTCTCGACAAACCAGCGGGCCAATTGCTTAGAAGGCCCGTCTCCTTTCCTCTTAAGACGTCTGACGAGGACAGTGTGGTTGACTGTTTGCCTGTAGAGCGGCCCATTCATGGCCTCCTTCTTGCCAGAGTAATTGCGCTTCAGGGAGGAGGAGGTCGGGCGAGGAGAGTCGGAGCTTGGGACCCTGAGGCCCTCAGTGCCGGCGCCGTTGGCGGGTTCGGAAGACATTATGGGCACTTGTTGAGGATGTGGCTGCCCAATTGACAGAGTACAGTGGTCAGCAGCAGGATGGAGGTTGGTTGTAGGAGGTAGGAGGCAGCAATGCGCTGCGACCAGAGGGTCGTGGCCGTGGTCCTGGTCGAAGCCGTGCCGAGTCGTGTCCGCGTCGAAGCTCGCAGCACGTGGAGCACAGGGCAGAGGAGGGTAGAGGGGCCAGCGACAGTAAGCTACGGTAGCCACAGGCTGTGCAACGACTGACTGGCAGGCAGCGAGCGGGACAAGAGGGCGAGGATGGCTCGATTCGCTTGGGTTGGTCTGGTCACAGGGCTCGCACAGAGGCTCGATGAACACTCTGGGGTCGTCGGTCACCAAGAACGGACGAGTGGTCGAGTGGGAACAGAGGGAGAGAGTTGTTCGCGGGCGGGCGAGTGCACAGCGACTGACTGAGAAGGGACAACAGGGACAGGATCTCAAAAGTGTTGATATTGGAGCAATGGCCAAGGCAGATTGCGCCAGCTGCTGGAGGGACCCTGGCCTCGAATTTTCGAGTCCTGAGGTTGGACCAACCAGCCGGCCAGCCTTCCCAGCTTTCCTGGACCACCCCTGTCAAGGTGGTGTCTCGCCTCGCATGGGGCGCGTCTACCCAGCTACCCAGCTTCCCACAGCACTGCTTGCCGTGACCTCTGCTCTGCTCTTGGTGGTGCCCTGCCAGGTGCGGGTGCCGCGGACGGGGCCTGGCCTCTGCCGGGAGTTGGCAGCTAGGGCACCGGGCAGGAAGGCGGTGAGCCCTGAAGGGGCGGAGATGGGCTCTGAAACTTGCCTGTTGAGGGCAAGCTCAGTGAAGGGTTCAGCGGGGGAGGACGGCGCCCCACCTACGCCGCCCTCTGTTGCGTGAGCAATCAATTAGGATACTGTAATCCGCGCCGAATCCATTCGCTAATGGGCAATCATAAATGTTGAGAGTTTGATGGTTCCCTATCAAACCGCACGCCCCACTCCAGAGACGACCCCATCGGCAGAATTCTTAGACGCGCGGAGACGGAGACAGAGCGGAAAAGGAGGCTGGTCGTACTGCTGCTGTCAGGCAGTACGCGACGCAATCGAGCAGGTACCACTCAATGCGTGCTCCCTCCCACCGTCACAGCTCTCCCCGAACGGCTGCGGCTCTAGGTCACCAAACCTGCTTCCCTCACCACGAACCCCGGATTTCACTGCCAGACAGGGCCGAAGCAGCATTGACGGCCGAGCTCGCAGGATGATCTTGCAGAGCAGCCCATCCTCTGCGCCAATGGAGGCATTGGGCTCTTCAAAATGCGAAAGCGTGCCCAATTACGGCTGCATCTGCTGCTGCACCACCTCCCTCTTGGCTGCAGATCTCGTTTTCCCTTAAAAGGCTCGTTTCCCTGCACACTGCGACCCTGTGCAAAAATCTCCCCTTCCCCTCTCCTACCCCCCCTTTTGCAGCTCTTCCAAGCACCTCCTAGCCAGCCGTCACCTCGAAGATCTGGCCCAATTCGTGTTTGCTTGAAACGTTTCCGGGCTCGCTCAACCCATCTCTGAGGTACACAAGGTCTCATGCATCGGGTTGCCGGCCCTTTGATGGGGTATCCCTTCCTTCAGAAAGGCACACTTCTCTGAGATGGGCCAAGGTTTTCCCAATGCCTGCAAGCCCAGATTGTAGGGCCGAGCCAATTGCATGCAGCTAGAAATGTGCTAACAACCCCTAATGATGTACTGTGGTACAATCGACAAAAGGGATAAACACACTATTCTTGGCCTTCTCTGGATGCGTGCATGGCGAGTATTTGGTTTGATGCCGATAGTCCAAAGACTCAAATAAGCAGAGCAGCCCCTGCATGCCCGTCATGAAGTACCCGGGAGCAAAGATGGTCTTGGAGAGAATGTTTTTACGCCGCAACTCTCCCTACATATCTGTTCCATGCTTGTAAGAGTTGTGTGCATAGCCCTCCAAAATTTTCGGTACACTTGTAGTCTGTCTAGCCACATCTGCAACTCTCCAGTCAAGACGCGACGTGCTTCTAAAACGCTCTGAATACTGTGAATGAAGATTGCATAAAGGTATAAATTTAACAGACGTGAGCATCATCAGATGCTTATTTCCAAAGCTTGGCTCTTGACCAACTTGCTGATCATTTGTAAAAGTTGAGTTTCTTTCAGGCAAGATCATCAGTGTTCACATGTTGTCCTATCTAGGTGCGTGTTTATGCACTTGAAACAAATTGGTATCGAGCTCCGTAGACGCAAACATTCTGAGACCCAATAGCTTTTTTTTTTGAGACTTGCCTCACAGAGTTAATCATTTAATGTTTCAAAACTGGTACTGCCCCTCTACCCCATCATTGGTCTTTAACACAACGATTAGACGGCAGGTCTCAATGTGTTGTTCACATGGTATGGAGATTGCGATTCAACTGGCATCAGCAAACGATTATATCAAGATTGAGAAGTCTCAGAACTCCTACACTCCTGCGCAGTGTTATGGGCTTACAGCTGTCTTTTTGTTTTCTGTTGCTGGCTAGGCTGGGCCTTTGAATACAAGGGACTTTCCGAGGTGCGGCATAGTATCTTCTGGGGGCATGTTGCTTGCGACTAGCGGCAAATAACTTGGAAAGAGACAAATAACTATTTCCCGTCAACGGTCTAGACCTTTGACGAACGTGAGTTTGAGGCAGCGAAGGACTTAGACTTCAGTGTTGACACTGCAAGGCCACATGCTGTGGCCTGCGATTATTGAATCAAGTAGCTGCTTCTACGCTATTCCAGCACTGCTGGCAAACTCGCAGGATTTGTGCCAACTTCGAACTGTGGTCTTCCAGATGCGTGGTTGGGACAATTTTTTGAGTATGTATTCGCTTGCTTTTGAGAGTGTTTTCTGTGAAGATATTCCGAGATATGCATGGAGCTGAAGGCTGAGGCACGGGAGTGATACAGGGCAGGCTCTCATGTTGCCTTTGACAATTACGGCAGCAGCCAGCTCGGATTAAGGAAATTCAACACCCCAGTTACGTGTGAGAAGTGCATGAGCTCGATGTCTTATTTTGCCAGGGATTCTCATACCGCCGCGACACTGATATCCCCGCATGTGAGTGTCCAGTAACTCTGCATGCTGGCAAAGTGGCAGAGCAAGGCTGTGGACAATCCCGGGTTCAGCAAGCTATACAGTGCTAAGAAAACAAGTTTACATTAGCACGCTTCCACAAATTAGACAGACCGACCACGTTTCGACTGCCAACAAAGAAGAGACGGCTTTCGCCTACGGATGCTTAGTCACCCAGAGCGTGGCGGGAGGTCGCCCAGGCTGGCTAGGCAGACTAACAAATGGATTGCCATCGACCCGTTTCCCCACACTGATTAATGAGTGGCACCTAAGCGCAGCCTAGTCGACGGGAGCCGCATCATCTGCTCATCACCGATTACTTCTACAACCTTCTGTCGTGATTCACCTGACAACCTTCTCCCAGAGCTTATTATCCTCCCGCCCTGTCCTCAGCTTTCGCCTTGTTCCTCACCTAACCGACGACAAACACGTTCCCGACCGGAGCCTTCCCAACTTCTCTCCCCAGCGCTGCACGATTCCTCATCACAAGCACGACAGCGGAACCACCATGTCCAACGCGAAGTACACCCCGCCCCACAACAGGACCCGGACGACGTCCCGGCGGGTCCTGCATACAGCCAGGCGCCACCCTCCTACCAAGCCGCCGACGACGAGGCCCGGCTCTTCGCCGGCGAGGGCGTGCCGCGCTCCTCCGAGGACAACGTCCCCGATGACTTCAAGTTCGGCGGCTCCGTCGCCGAGGCGACCATCGACATCCGCAACCAGTTCGTCCGCAAGGTCTACACTATCCTGACGGTGCAGCTTCTGGCCACCGGCGCCGTGAGCACCATCAGCTTCGTGTCACCGGCCTACAAGGAATGGATCCAAGGGCATCCCGCGCTGGTCTTCATTTCGGTATGTCGGGCGCCTCTCTGGCCTCTCTGACCTCTCTGTATCAATATCATTTACTAACCGCCGGCCACGCCCACAGATGTTCGGCGCCATCGGCATGATGCTCCTGACCTACTGGAAGCGCCACTCGTACCCGACCAACCTGCTCTTCCTATCCGGCTTCACCCTCCTCGAGGCGTACACCATCTCCGTCGTCGTCTCCTTCTACAAGACCTCCATCGTCCTCAACGCCGTGCTCTTGACCGCGGGAATTTTCGTTTTTCTGACCGCCTTCGCCTGCCAGACGAAGTACGACTTCACGTCATGGATGCCCTACCTCTTCGGCGGGCTGTGGGGCCTCATTCTCTTCGGCTTCATGGCCGCCTTCTTCCCCTACAGCTCCACCGGCGAGCTCATCTACGGCGGCCTCGCAGCCTTGATTTTCAGCGGCTATATCCTCGTGGACACACAGCTCGTCATGCGCCATCACCATGTCGAGGAGGAGATCGCCGCGGCCATCAGCTTGTACCTCGACATTATCAACCTGTTCCTGGCCATCCTGCGCATCTTGAACAGCCAGCAGAATAACTAAGCGGGTCATGGAATGTCACTACGCGGTGCGAAGAATGGGAAAACCTTGTAGGCTACGTTGCCATGCCACAGAAGGGACGGAGGATGGGGTGGAATTTGCAATAGTTCCTGGCTATTTCATTTCTTTTGAGCTGAGCGACTGTTTGCCGCGATATCCTTAATCACGCATGAGTCTGGCATGCCGTCCACAGCTCTCCCGCTTCAGAAACGCGGTCTCTTTTACAGATGGTTAACGGATTGGCGGATGATGGGGGTTCTCTGGCGTTGGGATTGCAAGGGCTTTCAGGGTTAACCTTTCTTACACATTTTCATTCCAATCAATTTTAATTTCGAACCTTTGATAATCAGGAGAAGGAATCATATTGTATGCGTAGATGCCATTCAACAAGGGGTGGGCACGTAACTGCCTTAAATATGCTACACGGGTTGCCACCTGTGTGGCCCCCAGTTGTGCAGACTCCCCAGCCGACCACATGAACATGTTCGCAGTTGAAAGGCTGTGCACAGTTCACTTGCTGCACACTGTGTCTGCAAGGCTCTCAGTCAAATATTACATTGGAGAAAGCTTTGGCGCTACTCTGGGACTCGCCCCTTTACCAACTGTTCTCCCTTGATAGCCTCAGATGCCAAACAGTTTGCTTAGTCTCTGACAGGCAAGGCGAAGCTTCTGCACGTTAGCAAGGCCTCATGTCACCGGGCCACATCACCATAGTCCATGGAAGAAACATGAATTTAGGTTATCTGCATTAGAAGTCCTCTACTAGAAATAAGTCGTGTTGGGAAAAATACCAAACGTCCTTGGAAATTGGCCGGCTCCCCAAGTGATGAGCCGACACAGCAAAGAAAGAAGACGTATGGAAAAATATGCAGCAAGTCCTCTCTGCCAACCTCTCATCCTTGTCTTTCATCTTTAAAAGCGTTTCTGGAGACACCAAAGCAGATGGTGCGGGGATATCATTATGGGGGAGACGAGCACCATCTGTTTGAGATCCGGCGGCCAGACCCAAGTGAGTCGCCACCCCATGACTCCGATCTGGCCTTGTCAACATAGGTCGGTCTTTGTCATCAACTTCATATTCGCTCGCGAAAGACTGCCGATCAATCAAAGGAAATGCGCGCCGAAGTGGCGAGGTCGCGTCTTGCCGTAGCAGTTCCCAGTGAGCTCAACCACCGGGCACAGAAGAATCGAATCAAGCCTCGGCGTCGCCGTTGGCATCGGGAACCGGTGTTCCTGAAGATCCGGCTTGCTCTCGTTGCATGCGAGCCTCGATCTCGCGGAGCTGAGACTCCCGGGCAAGGAGTTCCTGGCGCTTCTCGTTGATCTCGCGCTGGACCTTGATCTCGATCTCGCGCAGCTTCTCCTCCTCGCGGCGGAGCTGCTCCTCCTTGAGACGGACGGACTGGGAAGCCAGGTCCTCGGGGTTCATTGAAGAGTCGCTGTGACATAGTTAGCAGATGGCTCCTGCATGCAAGACAACATAGGGAGACAAACACTCCAGCACCACCCTCCACGCTCTTGGACAGCTTCTCGGTACGGTAGTTCTCGTAGAGGAAGTCGTGGGTGATCTCCTTCAGGTCGGCAAGATGGCTGTGCAGCAATGCGGATCGAATGGCGAGGAAGTCCGAGTGGCGAGGGTTGTCAACCTCCACAACACCCCATGGGTACTGACGGGCCCGGACCGTGCGGCCACCGATCTCAACTGCATCCTCCGACCCGACAATAGCGAATGGCATGAGGCCTCGAAGCTCGGCGTTCTCCTCGACCGTGTCCTCGTCGTCCTCCTCGATGTCGTATGGGAAGTTGTAGACCGGGATACGGTAGTGCTCGATGTCCTCCATGACCAGCTTCTTCGATTCGGCCAGCTCGCCGGGGGTCAGGGAGTCTGCGCGACCGATGACGGGGATGACGTTGACGCGAGGCGCCAGGCGCTTCATCAGCTCGATATCCAGCTCGCGGAGACTAGACATGCTGTTAGTGAACGTCCACAAGGGCGATTTGCAGGCGGTAAGGGACATACCCATGGCCGGTGGGGGTGATGAAGTAGAGCAGGGCGTGAACTCGGTTGTCTCTGAAGCGAGGGTTACGCTTGATACGCGACTCCTCGGCTAGAATGTCGTCGTATTGTCTCTCGAGGTACCCAACAATTTCAGAGAAACTGCGAGTCGGTAATGTTAGCATTGGATGGCCAGACTGGAAGCGCGACGGCGTGGATCGTACCTGGCCTCGTTGTCGACTTGGTCACCAAAACCAGGGGTATCAACAATGGTGAGGGAGATCCGCGTGCCCTCCTCATCGAGCTCGAGCTCTGCACCGCCAGTCAGTTACCAGTTGTTCTCTACAGGGTGGAGCTCATGCTTATCCGTACCAACTGTCATGGGCTTGATCTTGACGCCGTCCTCGACATGGGCGCCGTTGGGGTCATCGGAGTCCTTGTGGCCGATCACAGACTTTCCGCAGAGAGTGTTGACGAAGGTGGTTCTGCCTGGGAATCACCGAGAAGCTGTCAGCAAACGAGTTGCATCTATCGCAGGGAGCTAGGCTGGCATAAGGGCGCAGCGTTGCGCGGCATGAACTCACCAGTACCTGATGCTCCGCAGACCATCAAACAGAACTGGATTCCCTTCTTCACGTTCTTCTTGCGGCGGATCATCTTCTGTTGATCAGGAACTGGTCAGCAATGCAACCCGGCAGCAACAATTGATTCGACGCGACACGGCGAGCTGTTGGCTGTGCCGGACGCCGCGAGCGACACGAAACGGCAGACCGGCTCGTGATGCACAGAGGAGGTGACAGCAAACGTACGGCAGGGGAAGACATGATTGTTGACGGAGTTCAGGAAACCCTGAGCACAATGCAACTGCGAGTTGTTTGGTCGGTGTCGATTCCTGCTCTATCGAAAGGCAAGAGAATTGGATGGATGGAATGTCGCGTGAAGAGGCTCTCGAAGTTGTTGGTGTTGTGCCAGACCTCTGCGTTGCTCTTGTTGGAAAGGGGGAATGGTTGAAGGGTGCCAAGGGTCGGGACACCACTGTCAATGGGTGGAGCAACCAGCGCAATTTCACAAATTACAACCACTGGAGGAACAGCTCTCTCTCAGGGGAGATTCCCAGAGCTGCAATTCAGGGGATCCTCCTGCCTTCCCCAGTTGAGGCGCTAGTCCCACTGTGGACTAGCCTCCAAGGTGCAGAGGCCCAGGTGCTCTGAGGACCTGGGCAGGCTGGTAGGTACCGAGGTACTTCACTCAACTGGTCTCCACGGCGGGTGCCAGCTGGCAGCGTCACGGTGAGTGGATCATCTGACCTCCCGCCTCAGACTACAGACTTACTAGACTACCTACTAGATATATGCGGACTTACACGACGAACCTCTCAGGATCAAAACCAAGCATAGCTATTTTTCAGTATCTATAGAGAGTATGGCCTGCGAGATGTCCTATGCTTTGCTAATCTGCCCCATATTTTGACCTGTCAATTCAGGCTCCTGGCAATTTGGAGCGGCCTGCTATAGACTCTCGCATTGTTCCTGTCAGCTTGTTCATCGAAGGCCTTTGGTCTCACAGCAACAGACCGGCCATTCACGATACCTCGTCCTCGCACCACCGTCCTCGCAGGTCCCGCTTTAACGACATCACTCCCGACAACATGGTTGCCGTAGAATTTAAAGGCTAGGCACCTCTCTTTGTTTTGCACCTCGTTTTCTTGTTTCCTGGAGGGACTCGTCTCCCTGCCCACCAACCAACCTCTTGACTAGGATACCTAAACAATTACACCCTTTGTGGTGAACTCGAGTCTGAATCACTTCCAAACAACCTCGACAAGACACAAAGCACAACATCAGCCTCGATCCACCAAGATGGATACCCGACCCAAGATAGAGCCAGACAGGCCTACCCGCGTGCTGTCCGCGAATTTCAGCGACTCTGGCCTCCACTTCACGGTCGGACTCGAGGATGGCTTCCTTGGTGAGTCTTGGCACGAGACCTATGTCCCAACTTCTCATGATAGCTGACGCTAGGCAGTCGTTCACGCTGACTCCGGTCAGTTGTCCCTCACTCAAGGTATGTGAAACTCTGAGATGCTGAGGAATCTGAAGTCCCGAAGACTGACATTCCGCCAGACCTCGCAGGAGGCATAGGCCTTGCCCAGATGCTTGGTCAGACGAACATCATCGCTCTGGTCGGTGGGGGCCGCATGCCAAAGTTCGCCGCCAACAAGGTAGGTCGTTACATGGTCCCAGACTGTTCTCATTCATGCTCACAGATACTCACCAGGTCTTCCTGTGGGAGGTCATCAAGAAGAAGCCCGTCTCCTCCATCAGTGTCAAGACCCCCGTCCGTGCCGTTCGCATCAACCGAGAGAAAGTTATCGTTGTCCTCCAAAACAGTGTTGAGTTTCATGCGCCATGGAACAAGCCGAAGGACATGCAGAAGGTGGCAGTCTATGAGACTGCCGACAATCTTCACGGCTTGATCTGCATGTCGTCAAAGCACATCGCCTTCCCCGGCCCCACCGCTGGACACGTGCGACTTGTTGAGCTGGCCACGGACAACGTGAGCATCATCCCAGCTCATTCCACTGCGCTGAGGGCCATGGCCTTTAGTGAGAAGGGCGATATGCTCGCCACTGCGAGTGACAAGGTAGGCTCCCCTTTCCCATTCCAGTGTATCACGTTATACAAGTGCAGGAATCTTATGCGTACCGCTCTAGGGAACCCTGATCCGCATTTGGCACACTCGAAACTGTGCCCGCATCTGCGAGCTTCGCCGTGGCATGGACAGCGCGATCATCTTCTCGCTGGGATTCAGCAGGCTGGGTAATATCCTTGCCTGTACCTCTGACAAGGGCACCCTCCACGTGTTCGACGTCCCCTCCCAGGAGAACCTGAAAGATCTCCAGTCGCCATCGAGCCCGATCAGCCTCACTTTCCCAGCCAGCCGCCCTAGTGCTACGGCTGCAGCTGTCGAGGAGGGCAGGGGAAAATGGGGTCTTCTGGGAAAGATCCCCTTCATGCCGCGGGCTTTCTCGGACCAGTATTCCTTCGCGTCCGCCCCGTTCGAGATCGGCGATGAGCCCACCAGTGGCGTCCCCGCCTTTTCGGATGTCGCAAGCCTCGGTACTACGAGGCCCCCGAAGGGTATCTTGGCGTGGACCGACGAGGACACCATCATTGTCGTTGGTGCGGGCATCGATGCTCGTTGGGAGAAGTTCAAGGTGGAGCTGGATGACGACGGTCGCCGCCGTGTTCGCCGCGAGGGCTGGAAGCGTTACTACAGAGACATGTAGGACGAGATCTGCTGAACGCTTCAGGAACCCAAGGCGGCTCAAGGAAATCGGATTACGACACCCTTGCATGGGTTGACGAGGGCGTATCGAGAATAATAACCAGTGGAACATGGGGTTAGCCTGCTCGAGGTGGATGTGGAATAGGCCCTGGATGTTTTCGGTCTGGTTTTACGGCGTTTGATGGTTACATTCACATGAGGTCGAGCATAATGAACTGGCTCTGCACAGGTAAAACAGGACTGGCAATCAGAGCAGCTCGGTAGCCTACATGCTTTGGAGATACTGGGAAGCAGTAAATGCCCCACTCTCACATAAATAATTCAATGATTCAATGATACTGCATCTCCGTGTTGCCTTCAAGGTGATCTACTCCTATCTCTGTGCCGATGACTTCGGTCTCGGTCGGAGGTCCGATGCCTGCGGTTGCTGTGGTCTTCGGAGCCCTCACGATCATGCCGCGGACGTTCCCTGTCGCGGTCCCGCTTCCTTTCGCGGCCGTCGCGATCTCTATCACGCCTGTCATCGCGCTCCCGTGAGTCGCGGCGCCGCCTCTCGCGGCGGTGGTCATCCTCGTCCGCATCCTTCAAATTAAGGGCATCGTCGCGCCTCGATCGCTCCCTGCGGTCCTCGTCTTCCTCGCCGTGCCTCCTGCGCCTGCGCCTGTGCTGGTCTCCGTCGTCCTCGCTGTCGTCCCTCCGAGACCTGTGCGACCGGTGATGCCGGCCAGTGTGCCTGTCGCCGCCGTCCCTCTTCTTCCTCGATGCCCGGCGCAGCGCGTCCTCGACTTCCTTCTTCTTCTCCTCGACCAGGAAGGCCTTCATGGGGTCGTCGTCGTCGTGGTCCTGCTCCAGAAGCATGAGCTCCCGCTCCTCCTTCAGCATCGGCCGATGCCGATTCCTCGCGGCCGCCTCGTCGTCGCTCCCCTCGCCCATATCTGTGTCGTCGTCCCCGCCGCCGCCCTTGGCGAGCTTCTCCCGCCTCTGCAGCGTCTCCCAGTCGACGCGGCACTCGTCCACGTCCTCGTCGTCCCGCGGCTTGTACCTCGCGTGGTCGACGCTGACCATGCGGCCGTTGATGGTCGCGCCGCCCAGGTTGTCCACGGCGAGGTCCGTGCTGCGCTGGTCCTCGTACTTGAGCCAGCCGAAGCCGCGCGACTTGCCCGTCTCCTTGTCGCGGGCGAGCTTGAGGAAGGTCGGCTCGCCGAACTGCGAGAAGATGGTGATGACGTCGCCCTCGCTGAGCTCGTAGGGGAGCCCGCCGAAGTAGACGAAGGCCGTGTCGCGGTAGTCGACATGCCAGGAGGCGCTGGGGGAGCTGTCCGCGGGTTGCATCCGTTAGCTTGTGCTGTTGGAGAGGGCCTGTGTTCAATATTTCTGAGTTGCGGGGGGCTGTACGCACATTCCCTGCTCGATCTCCCTCTTGTTGAGCTCCTGGATCGCTCGTATCTTGTTCATGGTGGCTGGCGGCGAGGTTGCGCTCCTCCTCGCACTCGAGTTGAGGAAGTATGGAGTGGTCGCGAGGCTGGGCGAATTTTGGGTGACGTCTGTAAGGCTGAAGGCCCAGAAGTGGCGCCGGTACTTAGTGCAAGGATCCCCTTCCGCAGAGCAAGCTGACCTGCAATTCGTCTTGATTCACTTGTATTTCAGAAAAGGAAACGATGATAATAACCGCAACAACTCAATTCTTGGTAACTTGATACCTTGTATTGTCCAAGCAAGCTTCGTCCCCGTAGTATTAGGTAGATTCGTAGACGGTCTTCTCCCGTCAAACGACACGGACTTGCATGTGGTTTGGAGAGAATACATGCATCTTGGGTGCAAGAATTCCGATGTCTGCAATCTTGACTTGAATGAATGTTCCTCATGTTCTGCTCGTTCGCAACTACACACTGATGGCGGCAATCTCCATAACAGAGCTCTTGTCTCACTGCTGTGTACAGGCAGTTCATATACCAAAGGACTCAGGAGATCAGGAAAGATGTACCAAGTACAAACAATGCTCATCCCGTGTTGTGTTCCAGGGCCGCCTAGAGAAGGCCATCCCAAAGATGATTGTACTGTAGGGAGCATGACCAGGTCCCAGGACAATGTCTGGGACCGTATACGGATACGCTATTGGCAGCTGGGGCCAACTGTGTCACAGCTGCAGGCACCCTGTTCGGCCAAGACCTCCAATTCGCGGTGCTACAGCAGGTGGGATCTTTGAGCCATCCAAAAGCCCCCTGCATGGAATGATGCAAGGGGCCCCCTGATGACAGGCCGGAGACTCTGATTCAGTAAACAACTTGGACCTCTGGGTGACGCCTGCTGCTAGTGGGACAAGAGTTCCAGCACAGCTCCCCAAAACGTCACCAGCACAAGATATCCAACACATCTCAAGACGACTCCCAATGCGATCCGGCACACCTGTCCCAACGCACCCACTGCAGTGAACGGCTCCAACGCGCCCAAACCTGCCCGGCTTCCCCAACGGCTAGGGAGCTTGCCTCGTCTACACCGCATCGCGTATGCCAACACGCCCTGCGATGAGCGGCGACAGCGCGCATATCTGAGGTTCTTGCGACGGATCAAGGAGGAGCAATATGGCGTCGAATTCCAACCGCTTCTCAACCTACACGACTGCCTCTGGCGGCTCCGAGAGCAAGAATGGCGAGCCAAAGAAGGATATGTGGAGCTCTATGCTCGACTCCGTTGCCAGCGGGAAGCGATTGCCCGAGAGGAACCTTCTCGTCATGGGTACGCCGGCGAGACTCCCACAAGACCTGTGCACGCCCGGCGCGCGCTGACCATTTCTGTGACTGCCAGGCGGAACCGTCGAGTCGCAACGCGAATTCATAGAGTCCCTCTCCAACAACGAGCTGCGGCGGAACTACGACCGCCAGAACAAAATCCCTCCCGTGGCCAACCAGTTTGCGCTCGGCTATACATACTATGACCTGCTCGATGCAGACCATGAAGGTATGCGGCCCGTCCCTCAGGCTCGACCAAGCGGGTCAATCGCTGACATGACACAGACATACTGGCCCGTATCTCCACGTATCTCCTGACCAGTCCCTCGCCTTCCTTCGCCTCGCTCATAAAGCCACTCCTCACTCCGCAATCGATACCGAACACGCTGTTGGTCGTCCTCCTAGACTGGTCGGAACCATGGTCCTGGGTGAGGCAGCTCAGAGAATGGATGCTGCTCCTGCGGACTGTCCTGCTTGCACTGCCGGATGAGAGCAAGATAGCCATGGAGGAAGGGATGAGCTTGTGGAAAGAGAGGGGCCGCGGCGGCTCTCTGAACCTCGACGGCACAACGGCAACGGCGGCCAGCGAGGGCGATGTGTCATTACCGCTAGGCCCAGGTGAATGGGAGGAACCTCTAGGCCTACCCCTCTGTGTCGTGTGCCAGAACGTGAGTCTTCCTTTCGTCTCAGCCGGTTGTAAAAGGTCTAACACACCAGCAGTCCGAGAAGATGGAGTACTTGGAGAAGACGCAGAGCTGGAAGGAGGAAGAATTTGATGTCGTGCTCCAGTTCATGCGGACGATACTGCTCAGGCGTAAGCAACTCCCTTTGACCGGCAGTGCCCGCACGTGCTAACAGAATGACAAGACGGCGCATCACTCATCTACACTACGCCTTCCGTGCCATCCCAGCTACCAACGCTTGTCCACTCCAGTCTTGGCATACATTCGCTTCTAAAGAAGCAGCCCCTGAAGCCCAACGTTATCGACAGAGACAAGGTCGCCGTGCCTCCGAACTGGGACTCTTGGGGCAAAATCAGAGTTCTACGTGAGGGTTTTGACGTCGAAGCTGTGAGTGAGGGATGGTCTATTGATTTGGAGACCAAGTTCCCTCCCCCAGGCAGGAACCAGGCTATTGAGAATGGAGAAGCGAACGGTGATGACTACGACATAGACGGCTATGAGATCACACCTGGCTCGGCAGTGACGACGTTTGAGGAATCGATCAGGAACCCAACTCTTGATGCTCTGCAGATGGCCGGACGAGACACACACTCAACGAAACTGGAAGTAGAGACGATGGACACACAGGACTTCCTCGCATCTCAAACCCAGAGACTGGAAACCTTCAAGCAAAAGATGGAGGAGGAGAACCAAAGCAATGACACCAAGAATGCAAAGAAGCCCGCCAAGGTTGACGAAGACGGTCGCCAGGTCAATGTCAGCGACCATATCGGACCGGTGCAATTCAACGTCGGTGGCATCCAGGTTGATGCCGACGACATGATGAAGCGCCTACAGGTATGTGGATCTCGGTGGAAACAGCAGCTGCTTCAAGTCTACCGATAGCTAATACGTCTTCATCAGGACCGCCAAGCATATGGCTCATCACCTGAGCCGGAGAGCCCCGTTGATGATAGCACACAGGCACAGCAGCCCATCGATACCGAGAACCTTCAGAATTTCTTCACCAACCTCATGAATCGGAACACGTCGGCGAGAACTGGATCTTAGGAGATGATCCGCTCTGGCCCATCCCTGCAGCCTGTCTAGGATATCGAGCAAACCGTCTCGGCCGTAGAGCCTGATGAGACTGACACGGCAAGGGGATGTTGAGACGGACAGACCTTCCAGAGGATGAGGTGGACATGAGGCAAATGGCTCCACAGTTCCTTGTACCGAACCCCCCCTGAGACGAACTACGGAAGCGAAGTTTATGCAGTCCAAGTAGGAACATTTATGTCACTCCAGCTAACATCCTTGGATCATGGCAGGATGACAAGATGTGAAGATAAGAATTACATTAGAGTATTAGATACCCCAAATGACAAGAGGATGAATTCTTGTCGAAAGCTACTGCACGAGTTTATTCTTTGCTTCTGCCAGTCCCAACCCCTTGCTTCCGTGGTAGTTTGGGCCGCTTTGCACAACTCAGTCCTCTTTGTCTTCCCTCCTTTCGATGTGCTTACCCGGCTGCTGTTTTGTCCTACGATGTCGATCATATCCGTGTGAGTCTACTCATGGACACCTTGCCCCCGGGTAATGTTGCATGCGATGGCTTTCGGTTTTAAACATCCACCTCCGCAGCTTCCCACAAATTTCTTGACTTACTCTTGTCTACTTTCATCTGTCATAATGGGTTGTCACCAGCAAGATGGATTTGGGACAGATCTTGTAAGGACTAACGTCAAGTGTGTTGTCCATCATTTTCCGGCCTAACAATGTTTGATATCACCTTTAAGTACATCCGACAGCATCCTGTGGGGTACTTCCTTCTTCATCCTGCCCGGCAGCCGGCAGTCGTCCTCATCACAAACTGCAACGCAGCACAACACTCACGCTGACCACTCTTCCGAGCTTACAACTCATAATCCAGCGTCTGCATCTTCCGCACAGTGTCACCGACATTCAGCAGCCAGTCCAGATTGATCCTCGCGCACTCCGCCTGGCGCACCCGGCGACCCCACTTGTACACACGCATCTTGGTGTGGTACGCCGGTCCACCCAGGTCCGGAAGGCCGTCGTGCTGGACGCTCAACATGGACACCACAAAGTTGTCGCCTCCGGTTCGGTGATCCCGGTACAACAAGACGCCCTCGACCTTGCCTGCCTGTGCCGAGTAGTGTTTCTGCGTGAGGCCAAAGTTCCGCTTCATCTTCGGCTCGTTGGCATGGCTGTTGCAGTCTGCGATGGTGGTTTGTCCCTGCTCCCAAGTCTCGTCGTCGTGGTCGACCTTGTACGTGGGGAGTGGGAGGCCGTTCTTGGCGAAGTTCCTGGCACAGCTCTTGTGGCCGGTACTGGGGCAAACCTCGTGGCACGTGGTAATCGGCGAGAAGATGATCCGCTCGATCTTGGGGCAGATCGCGCCCAGGACGGCCATTGACGGGGCGAGGACGGCCTCCACCTGCTCCTCGGGCGTTGCGCCGCTCATCATGTCACCAACCAGGGTTCCATCCGCGCCCTTGTCCTGGAAGAGGTAGTCGGTGCTCCTACCAACGGCCCTGTAGTCGCCAGAGTCGTCGGGCTTTACCTCAGGGACACTGATACGCTGGAGCCGGCTGAGGTCGGCCTTGGTGAACGTGTGAGGGAGCTGCGCGTGGCGGGAGAGGACGAGGGTATCCAGGGCAAAGTTGAAGTTCACGCGAGACTCGCCTCCCGGAAGCGCGAACGCCAACGGATATCGGCGGAGTGTGACGTAGCGGGACTCCCTATTTACGAAGAGGGTTGCCGGAGGCTTGGTGGCGGTCGTGGCGATGGTCCGGACCCGCTGGAGGTCCTTCTGCTGGATCTTGTCCGGACGATTGGCCAACTTCTTCGCGTTGTGCGAGAGCTTCTTCTTCTCCTCGTCCTCCTCCTCGTTGGTGGCTTGTTGCTGGGCAACAGTTACATCCCGTCCGATTGCCCGGACGGAAGGGGAACCGTCCCATTCCGTGAGCATGACCGCATTGGAGTGGAGGAGTCTATCCTGGTGGCGGCGGTGGGAGGACTGGATCTTGATCTTGCTGCCGGCACAGTTCAAATCGCTCTTTTGGGCGTCGATGTATCTCTTGACCTTGACCTCTCGTGGCTCCCAAGTCGACTCCCAGATTTGGGCTCTCAGCTCGCACGGTAGCTTCGAGAAGTTCAGCAGTTCGGAGACGGGGCCTCCGTTTGGCACAACTGTGGCGACATCCTGGCCTAGGTCCTTAGTCGCGTTTGTCTGGAGGGCGGCCTGGGAGACGGTCAGGTCTGCTTGAGCACTGCTTCCAGCAGGTCGTGGCACCGTCCTGGGCATCGCGGGGCTGGGCATCGCGGGGTGTATCAGGGGCAACATGGATGAGGCTTTCTCAGCCATCGCTGAGTACTCGAGGCTCCAAGAAGGAAGTAAGGGGTTGATGAAAGGGTTCAGACCCGACAAGGTTGTCCAACATAAGACTGGACGACAGTTGGACTGAATCTTTTTTGCAGGGGCTTGACTTGATCAGCCTGCTAAGGAAGCTGTGTACAGATGTTCAGACGAACGCGTGCTTCAACAAGCTCCAGCCTGAGTTGAGGTTGGGTTACAAGACAGCGCGTTTGCCATTTCGTCATCACAACCTGCCAACAACAGACAATACAGCACTTCATCACTGGCCCCGCCACAGTCACGCGTGCCAGGCAATCTATTCACCTTTGCGAAGTTTACCGGCACAACACACAGCTTGGCCCTGAGAGTAAGAATGAGTCTTTCGAATGGGGCTTGACACTTAGGCTTGACACTCCCCTGAATCAAGCTCCAACCAAGGCTGCATCGCAAGCCAACACAGCAGGCTACAAGCTGCTTTCACCACCTCAGATATTCTGGGAAGCAATCAGGGTTCCTAGAGGTCCATTGAGGCCTCGATAGGTCAGTGCTAGACTCCAGGTATAAAGGAACTACACCTGACTTGTTATGCCACCCAGCAGAGCAAGGGACAAAGATGCCTTACTCATCTAGCAGCGACCTGGGCGCAGGCGAGCAGGCAGATGCATATTCCAAAGGTATGAATCCTCAACGTTGAATACCAGGCATTTCTAGGACTAAAAAGCTTCTGGGAGCAGACAAGCTTGAACAGTCACCATCTCCTAAGGTCAAGCTTGAGAGTCAGTTCGAGAAGTCAGGAGGTGCCGCGCAAGATGAGAAGAAGCAGTCTCTCTCTCTCAATCTGAAGCATGGTGGCAGTCTTCCCAAGTTGAGTATGACTCCTCAAATCAACCTCAACGACCAGCCTGAGGGTGAAGCAACAGACGTTTTGCGACGCGATGAAGCCGCAACACAGCCGACCTTCAATACCCTGCCTGCTGAGCTTCGACTCAAAATCTACGCGATGAGCTGGGAGCCGCGACGCGTCATCCTCAGTCGGTCTTGGCTGGGTGGACCAGAGGACCTGTCGGATTATGAGTTCTATGCTAGAGCTGCAGAACAGAACGTCTACGACTTCTTCAACGAGGATGAAGTGACGACAGTGTCTACAAGCACGGCTCCGTTGCCGGTGACGCTCTGGATCAACCAGGAGTCGCGACACGAGACCCTCCGGTATTACGAGATCGCTTTTGCTTGTCCGAAAAATGGAAGCAGCCAAATCTACTTCAATTTCCGAATCGACGAGCTGGAGATCCGTCGGCATGGTAAGCACATTCTTCTCCTTTTACGGTTCCCCCGTTGATGTGCTTGAGGATGTTCCAGGACGTATCACTTTGGGACCCGTAGCAGGTAATTAACACATAGCAGGCTCATTGAAAAGTATCATCAGTAGAGAGGAACTTGCCAGGCTCAAGGCGCTGATCGTCCCGGCGGGATACAAGGAGGCTCGCTCGGCGAGCAACACGATCGACAAGTTGAGCAACATTGCCACGCCCGTTATTGATCTGGATGGCAAGATTCACCAGTTGCACAACCTGGGTCTGGGTCTGTCCGCAGGTCTGGGGCCCTACGACCCCGGCAACCCTTTTGAGGACCCAGAGCTTCGTCGACTCGCAACACGTCTGCAACAAGAGCTCAACCAAGCCCTCGACCTACCTCCGCTGTTCTCATCAGCATGTCCAAGCCTCGAGAGAGTCCGACTCGAGCCCACCGAGACCTGTGGGTTCTGGCCCACCGAGGATTTCGCAACCCCGGGCGACGAAAATGACTGGTTTTTGAGGGGACATTGCGAATGCCTCACCTGTACCCTCACCTGGACGGCCAGGCAGCTGGGAGTCCTCGTCGCCAATGACCCCGAGGAGCAGGCCTGGTCTGTGGGCGATGCCTGCCCGCCGGAGCTGGGCGAGGATCGTGAGGTGCGGTTGGGAAAGGTTACTGTCACATGGCAGGCTCCTGTTGAGGACACGGCTGAGGAGCCTGAGGAGCCTGAGGACGACAGCCTGGCTAGAAGGGTTGTAGCAGACTGGGCTGTTGCAGCCACCGCCGTCGCAAACAAGATGACGGATCCTCATGCCGGTGAGGAACCACTGTATGTGATCTGATCCTCGAAGCCTGGTTTTCTTAGAACTGCCCGCCCAAAGCTATCATCATTATATATGTACAAACAATTCGCCGACAGGAGGGCTTTTCCTACCCAATACTCGCATAAGATAGATCCACTCGTTCTTTCCGGCCTCTTCTTGGTGTCAGATACATCAATTCAGAAGAGTATTCGAGCCAAGGAGAGAGAACCTAGAGCTGAGGTTCAATTCAATGCTATCTCTACTCTTGAATTCGCTATTTCTATTCACTGCATGCCTTGTGACAACGCTGTATATAGTCTCTCACTACTAGTGACCTTTAATGCTTGAATCCAGCTGAACAGCGTGGACAGACTTGGGCTACGACGAGGCATGTTTAGATCTGTAGCCGCCCGATCAGGTGACATTTCACCATCGTGTGGTAGCACTTCATCGTAATTGAAACATGCGCATTACGCTATTCGTACGTCTCCATACTGGGCCATTTGATACGCCGAGGCCAACTGGAAATCCCAGCCTATGCGAAACTTAGCCATAAAGCCTGTTCTATTGCCATAGTACGCTTTCCAAACCCATGCTTGGCGGTATATGGAATAACGATAATGTATAATATATGCCGTGGCGCACTATATCGCCTCATCCCAGTGCGCCCGGGCACTAGCTGCCGACGGCCACGACCAGTCATATGGAGTACATTGTGATTGCGCACGCTGCCAGCTCAGGTCACAAGGTTGTCGCCACGCATCTGCAATTTCGTTGGCCAGACAGGCCTCGAGCCAAACGCAAGGGCTCCGTTGTGATCGGTGACCCAAACAGTGCCCCATTCGACCACAGACCTGTTTCTGAACCATGAAGAGAGCCCAACTGCCCCGCGCCCCGTGCTCCTTGCTGGCGATGCTGCCGCTCATGTTTCGGTCCGAAGACTGACAGCTCGCGTGATCGACACGCAGGGCCGGACAGCTAGCCCACTTGGGTTGCGCTCTACTGTTAGTGCGGTCCAGTGATGTGTGAGGTTATGTCAAGGGCAATGGGATGTGGAGATTTCTGAAGGACCGGGAAAACCTGGGCGACTGGGCGTTGACTGGGCAATGGGAACAAGAGTTCTGGCTCATTGCATAGCGACGATTCCCTTTAGCGCTTGTAATTTCCCACCGTCGCCGTACGAGCCCGAATAAGACTCCGATGCTAGCAGTGTTACAGGTGAGCCGACAAGCATCAACGGGCGTCCGCCGCGAATGAAAGCCAAGCAACCAGTCCATGCTGGATCTCAGGAACACGTCGGTTGCCAGTAGCGAACGTGTCGTGTAGCTGGGATCTCCCGTGCGTGGCTCGGTGAAGGTCTATTGTTCCCAGCACTGGCTGAAGGACGTCCAAAGACGGTTCCTGGGATGGCTCGCCTATGGATTCTATCACCGAATCCAGGGTCCTGAGGAACTCAAACAGGTCCCAATTCAGGCTGAAATAGCTGCATGTCGACGGCCGGCCCGCATCCAACAGCCTTAATTGAGAGTCTTTGTCCGGGGGTCCCTTACCCTGGCGTTGGTCTCAGCTTTCGGTGCCTGTTTCCAATCAGCGCGCGCGGTAGTGGTGGCTTGAGAGACACCGCCGTTGGCAGTCGGTTCGGTGGACAATAGAGGCGCAAACATCTGTCGGTGAAGGCTGTCACCGCCATATTTGATTTTTTTTTTCATTGTCTTCCATCGTCGGATGTTGGTCTCGTTCAGAAACAAATGGATATCAACAACGTCATTGTCCGACGGTGGAAGCGTGCCGCGCCGTGGGAAAAAAGGCTGATGTCTCGGTATCCGGGGATGAAATGAGGACCCTTGTCAAGATGAAACACGGGGATGATGAGATACGGCTCGTCAGAGACCGAGCCCGCCCGCGAAAGAATGAAACCTTGCTCGAATAGGTCTAGGCTCTGTACAAGACTCTTGGTGAGCAGAGTCCTCACAATGCGCCGTGATTGATGGAAAAGCAGAGACGTAACGGGCGCGATGGGAAATGGGACAGACATGCATGATGAGGTGGTACTCGTGTGCTTTCGCGTCCGGACCGTTGGAAATTGGGTCAAGCTGGCGACATCTGGACCCAGTGAGGCTCATTTTAGGGCGTTCTATCTGAGAACAGACGGCGCCGAGCGGCGTCCACTTCATTGGCATCGTGTCTGCATAGCTCGGGCGTTGGCAAGCCCGTGCCTTTCCTGCACCGCTAGACAATCCCGTAGTTGGTTAGTGTAGCCGTGTGCTGTCCCAGTAGGATGGTAGGCACCGGACGCAGGCTAGCTGGTCTTGTTCTTGGTGGTGCAGAGGAGACAGAGACCTGGCTGGGAGTCTCATGGCGTTGCGTGTGTGTTCGTGAAACCTGAATTGGTGCCACCTCCGTGGTCCAGCGCGAAATGATGAGGGTTGTCCGTGTGGCTGCTGCAGAGGTTCTGTTGACTGTTGTCATGACGGAGGCTTGTTCGGCCAACACTGACCTCGTCTGCCATGGCCCCTCATGTGTATGCAGGTAGGTATGCACCTGTTCAGCCGGCATCCGGCATGCAAAAGAACCAGCCCCAAGGCCGAATGGCTGGCCGGCGGGCATGGCCACGCAGATGCATGTGTATACATCGGTCAAGCTCCCGCTCGAGCCGCGAAGTCTGTCGTGCGTGGCCTGCCCTAAACTCAGCCGCATTGGTCTCTTGGATGAAAGTCTGAAGATCTTGGGGTTATTAGCCTTTTCGCCTCCAGCTGCAGGTGCACAGCTCAGCTCCAGCTCAGCTCCAGCTCAGCTCCAGCTGCCGTGCTACTCGATGGACGTGGGGCCAGGAACCACGTCAACGTCGATCGAGGGAAATCGGATCCTGCCGGCCATTGCGTCGTCCGGTCAATCAGGGGAGCGAAGGAAGGGCCATTTGTTATTTAGTGTGCGCCGGGGGCGGGGGGTCTGTCTGGTTGAGGATGGTGGGTAAAGGGGGAAGGGTCACGTCCAGCCCGTCCTGAACTTGGGCCATTGTGTAGCGTAGCGTTGTTGGTTTTGGAACTCGGATGTCGCCAGATGCCAGGTTTGAAGATCTAGCCAAGCTTGGTCCGAAGATACGACATCCCATGTACCGCGTACTGTGTGCTCCGTACTCCGTATTCTGTGCCACACTGCACATACCTTGTCGCAAATGTCTGGCTTCTCTCCAGCTTGACGCACGGTATGTACCTAGACGGCAACTAATGATGGTAGACGAGGACATCGCAGCCTCCAGGCAGTTGGCCAGGAGGCCGCACCCCCAGCCCCCATCTCAAGTTGCTCGGAAATGCTCCCAAAGTCGCTCATACCCTTGCGACAGGCACCGCCTGGGGAGACGACGGGCTGTACATGATGATTTTGCACAGCAAGGCAGACTGGTCGCGAAGAGAAAGGACAGGAAAGGAGAGGGAGGTCTCAATGACTCGACACTGGCCGCCGCGCACTGGCCACCCAGGTTCGCCCGTGGTTCCTGCATTTGCAGGTTTACGGTTGCATGTGTTGCCCCGTGTCCCGCACCCCGTACCCAGGTAGGTAGACTACCTTCCCCGTCAGGCTTGGTGGCCAGGTACGCGTACCAGGTCGTGCAGGGCAACAAATAGCACAATGTGCTGTGTATGTAGGTATGGGCGGGATGCCAGGATGCCTAGCGTCGGACGGTTGATCCCTGTGTCAGGTGGTTTCCAGAACAGCGCAGTTCGAGTCTCGAGGGCCGGCCCTTTGTTGACCTGCCAGCCTGCACCAGCTTGATGCGACGAGAAACCCGGTCGTGGATGGAGATCAGTCAAGATCCGAACAGGTGGCCCCCTCGTGCTGCGTGATGATGGTCCTGGACCCATACAGTTGGAAACCTGACAGGCCTTGGTTGGCCTCGCTTGGGACCGTGAATGGGTGGTATCGCCGTGCCTGCGTGCGCGCGCGCACACACACACACACACACACACACACAGACACACAGACGCACGTGTTGCTTGCCATCTGGAGTATGACGCCGGCCCTCACGGCTCAATTGGCTCCATGGCCCCGCATGCGATTGACGGAGCAGGAATCATGACCTGCAGGGCTAGGGGAGCGGCCAAGGGCGGGCACCAGGACGGGGACAGGCCCGGGGACGGGTTAAGCTCGACTGGCTCGTCCCCTCTTCTCCCCTCTGTTCTCCATAATTCCTCATCTCGCGAGATTGAACCCAAGGCTCCCTCTCATCTCCACCGCCGGCTGTGGTCCCCGTGGTCCATCTGCCAACCTGTGTTTTGTCACTGGGTGTTGTAGCAGGCTGATTGCTATCGCTGGTGTCTTGAGCAACGACATCGAATCGCCAGCTTCTGTCGTTGGAAGTCATTTCGCGACAGCAAGGAGCATCGCTCGAGCTGATATACACCCCGTCTTACATGCCTCGTGCTCCATGCTCCACCTGTACCTCTCCTGTAGCACTGCCTGCTCGTAAAAAGACAACAAAGCCAGGATAAGAACCAGAACCAGAATGATAGCCAGAATCAAATCAAATACTTGCTGACAGGTCGTCCGGCCCCCATGCTCGAGGAGTGAAGGTTTCCACTTGCCATCACATGTCATATGTTCGTCCAGTCAGTACCTTGGGTCTACAACTCTGTACGGCGTAATATTCCTGGGGCGCTGGCTCCTTCCGCTCACTCCTTTCCTTCCCAATTCGCCCTCCTTATCTCACATCACTATTATTATTGTCTGAGCACACACACATTCACACGCACGCCAGAGGGAAGCCGCACACTACGACCGCTCGACTCCTTGCGCCCGCCGCCCCCACTCTCCCGGCGCTCCTGCCTGACTGCATCGTATAATTTTTTCTTTGCTGATGTTTCTTGAGCTTCCTGACTCTCCTACACTTTCGCTTCATCTTCTTGATTTGATCTTGTCTGTGTCTGTGTGCATGTGTTGGTGTGTGTGACACCTACCGAGGTCTTCACGGCCTTTTTCTCCAGACGGCAGAGCATTCGTACATTTCTGGCCGAGCCCGCCGGAGAAAAGTGAGCAGCTCGTCTCGTTTCCAACACAGCTACAAACGAAAACAGCTCGTGCAGTAGTCAACTCCTGGTTGCTATTTTCCGCTTGTATAGTCTGCGGGCCTCCTTTTCTGGCTGCCGAAACACACACACGCACATACACAGCTGCAGCAGCAGCACACAACCTCGGCGAATTGCTTGGCTGGGTTGGGATTTGAGATTTGAGATTTGAGATCCGGTCGCCGCCGCCGCTGCCGCCACCACCACCACGAGGCACCTCCCACAGTCGAAGACCAGCATCGCAGACCAGCATCGCAGACCAGCATCGCAGACCAGCATCTCAGCACCACCGCTGACTGGACCAGGTGTTCGATTGATCCTCGACAGGGACCTGGTGCCTTTGACCACGCCTACGTGTACTGTGTACCGGGCCAGCCACCTCTGCTGGTGCGTGTGCCAAGGGGCCAGCAATTTGGATTGCGCAGTAGGGCTTCAGGCAGGTTGCACGGCACTCCTTGCTTGTCCCGCATATCTGAAACGCCAAAAGACTTCGACCACCACCATCGTATCGACTTTCGGACACTGCAGCTCCACCGGTCCGTCCGCTACTCTAGCAGCCCAGGCTCTCTCTTCTGCCCCATCGTCGCCGCCGTCCTCCCAAAACACCCCTCTGTGTGATACTTTCCTGGAACTCTCAGTGCCTGGTACACTGCGCGCTGGCTTGCCCACTCCGTCCACCCACCACCGCATCGAGTCACTGTCAAGCAGCACAAATCTATCTCGTCGACGAGATACGACTCACTCAGCACATGCTGCTCAACCACGCACTCACTGCTCAAGCGCTCTCACCCACGCCGAACCGACCTTCTGCTTCTCCACACGGTCCCGGCACCCGCGAAACTCTGCGACACCTCGCTTTCCTCGACGACCGCGTGGTTGACCAGACCTGCCGAAACACCGAACGTACGTGATCCTCATTCATGACTACCCTCCTTGAGACTTCGCACCTCGCTGCTCAGGTACCCCTTGCCCTCTACGCTACATGCCCTGGCTTGTATCTGGCCTGCGTGGGTCGGCTTGCATGCGACCCTCCCGCTCCCACCCCCAACCGTTCACACTCTGTCCGCCTGTCTATCTGTCCGTCCGCCTGTCCAACCTTCGAGCGGTTTACCTTTTCTTCCAATCTTGGCTGGTTCTTTGTCATTGCGCCGCATTCGCGACATTCTTTTCTCGTTTGTGGACTCACTTGTCTCCACATTCACATCATCTGCGACGGTGACGAACATCCACTGACAGTGATCACCCTTAGGCCCAAGCATCAGTTCGTCGCAGGAAGTCGTCGACAATTCGTTCCTACTACCTGCTTTCTCTTGTCTTTGCCTCTTCGTCTGATTCTTCGCCCCTTGTAGAGGCCGTCGCTCACTCACCTTCACCTCTTTGACTCGTCGTCGCCGGTCGTCGCCACCCCATTACCGATGCGTGGATACCCGTCGGTTTTGCAACATTGAATTTAAGGTCGTGTCTCTTGTCGATCAAGATCTCTGACTGCCCATTACTAGACGGAAGAGGAAGCTTCGTGTGACCGTACCGAGGACGCACAACGTCAGGCTACGGACCCTCATTCTCGTCGTATTCGTCATCCCACGGGACTTTTTGATCACTAGCGTATTACGACGCCTAGTCTGCACCGAGCTGAACGGATCATCGTGCATGTAATCCACAGGTCGGGGACAACGAAGGTCTGAAAGGACCGGCAAAAGCTGGGGAGCCGCAGGCCTGTCCAGAAGGCTTTTTCTAAGTGGTACAATTGGACTGGTGACTGCTCATGAGTCGACCTCAATATGGAAACG
Organism: Diaporthe citri; assembly: GCF_014595645.1. Classification (NCBI taxonomy): domain Eukaryota; kingdom Fungi; phylum Ascomycota; class Sordariomycetes; order Diaporthales; family Diaporthaceae; genus Diaporthe; species Diaporthe citri. The sequence goes on along the minus strand of NW_025064846.1, from coordinate 6,034,278 downwards.
ATATGGAACGACCGTCAGCAGCGGATATTATCAGGAGGGCGAGGGAGCGGGCAGAAGCAGGGCTACCCAGGGAGGACTACAACACATTTCTCCAGCGACAGGCGGCGATGAAAAATGAGACCCCGGACGCGCCGTCAATACCTCCGAGGAGTCGACCTCCAATGGGGCCTCAAACTGGCAACATGCCCAGACAGCAACGACCTCAAGCACCGCCAGGATTTCAGAACAAAGATGGCCAAATTACACTTCCCATATCGAGGCCGGAACCCATCCCGCAGTGGCCTTTACCTGGCCCCATCGCGTCTCCTGCTAGTTCATCAGATTCGGAACCTTACAGACCACCAGCCGGCAGTCAGCCTCCACAGCGGCCGCCCCGCCCAAGCGAAGTGCCGTCAATACTTGACGGATCAAAAATACAGGACCCGACTCCAGTATTCCAGTACCAATCACAGTATAGTCGAGATTCGGAGACCATAAGTTCATCTATACCCGAGACACCATCCACATTATCTCGACCTTCGACGTTGTCTTCAGTGGGATCGATCCCGGATTTCCCGCTCCCAATCCAAGCTCCGCCACCGCCGCCGCCACCACCGGTTGGACCACCGAGACGTAGTGTCAACTTGGGGCCACCGCCTTCAGCGAGACGTGGCGCATCGTCGTTCTACTCACACCTTTCGTATGTCTCACCGATTCCGGAAGAAAGCGACAGGTCGAGGTCCCATGCATCATATGCATCAAGCGCAGCCATGCCGGAAAGTTGGGGCACGCCATCGCCTGCACAGAGTCCTTTGTACGGAGACGCATTCTACGATGACACGATTGTCGAGGAGTCGAGCCCATCCGAAGCGCATTCGATGCAAGATTATGGAGACGAAAGCCGGTTGGTCAGGAGTGCGAGCATTGGGAGGAGAGGGAAAGCTGCGCTTGTGACGACGGGCTCACGTGAGGTCACTGGGGAGGGGGGCGAAGAGAAGCGACCGTCACCGACGCCTATGCAGCCCAGTCCTTTTAATGAGGGTACGGGATACCTGGAACCATCCTCAAATTCTTCCACGACGGTTCCTTCCACCAAGAGCTCGAAGCCTCCCCCAGTTGGAGCCGCGCTAACCGCTGACGACATATTGAATGCTTACGATGCGGCATCTGCAGTGGACTCGAGAACGTCTAGGAGAATGTCGGCATCCTCACAGCCTCCACCTCCCGCGCCATTGCAGCCACGCGCGTATAGCCGGTTGTCGGCCATAAGACGACCGCCACGACTCGATATCGACGCTGTCAGGGATACGGAGGCGCGAGGCAGTCTGACCAGTCTCCCGGATCTTATTCGAAGAGCCACAAGGCTGGCTGCGAGTCTGGACAGAGGCAAAAGGCCAGCGAGTCGGTTGAATGATCTCGATGATTTTCCGGTTGAGTTTTATGGCGCTGGAACTAAGTCGGCAAACGTTGACAAGGAGTCTGGTAAGTAAACGACAAGCATACTTCTCAAATGGGGGGTTCGCTGACCTTGGCCGCAGATGAATACTATGACAACCACCAGTCTGGTTTCTCAGACATGCTTGCAGCGTTTCCACCGCCAGCTCAGGCTCAGAGTCGTCAGGGAGGTCTCCGACAAAGCATACGCGACTCCGTTATGTCGTGGCCGCTCCCACCTCTGAACCGGAACAACAACAATAACATCAATACGAATAACAACTTGACTCCCCGAGGTGCCCCAGACGACACGTCATCAAGCACTGAATCGACTCGCGGGAAGAAAGGTCGTCGCTGCTGCGGGCTACCGCTGTGGGGCTTCATCACCATCGTCGTCATCGTCATAATCCTCATTGCTGCCGCCGTGATAATTCCAATAGAGTTTTTCGTCGTCCGCAGACAAAACGTCAACACGCAAGCCGAAGCAGAGCAACAATGCCAAAGACAGGTCACTTGCCAGAATGGCGGTACTAATGTCGTCATCAACGGCTTTTGTTCTTGCATCTGCATCAACAATTTCACAGGCTTCGACTGCTCGGTAGCAGACAATATCGGCTGCACCACCGCCACCATATCAGGCGATACTAATATCAGTAATGTCACAGTGGGAAACGCTCTCCCGCGTCTCATCGCACAGGCACAGACTAATTTCTCGGTTCCCTTGTCCGGTACCACGATCCTTTCGAAGCTCAACGCAGGCAACCTCAGTTGTTCAGCTGAGAATGCCCTTGTGACCTTGAATGGTCAGAGCACGGCTCTCGGTGCTTCCGCTGAAGCCGTGACGGATATGACTGGTGGCAGCTTCGACGTCGTCAACGCCATTGCCTTGCAAGAGGCTAAGATTGCCACGATAACTGTCATGGCAGGCCAGTCGACCACGACAACGTTGACGATCGAAATCTCCGACACACCTGCCACGTCATCTGCGGCTATCCCAACGACTCTACCGACTACGACCATCACGATTACGAGAACCTTCACCAGCAGCTGGCCTCCGCCGTCACTCACCCCAGTCCCAACGACATCCTCAACATCCTCATCAACTCCTTCCTTGTTAACGCCTTCTCCAGTGCCGCCATCTGCCACCAACCCGGGCTCGGTATTCACTGTGACGAACGACGTCCTGGATTTTGCGCGAGTTGGAATCTTGTTCGTTCTTCAGCAGGATTCGGTTGCGGATGCCTCGACTGCTCAAACTGCGCTTCAGTCATTTCTCTCATCGTCATCGGCGACCATTGCAAGTGCGAGCAATGTCACACTAAGCCCTGGGAACTCGATCGACCTAGTCAATTTCCGTGTCGATGCTGGGACGGGGCTTGTCGGCTCGAGAAATTCGGCAACGCTGAGGCGGGCTTTTGAAGAGGAGGCGGAGAGGGAGCTTTGGGATCGCGATTGGATGCTATAGCAACTGAAAGCTGCCAACCAAGGAGCTGAAAATGCATTGCACGCCGAGCAACACACGCGGCGGAGACGACGACTGCAACCGATCATCACGAGGCATGGGAAGCGTGTTTTTAGACGCAATATCAGGAGTCAGGAAGAAAGTTATTTAGCAATTCTCTTTTTTCTTGTGTTTTGTTTTAATTCTCACTGGAGGAGAAAAAAGCCACGAGCTTGGAGTCGTGGATGCCGCGCTATTCATATACCAACTACCCTGTACAACAACCATTCGTCATACCTTTCGATTCTTCACATACAATAACCATGCTGCGCGGATACCAACATACACACATGTATGAGAGCGTACTGGATATAGCATCTAATGAAACCACCTGATGGCCCTTGCGGGCTTGCGCACAGCGTTGCGAAACCTTTCGAGTCTCACTGAGCTTTTCGTGACCGTCCATGATTCTGGGATCGTGTGCGATGAGGCGGCCAGCTTTCAATTTGTCGGGTGCTGTAGCAGGAAAAGGAAGTTCTCCGATAAGGTAACTTCGGTGCCTTTGTCTTCCTGGACCTGTGCAATGCACAGGCTAACGATGCCGGCAGGCAAGAGAGCCCCTTGTCACTTTTCAAGGACGTATTTTTCGGACAAAGTGACGTGTCTCTCTTGGACAGGTTATGTTCGATACCTTTACTTTGAGTGGCACCTCACTTCTATACAACTTCTGATGGAGCCTCGGGTATTTTGAGTCAAGAGGTGTCTTTCTTCACCAATAAAACTCCTCACTGTGCACATGCGTCGAGTATTTTGGTGAACAATCCGTTTACCGGTTCCAGTGGTCTGTCTCACAGCAAGACTGTGAGTAGAAAAGCGGCAAGCACCGTTGCAACTAGGGGAAACGTTATTGTTTCCAGAGGCTTGTCTCTGATCAATTTCACTTCTAAGACTCTTGAAGAGGGCAACAAGAGTTTCTGTACTTAACAATCCAGAGATTTTAGGGAGCGAACATCATGTAGGGGCATTCAGGATCCGTGGGCAACTGGCACAAGCTGGATTGTAACAGCAATCAGTTTTCTAGGTTTGGGGTAGCAGAGGAGTTGGAGGAAGTATACACCACCTGTGGTTCTTTGAATTAGGGGGGAATAGAAGCTCTTTCGAGTGTAAATGTTGGATTGATGTGAGCGGCCACAACTTACATAGCGTATCACTGATACAGTTTAATAGACTGGAAATGGTAGAAAGAAAGAACAGATAGAAACCCTGAAAAGTCTTTTCGGTATTATGATTTCGAATTCCAAGTATTTTCACAACAATGGAGCCCTCTTCTTCCTGGCTGAAGTTTTCTTAGGTACCTGCTTCACACCGATAGTGCTAAAGAGAAGTGCCTGCACATTTCACAGGTGACCTGCATCAGCAGCATTAGCGATCAGGACTGCAAGGGCTATTATCAAGTACCTATGTGAGATGGTATCAGTATTTCCAGGGTGGCTCAAAAGTGTACTTAGTCAATGGGTTTAAACTTACAGCCCTAAGCAGAGAGCGCCATCCATGTAGGTGGGCTGACAGTGGCTTGAAAAGCTGCGATGCGAGGTAATTGAGGCGACCCCGAGGAACACTAAATCCGCCGGGTTCGACTCGAAAGGGACCTGCACATTAAATGTGATGCTTTTGATGAGGATAATAGCCGTCATAATGTACGCAAACTCAACACCAACAGCATGGTTCAGCTCAAAGGGCTCGTCGAGGTGTTTTCTTGCAGCTTGCCGCATTCCGAGAAGGAAAACCGGAGTATTTGCCAACATGGGGAGTAAAATAACGCTCAAAAGATCTTCTGACATGTATGAGCCTGGATGTGGATCCTTTGAAGCAGATATCACGGCATAAGAACACGGTATTGCCAACATAGTGGCAAATATGGCGATGGATCCGTTGTCCAACAACAAGGTGTCAGAGTAGCTGCCATAAAACTCATTTGGCCAGGGACGCTCCGCTTCGTATTCAGCTTCGGGCTGCTCGTGATGCCACAGATTGACGTGTGTGCGTGTGCGAAAAGTAACAGTCCATAAGAAAAGCCCAGTTATCACTACAAGTGCTGTAATTGAGAATATCGTCTTGCTGGTTTGGGAAAAGTTTGAGTCTCTGTGGCGGGAGAGATGCACCCAAGCCAACATGCCCAAAATGCCTGTGAGGCCAAAGGACATCATGCTTCTTAGTTGGTTGGCGCTCGGTACGGGAAAGATTTCGTGCGAGAGACCATTGCTCAGGCACACGAGAGCGGGCCCCTGAGCCCACAAATCAGTCTTATATACGCCTCAAATAAGGCAGCGAGGGCAGGTTTTGGACGTACCAGAAGGAGATTTGCCATCAGATGGCCATAGAGGAACGACGAGGCAAAGCGCGTCTTATAGCGTAGGACTGATACAATTTGGAACTATGTGAGTCGGAGTTAGTAAGTCACGCTCCTATCACAGCCCAGACAGCGCAGGTGTACGAAGTAGGGAGATGAGCATACCAGCATGGGCAGAATCGAAGCGTAGGTCATCCACATTCTTCGACTGTTCGAACGTCTGCGTGATGCCTGGTCGATAGTGAAGCTCAACAGAAACCCAATGAGGCACAGGGCAGCCCATGGGACCAGAAACCAGGCACCTGGCTTCCATAATACACCGTATGCAATGAGGACGAGCACCCAGAACGATGCAAGAACTATTCCATGCACGCCACAAGCGATGAAGCCCAGCTGAGCCGTCCTGATGGCCTGAGCTGGGATGCTGATCCATGGCCTGTCATGCTCCCGGAAGGCTGTGGAGCTGTCGAGATTGTTCCCATAAAGGTACGCCTCTTGATTGTGTTCGAAATTGGTGGGCGCACTCATATGGCTATATTCCGCCAAAGGCCGTGCTCGTCGTAGTTGAAACCTCGCAGGACGCTCGGATTGAGCGCCTGGTGTAGGATGCATGCTGGCCGAATCTTCATGGGCGAGTACTTTGAGGGAAGTTCTGCGGTGAGACTGGACGTACGAGCTTGCTCTGCTGTGGTTGAACCATGAGCGCCAGGAAATAGTGACGCAGGCGTGCCTCAGGTATCCCCACTGTCCTACGTCGACGTGTTGCTGATCGGCGGCAATTGGTACGCATGTAGCTTGGCGGAGGCTTGGACCACGACATCGGGTCTTGGAAAAAGCTGAAGTATGATCTCCTCTCTCTTAATCAAAAACACCATTTTAAAGATACCATTACAGGTTCCAAGGCTAAAAACGCACAATATGGCTGAGGTGATGGCGATCACCAGCCTAACATCAAGTGAAACCCTCTAAGCTATGGTTCTCGTGGTGTTATACTCTCGACCCTTTCCACAATATCTTTCAGGTCACTGGGCGGCGCCAGCAAATTGCCTCTCTCTAGGTAATAGTTGATATGGTAGACCTCCCAATGGCAGGATGCACTTTTTGCGTGGCGTGGTACGAGTGTTGTTCTTTCACTGCGTTGCGGTAAAAATGATGGACACATGAACATGATCGTGAGTTGGATATATGACAAAGCTATAGACAATGATGTAACAACAACGTCCCTTTTCTCCACCTTAGAATCTTGTTCTACCAGGAACGAAGTACTTCCGAACATAAGACGCAACAGCTTGCCGGCCCTATGTACAGCCTTGCCGGCGTGGTGCATTACACATTAGCCAGTCCAATTTGTTGCTATTGTAGATAGATAACAAGTAACGGACCGCAACTGACTTGCTACAGATTCTAGTGAAGTTGAATTCTGTGACAATGGGAATCCATTTTGAGTACACATTGATCCAAACAAGCCACACTACAGTTGATCAGGCCTACTCCTTTCTTGTGTTACCTAGCTACAGTCACGTGCTAGATGCAGTGTAAAATTATTTCCCACGGGTTTGATGTGACGTAAGTAGTTGGAATGGTCATCAGCGAGGGTGTGTACAGTATGCGCCGTTATCAACTTCATTGAAGTGCTTTTCCAGCAGCCAAGCTCACAACGTAGAGTTTCTGTTTGCCTTGCATGACCTGCCTACACACACATTCCAATGGGCTATGCAACACTGCAAAGACGAGTTGCTAGCTGATCTTCTGGATTGCCAGGTGGAGAAACAAGACGACGTTACTATCCGGAAATCTATAACTCATCAGAGCACAGAAGGACCACTTGTCACAATCTCGATAAAAGAAGCAAATTTCGAATTGTTCAGCAATTGTTTGCAGTTCCCAGTGGTGGACGTGCGTTCGGAGGACATGTAATTATGGATATTGTTGGCAAGTACGACCCTCGCACTTAGAAGGCTACTTTAGTTATCCCCTCCGGAGCACGTAGCCTCTTAAAACTTAGATAGAACAATACTAATACATAATTGCTTCCTATATAACTATTATATATATAAGAAACCTATTAATATTAATTAATAGTTATAAGCATTATAAATTAATAAAATAAAAAAGGTAACCTTATAAGGATTTCCTTAACTTAAAAATTATATCCTTTTTATTAATAAGCATTATATAATAATAATTACTTCTTTAAGCCTTCTTATATTATTAAATTCCCTAAGTAAATATTATAAAGATTAAATAAACTAAATGGCATTTTTTATAATATTTATATATATATTTATTATTATTTAAGAAATATATATTTATTATATATAAAATTTTATTAAAAATAAACTTATTATAAACTTATTTTTAACTTCTTTTTAAAATTTAATAAAACTTAATAAAGCTTTATTTTATTAATAAATAAAGCTTATAATTATTATAATTATTAAAATTAATATAATATTATATTATAAGTAAATATAAGTTATATATTATGCTTTTAATTAATATAAAAAGATTTAATAATAAGAGAAAGCCTTAGCTTTTAAGGCTTAAAGGAATTAATAACTTTTTCCTCTTAATAATTATAATTTACTTATTATTAAATTATTATTATTAATTTATTCTTAAGTATTATTTATTTTATTAATATTTCTTTATTTTATTAATTTTATTCTTTATAATATTTATTATAAAAACTTATAAAAATAACTAATAATATTAAAAAGCCATTAGCTTTTATTAAAAAATATATAATTAATAAAATGCTTGCTTAAATTTTAATTAACTTAGCTTATTATAAATATATTAATTTAAAATTATAGTTTATAACCCTTATATAAAAAGTATTAATAAAATATTTAATTACTTATTTAATAAGTATTTTAATAAGCTATATATAATAAAATCTTTATAATAATAACTTTTTCATTACTTATTATAAGAATTATAAGGTATAAATATAAGTAATATTTAAAGTATTGCTAAATCCTTATTAATAATGCTTAAAAGTTTTTTTTTAAATATAAGGCATTTATATAAAATATAATAATTAACTTATAATATTATAATTAATTATTATAGCTTAAGCTAAGGAAAGATTAAAATAAATTAATAATAAGCTTTATAATACCTTATTAGCCTTAAAATTAAGCATAAATAAATATTGCATATAACTTTAAAAATAATAATTATAAACATAGCCTCTTTAAGAATTATAAGTAGGCTTTAAATAATAATAATCATTAAAAGGATAATTCTTAAGATAACTTTTATTACTGCTATTAACTTTAAATATATAATTATAAAACTTAAACTTAATAATATAATTTATTAAAAATTAATATAGCTAACAAGGCTTATTATTATTTATAAAGAAATAAAAATAAAGCTTATATTAAAAATATATATTATATTTAATATAACCTTAAGTTACCTTAAAAATACCTTTATTAAATAAAAAGTATAACTTATATAAAATTCATTCTTTATAATATATTCTTAATAAATGCTTAAATTTAATAAAGTTAGCATAATTTATAAAAACCTTTAATAACTTTTATAAATATATTAAAAATTTATATAACTTATTAAATAATAAAATAAAGATATTTTTTAATATTTATTATTATATTAAAATTTAACTAAGTTAATTTTATATAATTTTTCTTTAAATGCTTAAAAATTAAGCTAAGGCTTATTACCTTTATTTTATAAATTAAATTAATATATTTATAATAATATACTTTAAAATTAAGATGCATTTTAATATAAACTTTAATTATTAATATTATTATATAAATTAAATAATAATAATATTTATAAAGATAAGAATATAAAACTTAAATAAAGATTTATATAAGGTTTTATATTTAATGCTTAATAAATTATAACTTTATTAATAAGCATTAAGTTAAAATTATATTAAAAAGGATAACTTAAAAATAATAGTAATTAAAGCTTATAAAGGAGTTTTTAAGCTAAAAATAGCTCTTTTTAAGTTAGCTTAATTATATAAAGAGTTATTTTTAAATTTAAGATTTATAATAAAAAAGCAACTTAATTATATAATTATAATTTATATTATAAATAAAGTTTTAAATTAATATTATATTAATTATAAATATAATGGCTAAAAGCTAAAAAGAAAATAATAATTATAATCTTAGGCATTTTAAGGAAATTAAAGATTTAATTAATTAAACTTAAGCTATTTAAGCTTTAAGCAGCTAAGATCTTATAATATTAGCTATAAAGCTTAAAGTAATAATACTTATAAAAAAAGAAAAAAATAACCTTAAAAGAAAAGATATTATATTTATAAAAAGGAAAAATGTTAATTAACTAAATATTTAGCTAATAAGCAATATTTCATAAGAAAAAGTTACTTAATATAATATAAATATAAAGGTTATAATAATAACTTTAATACTTTTTTAAGTAAGTTTAAGAAATATAAAATAAATAATAAAAATAAATTTTATAAATATAAAAATAAATAAAATTAAGATAATAATTATAATAGCAATACTTATATTATAAAGATAGGACTTAATAAGGAGATTTATTATATAAATATTAATTACCTAGCCAATAAAGCGTTTATATATTAAATCATGGGAAATAATGTCTTTTAAATAAAAATAACCATTATAGCCAACCAATTTATCTTAAAAAATAAATATAACTAAACTTATTTTTAAGAAATCTTGCTAAACATAAAAGCATTATTAATATCCATGGCTAAATATAAGTAATTCCTTATATTATAATAAAAAGACTTAAAATACTAAATTAATATAATTATTATAAAAAAAGCTAAAGTTAAATTTAATAATAAAATAACCATTAATTTGCTTAATATAATAAAGATTTCTACCTTAATTAATTATATTAATTTCTATATTATTTAAGCATAAACTCCATTCTTACTTTACTTAATAAATATAAATAAGCTTTAAGTATATTATAATAATATTATAAATAAAATGGTTTCCTTTAATAATATAACTATTATATTAATATTTAGAAAATAAGGTTACCTATAGTTTTTTCTAAATTAAATTATTAATGCTATATATTTCCTCTTAAAAATAAAAATAAGAAAACTTTATTATTACTTTAAATACTTATTAATAAATTAATTATGCTAAATGCTTAAAAACGCTAGCAATTTAAATATTAATAAATAAGCAATAGCAAAGATTAAAAAGATATATCATTATTATTAAATAAATAAACCCATACTTAAGCATTTTAAGTTTATATTATATAATAATTATAAATTTAATTATAAAATCTTAATTAACATAATATATTTAAGTAAATATTTAATTCTTTATATTATAAATTAAGCTATTGTTTTTTAAAAAGCAAAATTCTTAAAATTTATATTTATAAAAACTATATAATAAATACTATAAATATTTTAAATTAATATATATTAAGAATTATTAAATATTATTAAATATAACATAGAAATGAACTTTATATCCTTAAAATTCTATTTAAAGGTATAGATAATAGAAATTAAATGTAAATAAGTCCTTATAAAGGTATATTAATTTATTAAGAAAGTTAAGAAATATTATTAAGCTTTTAAATAAATATATAAAATCCTATATATTAAACTATATAATAATATAAATAATAATGCTATTTTATAAATAGTTATAAAAGTTATTAATAATATTGTTAAATTAAATAAATTAATTCCTATGCTTTTAGTTTTTAGCGCCTATTTATAAATATTATATAAGTTATTATTATTATTATTAATATAAAAGTAAGCAAAGGCTATTTTAAAGGCTATAAAAATATTATAAAAAACTATAATTAAATAATAAGTATAAAATGCATTAAATATTAAGGTTAAACTTATCTTTAATATAAAATACTCATTATAATGCAAAGTTTATATATAAAAAGAAAGAAAAAAATAAAAGAGTTTATATAAGGTTATTATTATAAATAGTTATAATATAACCTTAAATATATTAAATAAAGCCGCGATATTTAAGTTAATAATTATTTAATTATATTATTAAAACAATAATAAGGAAATGCAACCCTTATAAGTAAAAAACCTAGTTATAAAACCTTAAATATAACTTATTATATAACTATTATTATTAAAGATAAAAGATTGCATTATTATATTATATATTTTAAAGAAAGAAAATAAAAACTATAATTTAGTAATTAAATTAAGATAAGATAGAATTATTATAATATTAAGCTTATTATTTAAAGAGTTTAATAAAATAAAAATTAATAACTTTATTGCTAAAGGTATTTTTTAAACTAAGAAATAATTAATAAAGCAATATAATAAACATTATTTCTTTAAGTTTTGCATAATATAAAAGGTAAAAAGTAAAACTATAAAACTATATAAAAAATCTTAATTTATTATTTAAGGTTATAATAATAATAAAAAGGGATTAATTTTAATGCAAAGCTTAATTATTTAAAGAATAAGCTAATAAATAATTCTTATACTTACCCCTTTATTAATTTAAGAAAAAGGCATAATTCTTATACTTTAAGGCCGCGTAGCGCATTAGTCATGCATCTAGCTTCTCTCCATAGAGAGCATAGGTTTAAACCCTGCCGCGGCTACCAAGACCTTTTTTGGGAATTTTCCCCTTAACTACGCTATGGCGAATCGCGGCCTACCCATTTGCAATCCCCCTAGCCAAAAAAAAGGGGCCTATGCCCAGGGCCCCGAAAACCCTATTAAAGCTAATAAAAATAGGCACTTAAAGAAAGCCCTAAGCCCTTAAAACCTTAGGTTAGCAATGCCTTAAAATGCACCCTATAATAAGGCCCTTTTACAAGGGGCCTTTAAATTAATTAATAAATAAGCCTTATTATAAACCTTAATTAGCTTTATTAAAAGCTTTGCATTAATAAAGATAGCTTTATAACTTTGCATTAAAGTAGCTGCAACTCTTAATAAAGAAGTAATAACCCCTTATTAAATAATTATAAGAGATTTGCTTATAAAAAGCGGTTCTTATTAAAATTAAAATTAAAAGAAAGGATTATTAAGAGAGAGGAGTAAGGAAGGGCTCTATAAATCTTAAAAGAAGTTAAGGAAGGAGCTCCTAATTAGAGGAATTAAGAAGCGTACTGGTTTTTATTTAACTCTAGGGCACGGTTTTTCCAGTATGGGTAAATCTGTAAAGGGATTGCATGCTAAATTGGCAAGCTTTATATATATATATATATATATATATATATATATATATTGTAGCTTTATGTGAATAAAATATTATTATTATTATTATTATACTTTAAGATATTACTTAAGCTTACCCTTAAGTAAAGTTAAAACTATATAAAATAATCCTTATAAAATTATTAAAGAAATTAAAAAATAAATACCTTTTAAGCATAATTATTTATATTATTTAACCCTTATATAGCATAGAAAAATCCAGCGTTTATTAATTTAATATATATTAAAAATATTATTAATAAAAGCTTAAAATAAATTGCTTTATATATAATCCTTACTTAATAATTATAAAGCTTATATAACTCTTTAAGATAATAAGCATATAAATAAATAATATATTAATTTTATTTATATTAAAATTCTAGGATAAAAAGAAGATTAAGATAAAAGCTATAAAACTATAAAGAAAATTAAAATAAGAGCTAATACCTAAAAACTTAATAAATTATAATAAAGCTTATATAATTATAAATACCATTAGCTTAATTACTATTTAATAAAAGGGATAAGCTAATAAACTTACCCTTATTAATGTAATAATTAAGAATGCTCTTTAAAGATACCTTAAATAAAAAGCTTGCAAAGTATATATAGCTTTAATTTATTAATTAAAAGCTTTATATAATCTTTTAATAGCTATATAAATGCAAAATTTAAAGGCAGGAAATTATAAGAGCTTAAATATATAATTATTATAATAAATAAATAACGTTATATAAGGAATTAAATATATGCCTTTAAATCTTAAAATAATAAAACTTTTTATATTTATAAATAAATTATTTATAAATAATTAAAACTTAATATTTTAACTTAAATATATTATTATTCTTATAAATAAAACTTATAAGGAAATTAAGGAATTTATAATAATAAGCAATATTTTCCATTAATTATTCATAAAGTATAAATATATTACTTAAAGCATGCTAATAAGTAAAATTTATAATATAATAAATAAAGTAAATATTAAAATTTCCCTAGCTATAATAATTAAGATAGCTATAAAATAATTCTTATTATTAAATATACCTTTAATTATTTATATAAACTTATATAGTTTATATAAATGCCTTATAATTAATATTATATTATTATAAGAGTTATATAAAATAAAAGAAATTATTAAAGTAAGGTAAATAAATAAAAAGGATAATCTTATTAATATAATAATAAAATTAACTTTAAATATTACATTATAAAAGCTTATTAATAATAATAAGCTTTATATATAAGTAAATAAGTTAATTAAGAAACTTAAAGTAGCCCCTTTTTATTAAGAAAGGAGTAACTTACTATTAGCACCTTTTCCTTTTAATCTTGCTATCGCTAGTTATAAAACCTTATACCTCTTAAACTTAAACCCTTAATATAAACTTTAACTTTTTATATTTTAATTAAAACCTTTTTAATATCTTATTATATATAAGAATAATCTTATAATTATTAATATTATTAATAATTATTATTTTAAAATTAACTTTATTATTATTATTACCTTTTATTATTATTTATTAATAATAATATTAAAACTAACTTTTATTAAATTTATTTATAACTTATTAACTTTTCTTATAACTAAAGAATAAATTAATAATTATTATATAATAATTATAAGGTTTTACATTATAAATATTTATTTTAATTATTAAATTTCTATAAAATTTTTTCCTTTTTATTATAATAAAAAATATTAATAATAACTTATAAAAGTTATTTAATACTTTTATTAATATATCTTATAAAGATAATAATAGCAAGTAAAATTATTTAATAAACATTATATTTATTGCTTACGCTAAGAATATACTTAATATAATTATTATTATAATTATCATTAATATAATTAATATTAAAGGTAGCCTTATTATAACTCTTAAATAAAATTAAAATTCCCTTATAAATATTATAATTATAACCTTAATTAATAAAATAAATATTATAATTATAACCTTAATTAATAAAATAAACATTATAATTATAATCTTAATAAGCAATAAAATAAAGATTAAAATTATTATTAAAGTTATAAAAAGGGTTAAAATTACCTTAATTAATAAAAATAAAAATAAGCTTATTAATCTTATTAATTCTTATAACAAGGTTATTATTAATAATGCTTATTTAATAAATATTAATAAAAATATTAATAATAATAACTCTTATTTACTTAATATTAATAGCAATTTAATTATTGCTAATAATAAAGATAATTAAAACTAAGTTAATAAAACCTTAATAAAGATTATAAAAACCACCTTTAACTTTACTTTTATATTAAGCATTAAAAAGAATAAAATGCTTATTAAAATAAACTCCTAAGAAATTATTAAAATTAATAAGCTAAAGGCTATAGCTATAACTTAAATTAAAATACTTTTCTTAAATAATGCTATTATAATAATTATTATTTAAATTATTAATAACTTTTAATATTAAGATAAGTAAATATCTTTTAATAATATAATTAAAAAGCTATATATTTATATTAAAAGCATTAAAACTCTTAATATAAAATTATATAATATCCTTAATAATAAGAACTATTAAGATAATTATTATCTTAAATATTAAATTATTATAATTTTTATAATAAATAATTTAATAAGAATTTTAATCTTAAATATCTTTTATATATATTAAATTAAAAAGATTTAGCTATTAAAGAATTAAATTATTATATTAACTTAAATTTAAAACTTTTTATATTAAATTATTAATAAATATATATAAGGCCTATATATAAAAGGACTTATTAAGAAATATACGCTATTACTTAAATAATTTAAGTAAAAAATAATTATTAAGGAAATTAAAAAGAATAATAAAAAGCAAGAAAAGAAGCTAATAAATAATTAAGCTACTTGCAATGCTTAATTTTAAAAGAATAAAAAGTAGCTAAAGGAAATTAATTTAAAGCAATATTAAGTATATTTTAATAATAAAAATAAAGATAAAGATAATAATATTTATATTATAAAGATATATAATAAAAATAAATATAAACTAAAAAATTTAGCATTAACTTTATAAGCATTAACTTTCTTTATAAAGAAAAAATTTAAAATTAAGGCTTTTATATAAAAATTAATAATCTTTATAAAAAAGCAACCCTAAAAGCTAAGTATTAAAAATAATAAGTATAATATTTAAGAAATAATATAATAATAAAAATTATAAGTTTAAAGAATAATGCAATAATAAAGATTATAAATTTAAAGGATGATATAATAGCAAAGATTATTAAAACTTACTTTAAAACTTATAAGTTATAATTTTAAGCCTTTTTAGCAATACTTTCTTATAATAAAGATTATATATATATAATATATAATGAATTATAATTTTAAATTAATTATAATAAAGATTATATATACTTATTAAAAGAAAAGAAAAACTATAAGTATTAGCAAGTATAACCCTTGCACTTAAAAGGCTACTTTAGTTATTCCCTCCGGGGCACGTAACCTCTCAGAACTTAGATAGAACAATACCAATACACGATTGCTTCCCATACGATTATCGTATATACAAGAAACCTACCAACAGATATATGCCGCTGTTGACGGCTAAGAAGCAAATCAATCCTATCTTTAAGCAAGCCCTGCTCAAAGTACTCGGAGATGAATGTGACGAGAAATGGAAGCACAGTACGGTGCTAATGGATGCGTTAAAACTAGGAATATGGATTATTGCTATATTGGTGCTTGGTTCCCTGTGGGCCGCACGTTACCAAAGTAGATCCCTGTGGTTGATGTGGTGGAGCCGAAGGTTGAATCGTCACTGGACGTAGCAACTAGGAGAGGTGATGAGAAAAAAGGGTTTAGCTGCTGCCCAAAAAGTCCACCAGAGCCCGCCTAGCATAGAATAGTTCTAGCGAAATAATGAGTTGCATTGTCTACTGAAACGTGTTCTAATGTCCACCGAATTAGGGGAACAAAACATCAAAAACATACAGCACCGGGTATTCGCTGGTCGTCACCGACCCAACTACTAATCCAGAGATTATAGGCTTGACTATGGGAGAGCGGACGGGATCCCGTATTTTCCTATATCTATGGCCGTATGTGCTTGAATACTGTGAAGGCTGAATTATGTGTAGAGTTCATTTAACTCAAGGGAACCTCATGCCGCTACCACTAACCACATATAGAAGTCTCCAAAAACTTGAAATTATTGCTTAGTGTAGTATATGGAAGATTATAGACCAGGAAAAAGCTACAATGCACCATGGGCCTCGCCATCTCGTCTTGTCCGAAGCGAAGGAGATGAGCCATGACAGAAGGATGACAAGAACACTGCTGACAGCATTGAGAAGATTTGCATTAGTCCGAGAGAAGCCAAGGTTCTTGATGATACTGTCATCATTCAGAGTCAGCTGTCAAAGCACCAAGGAAGTATTTCCATACAAATGCAAGGAGGAATAGGGCCATGTGTGGTCATGACCTGTCTCAAAATCTGCATCCTTATGAAATTCTTCGAGACACAGGCTACAGGTAGGAGGGGTTGCTTCTTGATGGGGTGAAGATTGTATCAGAAAGCTGCTTACTTGGGACCGTAAAGCTGCAGTCCGCCCTTAGGTGACAAGGCGACAAGATTAAGCAGCATGTGGAGCCAGAGACGGTAGTCCTTTATTGCCTCGGCAAAAGACCTGAGGGTGATATGAGCTTTGTCGGCACCCTTTGTCTCGACATCTGCCATGATACGGGCTCGAAGAATCTGGCGTTGGCGGGGGGGGGGGGGGGTGAAAAAGTCGAAACAACCGTGGATAGGAGCTGCGCGGCCGGGGCTCTGGGGGAGGAGTATGACGAAGGCAAGAAAAATAACCAGCGTGATTACTCCTTCAATTAAGAATAACCATTGCCAGCCAGATTGCCCCAGAGTCCCACTCATGTTCAGAATCCCAGCCGCCATCAGCGAACCGATGGCTGTGGCTGAGTAGTTTCCAAAGTAGAATATTGCCGTCCGTAGCGCCAACTCTTCGCGAGTATAGAACAAAGCTAGCATGTACTGCCCACCTGGGATGTAGCCCCCTTCCCATATCCCAAGGAGGAATCTCGTGGCCAGGAAAGAGTGAGTATTGGTGCACCAGGCCTGGGTCAGAGCAATAGTCCCCCAGACGCCCATCTGGAAGGTCAGCCAGACGGGAGCGCCGAGTCGCTGCAGGATGAGGTTGGAAGGAATCTCTGCGATGACAATGCCAGTTGGCATCTCTGGCCTATAAGCACCAAACCCATGCTCAGAGGTGTGGGTACATCTATTTTCCTCTGTAGCCAAGTATGCCGGCTGACATGAGTTGAGAACCCACGTTGACATCGTCTTTGGTGATTTTCAGGTCCTCAGTTAAAGTATCTGTCATCGCATTGCTAATGTTGCTGCGGTCGAGCTGCAGGACGAAGAAGCCGGCAACGAGTAAAGGCATAAGATAGCAGTTAAGCCTGGTACCGCTTAATGCGTGTGCTCACATTTAGGATCAGGTGACTTACTTTCGCAACGCAGCCTTTTCTTCTTGCGGTGACCATTTATCTTCAGGCTCTGTGCTGTTCGAGACTTTTGACGACATCTTCTCAGTGTCACGGAGGGTTTGTCCAGGTGTAGGAGACCCTTGGCGGATGTGTTGAGACATGACCACCACAAAACTACATCATCGACGACAAATTCGGAAGCGTAATGCTGAGCTTCGAAGCAAGTGTAGCGGCGAAAGCTGATCGGACCACATCTTAAATACAATTCGTTATCTCAAGCCGGTGTCCATGTGTTCAGACTATCGAAGATTCAAGACACCTCCAAACTAGTTGCGTACATCGCCCATTAACGTGATGTCGCCATATCAAGGGCAAAGCACGTGTGGATTCCTTGGAATTACT
Source organism: Diaporthe citri (assembly GCF_014595645.1). Classification (NCBI taxonomy): domain Eukaryota; kingdom Fungi; phylum Ascomycota; class Sordariomycetes; order Diaporthales; family Diaporthaceae; genus Diaporthe; species Diaporthe citri. The sequence continues at coordinate 6,015,973 of NW_025064846.1, read as the reverse complement.
CGGCCCAACTTATCGCAGTGATGAGCGACGGTTGATCTCTGCTATTCGGCGCTGTGAGGGAGGGTTCAGGGGTGGCCGTCGGAGGGTCTCTTGCTGCACAACTTCAATGTTGAGAGCGACTGCGTCCCGACCCGTTCCGCCCTTATGACCGGCCGACACCCCATTCGTACGGGCTGCCGCCAGTCGGTCCCTGCCGGGTTCCGGCAAGGCCTGACTCCATGGGAGCGTACTCTTGCCGAATGCCTCCGGGACAACGACTACGCAACCGCTCAACACGGCAAGTGGCACCTGGGTGACGTTCCCGGCCGGTACCCCTCTGACAGAGGGTTTAACGAATGGTTCGGAATCCCGAGAACAACAGACGAGACGCAGTTCACCAGCGCTCTCGGCTATACCCCCGAGGTAGCAGAACTACCATACATAATGAAGGGCAAGGCAAAGGAACCCTCGGAGAACGTTTGCGTCTACGACTTGGAGAAGCGAAGGCTCATCGACGAGATGCTGGTCGAGAAGTCCAAAGGCTGGTTGTCTCGGCAGGCCAAGGCCGAGAAGGCATTCTTCTTGTACCACCCACTGGTTCATTTGCACTTTCCGACTCTGCCGCACAAAGACTTCGCCGGTAAGACGGGTCAGGGTGATTTTGCAGACTCAATGGCCGAAATGGACTACCGTGTTGGTGAAATCATTGACCACATCGACGATCTGGGCCTCCGAGAGAACACAGCCTTCATCTTTGCCTCCGACAACGGTCCGGAATTCCGAGAACCACACCGGGGAACTGCTGGCCCATGGTCAGGGACATACCACACAGCTATGGAGCGTAGTCTTCGGGTCCCATTCATCATTCGTTGGCCAGGCCATGTCCCTTGTGGTGTCACCAGTAACAGCATCGTTCATGTTACGGATATTTTCACCACCATTCTGTCCACGACGCGCACTATGGTTCCGTCAGACCGGCCGATAGACGGTGTCGACCAGACAAAAATTTTCTTGAAGCCCTCGGAAACTCCATCACCTCGTCAAGGCTTCCTGTTCTATATCAAGGATGAACTACGCGCCATGAAGTGGAAAGACTGGAAGCTTCACCTTCGTACCAGGGGGTAGGGGGGTTTCTGACTGGGTCACTCAATGCACTCATATTTTGACATTTAATCAAAATTTCGTAATTCTAGCGAAATGCTAGTAAAAGGCTATTATAATACTATTAAAAGGAAATTATATTAAGGCTTTAAATTATGTTTATATTATCTTTATATTAATGTTAACTTTATATTAGCTAATGTTATTATAAATTTATATTAAAAGCTTTAATTTAAACCTTATTAACTTTAAACATAACTTTATTTTTAATTATATTTACTATTATATAAATCCTTTTATAGTAAATAGTTAAGTTAGTAAAGAGTAAATAAGTAGTTAAGTTGGGGATAAGAAAAAAAAAGGTTTTTTTTGCCCCCTATATCAAGGGTTAACATTATGTTAAGGATTAACATGTCACAGTATATCAGGAATGATTATATATTAATGACGTATAAGTCATGCAAGATACATACAAAAAAAGCATGTTAGAACCTTGATTGCATGTCATTACTATGTCACTATTCCATTGATATACTGATGCGATGTTGACAAAAAACCCCCCTCCCCCTGGTAGGTTGTCTGGGAGCCCAAGGTAAATCAGTCGAGTGGGAAGCTGGAGTCCCCGTATCTCTTCAACGTCGTCCGAGACCCGAAAGAAGAAACGGATATTCTAGCCTACAAAACCTGGGTTTTGCAGCCTATGTTCAAGCTGAGAGCAGAATTCCAGAAGAGCCTCAAGAGTGACCCAGCACCACCTAACCCGCTCAAGGATATATATGTTGCACGCACATCCCTAACCCTGGTTTACAACCACTTTCTAAAATGCTTAAATAGCCAAATTTCTTTTATTTCCTCCTTTTAAACTACTCTTAAGAAATAAACGCTTTTATAATTATGCTTTTAAACTTCTTATAATATTTATAATCTTTTATAATTATAAACTTAATTTATAAAATAATCTTTTCTTTTTATAAGTTATAAATAAGTTATATAAAGTATATTTAAATTATATTTATTTTATATTATTTATTTTCTTTTATTTTTAAGTATATATTTATATAATAATTATAAATACTTTTTTAAACCTTATTAATTAAGTAATTTATTTAAATATTTATTCCTTTTTTATTTAATTTATTATATTATAATCTTATTATTAAATTAAAAAGTATTAAAAATTTATAAACCTTAATATATTAAATATAACCCTTATTAAGTAATTAAATATAATCTTAAAATTAAATTCTTAATTTATATAATATAAAAAGAAAAAAAGAAATATTTAAAAAGCTTTATATAATAAGTATTAAAAGCATTTAAATAATAATAAACTCTTAAAAAATAAAATAATATTTACTTTATTCTTTTCCTTATTCTTTAATAAATTAAAAAGAAATATAATTAATATCTTTAATAATAAGTTATCTTAACTTTTAATAAAGTAATTAAATTTAATAAAAAATAAAAAATTTAAGAATAAATATAAAAAATAATATTTAGATTAATTTTTTCCTTATATTTAATTAAAATAATAAATATAAAATACTTTTTTATTTAATAAATAATTTAAAATATTAAAAATAACCTTATACTTTTTAAATTAAGCATAATAAACATCTTTTAAACTTAATATTAATAATATTTAAAAAAAATAAAGAAATTAAATATTAAATTATAATAATAATATTAAAACTTTATAAATTTATATTTATAAGCTTATATTTATAAATTACTTAAAATTAAGGGATTTATTAATTTAAATAACTTTTTATAAGTAATTATAATATATATTACTTTTAATTAAGTAATTTTTAAATATTAAAAACTTATTAAATAAAATACATTAAGAAATTTAATTTATTCCTTAAAAACCTTATTTAAAAAATTAATAATATTTTTATATTATAATAAACTTATATTAATCTTTAAAAATATTATAATATTTATTATATTAAAATTAAAAGTATTTAAAAAGTAATTCATTAAGAAAATAATTAAGAAATAAAAATATATTATTTTAATTATATTAATAAAATAAAATATATAAATATTTTTATTAAAAAATTAATTAATAAAAAAAATATATTTAGCTTTTTATTAATTATTATTACCTTTATTTTATACTTTTAAGGAAATAAATTTTAAAATTAAAAATACCTTTAAAAAACTTAAATATAATAAAATTAAAATATAATTATAAAAAAATTATTATAAAAACTTAATTTAAGAGCTTATTTAAAAGAATTTTTTATTTAAAGATTAAATATAAAACTTATTAAGAATATTAAAAACTCTTTTAAGCATATTTTTAAGAGTTATTAAGAAATAAAATCTTAATTTTCTTTTTTTATTTTATTTTTCTTTATAAAGTAAACTTATGCTTTCTTAAACCTTAATTTTAAAAGATTAATTAATTAATAATATCTTTATTATATTTTTATTAACTTTTTTGTGGTTATGGACGTGCCATAGGGGGACAGCAGCACTGGGCACGATAGGCACTATGGGCGATAGGCACTATGGGCAATTGGCACTAAAGCACCGGCAGGCAAGGGTTACGTGCGGCAGCACGTGACCACCCCTAGATAGTTTATAACCAAAAGGAGGTTCTGCAACCTACGGCCGCAACCCTCCTTTCTTTTATATAGCCAATTTAAATATAACCAATCTGCTATTACCAATATATATTAACCCAGCTAATATTAATTAATAATTGCCTATGGGTAGTTATAAATAGCAAGGTAAGCAAGCAATAAATTTATATTATTATTAATTAAGCGGTAATTATTAATAATAAGAACTATTATAATTAAGTTGCAATATTTATATTAAATAATTAATATTAATATTATAAAGATAGGCAATTATTAATAATGAAATTTTACTTAATTAAGTATTAATAATTATATTATAATTAAAATTAATAAAAAGAAATTAATAATACCTTAACCTTTTTATTATAAAGATTTAACTTATTAATTAATAAGTTTTTAATAATGCCTTAAATTTATTAACTATATGGCGCGTTTTATTACGTAGTTAACGCCAAGAATACTTATGGTTACTTTACTTTAACATAAATAATAACCTATATTTATATAAGTTAATAAATATTTTTTAATAAATACTTTTTTATTATATAATTAATACTTTCTTTTTATATTTTAAAATAACCTTATTATATTTTTTTAATTACCTTTTTTCTTTTCCTTTATATATAAATTATTTAAATATTTTAATAGCTTAATAAAATGGCTAAATTTAATAGCAATGCTAAGGAAATATTCTTAAATATTAATAATGCTTTTATATAAAAACTTTAATTATTTTTTAACCTTAATAAAAGGTTTTAAAGTTAATAAGTTAATTTTAATTATTAAGATAAATTAATAATAAAGGTAAATAATATAATTAATTAGGTAAACGCTATTATTTTTAAGTTTATAAAGGAAATAATAAAATGCTAAAATATAAATAATAATTTATTTTAATATTTTATAAAAAACTTTGCTTTTTAAAATATAATAATATTTAAGAAATTAACTATTATTTAAAACTTTAAGAAATTCCTTTAAATAAAAGGAATTAATATTAAAGGAAGTGTTAATAAGCAATATATTAACTTAAAAGTATTGCTTATATATAATAAATATCCTTTATAGCAAGAAAAGGAATTATATAAGGCGGCTAATATGCATAAACTTTTTAAGTTTTATACTTAATAGCTTTAATCTTAAAAGCTAAAGATAGTAAATACTTAAGAAATACTTATTATTTAAGAGATTTAAGAAATCTTAGTTTTTAATATAATTTTGCTATTTATGGCTTTTACTTCTTTTTATTAAAACTTAAAATAATTAATTTCCTTTATTAAAAATAATAAAGAATTTTAAAGATTATAACCTTTTTATTCTTAATTATTTATAAAATTAGGATAAAACTTTATTTAATTAATTTTTTTATAGTAAGTATTATAATTATTATCTTATAAAAAGGAAACCCTTAATTAATTAAATATAAGGGCTCCCTTAAGATATTAAGAAATATTATCTTAATAAAAACTAAGTTTATTAAAATATTTAAAAACTTTATAACTTAAAAAATAATTTATAAATATTTTCCTTAAGAAGTTAATAAAGACTTTATACTTAACACTATTATTTATTATAGCATTAAAACCTTTATAAGCATATAATTTATATTAAAACTTATCCCCTTAAGAAATAATAAATAATCTTTTTAATATTAATAATAATATATAATTTAGTAAGATATAAAATAAAAATAAAAATTAAGGCAGTAAATTATATAATTTGCTAAATAATAAAATAAGGATCTTCTTTAATATTTATTAAATAGCAAATATTAAACTTAAATAATTTTATATAATATTTCCCTTAATTCTTAAAAACTATGCTAAAATTTATTATATTTATTTTATTAATATAAAGTCCTTTATTTATAATATATACTTAAAGCTTAAAGCTTACTTTAATATAAAAGTTAATTATTAATAATACTTTTATAATTAAACCTTAATTATATTTAATAAAATACATGTTAACTTAAAAAACATTAATAAGCACCCTTAAAAGGTTTTCATTATAATATTTAATAAACTATAACTATATTAATAAGTACTTAATGCACTTTATTAAGGGAATAACTTTTTATAAATAATAATTATTTATACTTATATAAGCATATTAAAATTATAATATATATTCTTTAATCTTAAGTATTTATGCAAAGCATTATTCTTAAAATTAAAATCTTTTCTTAAACTTAATCTTTAATATAATGTTAATTAATATTATAATAAAAATAATTAAAGTGCTAATAATAAAGAAAATAAAGCATATTATATTAATTATTAATATTAAAATAATAAGCTATTAAGCTATAATAAATATAATTAAAAAGGCTTTAACTATAGTAACTTTAATTAAAGTAACTTTAATTAAGATAACTTTAATAATAATGGCTTTTATTCTTAATATAATTCTTGCTATAATAATTAATAAAATACTTTAAGAAATAAAAAATATTATATTTATAATAAAATTAATTATTAATCTTTAAATTACTTATTAATAAAATATTAATAATATTATAATTAATACCTTATGCAAGTAAAATATATTAATTATAAGGCTATTAATACTAATTATATTGCATTTCTTATTAAATATAAGAAACTTAATATAAGAATTACCTTTAATAAGGAAAAGAATAATTATAAGGATAATATAATATATTATTAAATTATTATAAATAACGTCTTTTTTTATAATTTCTTTTTAAAAAATATAATTATTAAGAAGAATAATATTAATAAAGATAAAAAAAATATAATATTTACTTTTACTTCTTAATTTACTTTAATTAAGAAATATGCTTATATTTAATTTTAAGGCATTATGTTATGAGCTAGCCTTGAGTTGTTTGCCGTAAGGTGTTTAAATGGGGTTTATATTTAAAGTGCAAAGGAAAAGGTTTACTTCCCGTTTATACCCATGCTAAAGCCTATTTTTATAAGGCTAAAGCCTATTAATTAATTATAATAAGTAAAGCTTAAACTATAATATATCTTCCTTTTCTAAGTTTTTATAATAGGCCTTAAAGAATAGCTATATAATAAAAAAATAAAGGATAATTAATGTAGTTGCGAAATCTTCCGCTGCGCCAAAAGGGAGAGGGACTTATTGGTTGCCCAGGGGGCTCTTTTACAGGCTTATTAGGGGCATAATAAGCCTATTATGCTAGGCTTTAAGGGCATACTACATTAAATGCCCTTTATAAAGCAACTAAGAAGCTGTTTACAGCTAAGCTATATAGCGCGTCTTTTAAGGGGTTGCCCTTATAGCTTACATCTTACTATAGGCCTTTTTATGGCTAGGTTTTTTTTATGCTGAATTAAGCTTAAAATGCGCGGGAATTAAACTTGCAGCCTTTACATTGCTAATGCGCAGCGCTCTCCTTTATATAAAAGCTTCCTAAGCGTAGTTTTATTTATTTAATATAAATGGATAGTTATAACTATTATTTAATGTAGTTGCGAAATCTTTCGCTATGCTAAAAGGGAGAGGGACTTACTAGTTGCCTAAGGGGCTTTTTTATAAGCTTATTAAGGGCATAATAAGCCTACCACGCTAGGCTTTAGGGGCATACTGCATTAAATAATATAATTTAATTATAAATTAAATATTGCTTTTTGCTTAGCTATTTAATTATACCTTAATGCTTCTTAATTATGCTAAAGGTTTAGCTTATTATTTATAATTAATATACCTTAGCCTTTATAATTTAATATATTAGCTAAAGTAAGCTAATAAAAGATAATTATTTAAGTATAAGTTAGCAGCTAAATTAACGGCATTCTTATAATCCTTTAATGCAAGCCTTTTATATAAGCTCCCTTATTTAAAACCTTAAAACCATAAATTTATTATATAATTCGCAATTAATTAGTGCTTAATTATAAGTAATTTGCTTTATTAATAGGAATTTCTTAAATTTTAAGTATTTTTATAGCGCTAAACTAGTTAGCATATAATTGGTTTACTTTAAGCTTAAGCCAGCGCTAAGCTAGCATTACTTTTAAGCCTTATTTTATAAAAAATTTTATGCCCCCTTAAATAAACTCCTTTTTCTTATTAGCCTTAATTAATAAAAGCTATATCCTTATTTTTTTTGCAATAATTAAGGCAATTATGCTTATAATAGTTAAGTTAGCTATATATAAAATACTTAACTTTACTTATTAATATTGCTATAATATTAATATTTATTGCTTTACCATTTTAAAGTTAAGTATTATCCTTCTTCGTTATAGCGTTAAAAACGCCCTTATATTACTATAAGGTAAAGTAAAAAGCTTTAAATATATTTAATTACTCCTTATAATTAAGCTAAGCTTTTGCTATAAAGGTTAAGCTATTAGCTATTAATAATATTTTGCATTTATTTAGCTAACTTTAAGCCTTTATTATATAAGCTAATTAATTAAATTAAGTAAAAAGTTTTACCATTTCTTTTTTATAACGCTGCTATAATGCAATTAAGCTAAGCCCAGCATGCCTTTATTTAAAAAAGTCCCTAAGTATAAAGCAAACCTTTTTTAAGAAGCTTTTTAGCTACCCCTTAAATATTTTTATAAAATTAATATAAGGCAAAAATTAATTATAAAAAGTTCTTAGCTAATTAAATATATAAAAGAATTAAGCCCTTTTAATATTAATTGCCTTCTTATTTATTATAAACTTAACCCTTATTTTTATTAATTAAATTGCTAAGTATTCTTAAGATAAGAATTCCTTTAAATAAGAAAGGGCTTAATGGGTTGCTATTATTCTTTTTAAGTTTTGCTATATTAAGTTTTATATAATTACATTATAAGTTTATAATATAAAAGGACTTTAAATATATATTATAAGCTAGCCTTAAGTTATTTACCATAAGGTATTTAAATAGGGTTTATATTTAAAGTATAAAAGAAAAGGTTTATTCCTTATTTATACCCATGCCGAAGCCTATTTTTATAGGGCCAAAGCCCACTAACTAATTACAATAAGCAAAGCCCACACCGTAATACATTATCCTTAATATAAGTATTGCAATCTTTTTTATAGCAGGATATAAATAATATTTTATTCTTTAATGCAAAAACCCTTTTATTTAACTTAATACCTTATAAATAAAAAAAGCACTTATTAAATTTAGCAAGGAATTATAAGCTTTATCTTTAAAAATAATAATAATAAAGGCTATAATTAATTTAATTACCTTTTATATTATTAAAAAATATACCCCTTTCTTACTTTATATAAGTAATATAAATAAATTATATATTTATTTATAAAATATAATAAATAAATTAATTTAATAATAATTAAATATTTTTAAAAAAATATTTTTAATTACTTAAAAGTAAGGATATTTATAATACTTTCCATATACCCTTATTATATTTTTTATAAAAAAGGAATTATATTAATTGCATTAATATTTTAAATACTTATTAATTAAATATCTTAATTACTTATTAAAAAACGTTAAATATAATATAAAGGTAAAAACTTTAAAGGCTATTATAAAGTTTTACTATTATTATTAGCTTTATAATTTTACTTTATAAAAATTTAAGTTTACTTTAAAAGATAATTATAACTTTAATTATAAAATTATTATTAATATTATATATCTTTTTAAAAATAAGCTTATTTTTTATATTATTAATTTAGCAATAATATTTTAAATAGCTTAATTTCTTAAATTATTTTTAATTAAAAATATATAAAAGATACTTTATAAATATTAAATTAATACTTATCTTAGCCCCTTTAATTAAATCCTTTATAATGCTAATATAAACTTTATATTTATTAAGTTTTAAAAGATAATATAAGTAATAAGAATTGCTTATAAATAAGTTTTAATAAAAGCTTATTAATTTATTAATAAGATTAAATGCTTTTATACTTCTTTTTAATAAGCATTTAATATTTTATATATTAAATTAATTATTACCTATATAAAAAAAGCTATTCTTTAAATAATAATAAAGGTTATTAATAATATTTATAACCCTTAAGGCATTATATTTATATTACTTATTTTTAAAGCTTATTTATATCTTATGAAAAACTTAGCTTTAACTCCTTTAATATAAAAGCAAGCTAAAGCTATTAAAATAATTATAAAGTCTTTAAAGAAAATAAATATTAAATAATAATTAAATATAGCTTTTAATACTTATAATAAACTTAATATTATAAAAACCCTTAATTTATTATTATAAAGTAATATAAGAATATAGCGAAAAAAAAATAAATAGCAAAGCTTATATAAACTTTTTATTATTAATAATTATAACCTTACTTTAAATTTTTTAAATAACTTAATAATCTTTTAATTTATGGTAATATAGCCATATTATTATAATAAGATAAAGAATATTATAGTTTAAACTTTATAGCTAAATAGTAATTTATAATATACTATATACTTTAAGCTAAATCTTTTAAATATATATTTAAATCCTTTAAAATTAAGGTAATAAGGATAACCTTTAAAAGCAAAGAATAAGCTAAAGATTCCTGCTAAAGCATTTTTAATATAAATATTTATTATTTAAGTATTTCTTAATTAAATATTTATTACTTAATGTAAAAAAAATAACTATAAACTTATATTAAAACTTTAATAAGATAATATAATTACTATACTTAAAAACCCATTTAAGGAATTTAATTATAAGGAAGTATTAAACTTAATTAAATGTAATATTTTTAAGTTTATACTTTATAATAAAAAGATATATAATAGCATATAACTCTTTAAGTCTTAAATAATATTGAAAATTAAGGGTAAGATTAAAAAGCCTTATAAGAAATTACGCCTTATAATAGCTAATTATAATAATTACGATAAAAAAGAAATTCTTACTTAATTCTTTATTATTTAGCAATTAAGCTAATAACTTTTAATTACTTTAATATTATTTCTTATTTAAAAAGAAATATATATTAAGCTTTAAAATATTACTTAAGCCTATTTATAATTAAAATTAAAGCTTAAATATATAATATTTATAAAATTACTATTAAAAATTTATAATAAGTATCCTCTTAACATTATTATATATATTATTAAATCTTTATATAGCATTGCTAAATTTAATATATATTAATAAATAATATATTATAAATATTATTATAAGGAACTAAGCATAATTATCTTTATTTATAATTTATATTTTTTTATCTTAAATAGTAATATAAATAACTTTAATATTATAGCTATATAAATAAATAATACTTTTTTTATTATTATTTTAATATTTTTAATAATAAAGGAAAAGAAAATTAAAAAAGTAAATATTTAATATAAATTAAAGATAATATTTATCCTTAAAATAATACTTAACTTTAATGATATAAAAATCATTATTATAAAGAATAATATTATTAATATGCATTAAAAAAGCTAAGGTATAAAGATTGCCCTTATTTAAACCACCTTTCTTAATTAAGAATAATAATATATTAAGCAATAGGCTTATAATGCTTATTTAGCTTTTATTTATTAATTAAAAGCTATATTTAACTTATTTATAGCTATTTAAATTATTAATTTAAGTAAAGAAAACTATATTAAGCTTAATAAAAGGCTTTAATAATAAGCTAATTATTTTAAATATAATATATAATATATATTACTTAACTTAATTATAATTAAACTACTTATCTTTATTAATGGTTTTTTCGCTAATAATTAAGATTTTAGCTTTTAAATAAGCTTTATTATTACTTTTATTAATAAAACTTAAGGTAATAGCTTTATAAAATTAAATATTTATAATAACATTATTTATTAATTCTTTATTAAGTATAAAAGAATTATTAAAAGCGTTTTAACTTTTAAGATTTATAATATAGTTTATAAATTTAATATAAGTATTGTTTTAATAGCTACTTTATATTAAATTATTATTTATTTTAGCATTAATATTATTCCTTTTATAATTTATATAAATTTATACTTTTTATATAAGTGCTTAATTAAGCTTAATATAATTAAAGAAAAATGCCTTATAATTAACTTAATAATATTTTAATAATTATATAAAAAATGCAAAATCTTTAAAATTTAATAAATTATTAATAATTATAACTTAGTAAATATCTTTATAAAGAATACATTAAATAAAACTCTTAAGCAACTTATAAGTATTAATAAGATTATAATTAAAATATAAAAATATATTAATTAAGGATAATTATTTACTTAAATAAGAAAAAAAGGTATATTAAGGCTTAACGCATTACTTATTACTAAGGAAAACATTTAAATAGGAGTTAATAAAAGTTAATAAGTTAAGTTAATTATAAATAAGGCTATAAAAAAAGATTATTAAAGCAACTTAATTTTTATTTTTATTTAATAAAAGTATATAAAATTAACAAAAGTTTAAATCTTCCTTTTATTAATTAATTGTAAATTACCTTAAGGAATGATATAATATAGCTTATATTTAAAATTACTTTCCTTTCAAGGGTAAATCTTATAGCTAAGATTTTTATAATAATGCTTATATATTAAAAGTTTAAGTAATAAGAATTATTATTATTTTATAAGTACTTAAGTTGCTAACTTATATTTAATAAGTATTTTTAATTAAATTTCGCGGTTTAATATTTATATATTAATTTTATATATATTTTTATTTATTAACTTAATTAACATTAAATAATTTCTTAATACTTAACTTTTCTTCTTTATTTAAATACCTTATTTATTAACCTTTATAACTTATCCTACCTATTTTTTTTTATAATTAATTAATCTTTATTTAATTATAAAGATTAAGTATAATTAAGTTTAAGTTAAATTAAATTAAGGTATATTATAAGTTAAAGATTAAATAATAATATTATTAATTTAAGGGTTTAATTTAATCCTTATTTAATTTAAGTGCTATAAGTAATAAAAGTATAAATTTATAAAATGCATTATAAATAAAACATTTATATAATAAAAGTAATAATTTATACTTTATTAATTAATATGATTAAGATAATTTATTATATATAATTATTAAAATAACCTTTATTCATTAATTATGCATTTTAATAAAATAATTAATTTTTAACTTTTTAATAATAACTTAAGCTTTTTTATATACTTACTTTTTATAAATACTTAGCATAATTAAATAAGTATATATCTTTAATTAATTTAATTAATTAATAAATTTAAACTTAGCGGCTTTAAGTTTAATTTAATTTCTTTTTCTTATATACTTTTTAAAGACATGCATTAATTACTTAATTAAAGATTGCTAATATAATTATAAATATACTATAAAAGGATAGCAGCATTAAGCATAATAAGCATTATAAGTAATAAGTATTATAAGCAATTAGCATTAAAGCACCGGCAGGCAAGGGTTATATACGGCAGCATATAACCACCCTTAAATAATTTATAGCTAAAGGGAGGTTTTGCAGCTTACGGCCGCAACCCTCCTTCCTTTTATATAGCTAATTTAAATACAACCAATCTGCTATTATTAATATATATTAACCCAGCCAACATTTTTATTAATTTATTTATATTTTAATTAATTTATTATAATTATTAATTATAATTAATTTTTTAAAAATATATATAATTTTAAATTTAATATTATATTTTTTATTTTTAAATATAATTTTAAATAATTATAATATTATTTATTTTATTAACTGTTGGTTTGGCTTCCATATGGTTGGTAATAGATAAATAAAGTGTGTAATTAATTTAGCTATGGTGTAAAGGGTAGGTTGCAGCAAAGCTATAGCCTTTCCCCGTTTAGCTATAAGCTAGCTATGGTGGTTTATGCACGGGGCATGTAACCGCTAGCTAATAACTAGCTAGCATCAGCTAATAGCTATTATTAATAAGATTAATTTAAACCTTATACCTTTAAATTTATATATTGCTTATAATATATTTATTATATAAGCATGCTATATATAATGCTTATATATATTATTTTCATATTAGCAATCTTTTATATATATATATATATATGCTTTAAAATTATGCTTTTCTTTTAAATTATTGCTTGGCTAATTAAATCGCTTAATTAACATAAATATCTTATTCTTTAAGGGGCTATAAGGGGTTAAATGCCTTATAACCGTTACTTTAAGGGGTTAAGTATAAGTATTTAAGTGTAAATATATAAGTGCGAGTATTTAAGTGCGAGTATTTAAGTATAAGTATATTTAAATGCTTTAAATGCTTAAATTGCTTAAATCGCTTAATTAAATCATTTAATTATTAATACTTTAAAACTTTAAAGTGTTTAAATACCGCACTTTAATTAATTAAAAGTTTAAGCTATAATTATTAGCTTAATTGTTATTATTAAAGCATTTGTTAAAGTAATTATTGTAAATATTGTTAGGGTTGTTATTTGGTGCTAAGTAATTATTTTTTTCTTTTGGGTTATAATTATTTTTATAAGAAGTGTAGTAATTATTATTTTAAATAGTTTCTTTTTAATTATTTCTTTATCCTCTTAATGGTTTTTAATTATTGTTTATTAAGGCTTATAATGGGGTTAATTGCGTGCTTAGCTTTGCTTAAGGCTATGATAATAATAATAGCTATTAATATCATTAAAGCTTTAATAATTTTAATATTTTATATATATAATGCAATTAATTAAATAATATAAAGGGGTATTTTCATTAATATACTTAATGGCCTTATAAGGGAGGAAGCTATTAAGGAGGAGTTAGCTAAGGAGGTTAAGGTTAATGAAAAGTAACTTATTAAAGATAAGCTAATTATAAAAAAGGCTGTGATTACCTTTAAGGCTATTAAAAAGGAAGTTATTAAGGAGGAGCTTATTGAGAAAAAGGCTGCTAATAAGGAGGTTATTAAGGAGAAGTTAATTAAGGAGGAGTATTAAGATTATTAGCATTATTAGCGTTGCTTGTTAACTTATTGCAATGGGTATTAAAAATATATGCTTTTAGCTTATGCTTTAATTTAAATATTAAGTTATATTATTAATAAATAACGTTTTTATATTGCATGTTTATAGCTTTTATAAATAACTTTATTATTATAATAACTTAAGGATTTATAAATACTTATAAATAGCGCTTAAATATAATTGCTTTTAAAGGGTTTTAAGAAGGGTTAAATGGCTAAAGGGCAAAGGCTTTCTTGCGGTTAATAGCAGGCATTAATCTTGCAACTAATAATAGGCGCCGTTGCCATTAGGGCAGATCTTGTAATGGTTAATTATAAAGTAAAGGGAAAGGGGAGAATATTCTTTTGCTATGTTTATAAATTAATGATTAGCTTTTAAACTATTTATTCATAAGTAATGGCGCTTAAATGCTATTATTGCCTAGTAAATTAATTTATATTGGTTTTTAAGGGTATTTAATGCTAAAGATTATTATCATTAAGAAGGGAAGAAAAGAGAAAAGGTAATAAGGGTATAAGGAAGACGAAAAAAAAAAGATATAGGGAAGGAAGGTTATGCTTATTAATTAAATGTTAATTATTATTAAAAGGTAAATATCTTAAAGGTTTAATTAAGTTATTTATATAATTAAACTAGCAGTAAATATTAATTATTCCTTTTAATGGTTTTGGGCTAACTAAGTAAATAAAATGGTTATATTAATTGCTTGCTTTTATTAATACTCTTTAAAGTATTTAATTAAATATATTAATTAAGTGCATAAATTAATTAAAAGAAACATTATTTATTAATACTTTAAAGTATTTAAAGTGCTTTGCGTTTTATTAAGTACTTAAGGGGTTTTTAAAGGGTTACAGGCCCTGGGGATATTATATGAGTGCTCTAAGGGGTGTTGGTTGCAAACAAGGGCTTCTTAAGGGTGCCAAGCAAGGGCTTTTTAAGGGTGCTAAGCAAGGGCTTTTTAAGGGTGCTAAGCAAGGGCTTCTTAAGGGTGTTAAGCGAGGAGGGCTTAAGGGTATGTTGATTGCAAGCATAGGGGCGTTAATAATTAAGGGTATTGCAAGGGATCTTTTAATGGTTAGGAAAGGTTGTAAGGGCTTAAGGATGTCGCAAGGAAGGCTTTTAACGTAGTATTTTTAATTATGCTTAATAAAGGGGTTAAAGGGGTTGATTTTTTGCACTTATAAATGCCTATAAATAGCTTTCTTATAAGGGTTTTGCACTTATAAATGCTTATAAACGGCTTTTCATAAGGGTATTATGGGTTTTCGCTACTTATAAATGCTTATAAACAACTTTTAAAGAACTTAACTATTTATAATTACTATAAGCAATTATTAATTAGTATTAGTTTAGCTTTTATATGATTAGTAATAAATAAATAAAGTATGTAATTAATTTAGCTATGGTATGGAGGGTAGGTTGCAGTAAAGCTACAGCCTTTCCTTATTTAGCTATAGGCTAGCTATGATAATCTATGCGCGGGGCACGTAACCGCCAGCTAGCAGCTGGCTAGCACCGGCTGGCAGCTACTATTAATAAGACTAGTCTAAACCTTGCACTTTTAAATCTATGCATTGCTTGCAGCGCACTCATTGCATGGGCACGCTGCACGTAATGCCCATACATATTATTCCCACATTAACTTTATTAATTATTTAATTTTAAGCATTTTTAAAAAAGTTATTAAAATAAATATTATTAAAATAAGAACTTTATTTTTAAAGATTTTAAATTATAAAATAAAGTGCTTTAAAAATATATTTATATAAAGTAAATAAAAAAAGATTAAAAATTTAATTTTAAAAAATATAATATTAAAAATACTTTTATAAAAATTAAGTATTTAATATTATAAAATTAATTTAATATTATATTTTAAATTATTTAAATAAAGCATTATTTTTTTTAAATTTATTTAATAATATAATTTAGTTTTTCTTAAATATATATTATTATAATTTCCTTATTTTTACCTTTTATTATAAATATTTATAAGTATTATAAGTATATATAAATTTATAATTTTTTAATAAACTTAATAAAACCTTTTAAGCCCTTTTAATATTTAAATAAAAATTAAAAAAACTTAATAAACCTTTAATATCTTTAATTTAAATATTTAAAAGCTAATACTTTTAAATTATTAATTTAATATACTTAAGGTATAAAAATTAAGAAAATTAAATAAATTAATTATAAAAATTACTTTAAAGCCTTTATTAAAAAAATAATTTAATATAAGCTATTAAAAAATAAAAGCTTAAAACCCTTTTTTTAAATTTTATAAAACCTTTTTTATTATTTATAAGTATTAAATAAGTTAAATTATAAGCTTATAATAATAAATAAGTTTTTAAGATTTATTTATATCTTTCTTTTTATATTAAAAACTTAAAAATAAATATTTAATACTTTTTATATTTATAAAAGCTAAATAAAATAATAATATAATTTAAATATTTATAAAATTAAATAAAATGCTAAAGTTATAATATTTAGCTAATTTATAAATATTAAATATATTAAATAAGTAAAATAAAAAAGTATTAATTTAAAACTTACTTCTTTTTAAACCTTAAAAGTAAATAATGTTATAAAAAAGCTAATAAAGTAATAATTAAATATACTTTAATTATATTATTAAGGGTTAATTTACCTTTTAACCTTTAGCTAAAAGTAATATAAGCTATAGCTTAATTATATAGTATATTACTTATTTTAAGGAAAATGAAATGTGCTTTAAATATTTTTTTATATATATAGTTTTTTTATTATTTTTAATAATTTAAATTAGCTTAAATTTATTATTTTATAACTTATTTATTACCTTATTAAGGTAATATTTATGCTTATAAATATAAAGCATATATATTTAAAAAGGAATATAAAAATAATATAAAGAAACGCCTTATAAAGGGAGAATTAAAAGCTTATATTAAGTATTTAATTAATTATATAATATTTAATATCTTTTAAATTTAAATTTCTTTACTTAAGTAAATAATCTTTATAAGCAATATATAATTTAATAAGGATATATTTTATAAATTAATAATAAATGAAATAAAAAATAATTTTTTAACTTTTAAAATAAAATTATTAAATATTAAGATTATTAATATTAAAAAGATTTAAAATTATATTTATATTATATTTTTAATGCTTTATATAAAAAATAACTTAATTAATTTAAATAATAAATTTAATATTTATTTTATATTAAGAAAGAATAAAATTAATACTTTTAATTAAAACTTAAGAATAAAAACTTTTAAATTTAAAAAGCAAAGTTTATTATATATTGCTTTTTTAAAAAGCTTAAGAAATTAAAAATAAAAACTTTTAACTCTTAAAAAAACCTTAAATATATTAAAATAAAGCTTTTATAAAAAGAAATATACTTTTATTAATAAAATAAGGGTTAATAAATTTAAATCTTTTTTATAAAAATTATATATATTTAAAGCAATAAAAAATTAAAAATCTTTTTAATTAATAAAAATAAAAAGAATATAAAAATAAATTTAAGAATTTAAATTTATAAAAAGATTTTTTTAAATATATAATTAAAATAAATACCTTTAAAAATCTTTTAATTAATTATTATATTTATTAAATATAATTATATTTTATTTTAATATAATCTTTTAAAATAACTTTATAATTACTTTTTTATTTAATTAATTTAAAAAATAAAAATAAAAAATACTTAAAAACTTATATTTTTTAACCTTAAATAATATAATAATAATTATTATTTAAGCCTTTAAAATTAAGCTTAAGCCTTATTTAATATAATAATATTATAAAACTTTTTTTTTAAAATTAATAATATAAAAAAAGCTTAAAAAAAGCTTTTTTTAAAAATAAATAGCTTAAAGTAATATATTAAAAAATATAAAGCTTTATTAAATTTAATATTTAAAGGATTATTAAGCATTAAAAAGTAAAATTAATATTATTATTTTTAAAATAAATATATAAATATAAGCTTAATAAAAATAAAATAATTAAATTTTTTAAGATATAAATTTATATTTAAAGAAACTTATAATCTTATTTTATTATAAAAAGCATATATATTATAACCTTAATTATAAAATTATTTTATATAATAATAATAATTATTATATATTTTAATTTAAAAATTTAATAATTTAATATTATAATTATATTTTTAAATATTAATTAAAAAGAATTAAATTAAATTTATTATAAATTATTTAAGAAATTAAGGAAATATAAAATACTTTTAAAGATACTTTATAAACTTAAAAACTTTTTATTTCTTTAATATAAAGATTTTAATTATATATTATAAAATTTAAGCTTAAAATCCTTATTAAAAAAGCTATGCCTTTTTATTAAATTAACTTATAAAATAATAATCCTTTTTTTATATAAATAATATTTTAATTATATATTTTAAAAATAAATATAAATTCTTTATAAGAATTAAAAATAAAATTTAATTTATATATAAAATAAAAAATTAAAAAAAAGCTTAATAATTTTTAAGTATATAAATTTTTTAAAAATTAAAAAAAGTATATTATAATATTTCTTTATAACTTATATATTAAAAAGATAATAAATAAATATAATTTATTAAGGAATAAAAACTTTTTATTATTTATTTTAATATTTAAAGAAAAACTTAAGCCTTTTTTAAAATAAGCTTTAAAATAAGAAATTTAAGAATTTTAAGAAAACGTTAATTTTATCCTTTATATAATAATTATAATATATTTAAATATAGCATTTCCTTACTTTATATTATTAAAATTTCTTATAAATTTAAGTTTAAGTTACTTTAAGGTAATAAATTATATAATTTAATATTTATATATTACTTAATTCCTTAAATTATAATTTAAAGAAAATTAAAAAGCTTAAATACTTTTAATAATTAAAAATGCTTTATTTATTAATAATAAAGAAAATTAAAGATCTTTTTAAAAGTATATAATAACTTTTTTTAAAAGCCTTATATATTAAAAAGTATATAAATAAGCAATTATTTTTATTTTAATTATTAAGGCTAAAATATTACCTTTAAAGTTTATAATTAAAAAAATAATAACTTTAAAATACTTATTTAAAGATATAACTTTAAATTTAAGTAAATCTTAAATTATTTATTATAATAATTAAATAATTATATACTTAAGTATTAATAAATATAAATAATTAAAAGTAAATCTTAAATATATAAATATTTAATAAATATAATTAAAATAAGAATTTAAAAAAAGTACTTTTAATATTATATATTTAAAAATTAAAAAAATGCTTATAAATAAACTTATTATAGTTTTATTATATGCTTAATTTAAATATTTTAAAGCTTTTTTAAATCTTTAAAATATAAAGAAATTAATAAAAAAGAATTAATTTATTTATTAATTATTTTTATTATTAAATTTTTATTAAAAATCTTAAAAATTATAATATAATCTTTATATAAAAACTATTTTATAATTAAAAACTACTTTTTAATTTTTATAATAATATATTAATTAATTTAAAACCTTTTTTTAATTATTATAATAATCTTTTAAGTTTTTTAAAAAACCCTTTTAACCTTTAATTAAATTCTTAATTATAATTTTAAATTAAAATTTAATAATATTTACTCTTTAATATTACTTTTAAAATTAAAACATTTAATTTTAATAATAATATAATCTTAATATTTTTTTATAATTTTTAAGTTATTAATAACTTAATTTTAAAGCTTTTAAGCCTTTATATTAGCTTTATTATATTACTTTAAAGTAATTATAATTTAGGCTTTAAAGCGCTTTATTATATTTTTATATTTATTTTTTATAGCTTTTAAAAGCTATTATTATAAAGTAAAAATTTTTTAAGTATTAAAAGGAATTATAAAAATATAATTAAAGTAAGCATAATTAAACTTTTTATATTTATATATATTTAAGGCCTTTTTTTAAGTATATTAAAACTTTTTAAATGCTAAGGAATTATTAAATTAAGCGCAATAAAGATAAAGTATAAATAGCAAATTAAAAGCAACTTATAAGAATTGCCTTAAATATAATAATAATAATAATTATCTTTATTATTATAATTTATATAAAAATTATTATTATAATTATGCATAAGGCTTTTAATATAAAAAAGATAAGAAATATAATGCTTATTAATTTTTTTAAGCTTTTTTATATTTTTCTTTTTTTTCTTATACTTTATTTTAACCTTTTTCTTAAAAAAGCATTTTATTTTAAGCTTTAAGCTATTTATATATACTTAAAGGTTTTTTAAAATTATATTAAGAATTAATATATATTTTAAAATTATTTTTTAAATTAATTAAAAAACTTACTTTTAAGTATATTATTTAATAATATTTTAATAAAAGCATTAAAATTTTTATTATTCTTATTAATAAGCTTTTTATTAATTTAATTATATTTATATTTCTTTTTTTAAACCTTAAAAATATAAAAAAGTAAAATAACTTATAGCTTAAAAGCTTATTATTTATTATTTTTAATTATTTTTAATATAATTAAAAAAATACTTAAAATTAATAAAAATAAGTATTTTTAAATATAAATTTAATTAAAAAGTTTAAAAAAAAAGGTTTAATTATTAATTATAAGCTATATTATAAAGTTATAAGTAATTAAAATTTAAATAATTAAGTATATATATTATAAAAAAGGTTAAATAATTAATTATTTAATAAATTATAATTAATATTTTTAAGTATAAATTAATTATTTAAAAAAGTAAGGTAATTAATAAAGTAAGAATTACTTTTTAATTAAGGGGTATATTATATATATATCCTTAACCTTAGTTTATAACTACTTTTTAAAATATTTAAATAGCTAAATTTCTTTTATTTCCTCCTTTTAAACTACTCTTAGGAGATAAATGCTTTTATAATCATGCTTTTAAACCCCTCACGACACTTGTAGCCTTCCACAATATAAAGGTCTCCACTCAATTGAATATGTCTACAAAGAATTCATGTAACGCATCGATTCGCCTGCGCCTGGAAGTGACAAAGGTGGCCCATGTTTTCGCAGTCTACAGTGAAGTCATAGTCTATTAGTCCTAGTAGTCATAAAGGGGGTTGACCTCAGGAAGTCTGGCAGTAATTCTTAAGCACATCCCAAAATAGCTTCAGCTCCATGGTACATTCCAAAATCCCCAATACAAAGCACCCAGTGATGTCTGTGGCAACGCCATATCTGCCCAAAATGACGGTTCAAACGCGAGCTGAGATGCTTCCTGAAGCTGCACATCGCCCAGGCTGCCGAGATTATCAACAGATCTGAGCACAGAATTCGACAGGATCTCAAATGCATCTCGATATACCGATCCAGGAGGATAACGCTCGACCATGGCCCAAAGGACAGACATGCAGGTATTGATAGATGAAATCATGTCTGCCTGGTCGAGAGCCGGGTAATGGTGCATGGAATTCAGGTGAACGCAGTAGGCCATCGCCACGCCGCTCCTGAAGAGGTTATGCGTCGTGCGCCAGAAGAAGCGGAGCTGTCCGTCTGGAATCGAGAAGGGTCTTCCCACAAACGCAAAGGTTTCGCTCCAATGTGTACCATGCCCAGAAGAGCCATCGGCACTGGTTGACATAATCTTGACTGAATTTTGCGTCAACGGCACGCTCATCATGCAGAGAAAGCTCGACTGCCAGTCTGGACGCCAGGCCAATAAAATGCCACGCCCCACTCAGATTAGAGGCGAAGCAACAATACTGTGCCACGAGGACCAGGTTGCACATATGACCGAGATCGCCAGTACATATGACGGCTGGACTGTGGGCAAGTAGCCGGATCCCTGAAGCAAAGTAGCTGTCTGCCCTGGATATGGGGAATGCGGAATCCGTCCTGTTGAGCAACAAGACTGCTGTGGCAAAGACGATGTATGCGCGGAACATACTCGGTGATACCTCAGAGTAATCCTGAAGTACGTTCTGGCCGTCCGAGCCCTCATCATATAGCAACGCGATTGAGGAGGAAAATTCAGCCTTCGGTGGTATGATGGGAGAGAAAAATTCGCAATGCTCGAAGTAGGCGGCAATCAGTCGCGTTGCCCCATCTCGACCAGGTAGAAGAGCTCGTGTCTCACTGGGTAATTCATCTAGAAGTGCTCGATGATCGTTTGGTTTCGATGTCTGCGAAACGCTCCCAATCGGCTCAGCTAGCAATGAGCGAAGAAGGGATTGTCCGTTGGAAGTTGTGATAGTGTTGTAAAAGACGTCTGCATCCAGACTCTTGGATGCCACTTGCTCAATTGGATCTCTGGATGAGGACCTCCCACTCGGGGGCATTGGAGGAAACTTCTCCGAAGTCGACTGAAAGTCCAGCTTTGCTCTGTCGGCGAGTTGAGATTCGAGGAAAGCCACCCTGTCTTCTAAGCTCTGTATGTAGCTGAACATGACCGTCAACCAATTTCCTTATCATGTAAACCTGAGATACGGACCTTCGAGGCACAACTTGACCATCAATGTCAGTGCTTACACAAGGAACACCTGCACGTTCGCAGTTAGAGCAAGCCGGGATGTTCTGGTCGCATCGCTGTTTTCGAGAGCGGCACCGTTTACAGGCGGTGACGTTTGTTCGTCTAACATTTGAGCGTCGACTCAAGTGATCTCGTGACGACATTGTCTACCCGTCACGCAGAATTCGTGTCCAGGAGCTTGGCTGGCTCCTCCCCAGGGAAAGCTCTTATGAATGTAAGAACTATAAATGCACTGTCCGTCGATGTGTCACGGCCCTGACAGAAATAGGACCAACAGTAGGTTAGGTGAGGGTTTAGGTCAACCGTTGTAACAGCCGGGCGGCAAGGCAAGGCAGAGGCAGACCCACGTGACCCCTGGCTTACTCTCATTTGCAATCAATCATATCAAAATGGCGCTAATGGGCTGCACAATACACACCACACCCTTTTTCATATGCACTTTATTTAAGTTTCTTAATATAGCTTTAATTTAATAATTACTTATATTAAAAAAAAGCTGCTTCTTTTTTAATTCTTTTAATATAAATTTAAAAAGAAATAAAGAAAGGTAAAATTAAGAAGTTATATTAAAGTTATTAATTTTAATAAAGTAAATATAATTAAATTTACTTAAAACTATACCCTTTTTAAAATTTTAAAATTTTCTTTAAAATTAAAGATTAATATACTTTATACTTTTAATATTTCCTTCCCCTTTTTTAAATTTATATTAAAAAAATTAAAAAGAAAGCAGTTTTTTTTAATATAAGTAATTATTAAATTAAAAAAGTATTTATTATATAAGAGGTGAAAATATGTAAAAAAATAAAGTGCGTATGAAAAAGGGTGTGGTGTGTGTTGTGCAGCCCATTAGCGCCATTTTAATATGATTAATTGCAAATGAGAGTATGTAACAAGGGTATTGCTTTAATCATTTAAGCCAGGACCATAGATTATCAGCAGCAAAGAATGAGCCAGGAGAGCGAGTCAGCGTACGCCCACCCAGCTTCCACAGTACGCCCACCCAGCTTCCAGCGTTGGCCCACCCAGTACTTCCTTTTCTTAGTATTATATTAATAAGACTAGGTACTTTTCTAAGTTTACCCCGCATATAAGAAGCTAGGGTAGCTATTTTCCAATTTAAGCGATACTTTAAAAATACAAGCCTAAAAAGCCCAGAGGGCCCCAGAGCCCCCAAAGCCCCCAAAGCCCCCAGAGCCCCCAGAGCCCCCAGAGCCCCCAGAGGGCCCCAGAGCGCCCAGAGGGCCCCAGGGCGCCCAGAGCGGCGAGGGCGCCGAGGGGGCAGAGGGCAGAAGGGTAGAAGTAACTTTTAAGTTGCAAATAGAGGGGTAGCTATAAGACCCCTTTGAAATAGCTATAGCTTTGCTAATTTAGAAACCCCGCAGTACCTGCATTTTAGTGCGGATGCAGCTAATTTTCTTTGTACTGGGTGGGCCAACGCTGGAAGCTGGGTGGGCGTACGCTGACTCCAGGAGAGCCAGGCTAAATAGTGGAACTACGTATATATAGTGTTTATTGTTTATAATAACTTATATTATTTTTTATCTTAAAAGGCAGCTAGTAAAAAGGTATTTCACGTTATTGCAACAAAGAAGAGAGGTAGGTCATTGGATGTGTATACAAGTCAAGGGTTTAATCCTGCACTTTTATTTTATCTTTTACTTGTAAGCTTATGGAGAAATCTTATGTGTGATTTCTAGTGTAAAGACCTTTGAATTCAGACTAAGTGTGGCAAGAAGAACGTGTATTTATTCCCAAGAAAAACCTCATGGCTGCGTGTGCTTGAAATCGCGGAGTATTGAGTTCCTATAACCCAAGAAAGTGAGATATGCAGCGCAGAGCCTAAAGCTCCAGTCGCAGAGGAGCGCTTCACAGCTTTTAAGGCTACATGAAAAAACAAGGGATTGACTGCTTCGTTCCTTGCAGCCATTATTCTTTGCCGTTGAACATTAAAATAGGTGTCCGAGAAATTGAAGTGCAGCAAGACGGACATTCCGTGATGCAAGGGCGCGATGCCGCCAATTTTGCCTCCTGCACTGTCTGACGCTGATCACGGAGGCTTGTGCTTCCTGGAAAGGCACACTTGACTGCCAGTATTTTTGAACCGCGGTGCCAGGGGCTATTCCGTAAATATACAGGCAGACCCGCAACGCATATAGGAAAACTCCCTCTTGCTAGCATCAGGTACATGCGCCGCCTGAAAGCCCTCGCCCGGTGATCATACAGAGCTCAAATCGGACTTTGCTAAAGCGGTTTAAAACCAATAGTCAAGTGCAACCGAGAACCATACAACGGACAGCACAGCTCTCCTATGTCCGCAAGATCTGTTCTTGTATGAGTCTATGCTACGAGGGAATCTCATAAACGGTGCCATGGGTAATCCTATACTCACTCCTCCCAAAGGAGGGTAGCCCACGCAATTTTATTCAGCAGCGGATTATCCGGTACAAGATTATTCCATACGAGGTCATCCCATAGAGGGGACCCCACTGGAGGGAATATAGGATGAAATACCAAAGGAGAATGTCTTGCCAGGTTGCTGGAGACTCGACTGCAATATAACGGAAGCGCAATGACATCAGACTGCCTAGAGATGTCGACTGCCATTATAGAGCTGCTTGATATAGAGACCAGGAGGGAATGACTCCAAAGGGGGCCTGCGCTGCTTGGGCCCGCAAGACTTTGATCCAACCTCACCCGAATCAAAGTCGCCCAGAGAGGCCCGGACACACCGCGGCATACATCGCACGTACACACGCACACAAGCAAGCACGGAAGAAAAGAAGAGGCCAAAAGGGGGGTATCATTGCCATAATCTCATATAAAAGTCTAGGGTTGTCAAGAACACAAAATGCCACATCAACAAATCCACTTCCATGCCCATGCTTTTTCAATCATCAGTGCAATGGTAAGCAAACCTCATCTGGCTCATCATCCTGCCCCGCCCTTAGGTATATAGTCTTGCCTGTCTATGCCGTGGCTCTTGCGCAACGGCAATAGCAGTAACAAGAACAAGAAACAAACAATCTCGCAATGCAACCGCTTCGTCTCTACCTGCAAGGTTCCCCCTCAACGAATCTATGCGTCTAGATCTATAGCAAGACACAACACTTCGGCTCCTTTGGCTGTGCCTCCTGCTGTCCTGTGGTCGTGCCCCGTTCCTCCTTCTCTTGTCTGCGCTCTTCTAGTCATGGTGCGGCTTCCGGCGGTCCGGGGCCGCCAGCACCAGTGGAGTCCACTACTTCGACCGCCTCAGACATATCGACTGTTGGGACCCGGCTCTTCTGCTCGGCCTGCATGGTCACGATCTTCATCTTTTCGATCAATTCCGGCATGCGGTATGGCTTGATCATCACGTCGTCACAGCCCGCAGCCTTGGCCTCGAGGACCTGCTCAAGCCTCGCATTGGCACTGACTGCGATGATGGGGATGCTTCCGCCCAGGATCTGACCTTGCCGCTCTAGTTCCCGAATGTGTCGTGTGCAGGTAAGGCCATCCTGGACAGGCATCTCCATGTCCATGAGGATAAGCGACAGGGGGAACTTGTTTGGTGTGGTCGTGGGCGTTAAGTCGACTGTGATTGCAGGGTTGAGTGTCGAGCTGCCCGGGGCGTTTGATCTCGTCGGAGTTGTGGGCGTTGTGAGAGCAGTCGACGATGGATTGGTTGTGGCATCACCATTGGAGACAGGTATCGTAATAGGCCCATCCCCTAGCCATCGGTCAGAGGCACGTAATTTTTCCAGGGCTTCAATGCCATGGTTTGCCACGTCGACCGTGAAGCCATGGTCAGCCAGGCCTCGGCGCGTGATTTGCTGGTTAATCAAATTGTCTTCCACAACCAAAACTCCCTCAATTTTGGGAGACTCCGCACTCGTCTCTGTGCCTAGGGAATCAGAGTCATTCGCGGTTAATTCTGTGGCCTTGATGGGTGTACTTTTCAGAGGGACTTCCGCCGTGCCTATCTGTAGGGATTCGGCCCTCTTTGTGATGGGCAAGCTGGTCGCCTTCAAGGCCGTTCGCGCAGTCGCCCGAGCTTCTCGTAAGGACGCCTCGCTGGGAAGACGCGACTCGACATAAAATGCAAACGTCGACCCAACCCCGGGGAGCGAAGCCACGCCAATCTGTCCGTTGTGCATCTCGCAAAGCCTTCTGCTGATGAAGAGACCCAAACCAGATCCTCCATATTTGACGTGGGTTCTGGCTGATGCTTGTTTGAATCGCTGGAACAGGCTCTTCATCTCTTCCTCTGTCAGGCCTTGACCAGTATCCTTGACTTCGAAGGTGACGAATATCGGGTCGGTGCCGCTCGGGTTCGGTGGCTGTTGGTACTCATGTCCTTGTGACCGGGGTATAAACTGCACTGAGCACGTGGAATCTGTAGGCCTCTCGACTGAAGCACTGACACTGAGCGTCACGTGTCTCAGGTTGCCAGATTTCGTGAATTTTAATGCGT
This sequence comes from Diaporthe citri, assembly GCF_014595645.1. Lineage (NCBI taxonomy): Eukaryota > Fungi > Ascomycota > Sordariomycetes > Diaporthales > Diaporthaceae > Diaporthe > Diaporthe citri. Next base: position 5,988,428 of record NW_025064846.1, on the reverse strand, counting down.
TCGTAAGAAGGTTGATGAGGACTTGTTTGAGCCGTGATGGATCCAAGTCAAGGAACTCCAGTCCTAAGTCTTCATACGACTTATCGACTTTCATCCTCAAATCGATGTCCACCCTACGGGCCTCGACTTCAAACATCTTGAGCGACTCCTTTGCTATCTGGAGCGGGTCGACGGTGATCGGGGTCACAGCCAGTAATTTAGAGTCCAGTTTCGACATGGTCAACTGCATTGTTCGCGTCAGCTGTTTGAGAGGAACAAAAAGAAAGAAAGCAGAGTGGAGAAGGGGAACGAATGAAGGTGATGGGCATGATGAAGAAGACGATGAGAAGATTGAGGAGGCGAAAGGAAAGAGAAGGAAAAAGGGAAAAGGGGGAACGGGAGGTGGAGGAGACGGAACTGCACAAGAGAACAGCTAGGCGCTTCCTGTCCACGTTCCGTTCTGAGAATCCGTACGAGGATAGGAAAAGAGTAGACCTCAGATGGCTACTTACAATGTCATCTACAATCCTCTTTTGATGTTGGGCACTTCAGTTACAAGATTCTGGTTAGCACGGCCCATTCAACTCGGGTCTCTGTGAACTTGGCTGGAATGCGCATAAAAGTAAAGCACGCGGTTCCCACTGAGAGCTCATGCCCTCAAGCCTCCCCATGTAAGGACATCCTACCTGAGTAAGGAAGGGGATGGTCTGGTGCCATTCTGACGGAGCTGAAGCCCGGCTCAAGGAGACGACACTGTGGGAGAGGGGCGAAGGGGTTGTGAGAATTCGTTGGCTTACCAAGCGATGATCGTCTCCGCGTTCTCGACGCTGCTCTCCATAAGAAGCTCATCCTCTCTGCGCATGCCCCCGTCGCTAACGCCTCCGTTTGTTGCCGACGAATTTTGCCTGCTGAGACCTATCCTCTGCTGCAGGTCCAGTGCTTTCCCAAGTGACGCAATGACTGCATCAGCACAGTGGATGATTGCACTGAGGGGGTTGCGCATCTCGTGAGATGTCATGTCGATGAAGTTCTCTTGCTGCCGTTTCGACTCCAGCGCTTCCTCCTTGCGCAATCTTTCCCGCTCGAGTTGCCACTTTTGGAGGGAAATGTCGCTCACGCAGCCGCAGTACGACTGAATCGCTCCGTCAGAGCCCCTCACTGGCAGGAAAGTGCCGTACGCCCATCTCGGCACGACGATCTCAGTACCCTGGCTGTCCTTGACTGTCAAAGGCGTCTTGAATCGGACCTCCAAGGTCTGCGGAGTACCCTCATGGGTGACCTTTTTCATGACTTCCTCCAGCGCAGGCAAGTCCTCTTCCACTATGCACGTCTGCCAGGGTTTGAGGCCGGCCTCTTTAATGTTCATGTCGGCTTTGTCGAGGCCGCACATTTGGAAGAAGACATTGTTCGCCTCGACGAGCTGCCCATCCAAGTCCATCTCGTACATCCCGACGGTTGCCAGCTCCGCCATGCGCTTCAGATTTTCAGCCTGTTGCGCCCTCCGTATCGCCTCCTCGGCGGTCTGATTGTGTAGAGTGACGTCTGTCAGGCAAGTCAACACTTGCAGGATGCTGCCGTCTGCGGCGCGTTCAGCCCGAGCAGCCGCAAGGATGTGGCGTTCGGATGCTTGGTCGTTGATGCCACGAAGTTCGATACCGGCCCTCTCGAAGCTTGCGGATTCCCTCACCAGCGGCGGCGGACTGTTGACGGTGTTTCGCCGAATCAGTCGGCATTCGTAGGTGATGCTGTCTTCCGTGCGTAATTGCTCGTAAGCTCGCACGACACCGGGGCGATCTTCTTCCACGATGTAAGAGAGAATATCTCTCAGAGCCATCGATGGGCCGGTCTCTCGATGGGGATTACCAGTAATCCGATGCCAAGCGTCATTAGTCTTGGTCAGGACGCCTTGGGCGTTCTGAAAAGCCATGCCAACTGGGATGAAATCTGCGACCTCCTGAAATTTGTGAAGTGATTCTGTTGCCTCCTTTATCTTGTCAGTCAGCTTAGACTTCAACCTAGCCTGTGCATAGGCAGCCTCCTCCGCGATGTTGCGACCCCTCCGAGCCTCTTCCTCCAGCAGAACTGTTGAAGCCAGAGTGGTGGTCAATTTCTGGTTTAAAAGCGAAATATACTGTCGGTAGTCACTGTCGTAAGGCCTCCTCGGGTTCAAGCCAAGCAGGAGTAGGCCCATAACGTTCTCTTCTCTGGTAGGCCGGATAGGACAGACAACAGCGCTTCGACAAGCGTCACCAAACCCTCTCCATGCTAGCCCCTGAATCAGAGACTCGGGTAAAGTGCCATCCTTTGTTTGAAGCAGAAGTGGATAATGGCCTTGTAGAGCACTGCGGAAAATAGACGCAAGACCCTGGTCGGTATTTCGAAGCGAGATGGTGGGCGGAGCGATAGTATGGCCTTCGGGCACACCCAGCGCGCCCTCGAGCTGACAAATTTTCGGGAATCCATAGAGTGAATGAGTGACACTTTGTGCTTCAGGGTCATCTTGGACCGAATACAGAATCGCCAGCGGAACATCGTATCGGGGTTCGACGGCGCTAAGAAATTCGACAGTTTTGGCCCAGTAAGACTTCGCATCTCTGGCCGTTACCAGTGCGTCGCCGAGATCGATGAGCATCTTCATCCGCCTCTCCCATAGGCGCACCGATGTGACATCGAGAATCGGATGTAAGAAGCCTGAAACCTTCTCTTCTTCCATGATGGGTACGACCGACCACTTCAGATATGTCTCCTCAGGGCCATCATCTGTCCTTTCCATGAAAAATCGCCATTCCTTCTCGACGATACCACGGCGTTTCTCGGCGGTCGTGAGCATGATCTCCTTTAGCTTAGGGCCAGCCTCGAGCCACACATGCTCCAGGGACTTCCCTAACAGACCTGGGTGTTTCGACCCGCAAAGCGCTCCGAAGGCTTCGTTGTATATCGTGGTGAAATGTTCTCCCCAGTACAAGGCAATCGGGCGGGAGTCTGCAAGAACCTGGTTGAGCGTTTGCTTCAGTAGGGTTGGCCAGGTATTAAGAGGTCCAAGAGGCGTCGAGGGCCAGTCGATGGTTGTAAGAATTTTGAGATAAGGCCCCTGGTCATGCATGATTTCCGGCAAGACCCAGTCCGGCTCAACAAACATCCTCTGTGCAGGCAAGGGCTCATGCTCAGAGGCAGTTCCTGGACCGCACAAAGAGTCTGATCGGCGGTCATGGTGCGGGATTGCTATGGGTAAAGTAGAAGATGCAACCTTGTTGGCGCTGCCGGAGACACCAAAGCTTCCTTTTTGAGAATCGAGCCGGATCTTGCGGGGACGGTCGGCAGATGAGGGCTGCTCGTTGGTTCCGACGACCAGCCACCTCCCCTGGACGAGGCATTTGCTCCATTGGGCGTTGGAATAATAGAAGGGCGACGAGGGAGAGTCCGAGGAGGAAGAGCTGCGGGCCTTGGTCAAACTCGGAGGCAGGAATGAAGCGGAGATCCATTCCCAGAGGACAGCGTGTTGGCTGCGGGAGGACTGGACAAGGTCAACAAGGTCAGGACAGGCCGAGAGCGCGGGGTTGCAGTAAGCGATGGAGGAGGTCTGTTCTGAATTTCCGGCGGCGATGGTGAGATCGACGATGAAGGTCGGTCGTGGATCAGCCTCGAGAAGATCAACGATGCCGACGCTCCTGAGTTGCGGAGACATGCTGCGGTTTGCCGGGTCCTCAGTCGGTGCTATTCGGAGGTCAACATAGTTGGGACAACATAGTTGGGATCCGGCACGAACAGGCGGTTGTGTGGCTGCGCAAGAGGCGTTCCAAGCACGGGAGAAGCCTGCGCGGAGAGCGAGTGAAGCCCAAGAGGTCTGCCCGCCTGGCAGCAAAGAGAGACGGGGGCGGGCGGGAGGCGGGCGGAGGGCGGGCGGAAGGCGTGCCCCGTCCTTGCGGCGACTGGCCAGGCCGTCTCAACGGAACGGAACGATGGTCTCGGGTAGGGGTGAGGATCACAAGAAGAGGAGAGGCTCTAGTCGGCGCACAAAGACGCAGGAGATAAGACGTGCGAGCGTAGGCGGGCAGCCTAGGGTTGAAGGAGGAAATCAAACGGGCACCGCCAGGACGAAAAGACCCAGTCAAATCAAGTCAGTCAGGTCAAGTGGGCCATGACCCGGAAGCTGGGCCGCTGGTAAGAGTGATGTGGGGGTAGAATCCCTCACGATCGCCGTCCCACTGCCCAAACCTGGAAGTCGAAGCAGCGCGTGCTGGCAGGGATTGCGACCGCCTCCCGAGTCCCAGCAGGGCCTGTCACTGTCACTGTCCGACGTCCGTACCCAGACCGCGCGCCAGAGCCTGCTCGGCGCGTTTCCCACGCTTTTGCGCGGGACAGGGGCCTGAAGGACGCGCGCCGGAGATGAGGACGGCGACGATAGCTGCCTGATGGTGTGGTGGCGTGCGCTGCCTGTCCGAGTGTGTGTGTGCGTGTGTGTGGGTTTCGACAAGCCGGCCCTGGACAGGAGAGGGAGGTGCTGCGAAATCGTGGGAAGGGCTACTGTGCTGTACTGATGTGAGGCGGGGCTCCTCGACATCAGAGTTCTCCGAGCTTCTCCAGCCCTTTTCCATGGCGGAGCGCGCCGTTCGCCAAGCAATTGGCACCCACATGGATACAATGGCGAGGCCAACCCTGTCCTCCGGGCCTTGACGATGGACGACCAAAAGCTTGAACGGCCTGCAGATGAGGCACGACATCGCCTGGTAGGTCCTGCTCCTAGCCGCAGCCAGTGGGCAGGGAGAACACAGACGCACTTCTGCGCTGGGGCCTCCCTGGGATAGGCTTCACCACGGCAGGTCAGCTACGCGATGCCTGCGAACCCAGCACTGCCAGCCAGCCCACACAGTCCCAGCCACGGCTGCAGACAAACCACCTGGGCATACTGTACACAGCGCGGCAACCAGAGGTAGAGCAGCAGAGGATTGGTCAGCTGCGTGAGTGCTTTTTTTTCCCTCTCTCCCTCTCTTCTTGCTTTCCGAGGGATAAGGATCTGAGATGTGATAGATCTCTGTGATTCGGCAGGCGGACGAGCGGGATCGCAAGTATTACTGTAAGTCATCTCGGTACCGATTCGAATGAACCTTGAGCTTGAGATCGGAGGGATAGGCAGGGCCGGTATGTGCATCTACATCTTGCAGTCGTTGGGCCATGCAGCCGTTGCGTTGGGAGCAGCTCGTCGAGCAATGCACAATGGCCACCTGCTATGTGTGTTGCAACAAGGTACATGTATGTATCGGGTACCTCTGTGCTGCAATGCGTGGTGTGGGCAATGACAGATGTTGACAGGTGGGTTCGCTGCAACGCAGCTGGTTGGCAGGATTGCGACGGCGATGGAGGCACGGGGGCAGCAGAACGGACAGAAGAGATGGGTACCACGTTGGTGTGTGCAGCTCCGGTTCCGTTGCTCGCTCTTCTCACACACCGGTCGCGCAGTGATGCCCACACACACAGTGACGACTACCTCATAGGTAACCAGGTACCTAGGCACCAAGTAGGCCTAGTTTCACAGGTAACCGAACGGTACTCTATACCTTGCCTTTTCCCTAGCGCTCCTCCCACCTTGTTCTCCAGGCGTGTTCGACCCGCCCTAAGGCTCCTTCCCGGAGCTGGGCAGGGTACTGGGCAGGAGATACCCGGCATGATGTCATCTTGCCCACGGTAATAATAAGGCCTGCAACAGTATGAGGAAGGAGCACCGCACAGACCCCTTATGAGCATTAATAGGTAGTCCTCAACCCCTCGGCCCTTTAGCATAAACTTAAACAAAATATTAACTAAAAATTAAATATAACCCTCTTATTATAAAACCCCTTAATAACTTAATTTAAATTATAAAAATTAAACATTAGCTAATAATTATTATAAATATAACCTTATTATTAATTTAACTTTCATATAATTAATAATAAATAAATAAAGTGTGTAATTAATTTGGCTATGGTATAAAGAATAGGTTGCAGCAAAGCTGCAGCCTTCCCCCATCTAGCTATAGGCTAGCTATAATAGTTTATGCATAAGGCATATAACCACCAGCTGGTAGCCAACTGGCACCAGCTAGCAACTATTATTAATAAGACTAGTTTAAACCTTGCACCTTTAAATCTATGCATTGCCTATATACGCCCATTACATAGGCACGTAATGCTTATATATATTATTCCTATACTAGCAATCTTTTATATATGCTTTAAAATTATGCTTTCCTTTATGGATTATTTGCTTTAAGCCAATTAAATTAATCGCTAAGCTAATAAAAGTAAGTTATTAAGTTATTAAGGCAATATTTTAAAGTATTTACAATTACTTAAAGAAAGTACTTAAATTACTTAATTTAAATTATTTAATTATTAATATTTTAAAGTTTTAAAGTATTTAAAATATTATGCTTTAATTAATTAATTATTATTTTAACAGCTTTTTTTTAATAGTTAATGCTAAACATTACTTTTAATAATAATTGCTACTTTTATTTAATAATAAGGCTACTTTTGCTTAATAACAAGGCCATTCTTGCTTAATAATAAACGTTACTTTTGCTTAATAGCAAGGCATTATTATTGTTGTTAAGGCTATTGCTATTATTATCATTAGGGTAAATCTTATAATGATTAATTATAAAGCAAAAGGAAAGGGAAGAATGTTCTTGCATTATGCTTATAAATTAATAACTAACTCTTAAATTATTTATTTATAAGTAATAGCGCTTAAATATTATTATTACTTAATAAATTAACCTTTATTAATTTTAAAGTAATTTATGCTTAAAATTTTATTAAAGGGCATTAATAAAAAGGGCATTAAAAAAGGGAAGGTTATGCTTATTAATTAAATATTAATTATTATTAAAAAATAAATATCTTAAAGGTTTAATTAAGTTATTTATATAATTAAACCAGCAATAAATATTAATTATTCCCTTTAATAGTTTTAAGCTAATTAAGTAAATAAAACGATTATATTAATAGCTTATTTGCTAATTAATACTTTAAAGTATTTAATTAAGGGTGTTAATTAAGTATATAAATTGCTTAAAAGAAATGTTATTTATTAATATTTTAAAATATTTAAGTATTTTATGCTTTATTAAGTATTTAAAGGGGTTTTTAAAGGGTTATAAGCTTTAAGGGTATTATATAAGTGCCTTAAGTGGTGTTAATTATAAATAAAAGCTTTTTAAGGGTGTTAATTGCAAGCAAGGGCTTCTTAAGGGTGCTAATTAAGGGCTTCTTATAAGTGTTAAGCGAGGGCTTTTTAAGGGTATTACAAGAGAGGCTTTTTAATATAAGAATATTGTGAAAAGGCTTTTAATAAGCTAGAAAGGTTGCAATAGCTTAAAAATATTATAAGAAAGTGTTTAACGTAATGTTTTTAAGCATGCTTAATAAAAGGGTTAAAAGAAATTAATAAAAGTAAATATTAATATATACTTTTGCTTAAGGTTAGCTATTAACCTTAAAAGCCATTATTATTAACTTTGCTTAAAATATAATAAATATATATATATTAAAGGTAGGGGAGTTTGCTATGGTTTCTTATTATAATAATTATTTCTTTATATATTAAGTATTTATTAATATTATAAATCGCGCTATATAAATTTGCAATATGCAATAATTACTAATTAATATAATTGCTTTTAAAAGCAATAAATTATCTCTTTAAACCTAGCTGTTTATGCTTGCTAAGTAAGCATTAATTAATGTTGGTTTGGCTTTTATATAGTTAATAAATAAATAAAGTATATAATTAATTTAGCTATAATATAAAGGGTAGGTTATAGTAAAGCTGCAGCCTTCCCCCGTCTGGCTATAGGCTAGCTATGGTGGTTTATGCGCGGGGCACGTGACCGCCAGCTGGCAACTGGCTGGCACCGGCTGGCAGCTGTTATCGATAAGACTAGTTTAGACCTTGCACCTCCAAATCTGTGCATTGCCTGTATGCGCTCATTGCGTGGGCACGTAATGCCCATACGTACTATTCCCACACTTATTTAATAAAATAATAAAAGCATTATTATAAATTTATTATTAATTTTTCATTACTTACTTTACTCTTATATAATTATCTTAATATTTATTTATTTAAATTATTTAATTATATAGCTTTATAAAACTTTATAATTAAACTTAAATAACTTTATATTTAATAGCTTTTATAATTTTATTATTTATTTAAATCTTTATATATTATAAAGATTTAAAATAATAAGCTTAAATATATTTATTTTTTATAGCTTACCTTTAATAAAAATAATTTAATTCTTAAAAGCAAGATTTATTAATTATAAAATTAATTAATAAAGTAAAAAGGCTTTTTTATATTTCTTACTTATTAATAAGCGCTTTTATTGCTTAAATTTCCTTTAATATTTAATTTTTAAGCCGCTTTTTTAATTAATTAAATATTGCTTTTTAATAATTTATTATATATATTAATTAAAATATAATTTCCTTAAATATTTAAGCATTATTAAATAATCAATTTATTAAGTTTATTATTATCTTTAAAAGTTTCCCTTAAAAATATATTATTAATATTAATATATAATTAAAATTTTAGCTTTCTTTTATATTTAAAAAAAATAATAAAATAAAATTAATAAACCTTAAATTTAATAATAATAATATAATATTATTTATAATTAAAAATATTATTAAACTTATTATATAAGTAAATAATATAACTTTATAATTAATAAAATTAAAATTTTTATATATTTAATTATTATAATATTTATAAATATATTAATCCTTTAAGTTTATATTTAAGTTAAACTTATATAAAATAATTATTTATTAAGTTATATATTATAATATAATATTTAATTAATATAATAATTAATTATTATTAATTATAAAAGAAACAAAAGTAAAAAGCTTAATTATATTAATTATTTTTATATATAGCATTAAAGTTATTACTTATTAAGCATTTTAATAAATTAAAGCTACTTAATTTTAAATAATTCTTTATATAAATAATACTTATTATTTTTATATTAATAATTTTTATTTTATAAATATATATTATTTTTAAAAAATATAAAAAAAGTATTAAATTAAATTAAATTTAAGGTTAAAAGGTAATTAATTAATTATATATATAAGTTAAATTATAAATATATTATTATTTTATTATATTATATAATTATAAAAGATAAATATATAAAAAGGCTTAAATTATTATTAAAAGGTTAAAAGTTAATTAATTTATTAAAATATATAATTAATAAATAAAGATTAATTAAAAATATATATATATTAAAATATTTTAATTATATAAAGTTAAAAAGATTAAAAAGTTATAATTATTATATAAATATTTTATTTATAATATATTTTATAAACTTATGCTTTTATTATTTATAATACTTAAATTAAATAAAAATTAAATTAAATCCTTAAATTATTAATATAATTATTTAATTTTTAAATAATTAAAATTTTTTAATTTAGCTTAGCTTAAGCTTTATTATAATTAATATTATATATTAAATAAAGAAATTAAAAAGTATAATTAAAAAATAAATTATTAAAATAAAGATTAAATAAATAAAGTTAATAAGTTATAAAAATTAATAAATAAAATATTTAAATAAAGAAAAAAATAAGATATAAAATAAAGATTATTAATTAAATTAATAAATAATAATACTTTTAATTTTAATATATAAATATTAAATTATAAAATTTAATTAAGGATGTTTATTAAATATAAGCTAATAATTTAAGTATTTATAAAATCATAATAACCTTTATTATTTAAACCTTTAATATATAAATATTATTATAAAAATCTTAAATATAAGGTTTGCTTTTAAAAAAGATATAATTTAAAGTTAATTAATTATATTATATTATAAGGTAATTTATAAATAATTAATAAATATAAATTAAACTTTTATATTTTTATTATATATTATCTTTTATTAAAAAAGTTATCTTATTATCCTTTTTTAAAAACCTTTAATAATTCTTTATCTTTATAATTATATAATATATATATTTAAGTTAATTATATTAATATTAATATAATAACCTTATAATATATAATATAATAATAATATTTAAGGTTATATTAATATAATTTATTAATAAGTTATTAAATTATACTTTAATAATTTAAGTTTAAGCCTTAATATATTATAATTTTCTTATCTTTTTATTATATTTAAATAATTGCTTTATCTTTTTAATTGCGATTTATATAACCTTATATTTTAATTATAATATTATTTATATTTATAAAGCGTTAAAAAGTATTATTAAGGGTATTTTTTATAAAGATATTAGCTAAATTATAGTTTTTAGCAATTTAATAAATTTTAAAAATCTTATACTTTTTATATAATTATTAAAAAATTATAATATTAATTATAAAACGCTTTTCTTTTATTATATTAAGCTTAATTAAATATTTATATAAAGAGTATAAATTAATATATATTATAAAAGAAATTATTATAATATTTAAATATATAATAATTTAATATAAAGTAGCTATTAATATTATAATTATATTAAAGCTATTAATTATATTATAAATCTTTAAAGTTAAAATATTTTAAAATATTTTTTTTATATTTTATTAAGAATTAATAAATAATATTACCTTTAATATTTTATTTAAAAGTTTATTAAGTTTATATTTTATTTATAAATATAATAATAAAGTTAATTTATAAGCTAAAGTTTTTATTATTAATAAATAAGTTATTGATAAAAATTATTAATTTAGCTTAAAATAAATTTAAAAATATATATTAAAGTTTATGCTTTAAGTTATTAACTTATTATTATAATTAATAATTTAACTTATTATAATCTTTATAAAAAAGCTTTTTAATTTAAGTTGCTATTAATAAATTAAACGTTATTTTAAGTTAATAAATAAAAGCAAAGTATATTCCTTATATATATTGCTTTATATATTATTAAATATAATTATTAACTTTATTATTAATAAGTATAATCTTTTTATTTTAATCCTTTTTATAAAAATATAAAGTATCTTTATTAAAAATGTTTATTATTATATCATTAAAGATAAATAACTTATTTATAATAAATATATTTTTTAATTTATATTAAATATTTACTTCTTTAATTTTTTATTTTTTTAACTTTAAAAATATTAAAGTATTAAGGGATAATATATTATTAATTTATATAATAATAATAATAAAAATATTCTTTCCTTAATTTATAATTAAAAAATATAAATTATATATTAAGATAATTATACTTAAATTATTATAATAAAACTTATAATAAATTATTTATTAATATATATTAAATTTAATAATATTATATAGCAATTTAATAACTTATATAATAATTTTAAAAAGGTATTTATTTTAAATTTTAAAAAATAAGTAATATAAAATAAGTTATTTAAGCTTAAACTTTAATTAAAAATATACTTAAATAATATTTTAAAGCTTTAATTAAAAGCCTTATATTAAAAAAGATAAAGCTAAAATAATTAAAAGCTTTTAGCTAATTCTTTAAATAATTAAAAATTATATAAAAATATTATACTTATCCTTATTATTATATTTAATAATAATAAGCTATAATTTTTTATATAGCTTTTTAATTTTATTTTTAAATTTATAAATAATATATAATTTAAAAAGCTAAATATCTTTATATATTTTAAAATTAAAGTATTTAAAATAAAAGATATTATTATTAATTAACTTTATAATTTCCTTATAATTAAATTTTTTAAATAAGTTATTTAAGGTATTAATTATATTATTATATTAAAGCTTTAAAAAAAAAATTATAATTTTTAACTTTTTATTAAATAAAATATATTTCTTTTAACTTATTTTTTAATTCTTTAAGTTATTTATATTATTAAAGTTATAATAATTTTAATATTATTAAAATTAAATTTAATTTAAATTAAATAAGCTTATTAAAAGCATTATTTAAGTTAAAAACCAATTAAATATTATCTTTATTATTTTTATCTTAATAATATAATTAAATTAATATTAATTAAAAAACTATTAAGCTATTTAAAAGGTTTAATATAAGGTTATATTTATTAATATTAAGCAATTTATATAATTTTTATTAATTATGCTTTTCTTATTATATTTATATATTATTTTATAATAAAAAACTTAATATTTTTATAATATTTAAGTTATTATAAGTATTTAAAGTTATATTAACTTATTATTTAATATAAACCTTATATAATAATAATAATAATAATAATAATAATTTATTTATATTATTTTAAGCTATTATTAATTAAAACTTATTTAATATATAATCCCTTTATTAATTTACTTATAAAGAAAAACTATGCTAAATAATTAAAAAAAACCTTTATATTATAATCTTTTTATAATAATGCAACTATTTATTTATGCTATATTAAATAATATAAGCATTATACTTATACTTAAAAATCCTTAAAAAAGGAAATTTTTCTTTTTACCTTGCAACCTTTTTATAAAGTTCTTAACTTACTTATTTATTATTTCTTAAATAAAAAGGTAATAAAAAACTATTTATATAAGTAATAAAATTTAAGTTGGGAAGTATAAATAGCTATAATTTCTTACTTATTTTTCCTCCTTTTTCTTTTAATACTATATTATTCCTTAAGTAAGTTCTTAGCTATTAATAACCTTGCAAAGTACTTAAGTGCTTTGCGGCAATATCGCAATTTCTTTGCAGCCTCTTCTTAATATTTCTTAGCCCCATACTCTTATTACCATCTTCGCAACCCTTTTATAATCTTTATTATGTTGGATAATATTAAGAATATAGCCAAGGCCTTAAATTAATATTTCCACCCCCGCTTTGCGATATAAACCTTATATAGCTTCCTTATAGCTTTTTAAATAATTATTGCTTTTTTAAAAGTTAAGAAAGTTAATGCAAAGTTTTTTATAAGTTTTAAATATATATTAAAAATAAAAAATATTAAAATAATATTATTAAAATTAATTATATTATTTATTACCTTAATAACTATTTATAAAATAACTTCCTTAATATAAATTTTTAAGAATTTAATATAAAGAATATTAAAAGCTTATTAAAGCAAAGTATAATACCTTTTAACTTTATTAATAAATTAATATATTTTTATTAATACTTATTTATAAGTAATACTTATAATGCATATAATATTTTAAAATTTTATTAAGGTAAAGTTAATTTTAATATTATAAATAAATAATATAATTAAAAAGTTTTAAATAAATATTTATTTAATATTATTAAATAACTTTTTATATATTTTTTATAAAAAAAGAAATAAGAAAATACTTAGCTTAAAAAAGTTATTAAATTAATAATTTATAAAATAAATAAATTAAATAAATATATAATACTTATAATAATTTTATAATTAAAGTTAATATTATTTTAAAGGTTAAACTTAAAATATTATAATATTATAAAATAAAGTTAATAATAATAATAAAATTTAAAAATTATTTTTAAAATAAAAGAATTAATATTATTATAATTAATATTAATAAGGAAATGCAAAAGATAATTAAATAAAGGGTATTTAAACTTATAATAAAGTTATTAAAGCTTTATTTTTATTAAGAATATTATTAATATATTATTGCTTTTTATATTAAGGAAAATTTATAAATATCCTTACTTTTAAGTAATTAAAAAGTTTTTTTTTAAATACTTATCTTTTTATTAAATTACTTTATTAATAGTATTTTAAAGAAAGAAAGAGTTTTTATTTATATTTTAAATATAAAAAAGAAAGAAAATAAGCTTATTTATAATATAAAATGTTAATAGCTTTATTAAAGTATTAACTTATATTATATTAAGTAATTTAATAAGTAAGCTTAAGCTAAATTAAATTTTTACTTTTTTAACTTATAAAATATTTAAATATATAAAAGATACTTAATATTATAAAGCTTAAAGTTATTTATACTTAATTATTAAAAATATTATTGCATTTATATTTAATATAATATCTTAATATTATTAATAAAAATATTAATTTTAAATAATAAATATTTTTATTATTAAGCCCTTTTTAAATTTAAAGTAAATATTAAAGTTACTTATATTATTAAAAAAGTTATAAAGAAAGGCTTAATTTATTAAAAAGATATAATAAGTATATCCCTTTTTATTATTATTAATAATTAAAGTTATTATAATATTAATAGCTTTAAAGTTAAAACCTTTAAAGTTAATAAGAAATATATTAAATTTATTATTATTAACTTATTATTTAATATTCTTATATATATAAATATATATAATTTTAATATATTATTAATCTTTAAATAAATAATTTATTAATTAATATTTCTCTTTATAATATATAAAATACTTCTTTTTTTATATTATATATTATTATTATTACCTTTATTAAGTTAATATTTATTATTATAGCTACTTTTATAAGGTTTTTTATTATAGCTATTATCTTTAAATTAATAAGGTTAGCTTAAATAAAAGTTTAATTAAAAGCTATTACTTTTAAAAGAAAATTAAGGGTACTTTAAGTATTAATTATTATTATTATATTATTTATTAAAATAATATTGCTTTTTAATATTTATAATAATTAAATTATTATTATCTTAATTATTATAATTATTAGCATAGCCTTATTTATAAGCTTATTAATTATTTCTTATAATTATATATTATAATATAAAATTTTAAGCTTTTAATATTTTAATATATTATTATAAAATAAAGTAAAGCTGCTTAATATTTATTAATATTATTAAAATAATATAATAAAATTTAAAAATGCCTTATATTATTTATAAAATTATATTTTATAAAAAGCTATTTTTATAAATAATATATTTAAATACTTTATAATAAAGTTATATTTTATTAATAAGCATTTAAAGAATATTTATATAGCTTTTATTTAAATTCCTTTATTAAAAAGTAAAGAAAGTTAAAATATTTTAATTTATAAATTATTATAAGCTTTATAAAAAAAAAGATTTTATTATTAAAAATATTATATAATTCTTTAATAAATATTTTATTCTTATAATAATATTTATTTAAATTAATTATTATATTTAAGTTAAATAAAAAGTTTTTATTTTTATTAAAGATAAAAAAATATAATAATTATATATTATATAAAAGTTATTAATTAAAGAAAGGTTATTATCTTTTTTTAATAAATTAAAAGGTTTTAAAAAGTTATTATTATTTTTATTATTATTATTAAGTAAGCTAAATAATTTAAATAATTTAAAATTAAGAAAATTATTATTATTAAATAATTCTTTAGCTTTTATTAAGGCATAATTAAAGTTAAAAATAATATAAGTATTTAAATTATAATTTTAAATTTAATTAATTTTAAATATAATATAATATTTTTACTTTTAATTTACTAACTATTTAAAATAATTTAATGCTTTAAAAATATATATAAGTTTCTTTAAGGTATTTACTTTTTAAATATAAATGCCTTTAACTTAAAAAGTTTTTTTTAATAATATATAATAAGTTTTTATTAATTTACTTAAATATTAACTTAATTTAATTATAAAAATTCTTAATAAACGCTTTATATATTTTATTACTTAATATATATATTATAGCTTAAATTTAACTTTAAATATAAGTATTTAAGTATTATTTATTATTAAGAAATTTTAAGGAATTTATTTATATTAAGGAATTAAATATTTTAATAATGCTTTTAAATATAAAAGTATAATTTATTATAATTAATATTAATAAATTATTTTAATTAATAATATTATTTATTATATTTATTATATTATTATTATTTCTTATTATTTTAATAAAATAATAATAAAATATATTTAATTTAAAAAAGAAAGTAATAAAAAAGGGAAATAAATAATATTAAAAGAAAAATAAAGAAATTAAAAGTTATTTTTATAACTTAATTATTAAAAGATAAATTAATTTCTTTTTTTATATTTATTTATATAATAAAATATAAATAAATATATTAATAATAAAAATAAATATTAATTTAATTCTTTTAATTATAATTATTAAATTTAAAAGTTATTATTAAAGTTATTTAAAGCATAATAAATATATATATATTAAAGATAAGAAAGTTTATTATAATTTCTTATTATAATAATTACTTTTTTATATATTAAGTATTATTATTATTATAAATTACGTTATATAAATTTATAATATTAATAATATTAATTAATATAATTAAAAAGTTGTTTCTTTAAGCCTTATTAATTTATAATTACCCTTATAATTATTAATTAATATTAGCTAAGTTATATATTATAATATAACGTTTAGTTAATATAATAATTAATTATTATTAATTATAAAAGGGAAGAAGGTAAAAGGCTTAATTATGCTAGCTATTTTATATATAGCGTTAAGGCTGCTGCTTATTAAGCATTTTAATAAGTTAAAGCTACTTAATCTTAAATAATCCTTTATATAAATAATACTTATTATTCTTATAATAATATTAATAAATATTTTAATATTTAATTAATAAATATTAATTATTTTTATTTTTATAAATATATTAATTTAAGCATTTAATTTAATAAAAAAATTATAAAGTATTTTAATATTTTTTATTTTATTAAGTATTTAAAGCATATTAAATAAATTTATTTTATAAATCATATTTATTAAGTTTAATTTTAATATTTCTTAAAAAATGCACTTAAATAGCATTTTTATATCTTAATTAATAATAATTACTAGCTATTTAAAATAATAATAATTTAAGTAATTTATAATAAGTTAAAATTACATTTTATTAAGTTTTTTTTTAAATATTATAATTAATTTTAAAATAAATTATTTATTTTTTTATTAAGTTATAAAGAAATAAAATATTACTTTATTTCTTTAAATTATTATTATAAATATAAAGGCTTATAATATAAAGCTTTTTATATAATTAATTATTATATTTAAATTATTTATTTTTAAAATTAAATTTAAAATTTAAAAATTTAATAAAGCAATAATATTTAAAATTATAAAAATATAATTCTTAACTTAGCTTAATAATAATATTTATTTACTTAAAATATTATTTATTTTTATTAACTTATATTTATTTATAAAAGTAAGTTAAACATTTTTTATACCTTATAATATTTATTTTTATAATTTTAATAATAATAATTATAATAATGCTTTTAAATATAATTATTTTAAGCTTTTTTATAATATAATTAATTATATATAGCTAATTAAACTTAAAATTAATTATAATTATTAATTTAATTAATTAATTAAAATTAAATTTAAAATATTAAATATAATTAACCTTAATTATTATTAAATTAATATATTATATAGCATTAATAATAAAATAAATAGCAATAACTTATTTAATAATAATTATAATAAGGGAATTATTAATAAATGCTTATTTTAAAAAATTATTACTTACTTACCTTGCAAGCCTTATTTATTAATAAATTATATTAATAAAATTAGCCTTATTAAGCTTATTATAATAAGTTTATAAACTTTATAAAGCAACTTAATATACTTATATATTAATTATCTTTAATTAAAAAAGTTTTAAATAAAAAGTTTTTTATAAATATAACCGCTAAGGCTTTTAATTATTTCTTTAAAAAAGCATTTTTCATTAATAATTATAATAATTATTTAAATATTGCCTTTTTTAATATAGTAGCATTATTATTATTTATTTATTTATTATTATTATATTAAGTATTTTTATAATAATAACTTATTAATAAATTATATTTATTTTATTTATTTTAAAAAGCCTTAATTTTAATAAAAATAAATATTAATAACTTTTATAATTAAGATAAAAACTTTTAACTTATTAAATTATTAAGGCTTAAATAATATATTAAAAAATATTTTAAAGTAGGTAATAAAAATTTAAAAAGCTTTAATATTTTATTAAATATTATAAAAGGTATAAAAGTAATTTAATTATTAATAAAGATTAACTTAAAACTTAAAATAAAATTTAATTTTTACTTTTAAATTTATTTATATTTTTTTATTTAATTATTATTTAAATTATTATTAAATATTTATAATAATATTAATTATAATTAAATAATAATAAATAAATAATAATTAATAAATAATAATTATAATAATATTATGTTTTTTATTAATTTATAAACATATATTTTTATTATATTTATATAAACTTAAAATAAAAATTTATAAATTATATAATTATATATTTATATTATTATAATTCTTAAGAAAATATATTAATTGCAAAACCTTAATAATTATTTTATTTATTTATAAAGTTATTATAATTAAAAACTTAAAAGTTAATATGCTTATTAATATAAATATTATAAAATTAAAGAGCTTTAATATTATTAATTTAAAAGAATATGTTAATATTAACTCTTATTATATTTAAATTCTTATAAAAATAAAAGATTATAGCTATTTAATAAAAATTAAAGTATTTACTGCTTAATATATTATTATATTATTTAAATTTACTATATATTTCCTTATTAAATATTATTTATATATTAATAATATTTAAAACTTAATATTTACCCTTATATTAACTTAATTTAATGCTTATATTTTCCTTATAAATATTTATTTAACTTATATAATTATTAAAAACGAAATAAATAAGCTTATTATTATACTTAATAAAATATTTATTAAATACTTATATTTTTTAAATTTATAATATTAAATTTATATTATTAATAAAAATAATAAAGCTATATTTATAATCTTTTATAAATCTTTAAATTCTTAATATTTAAAGATAATGCTATTAAATAACTTTTAAATATATACTTTAATAAGTATTAATATATTTTTTAACTTAAACCTTATTAATTAAGATAAGCTCTTAAGTTTCTTTAATAAAAATATAAATATCTTTAAAAATAAAGGTTAAGTTAAAGCTTTATAAGATAAATAACTTAAGGTTTGCTTTAAGTAAAATTAATAAAATATAATTTTAAAAAAGTATAAAGTTTACCTTATAATCTTAAAAAATGCTAAAATTATTAATAAAACTTTAATAAATTATAAATTATTAAATAAATTAAATAAATAACTTAATTTATTTCCTTTTCTTTCTTTATATTTATTATTTAGCAAATAACGTTAAATAATACTTAAAAAAATTACATAATAATTAATCTTTAAAAATTAAATTATATATTAATTTTTAATATATACTTTATAAAAAGTTAAAATTAAATTTTCTTAAAAATTATAAATATAAAATATATTATAATTCTTAATATTATTATTTTTTTTATTAATAATAAATTTATCTTAAATTTTAATAAATATTTATTATTATAATAACTTATAAATAATTTATATTTAATTATATTATTATAAAATATTATAATAATTTAGCTTATATATAATAATAAATAAATTAGCTTTTTAAAAATATATTTATTAAAATATATATTAATAATATAATTATTATTATTAATAACTCCTTATAAAATTAAATTAATAATATTTATTTAATTTTTAATTAATTATAATAAAAAAACATTTTAATAAGCTTAAAAAAATCTTATTTTATAACATTAATAATTATTATGCTTAGCTATTATATTAATTCTTTTAACCTCTTTATAATTAAAAAGCGCTTAAAGGTTATTAAAGCTTTAAAATTTCCTTATTTATTAAAAAATTTAAAATATTTTATTAACCTTGCAAGTTATATAAAATATAATATTTTATATTTTATAATAAAGATTTAGCCTTTTAAATTATAAAAAATAAATCTTTATTAATTAAATATTTTAATAAAGTTAAAAAGCAAAATAACTTAAAAAAATTAAATTAAATAAATTATATTTATTTTACTTAATAATATAAAAAAAGTTGCTTTTAATATTATAAAATAAAACTTAATTAAATTTATATTTATTATATAATTTAATTTAAAAAGGCATTTATTTATTAATTTTAATATATTTATATTTAAAATTAAAGTATAAATTTATTATATAATAAACTTAATTATAAGAAAACTTATAAAAAATAATTATATTATTATATATTTATTATAAACTTTAATTAAAATAATTATATACCTTAATTATACTTTATTTTTTATAAAATATTAATATTAAACTATAAAAATAAAACTTTTTAATTATATATAAATACTTAAAAATATTAATATTAAATTAATATTATTAAACATTATCTTATAATTTATATAAATTACATAGTAATTTTTTTTTAAATAACTTAATATTATTAATTTTATTATAACTTTAATAAATAATAAGAAATTAATTTATATTCTTAAATATATTAATATTTTTAAAATTAATTTATTATATAAATTAAAAAGAGAAAATATTATATTAAATATATTATTATATATATTATTATTAATTATATTATAAGTTAAGCTTTATTTATTATAATTAATTAATAAGCTTTAGCTTTATAAAAATAAGCTTTAATATAAATATAAATAAGGAGCGAATTTCTTTCTTTATACTTTAAATATAAACCTTATTTAAATACCTTATAATATATATTTAAAGTTTTCTTATATTATAAACTTATAATATAATTATATAAAACTTAATATAATAAGATTTAAAAAGAATAATAATAACTTATTAAGTTTTTTTTTATTTTAAGGAACTTTTATTTTAAAAATATTTAATAACTTAGCTAATAAAAATAAGGGTTAAGTTTATAATAAATAAAAAGGTAATTAATATTAAAGGGGCTTAATTTTTTTATATATTTAATTAATTAAAAACTTTTTATAATTAATTTTTACTTTATATTAATTTTATAAAGATATTTAAAAGATAATTAAAAAGCTTTTTAAAAAAGATTTATTTTATATTTAAGAACCTTTTTAAGTAAAGGTATATTAAGCTTAGCTTAATTATATTATAATAACGTTATAAGGAAAGGATAATA
The DNA here is from genome assembly GCF_014595645.1 of Diaporthe citri. Lineage (NCBI taxonomy): Eukaryota > Fungi > Ascomycota > Sordariomycetes > Diaporthales > Diaporthaceae > Diaporthe > Diaporthe citri. The sequence goes on along the minus strand of NW_025064846.1, from coordinate 5,967,501 downwards.
AAATCTTTTACTTAATTTAATTAATTAACTTATATAATAAAGGCTTAAAGTTAATTAAATAAATATAAAATATTATTAATAATTAATAGCTTAACTTTTATAATAAAAGCTTAGCTAAATTATAAAAAATAGCTAAATATATTTAAGGCCTTTTATTTTGCTTTATAATAATATAAGGGCATTTTTAATATTATAATAAAGGAGGATAATATTTAACTTTAAAATAATAAAGCAATAAATATTAATATTATAATAATTTAAATAAGTAAAATTAAGTATTTTATATATAATTAGCTTAGTTATTATAAATATAATTACTTTAATTATTATAAGAAAATAAAGATATAGCTTTTATTAATTAAGGTTAATAAGGAAAAGAAGTTTATTTAAAGAAGTATAAGAAATTTTTATAAAGTAAGGTTTAAAAGCAATATTAACTTAATGCTAGCTTAAGTTAATAATAAGTTAGCTATGCATTAATTAATTTAGCGCCATAAAATGCTTAAACTTTAAGAAATTTTCATTAATAAAGTAAATTACTTATAATTAAGCGTTAATTAATTATAAATTATATAATAAATCTATGGTTTTAAGGTTTTAAGTAAGGAAGCTTATATAAAAAGCTTGCATTAAAAGATTATAAAATTATTATTAATTTAGCTATTAACTTGCATTTAAATAATTATTTCTTATTAACTTACTTTAATTAATATATTAAATTATAAGGATTAAAAGCGCGTTAATTATAAAAAGTAAATTAAGCTTTTAACGTATTTAAAAGGCATTAAAGTATAATTAAATAGCTAAGTAAAGAATAATATTTAATTTATAATTAAATTATAATATTCTTTATTTTTATTATATAGCTACTTTTTAAAGCTTGCATAAAAACTTAAAAAAGAAGGATATATTATAAGTTAAGCTTTGCTTATTATAATTAATTAATAAGCTTTAGCCTTATAAGAATAAGCTTTAATATAAATATAAATAAAGAGCGAATCTTTTCCTTTATACTTTAAATATAAACCTTATTTAAGCACCTTATAATAAATAACTTAAGGCTAGCTTATAATAAATTAAAAATAATAAATTAAATATTTTCTTAAATAATTAAAATAAATATTAATTATTTTTTTAAAAAATGCATTTAATAACCCTTATAATACTTTTAAAATTAAATTTATAAAATAAAAATATATATATATTAAAATATTTCCTAAGTTTTATAAACGCCTTTAAAATAATTATTAAATAAACTTTTAATAAGCAAAAATTTTAAATATAATATAATAAAATAATATTTTTTATAAAAATAAAGCTATTTTTTTATTTAAAATCCACTTTAACCTTATTTAAAAAATATTAAATAAAGATAAAACTTTTTATCTTTATATTTCTTAATTATATATAATTAAAATCTTAAAACTTACTTATATTAATAATTATTATAATTATATTTAATTTAATAAATTTCTTTACCTTTTTTATATTAAAAGATTATATTTTAAGCTATATAAATTTATTTATTATTATTTTAATTAATTAACGTTTAATATTAAAAAATATAAAGCTTATAAAAGCTTATAATTATTATTTAACTTATTATATTTATATTATTAAATTATAATAAACTTTATTTTTAAACTTTCCTTAATAAAAGATTATAATTATATTCTTTTAATAATTTATAAATTTTTAAAAAAACTTATTATTAATATTTAAAAAATTAATATAAAAAGCTATAAAATAAGCTTTCTTTTTATTATAATACTTACTTTAAAGTAATTAAGATTATTTAAAAGTTATTTTCTTAAATTAAAACCTTAAATTCTTATTAAGTATTTAATTATTAATATAAAAATTATTTAAAATAAAGCTACTTTATATAATTATATATTACTTATAAATTAATAGCTAATTAAAAAAAAATAATATAAATTATTAAATTTATATTTCGCTATTTTATTTATAACCTTAATAATTTATAAAAAATAATTAAATATTTTATTATAAATATAATTTAAATATTATAATAATAAATCTTAAGTAATTAAAACTTTTTTTAAATAAAATTATTAAAAGCTTTACCTTAAATAATATCTTAAATATTATTATAAATTAAGTACCTTATTAATTATTAAACCTTTTTTAAAGCTATATTTATATATATAATGCTTTAATACTTATAATAATAATAATAAAAAAAGCATACTTTAATAAATAATATTTTATATAATTTTTTTTAAAGTTAAAGTATAAATATTACTTTAATTATATAAAGAATATAATATTTTATAAAATATTAGCTATAAATATAAACTATAATATATAAGCCTTTTTAAAATTATAAAAAAGATTAATTATTTTATATATTAACTTAACTTTTTATATATATAAAAGTTAAAGCATAATATTATTTTTATTAATTATTTTAAACTATATCTTTTAAATTTATTTAATTAAAACATACCTTAAATTAAACTTATTTAAATTAAAAATTATATAAAGCATATAATTAATTAATAATATTTAAAATTAAAAAATATAAAATATTTTATTAAATATATTAAATTAAAACTTAAATTTTAAAAATAAATAACTTTATTATAATTAAAACTTAATATATAATTATTATTTAATAATAATAATAATAATAATTTATTTATATTATTTTAAGCTATTATTAGCTAAAAACTATTTAATATGCAATTTCTTTGCTAATTTACTTATAAAGAAAAACTATGCTAAATAATTAAAAAAACCCTTATGCTGCAATTTCTTTATAATAATATAGCTATTTATTTATATTATATTAAGTAATATAAGCATTATACTTATACTTAAAAATCCTTAAAAAGGGAAATTTTTCTTTTTACCTTATAATTTTTTATAAGGTTTTTAACTTATTTATTTATTATTTTTTAAATAAAAAGGTAATAAAAAATTATTTATATAAATAGCAAAATTTAAGCTAAAAAGCATAAATAATTATAATTCCTTATTTATTTCTTTTTCTTTTTTTTAATAATATATTATTCCTTAAATAAGTTCTTAGTTATTAATAATCTTGTAAAGTATTTAAGTACTTTATAATGGTATTATAACTTCTTTATAATCTTTTCTTAATAATTCTTAGCCTTATGTCTTTATTATTATTTTTATAATTTATTTATAATCTTTATTATATTAAATAATATTAAGAATATAGCTAAGGCCTTAAATTAATATCTTTACCTTTATTTTATAATCTTTAGTAACTTTATTAAGTTCCTTAATAAAATTAGCAATAATAATAATAATTTTTAAAAAGTTTTAATATTTTTTTAAAAGCATTGCTATATTAATATTATAATTTTTAAGAAATTTAGCTTTAAAGGCATTATCTTAATTATTATAAAAAGCATTATTAATAACTTTATTATAATCTTTTTTAAGGCCTTTAAAGTAATATTTATAAATATAATTAAGCTTAATTATATTTTAATTTATGCTTAAATTTTTAAAATATTAAAGTAAGTTTTTAATAAATTTATTATAATTCTTAATTATTTTTTTGCTATTATTATTATTTAAGATTATATTTTAAATAATATTTATTTTTATTATATTTATATTAAGCGCTATATTAATTATAATTATTTTATTATAACTCTTTATACTTAAGTTATAAGTATATCTTTATAATTTTATTATATTCTTTTTATAATTTTATTATTAATTATTTAAGTAAGAGGAAAAGTAAAGAGCTATTGCTAATATTATAAAAAAAATTATTAAGGAAATTATATTATTATAAAATCTTTTTAATACCTTTTTATAACTTATTGCTAACTTTTTTATAAATTTATATTAAAGCCCTTATTTTTAAGATTAATATAACTCTTTTTAATATTATTTATGCTTTGCATTTAACCTTTAAAATTAAAAGCTTTAATAATGCTATTAATATTATAATCTTTATAAATATTCTTTACTTTATTTTTATAACCTTAATTAATATTTATAGCTAAATAATTATTATTATTCTTTTCTTAATAAGTATTTATATATAGTTAATAAGTTTAAATTTAATAAAATAAAGCTTATAATTATTAAAATATCTTAAGCCGCTATTTATAAGCTTTTTATGGCCTTTAAAAGTATTAATAAATTAAATCTTTAAAAAGTTTTTAATGCTGTTAAGGAAATTTGTAATAAGGTTATGGAAAATTATATTCTTTTTAATTATATTTATTGCAAATTATACTTCTTTAATAATTTATATTAAGTTTATAATAAGTTTATTTATATTAAAGATAATAGTAATATTTTTAAAACCTTTAATATAAAGTTTTTAGCTTTTATTATTGCTTATTTAAATAAGGTTATTATAATTAAAGATAAGTAATTAAGTATTTATTGCATTTTCTTTATAATCTTTTTAAATATACTTTTATAAACTTTTATAATAATATTAACTTAATATATTAAATTAATTAAATAATTTTCTTTATAAGCTTTACTTTAAATTTAATATAATTTTAAATTAATATCTTTATAACCTTTAATTTAAGGTTACTATATCTTCCTTTTTCTCTTATTTCTTAATATTTCCTTATATATTTAGTAATTTTATTATAACTTTACTTTTAAGTAATAACTTATTAATAAAGGCTTATAATAAGCATTAAATACTTTTTATTAAGCTATATACCTTAATTATGCTTCCTTAAAGAGGATTATTATAAGGCCTTAAAATTTAAAAACCCTTTTTATTAGCTAGTAATTAATTTATTATTGCTTTAAAGGGGTTAATTAAGATTTTAATATTTATATCTTTATTTCTTTAAGTAATTTGCTTATATAAGCAATATTCTTATAGCTTATTAAGGCTAAAAAGTTAATATATTACCTTTAAGGCCCTTTTAAAGTTATTAATAGCATTATATAAATTTTAATTACTTTTAATTTCTAAGTATATAGTATAAAGCTAAGGCAAAGACCTTAAGCAGTTAATTGCTAAATAACATATTATTTTATATTCCTTATACTTATATTTAAGCATATTAACTTTATTAACCTTAGCTTAAAAGAAAAATGCCTTTAATTTAATTACCTTTATATATATTTAAGTTAATAAGAATACCTTTGTCTTAATTAGCAATTATTTTAATAATTTTATAGCAAAGTTAAATATGAAAAAGTTTATTATATATAATACTTTTTTAAAATAACCATCTTAAGCTTAAAATTACTTTTCTTATTAAACTTATTAATTCTTAATTATAGCATTTTATAAGCTTAATTAATTTCCTTATTATTCTTAAATCCTTTAATTTTAATTATAATTAATTATCTTTATATATTTTTAAAAATATTTTTATTAGCCTTTTTTTATTTATTATAATTACTTTTAAATTTTTACTTAAATTCTTTAAATAATAATTAGTATTAGGGATTATAAAAGCTTTTATTTAAATATAGCTATTTGCTTATTTAAGTAAAGGTTAAGTAAGAGAATTTATATTTTTATCTTAAGATTATAAATAGCTATTTATTTATAAGCGCTTATAATTATTTTAATATATTTATTTTAAGTTTTTTAAAGGCATTATATTAATTCCCTAAGTTTCCTTCCTTATAGCATTATTTTATGCTATATTAATGCATTATAAGTTAATATATTATAAATGCAAGTAATATAAACTTATTATATATAGTTAAAGCTATATTTTTATATCTTTATAGCAATCTTAATAAGGGTATATATTTAAGTTGCTATTTTTATTTTAATATTAATAATATATATAAATTATTAAAGCTTTTAATTTAGCTATACTTTTAAAAATTACATTGATTTTATTAAGAATAAAAGGTTATTTAAGAGCGCAATAGGTTTGTAAAAAGGTTATTATTAATAAGTAAAATATATTAACTTGCTTTTTATTGCATTAAATATTATTTTTTTTTCCTATACTTATATATTATATATTATTTAAGCTTCCTTAAATATTTTATAAGTTTATTATAATGTTTTATTAAAGGTAAGAAGGTTTATATTATTAGTAAATTTAATTATTGCTAATTTTTAAATATTTTAAAGTTTTTAATAAAGTAATGTAATATAAATAATGAAGAGTATAGGGGATAAAGGGAATCCTTAAATTACTTTGGCTTAAACTTTAAAGGGGTTTAATATACTATTATTAAAGCTTATTTATAATAATTTTTTAAATAAATAGGATTAAATTATTTACTATATTTATTTTAAGACTTAATAGTTTTTTAATATATTTATTAATATTTAATAATATACTTTATTAAAAGCCCTTAATATATTAAGTTATAGGAATAAGGTTATTTTATAATGCCGCTAAGTATTTAAAATAAGGTTAATAATTACTTTTATAGCAAGCTTTATATTATGGTTTTTTTAATTTTTTATTTATTTTTTAGGAAGTATTTTAATAAAGGTTATAAGTTGCTTTATAAGAATTGCCTTTATTATCTTTCTTAGGTTGCTTAAAAGGGTAATAAGTTTTTAGCTTTTAATTTATAAGCTTTTAGTAATTATTTTTTTTAGCTTTTATAATATAATTATTATTATTTTTTAAAAGCTTTTAAAAAGTATTTAATTTTTAAAGCTATTTTAAGTAAGAATTGCTATAAATTTATAAATAAGCTTTTTATAAGCTTTAAGAAATTAAATGCTTAAAAGGTTTTTATTAAGTATTTTATTATTGCTTATTTTATAAAGAATTTTATATATATCTTAAAGGCTTATATTAATTTCCTTTATATTTATAGCTTAGGTTGCCTTAAGGTTTATTAAGAGGTTATTAAGAGGTATTATAATTATAATTTATAAAAAGAATTTTTAAGTTAAAATATTTACCTTTTCCTTATAGTTTTTAATATAATAGCTATTATTATTAATTAATAAGGGGATTTTTGCTAGCTTAAGTAAGTAATAACTATATATTTATGCTTATTTCTTTAATGATTATAAGAAACTTTGCTTTATAATTATTTTAATTATAATATTTCTTTATGCTTATACCTTAGCAATTTAAATTACTTTCTTTTTCTTTATTATTATTTACTTAAGTTTATTATAATAAAGCTAAGATTAATAAGATTATTATTATCTTTTTACCTTTTATATTATTTGCATTGCCTTTTAAACCTTATTAATTTATTATACTACTTTTTTGCTTATATTTTAAGCTATTTTTAAGGTTATTTTAATTATAATTTAATATAAAAAGATAATAAGTTTATTTTATTTAACTTTATATTAAGTTATAAAGCTAATATTTACTAAGCATTAAAATCCTTTTATTGCTTTGGTAAGTATTATATAATTAATCTTTTTTAGTTATATTTTTAAGGGCTTTTGCTCTTTTTTTATTAATATTAATAAGAGATTTTTATTATTTAAGGGAAATGATTTAATCTTGCAAGGTTTAAAGAGCTTATAAATTATATTATAACTTTCTTTAAGATTTATATATAGTTTATAATAAAGTCCCTTTTAGCTTATATCCCTCTTTATATTTATATAAATTTTATAATTAATATTAAAAAACTTAAATTTTACCTTATCATAAGTTTAAAAAGTAATTTTACTCTCTTTAAACTCTTATTATATTTATTTTATAAAGGGGAGTATAAGTTTATATTATTTATAAGAACTTTTTTTTCCTAGCTTAAGGGTATTTATAAAAGGATATAAATTAAAGTATTTTACTCTTTATTATAATATTATTATAAGATATAAATAAAGTAAAATAATATATCATAATTACTTCTTTAAAGAGTAACGTTAATTTAATTTATTTTTATATTAGCCCTTTAAGTTCCCTTTAATATTTATTTTAAAATATATAATGCAGCCTTATTTTCTTTTTACTATATTATATGGTATTATCCCTCCTTAAGGTAATATAGGGCTTTTATATCTTCTTTAAGACTTATTTTTTAGGTTATAATGATATTAAAGTGCTTTATATAATAATATATTTTTATTATATTCTTATATTTTATTTATTAATTTTATATAGTAACTTTTAATATTAAGTAAGGGGTGTAATAATAACTTTTAAATTTTATTATATTACTTAAATAGTTTTATTATTAAGGCGCTAAATAGTTGCTTAAAATATATTATAAATATTTTAATTCCTTAAATTAAGTATTTAAGGTTTGCAGCCTTGCTTATTAAGGATGATTAAAGAAAAATAAGCTTAGCTTAATTAAATATATTAAAGAATATATTTCTTTATGCTAATTTTTTAATGCTTGCAAAAATTATAAGTTTGCTTTAATATATAAGCTTTATATAATATATTTACTTATTTGCTTTTAAGCATTATTTTTATTTATAAAATGCATGCTATTCTTTATAATTAATATATTTTTATGCCATGCTATTAATATAAATAAAGTATATTACTTCTTTATTAAAGTGCTTTTCTTTAATATAATAATTATACCTTAGCAATGCCTTATAAAACTTTGCTTTATATCCTTATTTATAGCAATTAAAGCATTGCTATAACTTAATGCTATTTTTAAAAGGCTTATAATTAAATATATATATTTTTTTATAACGCCTTAAGGTTATATAGCCTTTTAGCATTATTTAATTACTTAATTTTAGCGATTATGCAATAAGTTTATATTATAGCGGTATTATATTAAGAAAAAATGCAAACTTTTATTATTATTACCTTATTTACTTACTTTAAGTATTTTTAAAGATCTTAATTAAATTTTTTTTTATAAGGGCTATAAAGATTTCTTTAAGAATAATTATATAGGTTTTTTAAAATATTTTAACTTTCTTTTTAATAGCTTATAATTATTTTATATTTTATAAATATTAATTTCTTTCTTTGCTTATTTTAAATATTAATAAATAAGCATTATTTTTATATATCCTTATTATAATTACTTTATAAGTTTACTTTATATATATATTAATTATTTAAATTATCTTTAATAAATTTTATTTTTAAAATTTAATAAATTAATATTTAGCCTTAATTATAATTTACTTTTAATATTTAATTAAAATAAGTTTTATTAAAGGGGTAATTAATAAGCTATTAAGGTTTTTTTTTTAAGGTTATTATGTATTTAAAATTGCTATTTTAATTATTAATAAGAATTGCTTTAATAATCTTAATAATTTCTTTTTATAAGTTAGCTTATTATTACGGTTTGGGCTTTACCCATTGTGATTAATTAGTAGGCTTTGGCCTTATAAGAATAAGCTTTAGTGTGGGTATAAACGGGGAGTAAATCTTTTCCTTTATACTTTAAATATAAACCTTATTTAAATACCTTATAATAAATAACTTAAGGTTAGCTTATAATATATATTTAAAGTTTTTTTATATTATAAACTTATAATGTAATTATATAAAACTTAATATAGTAAGATTTAAAAAGAATAATGGCAGCTTATTAAGCTCTTTCCTATTTAAAGGAACTTTTATTTTAAGAATATTTAGTAACTTAGCTAATAAAGATAAAAGCTAAATTTATAATAAATAAGAAAGTAATTAGCATTAAAAAGGCTTAATTCTTTTATATATTTAATTAATTAGGAACTTTTTATAATTACTTTTTGCTTTATATTAATTTTATAAAGATATTTAAAAGGCAGCTAAAAAGCTTCTTAAAAAAGGTTTGCTTTATGCTTAAAAACCCTTTTAAGTAAAGATATGCTAAGCTTAACTTAATTATGTTATAATAATGCTATAAGAAGAGAATAATAAAATTTCTTATTTAATTTAATTAATTAATTTATATAATAAAGACTTAAAGTTAGCTAAATAAATATAAAATATTATTAATAGTTAATAGCTTAATCTTTATAATAAGAGCTTAGCTTAATTATAAGGAATAGCTAAATATATTTAAGGCCTTTTGCTTTGCCTTATAGTAATATAAAGATATTTTTAATGCTATAATAAGGGAAAATAATACTTAACTTTAAAATAGCAAAGTAATAAATATTAATATTATGGTAATTTTAATAAGTAAAGTTAAGTATTTTATATATAGCTAACTTAGCTATTATAAGTATAATTATCCTAACCGCTATAAGAAAATAAAGGTATAGCTTTTATTAATTAAGGTTAATAAGGGAAAGGAGTTTATTTAAGGGGGTGTAAAATTTTTTTTATAAAATAAGGCTTAAAAGTAATGCCGGCTTAGCATTAACTTAAACTTAAAGTAAATTAATTATATATTAGCTAATTTAACCTTATAAAAATGCTTAAAATTTAAGAAATTCTTATTAATAAAGTAAATTACTTATAATTAAGCGTTAATTAATTATAAATTATATAATAAATTTATAATTTTAAGATTTTAAGTAAGAAAGCTTATATAAAAAGCTTATATTAAAGGATTATAAAAATGCCATTAGCTTAATTATTAGCTTGCATTTAAATAATTATTTTTTATTAGCTTGCTTTAATTAATATATTAAATTATAAAGGCTAAAATATGCTAATTATAAATAATAAGTTAGGCTTTTAATATAATTAAAAGGCGCTAAGATATAATTAAATAGCTAGGTAAAGAGTAATATTTAATTTGCAATTAAACTATAATGTTCTTTATTTTTTATTATATAGCTGCCCTTTAAGGCCTGCTATAAAGACTTAGAGAAGAAGGATATATTATAGTTTGGGCTTTGCTTATTATAATTAATTAGTAGGCTTTGGCTTTATAAAAATAGGCTTTAATGTGGGTGTAAATGGGGAGTAAACTTTTTCCTTTGCACTTTAAATATAAACCTTATTTAAACACCTTACGGCAGACAACTTAAGGCTAGCCCATAACACTTATATAATTAATTTATTAAGGTATTTTATTTTATAATTCTTTATTTAATTATTATAATATATTATTATAATTATTAAGACTTAATAAAGAGTTTTTATTTAGTTTTTATTAAAGTTATCTTAAGTTCCCTTTTTAAAGATTTTAAGTATAAGCTTATTAAAGACTTTATTATATTTTATTTTTTTACTTAATACTTTATATTAACCTTATTTTTATTTTATTAATTATTTATTTTAACGTTATAAGCTTTTTTGTTATAATATTTATAGTGGCGGCTTTATATTAAGTTAGCATTGTCTTTATTTATTATTATTAAAATTACTTTTATATTATTACTGCAGGAGTTTGCAGTTATTATGATAAGGTTAAATTAATTGCGTTAAGATGGATTCTGCCGTTAAAATGTGGTTTTAAGGTGTTGCGCGGGCAGCAGGGCGGATTTTAGGTAAAATCGGCTTTTTATAAAGAAGGGTTTTAATTATTACTTAATAAATTTATTTATAAATAATTATTTATTATAAATATAATATAATAATTATTATAATAACTTATAATAATATTTACTTAAAAACTTTAAATAAAAAAATAAAATAAATATAATATTATTTAAAGCATAATTTTTATTTCTTTTTTAAAAATTATAAACTTCTTCCTTTTTTTTATTTTATTTATCTTTATTTAATAAAAAATATATTTAAAACAGCCTTGCAATTTAAGCTTATTATTAATAATAATAATAATAATAAAAAATAAAAGTAAAAAGCTATTTAAAAATAAATTTAAATAATATAAATTTAAAGTAAAGCGTTAAGCTATAAATCTTTTTTAAAATTTAAAGCCTTAAATTAAAAACATTAATAATATTATATATTAAAATAATTAAATCGGCTTAATAAATACTATAAAAAACTTATATATTACATTATAAATAATTCTTAATTTTAATAATATTAAAATTAATATACTTAATAAAGCTATTAATTTCCTTATGTTTATTTACTATCAGGGCCGTAGGGCTGATCATGCGCAGGGGCCCTCTGGGCCCGTCTGGTTGGCTTATCTTATCAGCCCAACTGGCCTCCAAAACCACTCTGATCTGCCCTTTCGGCAATTCTTCCTTTTCCTTTCTTTTTTCTTAGGCAAACCTAGTTGTAAATCAACCATTCTTCACTATCACATTGTGCCCTTGTTGCCATTTGGACGTGAAGACCGTCTTATTTACTTAATATAAAAATAAAAATATAATAAAAAGCTCTTGCAATTTATTAAAAAACATAAAAAAAGAAATATAAATAATAAATATATATTTATAATAAACTATAAAACATTATTAATAAAAACTTTAATTAATACTTTTTTTATATAAATATAAAGATAAATTAATTAATTAAAAAAGCCTTAACTTTATTATATCCTTTATAATACTTATTTAATATAATAAATTATAATACTTTTTTTTCTTAAGTTAAATCTTAATTTAAATTTAAAGAATCCTTAAGTAAAAGTAATTTTAATAAAAATATTAAAGCTTTTAAATTTATATATAATAAAATTAAAGAAAACTTATTTAAAAAACTACTTTCCCTTAATAATTACTTTTTTAATAATATTTTTATTATTTTTATTATATTATTTTAAATTAAAAATATAATTTATTAAAGAAAATTAATTAAAAAACATTTAATATAATATTTATAATAAGTTTATAATATAACTTAAAGAAAATAAAGTTTAATATATCCTTATAACTTATTATATTTATAATTAAAAATATAATAATCCTTTAATTTATATAACCTTCCTTACTTATAATAAAACATATTTATTATAATTTTACTGCTGGTAAATAAACCGCTCGGTTAAAAGACTAGTAATTTTCAATCGCTATTAAAAATACCCAGCAATATATAAGTATTATAAAGCCATACCGTTATATTACCCCCCTTAAAGCCCTTATAAAGCTTTTAAACGCCTTTAAAGCGGGTATGCGCACTTATAAGTAGCTTAAAACTTAAACGGCATGGATCTAACTTACCCATAATCTTTTGCTTAGGCACCTATTATAAGACCTTCGCGGCAGCTGTAAATCTATTCAAAAGAGTTTCCAACCAGGGGGCTCGAACCCTGGCCGTGTGATTGGAAATTATTATGATTTTACTGCTGGCAAATAAACCGCTCGGCCAAAAGATTAGTAATTTCCAATCGCTACTAGAAACACCCAGCAGTATATAAGTATTATGGAGCCGTACCGTTATAATATTAATATTAATTTATATTCCCTATTAATAATACCCCCGCCTTTAATAAAATAATAAAAATATAAATAATATAAAATAAAAAATATTAAATTTATTATTAAAATTAATAAATAATAAGCTTAAATTATAAAATTATAATTAAAAATTATTAATATAAAGTTTTAATAAAATATATTTTAAATGCAACTTAACTTATATTATTAGCTTAAAAAATTAATTAATTAAGAAAAATAAATAAATTAATACCTTAAAAGATAATTATTTTATTTTATTTATTAAAATAATTATAAATAAATTTAAAGCCTTTTTTATTATTTAAAATATTATAAATATTATTATTAAATTACTTAATAATAAATATATTTTTAAGTTAAAAAGTTTTATAAATAACTTTAAATTAAATAAAAATATAAAAGTAATTAATTATAAAGAATATAATAAATTATAAAATAAACCTTAAAATAACTTTAATGCTTTAAAAAATAAAAATAAAAATTATAAAAAAGATAAAAATAATTTAAGCTTAATGCTTTATTTAAAAAATAAAATATAAAATAATTAATTTATTAAATATATCTTTTAAAATTATTTATTAGCTATAAAGGTGCTGCTATTTTTTAAAAAGGGCAAATTATAAGGAAAGAGCATTATATAAACCCCTTATGGGCATTAATAAATAGTCCTTAGCCCCTTAACCCTTCGGCACAAACTTAAACAAAACACCAACCAGAAATCAAATACAACCCTCTTATTGCAGAACCCCCTGACAAACAGAGTTGTGCCCGTTTTCAACCCCGACGGCAGTCAAGAAACGGCACTGTCCGCTCCTGAGTCAGGTGCGTGCGTCTGGGGGCAGCTCTCTCAACAGCACCACCACATTGATCGATTGTTCCTTGAATTCCACAGGTGGGCAGTCTAGTCCAATTGACATGCCATTTAAAGTGTGTACTGGAAACCATCGATTGATTGGTTGTGCTCTGGCAATGCCTGTAGATCCCAGGTACTGGGTGCTGTGGCAATCCATACCGGCTGAGCGTCCGGTTCGAACTTTGGTTACAAGGCTCGCTTTTCGAAAATCGGAAGCAGCCCGCTTGGGCAGCAAACGGGGGTCAGCCCTGAGCAGGATCGACAGGGGGGATCGCGTCTGTCCACGTCCGCGTCTCGCCCAGTTGCAAATATGTGTAGACTCTGTGTGTCTTTGGCAACACGAGAGTCTGTCAACCGCGTATTCGAGCACTGAAATCCAAACAAAGGCTTTCTGACACCCTACCCTTCGTAAAGCCAAGGTGCCTGATCATCAACTGCGCTGTGCTCCGGTGGCTTCACCGGCACCTGAATCATGATGTGCTCTTGACTGTTGTCAACCTTGCATTCCAAGAGCCTAGGGCCTGAGGGTCGAATTTCCCCGGAGGAACAGACGATATTGACCAAGCCTCGGTCCGTGAGCCTTTCGATCACGAGGTTTGTCCGGGGCTGCGCCGAGTGCCTCTCGAGGAACCGCTGACCTAACGGCGCCCGGTTTCGTCCCAGCTCATGAGGGTCTTGCTACATTTTGCAATGGATCAAGATCATGTTCAAGTGTCTGTGGGCTCATGCCATATTCGTTTCTCGAATATGCAGATATTCTGGTGGATTCCTGATTCTACAATTTGTACCTACGGCATGATACTGGCTTATACCTGACTTGGGACAATATTTCAGGACTTGGTAAATTGCGGAGCAAACCCGGAGTCAAAAATGCAGAGAAACGTGCCAACAGCAAGCGTCACAGGAAGCGCTCAGTGTTTCTCTGCCCGTTTCCCGAAATGGCGACTTATCAGCCTTCAATTTCATGGCTTGACCTTATCTAGCTATCACGGTAATGATCTAGTGTCTGTTCGTAGAGGCTCTCAGTGAGCGTAGATTGATGTGCAAGCACAAGCATGTTTTGCATAAGGTTATTAGTCAGGAACGTGCTATGTAAGCTTCATGTACATTTCTGTACATATGGTCCAACTCTGCATGTAGTGCTTCTCCCGTACGAAAACCTATGTACAGGCTGTGTTGAGGCTAGGTCAAAATGTACCTGGCTCGACATCTCTTTGCGCTCACTAACTCAACACCATTTGTTGCACTCTCCCGTGTTCTTTTGTTAGATCTCTTGGTCCCGTCATGGGGTGTACACATCATCTTCTACTCATCTGCTCCATCAGAATAAGAACTCATATGCTTCATTAACTTAAATTAGGGCTCTCAGAGGGCTCCCTTGCTGCGACGGCCTATGAGTGAGTCATAGTCATTGTGCAAGTATACTTTGTGCTTCATTGCACCCCGGAGTCATTGAATTTGAGTTCTTCATGCCGCATTCTGGAGTCCTTGCAAGCGGCAACTGGCACAGCTTGTCTAGGCAGACCAAGTCCGATCATACCGGGGGGAAAGTGTGATTGACTTGATACTGACTAACTTGCGACAGTCTTGGACAGGTGCACTTTCGATTGCGAACCTTGAAAGGTGACGAACTCATGATACTCGGCATGCCGCTGGCAGTAACAGTTGGATATTTCGAGGTTTTCAATTTAGACTCGTATTTGCTCAAGCTTGACCGCATACAGACTCTCTAAACCTAGAAGCCGTACAATACGGTCCGCCAATGGGTTTGCCCGACACTTTGTCATGACCATCGCCCCGAGAAGTTCGTCTCCGCTTCAGCAACCACCTCCCAGACCAAGGTCCGTGGCCGCGAGGACGAACTCCATGAAGCCGGCTCCGACCTCCCGCAGGTTGGTGTTGTACTGAGCCACAGTCGGGTAGAACGGGCACGAGGCAGCGGAGTTGCCGAAACCAAACTCGACAGTGTAACCGTGCACCAGGTTGAGGCTCGGGTTGGCGAAGTGCCGCGAGTACGAGTAGTCGTCGCTTGCACCGGAAGTTGGGTACAGGGCGGCCGCCTGCATCGAAGTGTACGAACGGCCTCTGGATGCGCTCATGGCAGCGGCCATCCGGTCTGCAGCCTGGACGTTGGCGGTCTGCTCGGCTGAGGGAGTGTACTCTCCGTACGCCCTGCCGGAGCCTGGAGTGTCCGTCAAGACTCCACGCCTGGGAGATGTTAGCACTCTGCGACGCATTCCAATGTGACTCGATTCTAAAGGTCCACCAAATATGAAGAGCAATGCATAGACTGCAGGGATTACTCACGTGTTGTAGCCGTCGTACGTGGTGTTAAGGAAGTTGATATAGCTGTACTTGTTCTGGTTTGTGTCGCTTCCCCAGCTGTAAAGTACATCTCCTGCATACGAGTGCAGGTCGACAAACCAACGGACAGCTGAGTACGTATCCAAGACCCACTTGATAGACTGTGTCTCAGGCTCGGAGAAGGCCTTGGTTCCTACTCAGGTGTTAGCGAAATTGTAGGATTTGGTGACCGGAATGCATGAGCAAATGACGAACCATGGTATGTCTCAGACGAAGGGCTGGTGGAGGCCACACTTGACTGGGCAGTCGATGCGAATTTCTTGGTAAAATCCCAGAGGAAGTCGAAGTTTCGGTTCAAGTCAACACCAACTGACGATGCGCTCCCCGTAGAAGAAGCCGGGTTGCGGTTCTTGCGCCAGCAACTGTTCGATGACTGATCGTAAGCCACGCCATCTGGGTTGCTCAGGGGTACGAAGACGATGCCTGCAGCCAAGGCAGTCTTCACTTGAGCGTTGGTGTAGCTCTTTGAGCCATAGGTCAAGCCGGACCCGGTCTTGTTTGGCGTAGAGAAGATCCGAAATGAAGTAGAGCACTCCATCTGAGGAGCCGCGCTCTCGCGCGTGGATCCCACCATTGAAGTAGACCCGGTATGCCTTGTTACAGGTACCGGTGCCACCGACCTTCCCGCCAAAGATCGTAGCTCCCCCGTAGGTTTTGTAGGGAGTGGTGAAAGTCTCCAGGCCGTAAGTGTTCGCCAGACCGTCGAAGCCGCTCTTGATCTCTGCGGCACTCAAGATCGTCGAGAAGCTGGCGCTGGAAGCTTGGGTTCCCAGACCCTGAGGAGCGACACTGCCGCCGCTGAATCTGTCCCCAGTGCAATAGGGGCCCCATTGTCGGCTGCCGCCGCCCTTGGGACGATGCGAGGCAAGCCCTCACGTTCCTCAGGGAGGAGACACCCGCTCGCCAGCCCCACGCAGCCCAGAAGCCCGGCCCAAATTGATGCTGAATGCATGGCGAAGAGGGAGAATTGATCAGGCGTAAAAGATCGATACCTGAGGAGGGATGCACTGACTGATGATAGGTGATTAGGGGGCATGATATTTGTATGTTGTGCCGCCCGGCGCTTTAGATGAATACCGGCCTTGGCGTACGCGCTGTCGACTTGGCATTCTATCGTCAACGCCCAATCAACAAACGACCTGCCTAAACAGGAAGCTGGGTCCTGGCACTATTCGTGGATGCTACCGCTTTAGAAGGCAATTGGGCAGGTCAAGCAGGCCTCAGTCATGGCTTCCCCACGACGAGTCTGTGTTAGAAGATAACATTGGACTCTCGGCTCGCCCCTGTCTCCTGTAGTCTAATTTGCACGCGGAAACAGGGAGGAACTGGGAAACTGGGAAAGAGAGACATAAAGCAAACATATTGTTTCGGCTCGGACACTACCTACCCACTGAAGCAGGTAGCACTTGGCCGGAAGACTCCGACAATAGCCCTTGTGCGAGCTGAGCACTGGACTAAACAAAGCTCTGATACCACGCCACTCTTCTCGTTGAGTGACAAGCACACGAAACGTATAATTAATGAGTGCCCGTGCAGGTGGCAGCGGTGCACCCCGAGAGTTATTGACGGGGATCGATGCCAGCTCATGTGTCTGGCACAAGAATGTTTTGGTGAAACAGATGTGAAATCTGGGTTGGTTGTGTGGATTCGACTACACTACAAGGACTAAAATTCCCAAGATTCCGATAGACATGGGTCAATCGGTGGAAATGACACTACGGCTTTTGTATGGTAAGTGCAAGTAATACTAGTAGCTCGCACCATGTGTGATCGAGGTCATTCTTCGTCAAAATGTGGCTATGAAGCCAGCAGATTCCGTCTTCACCGAGCCAAAAGCCCGAGGTCGAGAGAAACAATGGCATGAACAGGTGGCAGCAACTTAATGGACCAGACTACCACATTAATAGGAACGGGACGGTGATAACGGAAACCGAAATGTTCTATGATTAAATTCCTGCCGGCACGTCAAACCGACAGGCTGACCCGTAAGAGTGCTGCTCTATTCACTCCCCAGTGGTGGTTGAAAAAGTGCAACGGAGGCACTTAGCTACCTAGATAAGTTGCAAGCTTAGCCACATAGTTGATATCATCAGCTGAGCGAATTACTGCATAAATTCCGCCCTTTTGGAGATTAAGTTTGAATTCCACTCACAATAAAAACTTAAATACATATACTACGCTTGGTCCGCTTTCCGTATTAATCTTGCAACTTTAGGGGCCCTCCAGCCTCTAGCATGTTGACGGCGCTCTTAGTCTTAACTCCAGCTCGACGGACTAAGAGCGGGCCGGACTCTCGAACAGCCACCTAGGTAGAGAATTGAATTAATTTGGTCATATAAGAAGATGGGACAAATGTCAAAGAAGAGTTTCCTCCCGGAATTATTAATGATTACTTCAAACAAACGCTCGATCACCAGTATCACCCGGACGCTTCCAGAGCTTCATACTTATTCTAATGTCCCCCATCAGCAGATTACACGAGCAAGTGAACGTCTTTCTCCTTATCATCAGAGAAAAAGATCTACCATTTAGACCTTTTCCTGCATCCTCGGCCCAGCAAGCCCACAATGCCAACAAGAACACCCCGGCTGTCACAACGGCCTCACAGGAACAGGAGAAGGGTTTCGAAGAGATTGAACTGGGACCCATCCAGCCAGTCGTCGTCGTTCAGCCGCTACCCGATCAGTTCTCACAATATGGCGATCAAAACGGAACAGGACGTCGCATCGTCACCGAAGAGGAGGCGAAAGAGCACACGGCGTATGCGTACAAAACAAGTTTGAAATGGAGTATTCTCACTGCTCTCTGGATGGTAAGTCCCATTAAAAGACACTCACTATAGTCAAGTGAGCCTCAGCAGCACTCTATCACCTCCTCTAGCGACCAAAATTCTGTGCACCTAGACGAGAACATCCTACTGACAATACATCAGGTCCAAATCGCAATGAATATGAACGGGTCGCTATATGCCAACTCACAAGTCAGCATGGCCGATTTCTTCGGCGTGTCCGTGCAGAAGACGACGTACGGCAACATGGCTTTCTTGATATCCTACGCGTTCGGCTGCGAGCTCTGGGCGCCCTGGTCAGAGGAGCTGGGCCGCAAGTGGTTGATGCAGGCTTCCATGGCTCTTGTCATCCTATTAACGGCTGCGGTCCCATTCTCACCGAATTTCACTATCGTCCTAGTCTTGCGCATCCTCACAGGCCTGGCGACCGCCGGCGGCTCGTTGACGCTCGGAGTCGCTGCAGACATGTATAAGCCGCATCAGCAGCAGCACGCCGTGGCCTTTATCGCTTGGGGAAGCATGCTGGGGTCCGCACTACCTCCCATCGCTGGTGGCTTCATGGAACTTCACCTCGGCGCGGTAGGCTGGAAGTGGTGCTTTTGGCTGATTGCTTTATTCGGCACTTTTGTCCTGCTCTTGCACCTTGTGATTGTACCCGAGACATCATACAAGACAGCCCTCGACAGATATGCTAAGAAGCGTCGTGAAAATGCTCGACAGGAAGGTAATGAGTCTTCAGACCTGAACTTATACGGACCCACCGAGGGGGTTTCCATCCGCGACCGCTTTGAGCTCAAGGAGTCTGGCCAAACGGTGTTCCGACCCTTCAAGTTCCTCTTCGTAAGTAACGCTGCACTTTCCCAAGACAGTATGCAAGACTAACATCCGTTTCTCCCAGACTGAGCCGATTGTCTACTTCCTCTCTGCGCTCTCAGCTTGTGGCGATGCAATCGTTTTCCTGTTTATGGAAGTCTTCGGGCACATTTACGGCGAGCAATTCGGTTTGAACAAGGGGACTACAGGCCTCATGTTCATTCCTCTCGCTCTGGGCTGTAAGTTAGTTACTTCCTCTACTGTGCATGTCATATCTGTCGACTCCGAACACTGACACATGAGCTCACATTAGATACGGTCGGCTATTTGTTTCAGCTCTATTTCAACCGGCGTAGTAAAAAGTCTCGCGCCGCGAACCCTAGCAGCCAAGATGCGCAGTATGAGGGCCGCATGGACGTCCTCGTTTACACAGCGCCGTGCCTTTCGATTGGACTGGCCATCTTTGCAGCAACAGCCAACCCGTCGTATGGGCATCTCGCGTGGATCGGAACCACGGTCGGCGTCTTCTTTATCGGCATCGCCAATTATACCATTTACGCCTCCACCATCGACTACATGGTCGCAGCATACGGCTTTTACGCTGCATCTGCGACAGGCGGGAACGGATTCGCCAGGGACTTCTTGGCCGGCGCCCTTACCCCGGCGGGCGGGCCCTGGGTGAAGGCAATGGGGCCGCAGAAGATGTGCGGCATGCTTGCCGCCATCTCCGCCGTTTTTTGCGCTGTCTGCATCGGTGTGCGGGTACATGGTGCCTGGCTGCGTCGCCGCTCCAAGTACACCGTGCAGGAGGTCGGTGCGACCGAGGAGGAGGCAGACTAGATCAGCACGGGTAGCCGCCACCTCCTCTAGTGATGGTAACACAGGGAGGCATTGTTGTAGGTAGGGCCGAGGGTTTGAGAAAGTTATCACGGGTGACTCCGGTAAATTGAAGGATTGGCATGTGCGCGTTCAGAGTTTGGTGTTATCTCACATCTTGATTGTAGGTGGAAGTTTAAGGACCACCTCTCTTTGAGTACTAAATACCGCAATGATACCAATATGCTTGCTTTCAAGGAAACCATGTTGGTTGCATCTCGAGGAGATCCGATATCCGACCCTATTCAACATAGAGTGAACATGTGTTTGAGGGCTAGTTAACAGGCCAAATGGCGCTATTACTGGCCTGGTCTCATGTGAAATTTCTTGGCGCTCTCCTCAAGGTGGTGGTGTTGTTCAGACGAAGTCGGAGGTGGCTCCAACGTGTTTCGAAACACCAGACGGTGCCTCAGCCAAGACACGAGCACAGCCGCGTCCACGGGGCCAGGACTCTCGACAAAATGGGCTGCAACTGGCAATTTCCTCTCTTGATCTTTTCAGTTTGGTTGATCTAACCAAAACACAAGAATACATCCAAATTACAAGCGCCAATCGTGACTTCAAAATGTCGACAGACAGTGCTCGACAGCCCTTCCTGGAGTACACGGACGACCCCGAGAAGGAAGAAGCACGGCGATATGTTCGCGTCCAAACCCGCAAGGGCAACATCCTGCCATATCTCTTCGTCGCCATCATAACCTCTCTTCTCTGGTCCGTGGTGATCCTCTTCTTCGTCGACATCCCACGAGCCGGCAACACCAGCACCACCACCACTACCGAAGAACATGAGACTAGCTCTCGCCCCACGGGTAGATACAACATCACAACCAAGGCCCATCGGCTATCTTGCGGGAACTCCGTCGCCGAAGCTAAAGCCCTGAACTGCAAATACGACCTCCTGCTGAACAACTGGGTGCCGGAGCCGTGTTTCGACAAGGAATGGCTCGATGAGTACAAGGAAGACGACAGCTGGGGCGGGTACGCCGACGAGGAGATGACGCGGCGGATGTCCGTGGAGGAGATGTCCGAGGCGGACCACTATTGGACATCGCTTCGTGACCACGTCAACCACTGTGCGATGATGTGGAGGAAGCAATTCTGGGCGCTGTATGAGGAGCGCAAGGCGTTCGATACCGTGATTGCAAGCCCTGGCCACACCGATCACTGCTCGCAGTTCTTGATCGACGTGACTGACAACTCGAGGAACTGGACACATCCGACAAAGACTTCGATGGGATTTGCTGGGTGCTGGGTGAGGGATGATAGGTAGGATTCCTGATCAGGGGATAATTCTTTTCTTGGATATCATCATAAGAATATACTGCATCAAGGTCACAATGTTTCTAAAAAAAAAAGTTGCTTCCGTGTAGCTTTTTAAGGATCTCGACTACATTTTCCCAGTACGTCCGGATAACATTGTGCCCCCTTTGGATAGCGTCTACATTACTATGCGGGCAGACGTTCGTGAAAGAGTAAATGCCTAAGGAGCCTAGCGGTAGGCAAGCCCGGATTTATATTCTCGAGCAACTTCAAGACCTGGGTGAACCAACAAGCCGACTTCACTGCCATTGATACACGGAGATTCATACTAGTAGTTGCCACTGTGATGTGACGAAGAGAAAGCTGACAACAATGTGTGCTAAATTTCCCGATTGACTAACTCTGTTACAAATTCGTCTCCATTGCTCAACTCGTAGTCCAATCCACTAAACAGGTATTTTGAATCCCGAGTGTCTTAGTTCCTGGAACACGCCTTGGGGATCGTATGCCGCGGAGGCGGCCTTGATCTTAGCAATAGCTTCATCCCCGTACCCAGCAATAGGGTCCTGGGTCTTATAGGCATAGTTCAAATAATGCCAATTTTTGTTCGCACCAAGCGAGTCAGCATATGCTTCCAGTTTGCCCGCAAACTCTTCCGCCAGGACCAAGACTGCCGGCTGGTCATCCTCATCTGTCACGGTGACTGAGAATAGCCAGGCTGCGAGCGGCCCGTCCACAACTAAGCCTTCTAAGCCCATGACGTTGCCGCCCATCTCGTTGCTGATATCTACCCATTTGCGAGGTATTGGTTGCATGTTGCCAACCACACTCAAGGAGGAGTTGTGAGTTATAGCTTCTTCCATCTTTCCGATATACTCATCCAGATTCTGGTAGTAAAACTCCAAGAAATCTGTGACGACTGCGTTGGAAATCGAACCGCTGAACCAGTTCGAATGTACACCAAGAGGCGTCGCTCCTGTGAATTGAGGTACCAATTCGGCGATAGATCCGACAGTGGTAGTGTCAGACAGGTTCGCGACGGCGGTATAGTTGCTGAAAGCAGGCGGTGCAACTATAGCTTGTGTGTTGCTCAGGATTGACCACAAGGTAAGATCACCCGCTGCGTACGCCATGACAATGATAGCCTCGCTTGCCTGGTCAACTTCGAAGTCCTCGGCGAAGTGATAATACACTTTGAAGATGGCGGCGCGATCGGCCCAATCGTATGTCAGGTAGCCGCCCCAGATCTGGGTCGAATTGATTGTGTCTAGAAGCATCAGCATCATCATCATCATCATCGCGTAAAAGGCTTTTCAGGGGTTCCAATGGGCTTACTTATGTCAACCCTCGTGACAAGTCCAAGGTTGCCTGAGCTCCCTTTCATGGCCTGGAAGAGATCCGCGTGCTCGCTGTGGTTGACATCGATCACGGAACCATTTGCGAGCACCACCTCAAAGTTGTGGACAGCATCACACGCCCAGCCCATTGTTCCGGCGTAGAAGGAGTAGTCGCCTCCAGTAACAAAGCCACCGACTCCGACGACGTCAGCTCTCCCTCCTGCAGCTGTTACGCCGAAAGGGTTGAGGGCATCGTAAACGGCGCCCCATCTGGCTCCTGGCTGGACGGACGCAATGGTCGTGTCAGTGTCATAGGTAGTGCCATTCATGTAGCCTGTGTCGGCTGTCAGCGTCAAAATGCGCAGCACGGTTCAAAGAGCCCATGACTGACTGAAGTCGATAGTAATTCCATCGTTCACGCTGTTCGCGCCCCGGAATGCAGAGTGTCCGCCGCTTCGAATGCCAAAAGGACAGTGTTGACTGGAGACCAGGCGCATAAATTGTGAGACATCATGCGTGGTCTCTGGCAGTATCATACAATATGGCGTCAATGCTGCATTGGCCGAATAGTATGAGTCAAGTCGCTCTTGGTAGATAGTGGCATTTGGAAAGACAACCTTCTCGCTGAGGCCGTCAAGGTGAGATAGGGCGGCACACTATCCGAACATTAGACCAGAAAGTCGTGTTCCATAACGAATTCAAGACAGAGTCCTGTTGTGCAGGTAGATACGTACACAATTGAAGCCGTTGGACGTGGCATTGTTGGACTGGACGGTGGCAGAAGCCCTGGCCAGCAACCAAAAGGCCGTGGCTGTTGGCAAGTACGACCCTCGCACTTAGAAGGCTACTTTAGTTATCCCCTCCAGGGCACGTAGCCTCTCAAAACTTAGACAGAACAATACTAATACACAATTGCTTCCCATATAACTATTATATATATAAGAAACTTATTAATATTAATTAATAGTTATAAGCATTATAAATTAATAAAATAAAAAAAGCAACCTTATAAGGATTTCCTTAATTTAAAAATTATATCCTTTTTATTAATAAGCACTATATAGCAATAATTGCTTCTTTAAGCCTTTTTATATTTTTAAACTCTTTAAGTAAATATTATAAAAATTAAATAAATTAAATAGCATTTCTTATAATATTTATATATATATTTATTATTATTTAAGAAATATATATTTATTATATATAAAATTTTATTAAAAATAAACTTATTATAAACTTATCTTTAATTTTTCTTTAAAATTTAATAAAACTTAATAAAGCTTTATTTTATTAATAAATAAAGCTTATAATTATTATAATTACTAAAGTTAATATAATATTATATTATAAGTAAATATAAGTTATATATTATGCTTTTAATTAATATAAAAAAATTTAATAATAAATAAAAACCTTAGCTTTTAAAACTTAAAAGAATTAATAACTTCTTTTTCTTAATAATTATAACTTACTTTTTATTAAATTATTATTATTAATTTACTTTTAAATATTACTTATTTTATTAATATTTCTTTATTTTATTAATCTTACTTCTTATAATATTTGCTATAAAAAACTATAAATATAATTAATAATATTAAAGAGCTATTAGCTTTTATTAAAGAATATATAATTAATAAAATACTTATTTAAACTTTAATTAACTTAGCTTATTATAAATATATTAATTTAAAATTATAATTTATAACCCTTATATAAAAAGTATTAATAAAATATTTAATTACTTACTTAATAAGTATTTTAATAAATTATATATAATAAAACTTTTATAATAATAACCTTTTTATTGCTTATTATAAGGATTATATAATATAAATATAAATAATATTTAAAGCATTGCTAAATTTTTATTAATAATGCTTAAAAGTTTTTCTTTAAATATAAGGTATTTATATAAAATATAATAATTAACTTATAATATTATAATTAATTATCATAGCTTAAATAAAAAAAAGATTAAAATAAATTAATAATAAGCTTTGCAATGCTTTATTAGCCTTAAAATTAAGTATAAATAAATATTATATATAACTTTAAAAATAATAATTATAAGCATAACCCTTATAAAAATTATAAATAGGCTTTAAATAATAATAATAATCATTAAAAGAATAATCCTTAAGATAACTTTTATTATCACCGCTAGCTTTAAGCATATAATTATAAAACCTAAACCTAATAATGCAATTTATTAAAAATTAATATAATTATGGGAATAATATGTATGGGCGTGGCATGCCTATGCAGTGGGTGCATACATGCAATGCATAGATTTAGAGGTGTAAGGTTTAAATTAGTTTTATTAATAGCAGCTGCCAGCCGGTGCCAGTTAGCTGCCAGCTAGCGGTTACATGCCCCGCGCACAAACTATCATAGCTAGCCTATAGCTAAACGAGGGAAGGCTGCAGCTTTGCTGCAACCTACCCTTTATATTATAGCCAATTTAAATATAACTAGTTTGCTATTAACCAATATACATTAACCCAACCAACACTAATTAATGCTTGCTTAATAAGCATAAATAGTTAGGTATTAAAAAAATAAATCTCATTATTATGGGCTAGCCTTGGGTTATCTGCCATAAGGTGTTTAAATAAGGTTTATATTTAAAGTGCAAAGGAAAAGGTTTACTCCCTATCTATATTTATGCCAAAGCTTATTCTTATAGGGCCAAAGCCCATTAACTAATTACAATAAGCAAAGCTTAAATTATAATATATCTTCTTTTTTTAGGTCCTTATAGCAAGCCCTAAAGGATAGCTATATAATAAAAAATAAAGGATATTATAATTTAATTATAAATTAAATATTGCTCTTTACTTAGTTATTTAATTATACCTTAATGCTTTTTAATTATATTAAAGGCCTAGCTTATTATTTATAATTAATATACCCTAGCCCTTATAATTTAATATATTAGCTAAAGCAAGCTAATAAAAAATAATTATTTAAGCATAAGCTAATAGCTAAGCTAATAGTATTTTTATAATCCTTTAATATAAACCTTTTATATAAGCTTTCTTACTTAAAACCTTAAAACTATAAATTTATTATATAATTTATAATTAATTAATACTTAATTATAAGTAATTTGCTTTATTAGCAGGAATTTCTTAAATTTTAAGCATTTTCATAAGGCTAAATTAATTAATATATAGTTAATTTACTTTAAGTTTAGGTTAATATTAAGTTAATATTACTTTTAAGCCTTATCCTATAAAAAAAATTTTATACTTCCTTAAATAAACTCCTTTTTCTTATTAATCTTAATTAATAAAAACTATATCTTTATTTTCTTATAATAATTAAAATAATTATGCTTATAATAATTAAATTAGCTATATATAAAATACTTAATTTTACTTATTAAAATTATTATAATATTAATATTTATTGCTTTATTATTTTAAAGTTAAGTATTATTCTTTTTTATTATAGCGTTAAAAACGCTTTTATATTATTATAAGGTAAAGTAAAAGGCCTTAAATATATTTAATTACTTTTTATAATTAAGTTAAGCTTTTATTATAAAGATTAAGTTATTAATTATTAATAATATTTTATATTTATTTAATTAATTTTAAGTCTTTATTATATAAGCTAATTAATTAAATTAAGTAAGAAATTTTATTATTCCTTTTTTATAGCGTTATTATAGCATAATTAAGCTAAGCTTAATATGCCTTTACTTAAAAAGATCTTTAAATGTAAGGTAAACCTTTTTTAAAAAGCTTTTTAATTATTTTTTAAATATTTTTATAAAATTAATATAAGGTAAAAAGTAATTATAAAAAGTTCTTAGCTAATTAAATATATAAAAGAATTAAGCCTTTTTAATATTAATTACCTTTTTATTTATTATAAACTTAGCCTTTATTTTTATTAGCTAAGTTATTAAATATTCTTAAGATAAGAATTTCTTTAAATAAAAAAGGGCTTAATAGGTTATTATTATTCTTTTTAAATTTTACTATATTAAATTTTATATAATTATATTATAAGTTTATAATATAAAAAGACTTTAAATATATATTATAAGCTAGCTTTAAGTTATTTATTATAAGGTATTTAAATAAGGTTTATATTTAAAGTGTAAAGGAAAAGGTTTACTTTCCATTTATATCTACGCTAAAGCTTATTCTTATAGGGCTAAAGCCCATTAATTAATTACAATGGGTAAAGCTTAAACCGTAATACTTATCCTTTAAAAGCTTGTTTATTTGCAATAATTCCATTAAGGGACTTTATGTTAATAATAATGCTATAAGCCGTTAAAAAGCTTAACTAAGCATTAAAAACCAATTTATAGCAATAATACTTAATCTTTAATTATATTTATTAACGTAAATTGTTAATAATAATAATTATGAAAAGCCTTAATTAAAAAGCCTTTCTTAATATATTTTTAAGCAATTATAACCTTTCTTAATTATTAAAAGCTTTCTTATAATATCTTTAATTATTAAATAAATTAATAATAAGCTTTACTTAATTTTATTTAATTTATAATAAATGCTTAACTTTTAAGTAAGATTAATTAATTTATAGCAAATGCTTAACTTCTGGTTATATTGCCTTTATACCCTTAGCCCTCCTTGCAATACCCTTAAGAAGCCCTTGCTTAATACTTATAAGAAGCCCTTGCTTAGGACCCTTAAGAAGCCCTTGCTTGGTACTTATAAGAAGCCCTTGCTTAGTACTTATAAGAAGCCCTTAAGTAGCAACCTTAAGAAGCCCTTACTTAATACCCTTAAGAAGCCCTTTTTTGCAATTAATGCCCCTTAGGGTACTTACTTAACGCCCTTAAGCCCTTTAATCCTTTAAAAAACCCCTAAATACTTAATAAAGCATAAGGCGCTTATATACTTTAAAGTATTAATAAGAAACCGTTTCTTTTAATTAATTTATATACTTAATTAATACGTTTTAATTAAATACTTTAAAGAGTGTTGGCAAAAGCAAGCAATTAATGCAATTATCTTATTTACTTAATTAACCCAAA
The DNA here is from genome assembly GCF_014595645.1 of Diaporthe citri. NCBI lineage: Eukaryota > Fungi > Ascomycota > Sordariomycetes > Diaporthales > Diaporthaceae > Diaporthe > Diaporthe citri. The sequence continues at coordinate 5,939,073 of NW_025064846.1, read as the reverse complement.
AGTATTAGGAAAAATAATTAAGATTTATTATAAGTTTAGCTATATAAATAACTTAATTAAACCTTTAAAATATTTACCTTTTAATAATAATTAATATTTAATTAATAAGCATAACCTTTCCTTTTTTTAATGCCTTCTTTATTAACGCCTTTTAATAAAATCTTAAGCATAAATTACCTTAAAGCTAGTAAAGATTAATTTGCTAGGTAGTAATAGCATTTAAATGCCATTATTTATGGGTAAATGGTTTAAGAGCTAGTTATTAATTCATAAGCATAGCGCAAAAACATTCTTCCCCTCCCTTTTGCCTTATAATTAATCATTATAAAATTTACTTAACGGCAATAATCTTTATATTAATAATAGCCCCTTTCTTTAATAAAAAGGAGGTTATTAATATATTATATAGCTATAAAAGGTACTTAGCTTATAATTAAGATTTTCTTAAAGACTTTTAATATAAGTTTAATGGATAAATAAAGGAATGCTTTTAAAGAATTAATTAATAGCTTCTTTATAAGCTTAAATAAATGCTTTGCCATTATAAAGTTTATATAAGATGTAATTATATATTAACGGCTAAGGCATTAATCGCTTTATTAATTAATAATAAAGGTAATTAATTAAATATGCTTAAATGGCCTTAAGAGGAGTTTATAATAATAACTTTTTACTTATAATTAAAGGCATATAAACATTAATAAAAGCTTTTTAAAGAAAAGAAGCCTAAGTTAATTAAGATAAAGCTAACTATTATAAAGTAACTACCTCCTTCTCTTTATTAATTACAATCTTTTTATTAACTGGCAATGCCCTTAACATAAGCCCCATGGCAATAACCTTTTCCGCGATAATAACCTCCTCCTTACTAGGAGATATAATGACAGCAGCCACCACCAGCTTAAGCTTAATTCATCCCTTGGGCACCTCAGCCGACTTAGTGATAAAAAAAAAGAAAGAAGTTGCCAGAGTAATAATCAACCAATCAAAGCACGGCATTCAAACACTCTAAAGTTCTAAAGTATTAGCAATTAAACGATTTAATCAAGCGATTCAAGCACTCAAAGCGTTTGGGCACACTCGCACTTGAATACTCACATGAATACTCACACTCAACCCACTAAAGCGACGGCTACAGGGCACTTAACCCCCTATAGCCCCCTAAAGGACAAGATATTCACGTTAACCAAGTGATCTAATTAGCTAAGCAACGATTTAAAGGAAAAGCATGATTTTGGAACGTATGCACGCACACACATAAAAAACTGCCAGTGTGGGAATAATATATATAGGCGTGGCGTGCTTATGCAGTAGGTGCGCACACGTAATGCATAGATTTGGAGGTGCAAGATTTAAACTAGTCTTATTGATAGCAGCTGCCAGCCAGTGCCAGCCGGCTGCCAGCTGGCGGTCACGTGCCCCGCGCACGGACCACCATAGCTAGCCTATAGCCAAACGGGGGAAGGCTGCAGCTTCGCTGCAACCTACCCTTCACACTATAGCCAATTTAAATACAACCAGTCTGCTATCAACCAACGTACGTTAACCCAACCAATAATAATTAACAAGGCTTATTATTATTAATAAAAAAATAAAAATAAAGCTTATATTAAAGATATATATTATATTTAATATAACCTTAAGCTACCTTAAAAATACCTTTGTTAAATAAAAAGTATAATTTATATAAAACTCTTCCTTTATAATATATTTTTAATAAATGCTTAAATTTAATAAAGTTAGCATAATTTATAAAAACCTTTAATAACTTTTATAAGTATATTAAGAATTTATATAATTTATTAAATAATAAGATAAAGATATTTTTTAATATTTATTATTATATTAAAATTTAACTAAGTTAATTTTATATAATTTTTCCTTAAATGCTTAAAGATTAAGCTAAAGCTTATTACTTTCATTTTATAAATTAAATTAATATATTTATAATAATATATCTTAAAATTAAAATATATTTTAATATAAACCTTAATTATTAGCATTATTATATAAATTAAATAATAATAATATTTATAAAAATAAAAGCATAAAACTTAAATAAAAACTTATATAAAGTTTTATATTTAATGCTTAATAAGCTATAACTTTATTAATAAGCATTAAATTAAGATTATGTTAAGAAGGATAACTTAAAAATAATAGTAATTAAAGCTTATAAAGAAGTTTTTAAGCTAAAAATAACTCTTTTTAAACTAACTTAATTATATAAAAAGTTATTTTTAAACTTAAAATTTATAATAAAAATATAAATTAGCTATATAATTATAATTTATATTATAAATAAAGTTTTAAATTAATATTATATTAATTATAAATATAATAATTAAAAGCTAAAAAAAGGATAATAATTATAATCTTAAGTATTTTAAGGAAATTAAAGATTTAGCTAATTAAACTTAAACTATTTAAGCTTTAGGTAGCTAAGATTTTATAATATTAGCTATAAAGCTTAAAATAATAATACTTATAAAGGAAAAGAAGAAGAATAACCTTAAAAGAAAAGATATTATATATATAAAAAGAAGGGATGCTAATTAACTAAATATTTAGCTAATAAATAATATTTAATAAAAAAAAGCTACTTAATATAATATAAATATAAAGGTTATAATAATAACTTTAATACTTTTTTAAGCAAGTTTAAGGAATATAAGATAAATAATAAAAATAAATAAAATTAAAATAATAATTGCAATAATAATACTTATATTATAAAGGTAAGACTTAATAAGGAAGTTTATTATATAAATATTAATTTCCTAGTTAATAAAGCGTTTATATATTAAATTACAAAAAATAATATTTTTTAAATAAAGATAATTATTATAGCTAGCTAATTTATTTTAAAAAATAAATATAATTAAACTTATTTTTAAGAAATCCTGCTAAATATAAGAGCATTATTAATATTTATAGCTAAATATAAGCAATTCCTTATATTATAATAAAAAAACTTAAAGTATTAAATTAATATAATTATTATAAAAAAAGCTGAAGTTAAATTTAATAATAAGATAACTATTAATTTACTTAGCATAATTAAAATTTTTATCTTAATTAATTATATTAATTTCTATATTATTTAAGCATAAACCCCATTCCTGCTTTGCTTAATAAATATAAATAAGCTCTAGGTATATTATAATAATATTATAAATAAAATGGTTTCCTTTAATAATATAATTATTAGCTGGGTTACGTATTGCAATATGATGTTTGGTTGGTATAATAATTAATTATTATTAATTATAAAAGGAAGGAAGTGTTATGGGCTAGCCTTGGGTTGTTTGCCGTAAGGTGTTTAAATGGGGTTTATATTTAAAGTGTAAAGGAGAAGGTTTACTCCTTGTTTGCACCTATGTTAAAGCCTATTTTTATAGGGTTAAAGCCTATTAATTAATTATAATAAGCAAAGCCTAAACTATAATATATCTTCTTTTTTTAAGTTTTTATAATAAGTTTTAAAAGGCAGCTATATAATAAAAAATAAAGGATATTATAATTTAATTATAAATTAAATATTACTCTTTGCTTAGTTATTTAATTATATTTTAATGCCTTTTAATTATATTAAAGGCCTAGCTTATTATTTATAATTAATATACCTTAATCCTTATAATTTAATATATTAATTAAAGTAAGTTAATAAAAAATAATTATTTAAATATAAGCTAATGGCTAAGTTAATAATATTTTTATAATCTTTTAATGCAAGCCTTTTATATAAACTCCCTTACTTAAAACCTTAAAATTATAAATTTATTATATAATTTGCAATTAATTAACGCTTAATTATAAGTAATTTACTTTATTAATAAGAATTTCTTAAATTTTAAGTATTTTTATAAAGCTAAATTAGCTAATATATAGCTAATTTACTTTAAGTTTAAGTTAGCGCTAAATTAATATTATTTTTAAGCCTTATCTTATAAAAAAAATTTTATACCCCCTTAAATAAACTTCTTTTTTTTATTAATCTTAATTAATAAAAGCTATATCTTTATTTTTTTATAATAATTAAAATAATTATGCTTATAATAGCTAAGTTAATTATATATAAAATACTTAACTTTACTTATTAAGATTATTATAATATTAATATTTATTACTTTGCTATTTTAAGGTTAAGTATTATTTTCCTTTATTATAGCGCTAAAAACGCTCTTATATTATTATAAAATAAAGCAAAAGGCTTTAAATATATTTAATTACTTTTTATAATTAAGTTAAGCTTTTATTATAAAGATTAAGCTATTAGCTATTAATAATATTTTATATTTATTTAATTAACTTTAAGCCTTTATTATATAAATTAATTAATTAAATTAAGTAAGAAATTTTATTATCCCTTTTTTATAACGTTATTATAGTATAATTAAGCTAAGCTTAGCATATCTTTGCTTAAAAGGGTCCTTAAATATAAAGTAAACCTTTTTTAAAAAGCTTTTTAATTACTCTTTAAATATTTTTATAAAATTAATATAAAGCAAAAAGTAATTATAAAAAATTCTTAGCTAATTAAATATATAAAAGAATTAAGCCCCTTTAATATTAATTACCTTTTTATTTATTATAAACTTAGCTTTTATTTTTATTAGCTAAGTTATTAAATATTTTTAAAATAAAAGTTTTTTTAAATAAAAAAGGGCTTAATAAGCTGCTATTATTCTTTTTAAGTTTTATTATATTAGATTTTATATAGTTATATTATAAATTTATAATATAAAAGGACTTTAAATATATATTATAAGCTAGCCTTAGGTTATTTATTATAAGGTATTTAAATAAAGTTTATATTTAAAGTGCAAAGGAAAAGGTTTACTTCCTGTTTATATCCGCGTCAAAGCCTATTCTTATAGGGCCAAAGCTTACTAACTAATCATAATGGGCAAAGCCCAAACCATAACAGGAAGGTAAAAGGCTTAATTATGCTAGTTATTTTATATGCAGCGCTAAGGCTGCTGCTTGCCAGGCATTTTAACGGGCTAAAGCTGCTTAATTTTAAATAATCCTTTATATAAATAATATTTATTATTCCTATATTAATAGTTTTTATTTTATAAATGCATATTACTTTTAAAAAATATAAAAAAAAGGAAAGTATTAAGTTAAATTAAACTTAAAGTTAAAAGGTACTTAATTAATTATATATATAAGTTAAATTATAAGTGCATTATTATTTTATTACGTTATATTGCCATAAAAGGTAAGCATATAAAAAGGCTTAAGTTATTATTAAGGGGTTAAAAGTTAATTAATTTATTAAAGTATATAATTAATAGGAAGAAGTTAATTAAGTATGTATATATATTAAAATATCTTAATTATATAAAGTTAAAAAGCTTAAAAGGTTATGATTATTATATAAACATTTTGTTTATAATGCATTTTATAAACTTATGCTTTTATTGCTTATGGCGCTTAGGTTAAATAAGGATTAAATTAAATCTTTAAATTGCTAATATAATTATTTAATTTTTAAATAATTAAAATTTCTTATTTTAACTTAACTTAAGCTTTATTATATTTAATGCCACTTATTAAATAAAGAAATTAAAAAGTATAATTAAAAGATGAGTTATTAAAATAAGGGTTAAGTAAATAAAGTTAATAAGTTATAAGAATTAATAAATAAAGTATTTAAATAAAGGGAAAGTAAGGTATAAGATAAAGACTATTAATTAAGTTAATAAATAATAATACTTTTAATTTTAATATATAAGTATTAAATTATGAAATTTAATTAAGGATATTTATTAAATATAAGCTAATAACTTAAGTATTTATAAAATAATAGTAATTTTTATTACTTAAACCCTTAATGCATAAGTATTATTATAAAAATCTTAAATATAAGGTTTGCCTTTAAAAGAAATGTAATTTAAAGTTAGCTAATTGCATTACATTATAAGGTAATTTATAAGTAATTAATAAATATAAACTAAACTTTTATATTTTTGCTATGCATTGCCTTTAATTAAAGAAATTATTTTATTATTTTTTATTAAAAACCTTTAATAGTTTTTTATTTTTGCAATTATATAATATGCATACTTAGGTTAATTGCGTTGGTACTAATATAATAACCTTATAATGTATAATATAATGGTAATATTTAAGGTTATGTTATTGCGATTTATTAATAAGTCATTAAATTATACTTTAGCGATTTAAGTTTAAGCTTTAATGCATTATAATTTTCTTAATTTTTTTTATTGCATTTAAATAATTGCCTTATCTTTTTAATTGCGATTTACATAGCCTTATACCTTAATTATAATATTATTTATACTTATAAAGCGCTAAAGAGTATTATTAAGGGCATTCTTTATAAAGGTATTAGCTAAGTTATAGTTTTTAGCGATTTAATGAATTTTAAAGATTTTATGCTTTTTATATAATTGCTAAAGAGTTATTATATTAATTATAAAGTGCTTTTTTTTTATTATATTAAGCTTAATTAAGTACTTATATAAAAAGTATAAGTTAATGCATATTATAAAAGGAATTATTATAATATTTAAATATATAGTGATTTAGCGTAAAGTAGCTATTAGCATTATAATTATATTAAAGCTATTAATTATGCTATAAATTTTTAAAGCTAAAACGCTTTAAGTTACTTTTTAATATTTTATTAAGGATTAATAAATAATATTACCTTTAATATTTTACTTAAAAGCTTATTAAGTTTATATCTTATTTATAAGTATAATAATAAAGCTAATTTATAAGCTAAGGTTCTTATTATTAATAAATAAGTTATTAATAAAAATTATTAATTTAGCTTAAAATAAATTTAAGGGCATATATTAAAGTTTATGCTTTAAGTTATTAGCTTGCCATTATAGCTAATGATTTAACTTATTATAATCCTTATAAAAAGGCTTTTAAATTTAAGCTGCTATTAATAAGTTAAATGCTACCTTAAATTAATAAATAAAATTAAAATATGCTCCTTATATATATTGCTTTATATATTATTAAGCATAATTATTAACCTTATTATTAATAAGCATAATTTTTTTATCTTAGCCCTTTTAATAAAGATATAAAGTGCTTTTATTAAAAATATTTATAATTATATTATTAAAAATAAGTAATTTATTAAAGGTAAGTATTTCTTTTAGCTTGCATTAAATATTTATCTTTTTAATCTTTTATTCTTTTAGCTTTAAAAATGCTAAAGTATTAAAAGATAATATATTATTAATTTATATAATAATAATAATAAAAGTATTCTTTCCTTAATTTATAATTAAGAAGCATAAGTTATATATTAAAATAACTATATTTAAATTATTATAATAAAACTTATAATAAGTTGTTTATTAATATATATTAAATTTAATAATATTATAAAGCAATTTAATAACTTATATAATAATTTTAAAAAAGTATTTATTTTAAATCTTAAGGGGTAAGTAATATAAAATAAATTGCTTAAGCTTAAACTTTAATTAAGGGTATGCTTAAGTAATATTTTAAAGCTTTAATTAAAAGCCTTATATTAAAAAGGATGGAGTTAAAGTAATTAAAAGTCTTTAGCTAGCTTTTTAAATAATTAAAGATTATATAAGGATATTATACTTATTTTTATTATTATATTTAATAATAATAAGCTATGATTTCTTATATAGCTTTTTAATTTTACTCTTAATTTTATAAATAATGTATAACTTAAAGAGCTAAATATCTTTATATATTTTAAGATTAAAGCGTTTAAAGTAAAAGACGTTATTACTAATTAACTTTATAATTTCCTTATAATTAAACTCCTTAAATAAGTTACTTAAGGTATTAATTATATTATTATATTAAAGCTTTAAAAAGAAATTATAATTTTTAACCTCTTGCTAAGTAAGATATATTTCTTTTAGCTTATTCTTTAATCCTTTAAGCTATTTATATTATTAAGATTATAGCGGTTTTAATATTACTAAAATTAAATTTAAATTAAATTAAATAAGCTTATTAAGAGCATTATTTAAGTTAAAAACTAACTAAATATTATTTTTATTATTTTTATTTTAATAATATAACTAAATTAATATTAATTAAAAAATTATTAAGTTATTTAAAAGGTTTAATATAAGGTTATATTTATTAATATTAAGTAACTTATATAGTTTTTATTAATTATGCTTTTCTTATTATACTTATATATTACTTTATAATAAAAAACTTAATACTTTTATAATATTTAGGCCGTTATAAGTATTTAAAGCTATATTAATTTATTATTTAATATAAACCTTATATAATATTAGCGAGTGCAGGGAATTACGTAAGAAATAATATTGCGCTGAATTCCGGCTAGCTATAAAAAGCTAGCTTTTACGCTTATTCTAAACATTCTTTTAAGAAATTAACTCTTTTCTTTTCTTATATATTTAATGCTTTAATTAAGCTTTTCTTATTTTTAAGAATTTTTAAAATATTTATCTTTTTCCTTTTTTTAATTTTTTTTTATTTTTATTTTCCTTTTTTATTATATTAAAGCTTTTCCTTAAGTTATTCTTAAAAGGGTTTAATAAAATTTATCTTTTATTATTTAAGTAGCTTGTTTTTATTAATAATTTAGCTTAAGCATAATTTTAATTTTATGCATTTTTAATTAATAATAAAAAAAATAAAAAGTTAGCTATAAGTTAATTATTTATTAATTTTATCTTTTTTCTTATTTTTATATTAAATATTATTAAATTATTTTATATATTAATTTAAAGCTTTAATTAAAGCTTATATTTATTTTTAACTTATTATAAAAAAGAGTTAAATATAATTAAACTTATAATAATATTATAAATACTTTAAAATTATTTTTTAATTTTAAGATACTTCTTATGCTTTTAATATTTAAATAAAATATTACCTTAATTTTATATTAATATATTATTAAGCTTTAAATTTATTTTAAGTTTCTTGCTAAAAATTATGCTTAAAATATAGCAATAATATAAACTTAAAATTAAAATAATAAATTTAAACTTTATAAATATTACTTAATATTAATTAAAGATGCTTTAAATTCTTAATTAATATTTATTATTATTATTATAACTTTAAGTTTAAAATAAAAGAGGTTATAATATAAAATTAAGGTATTTACCTTACTTATTTATAAGTTTAATAAATAGCATTATATTATATATTTTTATATTAATTAAATTATATAAAAAACTTAAACTTAAAATATAACTTTGCTTAAGCTTTAATTAAACTTAAATTTAATTTATTAAGGGTTTAATATAATATTAATAAGCAAAGCATTAAATATAAATTTAAAAAAGCTTTCTTTATTATAATTTTATAATTTTTATTTCTTAATAAAATATCTTTTTATTAAATTTATTTTATTTATTATATTTATTAATACCTTTATTTTTTAAATTTTAATTTAAGTATTTTATAATAATATTAAAAATAAATTTCTTAAAAGTAATTACTTTAATTAAAAATATTATTATTTTTAAATTTCTTTATTTTATTATTATCTTAATAGGAATTATTATAATATATATATTACATTTTTAAGCTTAAAGCCCTTTTAAACTTACTTTTACTTTAAGAATACCTTTAAATTTTAAAACCTATTTATTCTTTTTTACTTAAAGCTAAAAAAAAAATCCTAAGAAACTTATTAAGAAAAAAGAAAGATTTAATTTTATTTATTATTAATTAAAGCATTAACTTTACTTTAATTAAACTTTATAATTTATTATTAATAATAAGTTAAGAACTTAAATTAATATTTTAAAAGTTTTATTTTTTGCTAATATAATAATTTTATTATAAATAGCTTTATTTATAATTTATAATTTAAATACCTTAAAGTTTAATAAAATTAATATTATTAAGGTTTTAAATAGCCTTAAAATTATTGCTTATTAATTTTCTTATTTAAATAATTAAATCTTAAAATTACTTAAATAATATTATATTACTTTAAATTTAATAAAAATAATTAAAAACATTATTATTAAATAATTTATTTAAAAAGATTAAAAGGAAAAGCTTTTTACCTTTTATAAGTTTAATAATTAAACTTATTATATAAATTTAATTATAATTATTAAAGATATTATTTATAATAACTCTTATAATAACTTAAAAGCATAAAAAGAAAAGATTATAAAATATAATTAAAAACTTAATAATATAAATAATATTTCTTTTATTATAACTTAGCCCTTTTATAAAGCGCTTTTATTATATTTAAAAAAGTAATTAATAAGGAAAGGAATTACTTATAAATTAATAAAAAATATTTTTTAATTAAACTTTAAATATATCTTATTAAAAGTTATTAATTAAAAACTTAAATATTTTAAGTAAGATAAGTATTTATTTATATAAAATAATTTTAATTAAAATTTATTTAATTTAAAAAAGCTAAATTTTTTTTAAAAAAGCTAAAATAATTTTAATTTTTTAAATTATCTTTAAAATAAAAATTTATAAGCTTAATAATTTTTATTTAAATTTAATTATATTAAAGTTATTAAAAGATATAATTAAAATTTATAAAATATAAATAAATTTATTAAAAGATTTATAAAGTTAAAACTTAATTTAATTAAATTTAAAAATAAATTTAAGTTATTTTAATAAAATATTAAAGCTTTTTTTTATAATAAATAATAAAGTAATTTTAAAATAATTAAGCTAAGGGTTATAAATTTAATTTAATAACTTTTAGTAAAACTTAATTAAAATAATTTTAAGAATAATAAGGTATAAGTTATAATTTTAATATTTTTCTTTAAAAAAAATAAGTTACTTAAAGTTTATTATAGTTATACTTTTTAAAATTATAATATATATTAATATAATAAGCTTAAGTAACTTTTTTTAAATAATTTATTAATAGCTTTTAAGCTAAAGAAATTATTAATATTTTTTAGCTTACTTAAAAATACTTAAGCTAATCTTTTAAAATATTTAAACTTTATTTATATTTAATTATATTATAATTAAAATAATTATAATTTAAAAAGATATATTTATAATTAATTAAAGTTTTTATTTAAAAAAAAAAGGTTTAATTTACCTTATATAGTTAAATATTATAAGCTTATTAAGGTAAATTCTTTATTTAAAGAAAAGGTTTTATTAAAAGCCTTAAAAGTAATTTAAAAGCTTAATATTTAAAAGAAAGTTAGCTTAATCTTAATACTTATAAATCTTATAAATTATATAATTTATATTAAAAAAAAGCTTATAATTATAAGCAATAATAAGCTTTCTTAAATAAATATTGCTATAATTAAGAAAAAGCATATAGCTAAGAATATTAAGAATTAAAATAAAATTATAAAAATTATAAAGGTTAATTATATTTAACTTAAAGATTTTAAAAAGGTAAAAAATAATTAATTTTAAATTATTAATAATAAGTTATAATTAAAAAATAAAAAAAAGGTAGGGGAAAGAAAAAACTTATTTATTAATTAAAATTAAATTTAAAAAGAAAATGCTAAGTTTTTTATAATAAAAGTAAGTTTAATAAGTATAATAAACTTAAAATTAAAAAAGTATATTTAATAACCCTTATTATTTAAAGAAAAAGCAGCTTAAATAATTTTAATTATAATTATTAAAATAAGTGCTATAAATATCTTAATATTTAATAATATTAATTTAATCTTAATTAAATACTTATTAATAGTATAATTTAAGGTATATATCTTATTAAAAGTACTTTTTAAGTTAATATATTTTAAGGATTATGCTAAAGACTTATTTCTTAAAATTAGCGTAATTATTTTCTTAAAAGATAATATTAAGGCTAATACTTTAATTAATTTATTATAAATTATTTAATATTAAGTTAATTTTATTATTATATTTATTATAAATATAATTAATTAAAAATATTTTAATTTAACTTACTTAATAATTTATATAAAAGTAAATAATTACTTTTTATAGCTTACTTTTTTAAATATTAAAATTAAAATAAATTTTTTACCTTTATTATATTATAAATATAATAAACTTTTATATGCTTTACTTAATAATATAAACTTAATAATATATAATAAAAATTCCTTATCTTTAATTAAAATTATAAAAAAATAAGTTTATATTAATTTAAATAAAATTAAAGCTATATTTTTTATTATTAATAATAAGGCCCTTAATATTTTATATTATATTCTTTTAAAAATGCCCTTTTTCCTAAATATAAACTTAATATTTAAATAATTAAAGAAATATCTTTATACTTATTTTATTCTTAATAATATTAAAATAATATATAATTTAAAATAAAAAAATTAAAACCCTTTAAAGTAGCTTTACTTAAAAAAGCTTAAGTTTTTTAAAAATACTTATTAACTTATATAAGCATTTCTTTATTTTTTTTTAGCTTTAATTAAAGCTTAATATTAATTAATATATTAATTATATTAATTTATCTTAATATTAAAATAAAAAAAAATAAAAAGGTTTTAAGCATTTTCTTAAATAAAGATATAAAAAGTTTAATTTTTATATTTATAAAAAACTTTTAAGTTAAAGTTTAAAAGATTTATTAAGCTAAAGAAAAAGGTTAATAAATATTAACTTATATTTATAATATTTATTTATAAAAAAAAGTTATATATATTAAAAAATAAATTAATAAAATTCTTTTTATTTTAATAATTATTAAATTAATTAATAAAACCTTTTAACCTTTAATTAAAACTCTTTATAAATAAATAAGCATTAAAGTTTATTTTATAAATAATTATTCTTTTAATAATATTATTCCTAAGGGCATAATTAACTAAAAACTTACTTATAAAGAAGAAATAAAATTAGCTATAAATAAAAATTATAAAAGTAAATATAATGCTTAAATTTAGCCTAAGTTTTCTTTAATTAATAAAGAATTAAAATTAATGCTTAATTAATTAAATGCTTTTTTATAAAAAAACTATAACTTCTTTTTAAAGTAAGAAAAAGAAATATTTACTTATTTACTTTTTAATTAAAAGAAATTTTTAATATAAAATTAATTTTATATTATTTAAATTAATATTAATATAGCGTTATTATAATTTATTTAAATAATTCCTTATAAAGCATATTAAGTAAAAATAATTTAGTTTTTAAAAGCTTTAAGGGAAATAGCTATTAAAATACTTAGGAATTAATAAGTTAATAAAGTTATTAAGGAATTTTATGCTGCTTATAAAAATTAATAATTTCTTATAAAAAAGAAAAACTTTAATTATTAACTTATTAATAATATCTTAAAAGCTAATAAAGTTATAATTAAAAATACCTTTATTTTATTATTAATAAATAAGTTTATTAAGAAGTTTATAATATATAAAATATTATTTCTTTTTAACTTTTTTTTAAAATATAATTAAATTAAGTTAAATAAAAAAAGTTAAGATATTATAATATTTTTTACTTTAATTAAATTATTTTAATAATATAGCTTATTTATAAAAGCTATAAATTTTATTATTTAATTTATATAATATATAGTTTAAATTTTTTATAACTTAATTCTTATAATATATAAATTCTTTTTTAATAATATTATAATTAAAAATTTAAAAATAAATTATAAAAATAAAGAAATACTTACTTTATTAAGGATTTAAAAATATATAGTTAAGTATATTAAAAACCTTAATAATATTTTTTATAATTTTAAGTTAGCTAAAGAAGTAATTAATGCTGTTAAATTAAAATAATATAAGTAGTAAGCTAATATTATTAATTATACTTATAAAATATTTAATTAATCTTTATTAAATAAAAAAATTATTAAAATTAATAAGTAAAATATTTATAAAAATATAATTAAGCTTAAATTCTTTTTAAGCTTATTAAATTTTTATAAAGCATAAATGCCTTTTTATAAAATTATTATTAAGCTATTATTTAACCTTTTTAAAAAAGATATGCTTTATTAATAAACCTTAAATTATTAAAAAGCTATAAATACTTTTAAAGCTATAATTACTTTAAAGTTATACTTAATTAATATTAATTATTTTAGCAATAAGATTATTTTTATAATAAATATAAGTTTTAAGAAATAAAATATATGCCTTATATAAATTAAAAATAAATTGTAATACTTAATTTAATATAAAAGTAATACTTAAATAAGGGTTAAAAAGTTATATAATATAATAAAATAAGAATATAAAGTTATTTTATATATAATTAAGTGCTTATACTTTTATATTTATAGTATTTACTTTACCTTAAAAATAAATTTAAATATCTTAGTTTAATAATTAAAGGGATTTACCTTAAATATATTAAGCGCTTATATTATAAAGTAATTAGCTATAATTAAAATATATAATTTTATTATTTATTATATTAAAGGTTTTAAAAATATCATTATAAATATACTTTTTAAAAAGCTATTAAAGCTATTAAATAAGGCAAATTATAAATTTAAAAAAAATATTAAAAATTAATATAATATTGCTCTTAATTAATTATCTTAATCTTAATTATTTAATTAAGAATTATTATTACTTAATAATTATTTTTAATTAAAAAAAATTATTTAAAATTGCTTAATATCTTTATTATAAAACTTATTTTAAAAACCTAATATTATAATAATAATTATTCTTTTGCAAAAAAACTTATTATTTCTTTATTTATAAAAAAACTTTTTAAAAATAACTTAAAAAGAATTTACTATAATGATAAGTTATTAATAACCTTAATTAAAGGTAAGAAATTATTAAAAACTACTATGCTTTTCTTAAATACTATGGAAGAAACGTTATTTATTTTTAAATTCAAGCTATATATTATTAAAAAGGAATGTATATTAATATTAAAAAGGCTATTACTAGTTATTCTCATTATAATAAGTAAAATACTTAAATTTATAATAATAAAATTATTTTAATTATGCTAAATTAATTATTTATTAAAATTTATATTAATATTTAATATTTACTTTTTAATTAAGAATATAATAAGCTAATTAAAGGATAATATAACTTAATAAAATGGGTTAAAGCTATGCCTTTTAAAGTAGTTAACTTAAAAAGCATTAAAAAGTTCTTTATTTAAAAATTCCTTTTTAAATAAGGGCTTTTAATAAAAGTAATAATAAATAAGGGATAAAAAATATAAATTAATTTACTTAATATTTTTTAATAATTAAAGTTAAGAAGATTATAATCTTAATACATAACCCTTATATTAATAATATTATTAAATATAAGCATTTTATTATTATAGCTGCTATTAAAAAGATGCTTAATAAAGGGATTAAAGGCTAAGTATAAATCTTACCTTATGCTTTCTTTATTAATTAAACTTTACTTAAAAAATCTTATAAAAAAAGTTCTTTTTATTTTTTTTATAACTTTAAATTAATTATTTTAATTAAAATTACTATTTTTATATAGCGTATTTAAACTTAAACTTTAAATATATTTACTTAAAATGCTTTTAATTTTTAGCTTTAATTACTTCTTAATCTTTTATAAAATATAAAAGCAATAATTAAATTAATTTTTAATTATAAGAGGAAAGCTGCATAATAAAATATATATTATAATTTCCCTTAACTTATTTCCTTAAAAAAGGATAACTTAATTTTGCTTATTAATAAGCAAAAAAAAGCTAATTATTCCTTATTTTAAAAACTAACTTATTATTAATTTAATCCTTTTATTATTTATAAGATTTATTATAATAATATTTATAAACTTTAAATACTTAATAATATTTACCTTTTAAGCATATTTTTATTAAAATAATTAAAAAGATTTATTAATCATTTTAAGATATAAAAACTTAAACCTTATTTGCTTTAAAAAACTAATCTTATAGCTATTATAAATAATAACTCCTTTTTAAATATTTTAATAAAATTCAGCCTATTTAACCTTATCTTAAATAACCTTAACTTTAATTATTATTAAAATTAATTAAATATATCTTTATTTATTGCCTAAGTATATTAATTATTTATAAGCTTAAACTTATTAAATTCTTTAAACTTTAATATTTAAAATGTTAAACTTATAATATATTTATATATAAAATAAAGAAACTTAAAAAATAAGCCTTTATAATTTATTAATATTCCTTTATTTTAATTAAATAACTCTTAATATTCTTAATATAATTAGCTTAGCAATACTTTTAAATCTTAGCTTAAGTATTTATTTAAGGGGGGGGGTTATCTTTTCTTATATATATATATATATATATTTATTATAATATAGAATTTCTTTTTATATATATTTATTTACTTAATTAAATTTAGCCTTAGGTTTAAATAAAAAATATTATATTTTTAAAAAATGCATTGCAAAATTTACTATATACTTATTTATTATTTTCTTGCTAAAATTAAAAACTTTCTTTTTCTTTTTAATAATTTAATTTACTTTTTTCCTTTTTCCTTTTACTTTAATTATTATTTATACCTTATTAAAAGCTTACTTTTATAATTAATATAATAGGAATTTTGCATTATAAAGTTGCAATTATTAGCCTTAAATAATATTAACTTCCTTATTTTAAATAATATTAAAGCTAATTATTTCTTTAAGCTATGCTATTTTGCTAATAATAATTATAAAGCTAAGCATACCTTTAAACTTTACTTACTTAACTATCATAGCCTTTTATACCTTTTTTATATTATTATATTTATTAAAGATATAATTAAATTCCTTAATATAATAAATATAATTAATATAAGCATTATTATAAAAATTATATAAAAAGCGATAATTAAAAAAGGGAATTATAATAAGAACATTTTTATTTATAATTAAGGAAAAGTTATAATTTATGCACTTTAAGCAATACTTACAAGGGGAAGCGTTTTAATAACTATAAAAGGCTATAAGTAAAGCTGCTTAATAGCAATAATTAAAGTAATTATATATTATTATTATATACTTCTTATAAAAAGCCTTATTACTTTCCTTAATAATAATAATATTTATATGGCTTTTAATTAAATTCTTAATATTATTTAAAAACTATTTTTTATAGCTTATTAAAAAATCCATTAAATAATTCCTTAACTATCTTTTTAAAGGTAAGATTAGCAAATTATTAAGCAAGGTATTAATTTTATTTAATATTAATAATCTTATATATATAAATACTTTTTATAAAGGCATTATAAAGGATAATCTTAATAAATTAATTTTTATTAAAAATGCCTTTTAGCTTAAAAAAAGTATAAATACTTTTAATTAAAATTTACTTAGCTTATAAATTATAATAAATAGCTTAAAAAGGGAAAGGGGAATTTTCTTATATTAAATTCTTTAACCTTAATTAAAAAGGGTTTAATAATAAAAATGTTATTATAAAAAAATATTTAAGGATAAAAGAATTATAATATTTTGCTTTAATTTTAGCTTAATTTAAAGGCTAATTAAAGTTAAAAGGATATTAAGAAAAGAAAAAAGGAAAAAGAAACTTAAGGAAAAAAAGGAAATTTATATATATAAAATTACTATAATAAGAAAAGGTAAGCAATGCTAATAATAAGCTACTTTATTATTAAAAAAAGTAATTTATTACCTTGCTTTTAATTAAGGTTAATTTATTATTAAGAAAGAATTATTTACTTTTAATTCCTTGCTTATAAAAAAGTTATTTATCTTTTTATTATAAAGGAATTTTAATTAAGTAATTTGTTTTAATTTATGCTTAATAAACTTATAAATTAAAAGGGGAGTACTTTATAATTAGCTATTATTTAAGAAAAATGAAAAACTATATACCCTTTTACTTTAATTATTAATAAAATAATAAATTAATAGCTTTTAATAATAACTTATAAGCCTCCTTATTATTCCTTTTTTTTAATTAATATAATTATTTAATTAAAAGGCAATAAGTTATTAGCTTTTATTACTTTAACTTATATACGCTGCTATACCTATTTATTTACAGCTAAGCCCTTTTCCTTTTTCTTTCTTTTTTTTCTTCTTTTTACCTTTATATTATTATTAATTAAAGGTTAAAGGTTAGCTGCTACTTAATTATCTTAATAATAATATACTTTTAATATATTAATCTTTTTCTTTATTTAATTTTTATTTAAGAATGGGTAATAATTATTTATAAAAGCTATCTTAAGCTATAGTTAAATATTAATTATATTTCTTTTTTATTTTTAACCCTTTTTACTTTAATTACTTATATAGTAATTTTTAAAAATGCAAGGCTCTTTTTATTATTATATCTTTCTTTTTTATTATTTAACTTTTATTACTTACTTTTTATTTTATTATTTATTTTCTTTATTTTTTTTCTTTATAATTAAAAGCTAAGATATTTTTTAATTAAAAAGGTAAAATAAAAAAGTAATTTTAATTGCTTTTATATTATAAAATACCTTAAAACCTTAATATTTTAATTTTAATAATTAAGCGTATTAATTTAAGAAAGAATAATTTAGCGTTAATAATTTTAAAACTTTTTTATTTTAATAACTTTAAAAATTTATTTAGTAAAGCATTATAATTTTTAAATATTATAAATATTTAAAATTAATAAAACTTTGCTTAAGAAGTAAATGCTAACTTTTTTAAAGATTCCTTTAAAATAAGAATTATTATAAATAAAGTTTACTTAAATAATATTTAATAATTTTAAACCCTTAATTAGCTATTATTTTTTAATATAAAATAAATAATATTTAATAATAAGTTTATAAAGATAACATAAAAGTATTTTCTAAGTATTAACCTTTATTTTAAGTTAAAAAAATTAATTAAGTTAATAAATTTAATAAAATAATATTAAGCCTTTTTTGCTTTTAATTTCTTTAATATAGAAAAAATGCTTTATAAATATAAAAAATTAAGAACTTAGTATATTATAGCCCTTATAACTTAGCAACTTTTTAACTTTTAAAATATTATATTTTTACTTAAAAAACCTTTATATTATAATTATACTTTACTTAAGAAATATTAATAATATAAATTAATAAAGAATTATAAATTTATTATTATATTTATTTATATATTTAATTATTAAATAATAATAATTTTTAATAAAATAGAAAATTATTGCTTGCTATGGAATAATTTTGCATTAAAAGATAGAAAAAGTAAGATAAATAAGGATATTAAAGCACTTATTTATAAATATTTAATAATTGCTTTAAAAAACAAAATATAAGATTTTAATAAAAAGTTTGCATTAAGATTAAAATAAATTAATAAAGTATTTTATAAATAATATATTGCTAAGTTTATTAAAAATTACTTTAAGGAAAATTAAGGAAAGAATAATTAAAAGGTATGGAATTAAGTTAAAATTTTTTTAATTAAAATTATATATTATAAAATGTTTAAAGCTATTATTAATATTGCTATTTAAATATTTGCTATTTAATTAAAGCTTAATAAAATTAATAAAGCTATTTAAATACTTATATTAATTCCCTTTATTAAGATTAATGATATAAAAATAATTAAAGTAAAAAGTAGGCTTTTATTATAAAGGAATATTATTTAGTAATAACTATTTAAATTGCAATATGTTAAGATTGCTATTAATTATAAAAAGGGTATAAGAGAAATAATACCTTTAATGTAAATTAATTTAATAACTTAATTTTAAATATTTAATATATAGTAAGGTATAAACTTTTAAATAGCTTAAAATTAATTAAGCATAACTTTAATTAAATAAGCCTTTAACTTAAGTATTATATTATAAGATATTTTAAAGCTAATAAAAAATACTTATCTTAATATATATAAAAATCTTTTTTATTTATTTATTTTAATAATAAATATAAATAAAACTTAAAGTATATTAATTAACTTAAAATAATTAAAATAATAATAAAGTTTACTTAAGGATAATTTAAAAGGCTTATAAATAAGTTAACTAAGTAATTAAATATAAGGTATAAATATTAAAAGTAAAAGTATTATAAAAAGTAAAAGCAAAAGTAAAAGCTTTGTAAAAAGTAAAAGTAAAAGTTAGTAAAGTTAATATGCTATGCTTAATATAATAATTAAAAGAAAGAATAAATTTACTTTTTATTTTATAAAAATATTTAAATCTTTAATAGCTATATTAATATTAGCTATTAAAGTAAACTTTAATAGTTAAAAAAATATAATTAATAAATATATTATTAAGTAAATTTTAAGAATATTTAAAGCTTTTATAAAAAAGTAAAAGCTATAATAAAATAAGTAAATAAGAAATTAAAAATAGTAATAATAATTAAAATTATAATAAAGTAAATTTTAAAACTTAAAAGCTTAATTAAAGATAATAAAGTTTTATTTTAGTAATCTTTATAATACTTATTATAAAGTATTTAAAGAAGGATATATTAATAAGTATAGGAAATTATATAAAAAATAATACTATGTTAAATTTTAGCTAGCTATAAAAAGCTAGCTTTTACGCTTATTTTAAATATTCTTTTAAGAAATTAATTTTTCTTTTTTTTTATATATTTAGTGCTTTAATTAAGCTTTTTTTATTTTTAAGAATTTTTAAAATATTTATCTTTTCTCTTTTTTTAATTTCCTTTTATTCTTATCTTCCCTCTTTATTATATTAAAGCTCCTTCTTAAGTTATCTTTAAGAAGGTTTAGTAAAACTTATCCCTTATTATTTAGGTGGCTTGTTTTTAATAGCTTTTTTATAACTTTTTAAATAGCTATTGCTTTTTTAAAAGTTAAGAGAGTTAATATAAAGTTTTTTATAAGTTTTAAATATATATTAAAGATAATAAATATTAAAATAATGTTATTAAGGCTAATTATATTATTTATTACTTTAATAGCTATTTATAAAATAGCTTTCTTAATATAAGTTCCTAAAAGTTTAATATAAAGAATATTAAAAGCTTATTAAAGCAAAGCATAATATTTCTTAACCTTATTAATAAATTAATATACCTTTATTAATACTTATTTATAAGTAATGCTTATAATTTATATAATGCTTTAAAATTTTGTTAAGGTAAAGTTTATTTTAGCGTTATAAATAATATAGTTTAAAGGTTTTAAATAAATATTTATTTAATATTACTAAATAGCTTTTTATATATTCTTTATAAAAAAAAAAGATTAAAAAATATTTAGCTTAAAAAAAGGTTATTAAATTAATAACTTATAAAATAAGCAAAGTAAGTAAATATATAATATTTATAATAATCTTATAATTAAAATTAATATTATTTTAAAGATTAAACTTAAAATATTATAATCTTATAAAATAAAGTTAATAATAATAATAAAATTTAAAAATTGCTTTTAAAATAAAAGAATTAATATTATTATAATTAATATTAATAAAAAAGCATAAAAAATAATTAATTAAAGGGTATTTAAATTTATAATAAAGTTGTTAAAACTTTATTTTTATTAGGAATATTGCTAATATATTATTACTTTTTATATTAAGGAAAATTTATAAATATTCTTACTTTTAAGTAATTAAGAAAGTTTTTTTTAAATACTTATCTTTTTATTAAATTACCTTATTAATAATATTTTAAAAGAAGAAAGAATTTTTATTTATATCTTAAATATAAAGAAAGAAGGAAATAAGCTTATTTATAATATAAAATATTAATAATCTTGCTAAAGTATTAACTTATATTATATTAAGTAATTTAATAAGTAAGCTTAAGCTAAATTATATTTATATTTTACTAGCTTATATAATATTTAAATATATAAAAAATATTTAATATTATAAAGCTTAAAATTATTTATATTTAATTATTAAGAATATTATTATACTTATATTTAGCATAATGCCTTAATATTATTAATAAAAAATATTAATTTTAAATAATAAATATTTTTATTATTAAGCAATTTTTAAAATTAATATAAATATTAAAGCTGCTTATATTATTAAAGAAATTATAAAGAAAGGCTTAATTTATTAAAAAAGTATAATAAGTATGCTTCTTTTTATTATTATTAATAGTTAAAGTTATTATAATACTAATAACTTTAAAATTAAAACCTTTAAAGCTAATAAGAAATGTATTAAACTTATTATTATTAATTTATTATTTAATATCCTTATATATATAAATATATATAGCTTTAGCATATTGTTAATCTTTAAATAAATAATTTATTAATTAATATTCCTCTTTATAATATATAAAATACTTTTTCTTTTTACATTATATATTATTATTATTATCTTTATTAAGCTAATATTTATTATTATAATTATTTTTATAAGATTCTTTATTATAGCTGCTGCCTTTAAATTAATAAGGTTAACTTAAATGAAAGTTTAATTAAAAGCCATTACCCTTAAAAAGAGGTTAAGAGTACTTTAAATGCTAATTATTATTATTATACTATTTATTAAAATAATATTACTTTTTAATATTTATAATAATTAAATTATTATTATTTTAATTATTATAATTATTAGCATAGCTTTATTTATAAGCTTATTAATTATTTCTTATAATTATATATTATAATATAAGGTTTTAAGCCTTTAATGCTTTAATATATTATTATAAAATAAAGTAAAGTTACTTAATATTTATTAATATTATTAAGATAATATAATAAAATTTAAAAATACTTTATATTATTTATAAAATTATATTTTATAAAAAGCCATCCTTATAAGTAATATACTTAAGTGCTTTATAATAAAGTTATATCTTATTAATAAGTATTTAAAGAATATTTATATAGCTTTTATTTAAGTTTTTTTATTAAAGAGTAAAAAAAGTTAAAGTATTTTAATTTATAAAATAATTATAGTAATTATTATTTATATTAAATTAATTTTTAAGCTTTTTATATGCTTAAGTAAATAAGTTCTTTTAATTAATAACTTAAGTATAATATATTTTTATTAATCCCTTAAGTATATATAAAAAAGCTGCCTTAAATTATTAAGGTTAAATTTATAAATTATTATAAGCCTTATAAAAAAAAAGAATCTTATTATTAAGAATATTATATAATTTTTTAATAAATATTTTATTTTTATAATAATATTTACTTAAGTTAGTTATTATATTTAAATTAAGTAGAAAGTTCTTTATTTTTATTAAAGATAAAAGGGTATAATAATTATATATTATATAAAAGTTATTAGCTAAAGGAAGGTTGCCGCCTTTTTTTAATGAATTAAGAGGTTTTAAAGGGCTATTATTATCTTTATTATTATTGCTAAGTAGGCTAAGTAATTTAAGTAATTTAAGATTAAAAGAATTATTATTATTAAGTAGTTTTTTAGCTTTTATTAAAGTATAATTAAAGTTAAGGATATTATAAATATTTAAATTATAGCTTTAAATTTAATTAATTTTAAATATAATATAATATTTTTACTTTTAATTTATTAATTATTTAAGATAATTTAATACTTTAAGGATATATATTAATTCCCTTAGGGTATTTACTCTTTAAGTATAAATGCTCTTAACTTAAAAAGTTTTCTTAATAATATATAATAAGTTTTTATTAACTTATATAAATATTAACTTAATTTAATTATAAAAGTTCTTAATAAATGCTTTATA
Source organism: Diaporthe citri (assembly GCF_014595645.1). Lineage (NCBI taxonomy): Eukaryota > Fungi > Ascomycota > Sordariomycetes > Diaporthales > Diaporthaceae > Diaporthe > Diaporthe citri. The sequence goes on along the minus strand of NW_025064846.1, from coordinate 5,915,534 downwards.
TGCCTTATTACTTAATATATATACTATAGCTTAAATTTAACCTTAAATATAAGTATTTAAGTATTATTTATTATTAAGAAATTTTAAGGAATTTATTTATATTAAAGGATTAAGTATTTTAATAATGCTTTTAAATATAAAAATATAATTTATTATAATTAATATTAATAAATTATTTTAGCTAATAATATTACTTATTATATTTATTATATTATTATTATTTCTTATTATTTTAATAAAGTAATAATAAGGGTGTATTTAATTTAAAAAAGGGAGTAGTGGGAAGGGGAAATAAGTAATATTAAGGGAAAATAAAAAAGTTAAGAGTTATTTTTATAACTTAGCCATTAAAAGGTAAATTAATTCCTTTCTTTATATTTATTTATATAATAAAATATAAATAAATATATTATTAATAAAAATAAATATTAATTTAATTCTTTTAATTATAGCTATTAAATTTAAAAGTTATTATTAAGGTTATTTAAGGCATAATAAATATATATATATTAAAGGTAAGGGAGTTTATTATGATTTTTTGCTATAATAATTACCTTTTTATATATTAAATATTATTATTATAAATTACATTATATAAATTTATAATATTAATAATATTAATTAATATAATTAAAAGATTATTTCTTTAAGCCTTGTTAATTTATAATTATCTTTATAATTATTAATTAATATTAATTAAGTTATATATTATAATATAATGTTTAGTTAATATAGTAATTAATTATTATTAATTATGAAAGAAAGGAAGGTAAAAGGCTTGATTATGCTAACTATTTTATATATAGCGTTAGGGCTGCAGCCTGCTGGGTATTTTAACGGGCTAAAGCTGCTTAGTTTTAAATAGTCCTCCATATAAACAACACCTATTATTCCTATAATAATTATTATATTAATACTTAAAAAATAAGGTTATTTATAGTTTTTCCTAAATTAAACTATTAATGCTATATATTTCCTTTTAAAAATAAAAATAAAGAAACTTTATTATTGCTTTAAATATTTATTAATAAATTAACTATATTAAATGCTTAAAAAGGCTAATAATTTAAATATTAATAAATAAATAATAATAAAGATTAAGAAGATATATTATTATTATTAAATAAATAAATTCGCACTTAAGCGTTTTAAGTTTACATTATATAATAATTATAAATTTAACTATAAAATCTTAGTTAATATAATATATTTAAGCAAACGCTTAATTCTTTATATTATAAATTAAGTTATTACTTTTTAAAAAGTAAAATTCTTAAAATCTATATTTATAAAAATTATATAATAAATACTATAAATGCTTTAAATTAATATATACTAAGAATTATTAAATATTATTAAATATAATATAAAAATAAACTTTATATTCTTAAAATTTTATTTAAAAGCATAAATAATGGAAATTAAATGTAAATAAATTTTTATAAAAGCATATTAATTTATTAAGAAAGTTAAGAAATATTATTAAGCTTTTAAATAAGTACATAAAATCCTATATATTAAATTATATAATAATATAAATAATAATGTTATTTTATAAATAATTATAAAAGCTATTAATATTATTGCTAAATTAAATAAATTAATTCTTATGCTTTTAGTTTTTAATACTTACTTATAAGTATTGCATAAATTATTATTATTATTAATAATATAAAAGTAAATAAAAGCTATCTTAAAGGCTATAAAAATATTATAAAAAATTATAATTAAATAATAAGTATAAAATGCATTAAATATTAAGGTTAAACCTATCTTTAATATAAAATATTTACTATAATATAAAGTTTATATATAAAGAAAAAAAAAGGATAAAAGAATTTATATAAGGTTATTACTATAAATAGCTATAATATAATCTTAAATATATTAAATAAAGCTATAATGTTTAAGTTAATAATTATTTAATTATATTATTAAAATAATAATAAGGAAATGTAATTCTTATAAGTAAAAAACTTAGCTATAAAACTTTAAATATAACTTATTATGCAATTATTATTATTAAAAAATAAAAGATTATATTATTATATTATATATTTTAAAGAAAGAAAATAAAAATTATAACTTAGTAATTAAATTAAGATAAGATAAAGTTATTATAATATTAAGCTTATTATTTAAAGAGTTTAATAAAATGGAAATTAATAATTTTATTGCTAAAGGTATTTTTTAAATTAAGAAATGATTAATAAAGTAATATAATAAATATTTTTTTTTTAAGTTTTATATAATATAAAAAGTAAAAAGCAAAATTATAAAATTATATAAGAAATCTTAATTTATTATTTAAAGTTATAATAATAATAAAAAGGAATTAATTTTAATGCAAAGCTTAATTATTTAAAAAATAAGTTAATAAATAATCTTTATATTTACCTTTTTATTAATTTAAGAAAAAGGCATAATTCTTATATTTTAAGATATTACTTAAGCTTACCTTTAAGCAAAGTTAAAATTATATAAGATAATTTTTATAAAATTATTAAAGGAATTAAAGAATAAATATTCTTTAAGCATAATTATTTATATTATTTAATCTTTATATAGCATAATAAAATTTAATATTTATTAATTTAATATATATTAAAGATATTATTAATAAAAGCTTAAGATAAATTACTTTATATATAATTCATATTTAATAATTATAAAGCTTATATAATTTTTTAAGATAATAAGTATATAAATAAATAATATATTAATTTTATTTATATTAAAATTTTAAGATAAGAAAAAGATTAAAATAAAAGTTATAAAATTATAAAGAAAATTAAAATAAGAGTTAATGCTTAAAAACTTAATAAATTATAATAAGGCTTATATAATTATAAATATTATTAATTTAATTATTACTTAATAAAAGAGATAAGTTAATAAACTTACCCTTATTAATATAATAATTAAAGATGCTTTTTAAAAATACCTTAAATAAAAAGCTTATAAAGCATATATAGCTTTAATTTATTAATTAAAAGCTTTATATAATCTTTTAATAGCTATATAAGTATAAAACTTAAAAGCAAGAGATTATAAAAGCTTAAATATATAATTATTATAATAAATAAATAATGTTATGCAAGGAATTAAATATATATTCTTAAATCTTAAAATAATAAAACTTTTTATATTTATAAATATATTATTTATAAATAATTAAAACTTAATATTTTAACTTAAATATATTATTATTTTTATAAATAAAACTTATAAGGAAATTAAGATATTTATAATAATAAATAATATTCTTTATTAGTTATTAATAAAGTATAAATATATTATTTAAAGCATATTAATAAGTAAAATTTATAATATAATAAATAAAGTAAATATTAAAATCTCCTTAGTTATAATAATTAAAATAGCTATAAAATAATTTTTATTATTAAATATATCTTTAATTATTTATATAAACTTATATAGCTTATATAAATACTTTATAAAGTTAAGAATAATAAAGAAAAAACGCCTTATAATTAATATTATATTATTATAAAAATTATATAAAATAAAAAAAATTATTAAAGTAAGGTAAATAAATAAAAAGGATAACCTTATTAATATAATAATAAAATTAACTTTAAATATTATATTATAAAAGCTTATTAATAATAATAAGCTTTATATATAAGTAAATAAGTTAATTAAGAAACTTAAAATAGCCCCTTTTTATTAAGAAAAAAGTAACTTATTGCTGGCTTTTTCCTTTTAACTTTATTGCCGCTAATTATAAAATCTTATACCTTTTAAACTTAAACCCTTAATATAAACTTTAACCTTTTATATTTTAGCTAAAACCTTTTTAATACTTTATTATATATAAGGATAATCTTATAATTATTAATATTATTAATAATTATTATTTTAAAATTAACTTTATTATTATTATTATCTTTTATTGCTATTTATAAATAATAATATTAAAATTAATTTTTATTAAATTTATTTATAATTTATTAACTTTTTTTATAATTAAAGAATAAATTAATAATTATTATATAATACTTATAATTACTTATAAAGTCTTATATTATAAATATTTATTTTAATTATTAAATTCTTATAAAAATCTTTTTCTTTTTATTATAATAAAAAATATTAATAATAATTTATAAAAGTTATTTAATATTTTTATTAATATACCTTATAAAGATAATAATAATAAGCGGAATTATTTAATAAATATTATATTTATTACTTATATTAAAGATATACTTAATATAACCATTATTATAATTATTATTAATATAATTAATATTAAAGGTAGCCTTATTATAATTCTTAAATAAAATTAAGATTTCCTTATAAATATTATAATTATAATTTTAATTAATAAGATAAATATTATAATTATAATCTTAATTAATAAAATAAATATTATAATTATAATCTTAATAAGTAATAAGATAAAAATTAAAATTATTATTAAGGTTATAAAAAAGGCTAAAATTACCTTAATTAATAAAGATAAAGATAAGTTTATTAATTTTATTAATTCTTATAATAAGGTTATTGCTAATAATGTTTATTTAATAAATATTAATAAAGATATTAATAATAATAACTTTTATTTACTTACTTATTTAATAAATATTAATAAAAATATTAATAATAATAACTCTTATTTACTTAATATTAATAATAATTTAATTATTATTAATAATAAAGATAATTAAAATTAAGTTAATAAAATCTTAATAAAGATTATAAAAATTACCTTTAATTTTACTTTTATGCTAAGTATTAAAAAAAGCAAGCTGCTTATTAAAATTAACTTTTATAAAATTATTAAAATTAATAAGCTAAAGATTATAATTATAGCTTAAGTTAAAATACTTTTTTTAAATAATGCTATTATAATAATTATTATTTAAATTATTAATAACTTTTAATATTAAAATAAGTAAATATTTTTTAATAATATAATTAAAAAGCTATATATTTATATTAAAAATATTAAAACTTTTAATATAAAATTATATAATATTCTTAATAATAAGAATTATTAAGATAATTATTATTTTAAATGCTAAATTATTATAATCTTTATAATAAATAACTTAATAAGAATTTTAATTTTAAGTATTTTTTATATATATTAAATTAAAAAGATTTAATTATTAAAGGATTAAATTATTATATTAACTTAAATTTAAAACTTTTTATATTAAATTATTAATAAGTATATATAAGGCTTATATATAAAGAGATTTATTAAAAAATATATATTATTATTTAAGTAATTTAAATAAAAAATAATTATTAAAGAAATTAAAAAAAATAATAAAAAGTAAAAAAAGAACTTAATAAATAATTAAACTGCTTATAATGCTTAATTTTAAAAAAATAAAAAGTAATTAAAAAAAATTAATTTAAAATAATATTAAGTATATTTTAATAATAAAAATAAAAATAAAGATAATAATATTTATATTATAAAGATATATAATAAAAATAAATATAAGTTAAAGAATTTAATATTAACTTTATAAATATTAATTTCTCTTATAAAAAAGAAATTTAAAATTAAGGCTTTTATATAAAAGTTAATAATTTTTATAAAAAAATAACTTTAAAAATTAAGTATTAAGAATAATAAATATAATATTTAAAAAATAATATAATAATAAAAATTATAAGTTTAAAAAATAATATAATAATAAAAATTATTAAAATTTGCTTTAAAACTTATAAATTATAATTTTAAGCTTTTTTAATAATGCTTTTTTATAATAAAGATTATATATATATAATATATAATAAATTATAATTTTAAATTAATTATAATAAAAATTATATATATTTATTAAAAAAAGAGAAAAACTATAAGTATTAGTAAGTATAACCCCTATACTTAAAAGGCTACTTTAGTTATCTCCTCCAGGGCACATAGCCTCTTAAAACTTAAACAGAACAACACCAATACACGATTGCTTTCCATATGACTATCGTACATACGAGAGACCTACCAACAGTGGCAAGCTGTGATGGCTTCCCCATAGGTACCCAGCGGTGCAGGAGATGGAGGGAAGCAAGAATTGCCAGGATTATTGCACCAACCGGCATCAAATGCTATGGGCGTAGTCATTGAATGCGTCGCCACGACGCAAGTACGTATTTATCATCACTCCCTGAAAATAATCCCTCGGTTTAAGCTGAGGGTAATCTCCCATATGCAGGGGAAACAACTTGAAGGTACACGGATAAAAGCTCGGCAGCAAGCCGTGACCGGGCCTGTTGGGTGACTTGATTTCCACTGCAACACAAGCTCTAGACCATTTCGGCTCGATCTGAAGTCATTGTGGATCAATCGCTGGCCTTTGGCGACTGTGGCCTACTGTTGCGCCAACGGATTGTCCGCAACATATTACCCTCCTTTCCGTAGCCTCGGTTCGCCCCGGTCTCGTCCCCACAAGCCAAGGTCGCAACGAAGAAACATTTCCATCCTAAATCCCGGCGCTTTGAAGACTCGCAGAGCAGGCCCGACAAATCGCGCGATGGTCGCATGGGAAGATCAATTGGCTCTGCAGCCACGTCTACTAGTACTAGTACTCTATGTGGAAACAGCATCACCAGACCGTTGCCACTCAAACGCTTGACTTTCCCATATCTGCCTCCGTGCTACAGTCTGCCATATGCAATTCGAGATTCGCCCTATAATGAGACATTAGACTGAGACTGAGATATGTAGATGAGAATTAATCACCGCTTTTGATTCTGGCGCAATGTGTGGTGGAGATCGGGCTAGAATCAACCCTGCTTCACACTGGTATGCCCGCGATATGTGTCTGTTGGTTGGTGGCGGAGTAAGCCCCTCAGGCCCTGATAACGTCTTCCCAGGGCAATTCGGGACCAGTGCTGGATGTATCTCCCCCTTCAGTCTGTTGGTCCGAATGCAAATCCCGTGCCGCAAGTGGGACCCATATAAGCTGGTACGGTTAACTCGGGTTCAACACCTCTCTTGGTTACATGGAAGGCATTGATGTGACATGTCGTTGGTTCCCACTCAACCTGAAAACTCAGGGCTCCTGCGGGGATATTTGCGAAACTTGAAGATCCCTGGGATGAACTGCGACCAGCCCCACCATGCCTCGTCGCTTTGAAGTAAAGTCCAACGGCAAATCTGCCTGAGAAAGCGACTCAGACCAATGGCGACTGTAAGGACCAATTGCAATCGCCAGGAACGCCGGTGCATGCTGACCTAGCTTATATGCTTGAATAACGTCCACAACTCAGACTCATTTCTTGGGTGCAATATAAAGAGGCAACTTTCTTGGGGTGTGGTGGATTTGTGACATGGCAGGCTGTGATCTATACAGGTACAACGAGTATGCGGGCGCCCAGATGACAAATGCTATGCGTTACTTATGTTTGCCACCTGGGAAGTTCTCATCTACTGTTTCCACTGTTCAAAGTTGAGGGAAAGCGCGAAGGAGGAAGGGGGGTATCGTGCTCAAGTGGTACAACACTGTGATGCTTGGCCCAGGGCCACAAATTAATAACTGTCAGTGATATTTCTGTTTGTTTCCACCTACCTTAATCTGTGTGTGAACAACTTGCAGCATCCTTGGGGGTTGTGGAGCCATCGGTCGTCATTTCTGACACCTCGAGGCGAATCTTTTCATCATATGCAGTTGTATACCGACGTTGAAAAAGTTCATCCAGCGGTTCATTCCTGGGCCGCTTGATTCAGGCATCTGTGATGAAACCGCAGTGTCTAAATCCAGCAAGAGAAGCACGTATCGCCAGTGCGAGGGGAGCATCGAGATGCACACATTCACAGGGCACCAGGCTCGGAACTCGAAGACACATCCAGTCATGGAAGAAACTATGGATACCGCTGCTGAAAGTGTACACGGAGATGACCACAGTGATCGGGCTATACTTGAGACGAAGGTCTCTACCTAGGTTCTGCGACATGACCATGATGTGGACGATATCGGGCTGGTCAACTCGCGCAAGGATTGACATTACAACGTGCCTTGCAAAAATGCATACATCAACACCGTGAAGTGGCGAGTACCAGTACTAGACGATGAGCATAAAACAAAGTTTGAACTTTTCATCGAGAATAGAACTTTAATGAAACTGTGCCTAATCACTGTCACTCCGTATCATCTATCGCTGCCACTAGAGCACCTCTCAAGGCTAGGGAAAGTCATGTGACGGTACGGCACTTATATACTGCTGTGGTGTTTCCAATTGTGATTGGAATTTACTGGTCTTTTGGCCAAGTGGTCTATTCGCTAGCAGTGATAGATTCGTCTCAAGTCATAGATCAATTTCCTACCGAATTTGCAACTGGAAGCGGTGGTATGAAACCAGGTCTCAGATATGTTCTTCAAAAATACAAGCGTCCTACTTGTGTGTTACGCTAGACTCTGAAATTCGTAAGTGTCACATTTATTTATCTTGGAGAGCCATGTTCTCATATTGGAGAAGTTCACATCCTGGGTACGGCGACATCAGGATGCTTCGAATGATGTCTGTCTGCACATGAAACACAGTCCTGTAACAAAGCGGCAAGGATTCGATAACGCTCACTTCATAGTCCGCAATAGACCAGGGACATGATAGCGGCCGTATCTAAATAAAAGTTCTTTGATCTCAACAAGCCTATCAAATTTCCATTGGCCAGCAAGGTGTTGGCGTCAACTCCTATAGATGCTCTCACCCAAAAATATCGCTACCCCAAAATAGCAAGGTCGCACACACAGTGCCTGGTCAGAACCGACTTGAGTATCCACGTGCTGATGGCGTGGGAGGCCGCTTCCGCCCAGTGCTCGAATGCGAAGTTGCACGAAAGCTAGGCAGGTTCTCAAGCTCCGTGTCACTTCCTCCTCGGCTGCCGTCCTGCTTGTGATTGCCGCGAGCTCGAGCAAGGGCAGCCGCATCAATCTCGTCCAGAGAAGTCGGGTTCATCTCCCAGGTACAAAGACTCGCGACAACCTCGGCAACAGCGACCCAGAACATGACCCAGACCATGCTCTGGAAAGACGCCGAGAACACTTCCTTTACGTCTCTTACGACTCCGGCGTCTTTCTCAGGCATGTCCATCAGCGCCATGGGGGAGCGGTGGAGGGCGTCCTTTTGCTGGGGTGAGAGCTTGGCTTCGAGAGACTCGAGACGAATGTTGAAGATTACATTGCAGATTACCAGGCCCAAGGCTCCACCGAGGACCCTGACTTGAGCCATTACTCCTTGGGCCACGGCGTGGTCTCTGCCGGAAGCCTGAATCTTGGTGAGAATGGTAGCGGAGGAAAAGGTCAGGCCTACGCCGAGACCAAAAATTGCTTGATAGCCGAATTGCGGGTTCGTAGGCGACGACGGAGCATCAAAGGTAGTCAAGAGCCCAAGTCCGATGACCTGGAGGCATGACGCCGCTACAAGGGTTCGTGAGGTGTTGTTCTTGCTCTTCGACAAAGCTCCGGCGATGATGGAGCCCAGAGAAGTGGCCCCGAGCATAGGGATCAGGTGGACGCCTGCCATCAGCGCCGAGTCTTCATTGACAATCTGGAAACGCTCTGGAAGGGTGATGACTATTGCCAGATAGCAGTATCCCGAAAGGAACATTGCACTGAGGGATTTTGATCAGTCATTCGTCTTGTGGAACAAGGAAATGGAAGTCTAAAGAAGAGGGCAGTGACACAGCACTTACACAACGGCGGACATGTATACACGATTGTACACTAGTCGAACTGGGAAGACCGGCTCGATATGCATTGGGAGATGCTTGATAATGAGCTGCCAGCCCCAGAATAAGGCCCAGCAAACAACCGACACCACAAATGTGGCGATGAATTCGACACTCGTCCACGCAAATATCATCGTCCCGGCTTGCTGCAAGCTAAAGACCATGAGCACACAGGCAGCGAGGATGAAGATGTTGCCAATGAAGTCAATCCTCCAGAACTCGCGCCAAGGATGGATAGGTTTGCCAAAGTCCTGTGGCCAGAGGACGACGAGACCAAACATGCAGGTGAAGCCAGCAGGAATACTAAAAGCGAGTCAGTATCCGGGCACAGCCGTGTTCCCCTTCCGGTGCCTTACTTCATGTAGAATATCCACCGCCAGTTGCCTCCAGAAATGGCACCGCCGAGAAGAGGGCCCAGGACGAATGAAGTGGCGAGCGTGATTCCGATGAGCATGCCGATCAATGCATTTTTACCGTGGGGGGCAATCTCTGCAAGGGATATCTGGGATAGACTGTAAAGGCCTGAGCCTCCGACCCCCTGTAGGGCTCGGAAGATGATGCTGTGGAAAGTGTGTGGTTAGCTGAAGAACCGCCCCGACGACTGCCGGCCTAGATAGAGAGAACCTACAGCTGCGGCATATCCGTAGCTAGACCGCATCCAAGTGAACAGCTCGAGAATATGAGCCAGGAGAATAGGAAGATCGGGAGACGGCCAAAATGGTCGGCGAGTTTGGCGAACCCTATTGCGCAGCCTAAGGAGTCGTGGTTAGTTCGCATCTTTACCGGGTTTAGGCTACAGAGCGATTACCCAGGTATGAGAGCAGGTATGCCAGCACTACCCAGTACATGTCCTGAAAATTCTGGAGATCTGTGGCAATCGTGATAAGGGCCGTAGAGACGATCGTGGTATCTATCACAGAAAACAAGAGACCGCCGAGCATGCTGATACCCAATCAGTTCTTCGTCTGGAGAACACAAACGGTGCCTGTTTGACTGTGCTTACAACATGATGATAAACCCCAGACGTGCGCCATTCACCTGCGGTGGCGGAGGTGGGAGGCAGTCCTCAAGGGAGTCCTTGAGTGGAGTAGTCATTGTATTTTGATCTCTCGTGTTCATTGAGCCCATGGACAGGTCGCTGTTTGATGGTGGCAGATACACGTCATACGTCGACTCTGGTAATTGACGCCTGTAGGAACTCTGAGGAGAAAATACAGGCCGCGGTTGCGTTGTATGCAGGCCAACTTTGGAATGCCAAGAAGACGTTGAGGTGGTTGGTGGTAGTGGGGGTGAAGTTGAGTGGTGTGCCTCAGAGTAAAGGTTGTCTTTGGAAGAGATCGAGGTGTAAGGTCGCTTGTGGACCCACTTCCTATTCACCAATACCTGGTCATTGTGACCTTCCATTGAAGCCATCGCTGTTGGGTTCTTCTCCAAATCACTGGCGTTGAGAAATCATTGGGTCGTTTGAGGCAGGAAGCAAACAACATTCACTTGATGCTGTTCGAAGTCCTCGATGTGAAGGGCCAGGGGCTTATATCTCCGCGCCACGAGACGTCCAAATTTACCACTACCCAGAGAGCTGGGACGTCAATCAATTAATGATGCGCTCGCTTAATCTTCCAGAATGCAACCGAAGACAGCACCTGCGCAGAGCTTCATGACCTCTCAGCTGTCTTTGGTCCGAGGCGAGGTGCCAATCTCGTCCAACCTCTTTTAAGATGGGTCAGGAAGTACAGACAGGAGGAAGATCCGAGGAGAGGCTGCAGGTGCCCAGGCAAGGCCCAGGTCTGGGAGAGTTCCAACCTTATTGAACTCAATACGTATGTGCATGGGTAATATGCTTCTAACAGCGCCACCAGACGGCAGCCAAAAGTTGACGGATATCGTGCAACGTGACACAGATTCTGTGCCTGAACACAGCGGTCGAGTGGCGGAGAATCCCATGCCAAGTGTCTCAATGAGGTCACATGGAACTGAATCTGCTCATAGCAAGCCAGCCATCCACCGTACACAGTCGACTGCTCGACCGTTCCCCTGTCTATCATTCCATCGACCACACGTGAAAGCTGCGGCCTCGTGTGATGACACGAACCAGTGGCCGAGCAGCAGCCGAGTCAGTGTTTCGCAAACCCGTCGTCCGAGTCTCTTCGAAAGACCGTTGAGCGGCCGAATCGAATCCGAACGCTTCTGAAAACAGCGTGAGTCACTTGGGAGGATCAAGGAGCGCGAAAGCTCTGCTCGTGCCACAAACCAAGACCAGAAGCGCAGTTTCTGGGCGTTCACTTCAGCTGGGTAGTCGACGCCGTCCAGCCCGAGACAGGCTCAAGCAGAAACATACACAGTCCGCAGGGTACCCGCTATTCTGAGCCGACGAGGCGAAGACCGGGTATCCAATGAGCCAGCGGGCTTACAACTGCAGTTAAGGCCGTACTTGTGACTCGATCCAGTTTTTCCCAGTTTGTTGAGGTGGCACCAGGCGACACGGACAAACACTTGATCGATATACAGACAGGCATGCGGATGAGGCTAGTCGGCCTGCTAATCTGGGTCGCTAAGGGCGACCAATGCAGGACTCCGTCCTGTGTGACCTTCCTGCCAGACACTTCTGGCGGTGCGAGCAAGACACGGCTGGGCTTGAAATGGGCTTGAACTACAGGATCGGTGGCCCTCCCCCATATGCAGTACACCTGTTGGCTGCTGCAAGAGTCATCTCAGATGCTGTCGTCTATTTCCTCCTCCCAATTCCTCGGATACTACAGGCCAGAGCAAGAATGGAGAGTACTACGAGATCAGGAGGGCGGCCTGAACGCCATGGAGAAGCCTCGGCTGCTCGGCTGTTCCCTAGCGCAACCCAGTTGAGTGTCTTGCAGTGGTGTGTGTAACAGAACGTCAAGACTCAAGACTTTCGCCCGTGTGGCCAAGTCGCGAGTGCGAGGGGGTAATAAGTCGTCCCGTCCGCCTGCTCACCGCACCTTGTCGCCACAGCCGACTGTTGAGACTTGCAAGCCCAAGCGACCCCAGTGGTGGTCAGCAATTGTCTCGTGGGCGAGACAGTGCTCGTAATCGCTTTGGGATCCTGATCCACTTGGACAGCATCGTGCCATCAGGGCCATTGGGACTTGCAGTGACGTCCAATGCACGATCGATCCACAAGGACATTGCGCAGCCTTCATCATCCAGGGCATAGCGACTGAGATTGGTAAGCTGCTACCAATGGGCTGGTCGAGTCCGCAGGTGCGCCTGCCTGGGCGTACTCGATTCGGGTTCACCCATCCTGCCAGGAAAGCGGGCCGTGGGCTGTCGTTACACCCGTGGACGTAGGCGCTGCGGCGGCTGGCTGGCTGGCCGCCATACGGCGTACCATGTTGACAACGGCCGCTGCCGTCCTTGGCAAGTGAGGCTATAGAGGATGTGCACGATCGCCGATGTCCGGACTGTGGTAGTGTGCTTGATAATTGCCGAAATATTGCCAATGTGACTACGTAGTGAGTAGCAAACGGTTTCTGACACGACCTGGAGCTTCAAACGAGTCGACACAGAATCATACGTGGGTTTTTCGTTGCAGTTTCCAGGGCTGTACGTAGGGAACCAATGACTGCAAAGTCAAGACGAAATGAATGAGGCTTTTCGCTTTGGTTTGAGTTTAGCATCAATTGATGGTCTCTTTCCCTATTATTTGGCTCCAACGGCGAGGGATTGTTGCGAAAGACGGACTTCTAAGTTGATACTAGCATCTCAACATCGGCAAATGGACTCTCGGGAAGGCGCTTCCCGGCCAAGCAGCCCCAAGCTCCTCCGAATACACTCTGTACCTGTACCTGCTTGCTTGTCCAAAAACTCGCATTGCATCTGAGAGAGGTCTGTCGAATTTCCTTTCGATGTTTTGTTTTTTTCACAACTGGTCTCACCCTAGGATCCGGTCCAATGCTTCATCGCAGGCCCACGCCAGCCCTGCAAGAGGAGAAAGGATTTGACTGACCCCCAAGGTTGGCAAGTCCTGTCCAAACCATGCGCCTTCCATGGCCGTCGCACCAGCAGCACGTCAATGCTCGTCTCGATGTCGCCTCGGAGCCGCATCTCGAGCACTTGAACGCCCTTTGATCCGCTCGTCGTCGGCATTTCCCTGTTCCTCCCCGAAACCCGCGCGGCCGCTCTGACTGTCTGATACGGTGGCACGGCATCATATTCTCCCTGCGGAAAAGCACGGGAGTCTTTTGGCACCCCCAAAGAGGGCGACTGTCCCACACAGATGGTCAGACAGGGCACGCTGCCACTGTGTCTGCTGGGTCGACGCTGACACTAGGCCCAGGGGGTGGATGAAGAACAGAACTGCGGCTGCTTGCAGGATCTTGCACATCGATTGCGTCTGTCAGTTGTCAGGTTTCGCACCAGCGTACCAATCCGTTCGGATACAACGGCCGGGGCACGACGACTTCTGTCCCAAACGTCTGCTGCTGTATCTACTTCGTACTCTTCCTTGCCCTCCCGTCTTCCGGATGACACTGTCTTGTTTCCTTGGATCTTCAAAATGGTCCTTTTGAAGCGCTACGTCACGATATGGTCGCTCACCGCCGTCATGGCCGCCCCTGGTTTTGCAGTCGCCCGGTTCTCATCTGCAAGGATCCGTTCTGAGCGGCTCCGAGGAATGGTCGACTCATTTACCCGACTTTGCTGGAGACTTCCGATCCACGGGCAACGAGGTTTCATCCATCGTGCCCATCGGGCCCCAAACATGGAGCGACATCTCCCCTTTCCTGCATGTGCACAGTTACTTGCACCGCAGCGAGCTCCTAGTCACCCAAAACTGGCAGAACCGCGTCCGTTTTCAACAATACAGCCACTCTGGCTCAGCCCACGGTCACGAACGTCACCTGAGAGAGCTTGAATGACCCTGTTACCGGGGCTATCGGTTATTAGTCGCCCTCTGAGCCGTTCGGACACGTCATCCGAGGACATCGTGGCAACACTTCCGCGTTAATTTGGCAAGCACGCTCTTGACCAAACGCAACGCGATGCTCCATGTTATTGGTCGAAGTATTGATTCTTCTCTGCCAAGAAAAGACCTATTGGAATGCAAGGGGTACGTTTGGGCGCCATTACTGCCCAAAATGTCTGCTCTTGGGGAGCTACTCGCACATTGCCAGCTTGGGTCCGGCTCTTTCCCCCACAAACTGTTGTTTACCCGACGAGACGGTGCATTGGTTTTTCAGGGCTAATGTTTCTCATGATTCAGGTGACATCTGTCAGCTGAGGCTTAGTGCTGACCGGCGCCCTCTCAGCTCAGTAACCTGAGGATCAGGGGAATATCTGCGACTGGGGGCTGGGCCACAGTAGCCAAGAGACTATGATGTCCAAGGAGGCAGGTTTTGGAAGAGATACACTGTCTGTCATCCTCCCCACAGCCAACGGGCACTCCGTCTCATGTCGAAGACGCGGTGCGGCGACACGAAATGTGTTCTGGAGCCCGAGGAAGCAACCTCATAGTTGAGCATGGCATCTGTCTGACGAAATATAGGTAAGAGGTATGGTCGGATCTCCTACTTGAGGTTTTTCTCTAACTTTCCTATTCTGTCATATTCTCCTGGTCTCCGATCCCTGTCATTTGTCGTATGTGCGAGCCGTCTTTTGTCCCGCGGAAGTACTGCATCTCGCAGCTCGGCCCGCCCCTTGTGGCTCTTCATATCCTGCCCCGATCCGTTGGTTTTTCATGGCAATGCATGCGTCTAATGCATGCGAGCTGTTAGAGCTTCCGGGAGATGAACTGAGAAGGAGTCGATTGGATGGTCTGATGAATTATTTTCTCGAACAAGGTGTTGGGAAATTTCCGCTGTGGCCATCTTTGGAACAACGTCTCCTTTTTGCAGGATCTCTCCTTTTTGCACACTTGTCTAATGAGACTCGTGCTACCAATCGGTCCGATCCTTCTCTGCATTTAACTCTTGTATCCGTCTCATCATTGGTGGTCATCGTCCAAGTTTAGAGTCGAAGAGGGATGAGCTATGTGTCACCAATAGCATTAGGAGGGAAACAATGAGCCTCATCGACTCGGAGGCAACAAGACTCGGAGCTGTCTAGGTACTCGGGCAGGCTCAATCACTATTATCGCCACTTTCACCCACGAGGGTCTATGATAAGGGGTGAATGCTGCCTCGGAACCTTGCCATCTGAGGCTCGGGAGTACCGGAATCCGCAGAGACCTCATTCACTTCACCAATTCACCTGCCGCCAGGAAACATCAACGACATCAACAGAGCCAGTGAACTGCATTCAAAACATCGGGGTTAAAATCCCCCACCACCACTCGACGCCTTGTCCAGAAACGTCTCTCTTTAACTTATCTCCTGGAAGCAACAACTGATACATCACTATTGGGACTTGACAGCTCAACCGCCCCTTGTTGTCCGTCCGTGCAATTCCTTCAATCGCTCCATCAACCTCAGGTCTCCCGAGCTGTGAACCATCTTGGATCACATCTTGGGTAGAGCCGCCCCTTTGCGCGGCTTTGAAACGGGCCTACAGCTTCATTAAGTGTCTCTCTCGCCCTCACAAACACACCCCCTCCCCCCACCCGCGACCGAGACAGGCCCCTCCTTTCGCCTTTCAATCAGCACAGACTTGTTTCATCAAGGAACAATGGGTGAAGCGCTCATACCAGACGACGATGCCGTCGTACCTGTCGCAATCGTCGGCCAGGCTTGCCGCTTCCCTGGAGAAGGCGCGAATATCGAGTCGCTCTTTGACATGCTTAAGAAAGGCGGCGATGCCTGGTCAGAATTCCCTAGCGATCGTCTCAATATTGACGGCTTCTATCACCCGAGCGGCCAACGTCAGGGCTCCATTGGCTTCAAAGGAGCTCACTTTCTCGAGGGTGACATCAAATCCTTTGATGCTACGGTATGCAGCGGACATTTACATACACTCGTTGACACTAAGAAGCAGCAACTAATTAGCTACGAATCAGTTCTTCAACATTTCTCAGGCCGAGGCACATGCTATCGACCCGCAGCAGCGCATCTTGCTAGAGGTCACGTATCAGGCACTCGAGAATGGTAACTAAGTCCATATCATCGCATGAACTACCTTTCCGCTAACTGTACACACAGCCGGCTACTCCAAGGAGTCGCTTGACCTTAGTGAGACTTCAGTCAACGTGGGAACATTTGTGAAAGGTAAGTCAAAAATAATAGCTGTCTCCCATCAAACAAGCCCAGAAGCCAACTCTTTAATCCGCAGACTACGAGCAAGTCATCCTACGAGACGCGGACTGGGCGCCTCAGTATGCGGCAACCGGGACCGGTGCGGCGTTGCTTTCCAACCGCATCTCGTACCAGTTTAACCTTCGAGGGCCCAGCCAGACCGTGGATACAGGATGCAGCGCAGGTCTCGTTGCCGTGCACAACGGCTGTCAGGACCTCCGTACCGGGCGATCTGATATCGCTATCGCTGCGGGTGTTGGATTGATCTTGACCCCTGCCACCATGATGCCCATGACAGCGCTGAACTTCCTAGGAAAGAGCGGGAAGTGCTTCACATTCACGAACAAGGCTGAGGGCTACGGCCGCGGTGAGGGCGTCGGCGTGGTCATATTGAAGCGACTCGATGATGCGATACGCGACAACGACACCATCCGCGCTGTCATCCGCGGATCTCGCGTCAACCAGGACGGCAGGACCCCAGGCATCACCATGCCGAGCTCCGACGCACAGCTGTCCAACATCGAGGCGGTGTACAGGGAGGCTGGACTGGGCGTTGACCAGACTGCCTATGTTGAATGCCACGGCACTGGGACGCCCGCGGGCGACCCTAAAGAGTGCTTCGCCGTGTCTCGGGCGTTTTGTGGCAGTCGCGATGCCAACAAGCCCATTCTCATCGGCTCGATCAAGCCCAACGTGGGCCATCTGGAGGGAGCGGCGGGCATAGCTGGTCTGATCAAGACAGTACTAGCTGTTGAGCGTGGTCAGATACCAAAGAACTTGTATTTCGATCCCTCAATTGGAAACCCGGAGATCAAATTCGACGAGTGGAAGATCAAGGTATGTCTTTCATCAAATGCTGTGGCCATCCACAGAGGTGGCGATGGGTCGTCTTGCGTGTGTCGTTGTGGACGCGGCCCCTGGTTATGTAATACAAGGCAGGCTGACCTCTTCTGTCTGACCCTCAGGTCCCAACTTCACTCACCGACTGGCCGAGGGACGGTCTTCGTCGTGCAAGTGTCAATTGCTTTGGCTTCGGAGGCACAAATGCCCACGTTATCCTCGACGATGCAGGCTCGTACCTCGCAGCACGGTCCTTGTCAAGCAACCACCGTTCTCTTCCCACCACGGTTTCGGCTGCTCTTGCCAATAGACAGAAGACTTTTGCTTCCACCCAGCTGATCCTCGTCTCATCCCATGAGAGAGATGGCATCGCTAGAATTGCTTCAAGGCATGTGCCTTACATCGCAGAGCACGCCTCGGAACCTGACTTGCTGGCAAACTACGCTTACACGATGTCGCGCCGTTCGGCTCTTGAGTTCAAGGCCTGTTTCATTGCACGGTCTGCGTCTGACCTCGAGGAACAGCTCGCCGCACCAGATCGCCTCAATATTCAACGCTTTCTGAGTTCTGACGATGCAGCTCCTACTCTGGCGATGGTCTTCTGTGGCCAAGGCGCTCAATGGTGGGCCATGGGCCGCGAGCTGATGGACTTCGAGCCCTTCAGTAGCAGCCTCGTCGGGGCCTCCAAGTATCTGTCCAAGATCGTGGCTAGTGATTTCGATCTTCTGCAGGAGCTGATGCACGATGTACCTTCCCTGAGTCGCATTAACGAGCCAAGAATCGCACAGCCAGCGACCACGGCGGTTCAGATTGCTCTCGTTGGCTTGCTCAAGGCCACCGGTATTCTGCCCTCGGCAGTAGTCGGTCATTCATCTGGCGAGATTGCGGCCGCATATGCTGCTGGATTCTTGACCAGAGAGGACGCCTGGCTCATCGCTTTTCGCCGCGGCGAGTACGCAGGCTCACTCCAACACTCACACCCGGATGTCAAGGGGCTGATGATGGCCGTCGGTCTGTCCGCTTTGCACGTACAGGAGTACATCCGCCGAGTCCCTCCTGGCACTGTCGTTGTTGCTTGCGAGAACAGCCCGGTATCTGTCACACTCTCCGGTGATGAGGCGCACATTCTCTACCTCGCCCAGGAGATGGATGAGGACGGCGTCTTTCACCGACTACTGGACGTCTCGACAGCCTATCACTCCTACCACATGCAGTTGATCGCGCAGACCTACCAGCAGTCTCTGGATGAAGTAAGGCCTGTCAGCACCGCGCAAGGTCCACGAATGTTCTCATCCGTTACTGGTGAAGAGATCTTTGCTTCGCAAGTCGGCGCTGAGTACTGGACCAAGAATCTGACGTCATCTGTACTCTTCAACCAGGCTTTCTTCAACATGTACCAAGCTGTCAAGCCGAAGCTTGTGCTCGAGGTCAGTCCCGCTGCGACGCTGGCCAGGCCGATTCGTGAGATTGTCACTACCCTCGCCCCGGGAAAGACAACAACGGAGCTCCCGTACATCCCGCTTCTGAAGCGAAACGAGCACGCTTCTGTCACGGCTCTGACGGCACTGGGCGACCTCTGGGCGCGCGGTTGTCCAGCTGACTTTTCGTGGGCGTGGAGAAGCAAAGAGGGCCTCTTGCCACAGCTTCTTGTCGACCTGCCTCCATACCCTTTCAACCACTCCAAGAGTTATTGGTTTGAATCCCACTTGGGCGTTGCCCTTCGCCAGAGGCAACATGGTCGCGAGGACCTGATCGGTGCTCCTCTGGTTGAATCCACTCCCCAGGCGTCTCGTTGGCGCGGCTTCCTTAGACTTGAGGAGAATCCGTGGCTGAGTGATCATAAAGTTCAAAAGGTCATCATTTACCCTGCTGCCGGCCTGATCGCGATGGCTTTGGAGGCTGCGAGACAACGCAATGATCCTTCGTTGCGGGTGGAGTCCTATCAGATCTCCAATTTCATCATTGTCAAGCCAGTCATCATCCCAGGAAACCAGCACGGCTTAGAGCACATGATCAACACTCAAGCATTGAAGATACCCTCACCGGATGCCACCAACGGCATTGCGGTCTACTCCTTCTCGATCGAGACGAAGACAGAGCACGGGCCTTGGCAGGAGAATGCAAAGGGTCTGATCAATATCTCCTACGGCGGCAAATTGGTGGACGAACCTACGATTGAGACCATCCAGTTCCAAGATTACCGTGATACGTACTGGAGACTGCGCTCTGAGTGCACTCAAGAAATCAGCGCCCGTTCGCTGTACGAGAGGCTAGATGGGATTGGCATGAACTATGGACCTCTGTTCCAGAACGTCGTCTCCCTGGCGAGGGGCCAGCACACCTGTATAAGCACGGTTCGCATTCCCGATACCAAGTCCAAGATGCCAGCGCAATTCGAGTACGACCATCTCATACACCCCGCTACTCTCGATGCCATGTTCCAGACAGTCTTCGCTGTTGGCGATGAGACGATGGTCCCGTCTTGCATCCGGCAGATTTACTTTTCGCCCGCCATGTTGCAAGGGGCTGGTTCTGAATTTCACGGATACGCCGTCGCTCGGCGCAAGGGTTTCCGTGAGGCTGTGGCGGACATCGTGATGTCGGATGACACATTCAGCAAGCCCATGGTTATCGTGAATGGCATGGAGTCCATAAAGCTGGCTTCTTCAGGCGCGTCCGGATTCCTGCCAAGCAACCGACACCTTTGCAGCGAGCTTGCTTGGCAGGAACTGTATCCTGTCTGGCCCGGCATGCATGGATCAGTGCCAATCAACAACGATGCATCTCTGGTCGTTCTGCTTCCAGACGGAGATCTCTCTGAGGCGACCAGCCGCCTTTCTTCGGCCCTTGCTCTTCCCAGCGCCGAGCGCGTTCAGCTATCTCAACTGACTTCGCAGCAAGCGAGCAAGCGCTGCATTTCTCTTGTCGAAGTCGATCAAGCCCTTGTATTCAACATGTCTCGTCCAGCTTTCGATCAAATCAAGCTACTCCTGAAGGCCACACCTGGTCTCCTTTGGCTTACAACAGGTGCTCAAAAGACTACAGAGATGCCCCTGCTGGCCCCTTTCCACGGCTTGGCCAGGACCATTCGCTCTGAGGATTCTTCCAAGCGTATTGTGACCCTGGATATCGGCGTCACTCAAAACAACAGTGATGCAGCTGCGGCCGTATCAGCCGTCCACATCATTTTTAATAAGTCTTTCGTTGAGGCTGGCGAGGTTGATATACCCGAAGTCGAATACTCTCTTCGCGACTACAAACTCTTCGTCGCTCGACTTCATCCACTTGGAGACATGAATGAGGTGATCGAGAACGGTCATGATCAAGCAGTCCTCATAGAGACTCTGCCTCTCAAGACGTTCCGTCAACCGCTGAAGCTCAAGTTTGCGCCGAGTACAGATACAACAAGGACGTACTTCGAAGCAAACGACGCCGCCAAGAAGCCCCTTGGCCCCTATGATGTTCGCATCGCCGTTCAGAGCACGAACCTCTACCAAGTTGATCTGGAAACAATCTTGGGTCGAAGCAGCGAGAGCACTTTGGGTGTTGATGTCATTGGCACAGTGGAACGGGTAGGCAAGAGTGTCACCAGGATCACGGTCGGCAGCCGAGTAGTCGCTTTGGCCAGCGACACGGTCCAGTCGTGGGTGACTGTTGATCAAATCTTCGTTCATGAACTTGACGCCCACTCCAAGATTCAAGGCTTGAGTCCAACTGCTTTGACCTGCGCATATCATCGCTTCAACAACATCGCTGGCCTTTCAAGTGGAGATACCGTCTTCATACACTGTGCTGCAGGCCCCTTCGGTGATGCAGCAATTCGGGTGGCTCAACACCTCGGGGCAACGGTTTTCGTGGGTGCATGCAATGCTGAACAGCTTTCCGACCTGCATCTGCACTATGGCCTGCCGCTGGAACACATCGTTGAAATGAGCAAGAATGCCTTGACTGAGCAGCTCATGCACCTGACAGCAGGTAACGGTGTAGACTGCGTGTTCTCGCCAACTCTTGATCATTTGGACCAGAGCGCCCAGTGCGTTGGAGACAATGGCCACATTTTCCTTGTCAGCAATACCACGTTGTCCAAAGCAGTCATCACTCCTCGGTATGCCAACGTCTCGATCCACAAGTTCGACCTCTTTGAGGTTGCAAAGAAGCGAACTAAGACTATCGCAAAGGCGTGGGAGGATGTGCTCAAGCTCGTTATGGAGGATCGGCTCGGAACTCCGTCTCCCAGACTCGTCCGTGAGGAGCGAGTTGAGAACCTCGACCAGCTTTGGGATTCTATGGCCGCAAACCCCAGCCGCCACCTGAACACGGTTCATTTTAGTTCCGAATCCCACATTCGGGTCGGCACGAACCCTCTTACTCCTATGGTTCTAAAGCCGGATGCGACATACGTCCTTGTAGGCGGTCTGGGTGGCCTGGGCAAGGCTGTGGCTGGCCTGATGGCTGACCGCGGAGCCCGCCATCTGATCTTTGTTTCTCGCTCAGGCGCGAAGACGCCCGAAGACTTTCAATTTCTGTCGTCACTATCACGACGTGGTGTCAAAGCCCTGGTTCTCCGTGTCGACGTCTGTAACGAAGACGACCTTCGCCGGGCCCTTTCCAGCACCGACATGCCGCCTGTCAAGGGCGCTGTTCAATGTGCCGCAGTGGTAGCTGATTCCGTGTGGGAGACCATGTCGTACGAGGACTGGACAGCCGCTACTTGCCCTAAGACCATCGGCTCTTGGAACCTGCACAAATTCCTGCCACATGACATGGACTTCTTCATCTTCTTGTCTTCCGCGTCCGGCGTGATCGGAAACCGAGGCCAAGCGAACTACGCTGCTGGTAACTGTTTTCAGGACGCGTTGGCCCGCTATCGCGCATCCCTCGGCATGAAGAATTCCGTTTCCCTCGACCTCGGCCCTGTAATGGGTGCCGGCATGTTGGAGGACGATGAGAAGACCCTAGCTATTCTTAAGGCCAGCGGTTTCTTCACGGTCTCCCTGGACAACTTCCTGTTCCTCGTGGAGCACGCAATGGCCGGCTGCGCAAGCGACGCCCTCCGACTGCCCGCCCAGGTCGTCACCGGTGTGGGCACTGGCGGTCTGATCCTCCAAAACGAAGTCGCCGACCCCTACTGGGCCGAGACCAAGATGTTCGAAGTCCTCAACCAGGTCGACCTCCCTGATCTGCAGTCCGACACCTCTGGGGACACGAGCTGGGGCTCCTCCATATCCACAAGCATTTCCTCGCAGAGCAGCGGCAAGGCTCTGGTCGCGGCTCTCAAGTCGGCCGACTCGGTGGACGAGGCTGCCCACGTCGCCTTGCTAGGCTGCGTGGAGTACCTCTCTTTCTCCCTGAGCATGTCCCCGGATGACATGGACGCAGACAAGTCCCTCACGGCATACGGCGTCGACTCGCTCGTCACGTCCTCTTTCCGCAGTTGGATCTTCAAGAACACCGGCGTCAAGGTCAGCGATATGGAGGTCATTGGTGCGGCGTCGATCATGGAACTGGCACGGTCTATCGCCGAGAAGGGCTGTTTTGGTGCCCAAGTCTGAGGAGCTTTAACGAACACGGAAAAAATACTAACAGTGTTGCTGAGAGAACGAAGTGAGAGTCTCCGGAAGACGGACGGCCGTGCTGCTATGAGCCTAGGGAGCGGATCTCCAGTGAGCAGGAGAGAGGTACCAAACCGGGTCAGGAAAGAGGGAAGGATGAGACGTTAGTAGATACACTTATAGGTATATGTTCAGCCTAGTGTATGTTTTTATAGCTTTTTAGTATTTCGGCAAAGTTTCTTACTATCTGTGAAAGTTGTTGTTCTTGATGATATACAGATGTAAAACTGAACATGGGACTGAAGATCTACAGAGTCCGGCTGATTTATCGGCATTGAGATGAGACGGAGCCTCCTGTACGGCGTCCCAAGTCTTTTGCGTTGTTTTCAATTGATCCAAGAGCATAGTCTCACACACTCACAAGACGAGACACTCGGTTTAAACGGTGGGATAATTTTGTATCAACCCTGTGGCAAGGTGACTTCTCAAAAAGGGAGCATCCCGCTGCATAATCGTGTGTAACATGTCATATGGGACCGTACCCAATCCGTCGGGTTCACCTGCAGGGTCTGTATTACCTGCATATCAAGATACATTGAAATGGAGACTGGGCCGAGAGCACTTATTATTCTTCTCTCCACTTCAGAAGATAACCCAAGGCTTCCATCCGACCTTGCACACTTTCGCAAAGTACAAAGATATGAGAGCACCTAGATACACGAGCCCGGTGAAGACGATAACCCCCCAATAGTCGCCTCCGTTCGAGGTCAAAATGTTGCCACCGATGGGCACACCCACCAGGCAAGCAAAGCTGACAACAGTATAGCAGGTCGCATAGTATCGGCCGTAATTCTGCGTCTTGCACAGGAGGCCTATGCAGACCGGTGTGATGCTGATATTGCTGCCGCTGGCGAAACCAAACGTCACCGCGAACAGTATCAGGCCGGCAGTGTAAGACCCAGCGGGCAGCCAGATCGCGAGGCACGAGATAATCGACATGACAATCATGATCAGATTTATGTTGAAGGGCCCAATCTTATCTCCCCAGTAGCCCGGCAGCGCGCGGCCAAAGGCGGACGCGGCGTTGAGGATGGGCAGGATCTGGAATGAGAAGGCCTCGGAGAAGCCCTTTGAGCGTGCGTAGGACGAGATGTACGTCAGAGGGATGAAGAGGGCGAACTCGAGGAGGAACATGCCGATCGTCGTCAGCGTGAAGGCGCTGTTGCGAAAGATGTTGAAGTCCGGGCGGGCGCTGGCGCCGAGGGCGGGCGGGAGGCGCGAGCGGATGAGGAAGTTGGCACACCCGCAGATGGCCAGCACGGTGAAGCCCAGGGTGCGGACGGACCAGCCCCAGCCCAGGCGCGGGAACAGCGACTGCAGCATCAGCGGGAACACGATGCCGCCGATGCTGCCGCCCGTGGAGGCGATTCCAGTGGCGAGCCCCCGGCGTGCTTGAAAGAAGTGCCCTACAGCAGCGAGGGAGGGCGTGAAGAGCAGGGAACAGCCGAGGCCGCAGAATAGTCCGAAGGACAGGATGAAGTGCCACAGCTCTGTCGGTGTGTTAGCAGCAGTGGATATGCGGAGCTAACTCGGCGCGTTGAAAGAGATGCTTACCTGTGGAGATGCTAAAAAGCATCAGGCTGGCACCAACAAACACGGTGCCGGTCAGGATCAGCCATCTCGGGCCATGCTTGTCGAATAAGGGCCCGATAAATAAGCCCCCAAAGAACACGACGAACGTGTATACGGAGAAAATCCACCCGACTGTGCCCTCGTCAGTCCTTGAGCTGGTTTGTCATCACATAGGTCTGGAAGGTTGCGAGGGTGTTCATGAGGCCGAGTGACGATAGAAGCGCCAGCCAGGCGCCGAGGACGACGAGCCATGCCCGCAGTCCTCCTTCCGGATAGGACTCACTATCGCCGGCCGATGAGGCTGTGTCTCTCCCCGGTGCCTGGTCCGCGTTGCTAGGCACAACGAATAACGGCGGCGGAATGGCATGGGCGCTGCTGCTGTTGTTATGGTAATTACTGCTGCCGTCGTCGATGTTGTGGTTGTTGTTGGTGTCGTCCGCAGGTGCCTTTTCGGTCACCGAGTCAGGTGCGTGGCCATGGTCCAGTGAGTCTTTGGGCTGTGCCATTTTAAGACTGTCTCGAGACCAAAGAAGGATTCACGACTCTACTGTATAAAGCTCTCGAATCCAGTGGGGCCCTTGTCGCCAACGAGCCAGCCAGAAACCACAGAAAATTGTGATACAACTGATCATTTATTGCAGTTGAAATTCCTGATGAGCAGATTTGCCGGTTTATTCCATATATCCGCTCTTGGAAGAGGGGTCCAGGGCCGTACTCGGCCCGGAAAGGTTGGTTATGACTATCACATACCGTATGTTGGGCATTGCTCGATTTCATTATGTAAGGATTTCATCAGTCGCATTTGTGCTTTGTGACAGCACCTCTTAGTGTCCCTCGCCGTCGGAGTCATGGGTTAGCGGCAATCGGCTGTAGGTCTACAGGCTTAATCGTAATGGGTGTGCATTTGCGCACCTGACTGCTTGGCAGACCGACTGCCAACAGAGTACCCTCACACCTCCTAATTGTGACTTTTCTCTAGGCTGTTTCTCTGTCCCAGTGGACTGATAGTCGCAAAACACTACAGGCTCGCCGGTAGCAATCCGAGGAGGCTTCCACGGAACGTGCTCCATCAGAGAAATGGAGCGAGGCTGGAGTTGTGGGCAAATATGTCCCCTCTTGCGCTTCCTTGGTCCTGGCATACCTTGTCTTCGGGTTGAGAACAGCCGCTGAAGACCTCCGGGAGGCGTAGCCTTGTCTCTTCGAGTCTACGATCTTGTGAAAGGCGCAGAGCCTCAGTCTTCGTCTTCCTCGACTTCCTCCATCGTGACTTGCCGAGATGCTGTTGCCGAGGCGTGGCCGGGCTCCGTTGACTGTGATCCCTGGACGTCGTGTGATGCATGCAGGTAGCCCTCTTTCTCCAGCCTGTCCGCCTCTTCAGGCTCCATGAGACCGCCCTTGCCTTGAGTCTTGTCCAATTTCTGCCTTACCACGCTGGGGACGAATGCGACCGCCTCCTTGCGAAGGTCTCGCACTATAGGCTTGGACTCGTATACCGTCTTTGCTTCTGGCGCAGGCGTGGGCGTCGACTGTTGCCTCTCACCTCTGCCGCCCCTGTCGTTGCCGCTGCCTAACGGCTCAAGATTCGCATTCTTGATCTCGTTCATCTTGGCCCTCCTCTTAGCCCACCACCGGTCCATGACCTCTTTGGGGATTGGCGGCGGCGTGTCCCTCGGCATTGGGATACTCTGCACATCCTCTGGCACATCACTGTCGCTGCTGAGTTCGACCTCGTCGTAGTCCCTCCGCCTCTTCCCCAGCGCTCCCCTGTCATTGTCGCCATCTCGGCGTGGCCCGCTGCTTCGGAATTGCGGTGCCGCATCGCCGAGTGTCTCCCGTGCCTTCTGGACAGCCTTGAGCTCCTTCTCCAGGCCCTCGAGGACCTGCTCTTCGTGGTGTGTGAGTTTTCCGCCGCCGGCAGTCACGGCTTTGAGGTCGTCGATCTGCTTTTGTAGGTGCACTGGGTTGCGCTTTGCGAGCCGCTCGTTGCGCTTGGCGGTCACATCTGCCTTGCCCTTCTTGATGGCCTTGGCCTTGTCGGCCTTGCGCTGGGCCTGCACGGGGTTGAAGTTGCGTTCCTTTGGCATGTTGTGTGTGCTGTAGGGGAGAAAGTGGAAAGACCAGGAAGGTAGCAGGAGGAAATGCGAGGTAGCAAGACCCAATCAAGGAACTCTGCAGGGGAGGTACCGCTCAACTTCCAAAGCTTCTGATGCATGACGAACCCGCATGGCTTATCAGCAAAGCTTCTTATCTCTTAACGCCGAAAAAGTCACGTGCGGGCAGCCACTAGTGGAGCTCGCCCGATTCTGGCCCCGCTGTGGCGCGGCGAAAAACGAGTGTGCAATTCCACAGAATCCGACTTGCCCGTCTACGACTCATCACCCAGCGCCGACGAAACCCACCGACTTTCATCAAACAACCCATCAACGAACCTTCGTCAATCGATCAGGACATCATCGAAAATGGGAAAGGTTCACGGATCTCTGTAAGGCCTGCGACACCTGGGGCGACCGCTGCGGGAGGCAACGAGCGGGAAGAACAAAATTCTAACAAAATTGTCCACAGCGCCCGTGCCGGCAAGGTCAAGTCTCAGACCCCCAAGGTTGAGAAGCAGGGTGCGTACCACTGCAAATTTCTGATGATCCTGAGATGTATGCGGAAATGCTGACGGATTTTCGATGACAGAGAAGAAGAAGACCCCGTATGTCTGATGGATCCCCCCGATCACGCGATGACGATGCCGACCTCATCCCAAATCACCCGAAACCTCGAAGCTAACAACCACACAGTAAGGGCCGCGCAAAGAAGAGACTCACATACACTCGCCGCTTCGTGAACGTGCAACTCACCGGTGGCAAGAGGAAGGTGCGTTTGACGCCCAGGCGTGATGGGCGCGACACTGCCGTCGCGGCTGCCATCTCTTCCATTCCCACCGCACCTGGACAACCGAGGCTGACATCGTGTTAGATGAACCCCAACCCAACCTCCTAAGCTCGCCTCTGCTTTTCTGGGATGAACGGTGACGGAACTATCGGAACGACAGGACTAGAGGGCTAGAGACGATGGCGGGCGGCTGCCGGGAATGAAGGGATGAATGGGGTCTCATGACAAGAGTACACACCCACGGCGACTTCGGCCATTACGGTCTACTCAGGGACTCTTCTGCATGATGATGGAATTGCATCTGTGTTTCTACCGAGTTTAGGCGCACGGGTCCTCCTCAATACGGAGCCCGAGGACGCCCCATCTCGAGTCCTCGAAAACGATTAGAGAAATTCGATCGATTTGTCTGGTCACCAACATCTCGCGCGCCTCATCTTACAGTCTTTAGTGATACAGGAGCCAGTCTGTCGCTGGTTGAGCGGCTTTCCGATGGATTGAATGCGACTTCTTCTGACCACATCACCATCTGCCCGCCACAAGGTCATAGGCCTAAGCAGGGCGAGTCTTGGTCATGCCCTTCTGCGCGAGCTCATGCTACTATGCGGTGATGGAGAGTGCCTCGCTCTGTGCGGTGTGACAAGGGCCAAAGCAGCAGGTGTATACCCGTGTTTGATTGAATGGCTACGCGATGTGCCTGTGCACCAAGGATGATATTATGGGTCTTTGAGAGATGACTGCTTCGCTGCAATCCTTCTCTTTCGGAGTAGGTGGCCCAGTGGCTGTCTATCCATTTGTCCTCCACCGTGCTGTCAACTACGGAAGTCACACTGCTATCTCAGACTCATCAGCAAGGACGCTTACGTGCAGTGGCTATGGCCATGATCTATGAAGGAAGCTGGTCATCACCCGCTTATAGTAAGCTTGCATGCTGTCCAGCTGTCTTCGACCGCGGAACACACGGTGCATCGTAATCAGTCAGTTTATCCAGGCTGCTGTTCTAGACACTCCCGGGATATTCTGTTTCCCCTGGTTGTGACATTGAAGCCCACGGCACTGGTGTGAAGAGCGCGGGAGAGAGCGTGCCTACGGAACTGTTGCCTATCCCCCGTCAACGTCAGACACGGGACCCGGTTCTCTCTCTCGCCGCGAGTCAAAAGTTTATCATTTGTTACTGTGACGAAGTCCCGTGTTTACTGCCAACTCCTTCCCGCGACTCTTGTTGACGGAGATGTTGACGGTCACGCAGCAGTCCTCTCGGTGGTCGCAAAGCCCACGATGGGTATCGAGCCCTAAGTGGAAGCTCGCTCTCGGCGGACGCGACATTGGGAAGCGCTATTCCCTTTCTGTACGCTGACGAGCAAACAGTGGCGGATCTTGGGCACCTCGTGCCAAACCCGTCAAGAGACAACGTAGACAAGCCTGGCCAGGTCTGCTAACCTGAGCGCCTGCGAGTTCTGAGCTTGTTGACGAGTACAGGAGAGAACAATACCCGCGCGGATGCGCCGGTGGTGGTGGAATAAAAGACAGATTCGGGAGCGAGGACGGCACACCAAGAAGTTACAGAGAGTGTTGTTTAAGCCTTCGTATTGAGCTGGTTTCATCACTGTAGTACTGTGTACGATCAACGGTAAGGGCGAGATCGACACCCGGATAGTAGTAGCCGGTGAGTACTTCCCAAGGGCAGCAATCAACGAAGTAATCATCAGCAGACACGAGAACATGCCTAATGCAGTGCAGGGAGCTGGTGCAGTGTGCTGGCAAGCAAGGACCCAGACAGCCCAACACACAGACAGAGAGGATAGCCTTGGGAGACATAAAAGGTGTCCACGACACAAGCAGGCGGAATGCACAAAAAACCGCCCGTACCTAAGTACCAGAACCAATACCACACAGTACTTCCATTTATTCATCCAACATAAGCACAACTTTTATCTAAAATATTAACATCATTAGAATCAGATACTGGTTCTAGATATCTGAGCATAATTAGAATTAAGCACATACTATTTGGTTGTTGAGTAATTTGGGTTGTGATGTAAAGGGTTTGGGTGGGATTTGGGCTACGGTCGGTTTTTTGTGCATTCCGCCTGACAAGGTACACGGGTGGGGTTGGAATGGAAAACGGGACCGTTGAGATGCGTTTTGTCTTGTTTCAAGGCTTTTTAGCGTGGCCTGCCAGTCGCGTTGTCTTGTTGTTGCTTGACCAACCCGCGAACGGATGTTTTGATTCTGGGTGGGGCCAATGACGCCTCGCTGACTGACTGCTTGATCCTCCTTGGGCTCCTTTCCCCTCCTCCTCCTTCCCCTCCACCTCCGCCTCACTGCCAGTGCCACTGCAAGTGCCACTGCCACTTGAGTTTGTTCGACAAGGCCTGGATAAATAAGTGGGCATCGTCCCGGGTTTCTTGCCCCATGCTCTTTCTTGCATTTTGATCGCATCGGATTTGCATTGCATCAGTCGCAATCTCTCTCCCCCCCACCTTGGTGCGGCTGAGCCTGCTTCACATGTTGTTGTTGCCGTAGCCGCGCGTGTGTGTATCTATTGTGTGTCTCTGTTTATCTCGACTTTTCAGGCTCGAGCTTGGGCTGCAACACTCTCTCACCCGTTCTCTCACTCGCTCCCATTTTCAGTCCCCAGCAGACTTAGACTATCATCTCTCTGTCTCGCCCGAGGGAATCGACCAGTCAATCCTTGCCTTTGTGGCTCTCCCCTTCAATTCGACAGGTCGCATCGCACGCCCGCCACTTTTGCGCATCCCAGGCGCATCCAACGCGCCCTCGCCGTCACCAACCAACCCCCCACGACATCAACGCGCCACAACCACACAACATGGCCAGCTTCATGTCCAACATGCTCTCCGGTGGAGGCAAGGATGCTAACAACTCCAACGCCAACGCCAACAGCAGCAGGCTGGACCTTGGTCGCCCCTCGACGCCCATTAGTAGGAACAGCTTCATCGAGCCGGCCAACACCCCCAAGGGCAGCCCCAGCAAGAGGACCGCGCCCCCGGGTGCCCGAGAACTGCCCCAGGCTTTCGAGAGCCACCTCAAGCTCAACGCCGCCACCACTCTCGACAGTCCCATCAAGCTCGGCCGTCCTCAATCCGTCATCACCCCGCTGTCTCCCACCAAGCTCAGCAATGCCCAGTCATACGACCCCTTTGACGCCGAATCCACAACAAATACCCTTGTTGATGATAGCATCCTCCAGAGAGGGACCCCCACCACCCCGCTCAAGCACCAGGGCCAGGAGAACACCCCTCCGACCGCCTCCAAGATACCCATCTCTCACAACCATGCCGCTCAGTCGAGACAGGAATTGTACAGCAGTCCGCGTGCGCCTCCTCCGGGCAAGAAGTTCGACACGTCCCGCGGTCTCACAGACGAGGAGCGAGCTGTTCTGGAGAAGCCCAATGTGAGGCGTCTGGTCAATGTGACACAGCTTTGTGAGCCACCGTTATTCCTACTGCTTGACATCTGATCCCTACAAATGGCTAACGCGACTTTTCTGCAAAGACTTCCTCGACTACTATTTTGATCTTCTGAGCTATGCCGGCAACCGCCAGGGCCGCCTCAATGCCTTCCGCGCCGAATACCCTGAACCTCCCGAGACCGATGAGGAGACCTACAAGCAGATGTGGAGCAAGTACACCGGTCGCGAGCGGGCCAATCTGCGCAAGCGTCGTGTACGACTTCGACAGGGCGACTTCCAGATCCTGACACAGGTTGGGCAGGGTGGCTACGGTCAAGTGTTCCTGGCCCAGAAGAAGGACACGAAGGAGGTGTGCGCACTGAAGGTTATGAGCAAGAAGCTGTTGTTCAAGCTGGATGAGGTGCGCCACGTCTTGACCGAGAGAGACATCCTGACAACTGCCAAGAGCCAATGGCTTGTCCGTCTGTTGTACTCGTTCCAGGATGACAAGAATATTTACCTTGCAATGGTGCGTGTTTCCCTCCCGTGCTCTGCAAGGGCTTGACTGACATGGCGCAGGAATACGTGCCGGGAGGCGACTTCCGCACTCTGTTGAACAACACCGGTGTCCTGTCCAACAGGCATGCTCGATTCTACATTGCCGAGATGTTCTGTTCCGTAGACGCTCTCCACCAGCTCGGCTACATCCATCGCGACCTGAAACCTGAGAACTTCCTTGTCGACTCGTCTGGCCACGTCAAGCTGACCGACTTCGGATTGGCGGCTGGCATGCTCGCGCCTGCAAAGATCGAGTCAATGCGGCTCCGTCTGGAGCAGGCGTCGGAGACCTCGGTGCCCTTTGGCAAGCCAATGGACCAGAGAACCGTGGCAGAGCGAAGGGATGGATACCGGTCGATGCGCAACAACGACGCGAATTACGCCAAATCTATCGTCGGCTCTCCCGATTACATGGCCCCCGAGGTCCTCCGCGGGGAAGAGTACGACTTCACTGTCGACTACTGGAGCCTGGGCTGCATGCTTTTTGAGGCCCTGACTGGCTTCCCGCCGTTTGCTGGATCAAATGCAGATGAGACCTGGCGCAACCTGAAGCATTGGAAGGATGTTCTCAAGCGGCCTGTGTGGGAAGACCCCAACTACTTCCTGAGCAATCGTACCTGGAGCTTCATCACGACCTGCATCAATTCCCGGTCCAAGCGCTTCTCCAACGTGAAGGACATATATGCCCACCAATACTTCGCCGAGGTCAACTGGGAGACGCTGCGGGACACCAAGGCGCCTTTTGTGCCCGAGCTGGACTCTGAGACGGATGCTGGCTACTTCGATGACTTCACCAACGAAGCGGACATGGCCAAGTACAAGGAGGTGCATGATAAGCAGTCGGCCTTGGAGAACATGGCTGATCGTGACGATGACATGGGCAAGTCGCTGTTTGTCGGATTCACGTTCCGTCATCGCAAGACCGATGAGACCGGCGGCAGCTCAAGGAAACCGGTTACGGACAACACGTTCGGCACAATGCTGTAGGGCGAGCAGATGTTTGCTGAGCCGCAAAGTCCGGCTGGGAAGAGGAGGTGTGGAGAGCGGGCCCTGCGGGTGCCGATGAAGATCTCGCCCACCAAGGTGTCGCCGGTGAGAACGTACGTTGGGCGGTCACCTGGGCCTGGAAGTCCGACAAGGGCTGGGCATTAGCATGTATACTTTGATGAGAGGCATGGCTGATGATTGATGGTTGATGCTGATATTGATGACGTGTCTGTGGATGCGAAGCAAAGCTCTTTTCTTCTCTGAAATTACCGCTTGCGGTTTTGGTCCGATTGGACCGTGTATTACATATGACGCATCGGTTCGAGGAGTTCAGGGTTGCTGGCAGAATAGAATCGCAGGCCAGGGTTGGACAGGCAGGCAGGTAAAGGGTAGGAAACTTTGCTTGTCGGGATTCTCGGGCGGTAATAATGGCAGGATATCAGGAAAGCCGGGGTGTCGGGTGCGACTTTATCGCCTGTGGTTAGTTTGTCTGTCTCTGTCCTGAACATTGCCCAAGTCCGCCATGGCTCAACGGAAGCAGATGGCTTCGAGTGTAAACAAACCCATATAAGGAAAATAAATCACAAGTTATCAGTCTCGCCGACTGCAGAGAAGGCTCAGTAGGCGAGGAAACTTCACCATCCAACGTCAACCCAGTGGAGTCGGGGCCATCACTTACACGGGGTTCAAAGCCAATCAAATTCAGAGATCTAATCTAATCTCGCGGATCTCCGCCCCAGACCCATGTCGCCGACTTCCGAAGTAACCTCAAAGTCAGCCTTGGCAGTGAAACACGACCTTGAAACAAAGCCGAGGGTGAGCATCGATGAAGGACGTTGTCGGGGCTGCGTCAGATGTGCAAAAAAAGTCGCCTCTTGGGCTCGGAGGTACTCGTCAGATGTTGACGTATGATCCCTCCATTCCGACAGCCCCATTGCTGACACAGCCGGGCCCTATATACACAATCGTATGTGTATGGGGTAAGGGCCAGCTGGGGAGACTGCTTCGGACATTCCCCAACCTCTGTCCTCCCCGACCGCCGACGCCATCTCGGTCCCGACGTCGCAGCCATAGCGTCGACTCCACACGATTTGCCTTTCCGTCTCAAGGCATCTTTTTTTTTATTCTTGCTCTCCTTGTCGGGCTGAATGGAGTTGGGTGCGTCAGACTGGGAGGTATTCGTTGCACACGGCTGTTGTGTTCGTGAGTCGTCACCGCTCTTCCACCCCATGAACTCTATCGTGGCGATGGCTGGCCCGCCGCAGGCCACATGACAATGGACAATAGCTGGCGTGCCATGTATTTCAGCTTGCCTAGTTGCTGACGGCCAATCTATTTGACACGGAGGGGTAACATGCACGAGCTGCGCTGCCGCGCAAGCGCCGACGTCCTCCCTCCCCATCGTGCGTCTGTCTTCTCGGTGCTGTCCGGGCTGTCCGGCCGAGCTAGCGGCTGCGATCAGGCGCGCCGATCTCGTCACTGCGCTCCTCCCTTTCCGTCGACCCTGCGTTTCTCGAGTCCGCCAACTGGCGGGCCGAGAGGGAGAGATGCAGTAGCATGGGCCATGTGCCGGACCCGACTATCCCCCTTCGGGCCTGCGTGTCTCTCACACTGCGTCTCACGCCGCATGCAGTCGCACCATGGTGCTTTCCCTGTTTGGCCGTGCTGGGTCTCTGTCCCTCTGTATGTTCTGTCTCGGTCCCGACAGTGGGGCTGATGGTCACAACGAGGGTGAGCTGACGAATTCAGTATGCAAGGATGGGGCTGAACGAGCCTTGCGGTCGTGAGGCTGTTCTGCTGTTCTGCCCCCCGCCCTTCTGCCTATGACATAGGTGGACGGGGCTCATTCAGGTGTCATTTGGAAGCCTGAGGTCGCAGGTTTATAAACGGGCTCGTCCTTCCTCCTTCTGGCCTGGACCGATGCACTTCTCTGAGGATAAGAACAGCTCCCGCATATGCACCTCCTCGGACCAGCTCACCTGGAATACGCGCCACGCATACTTGCCTAGAGAAATACCCCGCCGCAAACTCCGAAGATGAAGACAGCCACTCTCGCAGCCCTCGCCAGCGGAGCAGCCGCCCAATGGTGGGGAGGAGCTCCCGACTGTGCCGTAGGTCCACGTCCCTGTCCTTTTCCCTTCCATCATCCACTGTCTCTCCGTCTCTATCTCTCTCCCTCGTGCGCCTCGGGCAAAAGATATAACTGACACACATGGTATAGCAATCCTGTCTGTCCTCAAAGTGGGCGTCCTCGACGCCAACGTCGGCCTGGCCTGAGCCGACGTCCTACTGCGACGGCGACGACACCAACTCGGTGGGCTCGTGCCTGTCCAGCGCGTGCTCCGCCACGCCGACAGCCTGGTCCTCGTACTCGTCCGCATCGTCCAGCATCTGCGCCGCCTGGTCGTCGTGCTCATCCGTCGGCTCGACGGGCGTGTACACCGTCTCCTGGCCAGCCGCCTCGGGGGGCTGGGGCCCCGGCGGCGGCAGCAGCGACGGCTGGAGCAGCTCCGGCCGCAGCGGATTCGGAGGAGGGAACGGTGGCCGCGGCGGCGGCGGTGGTGGCTGGGGCGGCTGGACCTCCAGCTACACGGCCAGCCAGGTGACAGTGACCGGCTGCCCATGGGACGGGAGCCCGTGGATCGGCCCCGGCGGCGACGGCGACAACGCGGGCTGGGGAGGCTGGGGTGCCTGGGGCCACGGCTGGACCTGGAGCACGCACAGCACCACCGTCACGGAGACTGTGACGGGCTCGAACGGGAACGTCGTCGTCTCTACCGGCCTTGCGCAGGTCGCCGAGGCTGTCAGCGGTGACGTTACGAGCACCACCACCCTGACCGGGAGCGATGCCACCGCTACCGCCACCGCGTCGTCCTCCAGCTCAACCTCCTCTGGGTCGACCTCGAACGCTGTGGCCGGTGCCAAGGTGGACCGGGGCGTGATTGCTGCCGGTGCCGTCTTGGGCGGCCTGGTTGGTGTGATGGCTGTGTTGTAAGAGATGGGTGGTGGCTCGGATACCTTTCACCCTCACTGGGGAGAGGGTTTGATATGGAGGATGGAGGCGGTACGGCCGAGGAGAGTTGTCAAGGGGTTGTGGTGGACTGGGACTCATTCTTTCAGCGGCACGGCACGCGAACGTATCATCGAAGTAATGTTTTCAAGTTGTGACCAAATTCCGAACACCTATCTGTTTAGGTAGCACCTAAACAAAACACCCCCTGCTTCCAGCACACTCGAGCAACATTTATTCATCCTTCGACCTCTGCGCTCAAGTCTCTTCTGTAGCATCCGAGTCTAACACACATTCGGTCACATTGAAGCTCCTGTTCTAGTCTCGTCAGAGTCCAATAGCCCTTCAATTTATGCAAACAACACTGGTCCTTGCCTGGCCTGGGCAGCCTTTGTCGACTTGGTATTTTCGATCGTTTGTGATCAAGTCGGTAAGGGACTTATAATCGCGTTCCGGTATTGGTCTTCTTTATTAGCAGAGGTACGGACGGTACTCATCAGTGGGATTCACTGTTGTCTGTAGTATGTGAACTAGGTGGAGTTAACGACACCGACGCCTATGTAAAATGCCACTTGCCCTTTTGCACGAAACATATGAAGTTCTGTGTATTCCTGGGGAAGGGGTTCATATATCGCCTGCCGCCGGTCACGGATATAGTTGCCATCAGCCTATGGATTCAATAGTAATGAAAATGGAACCTCATGCAAGAGAGACTTATGAAATTCATGCGGGTATGCCCTGGCCTCTGGATCCCAGACCACTTCCGACTAGCAAAAGAGCGAGGTCCTAAAAGTTCTATAGTGTCACATGTAAAAGTATAAATATCGATGCCCGATGTAGCCATAACAATTCCGAGTTTTCCGTGCTTATGAGCGGCAACTTAATTGTATTGGCTCTATATTGCCCTGACTTCCAGTGCACACTGCACAAGACTATCCTACCTACTCGTGCCTGATACTCCGCTTGATTCTTCCCCCCCTTGCTCATTGCCAGCTATTTCCTACCCTCGAATCAGATACATTCAACAAGGCTCAGTTGCGTCATATTTAAATACCAGTTGTTTGACTATCAAGCAGGTAGTGTTGTATTGAGACACTGCAACAAGCTCGACTTGCTGGAAAGGGATGGGGAATAGGGCCAATCAACGATAACATGAGGCGACAGATTGTTCCGTCGCTCGAGATTATGCCCGTTTTGTAGTTCCATATAGTCCTCGAATCTGATGTCTTCACTCTGGCCATAGTAGACCAATGTCCAAGGCGACCCATGCTCACCAATTCCAGAACCATAGCATATGGACGGACTATGAAGCTCTCAAGCCACCATGGAATTGGGTTGCTCTTGGATCCATCCCTCGCGACATCATCACGGCGACGGAAAATGAGCCAAGTCAATTCAGGTTGCGATTTCATTCTTTCTCTCGATATAGCTCGAAAGTCATCTACCGAGGAACAAGTACAATCCTCAAGGAGAACTCCAGTCTCTCCGTGCAAATGTTGCCCAGTCTTCGGAGGGTCGAATCGCTCACAGAATAATAATACTCTGGTGTATCTCTGCCAAACCACCATCTCTGATATCAACTTACAAATCCCGCGGGGTATCCACCAAATCTCTACGCAACAACAGCACGCGCGCACAACAGACGCAAACGACACAAAAAGCCCACGCTCTCGCTCAACCTGTTCCGCAAAATATACAGCCATCCCCAAGATCATCATATCTAGCGCAGGAAAAAAGCAACAGTTGATACCCTCGGGTGCCCCAAAAAGCCCCGGCCGGAAACCAAATGGCCGGAGGAAGAGTGTTGTAAAATCGCCAGAACCGCCCACGCTCGCTTGTTAAGAAAATCCCATAAAGTACCCTCTCGTGATGATGCGTTTAGAACCCAATAAGCCACGTCGCAATCAGAAACAGCTTTGGGCGTGAAAGCAGCGCTGCGGAACCAGTCTATGTCTCGACATGGCCTCCCCACCCCACTTCCCTTCCGCAAACTCGTGGTGCCGGCTAGGATCATAGGAGTAAAAGATCCAGATAGATCGTGTTGCGAAATGACCGCGCCGACAGTCATTCATCGAGCCGTTCGATCCATCGGAAGGAATCGTCGTTGCCGCCACCATAATAATGATTATTGGGTCGAGCACCCAAGTGCCTTGGTTTCGGCAAAGGGTATAAAACATTGCAAAGCATAAGATTCGTGAGACCCACCCCACCTCAAAAGTCAGAACGCGCCGAGCTGAATGCCAATATTCCAAACTGAAAGGGGAAGAAGCTGCCAACCACCGAGCCCCGGCATGCAATCAGAGCCATGCCGCGAGTGTGAAGCGAAGCAGCCTTCGCCTAGCTCTATGGACTGGCGTGGTATCATCGAGTCATGTAAAATAGCCGATTACGCGACTCAGTGGTGCGTATCGATGCAACAACCGTAAACGCCTTTCGAATATGCAGATCTGTCTCGTCGGAGCACTCAGAGACTCATGGTCAGCCACTCCCATTCCTGGGGGCCAGTTCCGGTACCGTTAGGCGCCACTGTCACGGGCGGCTGACCGGCAGGCATGCCCTTCATCATGCCGGAGCCAACCATGGGCCTCTGCGTCATGCCGAAGCCGTTGGCAAGGCCCAGGCTGGCCGAGTTCGACATGGTACCGAATCCACTGCTCGAACCGATCGAACGGGCCGTCTCGTTGGATCCGGTCGAGTTTTCGGGGCTGTCAATGTCCATCCCGGCATTGTCAGCTGCACTCTTGCTGTGCCTCCGCTGTCGCTTGGCGGATACTGCGACTGTGCGCGGAAGTGCGGAAGCCCCAGGTCCGGGAGTGGACTTCGGTGGGGCGGCCGCAATAGGAACGACGCCCTTTCCACCCACTGCACCGTTCGCTGTGCCTGCGTTCCCGTGGAAACTTGTTGGGCTGCTCCCAGCAGTGTTGCCGCCCGACGGCCCACCGCTGACTGGGGAATCGCTGGCATTGACGCTGCCGGCGCGGTTGGTCGCCGGAGGCGTCGAAGCCTGGCTAACGATGTTGCTAGCCGAGGAAGAGATGGCGAGCGAGGAGTTCTTGCGAGTGTTGGTCCCGGAATTGTTGTGCGAAGCATTCACGCTGGCATTCTTCTTCCCCGATCGCGTACTTGTTCCACCCACAGGCAGGCTGTTGCCTGAGCCACGATTCCGCTTCTTGATGACATCCGTCTTCAAACTCAGCGGTCTCACAACACCGTGGAGCTTCAAGAACAGACCACAGGCGTTACAAAGTGGCTGACCCTCAGGGTTCCGACGCCAAAGAGGCGTGGTTTGGGTGAAGCAATTTGTGCAAGTAGTGGGAGCGGTTCCGTCGGTTGACGAGGTGTTAGCAGCCTGCAGATTCGTCGAAGAGCCGTTCTTGGACCCAGGAGGTGACGACGGTCTGCTGGGGTTCACGGAGGAGTATCCGGACGTGTGACCAGCCCCGTCTGCCGGTGGGGAATTGGGATTGGATCGCGAGAGGCGATCAAACGCATTGCCTCGGTTTACCGCTGGGGTTGACGCAGTTCGCGGCACTTTCTGTCGGCGGTCTCCGCCATGTCTGAATGACTGAGATTGACTTCGGCCGAGATTGCCGCCTTCCCAGTCGTTGGAGTCCACATAATCTGTTGTCGTCCCACCGATAGTGACCCGCTTGGCAGTAGGCGGCCCACCCGGGTAGCGTGCAGCCTGGGTGCTGAATTGCCCAGGCAAGGACGCATCCCACTGCATCGCGTTGCCATGCGATGGCATTCCCTCAGCGTCGAACTCGGTTGAGGAGAAGTCATGCGGCATCGTCATATTGCGGTCAGCGAAAGCACCAACATCTTCCTCTCCATCATCCGAATCTGGCCCAAAGCTGAACATGCCATTGCTGTCCGGCATCATACTGACACCGGGAGACCGGACAGAGTGGTCTGGAAAGACCTGACTTGGGTCAATGTGGCCAAAGGAATTGCTGGTGGCGAAGGCGGAGGCAGGGTCCGCACCAGAGGTGGTGGGGAACATGGGGTTGCCATTGGACGGATTGTACATGAACTGGTTTGGCATCGAGTTGGCCAAGGTCGTTGGTGCTGGCCGGAACGGGTGTGGTCGTTGATGACGGACGTCCATGGAGCCAAAGTAAAAGGGTTCCTCGTGGATGGGATGGGGTGTAGAAACGGCGGATTGGTAGGCCGATCCAGGCGGTGAATAAAACTCGGTGTTCTGCACGGCCGAGGAGGGCATGGACTGGTTGTTATACATGTTGGCGAACGCCCCATGGTGCGCCATCGGCGAGGTGCCTGGAGAAAAGGCAAAGTTCGGTTGGAAAGGCCCTGCAGAGGTGATGATGGGATCACTCTCCATCTGAAAGGTGTCCAGGGGGAATGGCACGCCAGGGTGATTGGGCCCGTGACCCATGCCAGATGTATTGGGATGGTCGAGCGTGTACTCATGGAAGTCACCGTCCCCTTCTAGTCCGCCAATGCCGGACACGTGAGGCGAGAAGTCGGCTGGCCGCTTGCGAGTCTGAGAACTGTCAGTTGCGATCGAATCATAGTGCAGGATATCGAGTCGTGCCAGGCAGAATAGGCAAAGCCCCCATGTCACTGTTCTCGAAATGAAAAAAATTGCTTACCCGTCTCTCGTCGATGCTCGTCTTCCTGTGGTGCCTCGTAATGTACCCGAACTCGTGCTGAACATTGGGCGCGTGAGCAGGGACAGGGACAGACTGGGGTACGAAGTGCGGGAGAGAGGCCTGGCGGTGTTTGATGGGGATGGCGGTGATGTGCGAGCGCATCGGCTTGTCTTCGCCTCGCTTTGAGAGCTCGGGCGAAGGACTGCTGGCCGTTCCGGCGGGAGTCGCAACATTGTCAGCGACGAGGAAGTCGTCAAGGTTCATGGGGTCCGAGGTGGATATATTGTGCTCAGATGATTTTCGCAACTGGGCGATGCCGCTGGGGGCATTCCCACCGGATCTTTGGGAGGGAATAACAAGTTAGCACCTTATCGTTCCTTCGCATGGCATGGCACTGCATGGAGGTGACCGCATTGCTGGCGTCGCGCAGGTAGCGGAGCAGACAACCGTACCTGGAAGACTCGTTGGCGAGCTGCTGCTTGCGCAGACTGGCATGCATCATGCGCCATGTGAGGTTCTCCATGCGCTCCTGGTTGGGCAGGCTCTGCTTCGTCTTGCTGAAGAAGCGCCAGACCTGGGCGGCCAGCGGGTCCTCCTTGCCCAGGTCGGCCGGGCTGGAGCTCATCCCTGCGATGCCATCCTGGAAACCGGCGAAGGCGTCCGTCTTGGACAAGGTGCCTCGTGCATTGTCCAGGGTCTTTGAGAGATCAAAGCGGACTTCCTTGAGGCTGCCGCGCATCTCTGCGGTGTTCTTGGACTTGTTGGTGGTGGTGGTGGTGTTGGACCTGTGGGTGTTGCTGGGGCTCCCGTTGGTGACCAGTGAGGCGGTACCGATGCTCTTGTTAGTCCTGGCGGGAGCGGAGCGCTCTGATTGCTCCGGCTTGATGTCGCCGGGGCCGCTGTCGGCGGGCCTTCGTGGGAATCGGAAGTCGTGCTCTGTTGAGGTAGGGCTCATTGAGATCAGGGGACTCGACGTCGATATGGCGGCCATGTCGTACGGACGAGTCGAGTCGGCTTTGAACTGTGCTTCTGGGGGGGTGAGGATGCGGTGGTGAAGAGAGGGAAGCGGGAAGACTTCGGCCAGAATGGGGGGAATTCTTGGGACTTGTACCGTCCAAGCAGAGACCAGAGACAAGAGAGGATCCCGGGAGGCTCTACCCCACGTTCGGCTGGCCGCACCTGCACCCACACCCACACTTGTCTCTCACACTCTCACACTCTCACGCTCGCACACTCAGTCACTAACACGCACACCCCTACAAGCACAAGCACAGGCCTGGCTGGGCCGGGCTGGCGGTTCCTTTGGCCGTCCTGGCAGTCAGTCCGTCAGTAGTGTGTGGCCTGTCTTGTCTGGTCTGGTCTGGTCCCTGGTCCGGCGGGTTGGTGGTGTGCCTCTTCTTTTTTTTTTTTGACGCTGCCACTAGAGCCTGGAGAGGAGAGAGTGCGCACAAGCCGAGCAGCGGTCACCCAGGTCCAAGCAGCAACCTGGTCCGCCGAAAGTGGAATTGCACGCCCTGGCCAACCAAGGGCGGTAATAATAGAGTTGTCGGGACCAAGATGCGATTCAAGAGTCAGGCTCAGGCTGCACTCGCGGGCAGGGGACGAGGGAAAAATTGTTAAAAGTGCCACACGACAGTAACAGCAGAGCAGAGCATGACACGACACCACACGACACGAGCCGACACGATCTGACCGATCCCTCTGCCCTTGTACAAATATGCGCTCCTGTCGTTTGTCCCCTCTCTCTCTCAGTCCTGCACTCTGTTCTCAAGCGTGCGTGCATGCGCACACACGAGGTCCAGTCCAGATTCCATTA
This sequence comes from Diaporthe citri, assembly GCF_014595645.1. NCBI lineage: Eukaryota > Fungi > Ascomycota > Sordariomycetes > Diaporthales > Diaporthaceae > Diaporthe > Diaporthe citri. The sequence continues at coordinate 5,873,326 of NW_025064846.1, read as the reverse complement.
CTGTTGCTATTACGCCCCCCTCGGAAGGCACAGCTACAGATAAATGTGCATGCGCATCAACAGGGCACGGCGCAAAACCGAGTTGCGGAAGCGGTGGTGGTGGTGTTGGTTGTGGATGCCCATCGGAGCGTCTGATGAAGCCTTCTCCACCTGCTGGCCTCTAGCATCTCGCTCGGCCACTCTGATCCCAGCAGCGCCAGCATCTTGCAGCAGCCGCAGGCCTTTCTTTCGGCTTAACCTGCAAAAGCGCAGGACCAGGGGTGGATCCTCCTACGCCGGTGGGCCCCTGCGCACGCGAAGGTGGGCGGGGCCACTTGGGATGCAGAAAGACGAGAACGAGACATTTTGCCTGAAGTAGGCATCGGATGGCTGGCGGGCTGGCGGGCTGGTCAAGTCGTCTGCAGCCTGACGCACAACGGTGCAGTTGATCATCCACTACAGGGCCCCTGTTCAGGCCGTTTTTTAAGGGTCCTCGAGATGTCCTTGCCATGAGGCATCGAATTGCGGCGATCCGCTCCCACTCATTGTTTTCTTTTCCTGTAAATCTCAATGCGTGCAGCAGAGCGGTTGCATCAAGATGCACTGTGAGGTCTGCCGGGTACAATTACCAGAATGACATCAGAAGATTGACTGAGAAGGCCATTACGAGGGCATCGCCAACCTTTCGCGATGATACACTGCCCTCCCAAAAGCATCACCGGCCCAGTGGATAGGTGACGCATCTGGGTCGATCCCTGGCACGCTAGGGGCTTCTTGGTTTTCCCGGGACGTGAGAGAGGATTGGCATGGACTGTCCAGTCGTTAATTAGACCATCCGACCCCTTTCCGAAATCTTCCTTTCCAAGTGGCCCAGTGCTGCTAGTGTCTGGAAGCAAGGCTTGTTCCCTGTCTGAAAACCGTAGTGTCGGCCTTGAAATCGTCAACCATCTCTTCCCATGTGGGGACTGGGACAGGCAACGTTCAGGTGAGATTGTTGCACACGACAGCCGCTGGAAGACCCAGGCACGTTCCCCAAAACTCACAGGCGGGTTTCGGGGGGCATGCTTGCGTGCAGCCAGGAAGCTAGGAAGAGAAGGTCCCGTCCAGCCTGCGACACCGAGCTCGTGTGGGGGCAGTCGAGCACCCGATGGGCATGCCGGATTTGAGACATGGACATAAAATAACCTGTGCAGTCTAGACTCGGGGGTGCATATCCTGGCACACAGCAGGTGCCCATGTCAGGATGCGGTGCGAGGCCATACAGCGGGCATTGCTTGCTCAGCTGCGCAGCTGGGGTTGGAAATCCTCGTGCACGGAGAGTCAGTCCCTCGGTGTTAAGGACATGCAGGAGCGGGCATGGTGGACATGGTGTGAGGCTTTGGAGCTAGCGACGCAGACAGGGTTGGCGGCGTGGGGTTTCTTCCTGCAAGCACGGATGAAGGAGGTCGAATGTAGTCGGTACCGGCAGGGGCACGCGCGAGTGGATGGGCCGTGATCGGCAAGGATGGCTTGCTCCGCGCGAGGAGCTGCGACAGCAACGCTGCGCGGCTGCTGTGGCTGCTCACGCATCGGCGTCGCAGCGCGCGGATCGGGCCCCTTCAAACTCGGCCTGTTGAGCATACATTCGTGGTCATGGACATGGTCAGCCGTCCAGCAAGGCCGAGTACCGCCGTGCCCGCGTCGTGGGCTCATCCGGCACCTCTGGACTCTGGAGCGATTTGGAGCACATGTAGACTACTGTGGTAAGCCAGGCAAGATCTGGGCCGATGGGTCGTGCACGTACGATATCTCTGCCGGTGACTCGTTTACGGTTGTCATTTGATACCAAGCAAGACTGTGGAGCAACAGATGGTCCCTGCCCGACCTGGGAACTGGAAAAAACTGGGAAGAGGTGGCATTCTGCCTTAAACCCACGAGATTCCCGGGTTCCGAGCTCTCTGGGCGGCGAACGGCCTCCACCGTGATGGTTCGTACCGTCGCAGAGGATCCGGACCAAGGGCAATATGAGATTCTGCATTGAGACAAGAGAGGCGTGCCTGGTATTGTGCGGCTGAGCTCTCTCCACGCAGATCCACGGAAGTTGGCCGGCGATGCTGGCGGCGGGTGGGAACGGCGGACGGCGCTGTCGACTCAAGACCTAGTTTTTACAATACACGCTCCCAGGCCAGCCGGAGACAGACTGTGAGAAGGCTCCTTGACTGTTGCTTCACTTCAAGCCCCTTGGCCGCCTGGGATGTTCCGCGGTTGACGTCAGGCCAGGTGCGGCAACGAGCAAAATGTGGGCTGCCGATGTGGCGTCCACATAGCCTGGATAAGTGTAGTTTAGGACATGTCCATCATCCACGGGAGTGCGGATGTCGACGTTGCTTCCGCGGCAGTCTGATCGGAACGTAGCCCGTATGTTTAGCGCTGCACAGAGGTGGTTCACGCCCCTCCTCCTCCTCCTCCTCCTCCTCCTCCTCCTCCTCCTCCTCCTCCTCCATAATCGGAGACATTAAAGCCCACACTGGCTGACTTAGTCACAGCAAAGTGATGCGACGGGGTTTGGGGGGTTGGAGGGGGGACCGGTTTCCATAGTTCAGCGATGCTAGACAGCAGTGTGTAGCTGGCGCTAAGTATTAAATGCCCAAAAATTCGCGGCTGTCGGTGTGCATTCTGTGATGAGGAGGCGCTGGATATACCTTTTCCCATGGCAATTACTTAGTCTGATAGGTTAGGATGGCATCGTGGCTGGCAGTAATGACAGGGCCCGAGGAACCTGTATTCGGTCCTGTGGCTGGCCCCTGGGCAGGTACTTTTAATCACGACTTTGGACAGTGGTGTGTAAGCAAACCGTGGTTTCAGGGTCCTTTCTATTAGTACCTATGCAGTCGCTATGTTGCGCAGATGTCGTCAGTTTCGAGAGGGGGACTGGATGGGATTGGTGGATGTTGTTGACCTTCCTGCAGCAAGATGATGACCGCGGAAGCAATCCACTGTCCTGTGGATCTGTCGCCTCCGTGCTTTGATTTAGCTGTGGGAGCTCTAGAATGCTGCAGCACTGCGGCTGAGAAGCTGGCGATGGGAAGACGGTCGTGCCCTTGGAGTCCTGGGCTTGTGAGTCCTGAGTCCTGACAGGCACGACTGTACCGTGGTACTCATGGTGGACAGGTATCACGGTCTGTGGGACCCCGGACCAGACAGGCTGACTGACTGACTGACTGACTGACTGACTGACTGACTGACTGACTGACTGACTGACTGACTGACTGACAGGCAGGCAGAAACTGCCAGAAAGGCAGGCACGCAGGTGCAAGTGGGTGTTCGTCTGTGCTCGAAACCCCACACCCCTCCACCGCCCACACAGCCCGCACCGCACCCACCCCATGCTTACTACACCCACACAACACCCACTTTCCACCCACGCCAACGCCCACATCCATTGGACTCGCTCGCTTTTCAACACAATGAACTGCACTTGGACTACGGCATAATGATCACTGGGCCCTTCCCACGAACTCCCGCCCGCACCTGGGGGGCCGAGACCAGCCTCGCCATCCCGCGCGGGCACTGACAAGTGCTCACCCTGCTCCTGCCTGCCTGGCCGGCCTCAAGTCACACCACAACCACGCGCTGACGCGCACTCCCCTTTCACCTGCCTCGAGCTCATCCTCGCCATCCTCAATGAGTGCACCTGATCCAGGCGACGGCGTCATGGGCGTCAGACGTCGGCAAATCAAGAGCCACGAGGTCCGGCTGGACGGCCTCGACAACATGTTACGATGCACCTTGACATGCCACCCTCTAGCTCCATCCAGCTGGCGCCCGCTGCGTGGGTTGCTTTCAACCTGACTTTCAAGCCTTGTCTGGCTTGACCCTCCAGCCAGCCCAGCCATCCGGAATCGAGTGGGCGCTGTGGCCGTCCCAGCCCAGGCCCTGTCATCGCTAGACGACCCCAATGTACCGGATACCCAGATGCACCCACCTTTTCGACAGGGGTCTAAATTGTCGCGTGTGTACATCCTATACCTCAGCCAGGGTGCTCTACTATGGCACATGTGCGAACCCCCACGGCAGCAGCAAGCCTGTGAATGAGAGATCATAAAACCAGACTGTAACAGCATCGGAACGACAGCCATCTCTTCCTCCTCGGTCTGGCGCTGCCTGCCTGCACGCAACAAGATGACCAGATGACTCCTGACCTGACATTCTACAGGCGTTCCAGAATCCAGTGTCGCTTGTGTCTGTGTTTGGATTTTCCCGTCGCATCTGGCTCCGAGCCATCCCGATCTCTTCCTGCAAGCGGTGGGCTTATTCTTGCCGGCACCCCCCAGCTTCGGCTTCAGCGACCGGACGCCTCAAAACTTGATTGGGCAATGGCTGTTACTCCTTCACCCTCACCAACAAACACCCTGTCCCATCTCCGAGTCTCGTGAGATTGGCCGAGACAATCTGGTTGTGCCCGGGCAGGCAAAGCAGCCAGACAAATCAATCAGCGAGCCAGCCATCAATGAACCGAGTACATAGTGGCCAGGTGCGAAAGTACCTGACTAGGACCTGACATGGCAAAATAGCCCTGGGATGGAAACACGACATGAAAGTAATGGTGTCGTGCGACTCGACTGCATCGTCCAACAGACACACGTCGACATCTGGCCGGCAAGCATGTGAAGTCGCCCACCCCAGGCACAAAGAAACCCTCGCGCGCACCCTCTAACCAAGGGGCCGGCACCCATCGGACGGCCAACTGGCGGGCGGGCATACACGACGCTCCCATCCCTTAGACGGCCTGCCATGTCCACAATCCTGCTGCCATTGCGTTCGATGGCGGTAGAATTCGATAAATTGCTCGGCCGTCCCCTACGACGAGCCGTGGTGCTTCCGCTCAATCCAGTACCTAGTACGTAGCATTGAGTTTTTTTTTTGTAAAGAAAAAAAGTGCTGCGGGAGCAGGTACTGCTGAATGCGGCGCCTAATACGACATGCCCGGACGGACCTTTCTAAGTGTGGCACGGATCACCCCTGCACCGCAGCGTTCGAGAATCGACCCGCTGGACTTGCATCTCGTCTCCATTTCACTGGTCGACCGAGCGCCTGGCCAAGGTGTGTGTTAGACGAGTCCATACCAGCCTCTCGGGTCCAACACATTTGTAAAAGCACGTCCAGAAGGCTGCCCACAATGGATGGCAGAGTTCATGTTGGGTGCTAAGCGTCGGAATCTACAAGAGCAGCGACATATCTCATCTCAATAATGGCATGGCGTACGGTCCTGGCGAGTTCGTGAGGCTACATTCGCACTGCCTAACTGCTAAACCAAGTCGCATGCGACGCGAAGCTGTCCACGGCGCAATTTACTTCTTCAGGGTAGTCATTCGTCAGTGCCCCTTTGGCTGCAGCATCGTTGCCGCCACTAGTTGAATACAAGTGGTCCCGACACGGACCCTGAACAACACGAACAGAGGCTCCACCAATTGCCCATGGCCGGGACCGCTTTTTGACGCTGGTAAGCAACGCCTCCATGTCGTCTCGGCTTCGAGAAGAGCAGCTGCATTCAGCGGCGAGCATGAATTGTCGGACAGCCTGGTGCATTTCAATCAGTCAGCAACGATGGTCACGATCATACACGCGCTTCCCTTGTGCCCGCTCACGAACCACGGCAGGTAGAATCGTGTTCGTCCGAGCTGAGCGCTGGTTCGCATGAGACTACTGGCTTGCTCTGCCGTGCAGGGTCCAAGTGACGCAGTCCACGGGGGGGCCACTTGGGCGTGGTGAAGCGCTCGTTGAACCAATTTACATGTGACTGCCGAGCTTGCGTGGCAGCATTTAAGCCCGGGTGCCTTTGTCGCGAAGGGTAGGGACCATTTGGACTAGATTTTGGCGGCTCTGTCTCTGGGCACCGCTGGGCAAAAGAACAACCACCCCCTAGGCACTATAGGGATGATCCTCGTGGCTTCCGGATCTGTCAAGGAACCCCCTCTCAAGGCTCACCGTTTGTGCCTCCTGGAGGAGCAGGCGGTGAGAGGTCGCGGCAGACTGGGCGGCAGATTGCCTGGTCGTCGTGACCTAGGCATTGAACCGCCTGAAGCGCAGCGATTTTCTGACGCTTGATTCTTCGGACCACAACTCCGTGCCAACAGGTCTTTTACCCGCAATTTAAGCCAGGGCGGGACTTGCCTGGGGCCGGGCTTCTTCAATCGGCATACCGAAAATGGGGCTGACTCGCCCGGTCTTGTTTCCTGGCCCGCTCCATCCGGCCGCTACAACGTACAATTTCGCGAAGGAAGCAGACAATTTTCCGAAATGGACCTTGTCTGCACTGCTGTCATCGTTAGATGATTAGGACGTGTCGCCGCTTCTGAGGGCCAACGCTCCATCGCTGGTACCCTGCAGTAAATTCCCAGAACCCATGACGCCAGGTCCGGAATCACCGTACCAACGAACATAAGTGGTCAGCACCAAGTAATGATCACGACGTGCCAAATTTGGATGGACCAATCGAAGTTGGATCCAAGCGTGGGGGTCCGCAGCTGCCTTGCAGGAACCCCTCGTTCACCTCTGTATGTCGAACTGTCGGGGCGATCGCCCGACCTCCGCGATTCCCAGAAGGTGCCTGTCGTCGATGGATCTCGTCGGCGAAATGGAGGGCAAGATGACTGGAGTCGCCTGAACAGGCCATCGTTTCAGCGGCCTGCAAGATGGCGGACGTTTGGCCTTTCGCCGTAAAGATCGTTCGTTCGGACCCGGAAATATCATTCCCTCTCCCGGATGATGACCCTATTCCCTAGAACTTCGACATTTTTTATGATAGACCCCGCGCAAGTCGAACCCTTCGGGTACGGCAGGGTTATGTCGCATCCTGGAATTTGCAGTCGAGTTGGTCGACGTCGCATTCATGGTCGTCGGCAAGGTTCGCCAAGTCCGAGGGTTGAAGTCCGTATTTGCGATGTTGAACCTTGACAGGTTTGTGCCTGGCCGTCTGCACTGCTCCTCCTACCAGGGGGCATTGGAACCCAGCCAGTTCCTCGAACATGGGGCGAGAGAGGCAAGAGGCCAGCTTATATGCACGGCAGATTCAAGAATGACTTGTGTCCCCCAACCTCACTCAGCCCATGAACCCCGGGGGGCCAAGGTAGGAATCCTTATCTCTGACGAACAGAGCCTTCCTCTCAACGTATAGCTCCACAGGTGAAGAGCACAACCCAGCGCCGATCCGGCAGGTCACCTCTGCTTCTGCACGTAAAGAGGAAGTAATTTGCAACATTGTGCAATCGGGCCCGGTACTGATGCGCAAGATACCAGAGTCACTTGCCACGTCCTAGTCCAGATATGAGGTTGATAAGACGAAGCGTGTCTCTGACCTTCCGAATGGGTATGGACAGGCTCGATGTTCAGCCTCTCTCTATTCGTCGTGCCCAACACTGCTGAGCAGTAGCACCTTTCTCAAACCCCTTCGAAGTTTCGAAGTTTCGAAGCTTCGAAGCCCGCAAGGGCCAAATTAACTCATCTCTTGCGAGATACGAGTTCCTCAAATGACCATTTTCAGTTAATCGGGACCTTCTGATTCGAGGTGTCTAATGTCTGATCAACCCCGAAGAGACGATGTTGGCTCTTCTCCGCGGGCAATCACTTGCACCCACCCCTACACACGTGCACGTCCTTTCCTGCCTGAATCACCCGAATATATCTGTGAGACGTTACCTCACAGGGATTGTTCTACGGGCCTCTAATGGCCAGCCTCGAGCCCCGAATCGTACTCCAAACGGGACATCAAGGTACACATCAACAAATACCTACTTAAGAGCGCCCAGGGCTGATACAGGCCCTGCTGACACCGCACGTATCAAGTCGCCCTTCTCTTTCCTCAAACTTCCTTATCTCTGTCCCTTTCTGTTCTTGTCTCACCGGCCACGAAGATCCTCGCATTTTGCAGATTGTCATCAAGTGTCAGACCTGCAGATGAGGCGTGTCGCAGTGGAAACTCGCATGCCGTTGCCAGAGATAAAAGGGCGGCGGCATCTTCGAGGCAACACAACCGGTGGCCCGTCCTCTCGCAGTCCCCGTTCACTTTGCCGCTCCGCAGGCGGTGGGCGTGTATGCGCGTCTGGCAATGGCTGGAACATCTCGGTGTCAGTACTGGGCCAAAGAAGTCTGATCGGCCCCCATTCGTGAGGCTCTCACTGCACGCCTGTTATCTTTGTGCTAGTGGGCATCTCTTAGATGCCGTTATCGCTTGCCCGGATGATGCATGCATTTGCGTGACTCGCCGAGGCTCACATAAGATGTGTCGCTCACCTGCACTTCATTGTCCCTTGGTCTACTTTTGTTTTATTTTTTAAATTTCATCGTACAAGTATTTCTTACACGTCTTGTCTTGTCCATGATCAAGCGAGTCCGCCGTGAGGCTGGACGAGACTGGAGGACAATGCTGAGCTGGTCCCATGGGCAACTTCGCGCCATCCCTCGAGTCGAACTCCTCTTGAACGACATAATGTGCTGAGTGGGGACTGAATACAGCTATGAGTGTGGCCGTTTTCGACCCGGCCCTTTGTTGTGTCGGTGCTTGACTGGACGGGCTGCTTTGTCTACAATGTCACTCTTCTGAACTCGGGCCAACAGAGGAGCCTCAAGATGTCGAGCACGAACTCTGGATCCAGGATACCTCGTCCTGATGGCACTCTTGGAGATGGTATCAAAAAATGAAGGCACGATGGGGCGGCGGTTCCTGCCATGCTGCATGGCCGTCGCTCTTTCTCTGTTCGGCATTGCTCAATGTCAGGCCTCGGGGGAAGGGGACACGACGGTCCACAGCACGTCCACGACGACTCTATCTTTAACAAGCACGATCACGGTACAGCCCAATACACCGACCGCCCTCCAGAGTAAAGAGATGCAGAAGGGAGAAGTGTACATTCTACAGGGATGTTATGGACAGGGTGAGCCGAGTAACGTCGAGACAATGCTGGGCACAAACGTTACGGTCCGAAGCGCGGCCGGGAAAGATGGGATGTCACTGTCGATGTGCCTCAACTTTTGCAAATCGCCGGCGTCACCTGAAATCAAACCACGAGATGAGCAGAGCCTTTCTTTATTTGTTGGTCTATCGGAAGGAAAGTAAGTGTTATGTGTCCTTGCTGTGATCACAGGGCGGACCAGACAGCAGAACTAACCATCCGACCATGTCCATAGAGCTTGTTATTGCGGAGGCTCGCTCAACTCGACTGCCAAAGAGGTCCAACCCACGAACTGCACCCTGCCATGCGCTGGCAACAACGCCGTAGCGTGCGGTGGCGCTGGCTACATGTTAGTCTACAAGCTCTCGACAACATCCGAATCCGGGAAGAAGCAAGGTGATGGGCCCTACGAAGATCATACAGGTAGCAAAGGGAGACCAGGTGTAACGGCGGGGATCGCGCTGGGGAGCATATCCGGGTTCGCACTGCTTGCATTCCTCATCTTCTACGGCGCCAAGATGTACAAGAGGAGAAGACAGCGGCAAGCGAGCCGGAGTGACGAACACGGGGCGGGCGGAGACGGCACGAGCGACACGCCACCTGCGAGCAGCGCGGCCAACCTGAGCAATACCAACCGAGCCGACCTGAGGAACGTCGATCCTATCGTGATAGACTTCGCCCCCCTAAGCGGTGACCTGCGTGCCTCGAACGCGCCACGGCCAAAGCAAATCATCGCCGCCTCGACGGGCGCAGAATGGAGGACGGGCAACCCGGGGACACCGCGAGCCGCCGTGGACGCAGCGCCGAAGCTGGCAACTACTGGGGCCCGAAACGACGCATGGGACGACATACCCCACACGCCCACGATACTGGTGCAGCACCCCGAGAGCGCCGCGCAGAACCCGGGGCTCGGCGAGAGGGCGTGGCACCGCCGGCGCCTTTCGACACCTCAGCCTCCCGCGGGATACCGGTACAGCGACGGCCCCGACGCCTTCGCAGGCGGGAGCTCGCGGGGTCCGGGGGAGACACAGACGTCGCAGGGCACCGGGGAAATGAGCAAGGCACCGTGGGAGGACGACTGGGACTCGCTGATGCCTGCGCCGCTGACCTTGCCGCCGCTCGGGCACGGTGCGGGCGGCGCCTCGGCGCCGGCTGAGGAGGACCGAGGACCGCTGACCGCGAAGACCATGTGGACTGTCCCGTCTGATCCTTCGCTGTCCGGGTCGTCGGGGAAGACCGTGGAGAGGGGTGGGAAAACGGGGAAGACGGAATGAACGGATATCTGTGAGAAGTGCATGGCTGTACGCTATTCAGTGTTAAGCGGCAGATCCAAACAGGAAAGACCTTTCTGGATCATCTTGTTGTCCATCCTGTCCGAACACAAGCGCATTTGGCTGGTTTGCACGCCTTGAATATGTGTGTCGGGAACGACTCATTTCTGTAACCGCGTGCCTTTGATCTAACTGGCAGTATGGCGAGTTGGAACCCCCCAGGTGCATTACCCTCCACTCTAGGTCGGTTTACGGTCCTGAGACTCGAGGGATGGTGCTTTGACGACTCTTGAACGAGGATATCTCCGATGTTGACCTTGTCGTGACTGTTGAGGGATTGTGTCAGTACGCCATGAATTTGTGCAAAAGATTGTAGAGGTCCTCTTCCTCCTGGTGACGCATTCAAGGTCTATCCACCCGCAGTCTGATTTGGCGTGGCTCCTTTACCGTCCGCGATGTTGATCCCCATTTAACATCCAACAATGAGTTACTAGGCGTCCCTCAAGGCGAATGAAGCAGCTCTGTGGACAAAAGAAGGAGCTTCTCGCCGCGCTGGATGGCCCTCGCAATCAGCGAGTCCGTAGAGCCCTCGCCGACCAGGACTGTCTTTCGTCACCATTGCTGACCTCAGCTGGTTGAGCTTCTTTAAACAGCACATAATGAGGTCGCGAACGCAGATTTTGAAAGGAGTCATATCGAGGTTCCTATCCATGGCACAAGTTCTCACACAAGGCACACCAGAGGAGTCTGAACATTGGTCCATGATGATCTCGGGAGGCTTGATATCGCCTCCAGGCTGTATTAGGACAGAACGAAACGACGGAGAGATTGTCTGTCTAGGTCTGTTTGCGTATTCTTGCTGAAAAACAAAGACTAGGGGAGATTCAGCTTGTCGCCACACACACAATGGACCAAGCGCAGTCAGAAATAGTTCATATTCCGAGCAAGTCCGGTTCTATCTGGTATTCAAGACCACACCAATTTCTTTTCCTAACCATTTTCCCAATGTACCTTTCAACCTCCAACCAAAAACCGAGAGGCATCGAACAGACTCAATTGCCCGTTTTCCACCATGTTGCTCACTCGCAGTACTTGCTCTGGTAGTACCTGCTGACCTTGACGCTCTTCATCTCATTCTCGTAGAAGCGCGCTGTAAACAGCTCATTGGGGGTGTTCGCCAGGCCTTTGCCCATCAAGAGGCCGCTCATGAACAAAGTCCACTCGCAAGTGCCAGTCTCCTCGGAGACGACGATGTCGAAGGTCAGAGCATGCTCGCTCATGGTGGCAGAGACTTGAGAAAGATTGGTCAGTCAATTGTTGAGAAGAATTGCTATCGATCTTTGCAGAAAGAATACGGAGAGTATCTATTTGGCGCACTTACTCTTCTCCGCAGCAGCCTGGAGTGCCGCGTCGTGAACCTGTTGCATCTTCAAAGCCTCGTCGGCAGCCGCGGGGCCAGTCTCAGTTAGAGCATGGTCCATCTGCGGCAAATTCGAGTCAGCGTCAGGCAACAGAGAGCTAGTTCTGGCGCAGCCGCCCACCAAAACGCTCTTTGCCAGCGCGCCCTCCCACTCGCGACAGGCCTGGGCCATCGCGGAGAGCTTGACGCGAAGCTGATCAGATCGCCACATGTCTGCCTCCTCCAGCACGCGTGTGTTCTCCGAGTGCGCTGGGTAGTCCAACAGGACCTCCAGTCGGCCGTGGCCATCCTTGCTGCGCTGGGTCTGGACAGACTGGACGGAGCAGGCGGGCGTCGAGACCAAGCTGGGGAGCGACCAGAAGCTCGCGCTGCGGTGAACGTCGGAGCCAGGCGCGGAGGGGTAGGTCATCGAGGAAGGTTGCTTCTTGGATGGCATCGTGACAATGAAGGAAATGGGAGCAAAAACCCAGTGGGAAGGAGAGCAGGTCTTAAAAGTGGGTTGAGGAGGCTGGGATTGCCTTCTGGCAACAACCGGGAGAGGGGATCGAAATTGAGGACCTTTTGGTGAGGCAGGGAGCCTTGCAAATAACAGAGAAGCTCGCGATCTGAACACAAGGTTCGGGACCTGAGATATGGCTTTGTGTGCTTGCAAATAGGAAGATGGATTAGAAACCGCAATGTAGTGAATGACTGAAGTATGCAGGTACAGTTGCAGTATGGCAACTACCTAGGTATGTGGTGGGTACAATCGCGGTTGATGTGAACAAACAAGCATGCTAGTGCCTCTAGCAGAGCAAACAATGTGTGCGCATGGGGTATGGAATTAATGGTGGCCTGTTGGTTGGTACCAAGCAAAGGCGACAAAGCTATGATTGATTCAGTTTCCACTCAGGAGTTTCTCCACGGCCCATTTCACAGAGAAGTTCCTGAGGTCGGAATAGTGCTGTCCAACGCCAACAAACAAAACCGGCACGTTGGTGGCATGTACCAAGCTCACCAGGGTGCCAACCATATCTCCCACGGTATCGCACTTGGAGATAATGAACCCGTCAAGAGTCCGCACGGATCCGAATGCCGCGTTGAAGTTGCGAGCCTGGGCGACAGAGTCCGTTCCGACCAGAGCCTCGCCCACCATGAGGATCTTGTCGGGCTGCGCAAATTTGGCGAACTTCTCCAGCGACGACATCAGCCGCTGGTCGTTGTGCCTCCGTCCAGCTGTATCAATCAGCACGACATCGTAGCCCTGCTGGCTGGCAAACTGCACAGCATCTCTTGCGACGGTAGCCGCGTCCTTACCGTATCCCTTTTGGTACAGCTCAACCTCACCACCCTCACGCGCCGTCAGCTCCTTCAGATTGCGCACATGCACCTCCAGCTGCTCGACAGCCCCCGACCGGAAGGTGTCACCTGCTGCGATGAGCACCTTGTACTTGTTCTGCAGCAGAAAGAAGCAGATCTTGGACAGGTTCGTGGACTTGCCCACGCCGTTGACACCGACGATGGACATGACGTATGGCCTGGCTTTGCGCATTGACGTCGCAGAGGGCGAGGTGATGGAGTCGATCTCGCGCAGAAGATCCATGGATGACGTCGGGGTTAGCATTTTGGTAAGCGATGCCTCCATTGCCGTCTGTATGCGCGTGCTGATGCTCTCGAAGCTCCCAGTCGTGACCCCGATCAGCTCCTTCTCGACGCCTTCGCACAGCCGGACTGCAGCCTCCCTGGCCACGTTCTTGCGCAGCAAATGATCCTCCATCCCCTTCATCGCCTTGTCCAGGTCCTCCTTGGTCAGTTTCTTGCCGCCAATGACATTGCGGAACAGGCCGCTGATGGCGCTCAGACCAGTTCCCACCAGACCACCATTCGCAGTCTCTGTGCTGGTTGCTGCCTTCTTGGCTTCTGCGTCAGCGAGCATCGAGTGAACCTCATCGCCAAGGTCCTTCAGCACAAACTTTCCCTTGGTGGTCGAGCCCCATGTCGAGGAGTCAACTTCCTCGAGCGCCGAGGACCGTCCGACAGCCACGTCACCTGTGTCACCAGAGTAATCGAGCTTCACGTCAGTATCGTCCTCGAGGGGCAGTCCGTCGTCGTCCCACTTGCGACCCTTCTTGGCCTGCTTTGCCGCTCCCTTGGTCTTGCGCGATGCAGTCTCGTCTCCGGACGCAGGGGCAGAGTTGGTGCGGTTCACCGCCTTGCGGGCTCGCCTCGATAGCTTGGCTGCTGGACTTGCGTCGCCACCGAGCACGGCATTGTTCGCAGGGGTGGCAGGCCGGGAGGTCACAGGTGTGGACTCGACGGAAGGGGCGATCTCGGGTGATGGAGGGTCGTCGCCCTCTTTTCCGGACACCACATCCTTCTCTCTGGCAGCCTTTGCCGCCTGGGGTTGGACGGGACGCTTCTCGCCGAGTTGCTCGAGCTCTTGGATCTGCTGGTCGAAGTACTTGTCGAACTGGGAGCACTCGACTTGTGTGGTGTTCGGTTTGGTCAATTGGTCACCGTACAGCTGAACGAAAATGGTCTTGATGTTGTCGACGAGCTTGTCTATCCAGGAGAGGTGGAGCAGGGACCTGTAGACAGCGACGAAGATGATGCCGAGCTCCTTGACCATGGTCCATCGCAGGGTGTGCTGCTCGGTCTTGTAAGGCGCATTGGTGGCGGCGGAGTTGTTTGCTTTCACAAAGCTAGATACGCCCTTCTCTTCGACAAACACATCTGTTATAAAGCTGTTGATGACCGAAGGCTTGACTGGCGCCCATTTCCGGGACCATATCACCACGCCGGCGGTGGTGACGATCTCGAAGGTATCCAGCATGGCTGAGACGGGGACACTTCGCTCGGATATTGTTGGGCAAGAGGGGGGAGCGTCGGACTGGTCGATTAAAGCAGGAGCTAGTTGGGAAGCTTGCTGTCCAGGAGATCGGGTCGAATCGAGTCGAGAGCGAAGTGAAAGGAAGAGGCAGACTCGATGGAGTCGGAGGCGAGAGGCACTTGATGTGCTGGCGCTGTCAATTGGGCGCAGGCGTCGGACTGTCCGTCTGCGGCGCGATAAGGCGGCGCATCCTTATCGATATCCTATTCGACCCGACCTGGATTTGGTCTTGGCACATTGGTCTAGGTGCACCTTTGCCGCCCACAGCACAGCTATGGCAGCCTGGGTGGTGTTATGTAAGCTCGCTGCAACGTAAATGACAGCATGCGCTTTCGCAGCGTGCGCCGTCTACCTTTCAGGGGTCGAGCTTTGTCTGTCCAAGGCGGTCAGAAGCTACTCGACCACAGGCCAACTTTCGCACCCCATAGCATAGCTGGCGTCTTGTCCTGACCACGTCTTGACAACACTTTGCGCCACCACCAGCCCACCCACCGGCCCTCGTCCGTTTCCTATCGCCGCCTCCAAATACCGACAGACTCAAATTACATTTGATTGACTGCCATACCGTTGGCGCGACACGCCAGCACGCCCACGATGCAGCGACCCCAAGCATACGGCCAGTCGCCGCCTCTCCACCACCCCGTACCACAACATGTCTCGACCGTGCCCCAGCTGCGATCACCACCTCCGCCTCCACCGACAGGCTCCCAGCCCCAGTCGCAGAACTATGGCAACCCCTACCAAGCTCAACAAGGGGCGCCGAACGGCAGCAACCTTGGCCAGTACGGCAACTTCATGAACGACCCCACAGCCCAGTTCGCCGCCCAGTTCGGCCAGACTGCTTTCAAGCACGGACAGGAATATCTCGAACAAAACGTAGGTGACCTCCAAGCCGGGCGCATAGCACATTTGAGGCGCCCGAGTGTCTTGGTGACGTGTTGCTAACCCCCATGTGACAGGTCAACCGCTACTTCAACTATCCCGCCCTCAAGCACTACTTCAACGTCACCAACAGCTATGTAATAAACAAGCTCTTCCTCGTCCTCTTCCCCTGGAGGCACAAGCCTTGGTCGCGCAAGCAGGCGGTCGGCCCCAACGGCCAGGAGGGATGGTACCTCCCGCCCCGCGACGACGTCAACAGCCCGGACATGTACATCCCCGTCATGTCCATCGTGACCTACATCCTCCTCTCCACGCTCCTCGCCGGTCTGCGAGGGCAGTTCCAGCCCGAGCTGCTCGGCTCGAAAGCCGCGACTGGCCTGATCGTGGTCATGGCCGAGATCGCCGGCTTGAAGGTCGGGTCCTACATCCTCAGCATCTCCAACTCGTCGCAGCTGCTGGACCTGGTCGCGTACTCGGGCTACAAGTTCGTCGGGATCATCGTGACCATCGCCGTGGCTGAGATCTTCAACGGTGGCAAGGGCACCGGCGGATGGGTCGGCTGGAGCGTCTTCATCTACACCTTCCTGGCAAATTCGCTCTTCCTCATGCGCTCGCTCAAGTACGTCTTGCTGCCGGAGAACAACGGCGACCCCAGGGCTGGAATGCAGACGGACTCGAGGGCAAAGAGGAACCAGCGCACGCAGTTCCTGTTCTTCTACTCGTACGTTGTACAGCTGGTCTTGATGTGGATTCTCTGCAGGGCTTAGGGGAGACTGGACGGTGATGCGTCTTTGTTATGACACAACGATCTGTGGCTTGGGGAGTTTGGGAGAGGGCACGGCGAAAAAAGGTATTGGCATATGTACCGGCATGTTTGAAATGTAACACCAGTAAAGTTTAAGCGGTCCAGGTTCAATGGACGGAAACACATTCATCATATGTCTTAATTAAGTGCATCTGGCTCGACTTGTTTCGGTCTTGACGAGGCTGCCGGGAATTGTTACAACAAAAACATGCAACAGCGGTTGCATATTTCTGCAAGACATGACGATGTCGATCGGACAAGCTCCAGTTGTATCGATACGTGGGAAGGCTTCAATATCTCTGGTTGAAAATATGTAGCGACAACTTTGCTGTAAGTAGGGTTGCACAACTTGTAAATGGACCCTCCGACCCCAAGGGGTGGCTGAGCTTGCATATGCAGGCGGTCTCTATTTTTGTGGCCTTCAGCATCTCTAGATCGGAGTTACGCAGTCCTTCAGCCTGGGATATCGGGAGACTCTAAAGGCTTGTGGTTGCACGTCGCGTGTTCTGAGGTCTCCCGTATTCAAGACCTTCAAGACCGGATGTTTCCTATCCCTGAAAACTGTTTTACTATTTGCTGTCAACCTGCTACCCTTAAGCTTTTGAGACTATGGTGTGTCACAACACACCAATTTGGGCTGCATGAGTTCTTTGACGGCGGACATCCAGCTATGGCAAGCCTGGAACGTATCCAGGACGAGATTTCGTCACTGCACGGGAGCACCATCTCGTTCAGTTGCCATCGTTGTTAATCTGTTGATGAGAGGCAGCCGCTGCAGAACGGCGACCAAGCCAACTTTGTTGCACGCACATCCCTAACCCTGGTTTGCAACCACTTTCTGGAATGCTTAAATAGTCAGATTTCTTTTATTTCCTCCTTTTAAACTACTCTTAGGAGATAAACGCTTTTATAATTATGCTTTTAAACCCCTTATAATACTTATAGCCTTTTATAATTATAAGCTTAATTTATATAAAATAATCTTTCTTTTTTATAAGCTATAAATAAATTATATAAAGCATATCTTAATTATATTTATTTTATATTATTTATTTCCTTTTATTTTTAAGCATATATTTATATAATAATTATAAATATTTCTTTAAACCTTATTAATTAAATAATTTATTTAAATACTTATTTCTTTCTTATTTAATTTATTAAATTATAATTTTATTATTAAATTAAGGAATATTAGGAATTTATAAACCTTAATGTATTAAATATAGCTTTCCTTAAGTAATTAAATATAATTTTAAAATTAAATTCCTAATTTATATAACATAAAAAGAAGAAAAGAAATATTTAAAAAGCTTTATATAATAAGTATTAAAAGCATTTAAGTAATAATAAGCTTTTAAAAGATAAAATAATACTTATTTTATTTTTTCCCTTATTTTTTAATAAATTAAAAAAGGGATATAATTAATATTTTTAATAATAAGTTGCCTTAATTCTTAATAAGGTAATTAAATTTAATAAAAAATAAAAAATTTAAAAATAAATATAAAAAACGATATTTAGCTTAATTCTTTCTTTATATTTAATTAAAATAATAAATATAAAATAATTTTTTATTTAATAAGTAATTTAAAATATTAAAAATAACCTTATACTTTTTAAGTTAAATATAATAAATACCCTTTAAACTTAATATTAATAATACTTAAAAAAAGTAAAAAAACTAAGTATTAAATTATAATAATAATATTAAAACTTTATAAATTTATATTTATAAGCTTATACTTATAAATTACTTAAGATTAAGGGATTTATTAATTTAAATAACTTTTTATAAATAATTATAATATATATTACTTTTAATTAAGTAATTTTTAAGCATTAAGAATTTATTAAATAAAATGCGCTAAGAAATTTAATTTATCCCTTAAAAACCTTATTTAAAGAATTAATAATACTTTTATATTATAATAAGCTTATATTAATCTTTAAAAATATTGTAATATTTATTATATTAAAATTAAAAGTATTTTTTAAAATAAGGAGTGATTAATTAAGAAAGTAATTAAGAAATAAAAATACATTATTTTAATTATATTAATAAAATAAAATATATAAATGCTTTTATTAAAAAACTAATTAATAAAAGGGATATACTTAGCTTCTTATTAATTACCGCTACCTTTATTTTATGCTTTTAAGGAAATAAATCTTAAAGTTAAAAATACCTTTAAGAAAACCTAAATATAATAAAATTAAAATATAATTATAAGAAAATTATTATAAAAACTTAATTTAAGAGCTTATTTAAAAAAACCTTTTACTTAAAGATTAAATGCAAAGCTTATTAAAAATATTAAAAACTTCCTTAAATACATTTTTAAAAACTATTAAGGGATAAAATCTTAATTTCCTCCTTTAATTTCATTTTTCTTTATAAAATAAATTTATGCTTTTTAAACCTTAATTTTAAAAAATTAATTAATTAATAATACCTTTATTATATCTTTATTAACTTTTTATTAATTTATTTACGCTTTAATTAATTTATTATAATTATTAATTATAATTAATTCCTTAAAAATATATATAACTTTAAATTTTATATTATATCTTTTATTTTTAAGCATAATTTTAAATAATTATAATATTATTTATCTTATTAACTATATTAATTATTTAATTTTAAATATTTTTAAAAAAGCTATTAAAATAAATATTATTAAAGCAAGGACCTTATTTTTAAAGGTTTTAAGCTATAAAATAAAGTGCTTTAAAAATATATTATATAAAATAAATAAAAAAAAGATTAAGAATTTAATCTTAAAAAATATAGTAATTATAAATAAATTTTATATTAATATAATATTAAAAGCGCTTTTATAAAAATTAAGCATTTAATATTATAAAATTAATTTAATATTATGCTTTAAATTACTTAAATAAAGCATTATTCTTTTTAAACTTATTTAATAATATAATTTAATTTTTCTTAAATATATATTATTATATTTTCCTTATTTTTACCTTTTATTATAAATATTTATAAGCATTATAAGCATATATAAGCTTATAATTTTTTTAATAAACTTAATAAAACCTTTTAAGCCTTTTTAATACTTAAATAAGGATTAAAAGAACTTAATAACCCTTTAGCATTTTTAGTTTAAATACTTAAAGGCTAATATTCTTAAATTATTAATTAAATATATTTAAGGCATAAAATTTAAGGAAATTAAATAAATTAATTATAAAAATTGCTTTAAAACCTTTATTAAAAAGGTAATTTAATATAAGCCATTAAAAGGTAAAAACTTAAGACTCTTTTTTTAAATCTTATAAAACTTATTTTATTATTTATAAGCATTAAATAGGTTAAATTATAAGCTTATAATAATAAATAAGTTCTTAAGATTTATTTATATCTTTCCTTTTATATTAAAAACTTAAAAATAAGTATTTAACATTTTTATACTTATAAAAGCTAAGTAAAATAGTAATATAATTTAAATATTTATAAAAATTAAATAAAATGTTAAAGTTATAATAATTAATTAATTTATAAATATTAAATATATTAAATAGGTAAAATGAAAGAATATTAATTTAAAACTTATTTTCCTTTAAACCTTAAAAGCAAATAGCACTATAAAAAGAGCTAGCAAAGTAATAATTAAATATACCTTAATTATATTATTAAAGGCTAATTTACCTTTTAACCTTTAGCTAAAAACAATGCAAGCTATAGCTTAATTACATAATATATTACTTGCTTTAAGGAAAAGAGGACGCGCCTTAAATATTCTTTTATATATATAGTTTTCCTATTATTTTTAGTAATTTAAACTAACCTAAATTTACTATTTTATAGCTTATTTATTACTTTATTAAGGTAATATTTATGCTTATAAATATAAAGTATATATATTTAAAAAGAAATATAAAAATAATATAAAGAAATGCTTTATAAAAAGGGAATTAAAAACTTATATTAAGTATTTAATTAGTTATATAGCATTTAACATCTTTTAAATTTAAATTTCTTTACTTAAGTAAATAATCTTTATAAAGAATATATAATTTAATAAAAATATATTTTATAAATTAACAATAAATAAAGTAAAAAATAAGCTTTTAACTCTTAAAGTAAAATTATTAAATATTAAAATTATTAATGCTAAGGAAATTTAAGATTATATTTATATTATACTTTTAATACTTTATATAAAAAATAACTTAATTAATTTAAATAATAAATTTAATACTTATTTTATATTAAGAAAGAATAAAATTAATATTTTTAATTAAAACTTAAGGGTAAGAATTTTTAAATTTAAAAGGTAAAATCCATTATATATTGCTTTTTTAAAAAGCTTAGGAAATTAAAAATAAAGACTTTTAACCCTTAAGAAAACCTTAAATATATTAAAATAAAGCTTTTATAAAAAGAAATATACTTTTATTAATAAAGTAAAAGCTAATAAACTTAAACCTTCCTTTTAAGAATTATATATACTTAAAGTTATAAGAAATTAAAAATTCTTTTAATTAATGCAAATAAGAAGAATATAAAAATAAATTTAAGGGTTTAAATTTATAAAAAGATTTTCCTAAATATATAATTAAAATAAATACCCTTAGGAATTCTTTAATTAATTATTATATTTAATAAATATAATTATATTTTACTTTAATATAACCTTTTAAAATAACTTTATAATTATTTTTTTACTTAATTAACTTAAAAAATAAAAATAAAAAATACTTAAAAACTTATATTTTTTAACTTTAAATAATATAATAATAGCTATTATTTAAGCCTTTAAGATTAAGTTTAAGCCTTATTTAATATAATAATATTATAAAAATCTCTCTTTAAAATTAATTATATAAAGAAAAGCTTAAAAAAGCCCTTTTTAAGATAAATAGCTTAAGGTAATGCATTAAGAAATGCAAAGCCTTATTAAGCTTAATATTTAAAGCATTATTAAGCATTAAAAAGCAAAATTAATATTATTACCCTTAAAATAAATATATAAATATAAGCTTAATAAAGATAAAATAATTAAATTTTTTAAGGCATAAATTTATATTTAAAGAAACTTATAACCTTATTTTATTATAAAAAGTATATATATTATAACTTTAATTATAAAATCATTTTATATAATAATAATAATTATTATATATTTTAATTTAAAGATTTAATAATTTAATATTATAATTATATTTTTAAATATTAATTAAAAAGGGTTGAATTAAATTTATTATAAATTGCTTAATAAATTTAAGGAGTTAAGGAAATATAAAGTACTTTTAAGGGTATTTTATAAATTAAAAAACTTTCCATTTCTTTAATATAAAAATTTTAACTACATATTGCAAAATTTAAACTTAAAACTCTTTTTAAAAAAGCTATATCTTTTTATTAACTTAGCTTATAAGGTAATAATTTTCTTTTATATAAATAATATTTTAATTATATATCTTAAAGATAAATATAAATCTTTTATAAGGATTAAAAATGGGATTTAATTTATATATAAAATAAAAAACTAAAGAAAGGCTTAATAATTCCTAAATATATAAATTCTTAAAAACTAAGAAAAGTATATTATAATATTCCTTTATAACTTATATATTAAAAAGATAATAAATAAATATAATTTATTAAAAAGCAAAAACTTTTTATTATTTACCTTAATACTTAAAGAAAAGCTTAAGCCTTTTTTTAAATAAGCCTTAAAATAGGAAATTTAAGAGTTTTAAGAAAAAGTTAATTTTATCCTTTATATAATAATTATAATATGCTTAAATATAGCATTTCCTTGCTTTATATTATTAAGATTTCTTATAAACTTAAATTTAAGTTACTTTAAGGCAGTAAATTATATAATTTAATATTTATATATTATTTAATTCCTTAAATTATAATTTAAAGGGAATTAAAAAGCTTAAGCGCTCTTAATAATTAAAAATGCTTTATTTATTAATAATAAGGAAAACTAAAGATTTTTTAAAAGTATATAATAACCCTTTTTAAAAGCCTTATATATTAAAAAGCATATAAATAAGTAATTATTTTTACTTTAATTATTAAGGCTAAATTATTAGCTTTAAAGCTTATAATTAAAGAAATAATAACTTTAAAATGCTTATTTAAAAATATAACCTTAATTTAAGCAAGCCTTAAATTATTTATTATAATAATTAAATAATTATATACTTAATTATTAATAAATATAAATAGTTAAAAACAAGGCTTAAGCATATAAATATTTAATAAATATAATTAAAATAAGAATTTAAAAAAGGCATTTTTAACATTATATACTTAAAAATTAAAAAACTACTTATAAATAAACTTATTAAAATTTTATTATGCATTTAATTTAAATATTTTAAAGCTTTTTTAAATCTTTAAAATATAAGGAAAGTAATAAAAAGGGATTAATTTATTTATTAATTATTCTTATTATTAAATTTTTATTAAAAATTTTAAAAACTATACTTCTTAAAAACCATAATACAACCCTTATATAAAAACTATTTCATAATTAAAAACTCCCTTTTAACCTTTATAATAATATATTAATTAATTTAAAACCTTCTTTTAATTATTATAATAACCTTTTAACTTTTTTAAAAAACTCTTTTTAATCTTTAATTAAATTTTTAATTATAATTTTAAATTAAAATTTAATAATATTTACTTTTTAATATTATTTTTAAAATTAAAAGGCTTAATTAAGATAATAATATAATTTTAATACTTTTTTATAATTTTTAAATTATTAATAATTTAATTTTAAAGCTTTTAAGCCTTTATATTAACCTTATTATATTACTTTAAAGTAATTATAATTTAAGCTTTAAAATACTTTATTATATCCTTATACCTATTTTTTATAACCTTTAAAAGCTATTACTATAAAATAAAGATCTTTTAAGTATTAAAAGAAATTATAAAAATGCAATTAACATAAATTAAATTAAATTCCTTATGCTTATATATATTTAAGGCCTCCTTTTAAGTATATTAAGACTTTTTAAATGCTAAAAAATTACTAAATTAAGCATAATAAAAATAAAGTATAAATAATAAAAGGAATATTAAAAATAGCTTATAGGAATTACCTTAAGTATAATAATAATAATAATTATCTTTATTATTATAATTTATATAAGAATTATTATTATAACTATATATAAGGCTCTTAATATAAAAAAAATAAAGAATATAATGCTTATTAATTTTCTTAAGCTTCTTTATATCCTTTTTCTTTTCCTTGCACTTTATTTTAACCTTTTCTTTAAAAAGGCATTTTATTTTAAGCTTTAAGCTATTTATATATGCTTAAAGATTCTTTAAAGCTATATTAAGAATTAATATATGCTTTAAAACTAGTTTTTAAATTAATTAAAAAACTTACTCTTAAGCATATTATTTAATAATATCTTAATAAAAGTATTAAAGCTTTTGCTATTTTTATTAATAAGCTCTTTATTAATTTAGCCATGCTTATATTTCTTTTTTTAAATCTTAAAAGTATAAAAAGGCAAAATAGCTTATAGCTTAAAAGTTTATTTTCTATTACTTTTAATTATCTTTAATATAATTAAAAAAATACTTAAAATTAATAAAAGTAAGTATTTTTAAATATAAATTTAATTAAAAAGTTTAAAAAAAAGCTTTAATTATTAATTATAAGCTATATTATAAAGCTATAAACAATTAAAGTTTAAGTAATAAATTATATATATTATAGGAAAGATTAAATAGTTAATTGCTTAATAAGTTATAGCTAATATTTTTAAGTATAAATTAGCTATTTAAAAAAGTAAGGCAATTAATAAGGCAGGAATTGCCTTTTAATTAAGGGGTATATTATATATATATCCCTAACCTTAATTTGCAACTACTTTTTAAAATGCTTAAATAATTAAATTTCTTTTATTTCCTCCTTTTAAACTACTCTTAAGAGATAAACGCTTTTATAATCATGCTTTCAAACCCCTCACGACACTTATAGCCTTCCACAAACTTGGGAAATGCAGCAACTGCTTCACCAGGCGACAGTTGCCGCCCGAATGGAACGACGCGAGGTCAACAAGCAGTCAAACAAAAGCCCAGACCTAGCGGGCTACACACAATCTTGACAGATTCTTGGCTCCATGAGATATCTTCACTCATCGCCAGCTGGGCATGTCAGATATGGCTTGTTGTGATCCTTCTTCAGATGGACAATCGCCCTCTCGACACTTGGACACAGAAAATCTCGCCCAATGCCATGGTTTCCGCCCTTTCTACCCTCTCGAAAGCGCTCCTCCTGGAACCAGTAGGAGCTAGCATCGGCCAGCTGAGGTGGTTACATCTGCGCCGCCCTCGCCGCATGTATGATTTCGAGCTCTTCGACCAGGCCAGTCGAGGACCTCTCGGGTCCATCTTTCTGCTGGCCCGATTTCGGATCGACATGGTCTCTCTTGGATGCTTCGTCACTATCTTCAAGTTGTCTGCAGCTCTTGGTCCGTTCACCCAGCAGGTCATCAGCTATGCAAACCGACAGGTCGATGTTCGGAACTCGTCTGTTACGTTCGGCGTGGCGTACAATTACAGTGTAGCCACTGTCACAGGATCAAACTTCGTTCCCAACACGTTCGACTCGTCTATACGTGCCAACATCCTCGGCGCGTTGTATAACTCCAAGATCCCTCCGGTCTTCAACTGTACATCCTCTTGCGTCTGGAACGATACGTATGTCACGCTGGGCTTTGGCCGCGAATGCAGAGATGTGACCGAAGCTGCGACTGCGAATCGGAGCTGCATCAATTCTGACCCCCTCAGCAACCACGAGCGCGTAGACCCTTACGATGGCAAGATCTCTCAAGAATGCAACATGACGACGCCGGGCGGCGTAGTGCTGAGGCCGGACCATTTCCCTGTCTTCGACGGGACGTGGCACACGACCAAAAAGTATGTCTCGATCGCAAGCTCCTCGAAATTTAACAACTGGAACTACCGAACCCTCGAGCGCGGCAAGTCACATTCCAGCCTTGTCACACTAGCACAATACGAGCGCGATACAGCCTTCCTTCACGGGGGTGAACTGAAGGAGAACGTCACAGAATGCGAGGTGTCGGCCGTGGCGTGGCGGTACTCGGGCGTCACAGTGGAGGGCAATGAGCTCGCGATTGCGGACCGGGAGAAGATACCACTGGACGGTTTCGACTCTATGCTCAATGTAACGGGCTTCCCGCCATGGAGTACAACGTCAATTTCAATAGAACGGGCCTCCAGCCCATGGTGATCAGTCTTTGGGACTGGAAGGGCCCGGACTCCTTCCTGGTGAATCTGTTGTCAGACATCTTGAGCATGGAGGGAATGCAGCCCTACCAAGAAACCGACGATAAGCCACCCGTATTTGCAACGTCCGTGTCCGGTGGGGACATTTCTATTTGGGTCGCGAGGATGACGGAAGCGATGACCAGTGCGCTACAGTCCGGGCCGAATAGCCAGCTCATGGAGGGTATGAGCCGGGATGTGGTTATCTTTGTGCGAGTCGACTGGTTGTGGTACGGATTGCCGCTGGTCGTGGAGATTGGATCCGCCTTATTACTAGCGTTCACAATTTGGCAGTCAAGGTCCAGACATGGCGTACCCCTGTGGAAGACCTCGGCACTGGCACAGTGGGCTTACAGGTCGGAGCAAGAGGGAAAAGAAGACACTATAATAAGACTCACATTAGAGGAGGGTTTGCCTGATTTGCATACGGTCGAAAAGGAGGCTAAGCGTTGGAAAATACAGGTACTACATTAGAACCAAGCCAGACCTTTTCTTAGAAGAGAACGGATATTTTGCACAGAAAGAAACAAATTGTATACAGATACATTACACGCCTAGTACACTTATACCCAACACACTCACACCCAAAACACCTAACACACCTACAACCAGTATACCTATACCCAATTTATAGGTGTATGGGTTTAAGAGTGCGAGAGTGTATGAGTATGGAGTGTGGGTTTTGGGTGAGGTGGCCATGTACTGGTATACCCTCGTTTTCGCAGGTGTGAATCTCTGTATTCTTCTTATAAGTAGCTTGCTGATCTTCTTAATACCGAGAACCCGGGAACCGATCCATCCTCAACTCAAATACGTTGAATGTTAGTCCGAGGTGAGACTCTTGGGTAGCTACAAACTTCGTAATAACATCTTATAGTTAAGATTTCCCATACAGGGAAGCCAAATGATGACAGGGGCATAGGATGAATGTAAGGCAATGGCTGCACGCACCAACTACACAGTGCTATGTGTTTGTCACTTTTTGCTCTGCTGTGGGCGACTCGTAGGGAATCACTGCTGGATGCTCGCAACGTGAAATATTGAGATCATGTTCAATTTGCTGCATATGAATACCCTCCAAAACGCAGGACCTTTCACCCTATATCCACGTGCTAGGACCAAACGTCTCCCCTGGTGGTAACACAGACTGCACAGCTGACTCGCTCATGTCCAATGTCGACAAGGCCCCTGCGTTGCCGAACCATTTCGGCGCGGAGGTTTCTGTAAGATAGAGGCTGAAGAAAATGATGATTGTTGATATGATCAACCCGGTATCAAGGGCGGCCGAGGTGATGTAGTTATATCGAAGCCTGTCACAATTTGTCAGCAAGAGTTTGCACATGTTTCTGGTATGTTGTAATAGGTCTGATAAGCGTGCAGGCGCGACGTGTCTTGCCAATATGCAACTGGGACGCACCGAGTGACCTGAAGCAGGGAGAACACAATGTAGAGCACGAGAGGGACTTACCACCAGTCTTTCATACGCCGCTTGATGAACCAGTTGAACACGGTCCCGACTACGCCCCAACAGCTGCAGAAACGCGTCAGTGTCCAGGCCAAGCGAGGAAGTGAACGCAGGGGAGGCAATATACGCACAGATATATATAGACCGTCGCCGGGGGCAGGTACCCGGACCCGCCGAAGATGAGCGGAACGTCTGCTATGTGTTAATCACCTGCTACGGATACTGAAGTGATGCATTCTAGAACATCCCAAAGCGCAACAACCAGGGAACCAGTGAAGGAGAAGAGCTATACTGACGGACATAGCGCCACAGGCTCATCGGGTATTTCCTGGCCATGAGCCACGTGAGGACCGGCACGACGGCGCCAAGCAGCCAGAACCACTGGAGCGACGAGTACAGGGCGCCGGCGCTAAACATCCTCCTGGGACCGATGACGCCCCAGATGATCGACGCTGTGTAGAAGACCTTTGCATTGGCGCATGTGTACTGGTGCTCCTGGTTGTCGGTACAGACATCCTTGATATTTTCCAACGCCCAGTTCATGACCGCGATCTGAATCACGGCGGACCAGATCGAGGCCGTCAGCTGCGCAAAGAACATTGTCCGGGGGGGAACCTTCATGTAGTGGCCTAGCTTCATATCTGAGGCAAAGAAGAGCGCTTGCGCCATGCAGAGATAGCCGTAGTTCTTGAACATCATCATCGCAAGCGGTCTCCCCTCGAGCATATACCCCACAACATACTCGGTCAGGACGTTAAGGCCCAGCTGGATATTTGTAATCCCTTGTACAATTCCTATAGGGATGGTAAAGGCGATGGGAATAAGGAGGCAGACGATGAGCGCCCACCACGGAAAGTCGGTCGGCCACGCGCACACGACGATGAAGGAGAGGGCAACCATCACAGCGAACAAGGCCATATACCACCAGTCCTCGGCGTCGCGGTATTTCTTCATCATCCGCATGTGGCTGTCGTCCTCTTGGTTCCGGGCGAGCGTAAACTGGGCCTTGATCGTGCGGCCGTGGTACAATATCACATGGACCACGATCGCCGAGACGGTGGCAAAGGCGAGGCCGTAGGCGAGGGCGAACTGGGTGGGGAGGTAGAGGGGCGAGTAGGAGAAGTACTTCTCGGCGTCGAAGTGGAAGTTCTCGTTGAGGATAGCCGATACGTTGTAAATGGCGCCACGGTTGTCGAAAGATTGAGCGCTGCTTACGGGCAGGTACTGAGCGTACCAGTGCCCGGAGTAATGCAGGCCCATCGAGATGATGATGAAAAACACGACTAGGCCGACCATGGTGTTCGCGATGGCGTAGAAGGGCGGGATGAGCGGGGATCCCAGGTAGCCGGAGATGATAGTCCAATCGAGGGATATTGGCAACAGGCCGTAGCCCGACACGCCGCCGAACAGCTGGTTGACGATGACGTTCTCGGGCGCGATCCACGTCACCCAGCAGAAGTAGCTCAGCCCCTGGAATATCCAGCCCGGGAACCAGTACCACACGAAGGCGCTTCCAAACACGATCAGGAACCACTTGTAGCGGCCTATCCGCCAGCCACAGGCAGACTCGGGATCGGACTTTTCGTGGTCGTGCAGTGTGTAAAACAGGGCGCAGTTCTTGAGTCAAACGTGGATTAGCGACGACACGACCACCCAAAACGCCCACACCCAGGCCGCTTGCTCATCACCAAGGATACTTACTACCAAGGTTCCCGGCCAAATCATCGAGGCCGGCCACACGAGAACCTCCGCGTCAGCCCAGCCAGGCCATAGCCCAAGCAGAGTGTGGTAATGCCAAAAAGTATCTGCCACGCCCAGCCGAAAAATTTCTTGTACCAGATTTGCTGGACTATAATAACATCTGTTGCATACAGAGAGCCACCGCCATACGCTGCATTCGACCTATCCCAGTGTCAGCTCCGGAGGGGTTTAGTTCAAAGGGGCCAAAGACGGGACGAACATGACTGTTATGATCACATGTTCTTTGAAGTTGAACTTGCCCGGCCGCAGGTTGAAGCTGAGACCGAGCACCTTGAACGTCCGGTCGGGGAAAATCAGGTCCCAGGCCAGTCCTATGGGGTACGCCACGAGCTGGATTGCGTACGTGCTCACAAAAACACTGGGGTTCCTCAGGGCGAACAGCATGTTCACACCAGACCCTATCGTGCACAGAATCATGCCAATGACCCATGCCCGTATCGTATTCGCCGGGAGATCAACATCGTAATTCCGTACCGTCGACCGGACCTATAATCCACCACGTGAGTTCTCAAGTACACTCTCTATGTGGCCAGCCCCTTAGGGCCGGTTGGAAAGGGTCATTGTGGTAGTGGCCTACCTCAGGATACGGCGAGTTGTCCTCGACGATCAGGTGCTCGATCTCGACGCCCTTCTCTGCGTTGCCCTCCCGGATGGCGGCGTCGATCTGCTCCAGCTCGTCTATGGGCATGTTGGGGTCCAGCCGGTGCATCTTCTCGAACTGTGTCAGCGAGGCCACGCCCAGGGACCGCAGGATCTCCCGCTCCGAGGCGGTCTCGGCCACCTCGAACTCGACGATCTCGGCCTCATGGCGCCTGCGTATGCCGAACACCATCTTGGGCAGCCTTGGTCGGGAATGGCATGCCAATTCTGGCGTGGGCTGTAGGAGTCACGGCGCTCTCGTCCGTTGGTAGGGCGTGATCCGGTGGGCCGTATATATAACACCTGGAGGAGGTACACAAGCCTTGGTCCAGATCACGAAAAGGTTCGCACTGCTCTCCTAGCGGTGGTGTCGTGAAAGTGGGCACAGCGTGGGCGACTTCGCCGGCGCAAGGTGCGCCGCAAACAAGTGCTGTGCAAATTGCTGGCAGCTCAAGACCGGACAGGGAGTTGAAGAAGATAACAACCCACAAGATCCTCGACCGGAAGAAGATTAAAAGAAAAAGAAGGAAAAGGAGGGAGAGCCTCAAGCACGGGTTGGGTTAATCAGAAAGCGGAGGATAAGAGCGATAGGTCGTTCAACACACGGCACGCCATCGCGGCGGCCCATGTAGCCAAACCACCAGACGGCAGGGAGACGGGGTTATCTGTCTGTCACTTGACAAATCCGCAGTCCAGAATGGCAGCTCGACATCCGGCCACAAGAATGTGGGTGTGTGTGTGCGATGGTGGTACTATAGCAGCCAAGGGTCTATCGCGGAGGACGAGGCCACCCCAAAGGCGCGTGTCTTGTCTTTCGACCTGCCTAAAAAGGCTGGGAATTATCGACGATGCCGGGCGTTGAAGGGGGGCTAGCAGGGGTTGGATAATTGACGGCAGTGATTGGGGATATCTTCCCCACGCCCGCGTCTGCCCAGTCATCAACGCTGCGGGCAGAGGGCGGGCTGTACTTATCTCAAAAGGTCAGGTGTCCACACAACGCGTCAGTTCTGAGGGCCTAAGCTTTCTTAGTAATCTGTGTGGCTAATCACTCTTAAGTGCGGAGTTAGGGGCAGGGACATCAAGGGCATCCAGGTGGTCTGTGTCTCAGAGATAAGGCTGTGCCATACTCAGCATATGCATGGCGACCGGGATGTCGCCGATAAGGTAGGTGATGGCCCGCCCCTGGAGCGAGGCTAGCGTTGCGCGATGGCACCATGCTTTTCGTTTTCCCTGTACCCCTCGGCTCGCAACACTGCTGCCGGGATTTCGTGATGCCTTCCTTGTCTCTCAGGGCGCAATCTCCCAAGTCTGGCAGGCTGTTAAATGATCTGCAGTGCGTCGGCACTGACTCTCATAATTGGCAATGATCCCCTCAGATGTTGTCTTGATTTGCTGGGGAGCTCACGGTCGAATTTGTAATTTACCATGCAAGCTCTGCCGTGTTCCACGGCCCGCATGTACGACTTGGCTCTTCGGCTCCGTGTCGTCGGCGCTCACGGGCGGAGCTTGTATCCCGGATCCCACGCAGCAAGTACTATCGGTGACGGACGAAACTCGATGCTTTCCTCATGCCCGTGACTATCATCCCAACCTCTCATACCTCTCCCGCGCCTTGTTTCGCGTCACCTCCACAAAATCGGTGTAATTATCTTTGGTCTTCCTTGCCGCCTCTTCCACCGCATCGCCAAGTTTGCCACCCTCGGCACCCAGACCAACACCGGAGGCGTACACGTCTGTAGCGATGACTTCCGTCCTCCCGCTGCCTTCGGCACCCAGGCCCTCGCCCGCTGACCACCCCATCTTGCCGAGCAGCGCTGCACCCTTGGACGGCGCCGCAGGCTTCTCCGCCTCTTTGGCGGGCGGCGCAGCGTCCTCCTTCGGTGCCTTTCTGCGTGGCGCGTTCGGCTGCTTGAAAGCCTGCCTGCGCTCCTTCGCTCGGTCGCGGTACTGTGTGCCCTTGTTCTTGGCCGGCACCATCTTGCGGGGTGTTTTGCCTACACGGGCGAGCTGAGATATCGCACGGTCGATGTTGCTCTGGTCCTCCAGGTTCAGGCGGTGCATCTCGCTCTCGCGCTCGTGCAGGGAGAGCATCGCGGCCTTGGTGAACTTGCGCTGGCAGATGAGGCAATGCAGCTCGTCTCTGTCGGCGTAGGACGTATATATCAGGTCTGACGGCTGCCGTGACACATTTGCTACCCGAAGAGTCACCACTTGAGGCCGTTTCGCCTGGGTCCTGAGTCTCTCTGCGGCTGCGTCGCGCTTGCCTTCATCTGTCAGATTTGCAATGTGATCCTTGTTCAGCGATTCGTGATCACGTAGGGCGATTAGCGAGTCGAACTTCCTCAGACACAGTAGGCAGGACAGGTTGTCAGTGTCGCTGTATGAGATGTATGAGTCCTTGGCCTGCGTGCGCGTGGAGCCACGCCCTTTCTCACTTGGCGCCGGGCTCGATGCGGCGCTGTGAGCATCGAGCTCAGCCTGGGCTTGGGCCTGTCCAACGAGCTCGGCTCTCTTCTTCGCCCACATCTGCATTTGCGGGCCCATGACCATGGCAGGCTTCGCCGCAGACTGGTTGATTTTGAATTTCTTCAGCTTCTTTGCTGAAGCGTCTTGTGCACTAGGCACCTCATCGCCAGGCTTTTCGGATTTTCCTGCGTTGTCAGCGCTGTGCTGCTTGGCCGAATCTGAGTCGTAAGACACCCTTAATATGCTTGGATAAACTCGATTGTCCCAGTATTTGAGCAAGATGTCCTTGTTGTAGATCGGGTGGAAAAGAAAGCTGCTGTTTTCGTCCGTGACACGGCCGCTATGCGGTATGAAGACGCCGGTGTGGATGAAGGCCGCCGTCACTGGTTTCGAGGAAATGGCAAACTTTGGTGATGCCTTGAACTTCTCTATCGCACCCTGGGCATCTTCAAGCGTGGCAAACTCGGCAAACCCATATCTCATCGCATCATTGGTCTTTTTGTCCCGAACGAGGAAAACACGCCGGAGGGAGTCTGGCTTGGCACCCAGGCTGGCTGTCCTTGCCGTCGGCGCGGTCGATTTCAACTTGTTGTGTGTTTCCTTCTTCGGCTCTGGCTTCGATTCGATATAGAGCTTCTTGACGCCTTCCGCGAATATTTCCTCTGTGACAGAAGGCTCCAGGCCACGAATGACGATATACTGCGATGGAAGCTGCTGTGGGCACTCATCCGTCTCACCTGTGAGCTTTGGTCCGTATGACGCGGACTCATCTCTTCTGCGGAAATGTCCTTCTGTAAAAACCGTCAGTCTAGGCCCTTTCACCTCAAAACCGTGCCGAACATTTTGAATATAAAAGCGATGGAGTCGGAGGGACGCAGAATAGAGTGAAAGAACAGCTGCTCTTACCCGGTTTGTCGGCGCGACACCTGTGGCACCGAGTTCTTGAGCCGTAGTTCATGTAGGCGCACTAGAGATAATCCGTCAGACAATATCCATCAAGGGGTGGTTTTCATCGCTTCCGGCGTAAAGACCCACCTCAGCGCACTTCCAATCCTCCGTGTCCCTGGGCCTGTCCTCCCTGACCCTCTCGTAGCCTTCGTCATCCCGGCTCCAGCTGTAGTTGATCCTGACGCTCACCGGCTCCGAGTTGACGCCGCGTGAGTGTGCCAGCTGGAACTCGAGCGATGGGTAGTGGAACTCCAAGAAGTGGGCGGCCGCGTTGGCGTCCGCGAACTCGACGAACGCGATCGTCCGCCCACGCCCATTGTTGCGTAACCTGACAGTCTTGATGTTGTCTGCGTTGAACACCTTGAGGTCGGGCGAAACGCTCGCGAAGCCGTCTATCACGTCGTCCTCGGTCGCGTCGCTGGGCAGGCCTTGGACGACGATGGTCGGCGATGGCTGGGCGGGAGGAGGCGCATATCGACGGGCAGGAGGCGACCGTGATGCTAGGCGGCGGTCACGGTCACGGTCGCGGCCGCGGTAATCGGGTTGGTCGTCATCGTAGGGCAGAGAGCCCTGATCGTCTTTGTTTTGGGGCCTGGGTTAGCCTTAAAGAACACGACAGCCCATTGACAAGGCGATGCTTGAGATTCTCATCCTCCAGGCATTGCGGCTTTACCATTCCGCGAGCGATAGTAGTCATAGTCGCCCTCGTCCCGCTCGCGGCGCGGCGACCTGGAACTGCGGCGGTAGCTACTTCGCCCTCGGTCGTAGTCTCGGTCGTAATCCCGATCATAGTCTCGGTCACGGTCTCGGTCGCGGGATCTTGCTCTGTACGAGTGGCGCGGCCTGTCGTCGTCGTACATGGTGGCGGCGGGAAATGAGAAAGACAGGAGACGAAACACGAAAAAGAAAAGAGACTGAAAAGAAAGTCGGACGGCCAGGTGGATTGAATTGGACGTGGCTTGGGCGGGACAAGGTGGGAGCGAAAGATGATGTCGAATCCGTTGCGCAAGACGGCCCCAGGCAGGGGAGCTTGAGCTTCGCATTTCTGGGGGACCCTGGACCCTGCCTGGTGGGCCCCTGGCCGATCGCCGAGGACGGCCCCGGGCCTGGAGCTCCACAGCGCCGGCACCCTGCTCCGGATCGGCTCTAAGCCCAGCTACTCTGTGTGTTCTACATCGGTGGAAGAATGATCGATCACTTGGGAATTCCTCAGCACTTTCAACTTCATACCAGCACATACCAATCGGCAACACTTATTCACAAAGAGACGAGCCGACAAAAATCATTGACGAACCCTGACGTCAGCATCATAAACTCAAGGACTGGAGAGCAATTTAAACGGGCTTATTCAGAGAATACACAACCTCAAGGCACGGATAACCGAGGAAAGACGATTCCCGCAACGCTATCATCTGTGTGCTTCATTCAAACACCACAATCGGATCACACGGGGCCAGGCCTAGCCGGGCCTCCCGAACAAACCCCGCCGAGCTCACCCCCAGCGCACATTCCACCATGGCCACCGACACCAGCACGACCACCTCGCTGGAGTCACCAGGCATCTACGTGGCCCTGACCCACGAGCCCCTCGACGCCAAGCCCATAATGGACAAGGTGCGCAGCCCCCAGGCGGGCGCGACCGTCCTCTTCGCCGGCACGACGCGCGACAGCTTCGGCGGCCGCGCGGTGCTCAACCTGTCGTACGAGGCGTACGCGCCGCTGGCGCTGCGGACGATGCGGGACATCGCCGAGGCCGCGCGGGCCAGGCACGGCCTCAAGGGCGTCGCCGTCGTCCACCGCCTGGGCGTCGTGCCCGTCGGCGAGGAGAGCGTCCTCATCGCCGTGTCGAGCCCGCACCGCGCCGCCGCGTGGCGCGCCGGGGAGGAGTGCCTGGAGGAGGTCAAGGCGCGGGCCGAGATCTGGAAGCTCGAGACTTTTGAGGATGACAGGAGTGCTGTGTGGCGGGCGAACAGGGACGGCGCTGTGGGGGAGAGGGTCGAGCTGCCGGGCAAGGGCGGTGTTGAGGATGAGGCGAGGGGCGTAACCAGCCAGCTCAGGGGTGATGATGATGATGAGGCTGACGGTGAGAATGGAACAGCCCCTGAGGCAATGGGCCCAGTGGTGAGGCCAAGGCGGCCTGGAGAGAAGGGTCATGGAGCTGTAGTGAATCCGACTTCGCAGACGGCTTCTCAATAACGACTCGGAGATCGCTGTTGACCTTGTTCATAAGGCATATTAATTGAAGCGAAGTCAGGACGTACTAGCAAATGTAACAAGAAGATCACACTCATGGACATTGGAAGGCAGCACATTACATATTATGCTATTGATAGGGCGTATGTAGCCCGGGTGATAAACCCCCTAAAGACCGTGAGCATGCAGATCTATCGTCTTCATTCTGACATTGCCATGTATTCCCCCGATAACACGTTACCCAACTCCGAGTTGATATCCCAAATTTACATCCAAAACAGCGTACTTCCAGAAATAGCAAAAAACCGCCAAACCAACTGTGTACAGAGCCCCGTGTCCCGGATCGGCCCCCAGCAAGCCCGCATTGGCCGAGGAAGAAGCTATAACACCATTAGTAAATGTCGCAGAGACGGACTGTACCCCCGAGCTGCTGCTGAGCACGGTCTTGTCGACACTGGTCAAAGGAGAATGGGAGCCGGACGGCGTCCAGTCCGCACTCGAGCTCAAGCTCGCGCTGGTGCCGGTGCTCGTAGCAGCCACCACCCCTCCTGTGCTGACCGTGCCCATGCTCGCGCCCGCACTCGTGTCCCCCAACGTCATGCTGCCCACACTTGTAGCCGAAGCACCACTCATGACACTGCTGCTCATAACACTGCTCACAGACAACGTACCCGTGCTGCTTCCCGAAGAACCCGAGCCTGTCCCCGTACTACCACCACCAGACGTGCCGCTCGACTCCTGCTGCTCCGCCACGCCCTCGAATGCCGTCAGGTCCGACGACCCGTTCAGCTCCTGGACGTTGGTGTCGGTGCTGTTCAGGTTCGCCTGCGCCAGGGCGATCTCGTTGTTGTCGAGGTCGTAGACGACGTACGCGCTGCGCAGGAACGTGTCGCCGAGCAGGGCAAAGTCGATCTGGCGCGCGCCCTCGCTGGGCAGGGAGTCGCCCGAATTCTGAATGCCGAAGAGGCAAGGGTCCTGCAGGGGAATTTCGGGCGGGATCATGCCGCTTACAGAGCCGAAGGCGTCTATGACAATCTCGTCGGCCGGCACCATGATCGAGACGCTGTCGTTAAAGCGGAAGCTGACCTCCATGCCCGAGTTGGCGAGCCCGCACTCGACCATGGTCAGCCCCACCGAGCCCAGGGAGCTGTACGTGAAGGCGCCCAGGGCGTCGAACAAGGGTGTCGCGATGTCGTCCGGGAAGTACGAGAGCGTGGTCCCGGAGTCGAGGACGGCGTCGAGACTGCCGCCCTGCAGGCTCGCGTTGTATGTCGTCCCGTTGGGGAAGGCGAAGGAAACCGCCGTCATCCCCACCGTGAAACTGGTGATGTTCTGTGTTTGTGCGTCGGGTAGGATAGGGACGACGGTAAGGCCTCCTATGAACTTTTCCGTGTCGACGCCACCGAACAAGATGCTGCCCGTGGAGGACTGGTAGTCGTTCAGGTAGAGGGAGTATGCCTTGGTGGGGATGAAGTCCTGTTGCACCATCTGGTCCACGAGGTTCGGGTACGGAGTCTCGGCCGCCTCGTTTGCAGTGTAGCCGATCCCGAGAACTCCAGTGCCAGAAGCCGTCTGGTTGGCAAGACCCATCTGCAGTGATTCGATAACTGTGTCGCCGATCTCGAAGTGATCAGTTACATAGTCTCCAGCGGCTGTGCTGCCATCCAAATACTGTATTTGGAAGCCATCAGGTACGACAACCTCAAAAGTGGAGCTTTGAGATGAATCAACTGTATGCCTGGTCAGTCGCTGGTTACAAGTACAAGACTACTAACACGATGAGAAAATGCCCGATAAAACATATGCATGAGAAAATGCCCAATAAAACATATCCATGAAGCCGTCCATCTCAGTGTAGAGACCACTGAAGCCATCCGTTTCTACCGTCTTCTTAAATTCCTCGCAGGGGGGAGTTGCATGATAGAAAAGCTCACATGTCTGTCCACACGACGTCTGGTAGATAAGTTGCAACCTCGGGCTCTCGCACAGATCCGCTCCGGCGGCCACTATGAAGGCATCGCTGCTCCCCGTGTCCAGGATCATGTCGATGTCCTGACCAGGCGTGCCGACGGAGACGCTGGCGTAGTATCCGCCGCCGGTGATGTTGTTGACCAGAGACTCAGTGAAGGTCGCCCGCCTGGTCAAGCGCGGGTTCCGTCTGGTGACGGTACCCGGTGAGTTCCTCGCGACCGGTATCCGGAGCACATTTGCTGCTGCCGTCGCCGCCAGCAGCAGCGCGAGGAGCGCGGGTGCTGTGTGGGATCTCATATTGGGCCGCCGGTGATGTGAGCGGACGAGGTCGCCTCTCCCGGAGATACTGGAAGCTGTCCTGCCTGTGGTTAATATCGTTAATAGTGGCCTGGTCCTGTTCCTCCTGTGGCGTCAGTACGAGAATCTAGCTAATTTGGATGTCTAAACAGCGTCGCACGGGTGGCGGTGATGTCTCCGGTTGCCGTGACAGCTCGTCGAGGCACCCTGGGCTGGGTTGAGCTGCGGTGACAACTTGGCAGATCAAGTTGTGTGACGGCGATATCAAGCCGGGTTGCGGGAGGGAGGCGAAAGTGGCAAGTCGACAGCAACAACAAGACCACACTTGTTAGGCTGGGTGTTGGGGTGCAAGGCAGCAGGAGGAGGTTGAGCACAAAGTTCCGGGCGAGGACTTTAGAAATTAAAAGAGCAATGGGGCTCTTCGCATGCCTGTGCCGATACCCATATCCATGCACAGAGTTGCAGCAGCAGGGCAGACGGAGATCGTCATTGTCGCCGGGTGCCTTGCTGCTGCTGCTGCTGCTGCTGCTGCTGCTGCTGCTGCTGCTGCAGGCTTTCTCGGCAATAGGGCACTGGGCAAAGCGAAAGAGGCGCCGACAAGATGCATGATCGCCAGACTTGTGGTGTGGTTGGTCCAAAGCAGCAGCAGTGTTTGGGTCAAAGCAGGCCTAGCGTCGTGCGGGATTGCGTGGCTGTCCGCCCGCCCCGGCCAGGCCTATTTCACTAACGCCTAAACAGGCGCGGATTTCTGTCTTAACCCCTCTAATAACCTCTCGCCCAAGACTTTCCCTGACCTCACAACGTTGCTTCAAAGCCCCAGAGAAGGAAGCCTCTTCGCGTGCATCGTCACGAGCCCGCCACATCAACGGCTGTCCCTAGCCGCGCTGCCCAATCAAGGCGCCCTCTCGGGTTCTTTGTCAAACTGCCAATGGCCTGGATCAGTGGCTCGGGTGTGACTGTCCCCAGACCTTGGCACTGGTCTAGGCGGGAGGCTGGGCGCTGGGCGCTGGGCGCAGTCCTCTCTTCATCACCAGCGTGACATCAATGCTAGGCCCGGGCAAGCCGTCGTGTTCCATCGTGTCTCTCTCGGGTACTTTGTTACGACTCCCAGTCCAGGACTGCTCGTTTCAACGGGCCTGTTTCGCTCGCGTGCACAAGGTCTCATTAATTAATCTTTCAACGCTCCGAATGTCTCGCTCTCTAAACGTTGCTCGCCTGAGTGTGCCATTGTGGCCCGGCGCACGGGGCCCTCGTGTAAGCTGCATCTGGTAATCCAGATCTCCGGTTCACCACTATGGGCATATGCAGAAGCAATATGCAGTGTGCCAAGTCGGGCCCAGGCCCTGGCTGGCAAGAGTGATGGATCATGTCGTTTACGTAGGGCTGTCAGCAGCATGTCATCATACCTGGGCCTTGCCAACCTGCAATCAGAGAGAGTCTGCCGAGGGTGCTCCTTTCTTTTTGCCCTCTTTCCACTGGCAAGATGAACATGGTCGAGGAAAAGCACAACTCGCAGCTGAAAACGAGGCTCGATCGCAGGCTTCGATGTGTGACTGCCAAGCGAAGACACGGGTTCCAGCATGCTGCAGGGTACCGACTTGTGGACGGCGTGCCGGAAGAGTGCCCCGTCTTAACTCACCGAGAAGTACACCCATTGGGAAAGCCCATCTCTCTGGGACAGCTTCCCCTGTCGGGCCTGATGGAGTTTATTCAGCAGAATGGTTCCTTTCGTAAACTACCCTAAGTCATCGGTGTAGTCGAGAGCTGTTCGTATCGTGCATATGTCACTTGTAGTTTTGGAATTAATCTGGATCCATCCGACTTGCAGCCTTGTTCGATTGGACCAACCACACTGTAAGAAAACGGGGTCGGAGTTGTGTAAGTCGTTGACGATCCCAATGGGGAGAGCGCACCCTGCCGCGTGCGGCCACTGTCGCAATTAATTGGGATCTCATGTTACTGCCTAACAACTATCTGTTTTTCGGACCTCATTACTCGCTTTATAAGGAAATGCATCCATATCTCATAGTTATGAAATATGATAAGATGAATGAAGAAACTACGACTTGGTGCGTCACCTGAGGTTGGCGATGCTGCCGTTGAGTGGGCCGATTTGTGATACACACCACCTTCAATAGCTCTCCCCACTCGCTGCATCTCGAGGGTCTGTTTTACACGAAATTCAGAGAGCGCCAACAGTTTCGATACCAGTCAGTACCCAAAATCCCAAGCCTCATTCGCCCGTGGAAGCAAGTCTCTCTGGAAGTGGCCCTAGAGTTGTCATTGAGTTGCGGTTACAGCCGGCGCCTTCTCCGCGATCGCCCTTGCAGATCGCAAACTTTTCAGGGTTTGAGCCTCAAAGAGTCACCAGCTCCCACTCGACTTTGTCACATCGCCCAAGGCCACCCAGCTACCGTCAAATCCTAGGTTCCACACGTTGTATAGGTAACTGTCAAATCTTCACTGAAACTCTAGACCCATGAAGCTAACCAGGCCGCAGATACCGTCCCCACCTTGAACACTTGCTGGGACAGACGACCTCGTCAGTCCACCAAGGGACACTTGCCTTTCGCCAACACAAGGACCTCAACCCCGACACCACTGCTGCCCTTCGGGAGGGAGGCTCAGCGAAGATGACCGACCAAGTCCTCAAGATCGACATCAAGTCGCTGCCGCGCGTCGCGTCGGGCAAGGTGCGCGACCTGTTCGACCTCGACGAGAAGACGCTGCTCTTCGTGTCGTCGGACCGCACCTCGGCCTACGACGTGGTCATGGACAACGGCATCCCCGGGCGCGGCGCCATCCTCACCATGATCAGCGCCTTCTGGTTCCGCGTGCTGTCCGAGAGGGTCCCCGGGCTGCGCACCCACTTCGTCACCCTGGACCCGCCCGCGGGGCGCCTGACGCCCGAGGAGGCGGCCCTCGTGCGCGGCCGCAGCATGCAGGTGCGCAGGTTCAAGGTGTTCCCCGTCGAGGCCATCGTGCGCGGCTACATCACGGGGTCGGCGTGGGCAGAGTACCAGGAGAGCGGCACCGTGTGCGGGCTCGCCATGCCGGCCGGCCTGCGCCAGTGCGAGGCGTTCCCCCAGGGCCCCATCTACACGCCCTCGACCAAGGCGGAGCTGGGCCAGCACGACGAGAACATCAGCCCGGAGCGCGCGGCCGCCATCATCGGCGACGCGAGGCTCGCCGCCCGCGTCGAGGAGCTGGCCCTGGCCGTGTACAAGGCCGGGCGGGACTACGCCGCCGGGCGGGGGATCCTCATCGCCGACACCAAGTTCGAGTTCGGCCTCGACGAGGAGACGGGCGAGGTCATCCTCGTCGACGAGTGCCTGACCCCGGACTCGAGCCGCATGTGGCCCGCGGACAAGTACGAGGTCGGCCGCGACCAGGAGAGCTTCGACAAGCAGATCATCCGCAACTGGCTCACGCGCGAGGGGCTCAAGGGCAAGCAGGGCGTCGAGCTGGCCGAGGACGTCAGGGAGGGCACGCTGCAGAAGTACAAGGAGGTCTTCCAGAGGCTCACCGGGAAGTCGTTTGAGCAGGCGCTGGCGGAAGAAATCAAATGAGCGCGATTAGGGGCTAAGGGAAGGGAAGGGTCAGGTGGGCAGTCACTGGCAGGTGGTTGAAAGTTTTGTCTTCAAGACTCAAGAGTCCAAGGCGTTCTCATCTTTGGAAGGATTAGATGTGCTCGACCCTAAAGTCCGATCGCTTCATTCATTCGTCGCTTCATGACCAACCATCACGGTACTCTCCATACATGCCAGCATGACCAAAGTGCCCGCCAATCGTCCCGTCGTCACAAATCATGCCGTCGTCGTCCGCAACAACCTTGCTGCTCGCCGCGGACATCGCAGCCGACATGTATCCCGAATCGGCCCAGCTCCAATCCCCACAGCTCTGGCCGAGGTCAAACATCACACCGTCAAACCTCGTCTCATCGTCAAAGAACGGCTGTGGCGGCCGGTACACGTCGATCGGCTGACTGGTGGCCCAGCCGGTGGTGACGGGCGGTGTTTCGTTGACGGGATCGTCAAAGGATGCCCCCGAGGTTGAGGGCTCGATGAACAGGTCCTCGGGCGACTCAGGCGCCGTAGCCCTCCCCTTCCCCTTCACATCGCCACCATCCTCCAGTCCCACCTCCCCGTCCCCCGCCGCTTCGTCCTTCTGGGGAGACCCATCCCCTTGTAACTTCCTGAAGTCCGCAAACAGCCTCTGCTGCATGTCCCTCACGATATCCACAAGCTGGCGCTTAAGGCTCTCCTCCACAGGACTAAGTTCCTGCTCGATGCGCACCTCAAGCTCGCCCCTGACGCGCCGTGGTAGCTCCCTGCGGAGGAACTCCTCATACCGCGCGATGTCCGACTCCGGCCCGGACGGGCTGGCCGCGCCCCACGCTGGCGGCAGCTCGAACCACGGCGTGGGCACGCTGTCGGGCGCGTCGGCCGGGAAACAGATCCGGAACACATCTCGCCATTTGTCCTCCTCTGTTTTATCCGTACGCCTCCTGCTCCGCAGCTGCCTCTCCTGCGACGCGTCGATTCCCTCCAGCTCCAGCGCCGCGTCGTCGCGCACCGCGCACCGAGCATCCGACCTCGAGTGCAGCTGGAGGAGCTTGTCGCTCGGGAAGACCTCGCGGCACCTGTAGCAGTGGATGGGTAACATGTGGCGTCGGTAGAGGTGCTCCTTCAGGCGGTGTACCGTCACCCAACCGGGGCCGACGCACTTGCTTTGGTCCTTGTACCTGTGGGGATTCCTCTTGAAGAACGGGCAGGCGAGCCTCTTCACCTCGGCCTCCTCGCTTTTGGCTTTCTTGGGCTTTGGTGCCTCATTGTCTTCATTATCGGACCCTTCATTCTCGTCGGTGCTGGCGGGCCGCTTGCCCTTACTCGGTGGCCCTTTCTGCGCGTTTGCTCCCTTGCGGCTTGGACCACCGGCCGTGGATTTAGTCCCTGGCCGTGTAGAGCACCCTGTTCCGCTCCCGGTATTTGTTTGGCCGCCCCTCACGAGCTCCGCGAAGAAGAACTCCATGAGTCGGTCCAGGAGGAGCCTTTTCTGCTCTTCACGCCACAGCAGACCCGGAGAAGAGCTGCTGCTACACGACGTTTTCATCGCCGTCGTCTGGTCAGAACTAGTGTACGACGTGTCCGTTGACTCATCGGCTCGAACAGGGCGGCCGAGGGGTGATTTCGAAGCTGGGATCGCGACAGGCTTCGAAGCGCTGCTGGGGCTCAAGGCCTCCTCATCCAGGATCCTCTGCGTACGAGGGTCCGGGCAGCTCTGGACCTTCCTGCCGCCCTGAGCGGAGCAGCGGGCGAGCTTGCCTAAGCAGGGCTGGAACTTCCTCGCCGTCGCCATCAGGGCCCAGATGTCATGTTTGGGCGGACATACTGGCCCCGGCCCTTGGACACTGCCGAGCATAGTGGATAAGGCAGAAACATGGCTCCAGCACCTCTGTGCAGCGGTCTGCTGTTTAACAAACTTCGGATTCCCCTGTGCCGGAGTCCCATGGTCGTCGCGGTCGTGATTCTCCACGGTCTGGGATTGCCCCACGGACGACCCCCACGTTCTGCAAGTCGAGAGGGACGTCTTGTTACTGTTTGCAGCATCGGACCACCATCTCGATTTCCAGCTCGCTTCACTGGACTTTGGGCTGATACCCCCAGGGCTTTCGTCAAGCCGGCACTGCTCAAGGAGGGACCGTGAGAGAAGCACGTCTGTGCTCTCCATCAGCGATGTGCACAGACCCAGCCTCCCCGCTGTAGCATTTGATGACGATCTGCCGGGGATTGCCACTGGTGTTGACTTTTTCCAGATGTCATACTTCAGATGCTGTCTTGGATTTTCCATGCCGATCTGGGGCTCGTTAGGATTTCCTTGCGGTGGACGCACAACCGTGACTCCTTTGCCTGTTGGAGGAGTGGGAGGCATTGGGGTTCCGGACTCCAGGAGAGTAGGTCCTTCGGTCTTCTGCGTTTGAGGAACGGCATTTGCAGACGAAGGCATGTCTATAAGCAAATACGGATTAGAAGGAACCCCGAAGCGTAAAATGGGTCTGCGATGGTGACATAGCGGGCTCCACAACCAACCCGAAAGGCGGCTTACCTCCGCTACCTGTACTCCTTGGTGCTGGTGCTGGTGCTGCCTTCCCGTCTTGAGAGGACCATGCCGATCTCGCGGGCGGAGGATAGCCAGCACATGTCTTTTTGGAGCGGATGCACTGAGTACAAGCGGGCCTCTTCTCGTCGCATTTGATTCTGCGTTGCCTGCAGCGATAGGTCAGCCTCGATTCGTCTTTGAGAGAGGTCTCATCAGGGAAATCATGGAATCCATGGACTTACTTGCAATTATTGCATCCTGACTTGATCTTTGGCTTGCTTGCGCGTGCTCGACGCTGTTTGGCTGGACTCTCAGTCGCTGCAGTCCTTGGCCGATCGTAGTCCTTCTCATCGAGGACAGATGCACGCTGCTCCGTGTACAGGTCGGCCATGTCGTGGAAGCTGGCCATCTTTAATTCTCATACACTGGCCGAGGACTTTCTCGGAGCGTCGTTGAAAGAAAAGCTTACAACCCCAGCCTTCACAGGCGGGATGATTTGGGGCCGCGATTGCTTTTATGCTGTGCCTCAATTGCAAGGCTCGCGGCCCAAATGGCGTTTTGCGCAAATCCGCCCTGTGACCAGGCGCTCGCTGCGGCTGTGGGAGGTCATCTCACCCCTCCCCGCAGCTGAGGCTCAGCTGCGCTCCAATGCATGGGCATTGGCCAGTGGCGTCTCAGGGGTTTCGAGTCCACCATACATAATCTTGTCAATCTGTACTGAAAGCAATAACATCTGGAGTGAGTCAAATCTCGACATTAGGCCTACTTAGCTTCATTTCCTTCCGCTCTGAACCTCCCCAGTGCCCTAGGTACCCAATACCGGAACAGACAGGATGTCAGCCATCCCGGATCTAAGTCCGGCCCAAGTCGGCCACATTGCTCCTCAGAAGCACGTCGATATCGACGGCACAACAGTCTCCTTCCCACTCGTCCTCACTCCCGGGAATTCCGGGACTGGCACACCAGCGGACGCTCTCACCACCACTGAAGCTGTCGCCACCTGGATCACGCGAAACCAGAAGCACTTGGGCGGCCTTGCAAAGACCCACGGTGCCATCCTGCTCCGCGACTTTTGTCCACCCATCTCCACAGCCGCAGACTTTGATGCCGTATGCAAGTCGTTTGGCCTAGATGAGTTCCCGTACATAGGCGGGGCAGCACCGCGGACCGTGGTGACCGGGTCCGTATTCACTGCCAACGAGTCCCCCGCCGACCAGCTCATCCCCTTCCACCATGAAATGGCACAGAGCAAGAGCCACCCCGGTGTCTTGTTCTTCTACTGCATGAAAGCGCCACCGGAGGGCGGCGAGACCCCCATTGTACTGTCCAACCTTGTGTATGAGCGGATCAGGGAAGAGTTCCCGCATTTTGTATCGGAGCTGGAGCAGAAGGGCGTTAGGTATGTCAGGGTTCTGCCGGAGGTCGATGACCCCTCCAGTGCGATCGGGAGAGGGTGGAAGTCCAC
Source organism: Diaporthe citri (assembly GCF_014595645.1). Lineage (NCBI taxonomy): Eukaryota > Fungi > Ascomycota > Sordariomycetes > Diaporthales > Diaporthaceae > Diaporthe > Diaporthe citri. Next base: position 5,828,562 of record NW_025064846.1, on the reverse strand, counting down.
TTTCGCGGTGGACACCAAAGAGGACGCCGAAAGAGTCGGCAGAGAAATGGGCATGGAGCTGGAATGGCTTGAGGGGAGCCTGCTCAAGACGACAACTGCCGTCATACCGGCCACGAAGAAGGACCCGCGCACGGGAAAGACGTCCTGGTTCAACAGTATCGTGGCAGCTTTCACAGGCTGGAAGGACACGCGCAACGATCCGCGCAGGGCGGTGGTGTTTGGGGACGGCAGCCCCCTCGATGCGGACATCCTGCGCAGGTGCCAGGAGATCATGAACGAGCTCGCCGTGGCGTTTGAGTGGAAGCGAGGTGACGTCTTGGTGGTTGATAATTGGGTCACGCTCCACTCGAGGAATTCCTTCAAGGGGGAACGGGTCATCTATGCAAGTCTATGGAAGTAATAAACAGCCTCTTCTGGCTAGTCAGTTGCTCCATTAAATGGTGACAGCACTTAGAGTGAACCATGGAGATCCATATGCGTGACAGCGAAGTATTTCGTGTTTTTGGACGTATATTCTAGAAGCGGTACACTAGAATTACACTAGAATTGTGTCCGTCCAAACATCGTCTTCGTCCAAGCATTGTTTCCGTCCAAAACTTTATTTCGCCCAAAAGTTTATTTCGTCCACAATGTCGATTGTTTACCTAAGAGCACCACTCTAGGGTTCAGCCAATATCCTCACGGGCTCAGAAGTCTAGTAGAACCCAACCGCACCTCCCATGTCTACAAAGCAAAAGCCCCATCCAACCAAGTCATCACACTGTTGATTTGCCCGGCCATCGGACAGGACCTTAAACTTAAGAAGATGTTCTGAGTGTCCCCAGCGCATTGATCACACCTTCACTACGTACACTGAAGTTAATCATGTGTGCTCAACAAGTGCGCAGTATTTGATTTCAGTCATAACAATGTGAAGACTAGTATAAATAGTTGGAGACCAATCAACCCCCCCCCCCCCCACCTCCCCACATGGCCTCTAACAAGCAACCCAGGTGTCTCATTTTCCCCTCTGGTTCCGTAGCAACAGATATCTGAGACTTCATACCCCCTTCCAAGTCTCCTTACTTCCCCTGTCTTTCCTCCATCCCTGAACGAGATCATGACTCATCCACTCCGGGAGTCGTGCCCTGAGCAAAGAATGTCCAAGACACCGTAGACAGGGCCTGCTCAAGACTTATACTGGGGAAACGCAATCAGGAATGGCCCAGATAGACGTGTACCAGTAGGCTGGGGGCACCGGAAGATCCATTGTCGTGACCCTCAGGAGGTGGTGAGTGTAGAGAGCCGGTAGTAAGTGTGATGTCTTCGCAGTCGTATTGGGGAATGCCCGAAGGCAGCTGGCTTTTAGGTCCAATTTCTCTACTCCCAGCCGATCTGACTATCGCGAGCCGCATATGTGAACGCTGGATAGTCGATTTAGGGACTGGGCCATTGCATAGCCTCGACCCCCTCTTCCTTCTCGATTGACAGCCGAGTACTGTCAGATTCTCCGCGTGATCCAGTTTTTATCACATGAGGTTGCCCTGAGCATTGACGTCCTCCCAGAAAGACATCTGTGCGTCCCACGCACCGGCGAACTGCTGGTTGTCCGGTGCTGACCCGAGGTTCTGTGGAGATGTGAACTCAGGGGTGTAAGATGACCAAGGCGTCTGTGGTGCGCTGGAGAATGGAGTATCAGGAGGGTTGAATGGTGTGGTCGGAGCCGTGGAGATGTGGCTCGGGGTGGTGTTCAGGCTCGGTACGAAGCCAGGAGATGAGATTGCCTCCGGGGTGAACCGAGTGCCGAAGGTATTGGCCTGGGGCAGAAACTGGTTGTTGTTTCCGTAAGCTGGTAGCAGAGGGTTTCCAGGGGTTGGCGCGGTGAAGTTGAAAGCCTGGCCAGAGGGGTTCTGGGAGAAGATTTGCTGAGAGTGACCGGGCTGATGAAGATCGAAACCCTGCGGTGGACCCTGGAAAGAGACTGAGGTGGTCTGCGGTTGTGCCGAAGGAAAGGCGGTCGCACCGACGGATGGAGTCCAGCCGTTTGCCGGCCCAAAGAATTGATCAGCATAGTTGACCTCTGGTGCCAGCTCAACGTTGGGGTGAAAGTTGTTCGCGGCCGTCTGTGGGGCGACCTCAGTCTGTTGTGTGTAGACTTCAACTTGAGGAGTTGCGAGCGTGCTGGATTGTTCCGAAGGTTGACCTGCTGCGGGTTGGGTAGCGGCAGCCGCGCGACGAGGTGTGTCGGTGGCAGATCGCTTTGGCTGCTTTCTGGCATTACGCGGGGCCGTCTTTCGAATTGATCGAGGCGCTGGAGTGACTGGAATAGCGGGCGTGCCTGGCGTGCCTGGAGTATTGTGCGAGGCCGCCTCGTGCTTTTCCTCGTCGTCCTCCTGGCCCTCTTGCTCCTCGCGATCTCGCTTCCTCTTGGCAGCAGCTTCCTCGAGGAGAGTCTGTTTCTTCTTGTTGCCCCGCATGTTGCCCTTCTTTCTCTGGACTTCGTGCTCTGGAGCATTTGCCAGCCTGCAGGTCCACGAGGGCTCCATGAGGTCTGCCGCGGCCTTCTTCGAGACCTGTTCCAGGTTTGTTAGCAACAGAACTAGCACGCAGGATTTAGAAATAGTCTGAAGCAACTGCACTGACTTTGATTGAGTCAAGGACGGCGTTGAATCGGTCAATGAAGCTATCGAAGTGCTGATACTCGAAGTTGCGATCCCATGTCCACTTCAGTGCGTAGCACGCACCCAGCTGGGCATCTCGGATCCCAAGCTGCAATTAGAACATTGTTAGTCACGTAGAAATGCCAGTTGATGCCAGGAGACATTCCGACTTACCAAAAGACCCCAAGCCAGCAACTCCAGACGAACATTTGGCTCATCTCGCATCCGACGAGCAGTACCGCTCTCCCTCCGAACAGGCTCGCCGTTCTCGTCGCGAATGACCTGCTTGCTTGCGTCTTTCTTGACAGTTCCGTCCAAAATGTCTATCTGGTTTCTCATGGCATCGAAGAGACGGCCAACCAGCTGCTTCTGCTTGGCGGGGTCATTGTCTGGGAAGTTCTTGTCGGGGTCCTGAGAGAGTGGTGCGATGTCGTGGCCTTCCTTTCGCTGTGCCGCAAAGAGAGCCGAGAGAGTGAAGTAGTCGTTGATGTCACGAATCTCGCCACGAAAGTCCTCTGAGACGAGGGGATCGTCGAGCCGCGCTTGAAGGGCCTGTTGTTGTGTTGGCTGGCCGGGCTGGCCTTGGGCTGGGACACTCGCCATTGTGAAAAAGGCCATGGTCCTTGATGAGTAGGCACGCAAGTAGTAGTTGAGGTATTGAGAAAGTGATTCGTAGTAGAAGAAGTCGCAGGAGAAGGTATAGTAGTAGAAGTCAAAGTAGAGGTCAAAGTCAGAGTAGAACACGACGAAGTAGGTCTTGTCTACCTGAGCTGTAGAAAACAAGTTTGTCGCAAGGCGAGAGCTTCAGAACGACTTGAGGTTGAGCGATGATTCAAGATTGAACGGCAACTCGAGGTTGGTTCAGGTTAGGGAGAGTGATTCAACGATCGAGGAAGAAGTTGGGAAGAAGTTGATAATTCAGGGCCGTCGAAGCCACGGCTGACGTAAGGTAGATAAGACTAAAAGTGAAGGGACGACAGGATAACAGGACGGAAGCTATTTCGTTTGCTCGATCACATGCTTAAAGATCAGGGGCAGCCTCGTCACTGATCGTGGGTTGAGCAGACGGTGGAGGGGCTTAGAAGCGTTGCTGTCGTCGGACAAACGACTTCCTGATACGGTAAGGTCAACACGAGGTAGTAGACGGCAGGCAAGTACTTTTCTTGAACACATCAAGGGAAATATCCCTTTTCGTCGACAGTTGACCTTTAGGGCTAGACCATTTACTTACGACGTGGGCGTATACAGTGAAAACAGTGCCAGGAAGAGCCGGCCACAGCTTCGTGAATCACTTCAACGACGCAATCACATGCCATCTGTATTCACACTACAACCTGAAAGACACGGTGACCTCGTTTGCAAAAGCCCGGGGCGGGGTGGGAAAGTGGGAGGACGTGGGTGTCCTATTAACTTATTACCTAGTCGGCCAGCTGATAATGCGCATGGAGCCCATTAATGAAATGGAATATCTAAGGATGTCATCACCTGTCGTGATTGGATGTTGTCACTTACTCTCTATTGATAATCTTGCCATCTACTACGCTGGCATACTAAGACTTTCCTGAAGTGAACCAAACAAGAGTACAATCTATGCCGGCAGAGATGCTACTTCTCAGGGCAAATACAATATGTTACTAGTTAATGAACGGCTGGACAACAGCTGGGAAACATCATCTATTTGAATAGGTGCTAATTCGTTGACTTGGGCGAGTGTTCAAATGGCAAGTATGATAGGTTCAACTTATAGAAGTCCCCCAGGTACTTACTAAGCCTCATGGAATGTAAGAACCATAAGCGGGCTACATGTCTTTTGATTGTTTTCACTCTAAATTCCGGATGCTCTCAGCACCTGGAGAGATAGGGGAGATTGAGGATTGTAGTCTGATTGCTTTAAGTTCCATTGCGGATGTGCAGCTAAATTGTTGTGGCAGAAATAATGCTGCAGAAAAATGCACATGTACCAGTGGGTGAGCGCATTGGATGGAAATGGTGGAATCGCCGTCACAAAATAAGACTTTCAACCAAGGCGATTGATGCGGTCTATCCCTTCAAGTCTTTCTTGTAGCTCCAAGAGCATTAATTCAAGCTCCAAGAAGGGTCAAATAGTAGCGTTGAGCCTGCCAAGTTGCTCGAAGCGTCGTGTTGATGTATTGTAAACAGATATTCTTCATGCTGTCCTAGCCAGGAGGTAGGCTTAGTAATCACTTTGAAGTCAAGGTGACGTGTAGAGCAGCTTGACTATTCTCTTGACATCTGCAATGAAATAGAACACTTCCTTGGTATGTGATAGAGCACCACAGCAGCGGACCACGGCTCGTGACAAGATGATTGTTACGAGTGTATATATGTGCGTGTGTATGTCATTGGAGCGGGAGGAATTGCTTGTGTAATACTAGCACTTGTGTACGGTCCAGGGGCAACCGCATCAATCTTTTTTCTCTTCTGTTCAATGTAAGGTGAAATCTTGTTTAAAGCCTGATGTCGCTCTGCCAAAAGTATCCTACCATGCGAATTAGGCCTGGGTGATGTGCTTTGATTGGCTATGGCTATGGTGGAAGTTGATGTACTGGTGTACCCTCAGTTTTTACAGGTGCGAATCTCTGATTTCAAATTCAACGACAAAGGGTAAATGCGCTGCTGAGTTGAATATTATCAGGAACTGGCGTGGCACAACCATTTCTCTGGAGAATGTCAACTACCTTGCAGTTGGCAGTGTGTGAGACGCTGAAGCTGAACCAACATCAAGACCTTGATCCCAAGACATATAGAACGCTGTGCCGCACTCTTGCGACTCTAATCGTGAGGTTCATCTAGCAGCCACACATTCTGTAAGTAACCGACCAAAAAGAGCCTGGGCTTATTACCTGAGCTTGATTCATGCTGGCCAAATGCTCGCATATATTTGATTGACGGTGGCTTGGGTTGCGATGTTACGATGTGTTCATGATCTTGATTGCGACGATAACGCAGTCGTCCAGCCCTACCATCAACCCCTGATCTCATCAGCCACAGATGAAGAATGATTCCCGCTGTGCAACCTTGTGAGAATCTTCTAGACTGTGTCAAAGTCAGATCGCCTTTAAATTTTGAGACTCCTCGCCTTCACACTGCCGTCAACTCCTTGCCTCATTGCCATTATCAGCATATTCCGGGTATCTTTGCCTCATCTATTCCATTTCTGACATTAGATTGACCAGGGCAGGAGAGTCAAGTCGAGTGGTAGGTAGCCCTGGGCCGTAATCCCTTCCGTTGCTTGCAGAACAACAAAGTTCCTTGCGCCGGCTCCATTTCCCACGCCATCTTGAGGCATCTGGATGTCATGAGATTTGTCAAAACTGCGCTGGATGTCTAAGATGATCCACATCCCTTCGATTTGAAGGACACCATCTCAGCATCTCAATGATCGCTTCCCTAGACGGTCTCTCTGACCAGCTTCTTCACCAACTTCCTTTGGGCATCCACGTCCAGGCGACCATCATCGGTCTCCTTGAGTGCCCTCCCAACCACCAAGATCGATCTCACAGCCTCGCTGTTCACCCATACCCTGCCGTTCCTGCCCGCTGCGATCTCAAAGCCAAGTCCCATGGTGCCGAGCTCTTCGAGCACCACAACACCCCCATCGGTGGTACTCTTGGGCATCAAAAGCCTCCTTGCAAAGCCCAGTGACACAGTGAACAGCATGCCGCCGGCTAAGGGACCTAGTCCATCTGCCTTGCCGGTCGCGGGGTTGACGCATTCCAGCTCGGCGTCCATGTGCTTGTTGGCCAGTGACACTCGTGCGTAGACCAGCTGCCCGTTTGCAAGTTGTGGCCGTGTTTTTTTGGTGGCCATCTCGAAGGCGAGGACGGGCAGGAGGGCGTTGGAGGTGTGAGGTGTGAGTTGGACGTAGTAGAAGTCGGCAGCGCCGTGGTGGACCTGGCCGATTACGAGGTCGCCTTGTGAGGGCACGTACTACGGTACACCGATGGTTAGCTATCACGAATTTGATACTGCAGATTGTGTGCTTACTCTGCCACCATTAAATTCAACCCATAATGAATTCTTCCTCCTGTCTGTGACGAGCTGCCCCGCGACGGTGGGCAGGATGGTGCTTGGTGGAATGTGCCGCAGTCCAGGACCCAGTTGCAGTGCTTTCTTGGGATGTGAAGGGATATGTGAGGGGTCTATTGTGTCCCCTGGAAGGACAACAGGTGCCTCTGCTGACGACATCTTCTTGGTGCCTGATGTTGCGGATTCAACCCCCAGTTGCAAGAAGATCGATGTAGACGATGATGGAGGGGCCGTTCCTCAGAAATTCAACTGCCTGCCGGTGACGTTGATTCTTATCGCTATCAGGGAAAGGTACGTACCGACATGGACGTGCAGGGGACAGGGGGTCCCAGACTTGGGCAAGGGACTCGCCAGAATTTCTTAGCAGCCAAAAAAATTCGGTCAGATTCGCAGCTTGAAGAGTCCAACCCCACCATCAACTATCGTCTTAACTGCTCAGCCTTGTGATTCTTTTAGACTCGCATCCCGAAGCCCTCTTTGCTGAAAATTTCTCCCCAAATCTTCATTTTACAGTCGCCCAGATGAGTGAGAACGGAGTTACTGGGCCCAGCCCTCAGCCGGGCGACCGTGTTGCTATCGGTATCACCTTCGGCAACTCCAACAGCTCTATTGCATACACGATCGACGACAAGGCAGAGGTCATTGCAAATGAAGATGGAGGTGAGTGTGAAAGGGCAATGGCAAGCTGTGAATTATGCTAACAGCGCTTCTGCAGACCGACAAATCCCCACAATATTATCCTACGTCGACGGCGACGAGTACTATGGCGGTCAAGCAAAGAGCTTCCTGGTCAGGAACCCCAACAACACTGTCGCATACTTCAAGGACTTCCTAGGAAAAGACTTCAAGTCCATCGACCCAACCCACAACCACGCTTCTTCCCACCCCCAAGAATCTGGCAGCACCGTCGCTTTCGAGGTTAAGGACAAGGAAGGCGAGGAGACCCCGTCTAAAGTGACCGTTTCCGAGGTCACGACTCGCTACCTGCGCCGCCTCATCGGCTCTGCCTCCGACTATCTCGGCAAGAAGGTGACCTCCGCTGTCGTCACCGTTCCCACAAACTTCACAGATGCCCAGAAGGCCGCCTTCGTCAAGGCCGCCAACGACGCCGACCTCGAGGTCCTGCAGCTTATCTCCGAGCCTGTCGCATCCGTCCTCGCCTACGACGGTCGCCCCGACGCCCCTGAGGTCACGGACAAGATCGTTGTGGTGGCAGACCTGGGCGGCACCCGCTCCGATGTCACAGTTGTCGCGAGCCGCGGGGGCATGTACACGATCCTGGCTACTGCCCACGACTACGAGTTTGCTGGATTTGCACTGGATAAGGTGCTGATGGACCACTTCGCAAAGGAATTCATCAAGAAGCACAAGAAGGACCCTCGCGAGAACGCCCGGTCGCTCGCTAAGCTGAAGTACGAGGCCGAGATCACCAAGAAGGCATTGAGTCTGGGAACCAACGCAAGCTTCAGCGTCGAGTCGCTGGTGGACGGATTCGACTTCGCCTCCACCATCAACAGGCTGCGCTACGAGATGGTTGCCCGATCCGTCTTCGAGGGCTTCAACCGTCTTGTTGAGGGCGCAGTCAAGAAGGCCGGCCTGGACGTCCTGGACGTCGACGAGATCATCCTGTCTGGCGGCACCGCGCACACCCCCCGCATCGCCGCGAACCTGAGCAGCATCTTCCCGGAATCGACAACGGTCCTCGCCCCCTCCACCACCCCGACAGCCATCAACCCCTCCGAGCTGCAGGCCCGCGGCGCCGCGCTGCAGGCCTCCCTGATCCAGGAGTTCGAGACCGAGGACGTGCAGCAGAGCACCCACGCCGCCGTAACCACCGTCGCGCACGTCACCAACGCCATTGGCGTCGTCGCCCTGTCGGACGACGGTTCTGAGGAGGTCTTCACGCCTGTGATCGTGCCCGAGACGGCCGTGCCGGCGCGGAGGACCGTGCACGTCAGCGCGCCCAAGGACGGCGGCGACGTGTTCGTCAAGATCGCCGAGGGCAACACGCACATCCACGTCACCAAGCCAGAGCCCAAGGCTAAGGAGAACGGCGAGGACAAGAAGGACGCGGATGACGAGGACGACAGCGACTTTGACGACGATGAGGACGAGGACGACGAGAAGCGCGAGAAGTTGTGGAAGATCGGGTCCACGCTCGCCGAGGCCGCCATCCGCGGCGTCAAGAAGGGCAGCAAGGTCGAGGTCACGATAAGTGTCCTGGCGGACCTGAGCGTCACGATCCAGACCAGGGAGGTCGGCGCAAAGGGTGGTGTGAGGGGAACGCTGTCCGCCTAAGGACGGTGCAGGAGAAAGAAACGAAGAGAAAAAAGAGGGCAGGGCAGTCGGCACCTCACGATGGCCTCATCGGCACCAAGTATTGGATGGATGCCCATATAGACTTTAGCCCCGAGACGAGGTTTATGATGAGCGAGACCCCCGCGTGGTGAGCTTGCATGTACGCATAAGCACATTAGAGGACTCGGTTGAATAAAACGATTAGATCTTTGCAAAGATGGGAGTATACCTCCGGCTTACAGTATTTGGCATATGTAGGTGTGATGCGGCCGATTCTGTAGAATGGGGACAACTGACCCCAGCCATCTGACGTACGAATAGCCCGGGTGTTTGGCACACGGACACATAATTCACTCAACAATTAAGACTTGATATCCAGGTGCCACCTAAAGCTGTGACAATTACATCGCTTGATTCCTTTTTGTTCGCTGTTGTAGTCTCAGTAAAGCAGGGCACATGTGCTGTTTCCACCTGCCTGGTGCCCTTCACTCGCCTAATTTCCAGTGGTAATTTTACTGTAATTTGAGACACGTCGCAAGGGACAGTTTCTCTTCTTCCTGCCATGTTCAGCTCCCATGCTCGTACAACAAGGTCCCACTTTCGTACATTGCCAACGGCGGAACGAGCGTGAAATATTCGGGCTCGAGGGCTGCACAGGCTGAATCGGACGCTCATTGCCCTACGGCAAACCTGATCCAGCTCAAGCCGCGAATCACGATAAAAGACATCTTGCTTGTTGGCATGCTGAAACATGACCACCATCCTGCGTCATCCGGAGGATGTCAGTGAGGAGCAGTCACAACTGTTTCTGAAGAGCTTCGACTGCTGGCGATGACGCCGCCATATCACTCTTAGAAAGGGACCGCTTTGCATGCCATTGGGACCGGACCCCTTGGCCTCCCCAGTGGCACAGCGAGCCTAGGAATAGGCCCGCCGGTGTAGGATGCCCTGAAATGGCTGACAGCTGCTAGATCCCCTGTTTACAAATCTCTTCAAGAGTTCGCAACGCCTGGATGAATCCGGCTCTGGTGGAGCCAAGACATATGATATGGCGGCTGTGACTGCGGATGATCGTAAAGTTGTGGCATTGTGTTGCGGGCCTTCCTCTGCTTATCCTGTCATGACGGCATCCTCTTCCACTGGCTCGGGAGGGTTGGGCTGTTGATGCTTGTTTTGCATGTGTCTTCGCCAATTATCCTTTCTCGGAAATGACTTTCCACCTCCTTGTTTTGAGTAAGCGCACCCGGTCACCGTGCAGTGGTACTTTCGTGTCTTGTTATGCTTGTCGTTGATGTGCCGGTCGAGATGTGTTTTCGTGCCGAACCGCTTGTCACACTGCGGGCATTGGTGCGGTCGTTCGTGGTAACGTTTGTGATGGCTGTGGGTTACAGTAAGCATACGGACACGAGATGGACCGGAGGGTCATAGAGGGCATACTTCAACTTGTGCACCTGGTCAAACTTGCTTCCACAAATCTCACATGCGAATGACGTGGGCTTGGGCGACGCTGAAGTTCTGTCTTCCGATGTAGAGCCTTGCGACTGGCCGCTGATGGTTGTCTCCAAGTATTCTTCGCATGTGTTAGTCGACTGCAGCGACGTCCTTGATTCCAACGGTACATTACCTGTGGTCGGTTCGAAGGTACTTGAGGGGCGGTTTGACATTGATGATCGTGGCGAGGGAGAGGCGGTATAGTTTGACCCCGTGAAGCGTGTCTCGGGAGAGGTGTGGTTCGAAGGGGATGGACCGTATGTATATTGGTCGAATCCAGGCGACGAGGTGTCGGAGATGTCTGTGACGACTTGCTCATCGGTTTGGGGCACAGCTTGCCCGTTGGTGGTCACGTCCATCTGAGTCGGGTGCCGCACAACGGCTTGGAAATGCGGACGATCAGGTTGGGTTGGAGGTTGTTCGGCCTGGGCTTGCTGGGGAGGTGGTGACTGAGATGGCGAGTAGTATTCGGTTTGTGAGGGAGGGGACGGTTCGGATGGGGGAGGTGTGTTATCAAGTTGAGGTGGAGGCGAATTTTCAAGTTTCCAAAGTTCCGTATCTACCCAGGCAGCCTGTTCGGCGGCAGTCGTCGGTTTCATCATATCCATCGGGTTGACTGTGCCAGGCGCAGGGCGGTATGGGCTGGGTGGAGGCTCGAACCGCTTTGGGCTGGAGTCGACGGGGAGGCCTCTGCCGGGTGGCGGAGACAGGGTGTCACTTTGGGCCTCCAGTGACCTTGCCCGCTCGCCCTCTTCACTGCTCAACTCTTCTTGCTTGACTTGAGGCGAGGTGGGACTCGGCGGGGCTCCGGCAGCATTAAATGGACTTCCAAGTTGTTTCTTACCAGTCTGTGGCATGAGCGATTCCACTATAGAAGCCCCCGAGATCCCAATCATATGGATGAATTCTGAGCCAGGGCCAGGCGTCGGCAGTTTGTTCTCTTCCGGCGGCGACAGAGGTGCGACAGCTCCCGCGTAGTAGTCTGCTGCCGCCTGGGTGTAATACTCATCGGCTGCTCCTCCTCCTGGGGGTTTATCGTCGCGCAAATATGGCACAGCGGGCGTGGTTTCAGTGCGGTCGTCGTCGAGTTCCATATCAGATAACCTGGGTCCTGTGCCACGAGACTCGCTCCCGCTTGATCTCGTGCTTCCCCGTGCGAAGACTTTGGAACTTAATTTGCGAAAGACGCCTCCCTTCGTCGACTGTGACCCGTGTAGACTGCCCGTGGCTGATCGTGACAGAGATTCGGGCTCTGTGGTCAAGGTCCCAAAAGTTCCACTTCGGTCTGGCTTTCCCTCTGGCGGGGGTGTAAATGGCCCCTGAGCAACGGCCGGAGAGGCATTTCGGCTGACAACCGCAACTGCGTCGGCCAGGGAGGGTACGCTGGGAGCGGGGGAGCACGAGAGCATCGTCGAGTGGCGGGCAACGGTAGGCGGTGGAGGGGGTGCATGATGATACACGATCCCATCTGGGCCGTATTCTTTACCGATTTGTGAGTCGCGATCGGACAAGGTGCCCGCGGTGGAGGCTATACGGCCTTGGGAGAGTCGGTTGGCGGGATACTGGGAGAAAGTCTGGGAGACTGGTCGCGAACGCATTGGGGCGACGCCCATCCCGGGTCGCAGAGCATCTTGCTGTTGGCGTTTTCGCAGTCGTCGTTTTCTCCTTGATTTTAATATGAATGGCAAACTACAGACGAGCATGAGGATGATGGCGGCAACAGCGCCGACGGTGGCACCGGCGATGGTGCCAGGCGACTCGTCGCGAGCCATGATGACATGGCCGCGGGTGATTGGCGACGGCGACATGTCAGGAGAGGGCGATGGTGAAGCTGAAAATCGATGTCGATCTCCTGAGGCCTGGATGAGTGCTGAGGGCGCCAAGAGAGAAGTGAATCAATGTCTCTGGCAAGTGAGGCTGATTGGCCGGGGGTGGCGCAGCTGTGAGGCCGAGAGACGGGACGGGGTGAGATGAGGTTGGAGTCGATCCGCAGGGCCCAGCTCGGGAGAAGAATGAGGCTGAACGACGACGAAGGCGACAAGACGACGCCGTCAACGGTACCGACTGCCAATGGGGTTTAGGCCCTCATAACCCGAATCGACGGTGGCTGGCAGGACCAGACTGCTTCTCGTCGTTGGTCGTCGTCTCGGCCGGGGCGCAGCAGCGGCGGGACGGCTGCAGAAGCTGATAGGGTTGTCACTGGGTGACGGTGGAGGATGCAAGAGGTGTGGTTCGGTGTGTTCGGCCCCTCATGGTCGAGAGGGTCGATGACGGATGAAAGTTGCAAGAGGGTGGAAGCAGGATTTGAGGCGAAGGTGAACCGAACCAAAGAGGGAGAGATGGGACGAGGTGAGATTGGGTCGGCTGGCCGGTCAGTCGGTCAATTGGACTCGACTGGATTGGATTGGATTGGCTTCACGGGCAGTGGGCGGGTGGGCAATCGGGGTGCCGGAAAGCTGGGATCCAACGATGGGTGGCCCTGGTGCTTGTGCAGCAGCCCAGTGCAGGCAGGCCAGGCCAGTGCCAACACCAGTGTGCAGCAAGTGTGCCACGCTTCTGACGCTGGGCTCTCGTGGTGGGTTCAGCCTCCGAGCGGGCGAATGAGTAGCTGTATCCCTAGGCGGTGCTTATTTTAGGTGGCCGGGTGGATAACTGTAGCGTAGATGGGCACAAGCGAGAGGATGAGCGGAGCTGGGCGAGCCTGGGTGCTTAGTAGGCGGGTGGGTTTTGAGGCGTTTGTTTGAGGAGTCGGGGAGGTGCCGCAACGACGACTATTATGTCTATAGGATCGACGATGGTGATCTGAGTTGGGACCCGGGAAGAAACCTTGGGGGGTAGTGGTGCAGCATCAAGAGCATGTGTCTATCTACCTAGACAGTACTGCTGCTGCTGCCGCTGCCGCTGCGGTTGGTGTTGGTGTGAGGTAACCTGGTCTGTGCCACAGCACCGCTTGGACGGCAGGGCCGCACGACTGCGCGACTTGCTGCACGATGGACTGGTGTGAGGACGCAACGACGAGGTTGGCATCTCCCTGTGGGGCGTGCCGTGGCAGGGAAGGCAGGAGGAAAGGGGCCAGGTAGAGTTGGTCGGCCATTGGCTGCTGGCCACTCACACCCGGATGCCTCCTTCCCCCAACCCCACTCGGCACTTTCTGAGTTTGACGGCTTCCCTACACCACAGCTGACCACAGCTGGTCCCTCTCGACATTCACTTCCCAATCTGTCTTTCTCTCACCGCGATATCGCCGGATGCCAGCATCTCGCCAGTTCGCAACCCAACCGCAATGTGACGTTCCAATGCTGCGCGATCTGATACCAGATCCGATGCCTCAGCACCAAAGCCTCCAGTGACGAATTTTCACTCGGCCTTGTCCGAGGCCTTGGTCCTCGAAAGATACTCGGCGATCGTCCCCAAGCAGGGCACAATGGACCCAAGGCCAATCCCAATGGGCCACGCCCTCAGATTCGCTGCGACTCGACCCATCTATCATCTCGGCAAACGACAGCAGGGCTCAGTACCTAGGTATTCAGTACAGGGACAGCTACAGCTCACAGCAAATAGCACAGACAGCCAGACAGCCACACAGCGACGTCCATACAAGCCCGTCCCCTCCCATTAGCTATCCGCTACTCGCCCCGAGTCACTGCATGCGATGACGATTCAATGACAAGGTCCCATTCGAATACATCCCACTGCTACGGCACAGCTTGCAGAAACCTCCATCCCCACGGGGACTGCCCGAGCTGCTAAGCCACGGCGCCTCAAACACTCCATCTTGATGCTGTACTGCCACAGGCATACAATCACTCAACCGCACCGTAGCAAAGACTTCGTAGAATCAACTCCTGGGATCACATTTTTGACCATGACACATTCTTATCTTTTCTGTCTTTTACCATTGATGCTTCCCTGTCCCAGGACTGTTCGACATCTCATCAAGTTCATTGCCCACAACGCGATCCTGGTCTAGTGCAGCGTTTGAAGCCCACAAAAGGCCTCTGTTCTACCTCCCAACTCTTCCCAGGATACCCTTAAGTGTCTATCATCTGTCGCGGAACGTGCTTCATAGAGCCGACTTCTTGGAGAATTTTATGTTGCAATCTCGACTTCTCTCACCATGCAGAAGTCAGGACCAATTGAAACGCACAGCCCCGTGGTTCCTGTTAATCCGAGGAGTCTATTCTGCTATAGTTCCACCCCATCCTCGGCCTACCCCTGTTTTGGATAGAAGCCACTGACCTGGGCGCGGGAAGCTTATAATGGCGGAATCTTTCGGCACAGCCACCAAAGGTCGGGCACGTGGGGTGGCTGTCCGCACCACGTCCGAGAAACCGCAGTCCGTCCGTCAACCGGTATCCCCGACGACATCGTCATTGCCTCGAGGACTTCTTGACGCCTGCGGCCTCCAAAAGAGGCAACCTGGCAACGATTGAATTTTTCCTTGAGTGCAGTCCGCGAGTCGCACGGTCTTTTCGTTGGGTGACCTCCCCGGGTTCAAGCCTCCCCTCACGTGATGTCTCATGGATCAGCCTCATCTGAGGATGACTTGGTTGTCTGATCCATGTCCTGGTCTTGGGCGAGAACGCCGTCCCCATTCTCGTCTGTCAACCAGATTCTCTCGCCGAGGTTACTCAGAAAGTACAGAGCGTCAGTCGTCTTCCTTCGGTACATCGCGGAGTATATTCCCACTCCCATGAAGCCCTGTTCAACCAGATACTTCTTCGATACATATCTTACTCCCCAGAAAGTCGCGCTTGGGTTATCTGATGCATCTGCTTCGCCGTCCTCATCTGGGCTGTCGACCTTGTCCAATTTATCTGACTTCTCTAGCTCGTCATCTGCGTCTGATCCGCCGACATTTTCAGCGCCGGCTGGGGGATTGAATGCCACCCCTGCCGTAGAAACCGGGCCTTCTGGAGAAGGTGCGTCCGAGCCGCTCACGTCAAGCCGGGGCCTCTGCCTGGGGAAGGTTAGGGAAACCTTGATCCTGTTCGTGACGGCCGTTCCTGTCCAGGCTTTGGATGATGATTGGTGATCGGGGACCCGTTCTGTTGATTTCATCGAGCTCGTTTCGGAGGTGTTGCCATTCTCGCTCGCGCTCAGCTGCGGCCTGTTGCTCGCTGGCCTCGAGCGATCTCCTACGGTTCGCCTCTCGGCGGATCTCGATTTTGCGTGTCGTTGCCGCCAGTGCGGCATTGTTGGTTCCGAATCATTTCTGGACGACATTCTACCGGTTACAAATGTCCATGTTGGAACATCTCTGCTTCGAGTCGGCTTAAATCAAAGGCCAGAAATTGGGAAAGCAAGCGGTTCACAGTATTGATTGTTCAGGTGAGTGTGAGTGCGTTGGGTCTTGAAAAGGCTCGTTGTTTCGAAGTATGGCCAGAGACCAAGAGGGCCATGCATTTCAGGACAATCAGAGGGGGTAGCGGCGTATAATTGCCCAAAATGGATTGCCTAGACAGGACGTGTTGCGACTTATCGTCAGGTCCAGCAGACCATCTCCCAAGTCTGGCCGCAAGGTCCCCCCTAGCGCGGCGCACATTTCTTTCCTCGCCGCAAGCATTGGCTGGTAATGGGTGCCCATTGCGTGCGCTGGAGTTGATACTGGGCTAAGGGCACGGCTAAGTGGTGTTCGGGCTTGTGTCATGAGTTTTAGCTCCTGGCACGGCGCGCATGCCTCCATGCCTCGATGCCGCGGGTGTATCTGCTGGGAAACCGGTTTCCATCAAGCACTACGCCTAACGGGCACGAGAGCCGGCTGTATCGCCTACGAGCTACTGAGCTTCGTTGCCCGGCGGATCCTCGCCTAGGGGATGTCTGTCTTTGGATAGCTCAATCGGTGTGGTGATTCCAAGGTTGTGCGGGCACAGCAGGGACCACTCGCGTGCGGGCGTCCGGGTCGCGTGTTTGCTTCGTTGCGGTTTTAGAAGGAAGCTTCCCGGGGTGTGTACGGACGTTCGCGGTTTTGGTGTAACCTTTTTTTTTTTTTTTTGGTATACACGAAGCACTCGAAAAGGAGGGAAAAGCAGTCAGAGGATTCCGTCCTCACTTGCTGCTTCACGTGGAGGGCGCTTGCTAGTCTCAGTGGCAGGCGTCGTCTGGATGTTTTCTCAAACCAGTGTAGCGGAGGCTGTCAACCCCGTGTAATTTGATGCGCTTTTGGACGGGTTTAGAAGAGGTGGGGTGGGTTATTATCAAAGCGCTTGGGGGTTGGGCCGAGCATGACAGATTTCTTACGCCGTAGAATGGACCGGTCCAGTGACGGCGGGCTCGAACTGGATCAAGAGGGAATGCATGTGAGCACATGGCACGGTCTCATGGTAGACCGCAGTCTGCGAGGCAGGAGCAGGAAGCTGGTGGTCTTGTTGACCAATTCCCGAGTACCAGGTTGTATTGATCAACCTAATAAGTTGATAGTAAGACATGCCAGTTGGTGATATTGTGCGCCTATCCCCCGAGAGTGTAAAAATTCACATTCTAACAAGACTTGCAATGCCATGCAATTTTTGCTTTCTTTGCTTACAACAATACCATGCAAAGGTGCTCAGTATATTCCCGCCACTGAGGAGTGCTATAGTACCTTGGTGGCAGTTTCCGTTCTGTCCGTCCCTGCCTCTCCTACCGAGCTGGGCTTTGTGTCTCACCCGGTGAGGCGGGACTTGCCCCCGCGGCCATCCCCTGGCCTGGCCGCCCCCAATTATGGCTGAACACCAGCCTTGGCCAGCAGGGTCTGACCCGCGGCCAGGTTCGCCATCTGGTAGGCCTTGGACTCGGGCGGGAAGGTGCCGTTGGCGGCCCAGAGGTCGATGAGGGGCTGCACGGGCTCGAGCTCGTGGGGCCGCAGGAGGTCGAGGTTGGTGGCGGTCAGCAGGAAGTGGGAGAAGCAGCTGTTAAGCTGCTTCTCCAGGTTGAGGTGGTAGAAGGGCTCGATGAAGTGGGCGTGGTACAGGTGGGCGTAGACGCGGAACATCTGCAGGAAGATGGTCTGGCAGATGGACAGGAACTCCTTGGGGAACCCGCTGCGGCGGCCCACCCAGTCCTCGCCGTCGCCGCTGATGCTGGACAGCGAGGGGGACGAGCCCAGGGCCGGGTTCAGCGCATACGACACGCCCGCCGGGTCCGTGGGGAACACCTTTGTGTTGTCGATCTTGCCCGATATCCACCGCTGCATGAGGGTCATGTACTCGAAGGCGGGCAGCTCGATGGGCTCGTAGCGGCTGTTTAGCCATGTGTACGAGTGGTTGCTGGTGAGGATTAGCCGGTGGGCACTCATATGACAGCCGCCGTCTGGCTTCCCATGAGAGTGGGTGAGGTGTGGACTTACGGGCCGGCAGTCATCTTGGGGCACGTGGTGGCGTTGCAGATGTTGGAGCCGTTCTCCTCCTTCTCGTATATGACACGGACAAAGTGCCACAGGTTGCGGTAGTGCTCTACGCACTGGTGGGCAATCCACTCGCCCTGCTCGACCGTCTTGGGCCGGGCGCTGAGTGTCATGAAGTTGCCCTTGACGATGTGCTTGGCATAGGCCGGGTTGACCCAGGCCGGTAGGGGGTGGGGCAGGTGGTAAGCTTTGAGGGCCTCATCGCCGTTGGAGCTTGAGGCCATCGTGGCGCCGACAGACCTGGAGAGGGAGTCTGACGGGGGCAGCGGCGGCAGGACGCTGTCTAGGGTGCGTCCTCTCTGCTGCTGCTCTAGTGTGGGAGACGGTACTGCAGGAATGGCCTCTTTTGGTGTCCCGGGACGGCCAGCGTTCTTTGATGGTCCTCGTGACTTGCTTCGTGACCGTCTATGAGGGATAATTAGTGACGGATATGCAAGTGGTGAGTGATTCAAGCGTATGTATGAGCGAGTGCCAGGGGGGTGAGGAGGACGGGACGGGGTTCTTCTAGTCGCCTCGAGTAGCGGACAAAAGACATGATGGGCACGAATGTGGTGGACACGCACGTGGCGGCAGACTAGGCCTATGGAGCGCAACAAGCGCCAAGACAAGGACAGGGCAGGGCAGGACAGGGCAGGGCAGGGCACAGCATATGGCATAGGGTGTAGGGCGTAGCATGCATGCTCGTGACAGGTGCCGGCGGTGACCTCTGATGCTAGGCGAGGTCTGACGGCACCAGGACTTGGGCGCGGTCCGGCACGGCTGCATCTGCATCTGCATCTATGTCTGTGTCTGTGTCCGCGTCCAGTTTATGGGACTGCGTCGTCTTCCACAGGTGAGCATCCATAGACACAAGCACATGGCTTGCATGCATAGGTACGGTGGCAGGGCAGGGCGGAGCAGGAGAGGAGGGTGCCAGGCGGTCAAGGACAGACTCACAGTCCAGAGAGGAAACTTGACATATTCTGGAGGGGCAAAGTACCTGTTGTGTCTTGTCCCAGTCAACGGTGGTGAGGGCGACGGCGAGGGCGGTCGAGAGCTTGAGAGCTTGCAGAGCTGTCTGTCAGCCACGGGGGTTCCTGGGTAGGGTAAGGGCAGGGTGTTTGCATAAACCGTCGTCGGCGTCTCGAGACAGACAGACAGACGTTGACACGTCCACCGGGGAGATCATCAATGCCAGGCCTCGCCGCAACCGACAAACGGTCGCAGAAGCAGAGACAATCGGGGCCCAGCGCCAGCATCCCTGATCTCAGGGGCTTGCGGCTCCACGCCCGCTCCACCGGCCCCAGCTGAGAGCTCCCCTCCTGCCAGACATCCAGAACCCTCGCAACCCCCAACGCCAGGGTACGTGTGCGCTAGCCTGAGTCGAAACCTTGGAACCTCGGACCGCTGGGCCAGAGAAGCTTGAGAAACGTCAAACGCGGGGTTAGCCGCCTCAAGTGCCACTCAAGGCACCCCTACCTGGCCTCGCAAGCTATCATTGAAACAACGTTGGGATTTGCGCCTCTGCCCCCATCCTAAGCTGCCCAAGGTCATCTGCTAAGCGTTTGGTCGGCGGCGTGCCACCTCGTGCTTCGATATTTTGACCTCGGCAGATCTGTCCACTGGTGGCAGAGCTGTAGGTTGAACGATGTCACCGTTAGACGTCATGCCTTCATATGCGCTCGCACGAACATCTGTAGCTTGGCGCTTGAGCAGCAGAAAGACAGACAGCTCCAGTGCAACCACAAATCGCGAATTTGAGATCCACTAGCGCGTTGCTGGACGATGGGCCACCCAGATGCAATATCCGCCGGAACCACCAAGCACGCCCAATTGCCCCAGGTGGGTCTGTGAACCGATATATATATCATCTCTTTTGGCCCAGCCGAAGCACCACTCTCGTCTCGTCTAATTTCATCTATCTAGCCTTACAATTTCGGTGTGCGTTTCGAACCACGGCAGATGGCGATGGACAAGATCGTGCTGAGCTCTGGCTGCCCAGGCCGCGAGACCCGCACTCTTGAGTTGATTCTTGCTCGGCTGGGTGTCTATGTGATTCGACTTTGACGTTGTCGAAGTGGACAGGCACCAGGCTACAACCTCTTGGATATGGCTACATGACATGTGGTACTCAGTTCGATACTCCCACCGAACGCGCACTTTCCAAGTTCAGTTCTCTTGCCCTCGGCCCTCCAGAGTGTCTCTACAGAAGCTTCAGAGCACAGCCGTTGTAACAGGTCCTTGAGTCTTGACCGCCAAAATCTCCTTGCCGTTCGATAGACATGTGTCAGACCACGGGACTAGCCGCCGTCAGTTGAAATTGGCGCCCACACTACTAGAAAGCTTAAAAGCCAGATCTGTGCACCTCAGAAGATCTCTGCACTTGGACCTTTGTCATGAGGATTTGACACTAGGAAAAGGCCATGATTTTTCTTAGCGTTCCAGGGATCAGTCCTCTCAATGGCTTGACCAGATCTCACTAGGTGACAATCGTTGCATCGACCCTAGGAACGTCTTAAAAGCACACTCGAGCCTGCTTGCAGCCATAGACCATGTGCGATCGGGTGTCTTCGGTGAAAGTGAGCACAATAACAGCGAAGGATCTGTCAGGTTTGTGCAGGATTCTTTCATGGGATGTGCTGTTGATCAGCAAAACTAGGGTAAAGGCGCTATTAACCAGGAGGGTGTTGACACCCGCAGCATTGCTGACCACCCACCCAAGCACATGCCACCCCAGACATCGTATATCATTTCAAGACTGGAAGAATTCGACCCAACAGAATATCGACTTCAACTTTGATGATCTAACCATCGGTATCTGAAATGGGACATAGCTATCGCTTCATTGTCAATATGTCTCTATCTCCGTGTATTTCCTTGGCTCGCAGTCCTCCTTGCCTGTATCGCTTGTCCAGGACCACCTACAGTGGCAGCAAAATCTTCCTCTATGCTTACTCAGTGCAGGCCGGAGGCCTATTGTACCTCAGCATAAACGCCCGTGGCTTGCAGGATCGGGAGCATCACCCATACCGGTGACCACAGCAGGGTGGTGTGGTGGGGGACTCAGCTTTGGGCTGAGTAGGGATAGTCGACAGCCTCGTCAAGACAGGTGCGGAGCATAAAGCCGCCGTACAAGACACCCATCCTCGGCTATGATTTTTTTTAAACATAATATGCTGGTTACTCCAGAAATTCATTCTCGACATGCAGACTTGATCATTTGCAACTTTAGAAACTCTGCTTGCCATCTTGGGACGACACTCCCTTCATTTCAACAACTGCCGAAAAAGTTGAGGCCCATACATGGCGTTGAATCCGGAGGTGCCTCAAAGGTCTGAAACTCTCCTAATCGATAACAGACGCAAGGCCCATCGAGTATACCGGAAACTTGATCGTAGGGACCGATTCAACCCTTTCAGACATATCGCTTGGTACAAGACGTCAAAGGACCTCAGACCACATTGTTTGTCCTACCCTTTGACGATACAACTTCAATTGTTGAGCTAACGACAGCAGCCAAAACAGCGAAAACAACCAGTCTTTTTGGGTTCCGATACACGCTCTTGAAAATCAAGGAGGCGCCGGAGGAACCGTTTACAGTCGCAAACCAGATCCAGAGGACTTTGCTCACATCATGGATCAACATCCTGCTCGTGTGTGTACCAGCTGGAGTAGTCCTCTCCCAGATTAGGGGTGGTACTCCCGAAACATTCACTCTGAACTACATTGCTCAGATTCCGCTCTGGTTTCTGTGCGATTACTCCCTGGAAGAACTGGAAAAGTACATCGGCGTCAGGGCCACGGACATACTGGATATATTCACAACCAATACTGTGCAAATCATCTCAAGCGTCCTCTTGCTGCTTGATGGCAAGGTTGACCTGCTGCAGACATCGCTGATAGGTGGGATCCTGAGCAACATTTTAGTGCTCCTCGGCTTGAGCATATCATTCGGAGGGGCAACGAACATCGATCAACGCCAGCAGGAGTTCAACCGGACCGGTGCCCAGGGGTCATCAAGTCTTCTTTCAATCGCCGCGACTAGCCTCCTCATACCCACGGCGGTGAAATTGTTGGACCAGACATCGAAAGAGAACCTGGTCCGACAGTCCCGAGGAGTGTCAGTTGTCCTTCTGTTCGTCTATTTCACATACTCGATCTGTCAAATGTGGACACACAAAGTGGAGTACGGGGCATCAGGCAAATCAAAAGCCACCGTGTCGGCCATACAATCTGCTACTGCCAGTGGTGTATCGATCGGAGGTCGGCCGTTAGGGGACATGGCATCGCCAAGAACCCTGGGGATCCCTTCACCAAATCGCAAAGACGGGGCTTCCCCGCGATCCGTCTCCTTCATCCAGTCACCCGTGCCCCTCTCAAATCAGAGTGCCGTCGCCGTTAGCGCATATGAAAATGGAGACGACGACGAGATTCACGGGCCTCAGCTGGACCTCCCGGTGGCGGCAGCCCTCTTCGCCGCCTCGATCGTGCTGCTCTACTTCTGCATCGATGCGACGGTGAACAGCATATCCGCCCTAACAGAACAGACCTCGCTGACCGACACGTTCGTGGGGCTGATACTGCTTCCCATCCCCAACTGCGACTTCGCGCCCATCTCGCTCGCCGTCGACGACCAGCTCGAGCAGACCATGAAGTACACGGTCGGCCGGTCCATCCAGACCGCGCTGCTGGTCGAGCCCGCCGTCGTGTTGCTGGCGTGGTGCCTGAGCATCCCGGACGTCACGCTTGCGTTTGACGGTTTTGAGGTTGTGAGCTTGTTCACGACTATCTTGCTTCTGAACTTCCTTGTGGTGGATGCAAAGGTGCATTGGGTTCATGGAATTTTGCTGCTTGCCGACTGGGTGCTAATTGGTATCGCTGCGTACTTTGTACATCCGCAAATCGATTAACACGGTTGGATGTGCTTGCATAAAGGAGCAGAATTGCGTAGTTTCAAATCATGCTTGAGATTAATATTAGCCTTAACATGGTAGTGGTATTAACATCGCTGACTTCCGTAAAGAGAATACGTCTTGTTCCCATTCTTTCTTTAAAACCTCCAATCTCTGATGGACTCAAATTGCGCTGCTATATGAAATCCCCGGCGTGATGCTTGAGAATTAACGCAGAACTTGTATGACATTCAAGTGCACCGAAAATAAATATCTACCTGGCTCAAAACGCCTTGAAGACAGGGTGAGCTACCTCCCACACGGTAGGGTTGAACCCTCGTGCCTCCTTCCTCGAAACAGGTCCAACACTGTGGTGACCATCTGAGACCTTCACATTACACTCACACGTATCACTGCTCGCAAAGAGAATCTGCTCTTCGAGCGCATAACCAAAAGAATGGCCGAAAAATTCAAGGCTCGGCGGTTGATAGACCTCATCAGAGGGGTGGACAAGTAGGCAAATTCCATTCTCTCAGACTCCGTCTCAAGCTCACCACTCGTTTGCACCAGCGTGCCCGTCGGCTGGGACTACAACGGCCTCTACAAGTTACTTCTCCCCAACGACTCTAGGACACACGGTTACCTCACTTCAAATACTGTCGCCAAGCTGCCATGGATATCGGATTTCTCAGTCGACCACAAAGACAGGATTGTCCGGGTTGCTGTGGCCGAGGCTGAAGCTGATCGCATCAACGCCGCCTTCCAGGCCGTGGTCGATGGTGCTATTGCATTAGGCACTTCAGTATTCCCGAACCTGACATCTCATAGTGAGATGGTTCGCATCATCGGCGCGAAAGAGTACCCTTTGAAGACACCCCATCAACCAGAACCTATACGCCTAGAACGGTTTGCCGCGTCGCTGTTCGGGATATGCAGCCGTGGTGCCCACTTGACAGCTTACGTGCGAGACACAACTCAGCCTGCCTCAAGAGGCTTGAGGGTGTGGGTGGCCCGCCGCGACGCGAACCTCCATACCTACCCGGGAATGCTAGACACGACGGTCGCGGGCGGCGTCAAAGCAGAAGACACACCTCGGCAGTGTATCGTGGCCGAATCGGACGAGGAGGCGGCGCTGCCGCTCCCTTACGTCGAGAAGAACATTGTCACTGCCGGAGTTGTGACGTACGTCAGCCAGAGCAAGAAGACGGGCCAGGTGCGGCCGACCGTCCTGTACGTTTACGATCTGGAGCTCGGGGAGGGCATGCGGCCTCAGCCCAAGGATGGCGAGGTGGAGGAGTTCTACTTGATGACGGTGGATGAGGTTACCAAGGCGATGATGGGCGGGGAGTTCAAGCCGAACTGCTGCCTGGTGATGCTGGATTTCTTCGTCCGGCACGGGATCATCACGAGTGAGAACGAGAAGGATTACCTGGACATTGTGACGGGGCTCAGGAGGAAGCTTCCTGTGCCGGTGACACCGCACGAGTTGTAGAGGAAGCAATGACATGATTTCCTGCTTCTTTGAGAACATCCTGTTCGACATATTGGTCGGGAGAGTTTCCCAGTGGAAGTGATATTATTACATCGCGGGTATCGTACAACAGGTCTCCATGGAATTGGACCACCATTGCCAGAAAGCTTGCTTCGTCCTCGATTCCTCCAGCTCTTAAAACCCCTTGTATCCAACTATGAAGGAGGCACTGGCGCCGCAGCCTCGGTGCCTGTCGCACCTCGTTGTGTACCGGGTGGGGGAGGGAGAAACATGGGCAGGTAAGTCACGACAAGAGACATCAGACTCATGCCGACTGAAAAGTAGCCCGGTGTGCTGTTGCTCTTCTGGCTGTCTTCGCTCTCGCCCAGCCAGTTCTGGACGCTAAAAACCACGGCTGCCCTACATATTCACCGGATATTGTCAGCTTCCATTGCGTGTGTGGTTGCGCCTTTGCGGCGCGGGCGGTCGCGGCAGAGGCGCCGGCTCAACCGCGGTATGGAGTCGTGTACCAAGGCGTAAACGACGTACCATCCTATGTAGCGGTTGCGCATGAAGATCGCGGCCATCGGAAGGGTCTGGGAGAGGGTGGACGACAGCTCGGGGTTGTCGCCCTTGGACAATGGCTCCTGGTAGGGAATCACTGTGGAGATGGCTGTCAGTTGCTGGTCGCAAACGAGCGACGGCTTGGGCAGGCAAAAGCTTACCCAGGTCGGGCCTGCGTTGGTCCTTTTTTGATGCCATTGCGAAATGCTGAACCTCGGAAAGGCGGTAGGGTGTCAATTGAGCGGCTGGACGGAGGAGTTCGAACGCAAAGGGCCGTCAAGACATCACCGGTGTTGTAGCTCGCATTGGTGTTGTCCCGTTGCCGGCCGGGATTGATGCACTCCTTCGAAGCCAGGGTTGGGGGTGCGGCCCATGCACCCACCCTCCCCCTCCGGTCAAATGTGCAAATTGGGACGCAGATAGTTACAAAGTGAAGACGCCGCTCTCTTGCAAAACATGTCTTATGTGTGTTGTAACAAAAGACGCTACTTGAAACTCTGGGAATTAACAAATATGTCTACAAATATAAATTCAACTGAAATGCAAGAAACATTACACCCCCATGCAACTACGGCCTCACTCCTCACCTGCAGATCTACAGGCGATTCACAGGAACCACGGAGTGGTAGAGGATGGCATTTCTAGTATTTTCCAATCATTACCGAATGTAGTCTTCGCAGTAGTGGCTCTCGCCTATTGCGAAATTGCTTCAACAAGAAGGTAACACCAGCTCGTCCTTGTGATATCGGCAAGGAGGCTTTGTAGCAACTGCAGACTTGACCAGGATTGCCCCTCGGTTCGAAACCTCGCGACAGTGGGAATCCCGCTGAGTTCGGTTCCGTCGGCTCAGTCACTTAACAGTGCTCTAAATGTGATGTATACTGCACACTAAGAATATGTTCTTGCAAATACGAGGTTCCCTTTCATCGAACCACGCGCATCATGCATATCTCGTAAATTCATGGGGCAATCCCGAGGCCAAGAGTGCCGAGGCGGCCCACCAGTGCTCCTTTTTCAATGATACCTTCCTAATTCGACGTATGTTCACTTGCCATGCGACCTGCTGCCACAATATATATAAGGGAACCACTCGTTGGTGTAGTTTCAAAATGGAAGGATATCAGGCCGTTTGTCTGATTCCCTCGAGCCTCAACCTCCACCCCTTTCAAGATGCGTTCCGGCATTATCGTGCCGCTCACACTGTTGGGCTCTACAGGAGCCTCTATAGTCCCGCAGTTGAGGCGATCATCACCCGTGGTCTGCGGTCAGGATGAGGTTTCTGAGCATGAAAAAGAGTTGCTGGCAAGCCGACTAGGAGCAGGGACGAAATCGAGCTATCTCAGTTCGCGAGCCGACGAAGTTATCGATGTCAATGTATATCAGCACGTCGTTGCGTTCAATGAGACCTTGGAGGGCGGCTATCTTTCCGTGAGCCTGAGCCTGTTGCAACAATTGGTTCGACCCGACTAACCTCCACCCAAGAAAGATACAATGACCGCGCAGTTTCAGCTGCTTCAGGAGTCCTTCGCACCCTTCAATTTCAACCTGAAGCTCGCAGAAACTCAGTGGGTCGTCAACGAGACTCTCGCCTCCGTCAACAAAGGAGACGACATCGAGACCGTCGTCAAACAGGCTCTCCGGAAAGGCACCTACGCCGATCTGAACCTGTTCTACGTCGCCTACCTGACAGTCGGGCCCGGGAACGAAGGAACGGGCTGGTCGACGTGGCCGTGGGGCCTCGGCACCTGGACTCCCAACGGCACGGCGGAGCCCACGGAGTTTGACAAGTCCGTAGACGGGTGTTTCGTGAACTCCGCGACGGTGCCCAACGGCACCAACGACTGGGGCTACAACCAGGGCAAGATCGCCGTGCACGAGGCGGGCCACTGGTTCGGCCTGTTCCATGTCTTCGAGGGAGGCTGCTCAGGCCCCGGTGATTACGTGAATGATACGTTCCCTCAGGGCACCTACACCTACACGATCCAGGGCGTGTGCGATGATGCTCGGCCCGGGTGTTTCTTGGGCACTGATCCCCCGAACTATAAGAATCACAGTAAGTGACTTTCTACTACTCTAGCTACTTACTAAAAATCGCCATCTCAACCTGAGAATCTGCATTTGCCGTGGATATCTTGTGGCATAGTTCGCGATTTAAGAGACGAAGAAAAGCCCCAATACCTATGCTAATAACTCGTTTTGCAGTGGACTATTCGGATGAGTAAGTGATACAATACTAACATAGCCGTCCTCATAGCTTACTATTGAAATTTGGACTTTGCTAACCAGATCTATAGTCCATGTCGTGTCGAGTTCACAAAGGGACAAGAAGCTCGCATGCGCTTGATGTGGGATGAGTTTCGAGCAACTACGGAATAGCACCGCTGCCCAGTGATTTGTACAAATCAATTGGATATACACATGCTTCTAGCCAAATTGTTCAAGTCCCAGTATAATTTTGAATATCAGACACTCTGGTCGGCCTGCAACGTAAGTCCGGAAATATGACCGGTACTTGGTATTATCTGATGAGAATGGATATTCGCACGTAAGGAAACAGATGGTATACAGATGCCTTTCAAATATTACTCCCACAGCTAATTAAAGCACAAAGCCCACACCCATCAAACTGCACCCAATTTATATAATAAATCTGGTATATGAATTGTAGTGGGTACTATGTGTTTTGGGTGTGGGGTGTGCCGGGTGTGAGTGTACTAGGTGTGCAATGTATCTGGATACCATCCGTTCTCTTATCTGACCCTTTGTGTCCGTGTGTATTGCACATGTACTGCTTTGGGCGGAAAGCCCTGCGGCTTATCACGGCCATTGTTCTGCGTCTGATTCCCTTTCCAAAAACAATAGACAGATATGAATTGCTGCACAAATCTAGGAGTATTGATCTCGAAAGGCACGCACTCAGTCTCCCTTTTCCAGCCTAAGTCCTTCGTCCTCGGCCACCTGATCCTCTGTAAGCCCTCCATGTAGCTTGTCAAGGTACTTGTCAAACCGCCCAGAAACGCTAATGACCTTCTTGAGAATCTCATAAGTCAAAGTAGTGTTTTGCCACTTCGCATACTGCCTGGCTGTGGTAATAGCATTCCTGATCTGCCGACCATTCATCCCTTCCTCCTTCAAATCATCCAGATGGTGTCGGAGATCCGCCAGATCGATCGCCTCCCCGTCAATGCTGTCGAGTCGGTTGAAGAAGTTTTGCCATATGCAGAAACGCTGGAGTGAATCTAAAGCTGGGTATTGTATGGCAAGCTGGATTCTCGATTTGAAGGCTTCGTCGAATGTGCCAACTCGGTTGCTTGTGAGAATCAAAATGCCCTCGTAGTATTCCAGCACACGCAGGAAGACAGAGACCAGGGCATTCCTCTGCAGGTCTTCAAGGTTGCGTTGCTGGAGAAAGATGTCGGCCTCATCCAATAGCACAACACAGCCCCACAGCTTCCCCAAATATAGGACCGACTCCAGGTACTTTTCAACCTCTTCCGCTTTCGTCCCGACATCGCCGCATGTTACTCGATATAGGGGCTTCTCGGCTATCTCGGCAACGCTCTCTGCCGTTAGCGTCTTACCTGTTCCTGGGCCTCCGTGGAGGAGCAGAATCAGACCGTTTCCCTTGCCCTCAATCAGGTCCGTGTTTTTCTCAGACTCAAGCTGGTTGCTCACAAGGGCCCTGATGAGGTCTTTGTATTCACGTTGAATGACCACCTTCGAGAAGGCCTCCTTGTTCCACTTGACATCACTGATCCGGTCAGCCACAAGATCGAACCATTTCTTCGTGCGCAGATTGAAGCCCTTGATCTTTGGCGGGAGCAAGAACTCAAAACTCCCGTCTGGCGGGTCGTCATTCTCCATAGCTTTCCTAGGTAGGACGTCACCGAGATTGCCCTGGCGATTTCGACGCTGCGGAGCATCACTTTTGTGCAAGATTTGGTAGGTTTTCAGATCAATCACATAGCGCTCCTCGGCCTATCAGTTGCGTTAGGTCGGTTGTTGATATAGCAATCCATCGTTCAGCACAGGATGAATCAGACCATGTCAACAAACTACACTTACCAGATTGTTGTCGTTGGTATCCGCATCTCCACTGTATGACACCAATGCGCGCTTCCGACATTTCCAAAAACTTTTTCCACGACGTCGAAGTTGGTTGAATGTGGCGTCAGAGGCATATCCCAGGGGGAATATGTCCAGTGAATTGATGGGTATTCCGGATTCTTTATGGGTCCCTGCCTCAATCGAGATAGGCAGAGTCTCTTGCTTGCGTTGGAATTCTCCATCGAATTCCCAGTGCCATGCACTGAGCTCCAACTGTGGACTGGACTTAGCATGAGATTCCGACTTCTCAGGCTTCGTGGCGTCGGCTGTCTTGGCGTGCCTAAACGGTGTCGTCTCGCCACTTCGAATGACCCTGGGCCAGTCTTCGCAAATCCAGCCTTGCATCTCGTCATCTTTATTTTGGACCAGCAACTGCCCAGGCTTGAAAAGGTACTTAAGAAGTTCTGGGGTTATCTTGCCAAGGGATATTTTTGAGTCCGCTACCGCATACTCTGCCCCTTGGCTCTGGAGAATGTAGTCCCATAGCATTACCAGCTGTTGCTGGCTAGACGACGGAAGCGATAGCCGAATTCTCTCCCAGTCTTTTCGCTGATGAAAAACGAACAGATAAGGAGCTGCAAGCTCTGAAGTTTGTCGAAAGCTTTTGAGTATACTGGAGTATTCGACTTCTGCCTCCAAGAGCGCTTTAACAGCGTTCACCAGAGCGTTACTCACTGGTTGTATGGATTCATCCACCACAGCATCATTCGGATCGTGAGCAGCCGACTGTCCGTCTCTCATTCCTCGCGTTGTCGAACCGTCTTGAGGTATGCCGTACGTCTTATATACGAGGAAGGAGATGTCTTTGTTTCTCTCCAGGTACAAGTCAAAGTTCGTCACAGGAAGCTGCGATCGCAGCACTCCGGGCCCGCCCTGTCCCGTGGTCCATTGGGGACGATCGAAATACAAGGGAAATGAATTTCCTCTGCCTGCTGTGACCAATCTGGGGTTGGGATGGCTCAGCGGGTATCCACTTTGTGCGATTCGGTAGAGTATGAGATATTTAAAGGGTTTGCGAGTATTAGCCCGTGTGGACCCGAGCTGCTTGGCTCTTTTGTCCAAATGCTCGATCAGGTCTTCGAGTTCCTGGACATCAAGATCTTGTAAGTCGCCTCGTAGTGTTGTTGACCTAGAGCTCACTTCCGAATATGGCCGTTTCCTCGGGTTTCGTGTGACATGCGATGAATCCAGAGGTGTTCCTAACGGGTCTGTGGGCTCTATTCCATCGTTGGTTGTTTCGAGGAAACCTAGCGGACGGGTATGATTGTCTCCGTGATCGGTCATGAACTGAGGGCGTGGTGGAGGCATCCCCTGTGATTGCCACCCCGGTGGTGGAAAGCTGCCGCCACCCGGCGGCCTGAATGGGCCCAGCCCCGGGGGTGGAGGCATCACGGTCGTGGCCGTAGGACCAACAGGTTCAGTATAGATAAATCTCTTTCCTGATGATTCCACCGGAGCATCGACAGGTACAGTATAGACAGGTTTCTTTCGCCGACGAGCTTGATCATGAGCTGTAGCGTGAGTTCGTTTAGGTGATGTTGGCGGCATCAATGCTGAGAATTGTCTTGCCTGAACCTTGTCTTTCTGGCTCAGGTCATCTGAAATACTGATGGATATGCCAGTGAGTTGAGGAGCATTATCCCTAGCAGCTTGGGGCGGTTGTATCCCAACGATATCCAAAGGCGCCGGGCCAATTCCTCCCAAGCTCGAAAGGCGAAGAGCTTGAGGTTCATGTGTTCGCGATGGCAGAGTTTGAGGTTCCGGGTCCCCATCATCGGTACTAGCATATGAGCTGGAGGACACGCTGCTCGCATCTATTGACGAGTCAGTGGGTCAGAAAAATATGCCATGCAATAGACCCAGATCGTGACCGTGTTCACTAACCATGGCTGTCATCTTCAGCACCATCAGGAGGCGAGCGGACCCCATTCTCGTGGAATGAACAAGCGGAATCTTCACTGGATTGTCTAGATTCCATTTTTAAGCGATTTGAATTAGTCTCGTTGTCCCTGGCTGGTCAAACAACGTCGATATTCCGTGTGTGATATGTTGAGGCAGCTGATGTAGTGATGACAGACAACTCCGCTTCACAGTTGCGCCATATTTTAGGCACTGACTGAAAATGCCCAATCATACTGACTGCAGTATGCAGGATCTGTAAATTGCCAGCCGTTCATTTCAGGACGGCATGATGTTGTGTAACTTCGAACTGCGCCTCAAAGATGACTATCCGGGCTCCAATCCCTCATCCAATATCTTTTGAACACGAAACAGGACATGACGCACTCTTTCAACCCCTCTTGAGAAACGCCTTGAACTTTTCACAGATCGGTGTAGTGCTAAGCGCGAGTATTTCGTGTTCACTTTTCGCCCCTCCCGATAGAGCCAACCCCCTATCTGCCATGGCATCTACCGTGTCCCCGGCGCCAGCATCTTCTATCGCACGACAGATTGCGGGTACAAAAACTGCACAGTATGTTGATGCGGAAAACCACCAGGGAAGTGTTGACCTTGCATGCCAGGGATCCACTTGAAGCAGCTCAGATAGCTTTCGAAGATGGTGTAAAAGCCTTCCAAGAGATGACAAAAGACCCAAAGAAAAAGACCCTAGCCAGTGACATTTTGGCCTCGCATACGATGCAGGATGTCTTAGATGTGGTGCAGAGGGCAACCACGCACTACCATCGCGATCGCAGCCAGTCTAGATTTAGGGAGTACCTGAGCGCATTCTCTCACCGTGTGATGCATTATGGGAGTGTCATGGACGTGCTGGTACAGCATCATCCCGAGTATACTTCTCTAGCATGGGGAGCTATGAAGATTGTATTTGGTGTGAGTCCCTGCTTGCCTGGGGTTGAACATTAACCAGAATTAAGACATAATATAGGCTGTGATTGAGCATGAGCGCACGGGGATGACAATAGTCGCTGCTCTATGCGATATCTCGGAGTCACTTCCCACAGCAAAATCCGCGATTACGCTCTATCCAACGCCGGCAATGGTTGAAAGTGTATCAATGCTTTACGCACACATTATGCGTTTCCTCATCCGAGCTTGGAAGTTTTATCACGAGAGCAAACTTATGCATGCTGTACATTCAGTCACAAGGCCGGCGGCCCTGCGCTATGACGACCTTCTCAAGTCGATACAAAGGGATACTGAGTCCATTCGAAGACTGGCCATGACGAATAGTCAGGAGGAGGTCAGAAGCATACGCAACGAGGTGCTAGACTTGAGAGAAAGGCTCGAAATGGTGATAGCTGGTCGACAGATCGACTCGGATGCTTTGGGTTGTCTTCAAGGCAAGATGGATGTTTTGACTGAGATGCTGACTGAATTTCGACAGACGCAAGCCTGGGCAAACGCTGCTCAGACAAAGTCGCAAATGGAGATGCATGCTTCAATGTCAGCATTCCATTCATCACAAGCATTACTGATGTTACACTCGCAATGCAGTGTCGACCACAAGCTCGTCTTGCAGACGGCATTAGCTGAGCAGTCTTACTATCGGAATAGGCCCGGAACCAGGGGCGTGCTCTTCTGGAACTCGCCCAAGCTACGAGCATGGGATAGGTCAAATTCTTCATGCACTATCTTACTAAAGTCCACACACCGCGAACGGATTCAAACCCGGGGATTTTGTGTGGAAGTCGTTGAGCAAATCCTCAGCGCCCCAACAAAGCTTGGGCAATCCGGCCCCAAAAGATTCAAACCATCCTCCAGAATTGTTCTTTGGGTTCTGGGTGACAGGGGCAGGACCTATTCCTTAACGGAGACACTGAAGAGCTTAGTCTATCAGGCTCTTTGCTTCAAATTCGCGGCTGCTGAAAGTACCAGCCCGAACGAGATCTCTTTTCATGTCACCAAGTTCAGGAACACCTACTTCGAGGAAGACTACCTGCAAATCCTGGGAAGCTTGCTTCAAGATTTCAAACTCATCTGTACGTTTCAGTTTCATTTCAATGTTCTCTTACCCACTCCTGTCTTCTTGGGCACTCGTACCCAGAAATGGGACTCTGTATTAGGTCACTGACACGTCGTAGACATTGTCGCCAACGCGGAGGCCTTTGCGCCTGATACAGCCGCGCAATGCCGGGATTTGCTTGGCCAACTATCACGCATGCTGTCTGGCCGCAGCGCCGAGACAGTATTGAAGATCATCACTACAGCTTACGGTCCCCTGGAGCGAAAGAAAGACAGCGAGGCGCAAGACCTCGTCTTGGATGTTGGCAGGGGTCGCGGGCGGAGAATCGTGAAGCAAGGCCTGGGTCGTCAGAGGGCCAGACTGTAAAAATAACTCTGTCAAATACAATGGAAGAGGTAGTTTAACTTACCCACTCGGAAGGCTTGATGCTCACCAGGGGTTCACGTGTACCCATCTCATGAAGAGATGGTAGCAGGTCCTGAGCGGGGAGTCACCAAATCATCGTGCCGCGAGCTGAGAGTACTCTTTTGAGCTTCCCTTCCCAGGTACATTCTGATGAGGTGCTTGTATGCAGATTAAACCTGTGAGCATGGAGGCAGACGCAAATTGTCGCCAGCATTGCTTTAGACTTCTGGGTTGTATTGGAGTTATTACTGCATATAGTATCAAGATGCAGGAAACGTGTTGGCGTTAATTCGCACAAAGAGGCCGGTGCCGAGCTGACGTGTGTTTGGTGGTCGATGTGCAGAGCCGAAGTTGCAACATCATGAAGAGTGACCAGAGGAATGATAGTCTAGCAGACTGGGCACAATTGCTCATGTATTTGTTCCAAGGCCTTTTTTCTCTGGATTGAATACGTATCATCGGCGAGTGAAAGGAATCCCACTTCTGTTAACTCTCATGTGTACATTGGGTGTTTAGGTCTTGGGTGTGTGGGTATTGGGAAGGTTTTAGGTGTATACTAGTAGGTGTTAAGTGTGAAGGTCAGGGGTGTCTGGGTGTTGGGTGTGTGAGTGTACGAATAAGCCTGGGTAATGTGCTCTAATTAGTTGCAGCTGTGGACCGGTGTACCATCCGTTTTTACAGGTGTGAATATCCGTCCTCATAACAATATCCGATCCAGTGGTAGTCCCCCCAATGCGGCTTTACTGATTCCGTGTGACCTTGGTCTTGACCACGCTCATACGACTTGGACTTCCAGTAGACTGCAGTTGCGTTCTGAGGTATCACAGCTGCACAGCGTTATATGTCAGAACAGTGATTAGTAATCTAGGGAGGAATGTAAAAACATACTCCCGACACCATGGAGGGCCGGACTCCCCATACAATCATTGTTCTCGTCCTACAATGCGGTGATTACTGTAGACTAGCATGAACCCTGTCCACAGGGGGGCTTTACGTCACCGCCGGTTACCGAATTAGGCATCGTATTCCGCCAAGACCTGATAGTCTTGGCGGGCTTTCTTTCTGTCTTTGAGCCCTCAGAATCCTCAGGCTCACTTCAGCCTCCATTGAACCAAGACTATGAGCATACCTGGACATAATCGACGCCAAGAAATGCGCACAGCTGATGGTTGATGTTCTATGCTTCGTAAAGGAGCATGAGAACAAAGCAGACCACAGTTTGCCACACATGCCGGGCCCACAAGCTAGGTGTAGGTGATCCTTTCCTCGTCTCGACCAGCTGTTGATCATCTGTGCAGTGCGACGGAAAGCGCCCGGCTTGTTCTCAGTGTCTGTTCCTGGGGCGATCGTGCGAAGGATATCAAATCGACGCCGTCTTCGTTCCCTATCAGCCGACGCCACAGAAGCGGAAGCCTAGAAAGACACCCCGGGTGTCTTCTGCACCTGGACAAGCAGCGCAGACGAGCACCGCTTGGCAATCGAAGAACGGGAGCTCTGGCCTTGCCAAGGCGCGTGCCCAAAAGGCTTGGCGATGCCCTCCACCCAGCCTCGTTGATCCGCCAACTGCTGGCGAATTCACAGCAGTTATCCTCAACTGCTTCACTCCCGGGAATGACTTCGTGCCATCTACTCCGGACTCGAGCACAATTCAAGTCTGCGGCGCCTGGGTGGGTGTGCTTCCCAGGCTCGCAGATGAGATGCACTGCGAAGCTCTTATTTTCGCAGCAGTCAAGGCGTTCGGGACTGCCATCCTTGACAGAGGGCCGGATGGGAAACGTATGAACTTTCGAAGCCTCGAAGCCTACAACTCAACGCTGCAGCAGTTGCAGCATGATCTGATTGGGTCCAAGATGTCCTTCGACATAAAGACTGCGGCTTCCATTGCGTGTTTGGCCATGGTGGAGGTGAGTGCCGGAGCTGTTTTTCTTGACAAGGACTTTTGTAATAATCAGTACCTGTTAGTTGATATTTCCGACTTCTACCGATGGTTTCTACGCCCACTTCACTGGACTCGGTGTACTCTTTCAATTTTACCCGCCGGAGTTGTTCAGTTCTGACATTTATCATACCATATTCGTCGGCTGTAGGCCTATACTTGTGAGTGTCACTATTTTAGAGTCCTTCGTCGCGGGATTTTTAACACATCGGGCAGTACTTTCATGCTTTGGACCGAAGAAAGCCCACATTCCTTGCCCAATCTCAATGGACAACAAAACCATTTTGTTTCTACCCACCTTCGGATATGCAGCTCCTCATAAGTGATGCTACCACGCTCCCGTCCTTGCTAGAGGCTATTGATAATTTGGGCAGTCTACCATCCGATACAGCTATATCAGAAGCTCAACGGATAAGGTCCGGGTTTCTGGACGTGCATAAGAGCCTATGCAAATGGAAAAGTCTTTACGAGATGGATGCAACCTGTCCTTGGTTTCCAAACATAATGACGGCGAACGTTCACATTCATACCCTATCGTTTGAGATTATCTGTCTCACGGAAATAGAGAAGGTCGATTTGTTCCTGGCTAGTCACGGAAGCACCTTTGGGTCGGCCGCGGGCCAGACATTGGAGATCAAATACTCAGACAGGAAAGCCTGGGAGCTCGCTGACAAGGACTGCCAGAGCGTTGAATATTTTCTTCAAGAGGAGATGAGATTGTTTGGGCCAGCTTCTGCAGTCTTCCCACTACGGATTGCTTATGATGTGCTGAGCAGAGATAGTCAAGGGAATCAAGAGGGTATGAGGCGGATTCAGGGACTCCTTGACCGAATTCGTCAAACGGGTATCTCAGCTATCCCACATTTCCCGGCCAGATTAGCAGAGTTTGAATCCTTTCATTGAAGGCAACCGAAATTGGAATAATTCCGAGTGTATACGCTGTTACATGAGCAAATCCATAATTAACTCTGTGCTGCCACGACCCATGGACAGCACCGTGATGAGTGAATGCATGTGCCACCGCAGAGAAAACTTCTTGACTTTTAGTAATATGTCAGCGTTATCTCCCTCAGCGGATGACTGCATGCTGCCTCTTAGACCAGCCCCAAGGCCTCCACTACCTATAGGAGGCGTTTGCAAAACAGGTGTGCCTGGACGAAGGGGGTGCACCCCAGGATTGTGCTGTGCAGTCTAACCTAATCTGGCATGTAAGTCCGCCAAGACTGGCTGACATGGAGCCTCACCCACAACGTTGCAGTTCAAGGACAGTCGGCGTAAACACCACATGCCTTGAAGATTAACAATCGATACTAAAATAATAACTCATCCGGAAGAAAGTTTCCTCGCGCTTGCTAAGCATGCCTTTCGCCATTGTATGAATTTCTTCGTTCCTTTCTATAAAATCAAGACCAAGTCCAGCACATCCAATTATCAGTTAATTATCTTGCAACCAACCTAACATTGAGCAAATTCAGATATTCAGTCAACAGTCCCAATCATGCCGTCTTCAACTTTCAAAAGCACCATCAACATCACGCATAGCGGCACTGCCACTGCCATCCTCTCTATCGATGGCATCAACTTTCTGACAGACCCTTTCGTAAGTCATTCTTTTCCACTCGCATCCCGCCACAGGGTCATACACACTAACGCTATCCAGTTCTCACCCGCCGGCACCGAGCATGTATATGGCCCTCACGTTCTGCGGAACAGTGACTCGCCCGCCCTCACCCTCGATGCCCTACCACCCATAGGCGCTGTTTTGCTGTCCCACGAGGACCACTGGGACAACCTCGACGACCTCGGCCGCCAGCTCCTCGACGGGCGCCGCGTCCTCACCACTCTCGACGGCGCCTCCAAACTCGCGCCCCGCCCTGGCGTCGTCGGTCTGGCCCCGTGGCAGACCGTCGATCTCCGAGCCGGGGGTCGTAACTTCCGCGCCACCGGGACCCCGTGCGTCCACCTGCCCGGCGGCGAGTGCACGGGCTTCGTGCTCGAGTGCGAGGAGTTCGGCAAGGGCTCCAACGGGAAGCCGAACGCTATTTACTTCTCTGGAGACACGATCTATGTCGAGGAGGCTTCTCGGGGCCTGCGCGAGAAGTGGAACGTCGTGGTTGCGTTGATGAATCTCGGGAGGGCCAGTGTGCCATTCCCGGAAGAGAAGCTGCAGATCACGATGGATGGGGCACAGGCGGCGAAGCTGTTCCGGGAGATTGGAGCGGAGGTCTTGGTGCCGATGCACTTTGAGTCATGGGGCCATTTCACGCAGTTCGGTGGTGAATTGAGGGAGGTTTTCAAGCAGGAGGGGTTGGCTGGCAGCGTCTGTTGGCTGGGGCCTGGGGTGGAGAAAAAGATATTCTAATCTGCCATGCGGATATTAAACCATACAGAAGCTAGGTAAATTGGGGAGACAGTATGGTCGTTGCATTTCTATTAGCAGATGTGGACTACGAATCAAGTACATCTTCTCATGGTTGATAATTGGAATACGTTATCTGTACGAGCTTCAAGCCCGTTGAGTCGCGATCAAGCCGATATTGGTGTCGAGTTTTGTCCAAGCCCGCAGATCAGTCTCTTGAGAATGCTCCGCAATAAGATAAGATGATTTTGTAATTCAAGAGGGAAGGATTTGCCAATCGAGCATAAGCCTTCCTTCAAACACTTCTGTGATTCTAGTATTCTGGAGTTCGGACATGAGTTCTGAGTAACCAGCTTAACTCATGGAACCTAGAGTGCCAAAAGTGTCCGATGCATTCAGCAAGCCATAGCTCTATATAGCTTGGCACTAAGATAGCACCAAATCGATAGCCTCGCGGGCATTCCTGGTTTGCTCGGCTTACGCCTTATATAGTTGGCCTCAATATTACTCAGGTTGTTGGCGGAATTTTTGCTAGGCAATAGTTCGCAACTAGGCTCTGGGCAATTTGCTCGCTGTCAGCTTACCTACGTTGTAGAAGCAGCGGGGGGCGCAGCCTATACGCCTATACGCCCATGCGCCTGTACGTCAATGAGCCGGTACACACTGGCATGTCTGCGTGTTCCTTCCTGGCAGGCAAAAATTCACAGACGAAATCCTCACAGCCGTATGCCTTGCCATTTCATGTGCAGAGTTCCACAATACGCAACGTATCTTCGGACTCAACGTTCAGGATCGAGACCGATTGGCGAAGGCTGCGGGGCTGGATCGACCAAACACAGCATCTGGCCATCCCGTGTCAAGTGAATAACCGTCTTGATGAAGGGAAGAGTAGCATTGTGCATTTGTATATAAGGGTGGCCCATTATGCCCGATGTCCAAACGGCCGGAATGAGCAGCCACCACAGTTGATAATACCACAAGCAAACGACAGACTCTTTGATAATACATAATTCCTATTGAAGAAATCACTCGAACTCTAACCCACAATGAATCTCCTTCAGTTCTCGGCCTCGGCGGTGGCACTGATGATGTTCACGCGATCCTTGGCGGCACCAGCACCAACTGCGCCCCTCTCGAAGCAATGCGTTCAGCTCGAAGTCCCGCTTCTGATTACGGCTAACAACAGTCGATTTGATCTCCCCCGAGTGGACAACAATATTGACGCCGTAGACTGGGTCTGGGATGTTACCACCTGGTCTCACAAGAGCGAGACCGGGCCCGTCACGGGCGTCATTCCTGTCAACGACACGTTCACCATCAGTGCTCAGCTGTGCGTCCCGCCGCAGGGGGCCAAGTCTGATGTTCTTCAAATCACAACGCATGGGGTCGGGTTCGATAAGAGGTGGGAGATATTGTCTATATGGACGGAGGGGAGGCATGGACCAAATTGTCACAACCAACTGCTGGGTTGCTGGACAGAGTGAGCTGATGCTAATGCCTCGAGCAGATACTGGGACGTCGAGATCAACCCAGAGGAGTATTCATATGTCGACTCGGCGCTCCGTCATGGATACTCAATCCTCACTTACGACCGCCTCGGCACAGGAAACTCCACCAAGGCCGATGCCTACGAAGTCCTACAAGCTAGTGTGGAGATCGAAGTTCTTCGAGGCCTGACCGAACTCTCGCGCACGGGTGACCTGGTCCAATCTTCAAAGGTGGTCGGCGCCTCGTGCGATGACACGTCGGCGTTGGAGAACTACACGCCCAGCAAGATCGCCCACATCGGCCACTCGTATGGCTCGTTCATGACCTCGGGCCTGCTGTCTCGCCACGGCAACCTCAGCGACGGCGCCATACTTACGGGCTTCTTGATCAACGAGCACCTGCTCAACGAAGTTGGACCCGAAGCCTTTGGTTTCGAATTTGCGGCCGAGAGTGACCCAGATCGCTTTGCGGACCGTCCGTCGGGATACATAGTGAGCGCCAGTGAGGGCAACATCCAGCAGATCTTCCTGAAGAAGGGCACGTTTGAGCCCGAGCTGCTGCGCTACGCTGAGCTCATCAAGCAACCCAACGCCGTCGGGGAACTCGTCTCAGGCAACCAGGCGTTTGGCAGGCCGGCTACGGACTTTGATGGGCCGCTTCAGGTGAGTGAACCTTGCTGCTGTTGCAAGACTACAATTTGACAAGGCGAATGGAAATTGTGCTGTGCTCTCGTAGGATTGCTGACACTCGAACCTGCAGATCTTCGTTGGTGAATATGACTACCCCGTCTGCGATGGCGACTGCAACAACGTCTACGACTTGAGGAACATCAGCGCCCTCTATCCAGCGGCAACCAACGTCTCCGTCTATCTGCAGCCCGGCACAGGCCATGGTTTGACCCTTTCCACGAATGCGACAGCCGGTTATGAGGTCATGTTCTCTTATTTGCAATCCCACGGCCTCTAGGTCCGCTTTGGGGCTTGACTTCAGCCAATTAAGAGGTGCCCGGAAGCAACAATGGTTTCCGTGATTCCACATCTCGGTCTGACGCACATCATCGTCAATTTCATTTCTACACCTACACAGACGCATTTATACATAACACAGCCACTGGCTAATTTGTTCAAATACATTTATCTTCTGACCGTGGCGCCACGTTCATCTTCAAAATAATACTGGTACTCTACCGAATTACTCATTCCTCATCTATTGCAGCCGTTCGCAGCATTTGCCAAGGTCCTAGGATGAAGCCGAACGACGCGCTAAATCAATAGGAGTCTTACGTGAGATCACAGATGTAGTATTGACACTAGGAAGGGCGTCGCTCATCAGCCGCTGTTGCTGCGCCTCGAGGTATTTGCATTATCGTCTGGGGCAGAGTCAGAGTCTTGTCACAGTTATATTCAAGATGGCCTGGACTACTGGAGTTTCTCTACTGACGTGAATTGTGTGTCACGAAGCACGAGTATGTCTTCCAGCCCAAGACCTCGGGGCCGTCGGCCTCACACCAAATCAAGAAACGGTTGTGCAAGGTGCAAACGACTCCGGAGAAAGGTGAGTCAGCGGCCCTGTCTTGGATCACAAGCTTTCGATATCCTGACAATCAAGAACAGTGCGATGAGCGTCTCCCTCGATGCTCGAGATGCACTGACCTAGACAAGGACTGCCAATATCCAAACGAGGATGGCCACTTTGAGTCAAGGTCCAGTCCTGGACAGAGAACTCAGAAGAACGATTCAATTCCGGCTGAAGGACAACATCTCAGTCTGACAAGCGTCGGTCCACAAATTTCGGGGACAGTGTCTCGGGAGCCCTCGTCAACGTCCAGTCCACCCACGGCGCAGGCCTCCAACCTCAGCCCTGCGTTCACTGGCGATGGAAATCAAATGAGCCCAAACTCAAGGCTCTCCGCCCATCTCTTGGACGCCCGAGACCTCGAGCTTCTGAGCCATTACCTCTCGCACACAAGCCGCTCCATCGCCTACGACCGCGACGACCTCTATGCGTTGCGTGTCGGGATCCCCAACCTCGCCTTTAGCTCGAGCATGGCCCTGATGAGCTCGATGCTCGCGCTGGCGGCCGCGTGCCAGTGCCACGACCTCCTGGAAGCGGCAGCAGAGCCACCGCGGACCCCCGGCGCGGGCGCAGGCCCGGACATGCCGCGCATCCGGGAACTGCTGGTTCTTGCGGAGCAGCACCACGCCGCGTCGCTGCGGCAGATCCAGGAGGACATCCCGTCGACGGAGCGGTACGACCACGTGCTCGCGAACGCGGCGCTCATGTTCCTGTATGGCTCGGCGAGCCACTGGGTCCGCATCCGGCTCATGCGGGTGTATGAGGCCGGGAACAGCGGCGGCGGCGGCGGCGGGGCGTCCCAACTGCCCGGGGAGTTCGTGCCGGTGCGGTCGCAGTGGATGTCCCTAATCCGGGCGGTCCACTCTGCGTACGTAGGCCTCCTTGCTGACCAGGCCCAGAATCCCGGTGCGGCGGGGATTGGTGACTGTGAGAGGAGTAGTCCGCCGCGTGTCGACTTTAGCAATGTGGAGATCATGTACCCTCAGGATGGACCCTCTGACGAGACGAGGCGGCTTTTCCTCCCCATTCTGGCTGCCACCTCGGGGTCTGCATTGGAGAAGTTGCGCGCAAGAGCTAGGAAGGCGGAAATGGACGCCGGCTCCAACAACGCGAGCTTCCAAGCTTGCATGGAGTCTCTGGCGGTGTTCGAATCGATACTGGGCGAGACGTTCCGAGAAAAGACACACGCCGAGCTCTCGCCAGAGACGCCAGAATCACAGACAGACGATAAAAGGGAGCCAGGATACCCTCATTCCCTCGGCCGGCTGTCGAACGTCGCCCCCTGGCTGAGAACCTACACGGCACGCGTCACCATGAACAGCACAGATTCGCGGCCGCTGCGGCGCACCGTCAACGCCTTCATCAACCGCGTCCCCACAACATACCTACACATGGTCCAGGCAACGCTCGAGCACATTCCGGTACACAAATCGCAGGGGGCAACCCTCGAAACAAGTGATGCCAGCTACGACCCCGTCCACAGGCTTGCTATGGACATATTCGCCCACTGGCTTGTGCTGGTGTTATTGCTAGATGGAGTATGGTGGATTGGAGGTATTGGTGCTTGGGAGCTGGGTGGGGTGGTTGCATATATGCGGGAAGGAGGCAGGGTTGGTAGGGCAGACGAAGAGGAGGGTGAGGCGTGGTGGCCTAAGAGCATGTACAATATAAGGATGGAACTAAGCAGGCACTTGGCTGAGTAAAAGCAGACAGTCGGACTGTACATATCCCCCTGGGCTATACGCGAAATATTTCTTTAGCTCGCACTGCTGGTTAGCAAAACAACCTCGTTTAGATAGAATAGAGATATGTTCTGGTATTTCATGCGAGAATTTATTGTACCGCTGGTCATCTCTTGCTCTACATTGCTGATCTGTGTGCGTCACCTCAAAAGTGCGCTCAGAGCATCGGCCGCGGCAAGAAGCCTTGCATCGTCCCAATACTGACCGATGACTTGCAGACCCATCACGTTGCCCCTCCACTGCTCCCCAGTGGGCAGACTCTTGATATCAACGCTCTTCGGTATGCTGACAGCCGGCAGCCCCGCCAGGCTCGCCGGCACGGTCAGGACATCATTCATGTACGCCTCTAGGGGGCTGCTCTCTTGGCGCTGCTGGACGGCATCCAGCCTCGGCGGCAGCGTCGGCGCCGTGGGGCAGAGCAGGAAGTCCACTTGCGGTGGGCCGAGCTTGTTCTCCAGGACAACGCGCTCGTCCATGTCCGCCAGCGCGACCTGCTGCTGCTCGCCATCCCCGTCCGCGTCGCGCAGCGGGTTCGGGAGTCTGAAGGCAGCGTCGAAGTCGCGGCGCACGAGCTGCCGGACGCGCTGCGCCTGCACGAAGTAGTTGTCCATGGCCTCGGAGCTCAGCGTGTACGAGCCCAGCAGGATGCGCCGCTTGACCTCGGCGCCAAAGCCGCTGCCGCGCACGGCAGAGTACAGCACATCCTCGGGGCCCCTGTCCAGGGCCGCCTCGACCTCGGGCTGCTTCAGTCCGTAGCGGACGCCGTCGTATTTGGCCAAATTCGAGGATGCTTCCGCGGGTGCGATGACGTAGTATGCGGAGAGGGCGTGCCTCGTCGATGGTAGCGACACGGGCACGACGCGGGCGCCTATCTCATCGCGCAGGAAACTCGCGGCCTGCTCCCACGCTTGGCGAACCCGCCCCTTGAGCTCCGCGATGTTATACTCGACCGGAATCCCAAAGGTCAGCGGCTGTAGTAGTTCTTTATGGTCTTTCCCATCCCGCGCCCCATGCGACTTTTCAACGTAGAACTCCCTCGATCCTGTGCATCGTGCCCTCGCGGACGACGAGAGGCTCGTTGGATCCCGAGGGTCATGCTCCTTGTATAAGCCACCCCCTATAACCAGCTCCTGTATCGTCCGCACATCGCGTGCCAAGAACCCGACCGTATCCAGGCTGTTCGCATATGGCACGACTCCATATCGAGAGATCATCCCGTAGGACGGTTTGTACCCAACCACACCGCAGTACGCAGCCGGGAGGCGCACGGAGCCGCCCGTGTCGGTTCCCAGGGCGACATCCGCCTCGCCGCTCGCGACCGCCAGGGCACTGCCTCCAGAGCTGCCGCCCGCGCTCAGCTTGATATCCTTGCCGTCATGTGTTGCTTCCTGCGCCGCCGCGCCGTAGGCGGAGTTGATGTTGTGTGTGCCCATGCCGAACTCGTCCAGGTTGGTCTTCCCGACGACGCGGGCGCCACGATCCCTCAGCTGCCGGACGATGGTGGCTTCGAACGGGGACTCGTGGGAGGAGAGGATGCCCGAGGCGCAGGTCGTGGGTAGGGCCTTTCCATCTTGGGGTCCGACTGCGATGTTGTCTTTGACGGCGAGGCGGAAACAGGCTGGTGGGAGTGGGTGTTGGGCTTCGGAAGCTAGCGGTGTAGTTTAATTAGTCACTAGATGAGCAGTTTAGAGAGGCGTTCAGCTAGAGACCTGCTTACCTGGAGTAATGAACTCGTTCAAGCTTCGCCGCTGCGGGCGAAGTGACAGACTCGAGGTATGGGCGAGCCGAGGGCGCAGGCTGGACAGCCTGCCATTGAGGGACATGAAGACGCCCAATCTGGTTCTGGCAACTCAAAGAGATGCGCAAGAGCCAAGCTTCACATCGGCGCGTCCTGTCTCGCAGTCTAATGTCTGCTCGAAGCTGTTTCAAACTGCGAAGACTGGCGTGTGTGTGATGATAGCTCTCAAGTTTTGGGGGCCGTGCGCACAGCTTCAGGACCAAGGTGGGTATTATACTT
The DNA here is from genome assembly GCF_014595645.1 of Diaporthe citri. Classification (NCBI taxonomy): domain Eukaryota; kingdom Fungi; phylum Ascomycota; class Sordariomycetes; order Diaporthales; family Diaporthaceae; genus Diaporthe; species Diaporthe citri. The sequence goes on along the minus strand of NW_025064846.1, from coordinate 5,784,240 downwards.
GGCAAGGGCGTATTTTACGCCCGCTCACTCACATGCACCGACTATCAATTATCAACCTGCATCACGCCGCCACTGAAGCAAGGGGAAGTATTATTATTGCAGCACAGGTATCAACTTTCTTCGTAATTCACACAACCAAAGCAGCACTTTTCAGCACCAGTAGCCCCCTACTTCTTGCCAGAAAGGTGCCATTCGAAAATGCGCGTAAACGTCTCCTTTCCGGTTCCAACCAGCGTCTCTCCATGGCAAGGAATAAGCGTATCAAAGTCCCAGTCATTGATCCTCTTGACGCTCTCATTGAAACCGTTCCTGTCCCTTGCGCTCAAGACGTACCACAAGAACCGCTTCATGCCCTTCGCATCGCCCTGGGTCGACTGCATGTTCACAAACAGCTTGCCCGGGAAACCGACCTTCTTCTCGCTCTCAGGGCACCTCGAGTACTGCTCATCAGCGGGCAGGTTGAACATGAGGTCGGCCTCAATCATGATGCGCTCGGGCTTGTACAGGAAGACCAGCTCCTTGTTGGCGTGGCTGTCGACGTACTCATACTGGAAGTCGCGGTCGAACTCCTCGTCGACCTTGATGTTGAGCTTGTCCTTGGCCGTGAAGACGACGGCAAACTCCTCCTTGCCGATCTTGGGGTCGTTGGCGGACTGCTTCACACGCTTCTCGGGCAGGCCCTCCGGGCCGATGATCTTGGCCTCGGGGTAGGCCTGGTGCCACTCCGTGATGAAGATGTGGTGCTCAATGTCCGGCGCGATGATGTACTTGACCGTGCCTCCGAGCTCGGCCAGCTTGGCTTTCACATCATCGGTCATGGCGACGGGCGAGAAGACGGCGAGCGCGCCAGAGGTGAGTTTCACTGCGATGCTGTGTAAGCCTTCTCCGCGTGCACAACGTGGCGAGTGATCAGCCCTCGTGCAAGCCTCACGCATGTGCGCGCACGGGCTGCCACCATGCAAAACATGCTGTCTCACCCCAAAGCACGTGGCCACCAATCACTTACCCACTGTGCCTCGACCGCCAACGGGGATCGTGCCGAACCTCTTGAATGGCACTGAGAACGTCACAACACTGGGCGTGATATTGCGGATGACCATAACGTCGGCCGGGTTGGCCGGGATCAGTTTCGACGACATGCCTGCGGTTGAGGGTGAAGAGTCCTTGGTCGTGGTTGAGAATGGATTGAGCGAGATGTAGCCAGTGACAACGCCGACACCGATTGCCGCAGCTGGGAAGAGGAGGAAGGCTGTTCCTAGAGGACCAGGCCGGCTTCGACCTGTAGCGTAGTGCCTCGCAGGCAGTGATTTAAACGGCGATGTTGCAGTCTGCTGGGTAGGCGCGACTCGTGGGCTTGGCTGTTGATGGCGTGGGGGTTGCTGCTTTAACGGGTTGTGAAGAGCGGTTCGAGGTGTAGAATGAAGACGGCGGGTCTGAAGCTTGTGGGTCTCGACTGCTTGAATGTTTATCAACCAGGAGCGACCGACATGAGATGAGCCGGTGATCTGCCTTGATATAGCACCACCTGAGGCGATCTGATGGGATAGATAAGCAGTCTCAAGCAGGGCCTTCGACCTCGGCATCACTAATTCAGTGCCTGTCGATGGGGTACAATTCCTTGCTGATGGTTTCTCAGCCTGTTCTATCAGCTTCGCGTCGCAGGTCCTGATGATACGAACACGGGTCGGGGTCGGGTGCGCAGTGCTCAGACCCAGCGGACCAGGCGGGACGATATTTGGAATGTCGCATCAGATGTCTCCGTGGAAAATGGTCGATGACCTCACTGCGTGGCCATACTGACGGGACGACAGTCAAGCCGCAGGTGCCCACTGCCCAATCTTACAGGGCCCAGGCCCCAACACTGTCCACGCCGAGCTGGCCGGCTCGGCGCCTTCTGAGCCCCCCGACGCCCACTAACCTTGCCAAAATCAGCACCTTGCCGAGGCTTGACGGGCCAATGCGTCACAATCAACCTCGAGTCTCCATTGTTGTGATCGCCTCGGCTTCTTGCCCTTGCTTTTCCAAGACCTTTTCCTGGGAAAGATTTTTTACCAATGTCGTGCTGGCTCCTCTGAAGGGCGTGCGAGCTTACAAATGACCACATCTACATCGCTCTTAAGAGCGTGCTATGGCCATGGCCGTCGATTTTCCGTGGATCAGCATTCATCGGAGGCTTGGTTGGGGCTGTGTTTCAACACGTCCCCCGGCTTCAAGGGTGAAGCAAAAGCGAAGAAAATGCCTAGTAGAGGACTCGAACCTCTGTCTCCCCTGTGCTGCTGTCCACCACCCAGGGCGCCTTGCCATTAGACCAACCAGGCTTCTAGTCTCACCAAATACTAATCCATGAACCACGAGCACGTTCTCGGCAGAAGGACAAGATGCCTTTTAGACTATACTATATGTATAGTCGCCTTTAGTTTCTCTTAGACCCGAGTTTTCAGGGCTAGGGCCTGGCCTATCTAGACAGACGGCCGGCTGAGGTCACTTGAAGGGCAGCGGCCACGGTATCAAGAAGCTATAGGAAGCTTGAAGGATCATGGCAACCACTAACTAGGTATTCACTCACATCGTCTACCTACTGCGTCGCCAACAGATCGCTCGGGTGGGTTACTGGAATTGTCCAGGAACCGACTTCCGCGCCTCTCCCAAATTAGACTGTCCCAAACCCTGACTTTCTTGGTCGTCCCATTGCCCATTAATACCCATGAGAGTAAGCTTTGCCGGTGCCTCTCTTGAGACACAAGCGGGCTCTGTTTCACACAGCCCTACCGCAGGGCTCCAGCTGTCTAGTAAAGTGACCCTGGCCGGTTTGCAGGAGCTTGGCAGCCAAGTGACGCCCAGCCCAGCCCATGAGACCACGCCTGACTCGAATACCCAACCGCGCGCTCAATTTAATCGGGACTGCCAACAGGATACATGGGGTATTCCAATCGTCTGGGGAATCTGGAGCTCTATTTAAAGGGGTATTCTGAATAGTAACAATGCGATGACAACAGATATAAATGCCGCCATGCTCGTCATGATTTCGGGAGTATCGACAAGCACTCACAACATCGCTGTTACCAAAGACCCCAAAGCACATCTTGAACACAAACACGCTGTTGAATAATTACTGCTACAGATTCCACCTCCACAAGTCATAAATCTACTCGCCAACATGCAATTCACAACCCTTCTCCTCCTCGCCGCCTCCGCCGCAACGGGCCTCGCCCAGTCCTGCACCTACGAGACCGCCAACTACCTCTCCGTCTGCCAGCAGGGAACCAACCTCTTCTGCACCGGCAACACGGGCGTCTGCGTCCAGGGCAAGACAGACACCTTCGACGAGACCGCCACCACCGCCAATGAGGACGCCTGTGCCGGCCTGAGCCGTGGAGACAGCTGTGTTCAGACAGTAGCCTGCTGCTAAGGCGCTCCGGGGTTGGAATAGGTGGAAGCCTGCCCGGCGTAGATGGCTTGTTGATGTGGAGGTGCATTCGGCAACACGGGTGGTGGGCTGATGATGAGAATGTTGCAGAGCGTTTTCAGTTTTCTACAGAGTTGGGTGGAATGTGTAAATATCCTTTTCTTCAAATGAGAATACCCTTGCTTGAAGGCTGCTTCTTCAAGTCACAACAGATCTTGATGTACCCCGGACGGAAGTGACATCGTTTGGGGATGCTGTGATGACTCCAGCCACTCCTGTGCCTACAGAGAGAGCACTGTCATCCTTTTGGCGAGATGGTGCAGTCGGGTTATGGCAGATGCTGGACCAGACCTTACGAGTCAACTGATGATGTGGTGAGGGATTCGCAAGTTTTGGATAGTAGTCCACACGGTTCCAAGTCAGGTGTCAGTCAGGATGGACAACCACATTCATGACCAAAGGAAAACAGTTATGACCATTGATTCTTGCAATTCCTAGGGCTTTGTTGTCGTTGGTATTGACTTAGAGCCACCTGACTTTTCTCCATGTCTGCAAGTGGAACATGATATCTGGATATCATCACAAGTCCCAAAGAGCCCTTGGCTTACTATTATATGGCAAGCAAATAATATACACTGGCATTCTTGAGCCATGCCAGTGTAGTATCGAGCAAAGGACTGTGAGGCTTCAAAATGCATTACATTACATAGATTGAATGTTATAAGTAGCGGTCTTGAGGTAAAGCAGTAGCATTGATCGGACGCAATTCGTTAGCTTTCTAAAGGTCCTTTGCCGGAGTTGTATCCTCGCCTCTGGCGATTTTTGCCTCATATTCTTGGAAGGTTTTGATGCCTTTGGGCCTCCCATTCCACATGAGTCCCTGCTCGTCCATACCCTTGTCACGGTGTTCCATGGCAGCCTTCCAAGAGGGACGTTCGACAATACGCTGGTGCCACGCCGCAACATGGGGGAACCCATCAAATTTCTCCTCTGGCGCACAAGCCACGACGGCATCGAAACGCTCATTCCAGGGTGCAAAGGCAATGTCCGCATAGGTGATCTTGTCACCCACAAGCCACTTCCGGCTTGAAAGCCAGCCGTCCAAGACCCCGAGGACGCGGCGCGACTGATCGTTGTATCTCTCCATAGCGGAGGGGACCTTTTCGGGATGCATGACATTGAACCTAAGAGGATTTCAATATCCTAAGGTCGGGCCCTGCAGTGCAAGTCAAGCAGGACACTTACCATCCGGCCTGGCCATAGTACGGGCCCTGGCCACTGACTTGGAAATGCAGCCACTGATTGCAGTGGTGCTTCTCCTTGAGGGTGGTGTAGCTGATGAGGTTCTTGGTGTCATACTGCTCGATCAGGTAGTTCAGGATGGCGCCCGACTCCCACAGTGTCAGGCCCGTATTAGGGTCATGAATCGCTGTTCAGAACATGGTCAGCAGTCATATCCGAACTTGATTTCATGGGCCTTGAAAGCAAATCATGAAGTGCGCATACCAGGGAAACGGCCATTGGGATTGATGTCTGTGTAAGGCTTTTTCTTGACATCGTCAAACTTCAGTGAGATGATTTCGTATGGTATTGAAAGCTCTTCCATTATCACGACCACTTTCCATGGATTTGGTCCAGACGCTAGTGTTAATAGATTAGACTCTTTGCACTTCTACACCCAGCCAACCTCGCATCAAACCGCTTTGATCATGTGTAAAGTGTGACTCACGACTAAGCCAGATGCGAATCGACTCGAGCGACATTATGGCAAGCAGTGATGAAATCCACTGTAGCGTATCAAGTACACGTTTTGAGCGCGAAGAATCACTGGTTCGGTGGGGATAGGTTCGGAGTCTAAGGTATTAAAGAAGACCAGGGTGGAGGGAGAAGTTGCTCCAACAGCAGAAATACAGAGTCTGCTGGGCTGCTGGGCGGGGGAGTGACTTGATTGCGAATGCATGCGGCTCACCAAGTTAGAGTCCACGGGTAGTGCTGCATAGAAAGCGTACAATCAGCCATCCCATCTGGTGCGTGTGGGTCAGCCAGCCACAACTGCGGCATGAACTTGGCCGAACATGCAGATTTGACCCCTCTCTGCCATACTTACAGACGCATGTACTGCATTTTCTCCACACAAGACCCCTGTATGACCTACAAAGGCCCTTCTCGGGCATCTGCAATATACCTCGCACGGGGAGGCGAGAAACAAACCTGGGGAACAGTATTCAGCCCAGATGTTGCACTTGTTTGACGATACTGTATTGACACTATGTCCTCACGGTTTGAACATGCCCCGGGGCGTCGGTTGCCCACAATACGCCTCACGCCCCATCACAATGGATGCTCTGAAGCGATGTGCAACCGCCGTCATTCCATGACCAGCCCCCAACATGCCAGTGCGAACTGTCAACCATTCCTTAATCGCCAGACTCAGAGCCGTCACTATCCCCAGACACATCTGTATCTCCATACTCGTCATCACCAGACCAGTCTGTCCCGCCACTATCTGCTGACACGTTTGAATCGTCTTCATCATTTCCAAACACATGATCTGTGTCGTGTGTCTCAATCGGATTCAGGACAAACGACAAATCACTGCGACGTTGAGGGAGGGTGTGAGAAACATGATCCAGTGGCGGTTCGATCATTTCGGCGATCGTCGAGGCTGAGCGGCTAGTACCCGAGTCCGGAAGCTCTCGGAGCCTGGTCTTTCTCATCATAGCTCGGCCGCATTCCGGATTGAGTTCGACGCATCTTTGAAATGCATCGTGTGAGTCAAGGTTCTGGCCCACGTAGTCGTACTGCGAAATTTGTTTGTTAATCAAGAGATAGCCGAGGGGGGGTAATCGACGTGGGTACCAAGGTCGGGGTACACTAGAACTCACCAAAACTCCCAGATTATACCAGACTTCCCATATGAAAGGATTCAGCCTTACTGCCCTACATAAGGGTGGCTATAACTGTATCAATTCTGATGAGTATGTCTTCCAAAACAAAGTCGTTCTAGCAACCTTTCCTTCCCAGTACTTGCCTAATGTTTCAACACCAGAAAGAGAGGAAGGACGGGTGCTCGAGGACGCTTCAAAATCTCACATTTGAGCACAAACAATCTAATTCTAGGTATGAGACCCTTGATTGCATGCCCACTAATTACACCTTTGAAGGCACTCTCGTCTGCACCATCATGGATCACCCCACAAGCTCTCCAGGCTCTCGATCGGCTGGCAACTCCAATCGCCTCTGTTCATCATTGCTTTTGTAGCAAGCCATATCGGCAGTCACCTCTGCCACTTCTGAATGATTGGGCCATGAGGATTCAGATTTCATGCTGGCATCAAGCTCCTGGCGTTGCACTTTGTCTCTTCTCTGTCGTCTGTAAAGGAGAAACCGTGCAACTGCACCTAGAATAACCATCGCACCTACCCCTATCACTATCCCGGCTATCGATCCCGTTGAAAGTCCGCCTTTGTGAGACTCAATAACTTCGGATGTCCCAGCAGCGCTGGCGGTGGGGGCAGCTGTGGACACAGATGCCACCGAGGCAGTTGACGTGATGATGCTGGCACTAGTAGTTGAACTGGAGACAGAGACGGATGTGTACGAGTACCCCGTCGCGGGGATGGAGAAGTAGCTAGACAGCTCCGAAGACGCCGCCAGGCCAAAGGTTTCGTTCGACGGGCTCTCGCAGTCCCGCCCGTCATCCGTGAGCCCGCAGCAAGCCCATAACGACTCAGAGACCTAGACCACGTCCGGAATCCCATTTGCACCGTTATCAACTGGATATATCGAGGATCAGCTCATTGTCTATACCGGACAATACTCGGTCGACTCACGGCATCGAACCGTGCAATGCGGGTCATCAAAGGTCGAGTCGGTACAACCTGAGGTGTACCACCCGCTACCGCCCTGGAGGGAGTGCGTGTAGGAGCACAGCCCGACGCTCATGCACGTGTCGCCGGCCTGGCAGCAGGGAACTGCTGCTGTGGTGTCGTTCACCGGGCCGCAGGGGAACCAAATGTTACTGAAGGCACCCGGGGTATAATAACAATGCGTGGTCGACATTGGGGCGACTTAGGCTCAAAGGCGCTTGATGAAGGAGGCAGTGTGGGCTCAGGCGCGATGTTTCGGTAGTCTGTCGAGGGCTGGATTGAATTGAGAATGCTCAGTGAGGAAGGTCTTCCGGAAGGAAGGGACAAACGTTCAGTCAAGCCATAATCAATGTCTTCCGAAATCAAAGCATAAGGACAAAGCGGCCAAATTACCCTGGCCATCTCGTGAGGACCAACACGCAGAAACGCTCACATTTGCTCGGATCGGAATTTTGGGAAGCATCTCTGTGGGACTGAGGTGACCCACCAGTTGAGGCGCCGTGTCTCTAAGCACCTCGTCGTGGGCCATACCGAGTGGCTCAAACCAGTAGCAATGCACATGATTCTGAGGCGAGATTACAGGATTGCTAAAAAGGGCCACATCTATAGATTCTGTTGGTACGAGTACATGTCCTCAGAAGATTTTGGTGGGTTACGGCGCAGCAGACAACCCACATTGCGACTCTGCTGTCCCACCGTGGATACTCGCTAGGCCCAACATGCGTATGCGCAACCATACCGGCGCTTACGAAGGGGCTCTCCCCATTCGTTACCACCTGGGCGGAACTCTCCAATGTCACTCCGAGTCTACTATCCAAAAAAGTTCCTCGGTGCTATGTAGCTTTATGGCAACTTGCGTTGTGTGTGCTCAGGACCACAGACGGAACTAGTCCTGGCCTGAACAATCAATCTCCTGTCACTGAGGGAATTCTGTTTTGACGAGCTCACCAAATCCAGCAAGGCTGCCCGCTGATGATAATTGATGGTAGTCGAACCAATTTTGCAGCCTCAGTTCGTAAGGCCTGTCGTGGGTCTTTGTTCGTCTATGAGTTCATGTGCTGCTTCAGCCTCGCATACAATACAATTGTGCTAATTACTTCAAAAGGAGTGTTGCTGCTATTCCACACCACCTAAACACCTACGGCTTCGGGTGGTCACGACAGGTCGAAACTGTTGAATTCTGAGAAACCTTGCAGAGAGGAGGATTTGAAAGTCCTGGCTCAGCTCAATTTCGAGGATGACATGTATTGCAATTTGACTAGATGGCTATGGGTAATCATCAACTTGGAAATTTGTGCCTTACAAGACATTTTCATCTATTTATTTGACCATAAGTCATTGTGATTTCGAAGTGCTGGTACTTTGATCATATCTCCCAGGCAACGGCACTTATTGAGCGCTCAGAGATTGCCTGTAAATGGTCGCCTAACTCCCTCCTATTTTCAATCCGACCCGTTTGACTTGTTGTACTCCTTGCCCTACCCTCAGTCTTGCAACTTATGATCATCTCATCTGCCTGGACCTCCTGCCAATCTAACCCTCCTCTCTCACCAGTAGCACATAGCAATCTCCAAAGCCCTCCTCTCCGCCCCGAAGGTAAGCCTCTCCATCGCGTCGGCACATGTCAGCCAGTACGGCTTCAGCACCTCTTCGGTGTCCTGCGTGTTTGCGGCGGGCAGGGCGTCCTCTCTGACGGTCGCTACGTAGAAGAAGCACACCTTGGTGACGGGACCGCCCTCGAGCCCGGGGGACGGCTCCGTATAATGGACCATGGCGATGGGCTCGGCGCTCTGGGCCTCGAAGATGGGACCGGGCTCTTGCCTGCCCTTGGCCATGGTAGCGCGGGTGAGGATGTTTTTGGACAGGAGTTGGACCCTGTACCCAGTCTCCTCGTACGTCTCCCTGATGGCCGTGTTGCACAGGGCGTCCTCGCCAATGTTCTTGCGGCCTTTGGGCAGCTGCCAGAGGTCCTCGGTGTATTTCTCGTTTAGGATTACGAGAGCCCTTCTGTCATCCCCCCTGCCCTTGAAGGTCACAGTCCCGGCACAGATGCAGAAGTCTGTGCTCTTGGCACAGGCCATTGCGTTGTCAAATGCGGCAACATCGAGAGGCCTCTTCTGTTTCCTTGCAGTGTGTGTGATGTGCGCGGCGGTGGAATTAAATGATTTGGGGGAAGACTCGTGAAGGCACGTTCTGGGGTTCTCCGCAAAAGGTGTTGATCTGCTCTTAGACATGTTCGAGGCTTGCTTTTTTTTCAAATAGTCAAATTTTGCTCCGGTGCTCCGCGGGTGTGGCCGATGTTTGATAATATGGCGTGATGCGCTGGGCGAAGGAAGAAGAGCAGAGAAGTCCACGACTGCGAGATCGAACGACTCTGGGATATAGATATTGAATCATGAAGTCAAAGAAGGAGCGCAGCCACAGCGCTGTTGGCCATTGAACGAAAGATGGTTTTGGAACATGTGCTCACTTGAGCCTGTGCATGCCTCACAGGCAGCACGTCTGACAGGTGCTCGCTCCAGCTCCGTTCCCCATTCGCTCGTTGTCGCCAGCCATCCTGTGTCGGACTCACCGGTGAGGCATGCCACGTTCGCGATCTGGTGAAGGGTCTAGTTGACCGGTCCGAGTCACCGACTCATTGGGCAGGAATGGGGTCTGGTCCTGCGGTAGCCAAGGACGATGCACCGAAGAAACATACTTACACACTGGTACCCACAATGGGGATCTCCGGCCCTATTAGAGCACAATCCAAGGGTTGGAGGGAGTGATGTGCTCAGGTAGGTATAACCGCCGGCTCGGGAAGCGCCAGGGCGTGCATAGCTGTTCAAGGCCCTGCCGCATATGCCTCCATCACTCCTTGCAGGGAGGGTGGGTGTCATTTCCGATCTGGGATGTCATGTTGCCTTGCTCCGGCGCGGCCCCCCCACGGCCAGATCGCTGGTACGATCTCGAGAGTCGTCCTCGGGCACAATTCTGCACCCGCCTCGAGTTGAGAGTATCGCGCAGTGACATTGCGCAGTGACGTGGTGACGGTATCAACATGAGTCTCGGCCATGTCTCGACGGCAGTGGAAGAGCACCTGTCTTACCAAAAGTGGACGCAGCCACGTACGCCAGAGATGGTCCTACCCCGCGGTGAGAGGCGGCGTTGACCGACTGTCACGGGGAGCTTCCAAGTGGCTGGCAGCCGCAGCCTTGGCTGGAAAAGTAAGACCAGAGCTGAGGGTGTGTGTTACTGAACACGTGCGAGAGTGGGAAAGCATCGCTGACGGTGGGCGACACCCTGGACGCCTGACAGCCATCAATTGCCGCCCACCATGCAACAGACTGGGCACCATGGCCTAGACTGCTTTTTGCTTTTTTTTTTTTGCCAGCACTAAAGCACCGTCCCCAATGCGGTTTCAGCCCTGTTTGTCAAGAGCCTATCGGGCCGTTGAAGCCAGCCACAACAAGGTAAAATCCTTGGGTAGGGTGGCACCTTGGATGCCTCTCGCAGACCGAGAAAAAGAAATAGGGGACAGATGAAGAGTGGGGAAAGGGGGGGGAGAGAGGAAGGGATGCTGAAGCTGGCCTTGGCCTTCTGCTGTGCCACGTGGATTTGGAGGCATGAATGGAGGTAGGAACCCGTCTGCCTAATGTGCAACATACATGAAGTACGGAAAGAGTAGGACAGATGGGCTTCGCGGGAGAATCCAGTACCCAGTGCACAGCATTTTGAAAGTCGATCAGGACAAGCACTAGAACGACTCAGTCGCGGCAAACGGTTGAACGGCCCAGGCGGCTTGGCAGGGGCCCGCCATATCAGATACGGAACCCCTCCCTACGTCACAGCAGCGTATGTCGACCTCGAGCTCGACCTCGGAGCAGGTGCAGCGTGGGGGGGAAGCTTGAGATCGCGTCGATGCTCCCCTCCCTTGGAATGCATCATACATGCCTACATACACATGAAGCAAGGCGGTAGTCCACCTATAATTCGTATAGGTAGATGCAGCACAGCCTGACGCGGGGTTGGCACACCATACCACAGTCGTACGGCAGCTGCAACATTAAACACCGCGATAGTACCTAGGTAGGCCAACAGACTAGCACCCAGATCCAAGATCTAATCGTCAGAGTCGGTGCCGTCTATCGTCATGGCTCCCGCAAAGCGGCAGCTTCGAGCAGCTTCCAATGCGCTCAATTCCCTGCGACCCCACCTTCCCGCCATCTCCTCCCCGTTCTCCTCCTCGCAAATACCGCCAACTCCGAGCTCCACTCATGCTGCCCACGGCCTCACAACCCCGCGACAATCCTGCTGCAGCTCATTGAGAACCCAAATTCCCAACAACAACAAGACCAACACACAGCTCTCCAGCCCATTCAGCACATCGGCACCCAACATGTCCACAATGAAAGCCACCGGCGGCCACTCCGAGGCCTGCTGCAACATCCCGCCCGTTGTCTCGTCCGGCTACCAGAAGAAGGGCGACTTCGAGACCTTCGACGGCCGCAAGACATATGTGACCGGGCCCGCCAAGGAGGCAACCAAGGCTATCTTTATTGTCATGGACATCTTCGGCTTCTTTGACCAGACCGTGCAGGGCTGCGACATCCTGGCCTCGGCCGACGACCACAACAAGTACGCCGTCTTCATGCCCGACGCCTTCGACGGCGCGCCGTTGGACATCAGCTTGTTCCCGCCCCAAACCGAGGACCAGCAGCAGAAGGTCGGCGCCTTCTTCGGCAAGAACAGCCCGCCTAGCTTCGTGCCCAAGGCCCACGCCACCGTCAAGGCCATCCAGGAGAAATACCCCAACATCAAGGAGTGGGGAGTGCTCGGAGTGAGTATATCGGACCCTGCTCTTTGGTCGACTAGTAACCAGCTGACCCTGTTATCATTAGTTCTGCTGGGGCTCCAAGGTTATCTCGCTGTCTCTGTCGTCCGGCGAGAGCCCATTCAAGATCGCTGCCGAAATCCACCCTGCTATGGTTGACCCTAAGGACGCCGAGAAGTGAGCACAGTCCCGCGCCCCAAGATGCCCCCAGTGTTATACTAATACCTTCTGCAGGATCAAGGTTCCTTTGATCATGCTGGCCTCCAAGGACGAGGACGCCGAGGACGTTAAGAAGTTCGAGGCTGCCCTCACCGGGCCCAAGCACGTCGAGACCTTTGCGGACCAGATCCATGGCTGGATGGCTGCCCGTTCTGACCTGACGGATAAGCGCGTCCAGGAGGAATACACCCGCGGCTACAAGACAGTCCTGAACTTCTTTGCTAAGAACTTCCAGTAAGCCTTCCCTGCGGCACGGAACAAGGGGGCCTGGGATGATGACTGGCGAGGAAGAAACAGGCTGCCGGCTGGACGCCTCTGAACGAAATGTGAATACCCTGAAGATATGAGAATGATGGCATGAAATGTTTATCAAAACACGATCAAACTTGACGATCACACTTGAGCTTGATCTGAACTTTTATGACATGCAACATTCAATTGGCGAGGGCCGTCATTGGCGCTGTGGCTACACAGGCCCTGTGAACCAACACTTCCTTGGATCATATCCCATGACCAGTAGCAGGTCGACTTGACATGGGCAGGCCACCATTACAATAATCTGGCTTGACCAAATAGGTATCTAGGACACGGCCTGCCTAGTTCTGCTCTTCCTGGAATAGGCCGTAGCAGAGGCTGGAAAGGTATGCGCTTTTCTGGGGCTTTTACTCTGTAGGAAGTCATGGACTTGGCGACGATGAGTCAGATTCGAATTGTCGACTGTTTCTTTTCCATTGCAGCGTTGCACTTCGATTTAGCACTGCATAGATGTCACCGTCACAGCTCACAGGTCAACGGCCAAACGGCCAACCCAACGGGCAGCTACAGTAGGTGATGGACCATCCGACCGGCAGGTACCGTGGTGGGCGTGGGGGGACCCCTGCCCCGGCTGCCCCGCCATCTCATGGAAATTGTTAGCTGGTCGCATCTCAATTGACTCACCCCTCGACTTTGTAAATAGTCATCCTCAAGCCGTTTCTCACTTTTGCGATTCCACCCTCGCCAGACTACCCGCCCACCCTCTGTTCCTGGGTCTTGTTCCAAGTCAACCGAACCATCGAACCCGCGCCCTTCGTTCTTCCGTCTCGCCCCGGTAAAACCTGCCCACCATGGCATCGATGCCCGCCGAGGAAAGGATCGCCCTGATCAAGGAGAACCTGGCCGAGACGCTCGACTTTGAGATTATTGAGAAGATTATCAACGATGGAAAGGACCCCAAGGTCTACTGGGGAACGTGAGTCTACTCGCTCCTTTTTCCGTGGCCACAAACGTTGCCATTGGCAGCCTGGCAACACTCGTTGTCTCGATACAAGCACACCGGTTGCCATCCGTCCCCAGAGGACCAGCCCGCCACTTCTCTACCCAATAACTGACTATTGATTCATGACCAGCGCCACAACCGGACGCCCACACTGCGGTTACTTCGTGCCCGCCATAAAGAATGCGCAGCTGTTGCGGTCTGGCTGTGAGCTGACCATCCTGCTCGCCGACATCCATGGCTTCCTCGTACGCGACCACCCCAACCGACCCCCCTGCCCGGACGCCACCAACACTCCTCGCAAGAAACAACTGACTGACTGACCGCCCTGGTGGTACAGGACAACCTGAAAGCACCCATAGACCTCGTCCAACAGAGGGCGCTCTACTACCAGCGCGTCATCACGGCAATGCTCCGAGCGACGTGCGGCGAGGAGGACATCAAGAGGCTAAAGTTCGTGTTCGGGAGCTCCTACCAGAAGACCCCCGAGTACACCATGGACCTGTACAAGCTGTGCTCCGTGGTGTCCGAGCACGACGCCAAGAAGGCCGGCGCCGAGGTCGTCAAGCAGACGGCCAACGCGCCGCTCTCCGGTCTGCTCTACCCGATCCTGCAGGTCCTGGACGAGCAGTACCTGGACGTGGACGTGCAGTTCGGCGGCGTCGACCAGCGCAAGCTCTTCACCGCAGCCAAGGAGTGGCTGCCCAAGCTGGGCTACCGCCAGCGGGCGCACATCATGAACCCCATGGTGCCCGGCCTGCAGGGCGGCAAGATGTCGGCCAGCGACCCCAATTCCAAGATCGACCTGCTCGACGACGAGGCCACGGTCGTCAAGAAGATCAAGAAGGCAGAGTGCGTGCCCAAGGTGCCCGAGGGTAACGGCGTCCTGGCCTTTGTCGAGCACGTCCTGCTGCCCGCGGCCAAGCTCAAGGGCGAGGCCGGCTTCGTCGTCGACCGGAGCAGGGACGAGCTGCCCGAGCTCGTCTACACCGACATCGCCGCCATGCACGACGACTACCGCAATGACGTGCTCACGCCCCAAATCCTCAAGCCCGCCGTGTCCAAGGCCCTCAACGCCCTCATGGCCCCCGTCCGCGACGAGTTCGCCAACAGCCCGGACTTCAAGGAGCTCGTCGAGAGGGCCTACCCGCCCGAGGTCAAGCATGTCAAGGAGAAGAAGAAGAAGGACCGCGGCGCCATGTTCCCCGGCCCCAAGGACAAGAACAAGGCCGCCGCCCCCGCCCCCGCGGAGGGCGCCGTCACGTCACAGACCGAAGACCTAGCTATCCGGAGCGCTGCTGAACAATGATACTTACCCGCAGGCAGCCAATGAGGCGTCTCATCTTCCTGCCAGCCAAGCGCCTGTGTTTGTGTGTGCTGATACTCGTCTCTTGTTCGCCTGTGGCGTGATCTTCTGTGGTAGAACCTCTCATATGCTCCCAGAGCCGTTTTCGCGGGCAGGCTTCCTTGATTTCTCAGTATTCCTCCTGAAAACACTCGTGCGGATGCTGAGGGATCAAATGCCTTGTGTCCAGCATCCCCTCCCGCCCGAGGCTCGTTGTCTCAAGTTTCCAAAGAGCCTTCAGAGAAAGGGGGAATGCGGCAGCATGTTGGCAAAGCACGAGCAGAATCCACCGCGTCAGCATTCGTTTGCAAACGAGCCAGGCGTAAAGTGGGTTGTGGGGCCGATTAGATAAATTTCAATGGGCTGCAGGCACGCACATAGCACAAGTCGGACCATCATGACAAGAAGGGGCAAGCTCGGATGAAGAGATCGATTATATGCTAGATACATCTGCACTCGCAGCTCCACGAAAGAGCCCGACGGTGCTTCTCTCCCCCCATCATCATCCCCTCATCTCACCGGCCACATCCTTACTCTTTGACCATACATATGCGACCGTCACACGTAGACATGTAGGAGTAATAATAGTTTAATAGCTGGAAGCGACTGACGAAAGAAAAAAGCGTAGTGCAAATTCGTAAAACAAGAAGAACCTGTCCATTAGTCTCTCGGTTTCCAACCTTGGCTCACGGCGTGACGTGAAGGAATGGAAGAATGGATGGTAAAAGAAGCTTTGCGGAAATCTTGCTATCAGGGGGTATCATTCTAGTAGTGCAGTTCTTGGGTATGGTATTATGTTGCTGTCAGTGGCAGTGAAGGACGTTTGCAGGAAAGCCAGAAAAGTAAATAGCCACAATCCCAACCGCGTGTACGTCGTCGCCTATATCGGGCCCATCTTTTTCTCATATGACAAAGGGAATAAAAGGGAGGGTTGCCGCCTTGGCCTGTAGCCCCGATGACCAACTTCACTCATCGTCGAAGAAGCCAGCATCGTCGAAGTCGTCGGCTGCCATGGCATCATCATCATAAGCCGCCGGTCGCATCATCGGCGGTGTTTGTGGTCCGCTTGGGAAATTCTGCTGCTTTTGCGCTGGACTCCCTCCTCGAGCTGGCATTTTTTGAGCCTGTCGCTGGGGTGGTGCCTTGGGCCGGTTGGCAAGGTCCTGAGCTGTGAAGCGGCGACCGGTGTTGGAGAAAGCCGTCGGTTGACCAGATGGCGACGGCTGGCGGACACCAGAAGCCGGCGGGGTCAGAAGACCTGAGAGGAAGCTGCTCTGTGAGCCAGGGCTATCTTTCCTAGGCGTGGCGTGGTTGGCACCCGACGCGGATGATGATGATGGCGCAACGTTGGACAAGGTGCCGCCTTTACGCCAATTACCCCATGCAGCAGCCAACGGGCCGACGGCTTGAGCGACCCTAGGCGTCGCGGCATCCCGGAGACTGGCCGCGATGTTAGGCATCTTGATGGCCGATCCGCCGTTCATGGCCCTCTCGCGCTCCTGCTGTTCCATCTGTAGATTGGCCTTGAGGCGGATGGCCGCATCCCGAACGCGATCTTGATCATAGTCGTCTCGGCCGAGTGCGGTAATGATGTCTTGCAGATCTGAGTGCCTCACACCAAGGAGTTCCCTCAGCCAGACAATCTCGTCATCCCGCTTCGCAATCTTCGTATCAGATTCGGGGTCAAGCTTGGCCACAGTCTGCTCAAGCTCTTCGATCCTCAGCTCCCGCTCTTGCACTTGTTCTTGCAGAACCATGATAGATTCTCGGAGGGCCTGGGGAGAGATCTTCTCTGGCAGTTGCATAGCTGTAGCAACGGCTGCCGTCTGCGACTGCACTTGCGGCTGCGAGGTCGAAGCATGCTGCTCAGGGACGGGGACGGAGACAGGAGGAGCTGAGACAGGCGGCAAGACAACTCCAGATGCCTTGGCTGCCTGTGCTGCAGCTCGTGCGGCTTCCCTAGCAATGTCGAGCTTCTCCTCTAGATGAGTAACACGATCCTGCAGGTGCTCACACTTGGATGTCGAAATGCTGAGGCGTTCGAGGAGGTTGGACTCGGCACGCTGGGCGTCCTCGACAGTGTTGTTGAGTTGTCGTTCAAATCGGGCCTGCACATCCTCAATCTCGTCCTGGTGCTTGCGTATGACCTCGTCGATGTCGCCCTTCCTGTTTTGTTGAGCATCTTCCATGACCATGTCGTATCGCGACCTGACGGTGTCAGCATCAAGCTTGGCTTGGTCGAGCTGCGCACGCAGTCGGGAAATCTCATCCTCGAGTTCTTCGCGGACCACGTTGACTTGGTTGTTCGCATCCTCGACCTGGCCTTGCATTGATTCGCGAGTGCGTTGTATCTCCCGTGCTCCAGACTCACGGGCTTCCTGGAACTCTGCTTGATAGCGCATGGCGCTTTGCTGCAGTTTGTGGTTCTCAGTCCGCATCTCTCCCAAGAGGGCGTCCAATCTCTTAGCCTCACTGACAGCCTTCATGCCTTGACGCTCACCAGCCTCCAATCTCTCGAGTTCAGTCTCCAGACGCTCGCGGGTCTTAGACTCTGCTTGGAGCTTGGCATCGAGAACTTCTTGTCTGGCAAGCATCGTTTGCTCCTTCTTGGCCCGGCGGGCGTTCTCCTCGGTGATCTGGCGCATGGCATTCTCCATGTCTTGCTGCAAAGAGAGGAACTTGGACCTCCAGTCATCACGAAGTCGCTCATTCTCGTTCAGCTGAGTACCAAGAGTGTCAATCAACCTGTGAAGTTGCTTGTTCTCTTCCATCGCTTGGTACAACTCGTCGTTCTGGCGTTGGGACAGCTGCGCAGTCTGGTCTGCCTCGCTCCTCCATCGAGCTGATTCTTGGCGCAGATCTCGAACGTCCACTTCAGCAATACTGACACGATTCTCAAGGTCGAACTTCTCTTTCTCAGAATTTTCGGCGGCAGCTTCGAGCAAAGCCATGCGCATAGTGTTCTTGCTGTGGGTCGCATCGAGAATCTTGAGCCTCTCATCCTTCTCTTCGAGAGCCTCCCTTAGTCGTACCTCTTCTTCCGAAGAAATACGCAGAAGACGTTGCACCTCGGATAACCTGTCTTCAGCTGCTCGTCGAAGTTGGACTTCTGCCTCGTTTATGGCCTCTTGGTTGCTCAGTCTACTCTCTAGATCCAAGAATCGCTGGTCATGAGTGCTGCGGTTCATGATCTCGGCTTCGATCTTGGTCTCAGCCTTCCATAGCTGTCTCTCGAGTTCAGCTGCGCGAGATGCTTCTGCTGAAGCCTTAGCTTCTTCCAGTCGGTTACGCTGCTCCAGATCTGCATAACGAGCTTGCAGTTCGTTGAATTTCTCACTCAACTCGTCCTGGCCTTCCACAACAACTGGCTGGGGCGGGGTGGGAGGCAAGCGTGACTCGACTGCCTCCTCGACAACATTTCGAAGGTCTTCGGCCCGGAAGTCGAGGTGCAGGGACTCGCTAAATTGCTGCTTCATCTCTTCCATGGCCCTCAGGATAGAGACCATGCTCTCCGCGGATGCACCATCTTGTGCAATGCCCGGCAGGGGAGGCAATGGAGGGGCGCTGCGTTGCTGGACAGCAAATGCATCCAGAACAGCAACTCTTATCTGCTCCATTCGCTTGTCTCTGCGAGGGCTCATTGACCGTCGTGGAACGGGTTCATCATCCTCGTCATCCGCATCGCTCTCTTGGTTCTCCGCAGAGACGCTTCGTCGTTCGCGGCGACTCGACGGCGGAAGACCAGACAGCGACGCGAGAGCCTGTTGTATTCCCTCCAAAGTCCTTTCAAGAGGATCGAGCCGCGACTGCAGGGCAGCACCAACTAGCTCATTGACCTTTCCGTCGAAGAAATTGGCGCGAGAGTCGAGCTTCACTTGCTCTTCATCGCTGAACGCCCGTTCCCAATCGTCACTAGCAGCTTGGCTCTCACTGGTGTTGAGTCGAGAGATTTGGGCGCTCATCGGAGGATCTACAAACGGATTCTCCAGCATTTCGGTGGTGTGCAAAGGAGGGTGCACTCCAAGCGGCAAGTGATAATGCCTAGGGCTCGGGCTTGGCGCTTCACCGCGAAGAAAGTGCGGGTGGTTGCGCTTAGGAGACTCGCTGGTGATAGCAGTGACAGGTATATGTCGTGTTGGGCTTGGTTGGTGCCATCTTGGCGAGTCCACCATCTTCTTGACGCCCAAATCAGGATCATTCTCGTTGATGTGTTGCATGACAGCATCGATCTCTTCGAATGTTGGCTCTTCAGCTTCACCATGCTCCTCATCCTGATCCGTACGTGGGCTCGCAGACTGGGGTATTGTGTCCTGGGTGTCCTCTAGATCTTCAGCAGTAACAGGAGACGCCGAATATCGTTGCGTGTCGCTCACCAACGGGCTGTGAGGAGCCTCAACTTCAGAAACAGGTGACGGTGACTTGGCGTGCTTCGAAGCACCCAGTCCTTTAGGCGGCGAGGGGCTGGCAGCGAATCTGCTTGCAGCGAGACCCTTCTTCACAGGCGGAGACGGGGCCACAAATGTCTCAACACCGAGATCCTCTTCCTCCGCAGGGCTGATGATAGGTGAGGGCTCCCTCTCGATGGACTGCTGCGGCACGTCCTCAGCGCTTTGGTCCTCCTCCACAGGACTGACCTCAGCTTCCATATCAGATCGCCTGTCGGACCGTTCGAAGTAGCCCGGGACGGGGGTATCCTCCTTGTCATTATAATCATCGTCAGTCATGAAAGACGTGCCGGGAATGAATGGCCTCGCCGACGCTGAAAGAGATTTCTGGTGGCCGTGAGCCATAAAGCCTTCATCTCCGAAAGGCCGAGCTGTGTTGAAGGCTGACACCTCGGCTTCTGACCCGAACTCG
The DNA here is from genome assembly GCF_014595645.1 of Diaporthe citri. Lineage (NCBI taxonomy): Eukaryota > Fungi > Ascomycota > Sordariomycetes > Diaporthales > Diaporthaceae > Diaporthe > Diaporthe citri. Next base: position 5,764,476 of record NW_025064846.1, on the reverse strand, counting down.
AACGGAGTCCAGGCATTCGCATTGTGCTCCGCAGAGACTTCGGACAAGCTAGTGTTGTCCTTGGCATCCGTGGAATCAGAGAGAATGGTCGACGAAATCCCAGAGTCACGGGCTGGGCGCTCCTCTTCCGCGCCCTTGGCTTCTGTGTGGACTGTCGAGCTTGGCTCTGCAAGCAAGCGAGAGCCCTCGTCGTCATCAGCGCTTGCCCCTCTGAATCTCTTGACTCGTGTCTCGTCGATTATGCGACCATTTTCGTCCTCGGCAGGAGCTGGTTCATCCTTGTTCGACGTGCGACTAGCTGGTCGAACGATAGGAATGGCCTTGGACTTCTTTGGAGGCTTCATGATTTCCGGCATGTTCAAGTCGATGCTGCCGAATATCGAGGACGCCATTTTACCGCTCTCGCTACCAGAAAGGACCGGGGATGTCACCGAGCCAGCCACCGAGTGAGGTGTGAATGCCGGGGCATTCGGTCGGAAAGTGGGCGCACCGGCAGCAGAAAAGCTGAATTCGCTGGAACCGGGAGAAAATACTGGAGCATTGACGTTGATCTTGCGCGAAGGGCCTGCCGGAGGGCTGAACTGATTTGAGTGATCCGAGTCCGGAGGGTTCGAGGCGGAAGCTCCTTGGAAAACAGCCGGTTGGAATGTATTGCTTCCGAAGTTGAACTGCCCAGGCTGAAAGGAGCTCGTGGGGTTGAATTTGAACTCAGGCGCTGCAACGTTGAGCTTCGAAAAGGACGGCTTGCTACTGTGACTCGGCCGTCGTGAGATTGACTGGACATCCTGCCACGGATTGCTCATGGTGGAAAAGTTTCTCTCGTGGGACGTGTCTCCAAAGCTGGGTAGGACGGGTGTGCCAAGGTTGCTTGGATTCGTGTCAACGTCGTCGCGGTCAGCTTTGTCGTCGTCTTGTATAGGCTTCAAGCTGTTGAAGCCACCTTTGCCAGAACCGGCTCTCATATCATCTTCTCCGAAGTACTTCTGAGACAGCGAATGGCCTCTACTATGAGGTCGAGGATGATGGAGGACGAGATCCTTATCGACCGCACCCTCAAAGCGCGGTGCTTGTGGCGCGAACTGCACCGGCGATTCATGGCTTGATTGAGCAGCTGCGTGGATCTTCTCGTCCTCGTTGTGCGGACTGTAATCCTCGTCGTGTTCAAGCTGTGAGCGGAACTGTTCCTCCAAGTGATACTCCGCTTCATCGATTTCCTTCTGGAGGCTGTCGCTGGCATTGTGACGAATTTGTGGTGCTGGCTCAGGTGTCCTTGATGCACTCTTCGCCTCTTCTTCCTCGTCCGCCTCACGTAGTTCTTGTAAACGAGGTGAGGCCCGAGCAGACTGCATGAAGTGCTGGTGGGGTAGTTGAGGGAATTGAAGCGACTGGTGCCTTTGGTGCAGCATCGGTGGCTGAAACCCACCAGGCGAGAAGGGTGAGGTTGACAAGGAGGGCGACACACGGTGCATTCCTTGCTGCTGGAACATCACATCCCTAGGTGAAGGCTGCTGCTGAGGCGGCATGAACCCGAATGGGGACTGGTTTGCCGGGATCGAGACGGATTGCCGGGACTGGTGGGGGTTGAAGTTTCCGTTGAAGGAGACAGGAGAAGCAACTGCATTGATACCGCCCGCAGTATTCTGTGCGGAGAACGGGAACTGCTGCATCCCCTGAGCACTTGATGCCGAAGGTGTGGGAACCGGCGGCGAGAAGGGCAGAGGGGGATACTGAGTAATCGTTGCACGTCTGTTGAGGCCAATCGGATTGGGAGAGATGGATGGAGGCGGCGGCGGCGGGTCTTCATCACCGAGTGATACGCCGAGGGCCCTGAGCTTGGCCTCGGTCAATTCATTCATGTATTTCTTCCAAGCTGTTTAGCTGTTAGCAGAGAATCCCGAGGCTTGGGCAGACAATATCAATTTCTCACCTTCAAGATCCGGCAGTGTGACTTTATATTTACGATCGGTCCGCTCCCTCTTGATGTCCTCGACATCTGGCCACTCGTCCCTGCTCCTAGAGTGGTGCTCTACGGGGAGAGCCGAGTACTCTTGCGGGACGTTCAGGTCGAATCCACGAATGTCGTATCCGAGCTCTTCCCACTCCCTAAACATGTTCGCAACTTCATGCTGTCTGAGAGGAATAGGAGCCTTGCCCCGCTGGCCTCGCTCTGCATCTCGAGGAAGCAAAACCATTATGTTTTTGCCCCTCCATGGCACCTTTTTCTTCAACCGAGGCGTCGATCCGGGCGCCTTTTTGACTTGTGGTGGTCTCGTTGGGGTGACCGGGGCCTTCGTCTCTGCCTTGCCCACATCCGCTGGTCCTGCTGTACCATTCGGCGTCGATGGGCGCTGCTCGGCGATGTTCGTCGCTGGCGGAGTGTCGGCGTCACCTTTCGGTAGCACCACCTCTGGGACAGGATTCGACATGTTTGCGGTGTCCGTTCTTGATGGCCGACTAACGCTACTCTGCTTAAGGGTCTCGGTGCTTGATCGTGCCCTTGGATGTTGCCTGGAGGACAATCGAGACGACGTGGAGCGTCCGCTGGGGTTGGCTCGAGGCGTGGCCGAGCTCCTGCCTTCCAACCACGCTGCCTCGTCGCCGGAGGGTGAGCCGCTCAATGAAGAGTGCTCACTGTCTGTGCCGTCACTAAGCCAGTGACGGGGTTCAACGTTCTCGTGAGCAGCCGTGTGTTGACGTATCCAGTCTTCTGTCAGGCCACGCGCAGGACCAGGCCGCCTGGCTCGATTAACCAGGATGGCGGCAAGAGAAGAGGACTGCTGCTCTGTCGGCGAGACCACCAAGGGTGGAGCCGGGCGCAAGAATGGGGTGTCGAGCTCGAGGCGATGGATCGGCGAACCTTCTGATGGCTCGCTGCCAGGACTCTCTCGGTGAAGGTTGGCTTCTTCGGACCTTGGATACGGGCTCCCCCAACTTGCAGTCACGTACTGACTGTCTTCACGCGGGTCTTGGCGCGACGGCGGGGTCCTCAGCAACTCCAGGGCTCTCTGCGGCAGTCGCGGAGCTTGCAAATTAGGAACGAATGGAGATGAAGCCTCGCCGTCAGCGGTAGACGCGGTCGAGAGGGCCGGGGACCTCGGAGGGGATTGGCTGGATGCCCCAGGCTGCCGCAGACCGTCCTGTGCAGCAGCACGAGGAGGAAGTGGTGGAGACGGATCTTGCGAAGACGTCTTTGCGTGGACCTTCACAACAGCGACACAGTGAGCGTCAGATTTGGTTCAACACATGATGGGGCTGGCCATGAGCAGCGAGCACAGAGCAGGTGCACCTGGCGGCGGCGTGGGGCCCTTTTTTTTTTAGGCTGGGCAAGGCTTACCACTGGAGATCAGCGCAGACGAGGACCGTGTCGTCTGCAGCTGTATCTCAATACCTATCGCGTCGTCGGCGATGCCCAAAAGTCTTTGTTTGCCCGAAGCGAAGAGGTCCCCCCTTTTCAGTAGACACAAGGGCGGCGAGTGGAGATTTTGAGAAGGGTGGCCTGGGGGGTGACTGGATCGCGTCGCGTAACCGGAAGCTGGGGACGACTGGGGGCAGGGGAGAGGTGGAGCAGGGAGCTTGGACGTTTTCTCCAGCAGCGGGAGTCCAGCCAAAGCAAGGCGTGCCAGGGTCGGGTTGGGCGTTGCGCTGCAGCTGGGTCCACTCAAATTTTGAGAAATCAGGGCCAATCAGGAGGGGACCCCAATTAGAAAGAACCAAAGAAATGAAGAAGACGATGGTCTGTTCAAAGGAGTGACAGAGAGTTGGGACAAGAGAACATGTCGAGGGTCATCGAATCGCCGGTTTGTGCCTTGGCTGGGTCGTGTCTTGTTTGCGATCCTGCAGTTGCATGAATGAGAACTGCCCGTGCCTCGAAAGCCAAAAGTCAAGAGCTGGGAATCTGGTCGGGTCGGGTTCAGGTCAGAGGTTCAGGTACGGATCCGAACAGATCGAGGTCGAGGACGAGGTCGATGTCGGGTCCAGGTCTGGCCGAGTCGAAACGAGCACCTCGAATGAAAAAATGGCAATGACAGCGCACAAACCAACAAAACAAACGACGCGCGAACCAAGCAGTGGCCTGTCCGTCCTGGGTGGTGGGTGGAGTGCGTGACGAGAGGCTCCAGAGGGTCGGAAGCTGGGAGGAGGGATTATGATTATGACCATGTGAACGCGGCGTGGAGAAGAAGGAAGTAAAAAGGGCGAAATGATGGCAGAGACCAATGTGGAGATCGCGGTCTGCGTTCGCCTTGCCTGCTTGCTGCACCAATCAATCCCTTGGCTGGTCTGTCGTACCGGTTTGCTGTGTGGCTGTCCGTTCCTGTCTGTGCCTGTTCCTGTTCCTGCGGCCCAGCGTAAGCGTGTCCAAAAATGACAGGCGCAGGGAGGCCAGGCACCTTTGCATTGGCTCGGCAATTTCATCCAAATGACAGTTGCTCAGATAGTATGTACCTGATCAGACAGGCCAAACTTGACTTTGTGTCTTGTACCTCTCCAACAGGCCACATGCGGGACAGGGCGAGGCTTGGAAGCTCTCACAGTAGGTTCCGGGTCAGCAGCTTCACAAGTACATGCAAGGTCCATTGGACTGCATTGTGCTCTTTGCATCTGTAGATTGCGAGACCCATCATCCTGTGGAGAGAACTCTATCCAGTTATCCACAGTAGACGCATGGGAATACTGGAGATCCATAACGAAACCCTCAACGTGGTGCATACAGCACATACAGCGCATCTAGCCTGACCACGCGGGCCTAAGCCATGGGCTCGACGTGGATGGCACGCTAACAATTCTTCAGCAGAGACGCGTCGAACCTCCGGGTCTATTGACCATAGAAGGGGCGCTAACTTTGGTCTTCCCGGTATTACCGACCGGTCTTGGGCTGGTTGCTGTTTTATCATTGGCGAGGAAGAAAACGGCGAGGACGAAAGGGCATTGTGCCTCAATTATTCGCCGTGTACGGTTAGAAATACATCATGGCGACCGCAACAGTACGAAGGAACTTAATCTTTTGCATCTCGAATGTAATAGGGAGTTCACATTTCGCAAGCGAGAGTGAGACCTCGGCACCGGAAAGGGAGTTGGTCATGCCCTTTGTACGTGCATCAACCCATATATTGCTGTGGCTTCTTTCAGAGCACTGAACCTCGAATTCATGTCCGAGAGGCGATGTATGAGATGGACCCGTCCATGATATCCGGTATTCTGAAATGGTTTCAATAGAGCAACTATCCCTGGACAGGTGGCTACACATCCACGATCCAGTGAACGGCTGCCACCCGTTTTCGTGCTTCACCTCACGAGGAAGCTCAAGCTTAGCACTTCCAAACCCAAGCAGACGACAATGGTAGCTCGTGCTCCAGATTTATGTCCTGACGACAGCATTCATCTTCAATTATGCACGCTCATAGCCACTATTTGCTTCAAGTCTTCCTTAAAGCCGTATGCAACGGCTTATCCTATCTTGGATACGGGCGGCAGATTGGGACACCGTGCTCACAGCGAGTCTCAGGTCGATCCCGAAGAAACAACATATACAGACAGAAACATTATCAACCCGGGAGCATTTAAGCCGTCTCCTTGCTCATTAAGCCGTCCAAAGGCCGTGCAAACCCCGTAACGCCAGTCCCATATTCGTAGCCATGTCACAGGGAGAACGAAGGCCGGTCCTTCTGCAGGAAGCATCACGTCCAACTCCAAGACTCGTCACTGACCCACGCATCCTGCCATCGCTTTTTCACCCAGAATCCCTCAGTTCTCACAGAAGAAGTCAAACTCGGCATTTGAGCTCGTCAGAGTCAGGAAAGCGGTCTGCGTGGCCGTGTTGATAGCATCCTTGCACTGATCTGTTCGCGCGCGCACATACACTGTCAGCTTTCTCGCACACACACCTTCTCTAACTTCCTCCCTCTGGAGCCGTCGCAGCCGTGATCACCACCACCACACCGCTCAGGAAAGCAGAACAACAGGAAGGGAGGAGGAACACAAAAAGACTCACTGTTCTGGCTGTCACAGTCCGACACCTCGAACCCGGCGTTGCTCCCGTTGTTGGCCTCCTGCGAGCACTTGTTCTTCTGGTTGTCGCAGCTCCGCTGCGCCGCCGAGTTGAAGTCGGTGAACGTGTCGCCGTCCACCTCGAACGGCCGCTCCGAGTTGCCGCTGTTGGTCACCGCGTCCGCCTTGATCCCGCCCAGCGCCCCCGTGAACGCCTGCAGGTTCTGGCCCGTCGCCCCCTGCTGCCGCGGGAACAGCACCGACCCGCCGCTCAGCATCTCGCCCATGCCCAGTTCCGGCCCCGCGGAGGCCCGCGCGCCGCCGCCGACCAGGGCCGCGGCCAGCAGGAGGGCTGTTGATGTCGGGAGCTGCATCGTGCTTGTGTGTGTACGGGTGGGTGTGTATTTGGGTGTACGTAGTGCGGACCTGTGGGTTCGCGGTTGTAGTTTTGGGCGTAGATGGCTTTGTCCGTTGGGTCAGGCCACGGTCGGTATTCAACCTGTGCAAGTTCTTTCGCTCGTTCTTTTGCTCGTTCTTTCGTTCGCAGGATCGGGTCGTGTTCTCGAGTTTCGACTTGGTCCTCCAGAAGTCGAGCTGTCCGCCTGGGTTTCGTTCTCGCGAGTCTCTCGATTCAATGGACCCGTTCAATCGTTCGGCACTCCAATTAGGCACTAACAAAAAGGTAAAATGAATGTCGATGAGAAAGCCCAGCTCAATAGTGTGTAGAAAAGATCAGATTACGGGTTCGCGCAAGACGAATGCGTTGGTGGTTGAAGTCATGGTCCGAGGCCATCTCGGGCCTGCACATGAAACGCCCGCCCATCCTGGGTCGCGCAGCCGAACCTGAAACGCTACTGAGACGAACGCACACATGGCGATAGATGATGGGCAAACTTGCACTTTCCCCACCTAGAAACCGCACACAAGTACATGTATTGTTGAGAGATTTCGCGGGGTATGCTTAAATGAAGGCGGACGGAGACGGCAATGCAAGCCAGAGACCCCTGCCTTTCAAAGCTTTGTAGACTACATACCGTTCATGCAAGACCACTTTAAGATAACCTACCTGAGGGACGACCGAACGTGACCTGCTTTGGAATGAAATACTACGTGCTAACCTTCCAAGTCCCAGTTGAATAATTGTGTAGATTCCGGGTCGCCTAGCACATACAGCATATATGGGACGAACTCTTTTTTGTCATTTCCGTCTACATGACCTCCTCTGCCCGAGTACCTCGCGCGTGGGGGACATGTCAGTGTCACAAGATGGTCACTTGAGAGCCATGAACATAAACAAAATCAAAAGGGTATCTGTATTAATCTTCCCTCGTATCAAGTTTGTGCACAGTGGCGTGGTCGAAAACAATGAATCGTCCCCATAGAATGTATTGACAGGCTCCGATTTGCCTTCAAGTCATGTTCATTAAAAAAAGAAATCCTTGCTAGTCTATGTCCAGAGATAAGTGTCTCTGTCTCCTTTTGGACCTTTGTCGATCTGCGAATGAACGCTATGCTTGACTCCGAATTGTCGAATAAAAAACGCCGGACCTCGTCTGACGAGGTAAATCAAAATGCCTCAAAGGTTGCGCAGCTGCCGCAAAGCCCATTCCGTCGTAACAACTTCAGGTCTAGGGAAGACACACCCTAGAAGTTGGAAGACGCGTTGACATTACTTGGGGCGTGGTAGCTCTCCAGCGTGCTTTGGAACGGAGACCGTGCACCGCCAGCCTGGATCGATCCAGCGTTGAGTCCGCCGACTTCGCTCTTGCCCTCGGCTCCGTTGTTATAGCTCATCAGGCCGTCGTTCTCCTCGTTGGCCTTCTTGCGACCCCAGATCCTCCAGGCGAAGAGACCTCCAACAGCAAGCACGATGGCACCTCCAACGCCAACGACGACGCCGATGATGGTTTTCCTTGTCTGGTCGGACATGCCAGAGCTACTGCCGCTGTTGTTGGCTTCGCTTAGGCCGGGAGTTGGGGTGGAGACCGAGACGGATGTTGAGCTGCTAACCGACCCATCTGTAGCGGTGACGACGACGACGGCAGTAGAGGTGACTGGCTCCGCGGTTGTGGTGGCTGAGCTGGATCCTCCTCCGGACGTTGTCTCGGAAGAAGCTGTGGGTGAAGCGCTGCCGCCTGCAGAAGTCGAGGTAGGTGTGTCGTCGGTGGATGTGGTGGTCGGCGTAGGAGCGTTCTCGGATGTCGAAGTGGTCGCTGCGTCCTGGGATGTCGAGGTAGACGTTGTCTCCTTGGAAGTAGTGCTTGTGGTCTCGGCTGCTGTGGTGGCTGTTGTGGGCGTGGAGTCTTCGGTAGTGGTGGTCGCCGCCGCACCGCCGCTGCCGGTCACAGCGTCGGCGGCATTGTTGAGTGCGTCTCCTACGAGTCCTTGCCTACGGGCCAGCTCGACGCCGTTTCGGCCGAGGATGGCAGCATCGATGATGAAGCCCTGGGTGACAGTGTTGGCGGACAGGGCTGCCACCAGCAACTTGAGAATGTGCGCGGAGTGCATCTTTGGTCTTGTCGGTTGCTGTCGTCGGTTGTCGGAAGGCTCGGTCGCGACGGATGCGACAGCAGGGGTTGGGTTGACTGACGATGACGAAACCGTCTGTTTGTGATTGACGACTCGTCAATCGACGTTTATCGGCGGTCGAAGCACCTCAGAATGAACGAGGCGAGGGGCCTAATTAAAAGGGGGTTCTTGGAGGGGAAAGTCTGCTGAGTCAAACTCTGCGCTGCCGGCAGGTAGTAGTGCCGGTATCGATGTCGAAGGGTGGTACTTGCGTAAAGTGGTTGTTGGGATGAACAACCGGCTTGTGATTGTGATTGTTTGGATAGCGAGTGGTGAATGTATTGCTGAACGATGGACGAAATGAGAGAGCGAGAGAAGCGAGTGACTCTGGCTTGGGATGGGTTGTGTGGGTGTGATGGTTTTATTGAGATTGATGGTGGGTGGGTTGGAAGAAAGGCGCTGTGGAGTGGGCAGGGGCCAAGGGAGAAGACAGGGGTGGGCGGATGGGCTGGGACGGGATCTCTCTTTCTCCCAGGCTGTCAGGCCACCCCGATGCAGCGCAGTTGCGGGTGCCGGTGCAGATGACCATCAGACAGCGCTGAACCTAGGCCGCCGTTTGGAGGACCCTTTGGAATGGGCAAAAGGCGCTAAGTAAAACGGGGGGGCCACCACCACCTCGGTACCCCCTCTACGCATGTCACCTTGCTGGCTGTGGGATGGCCTCCTTTTCATGAACTTTTTCTTCTTATCTCATCTGCTCGCTACTGTAGCTGAGTTTGAGTCTCCTATTCTGTTGGCCACAGAACTGTGTGGTACAGTACGTGAATGAGGGATTATTGCAACAGTACTGCCGCGTGGAGGGAGAACCGTTGAGGTACCTGTGCAGAGCGGGCCAGAAGATCCAAGGATCAGGCTGTACCGTAGGCTTACTGTGCCGGCTCTGACTGGCTTGAAATGGGGCTCCCGCCTCTGCCCCTAAGACACGCCGGTGTTTACTACTAACAGGTGAGACCGGAAAAGCAACGGTCTAGACTCTCACTCTCACGAGACAACATGTTGCAAATACAGTACGGTATATACTGCCCAGGTGCTGAGATATGTGACTTGCGCGACGGCAAATCTGTGATGCGCTCGTTGTTCGACGGCCCCTTGGAATGAGGTACTACCCAACAGCCCGATCCACTACATTTGAGCACATTGCACTGTACAGACATACGGTACTACCGGACGTCACGGCAGGACAGTCACTGCCAGATCTGGATTGAGCTCCGTCCGGCCCACGCCCACTTCCGTTTTTCCTTTTCGTCTTGGCGTGCAAGGCTGGCAGGCTGGCAGACCACCGACCTCGTATTTTGGTTTTTGGCATGCGACCAGCGACCCAGAGGCCACCCAACCAACCACTTCCTACCGTTGCTACATGTACACCAGCACACACATGCCCAACCAAAACCACGGTCCGTCTTGCGGCTTGCCGTAGTCGAGAAAACTTAGATGGTGTCATGTTCTGTACGCGGCTTGACCGCTTGGGACTCCCTGAACTCCTGAACTCCCTCCAGCCATTCGTGCTCATGCGATGTCGTCCGTCCTGCCTGCTCCGCGCTCACGAATGCGACGTTACCACCATCGATCGATGACGGCCCTTCCACGTAGGCCTGTGGTTGTCGTCTGATTGGCGGCCGCGGTCGAAGTCAGGAGTCTGTCTGACATTTTGGACAGACCATCAAATGCCCACCCACACCTGGCGTGAGTACTTGTAGCCATGCAGGAATGGCCGGCCGCATCGCACTCCTGATGTCGGGCTGGGCCTGGCTACATTGTTCTGCCTGCGAACCGCCACCCGCGTACGTGCACCACTTGCCTAGCCCTATGCCATTGGCGCACCTGTCATCATGCTGTGGCCCAGGGGCATGAGAGCCCCCAACCGACGCATGAAAATGACCCCATCGTCCCTGGACAAGTCAGTGTCACACCTGCTATGGATTCTACATGGTGCTCGTCGATGACGATCTTCGCCAATGCCTCTTTATGACCCTCTTGCCGGCATGGGCCCGTTTCATCTGACATTTAGCCGTCACCTGCCACCAAGAAAACCCTCGCCGCTTGGGAAACAACGGAGGCGCTGAGCTAGTCGAAAGCAGGGCCTTCGAGAAGCTCGTTGTCGCTACTACTGCATCCCATCTACCGAGATGATCGACCATCCCGCGTCTGCTATTCATAGGAGGTTGCATGCACAGGTGCATTCTTGAAGCACTGCACAAAACCGGCTTACAAGCCACCAGCCACCAGCCTGCCAGCTGTCATGCGAAGACTCGGCCACTACCCATGGCAATGCAGCTGCCAGACTACCAGCAATCCAGGTTCCTAGGACAGGGAGCCCCAGCAGCCCTACGCAGCCATCGCAGTGTAATCCGCCGTCCTCGGGCCTCAACTCCTATCTGAGCCCTGGGGTGACGATCAAAAGGGCCTCGAGATCCCAGACTTGGTCCTGTTCTCGTCATACCGTTCAGTCCCAACCCTGATCGGCATCGTCACAGCCTCGCATTTCCTGTCCCCCCGTCTACCCGCCCGCTAAACGCCGGGATCCCCCTTTCTCTGCTCATTTTGCACTGCCCGCCTGTCCCGAGGCTGTATCCACAGCGAATCCAGGGTCCATTCGATGCGCCGACCGAGCTGACCAACACCAGCGCGTCTGCCCGTCAGGCCCGTCCAACGCAGCCGAGAGATTTGCACACCAAAGCCTAACAATCTCCACGGGGTTTGAAGCCTCACGCACCGCAGAGCGACCGAGCCAGCGCGGTAGCGTACTGTTGAGCGCAGACAATCGCCTGTGTTCCACTGCGTCGGTAAAACGCGAGCCGCGAGGCCTGTGGGCAATGTCCGGCCCCTTGCTAGTCTAGTCTCGGGACAAAATAGTATTCCATCTCGCCGGGCTCAGTCATCGAGACCCTCTTCGCAACCCCATTATTTTCGTCATCAATTGGCCGGGAGAAGCGCGTGGTCTGCAACTGAGCTTTGAAATTCAATATTGAACGCTCCACCTGATTCGCCCTCTCTCAAAAACCTACTGTGCTGCACTCCCGAGTGAATGCGCTGTCGGTGGCGATTATGTCATACCAAGCAACTCAGAATGCATGGGTCGCTGCAATCAATCTTGGTCGGAACCCTGCCCACGCCAGGAGAATTGAATGTCACCCGACCCCGTTGATCTCCTTCGCCTAGCCGCCAGCCGGCTTGACGGACGTCAAAACACGAAGCATGCCCGGCATCCCCACGTGATTCGAAACACGTTGTTTCCACAGGCTCGAATGTGGGACCGCGTGGCCGATATTTTTAGCATCTTGAATCATCCATCCAGTCTGGCAGTCCGTCTGGTTTCTTAACTCTCACAAATTCGATGTCGCCAGTTTGAATCCCTAACCGCCGTTTCCGCCAGGTCAAGCTGTGCACAGCGTCACGTCCCACAGAGTCACACGGCAGCTCAACGTCTAATCATGGCTACTGAGTCTTGAACTAGGCTCCGCCCGAAGGGTTTAGCAACGGTCAGGTCTTAAGGATCTATTGGCGGGAGGCCTTCCCGGGCGATGTGACTAGGTCGAAGCTTATCTAGCACGTTATTCGTAGCGCGATGGAACCCCTGCCTACTCTTGCCTGTACCACCCATCTCGATAGCCGACTAGTGGGACAAGCAGCATCATAACTTGGCATGTACATTCCAAGTATGTTGTCATCGGGAGAGTTCCTCATGAGGCAGATGTATCCTGAGACGAATCGACCTACGTTCAGCGTCTACGTGCTGGCTTTGACGCCCTTCCTGCTACGCTCCAAAGCCTTTCGAGACACGAACACGGCCGACCACCATCCCTGAGCTATGTTCCTAGTAAAGTAGCCCCATTCCCCCTGACGTTTCGCAACAAAAGAAAAAAGTGAGGTGGTGTTGAATTATTAATATGCTTGCTCCGAAGGACCGAGGCAAGGTGTCGCGACGGAAATCGCTGCGCCGGATCATGGCCGCGGCCCGGATGGCGGGCCGTGGGGTCGAATCGGCCTGACAGGACGACTCGTGTTCATTCCTTGGGTTGCCTATGTAGGTGAGCCGGTTGTTTCATGCGTTCGAAGCGAAGCGGCCGAGACCTTTCTGGAAGGGCGCTGGGGAGAACGAGGTGGCTTGATGTAAACAGCGAGAGAGTGCGGACGCGCTAGATGTCAGGAAACCATTCAATGGTAACTCCTAAGACTATCATGGCTGGTTCTATATCTCACATATCCTCGTTCTCGCCCACTTATACCCAACACCTACACGCCCAAGTCGAATGAGGCATACAAATTGGGTTTATAAGTTGAGCATATGGGTGTTGGGTATAGGTGCTGGATATGGGTTTTGGGTGCGTGAACTCTTATGTGGTTTAGAGGTGGCGATTTACTGGTGTACCCTTTGTTTTTGCAGGTGCGAATCTCTGTATTCTACTGTATTATTTCTCACACTTGTCTAAACAGCAGAGATAAGTTACTAACATCGATATTGCAGGGAAATGTGATTAGAACTGATGAACGCCTGAGAAGAATCTTCGAAGTTTCCCTCCGGAGCCCTAATTGTCACCCGTCCTCACGCTTGCATACACTCGTGCTCCATGCACTGTCTTCATCGTGTGTAATTCCTCGACTCAGTCCTCTGAGAGTGCTCGATAGAATAATGATCACTAGTGGGGAATGGCTGCATAGGCCATGCTTTATTGGAATCTTTAGATCCTATCATGTATCTGTCAGACTTCCCAGATACAGGCACGTATGGTTCGCTCCCACATGAGCCAGAAAACTTGGAGGGGGGAGGTGGTTTGAAATGGATCCATATCGGTCGCAGCGTCGGAAGGCAAGCTGATGCCACCGCCGTCGCCAATTCAATATTGGTCCAGTAGAAAACAGGCGATGTGTAATCTATGCAAAATTAGTCGGTAATCTTCGAGAGGCGTTGTGACGATGTACATGTCACATGGTTGTAGTGGTCAGCAAACCCTGCGGCAATTTGTACCAATGTAGCAACTCGTGTGGCGCTGATCGCGCAAACTCTAGACATACAAGTTAGTTCACCAACTAAAAAGGTCTTCTGATGTTGGTGGTAGAGATAGATGTGTAGACTGTCAGGGGCCGAGGAACTTACGTTGCACCAAGCATGAACATGCCCAGAACAGCCAGTTTCTCTTTCCATGGCAAATGGAGTTGCAAGACCATAGGAACCGGCATGCACAGGATTCCCACATCAACAATGAGGTCACTAATGACCACAGAAAGCCACATCGGAACGGTGTCCATGCATTTGTTGCCATAGAAGAACTCCATCAGAGGCGTGACCGGGTAGCAGGTAAAATCCCAAATCCTAATCGTCTCCCAGTGATTCATCCTCCAATGCCACAGTTACCGAAAATGGGACCAAGAGTTTCCAATGAATCCGAACAAGCTTTTCCTCTCCTACCAACGATTGCAGAGCCCAGTGTGATCTATCAGCCATGTCCTCGACACGGAAAATTACAATGGATAATTTTTGCAGTTGCCATCATCCTCTCAGTTCTGTTGGGATAACGTCCCCGGCCCAGATTCCGGCCGCCCCCCGATTCCGGCCGCCTTTCCCACACAAACTCACACTTTTCAACCTTCTATAATAAATCCAAATTAAATCCCATAACCCTAATCCTAAGGCTTAAAACATAATATTTTAAAGTAAATTTATAATATATATATTGAAAAAAATTTATTATAATCATATTAGTTTTTAAATAATTCTTTAAAATAATATGCTTAAAATGTTAAGGATCTTTAATATCTTATATAAAAACCTTAATATTTACCTTTAAGTAAATATTTCTTTAATAGAATTAAATAAAATTTTTATTTCTTTAAATATTTATTTATAAATTAATATATAATATAATATTAAAAAAATTATATTAAAAACCTTATATTTATAAAGATATTTTAAAATATAATCTTTTTTAATTCTTTTATAAAAATTTTATATAAGGAAATTAGGAAAATATAAACTTATTAATATTTTTTATAAAAATTTTAAATATATAAAATAATCTTTATATTTTATAATAAAATATTTATTATATATAATAAAATTTAATTATAATTATTTTATTAAAAGAATAAATATAAAATTAAAAAATATGAGCTGTTAAGAATTCCTTATATTATTTATATAAATTTTAACATTTTTTATAAATTAAGTTTAAGAATTATTTTTAAATTATTATATTAAAGCTATATTTTTCAAAGTATTTTAATATAAGAATGTATTTAAAACCCTTTATTTTAAACTTAGTGTTAGGGTTGTAGGATTTAATTTGGATTTAATATAGAAGATTGAAAAGTGGGTATCTTATAGTGCCAGTGCACCAGAAAACGACTGGCCGGAATCAGGGGGGGGGGCCGGAATCTGGGCCGGGGACGTTACGCTTCGGGACTCTACCACTCAAGGGAAGCGAATTCTGCTGAATATGGGCTTCCCCGTGAGTACACCAGCTTTTCATTGAGAATTGAGTGCTGAAGTGGCGAACAGGGCCTCCAGGTACAGTCCAAACAACCTGGGAACACAACTTGACATTCACACAAACGCCTTCCCCCGAATCCGAAGCCGCCTGGGCGTCGTTTATTCCTTCGGGAAGAGGTTTCGTACATCATGCGCAATTAGCACCTTTCATCTCGAATATTGCCGTTTTCCACCAACTTCATTGCCTGGTAAGCGACAAAGGACATGTAAAATGTCTCGATATCCACTGATGTCTCCGTCTCCATTAGCATTCCACAGTCGTTGCGTACTATGACGCACTTAAAAGCGAGCCCCTGACAAACCTCACGAACGTTTCCGACTTCGACAATGCTACTGCCACACGAATAGCCCCATTGCACACACGGCACTGCTTTGACTATATCAGACAGGCTCTCATCTGCGCAGCGGATACAAATCTTGAGGTCTTGGACAAGCAGACACACCTTACCAACGGATGGGGCCAGCCTCAGCAATGTCGGGATTATGAGCAAGTCTTCATTTGGGCAGAACGATACGCCAACTCGTCTGAGACGGGAATCGTCACGTAGCCTGAGATATTCAGGTGCTATTTGGTTTGTAATTTCACACAATTTATGAGTCCTTATCATCCTGCTCATCCTTGATGAACACCGAATAGTCTCTCAAATCAACCATTCTCTTCCTTGCACAGTGATCTAGTGCTTGCCAGTCAACACACTCATTGTCTGTATACACCCTCGATGTTGGCATCCCATCCTCCCTCCAGAAGAGAGTCGCAAGAGTAGTATCACCTCGACACATGGCGGCTTCCCTCCAATATTCAAGGCAATGCTCTGAACGTTGTCAACATTTTGCATCAGTGATGCAAATTGCTGTCGGGATTACATACCAATATGTACATCTTCGAGTTCTCGGTCTTCTGCTGTGTAATAGTCATCAAGGTTCAAATAGTGTCTCAAGCGTTTCTACAAAATCTGTTGTGAGCATAGTCAACGGTGTATGGCCTGGATTTTTAACACACAATGCAGTGCAACTCGTGGTACACGCCCATCTCTGCAAGGAATCCAGAACCGTCTTTGAATGCTATTGTGGTGTCGCCCTCACTAAAGCGATCAAGCTCTTCTTGAGACACTTTGACGATCATTGCTAGAGGCGTTTCAGTCAGCAATAGTCTGTGCAACACGTGCAAAGAGAGCACTTACGATTCACGATGTTCTTCCACGCTCTATCGAATTCTGGCCTAGGTTTTCCCACAAAAGGATTGGGTCCATCGATATCACGCCATAAACGCCTCTTTTCGTACCTTACGGCATCTATCGCGGGTGCTTGGGTGGTGGAGCTGGATGTCAGATGATAGAATCTTCGCCGTCCATATGCTAATGCGATACTTGAAAAAACTCACAGTAAGTCAGTCGAGGTCGCACGCATTGCAAATCCCCCTGTTGATCCTTTTGAGTCCCTGATCTGATCCAGAGAATTGCCATTGTGATGTTTGATAGTAGAAGAAAGGTAATGGCTATAAGCTGGATCCTCGAAGACTTTGGATGCCTATAGTGTGACAACGGGCTTGCATTGAGCTCCATTACCTCTGAGGTATCTTCATCTCCATTTAATGTAGTGTAGAGAGGCTGATATCCCTGCGATGGGGCCATATTGGTTCCAACGTTGATGGACAGCTCTGAGGGAAAAGTCCACAGACGAGGGTACCGCATGATCTTGCAGAACGGATCTGGGGCCTCAAATGAACCATGATTCACTCGAATTAATCAGACAAGGCATGAATTTAACATTGAGCAAGGCCCTGTTCTGAGAAGGAAAAATGTTGCCCGAGCTAATTCCCATGCTTGTCCTCGAATGCCGAGCCTTGGTGACTTCGAAAATTATCGGCTGTTCCTACCAAATCTGGTGTACTGGAGCATCAGAAAGGTTCCAAAGACATTGAGCCCTTTGCAATCAGGGCCTCCTTCTTCCCACCCCTGGTTTGCGTGGATACTTTGACACATCGCATGTATTCCATGGCACTTGGGCAATATTTTCAGAGCGCGATACGCGACTCGCCAGTGGAACATCGCCCACAGAGCAGGTGTTCCAAGGACTCTCAGATTATGCTTTGTAGCTAATACAAACAACAGCACTGTACTCTGCATGTGAAATCCGCACCAATCGGAGGACTTGGTGTTCTGGGCACTGCAACCAACAGATCCCAGCCGGCCTCGAAGGATCCGAATACAAGGAGAGAACCATGCATATAAAAAGCGTCCAACTACTGCAGTTGTGCCAGTATGGGCCGATCCCTGATGGCCGGTCAGATGGCTTATGTCCGGTTTAGACTTCGATACTGGCACACGTACTGTCCCTAGGCAGCCGGGGTTAAGGGGACGCTCACATTGGTACCACCTTGGGTTGCAATTGACTGAGCCAACTGGTTGATGCCTTCTTATCTCAGCGCAAAAGAGCCGACTGGGCGTGGATATTGTTGCATAAGATCCAGCCCTGGCAAAGCTGCGCCTCAGGGCTGTTCCCCCGTCAGGCTCGTATGCGCTCGATCAGCATCCATCCTCGTGCATTAAGGCTGCGACTGTTGGAAGACCAGAGCCACTCAGCTCCCGTACCGGCGTGTTGGAACCATTCCGTCACACTGTCCAACCGATCCCACGTCGGACGGACATTCGCCCGGCTTCTCTCGGGGTCTCTTCGATGGGAATGATACGCCGCTTCGTCAAGTCCCAATGTCATGTTGGTTGAGGGGGTGCAAACCCGATTGGGTCGGCGCGGCTATCACACGAAAACCTCGCGAAGGCAATATCAGCGTTGTATGTGACGCCATATCACCATGCACTTCCAGGCTTGTGCTCGGATGCTTCTCGTAGCCCAGGATAGCTGTTCATACAATTCTACCAGTCGAAAGCAGCCTGCTGCATGCCACGTGGTACGGGCGACTCTGAATTTCTCGCAGGCTCTCAGAAGACCTTGCTCAACGGAGAGTCAAAAAGGCCGTACCGCTTCATCTGCTCATCTTGTTATTTCCTCATTGCACTCTCGCCCTGTTCATCGGTGGCCTTGAAATTCGATCACCATGGCTACCGCAAACACGCCAAAGACGGTCCTGATCACTGAATTGCTCTGAATAATGCTCTTGTGCCGGGCTCTAAGGTTCGAGGCTCACCTTCGGTCGTCCAGGTCTCGGAAGAGCCCTCACCACTCGCTTTCTTTCTCAAGCCAACACTACCGTCATCGCTGCGGTACGACGCCCCGTTCACCCTACGAGTCAATCCCTCAAAGAACTTCCGCGCGGTGAAAATAGCAAGCTCACCACCGTCCAAATCGATGCTGTATCCGGCACAGACGCCCAAGATGCCGTCACATTCCTTCACACCTGGGCAACTTCACCGCAAGTCTCGTCTCGGATATCACCAACGAGACTCTGGCCTCGGTCACCATCGCGTCTTCATCGGTCGCGAACGCCTGGACCGAGCACAAGTTTGAGCTCCAGCCCTCGGCAGACGCATCCAACAGCAACAATAGCTTCCTGCTGACCTACGAGGCCGCATCTGGCGACGTTCTCAACTTCAATTTGATCAGCCTCTTCCCTCCCACATATAAGGACACACCGAATGGCAACCGCGAGGACCTAATGGAAACCCTGGCGGGGCTCAACGCGAAGTACTTCCGTATTCCCGGCGGTAACAACCTGGAAGGCGAGTCGGCGGGCCTGCAGTGGAACTGGACAGAGACGATCGGAAATCTCACCGAGCGCCCAGGACGTCCAGGCGATTGGGGCTACGAGAACACGGACGGCCTTGGCCTTGTCGAGTACATGCTCTGGTGTCAAGATCCTGGCCTCGAGCCCGTCCTCGCCGTCTTGGCGGGCTACTGGCTCGACGAGACAGCCGCCTCGGAGGCCGAGCTGCAACAGTATGTGGAGAGTGCGCTCAGCGAGCTTGAGTTTTTGATGGGCGACTCGTCAACTGCCTGGGGCGCGCAACGCATCGCCCTCGGCTACACCGAGCCGTTCCCGATCAAGTACGTCGAGGTTGGCAACGAGGATGGCCTGTCTACAGTTGGAGCGGGGACATATACTTCATACCGTTTCAGCGCCTTCTACGACGCCATTACCGCTGCGTACCCGGATATTCTGGTGTTCACCTCTTACACGGGCTACGTGTACGAGAACTCCGGCCAGGACTACCACCAATACACCAGGCCCGACCGCTTCGTCCAACAGTTCAAGTACTTTGACAACTTTGCCAATGCGTCCGGCCGTCTCATCATGGTCGGGGAATTCGCGGTCGTGCAGAACAACACCGGCAACCCAGATGATGGCACCAACTGGAGCAACCCCAAGAAGTAAGCCCCCCTCACACAACTGGCCAGGGCCACAGATCTACGAGCGGGAAACCACCAACACGCAAGGACAGCACATGGGCCTACCGGATCGGCTCCGTCGCCGAGGCCATCTTCCTTTTAGGCACAGAACGCAACGCAGCAACGGCGTGGGGAGTCTCGCACGCGCCGCTGCTCCAGAACCTCAACAGCTACGAGTGGTCCCCGGACCTCATCTCGTACACCGCCGACCCGTCCCAGACGGTCCTCAGCACGTCGTACGGGGTGCTCAGGCTCTTCGGCAACAACGTCTTCACGTCCACCTTGCCCGCCGACGAGACCTCCGGCTCGGCGTTTGGCCCGGCCTACTGGGTTGCGGGCGTTGATAACGCCACGAGCACGTACTACCTCAAGGCTGCCGTGTATAGTAGCACCGCCGACGTGGAGTTTGATGTCTCCTTCGAGGGTCTTAGTGGTGGCTCGGCAACATTGACGGTGCTGACTGCGCCGGATGGGTATTCGCATAATGAAATTGGCAGTGAAGTTGTCACAACCACGACGCCGACCGTGGCCGCTGTCGATGGGGTGTTCAGCTTTAGCCTGCCCGAGCTGAGCGTTGCTGTTCTGGCCGCGAAGGCCTAAATTATTGGATACAAATAATCGAAACATATGTTGGTCACTCAAGGGACCGACAATCAAAGCGAGAGACAGTGTTAATCAAATAAAGCAAACACTAAGTGAAACCAGTCCTCCCATCCGAGGTCGCCATGGCCAGATACCAACTGTGCTCATGCGCCATCTCTTATTCTGAACACTCTGCCCGTCCAACCCTACCACGTTTCGCCCCTTCAAGCCCCTTGTCCCCGCCTCCCTCGCCGCGGCTCGGAAGGGAGCGCCTGCGCCTGCGCCTGGCTTCTCTCACTTTGTCCCGCTGAGAAGCCATCACGCCCATCCACCAAAGATAGAATGCCCTTATCAACTGAAAGAAGGCTGCCACGAGCTCTGCGAGCCCCTTGCCATGTCTGGGGGGCCGGTGCTTCCTCTGGAGCTGATCTGCCTCGCCCTCGAGCATCCTGACACTCTCCCGGAGACCCTCCAAGTTCGCCTCAGAGGGGCCCCTGCTCTGGTGATCGGGAACCGATGGACCGGCATGGCTGTTTCTGTCCTCGTAGCCGGCGATAACCGTATCGTCGCTGCTGGGACTGGTTTCGCTGCTGGAGCTGGTGTCGCTGAGTAATTTGTAGTGGCTGGGACCGTCGTTGTTGAGACCGGCGGGGCGATGATTGTTGCTGCTGGCGCTGCTGTTGAACAGCTTATTCCCGAAAAGGGAGGAGGACATTCTCAATAATTTTGATTATTCTCGTGGATTCTGGGTTGCTACCAGGTGGACGCTTGAGTTTCCCTTTCGTGTGTGGTCGTGATAACGCTTTCGAATGACATCGTTGGAACAGGACAGGGGGAGCGGCAGATCAAGGTACATTTAAAAGTTCAGTATCTTCACCGCGCAAAGTGGGCATCTTTGTTCATCTCAAACCCCATCGATGTTTCATGTACGATCAAAGACCATCTCAGACAGCTGTGTCGTCTTATCTTGTGACAGTCGCCTTTATCCCCATACGACGCACAGCTCCGTATGAGAACAGATTACTTTCTTGCTCTTGTCCATCGATGGACAACCTAGCCAGGCCTTGTTCTCGTGGTCTCGAGAAGCCAGATATCAAACATACGGCCCAGGGTATTGCTTCTTCCAAGTTCTCCGCAGCATGGCCCGCCTTCGTGTATACGGCCGGCGTCCCGAGAAGGGACGAGTAGCGCAGAAAGTCCGGGTTCTGGATCAAATGGACTTGCATGCAAGCCGATGCTCTCTGTACACAAATTACATGTGTAAACACAGGGTTGCTACTGTTGATGGGCTGCCACTGAAGGCATGTTTTGGAATAGCCTTTGCGTAGCCTCAAGATCTTTCCGCAAGCAATCCAGTTCCCTCTATGAGCCAAGGGCGCCATGATCACCACTCGACGCCTTCTGCGAAGGCTTTGCATATGCACTGATAAACGCGTAGTACTGCGCCGCCGCCTTCGCCGCCTTCGAGTACGACATGGTCCCCTGGCTATTGTCGTCGTCGGCACGCTTGCTGTCAGCTTTCTTGTACTCCAGCTTCAGTTCCTGTAGTTCTTTGGTCTTCTCCGCCACTTCATCGGGCCCATCAGTATTGAACTTCTCTGTAGCCTCGCGTCAGTATGAGATGGTTGAAAGAACAATTTTCATGGGGTCCGACTCACTCAGACTCTTGGCCCCGGGTATGCGGTTCTTCTTGGGATCCTCTTCCCTCCCCGAATGCGCCACGCACGGTAGGGGCCGGCCGCAGGGATCTCCGCTCCAAGGGGACGGACGGGGGACGACGCAGTGGGTCTTGGGGTCGATCGTAGACGGCGTAGGCGACAGCGACGGCGAGGCCGCATTTTGCGCGAGAGACCGCTTGCTCAGCTCTTTGGCTCGATCCGACACAGCCCTGATGGTCTCGAGGCAGAGCCTAGTCTGCTGCTTCTCGGACTGCGTGTACCGGCTCAGGTCCATCCCCTCGATGCACTTACTGAGGTCATTGCAGACCTGCTCGAACGTCTGGCAGGGGATTTCGAACTCGGCCGCCTGGTCGCTGTCGGTGGTGGCGTCGGCGTCTTGGGTGGCTGTTGCTCGTGGGTATTTTCCCTCCTTGGCCTTTCCCTTGCCCTTGGAATCCCTCCACTCGATCTTCGACTTGACCTGCTCGGCGGTTGCGTCGGGCGGAACGTCGGGCATGATTGTGCACTTCTTCAGAACGTCCTCGATCAAGTCCCTCGCTATCACGCCAATCCTCCCATTCAACCTGGTGTAAACGTAGAAGTGGGCGGAAAAGTTACAACGCTTTAGAGCCATGATCTCGGAGAGTGGGAAGGTGGGCTTGTCGGTAACGATCCCGTCCCAGGAATTCTGAAGCATGGGCTCGGATTGTTTCTGGTCCTTGTTGCGGCCGTCGTTCTTTTGCACTCCAGTGGGGGTAGTCGTCATTCGACCGCTGCTGGCTTTCTGCGATTTGGCAAGCCCGACGAGAGAGGCCGGGCCCGAGGCGGAACCGCCAGGCCTGGGGTCGCTCTTTCCCTGCGCTGATGCCATCTCAGGGAAGACAATGTTGACTGATGATAATTGTGAGTTTTCGATGTGTGATGCAAGGCGTGTCGCCTAGGTTGGAGGTCGAGAGGTGCTTGCAATGGAATTGAAGTCGGTGTGCAAATGATGGCACGGCACGTAAAGGTGAATTGGGGTGCACACACCGAAGCCTTTGTGGACGCTGGCTAGCACAGTCAGTAAATCAGGACTTGTGCACGGGATATGCTCCCGGGAAAACCGAAAAGCATTTTGCTTGAAAACGATCGTGGGCTTGGAGCTTGCGATAGGGAGAGTAAGTGGGAAGACAAGCCTTGTATCGTATGGCAGCTGAGGCAACACGCACATTGCAATACTTGCTTCCAAGCTCTTTGTGAGAGCAGGCCAGTTCCGATCCAGTTCTACCACTGCCACATGTGCAGGGTGTCAACGCCGACATTGAGCATGGCCTTGGTCAGCTCGTCGTTGAACAATTTCTCGCTAGCAGTCGTCTGTAAATCGACTCAAATCAAAGCTTGTGAAATGCGATACACGTTTAATCCAAGCAACTCGGTCACATAGTACTCTATTCACTTTGGTGCGTCTATCGTGCGTAACTTGTGACCCGACCACGCAAACCTAAAACCCTAGTGCCAACAAGCGCTCCAGCCAGGTATCTAATGGATCTGATGACTGGCTCGTTCCATCTGTGTTTTGTTTGGACGCATTATCTGTTGAAGTACCTACGGTATATAAGGCTTGATCCGGCTGACGGATTAAGCGTTCGCTTTAAAGCGTTCGCTTTTTCCACATTATCTCCGTAGGATCAAACCATGAGAAGACGACTTGAAGACGGTGCCTTTGCAAGAATGAAGTGTCCAGTGTCTCGAGGAGGCACAGGAGATCCTGTCCAACTGCATGTTGTCGGGGATCTCTACATATCCATAGCAACAACAATAGGAATTTGTCTCATGTTGTTCTCAATGTGGAACGTGGATCTGAATTGTTGAAGAGGGGCAATACCTAAACCAAACATTCACAATTAGCCTTTAACATAGAGAATATTATTATTAGGACTGACTGACCAGAGGAGGGGCTTGTGCCGCGGGTACGTTCCTAGGTACTCAGAGAACCCCGGCTCTCTGGAGCTGCTGGTATGAGAAGCACCACTTCCATGAGACACCCACCACCCTGGATCCTCATCCTACCAAGAACTACGGGACAACCTGCTATAGGACATCCTCTTATGGGATATCCTCCTATGGGATTCCCTCCTCGGGGCTAACCTACTATGGGATATTCTACTGTCCATCATATGGGGTATGGTATTTCCATCTCAGTTTCCGATGCTCAGGTACTTCTCCAAGCACGAATTCTTCTTTTCAAATGTAGTGTTCATCTCTCACGCCATAAGAGAGTCCTGTGTCAAAACCGCTCACACCGCAATCATACCTAGCTCTCATGCAAACCAGCAAACACGAATGACTTCTGGCGAGATAGCACATGAAGGCATCCTGTGTCTATTTTACAAACAGCCAAAGTATATACCTAGGTAATTACTTACCCTTGACCACAAACTTGACTAAAAAAAGAATGCGAGCTATGTTCAGCCTGACATGAACATTCTTAGCAGACTAGGATGCCGTCTATATCCTAAACAATACTACAAGAAGATTACAGTCATTCTGCCCCAGACCGAGCCCTGGCCCACACCCAAAACGGGTAAATAAGAAAAAAGAAATGTAAATTTCATCAGTAAGCTCCCGGCCTCAGCTCCCACGCAGGCTGCTCGACAAGCGATGGCGTGGCCCAGCCTGTCAGCGCAGGCGTTGAGCTGTGCGTCCAGTTGAGCCCAGGTACTTTAGCACCGTCACTCCCCAGCGCCCACAGCGTCAGGCCAAGCCAGTTCCCCCCTTGGTAGTTCAGAACACCCTCGGGTACGGGGAACTGAGTCTGGGGTCCTACGTTGCTTGTGTATCGACCGAGCTGGTACCCATTCACATAGATCAGCGCCCTGTATGGCGCGGCTGCCGCTGCGGACGTGTCATTGGCGAACACCAGGGACAGTGGGACATCCCATTGGTCAGAGGGGAGTGAGAGCGTGAAATTCGTCGTGTAGTAAGCCACTCCCGCAGATGTGATGCCGTCGTAAGGCGACGTTCCCGTCGTGAAAACTTCCACTGGCGGAGCAGCCTGGTGGTAACCCTGACGCTCGACAAAAAGGCCACCCTCGTTGAGGGGACCACGAACGCGGTCGGCATAGTCCTCGCCGCCGAGGTTGCCCGTGATTTTCCACGTAATGTCTGATGCAAAGGTGTAGTCAAGAATACCGCGAGGGTTCTTCTGTACATCACCTCCCACATTGTAGTTTTCATCGAGCCCGGTCGAATCAATCAGGACAGTGAAGACGTATGAGTTTCCTGCTACCAGATTAGGCAGGGTGAAGGTCGAGTTGTAGCTTTCATAGACGGAATTCCCCTCCCATGAGCCGATGAAAGTGCTGTTGAGCCAGACCGACGCGCCGAAGGCCTCTCCGCCTTGTGTACGAAGCTCAATCTTGGACTCGTTTCCAGTGGCAGTGAAGTGGCCTCTGAAGAGTAGAGACCCTGTATTGAAGCCATAGTCCGATCCGTAGAGAGAGACGGGCGTGAGGAGAGGAGATCCCACAGGATTAGTGGTGTTGGTGTGGTCTGCATTCGGCCACGCTGAGTCGTCGTAGCTAGACTGAATCTCGGGAAGCGAATCGATGTAGTACCATGATGCACTAGGGAGGTCGGGGATGTTAAACTCGGGAGGCGAGTAGTCCTGGCTGGCGGTCCATGAGCCCAAGGAGTCGGCAGCGTGCTCCAGGGTGACTTGGTTGACCTGCAATGAAGTGACTCCTGAAGGCACTCCAATGATCTCGATGCTTGCCGTCTTATTGAAATCAGCAGCCAATATCAACTTGTCACCTTCCACCGACGCTGAACGCAACAAGTATGGCCCGTTGACAATCACAGCACCATCTGTCACATCGGCGACCCAGTAGTTATAGGCACTGTTGCGGTCTTCATTCATCATTAGTCTGGCGCATCTTACTAGGCGGGTGAACGTTTCCAACATACCCAGGATGTAGACAAAGAGATCCCCAACTTGCACAATTCTCCTGTCAGAGGAGGTTTGCCACTGAGCGACGACAGAGTTATTGGTCTGCTGGATCGTCACACCATCGCCTTTAACCACTGTCCCGCCAGTTGCACCCGCAATGGCCAGCTCGTGAAGCTCATTCGGGCCACCATAGACGATGAGCACCGTCTTGTTGTCGAAGACTTGCCAAGTGAAGATTTCAGCTGTGGAGTAGAGTAGCTTCGAGTCTCCAACAGGATAGTCAGTGACGTGGACCTTGGAGTCCCGGCCATTGAGACTCAAAGAACCACCAAGCTGGGGAACGGAGACGGTCCCTGCCGAAGTAGGCAGTGACAGCGTATAGTTAGACGAGGCTTGAGATGTGTAGTCTGAGTGCCGAACGATGAAGAATGATCCATTAGATCCGAAGAGTGGGGTGGTGATGATGTCCGAATTCGTGTTGTAGACGCCGGTTGACGACGAATTGGCTGCAGAAGTCACGAGGTACCCTGGGGAGACCTTGAGAAACTGTGCTTGGAGCTTCAACTCAGAGTACTTCTCCCTGTCCACCGCGCGGTCCTCACGGATGACAGAGCCGTAGTCATAACTTGTCTGTTAGATATTTGATTAGCAAATTTCCAGAGAGAATGTGCCGGGAAAGGTGAGATGTGGTGCGCCCTGAGGCTAGAAGGTTGCAGAGCCCGACTGGCTGACGATCTGAAGACATCAAAGCAAGCAAATGACAATGGAAAACACGTACATAACCGCCAGGGTGGCCGATGTTGCCCCAGTTGGTTCCCCCGTAAATCATGTAAAGACTGTAGATAGTGACGCCAGCCGCATAGTTGTTCTTGTAGAAAACTCGCTCGAACTCCATGTTAACGAGGGCGGCGCATTTCTCGAAGCCAACACCGCCCGGGGGATCGAAGGACCCTCCCTGGAACTCTGGGATCGTGTACGGAGTACTGGGGCTTTGCTCCAGATGTGTCTGACGAAAAGTTGTCGGAATGGCACCTGCCGGCCACGAAGAAGGATTGGCACAGTCAAAGCCCAGAGGGTAGGAGTCGTGGCCGTAGATGTCGACCTCCCCGACGCCGGTGCCGGGAGCGTTGTGCCCGGCTGGTCTGGCGTCGTTGCTGATCAATGGGACCACAACACCGGCATTACGAAGCTGATCCTCAATGTACTGCATATATTCGCCATTTGGGAAGACGACGCCTGAGCCGCTCTGGGCCCCTGTGTACTCGTTTTCGGCCTGTACGAGTATGAGGGAACCGCCGTTGGTGATCTGGTACTTGGCGATGAGAGCTCCAACTTCAGCCATGTAGTTGTCTGTGGCAGAGAGGTAATCGGTAGCGTTGGTCCTCAACTTTCCTTGTATGCGCTGAAGCCAGCCTGGGAAGCCGCCGCCGGTAGCCTCTGCGTTCACGTACGGACCAGGCCTGGCGATGATATACAGACCAGCAGCCTGGGCAGCCTTAAACAAAGGCTCGAGGACGAGAGGTCCTTGGGCATTGAAGTCGCCAGCCTTGCCCTCGAGAGCGCCCCAGTGCACGTAGATTGAGATGGTGTTGAGCCCCAACGCTTTGATTTTCGTCAGAACGTCGGGCCAGAGGGAGGGGACGGGTAGTCGGAATGGATGGAATTCCCCCGAGTAGATCAACTGGCGCTCGCCGTTGATGAGAAGCGAGTAGTTGTCAAAGGTGACGACATCCTGAAGCAGGTCCCTGTGCTCGGTGTGGAAGAGGTGATTGGGTCGTCCGAGCAGGGCGTAGCTGCCCTGCAACGCCAGAGTGGCGAGGCTGAGGGTGGTGGCGAGCCTCATTGTGAAGGGGAGAAACGGACACGGCTGTCGATGGTGTCCACGACGAAGGGACTGTCTGTTGTCTGAGTCTCAGCGGATGAGAATGGAGGGAGGAGGTATATCAACCACTGCAGGCCAGCCTCCAAGAGGGAACGGGATGTGACGGTGGGAGTGGACAGGGAGTCAGTCGGCTGCGGCTGCGGCTGCCCGTCTCCATCATCACAGCCATCTCCTCTCTGTCGGGCCTTCCTCGTATGTTGTTGCACCGAGTCGGGCCCATCCTTCCCTGTCATGGTTGCGGGAAAAGGCAATCACGGTGTCACTGACTGGTGGTCGATGGTCGGGGAAAGAGTTGGAGAAAATGGAGAAAATCCGACCTCGCCATCTCACCTTTGCCCCCCCCCCCCCACCTTTGGAATTGGAACCGGTAGAAGGGATCCCCGTCCATTCAGACGGGATGAACTGATGGGCTCTGGAATGAACGGATGGACAGGAACGAGGTAGCCGTAGCGGGAAGGATCGACAAGCTTTCTCGGCGCAAGCCACCCGTTTCCCAGCCTGCTAGCCCAAAGCCAGCAACGCCCGCCGAACCGTCCGATTCCATGACGAGACAGCGTCGCGATCGAGTCGGGTATAACTGGGCCACGATGCGGGGGAGAAAGCTTCAATCAGGAGTTGGGGTTCGGATGAGGTGACACTGCGGGTCAGAAGTCGTCTAAGTCGTGAGGGGTATTAGGCCATGTTCGCGGTGCGAGGGCACCCCTGGAGAAGACCAGGTACGCGATCCTGCTGCAACCTGCACTGCAACCCTATGCTGTCACTCCCTGAAGCTTGTTTGTTCTTGTCTTTTTCCCTCTTTTTCCCTCACACTCGGAGCCATTCCGTCTCCTCCCCTGCCGACTCCTTGGCATCGCCCCACCTGTGCTCGCCCGGCAGGTTGACAGGCACACCATCCTGCTTGTACAGCTCCCCGTCCTTCATGACGAAGCTCACCTTCCTCAACGCCTTCTCGTCCTCTCTAGGATCTGAATCGAGGGCAATTATATCTGCCCTCGCCCCCTTCTCGAAGAACCCAAACCGGTACCCACACGAGTCCTGGCCGCACGCCTCCCATCCGCCCACGAAGCACGCCTCGAGCACATCCTCAAGCGGGATTCCTGCACGCCTCATGAGCTCCATCTCCCTGACTCCCTCGCCATGCGCGAATGTCCCTGTGTCCCCGCCAGCTGCGAACCTCACCCCCATGTCAAACGCCTTCTTGACCCTGGCCTGCACCTTCTTCATCTCGTCCCTAGAGAGCACCAGGTCCAAAATCGCCAGCGTTGGCACGTAGATTGTGCCCCTCTCCGCCATCTCGGCCCACAGCTCGTCCGTGTTCTCGTTGACGTGCTCTACGCTGGTCACGCCCGCTCGGACCGCCATTGTAGCCCCTTCTACCGTACCCGCGTGGGCCACGACCGGCAGGTTCGCCAGCCGGGCCTCCTCCACGATCACGGTCATCTCCTCCTGGCTGAAAAGCGGCACCGCGGGGTTGAGCTCAGCGTGTGTTGGGGGAAATCGTATCCCGGCCCCGGGACCACCACCCGTGGCGGCCTCTTGAAGCGGCGGGAACCGCATCACCTTGCGCTTGTAGTCGGCGTAGAACTTGATGATATCAGCCCCGTCCCCAATGCGCCTCCTCACGGCGCGCCGCACCTCCCACGGGCCGTCTGCGGCGTCTGAGGATCGCGGCAGCGAGAGCCCGTTCTGCCTGTTCTCGCTGCGGATCTCGTATGACGACGTCGATGCCAGGGCATGCGTGGCCACGAAGAGCCGCGGGCCCGGGATGAGACCGCGGTTGATGCAGTCGCGTAGGTTGGCGTCGAAGTTTTCCATCGCCTCCGTCCCCAGGTCGCGGTACGTCGTGTAGCCCGAGAGAGGCGCCTCGCGGACATGGTTTGTGGCCCGGACCGTGCGCTCGACGATAGACTCGTCGCGCATTTGCTGGGCTGCGGAGCGCCCGCTATGTGGTGGAGATCGTCAGTCCTTCTGCCTGATCCCAGAGTGGAGGTGAAGTGCCTTGGCTACCTACCTGTAAGGATGAAGGAAAATGTGCGTGTGTGCGTCAACAAAGCCTGGCATCACGACCTTGCCTCTGAGGTCGATGTCCCCGTCGCGGATTTCTTCGTCTGTTTCCCGCTCGTACACGTCGGCGATGCCGCCTGACTGAGTATCGATTTTGATGGAAACATTCTTCACAAACGCCTTCTTGCGCGGATCAAACAGTAGTGAGGAATGTAGTGTAAGTGTCTTGCGTATCATCTTTGCTCGTTGACTAGTAGAGTTCCAAGTTATGAGGACGGCGCGGCGCGGCGTGAACTTGGGCAGATAAGCCAGATCCTGGGAGGGTGGCTGGGAAACCTGGTATAGGCTATTCAGACACTGCGACTTCTATCTCTTCGCGCGCAAATGATGCTATCATGAGTACCGTTCCCAATAATATCACAGGATCATCTCGACGTAAAAGTTTGTTTTCACCTTGGTTTCGATGGTATCGCTTGAATCCCATTTGTCGCAATGCGGTCCAATATCTCGGGTGAGCGTGGTGACGTACATGGCTCATCGACCCCTGCGACACAGACACTGACGCACCCGGAGCACAGCATATAGATTACTTTATGTGATCGATCACATTCTCAACAAAGCACAGACAAAACACAAGACTTGTTTTGTTTCTTGAACTGTGTTTTCAGAAGTTGGAAGTGCAATTCCTTCCCGCACTTCTAGCTCACTGAGCCAAATGCTCATCCTATGTACGTAGAGGTATCCATCATAGCAGAAGTGAAATACACGAAAGTGCAGTATCCATCGTCGTCGATACCGTCGTAGTCCTGAACGAAAGGTAATCCCCCAGTCCAACAATAAGCCTTTTCGGATCCTCGAAAGGAAAACGTGACAACCAAAGAACGAATGAGAACAGGCTCATCCTCAAGGCGAACAAGCCGAGACACCGGAGTCCGAAGAATGGTCGCCTCCGATACGATGCTCCTCTTTCTTCTTCTCCTCTTCCTCCTGATTTTTCAGCCCCTTGTAGACATTGTCGAGCTTTTCGACCAGTCGAGACACCGGCGTGATGATTTGGTCCTCCAACGAACTGTCGAGGGCTCCCTTCATGACCATTCCCTGCGATCCCAGGTCAAGCAGCAGCTGGATGTCCCGCGGAAGCTCCCGTGACGCCACCTGGCTGCCGTGGGCGACGCCGACCGCGTTTTCGTCGGAAATCTTGCGGCGTTTAGCGGGCGAGTGCTCGTCGCGTCTGTTGTCGGTCGGCCTAGTGGCCAGCAATCTGTTCTGAATGCTCTGGGACGCGTCCCAGCCAGCCAGCCTCTTTACGATCCCCTCGACGATTCCAAACTCCATCGCGTACGTGTCCTCGCATACCGCGTCACCGCTCGAGCAGAACTCACGAAGCTCAGCGATGGACATACGCATGCTGGTCGTTCCGCAGGAGAGAAGGAGCGCCGCCGACTTGACGCTCAGGTTGGTACCCTCTCTGCCGACCTCCCTACTCGTCACCATCTGGTCGTACAGGGAGCCGCAGGCAGAAGGGGGCCCACAGCCGAAGAGGTTGAGCTCGTTGATCAGGTACTCGCGAAGCCAGGACGGAATCTGGGGCTCGTAGTCATCTGGCGGGGGAAGGGCCGGGTACAGCCCAACCATCGTGCCCTGGTCAGGCTCTTCGTGCGACAGGTCGGCTCGGAGCTGTCCAGAAGGCGCAATGGTGAGAATGCCTGGAGTAAGGATGTACTTCTGCTCGAGCTCAACTAGCGTTTTGTTAGTAGCTTGTGGCCAAAAGTAATAGACTCTGGAATATTCCGGAACACAACACAACAGGTGGGAGACTGTGACATGAGGAGACTCGTGCTTACGGATAAGTAGTCGGCTTTTCGCGATGATGTCGTCATCGTGAACGGATTGCAGGTCGTCATCATCAGCGGTTATGTCGATGGTGTCGGCAGAGCGGGAGGAAGGGCTGGGTGTGACGAGGTGAGCCATTTTGAGGCAGATCCCTAAGATAGTCAGTGCCATGTGGTGGTGGTTGTTTCAGAAGAAGAACCAGTTGACGAGCGAAAAAACAGTTTGAGCCTGCGAGGTTGTCGTACTTACGAGCGGTACTTGCTGTTCGCGGCGAGGTTTCGAGTGCAGT
Organism: Diaporthe citri; assembly: GCF_014595645.1. Taxonomy (NCBI): domain Eukaryota; kingdom Fungi; phylum Ascomycota; class Sordariomycetes; order Diaporthales; family Diaporthaceae; genus Diaporthe; species Diaporthe citri. The sequence continues at coordinate 5,732,916 of NW_025064846.1, read as the reverse complement.
GAGTGGCGACAGCGAAAATGTGGCTTGGGAACTTTGAAGTGTCGCACCTTCGGCTGAGCGAGTACAAAGAAAGGCGAAATTGGGAGAGCAGTTGGCAGTTCCCCCGCAACGGGCCCTTTGAGCCGTGTCCAGGAGTATGCGAAGTACCCAGGTAAGTAGCGACTTGTGGGTGAAAAAGGTGGCTTTGTTCCTGCTGAATGATGCTGCGACAGGCTCAAGCTGTAAGTTTCGCTCGCAGACCAGAATTGAGTCGGGAACTGTAGATGGTGCGGAAGAGAGAGTGTGTGTGGATTGTGGAAATTGCTCAGCAAAGACGTCCACATCACAGGTTTTTAGGCAGGTACTAGTTTTGCAGATGCTCAGTGTCAGTTCAGGAGCTTCCACAACCAGACTTTTGTTTCCAAAAGTGGGTGGGTTGCGGGAGTGCCAGTTTGCAGCAACAAAAGCTCAGACGGGAGACACCTCGGGCGCTGGGAGCTTTCAATTCTGAAAACTAGGTAGCTTTGCCCTTAGTTGTGTGTTTTTTCCTTAACAGTTGTGACGGTAAAATTCAACCTGATTGCTGTAAAGCCTAACCAGGCGAATGACTCCCAGCATTTCCGTTTACTTTGCAGCTTGTCAAATCAGACATGTTGCGAAGCTCGAGACATCACGACATTTCCGTTTCCGGAGATCGCTAGTTATCATTCGAGGGCTGCCCACGACCCAATGCTCAGCAGTGACCACATTGATGCAGACACTATAAAATTTGATTGGCATCCGTCTTTCCTTCTTTTCCATTCTCTCTTCATGTAATTTGTTGTTTCGGTCCGTTCTTAAGCAGCTTTATGGTACCTATTTGCATTGACAGAGGCTACCTAGATATGACTGTATCGAGTGCTCGAAGAGCCTCGCTGCAGAGTGGCTAGAGGAGAAAGGGTTTCCATTCAGAGGAGAGAAGAAAGGCTCCTATTCAATCCGAACACCAGCCTCATCAGCACCACAGCCACTACATCTAAAGAGCTGTCCCACCGTCAACGGTAATTCTGAGCATCCGGTAAAGCAATGTACTTCATTTCGCAGATTCTCAGCGAATAAGATAGGCACAACACAGCGCAGACGAATACCGTGGGTCGGCCAATCCCCTTGGCCAGTAAGGAGGGCCGATCCTGTTGGGATTGAAGCTTACGGCGGCGCAGCAGTCTTCCAACACTGAAGTTAGCCATAAATAAAGAGAACGGGTATTCGCACAGAAATAAACGGATGGTATACAGATACATTACACGTCTAGTGCACTCAGACCCAACACACCCACGCCCAAGAGACCAAAACCCAACACACCAAAACCCAACACACCCACCAAACACAACCACAACCAATCCACATACCCACGCCCAATTCACATACCCACAGTATCCCTGAATCATATCTATTTGAGCTGTAGGATGATACTTGAAGCAGCCAGTCTCTAATCACTGTCTGTCTGTCTGTCGATTGTTGTAGCCTACTTGCAGACACATGCACACAGGAGCATCGAAGAACAACAGGAGGGTCGATTTCAAAGACGAAAATCAGTAAGTAAATTTTGGGTATCGGTCTGATTCTAACCAGCCCAAGGAACTTCCTGGGCTCCGTGGAAAACGAGAGGAACCAAAGACTCACACGCTCGCCATAATTATGCAATCTATTATTTAACCAAAACGCCACCCAGCCAATTTACCGCAACAGAAACCAAAAAATAACAGACCTTCGCACTTAAGAGCAATAGCGCTGATGGAAGCGAATGATACCCTCAAGCTTCACCAGCCTCTCCCAGCCAGGCCCAATGATAACCTCGTCCAGGTTCATCGCCATCTCCCCGTGGTCAAACCTCCCGCCCTGCGGGTAAAGCAGGCGCGTCAGGTCCTCGGGCAGCCCAAAGGCCCAAGCCTCGTGGTCGTGCTCGACATCATGCGGCCAGTACCCGGTCAGGCGGAGGACGCACAGGCGCAGGTGCGAGAGGTCGAGCCAGTGGTCGCAGCCCTCGGCCCTGAGGTCCAGCTGCGACCGGAACGCCGCCACGTAGCCCAGGCACGCCCTCATCTCGGCGGCGACCGGCCCCAGGAGGCGCGGGAGCTCGCCCCACGTGACGCAGGACGCCGGGTCGTGGCGCGCGGCAGGGTCGCAGGAACCGAGGAGCCGCCAGGCGAGGGAGCATGGGGAGGATTCCCGGCGGGCGACGGCCCGCGAGTACACGAGCCGGCCGTAGAGCTCCGCCGCGGAGGTTGGGCATGGCATGGCTGGGGCGCGGGCCCCGTAGAGGAGGCCCTGGCTGTCCTCCTCCGCCGCTGCGTCTCGGATGTCGAGGTGGGCGAGGATGAGCTCGATCACGGGCAAGGGGAGGCGGTCGTCATCGTCGCGTCTTGGGGTCACGTTCGCCCTGTGCCGCCGTTGGATGAATTGGTTGACGGCGAGCTGGGCATGGCGGAACGCGCGGCTGGCCTTGTTGGGCCTGGGCGCCTTGTTTCCAGGTTGCTGGTTGGGGGCGGTGTTGACATCCTCAGCCGGGAGCTCATAGATTTGTGTAGATTCACTATCGAGCTCTATGAAGCTCTCTTTGTGTCCGGTAGACAGCGGCAGAGATAGCTCTTCCTTCGATGAATACGAAAAGGCTTGAGTGAGAATTAGCACAAGGTTAGCACGTTGAGAGCGACAGAGATATTTTACTTACCCATGATTATCACGGTTATGGATGTCAAATGATGTCCCACAGGTCAGTTGAATCAAAGAGTATGTCGAATATGTCACAGAGTGCTCTGATTCCCTGACCGGATGAGACAGGAGTAAAGGATGGCGTGTAGCTTGCAAGGAGGGAGAAGTTTGAGATGTTGCAGGGGATAGATATAATCGTCGAGGGAGCGGAATAATAGGATTGTCCTTTGTCATATCATAAACTGCCCGCCACAAAGGGGATCAAGTCGAAGACAATACACCCGGAGATTGAGCATTGTGTAGCGGGCTGGTCGAGCCGTGTCTTGCAACGGGCGGCAGAACTGGGGAGCAGGAGCCGGTGCCCAACAAGCGAACGGGTCGAGAGAGCAGATCCTTCCAGGCCCAGTATCTATAGAGTACAATTTGTTTGTGAACAGTCTTTGTTCTCGATTCGGAATACTGCGGTAAGCTAATACTAAGAGGCAGCCAGCCATGAGACCGTCTGCTCGATCCCACCCCAAGAAACCGCGAAGGCTTGCCCCACGGCTGAGAAAAAAGAGCATAACCTTGATAAAAGACTTTTGTTATTGAGCGTATCCACTCTTCGTTGAGAGTAGATTGAGAGGTTTGCATCGGCACGTGAACAACAAAATGTGCTCGAAAGGGGTTATGACAACACACGAGGTCGTCCGTCCAGCTCACTGCAATTACATGACGACGACCCATGGACACCCTTGACTGACGCCCTCGTGGTAGAATCAAAGACGTGTCGCCGCAGAAAGCAAAGACTGACAGAAATTAAGTGACAACCCGTTCGTCTCCTCAGGATCCTAGCACGTGACCATGTGTTCAACAACAGCTGGGAATGACAGGATCAGACGGTTTGATGTGGTCACCTCTCATGTCCCAGGCATGTCCGTATTGAGGTTCCGGTTTAGGCACTGCCGTTGTTAAAATGCATGTTCACCTGACGGACAGAATTCATGCTTACCTCTTCTTGGGTCGGCCCCGCTTTGCAGGAGCGGCCTTGGGAACCTCGGCCTGATGATCATCACCGTTGGCAGCAGCCTTCTTCTTTCGGCCGCCCTTCTTGGCAACGGGCTCTGGCTCTGGCTCGGGTTCTGGCTGATCAGACGCTTCCTCGTCGGCCTCGGGCTCGGGCTCGGGATCGACCTTGGCTTTCTTGGCACGGACACTCCTCTTGGGCTGCTCAACGGCGGGCTCATCATCGGCTTCAGGCTCAGGTTTGGCCTTCTTGGCCCGGCCCTTCTTCTTGGGAGCCTCAGCTTCGACGGCAGCTTCCTCATCAACCTCCGGCTCCGGCTTGACCTTCTTGGCTCGTCCCTTTCCCTTGGGAGCTTCGACGGGCGGAGCAACTTCTTCGTCGTCGGCTTGCTTCTTGGCTTTGCTCTTCCGAGCCTTCTTAGCGGGAGGAGCCCCAGCCGGCTCCTGCTCTTCTTCCTCCTGCGCATCATCACCAGCCTTCTTGCGGCCACGCTTCTTGGCCGGCTTCTTGGCAGGTGTGTCACCGCCGTTCTAGGGATATCAGCACTTGTTTGCATGCACAAATGGAAGATGATCCACATACTTGCTCCTCGCCATCCTCGTCCTCGGCCTTCTTCTTAGTGGCACGGCCACGAATACCTGACTGGCCCAGGACGTTGTATTCAGGGTCACCGTTGAAGTCTTCGTCGGCGATCTTGCCCTCGATCATAGCGGTGCGGACCTTGGCCTGGAGCTCCGGGTGATCACTGCAGCAGTGCTCAGCCTACATGATCCCAACGTGAAAGCAGGCAGTACTTACCCAATCTCATCGTAACCGTCGATCAGGTCGAAATCATACGAGCCATCCTTGCGGATGTCTTCACGCAGATTCTCGATCTGTTTGCCGGAGACGCAGCCCCTACAAGCAGAGAAAGCAAGGAATTCAGCACTGAGGACCAGTCGCCAGCAGAGTTAAGCAGGGTCGCTTACCAGTGCTTCCACCTCCAGGAGCCATGCTCCTCAATCTCGACCCAAGTTCCGAAGCGCGGCTCGCCCTTCATAATCTTGACCTTTTCCTTCTTGTGCAGGGTGTCATTGCAACCAGCACGGTTGTTGGGTGAAACCTCTGGTGACGGATGTCAGCGGAGTCTGGGTAAGACTTGCAATGAATGATGGTGTTGAATGAAGGTAGTATCAACAGCTTGACATGGTCGTGACGCGCCAGGAGTCAAGGCAATGAGGTCGACGCGGGGAGAGTGACACGGCTGACTTACCAATGCGATAGACAGGCATTTTGAAGATGGATTCGTCAAAAGCGCGAGTTGAATGAGTAATCCCAGAGTCAAAGAGAAGTTGCGTTATCCCGCAGCAGTGAAAATGAGGCTGCTTGTGTGTGTTGGGAGGGGGGATGTGGCACGATGCAACTTTTCCAAGGGCTGCAGCTGGGAATGACGTTAACCTTGCCCACGGTCGCGTCGATCAAGTCAGTCGCGGCGACACGAGCAGAGACGAGATCGCCCGCAAAAGGCGATGATGTGAATTTAAGATGCAACTGATGATGGAATGACTTCTCTGGCAGTCAACGGCGAAGGAAATGAAAGTTGGTTTGTCGTGGAATTGGAAATGCAGAGGCAGATAAAAGGAAGTGGGAGGTTGGGTTTGCGTGGAGGTGGGTGGTGGTGGTGGCGCCTTCCCGTCCCGTTGCATTGCTTTGTGTGCTGTGGTCAAGCTCACCCAGGCAGCCGAGCGGGCCCCCTGTAATCCGTGCCTGACGCTTCCAGATAGGCCCGCCCCGTGAAACAGTGTAGACAATCAACGAGGCAGCTCCCGAGTCTCTTTCACGCAGGTACGGGACGAATTCATTTGATGCATATTAACTGCGTGAGGGCCACCAATCCATTTTCGTATACAAAAAAATCGGGACCGAAATGGGTGAGCATCGGGTGCCGATTGTGTAAAGCATTTATCAACACTACATCGCCTCCTTTATCACCTGCCGTTTCTGACAGATGCATACCAAGTGCTGGGTACCGACCGACCTAGGTAAATACGTGCATTCTGGCAGCTCATCCACAGCTTCAACATCATTCCAATACCAGCTTACCAGGAATCATCATGCTGCATGCCTACAGGAAGGCACACCACCCGATATACATGGCCGACAGGTTCCTCGGCTCCGTCGCCTGCCTCACCAGCTCCTCTACCTGACCCTCCACGCCCAGCGGGATGCTCTCGTCGCCGATGAAGCCCCGGACCTTCCTCTTGATGCTCTCCACCACGCTCGTCGGGTTCAGCTTCACCACGTCGCTCTTCCGCTTCTTGTCCCGCTGCAGGTCCAGCGTCGGGTCGTAGATGAAAGCCTCCAGGATCGTCATCAACGTCTCCTCCTGCTGCCGCAGGATCGACAGCGTCAGCTCGCTGCACTGCCTGAACGGCCCTTCGTACCCGTAGATGCCCATCGCCGCCACCATGTTGTGCGTCAGCCGGAACGGCACCCGCTCCGGGCTGCGCAAACGTCAGGCCCTTGTCGAACAGGCAGTTGAAGTCCACGTGGAACACCCCGCCGTTGCCCTCCTCCAGAAGCACGTTCTCCCCGTGCCTGTCGCCCAGCCCCAGGATTGTTCCCACCATCGACATGACCGCGCATGACCGCGTGTACTTCAGCCGTGCCGCAAACCAGGCTGACGGGTTGGGGAACTGCGAGATGAACCAGCTTGGCAGCACTGGTGGGAACATGCCAAGTACCTGTTCAGTGAAGAGCGTGATGTTTTTGTCCGACGTGGAGGCTTCTTTCATCATCTGAGCAATCTGGGCGTAGTTGGGTATAATACCGCGGGGCTTGTACAGGCCCAGCAGGATATCGCGCAGTGTCTTGAGTCCATCAACCCACTCGAGGATGCCGCATTCCTCGTTCAGCGGGGTGACTGCATACGTGCGAATGTAGAGTTGCCTGCGGCTGCTTTCTGCATCTCGTTTCAAAGACCGATTGATCATGCTGTTGAATTCCATCAAGCGCTGATCCGTCCGCAGATCATCCTTTGGCTTGATCAGCAGGTTGTACAACTTCCCATCCGTGCCGCGCGCCGTCAGTCGGCGGGGTTTCGCGAGGGAGCCCAGAACAAGGACATCGTCTAGGAATGAGTTGCGACCACGTCTCTCGAAAACGCTTTGTGCTTCTTGATGTTGTCCGTCAGCGTAGGCAGTGTGGCGGTCAGACATGCCTCGATGGGAACCACCAAGGGGCAAGGCGTGCACCTGTGGTTGAAGTTGAGGTCCCGAGTGATGCTGGCATGTGTGCTTCTGTTGCTCTGGAAGTCACCGTTATTGCAAGCCAGAAGCAGTTGTTCCGCCAGTTTCTCGCCCATTCTCAGGAGCTGCCTCAGATCGTATGCGGAGCCGTCCACTCTCTTTCCACTGATGTTGCGGAGTTGGGTCAGCAGCTGACTACCGCGTTTTGATCGGTCAGACGACTGCTTGCTGGTCATGATGGCGAAGAGGCCCCACAGGGCCTGTCGCGGATGTGCCTCCACAACCTTGATGATGATGTGTTGTAGATAAGTAAAGATGTCTGGGTTCGGATGAGCAATGCGGGCCACAATTTGCGGCATTGCCGTGTAGAATATGTAAGCAGGCATGCGCTGCATGTGTTTGTAGAAGTACTTGTTGAGCTCGTGCAACAGGGTCTTCCTCCGCTGGGACAGTTCCTTAGACAGTGATATTTTCCCCTCGGGGGCCTTGTCGACCTGAGCGCCCAAATCCATCCACAGTGATAGAATACGCGGCAGTGTCTGGTATAGATACTTTGTGCCGTAGTTCAGTGACCGGAGGTAGTTCTCGATGACAAGTTTGGCTGTTTCTCCAGTGAGATACTCGTCGCTCTGTTCATCTGGACTCAACGCCTTCTCAGACTCAAGAACTTTCTTGTAATGACGGCCGAGGTAGTAATGGCCCTTCTCCCACATCGCGTGCGTCTTTGCCGCCTGCTGGTACTGCGCCCGCAAAGCACTCGCGTGCGTCTGCCCCGCCGAGTCTTGCCATTTCGCCAAGAGGAGATGCGCTCGCGCTGTCAACAAATTCCTCTGCACTTCAGGGCCTTTACTTGACGTAGGAGCAGCTGGTCCCAGGTTGTATCCGATGAAGGAGTTGGTCTGGATGGCGTTTTCGAGGATTTGAATGGCCTTCCTGTGGTGACCCTCTTTCCACAACAGTCTGGCATTTTCAATGGTTGCAGAACCATCTCCAAGTTGCGAGGCGTGTAATACTGCGTTGAAAGACTGATGGAGCGAGTCTGCCTTTCGGGCTAATCTTGCACTTGACAACCACAGAGACGAAATATCTCCGTCCGAAAATTTCGGCCTTTAGACGTCAGCGGAAGTAATTAGCAGGTATGTTCTCGGTACTCACCTCATCAGCTCCATTGCCGCTCGTCGTATTCCCAGCACGTACTGCTTGTCGCTCACATACGCACCCAGAATCTCCAGTCGACGATCTAGCGACGTCATGACCCCTTGCTGGTCGCTGGCTTCCTTCCTGTGATCTCCTGCAACGATTTCGAGGTCTGCAAGGACGTGACATCTTAGCATGGCGTCATGGGCCGCCTGAAGTGACGCTGTAGCCGACATGGACATTGAAGAAGCAGTCTTCTCTTTCAGCTCCTGGAGCTGATTGATGAAGCTCTCTATCTGGCCATCCTTGAGTGCCAGGAGCGCCGATCCTACCCCAAGGTTGAATTCATCCAGATGGTTGCCAGCCTTGTACGAACCCAAGTACTTCTTGAGGGTTTCCCATCTCCCGGTGGCCCAAGCGGCTTCTACTGCAAAGGGCGCGATCTTGTTGATCCAAGGTCCGTCGGTGTCTAACCCTCCAACATGGTTCAACAATACATCTATGCGGTGTTAGCAATGGCAGGCAAGAGCCTCGTGACGGACAGTATTCTTACCATATTGGCCCGACTCCTTGAGACACGTCAGCAGATCAATTTGCACGTCCACGTTGTGGGGGTCCTCCGCGAGCTGAACTTCGCACCAAGTCTGCGCCCGCGACCACCTCCCCGCCTTCCTGTGGCTGAGAATTTGCTGCTTGAGGTCAATGACCTTGAGGTTGGCGGATACTCCTTCAAGGCCATCCGGCTCATCAATATGGGCATAGACGTTCTGCAGGGAGTCCAACGCTTGTTGAATATTCTCCGCGTCGTTGCCGTGTTCCTCTTGTTGGCGCAAAATATGGGGCTCCAGGTGGAACAAAGCACGGGCGTATTGTTTACAGTCAATGGCGCGCTGCGACACGAGCTCTGGCGGTATAGAGTCCAATCGTTTCTGGATCAGTACGAGATTATTCTCGTCAGTTTTACTGAGCCGAAACGTTCTCTTCACCTGCAAGAACCTCATCGCGTAGTCGATGACTCGGAACACCGCCTGTTATCGTCAGCGGGAGAAATTGGGTATTTGCTAGGCCACATACCTCACAAAAGAGCTTCCTGTCCTCCCTCTCCAAATAGGAAGCATTTTCAGGAACGTCTTGTTTCAAGATGTTCAGCAGCTCGTTCCACACTGCATTCTTTTCCTGTTGTGTGCTCTTGCTACCGAGAGTGATGTGGACAACCAAATATGGGAGCATGAAAATGGCGACCGATAAGTCCTTGACTCGAATAGCCCGACAAAGCGGGTCAAATATGATATCTGCGAATGGGTTCTGCCCCTTGTGTAGCAAGTCCAGCGTAAATTGCCGGAGCCAATTGGCATATGAGCGCCCAGCACGGAAGATCGGATACTCGGTTCTGATGCTCGGCATGGGCGCAAGCTTGTACCTGGATGTCAGAAAGGGGAGCAGGACATCGCGCACGCTTTCTGGCATGCTCAGCCATTTCCTATAGATGCGCTCACCCTCTGCGCCTTGCAGGCCAACGGCTGTCTTGTAGTCGCACCTCTCCAAGAGCTCCTGCATGACATAGGACAAAAAGCCCTGTAAGCTAGAATCCGTAGTCGACACAAAGGACTTGACGAGCACCTCCTGCAGAACGAATGCAGCAAAATCCGTGGTTTCATCGGCATCTGTGAAGTTCGAAAGTGCAATGAACTCACGCTGCTCCCGAACAGTTTCGAGCCTGTTCGAGTCCAGGCAGCCCATCAACCCAATGCACTCTGCACAGATTCGAGCAATGTCAGGATTTCTCCCGTTGTACTTTGAGGTGCAGTCCAACAGTGCTCGAGCCAGGTTCTTCACAACGCTGTCAGGCTGCTCACTGATGGCTGATGCCTGCAGATAACCTTGATTTTGGCGCAGGTATTCTGAGAGCTCAAGCAGGCCCTTCTCAACAACACCAGCATTTTCATGGCGCACTCTTTCGATGAACAAGGCGAAGGCAGCGCGCGTATCGAGTGGCGACCGGCGTGCATCGAGTGTTTTCCAGAGTTCCGAAAGCTCACTGATATGGCTCAGTGACGGAAGTTTGCCAATTGTGTTGCTCAGCACTGCCTCGTGATTGCTAAGCAGGAAACGCAGCAGAGCCTTGCTCTTTTCTCGGCTCTCCTCTGCAAAGCAGGGCCAATACTGCCCGATGATGAAGAACGTGGTCTCAATCAGCTCTTCGACATCCTCCTCTCCCACATGAGCCACCATGGAGTACCAACACGCAAAAGCGGTTGTTCTCAACTCATCCAATGACAGAGCGGACAGAAGACAGACAGATATCTAACGCTACTTGGTCAGCAAACTGAGCAGAAATCATCCGTGGGAGGACATGCCTGTGGTCGTGCTATGCGGATGTACTCCTTGGCCAGCACTATCATTTCTTCCATGGCCTTGATGCAGAGTTTGCGTTCGCGCATAGGTGGAGGAACGGGCGAGGTATTGTTGATGACTTCGACCATACGCGCCGACAAGCCGAGAGCATGCTCCCGGAGAAAGCGACCGACGATGTGATGCCCGCCCTTCCTCTTCGCATCTCGGGGAGCTGCCACCAGCAAATTTGCCACCATGGTCAGGGCAGAGCGGGCCTGTTACTCGTTAGTTTCGGCGTGGAGGCTGGCCAAGTTGATACAGTGTGCTTACAGCGGCCTTGGTCGATTCGTCTCCCTCCACACTCATCCTGAGGAGCTCCAAGATCGTCAGGACAGGACTGGTTCTCAAAACCTCTGTGAGGGCCGTGCCGCTGAATGTCGGACAGACATCAACCAGCGCCGAAATCGAAAATCGTTCGATATTGGCCTCGTCCTGCACGAAAAGACGTGCCAAGATGGCGCTCAGATTCGACTCATCCAAAAACATGTCTTGTAAGTGCTCATCTCTTCTGGCCTCGGAGAACTTCTGTATTATGTCTTTCTTCCCGTGTAGCACAAGCCATGGCAAAGCATGAGACTGAATGAGCAGAAGGAGCTCTGCCACGCTGGTTCTCAAGAGATCTGCTACCATTTGCGTAGTCTGAGGCCGTGTGAGCATGTCTTTGACAGTTGAATAAGCAAGATTTCTCCAGAAAGGCTCCAGGAGGCGTCGTGGTGTCGTTCTCCGAGAAGCGGCAAGATTTGTGATCTCGTTCAGGGCGACTGCAGAGACAATAGGATTCTGGTGGCCAAGAAATTCCAGCATCTTGACCAGGACGAGGTTGAGGCCATCATCCGAGACCACTCTGCCCAGTTGACCCCAAGCCATTAGAGAAGTCTCGTTGATGCTTGGCTCATTCTTATCGGAGATGGACCGCAGAAACCCCAAAACGTTGGCCGTGTTGCGATTTAAAATTTGCACGCCAACATCCTGGCTAACACCTGGTCGCAAAAAAATAGTAATTGCCCTACCGGCCGCAATACGGAGTTCTCTGAGGGAGCTTTGGAGCGTTGACAAGCACCACTGGCCAATAGCCGATTTTTCAAGGTCCAACATATCAGGGCTTTTCGAGTGTACTATGATGCGTCGGAGAGCTATCATCGCGACGACCCGTGGACGACGTGATTCGCGAAATGATGGCAAGCATATGAGCCTTGTGAAGATGGAGCCGGCCAAGGCCACAGACGTGGGATCGGTACATGGCGGTCGCGTTGCCGTTCTGTCGGCTTTCGAGCAAAATGAGCACTGCAGACTACGCTGTGTGGCCGATCCAAGGCCGAGAGAGTTGTCAGCTGCGCAAGGTATACGAGCCAACAGCTCGATGATTGAACAACGCACAGCTTCGTTAGCAGCTGGGAAAGAGTCCCTGTTACTTGCTGTCAGCTTGGTTCATCCTCATGTTTCTCCAGCAGACCTTACAAAATGCGGCTTTCAAGCTGGCTCAAGCTCATTACCTGCGGCAGATAGAGTACCCGACAGAGTTGATTGAGAAGGTGCGGCATTAATGAGGACTCCTGGGTGATCTTTCTCCTTTTGACAAGGCGTTTCTGGTCTATTGGTGCGTGCGCCCTCGACTCAATGGATCGGACCTTTAGTCGTATGTCTCTATCCACGAACAACTCTGGGGAGAGCCCGGAGCTGAATGGCTGGGTCACGGGGATAACTACTGCCTCACGCAACAGCGTCACGGATCGCTTCATGCACCAGGAGTTAGATTTGGCTGCACTCGACACGATGAAGCTGGACGTACCTGTAAATCCCCGGAAACGTCGTCGGCGATGCCTTCGGCGAGCATCTGTTCCAGTGGCTTGAGTAGTTGAGCGGCAGCAAGTTTGGATACAGGCCGTTGCTTGGTGGCAGCGTCAGCAATTTGGACAAGAGCCAAAGCCAGTACCTTGTTGGCCGACGAATCAACCTGCTCTTGATTTGAGAATCCTGCCTGGTTCACAGCGACATCCGCTGCCAGCAAGACAATTACGGAATACAACTTGTGTAGTACGGCTTGGTCCACTCCAGGATGCGGGAAAATGAGGCTCAAGGCTTGGTTTAAAAGAGACACCGGATTATAGTTGCCGTTGTCTCTCCATCGTTTCTGCTCTTCGTTCAACGCTTCGATACAGTCTGCTAGCCAGGTGATGTGCTTGCTGAAAGGTGTGACTGATTGTTTTGGCGTTCCATCTGGGACTGCAACAGCGTGCAGAATGTTTAAAAGACAAGAAGCGTGCCGAAGGGCATGATCGCCATCACCAAGGGTATAAGTTGGACAGCGGACGGCGCCAGTAAGGGCTCCTCCGGGCAGTAACGAGTCCAGGGTATTGTGACCGGGTAGCTCAATGTCTATAGAGCCCTTGGTGGCTGGGGAGGCCAACTTGATATGCGCCAGGATTGCTGTGTAGCAGTTAGCGCTGGCGTTGCGTGCGGGATGCCCTCATCTTACATCGGAAGTTTGCCTGCAGGTAGCCATACAGTGGGTCGCCGGCATTCCACAAGCCACCAGATGTGCTTGCTGTCACGAGAACGAAGTGGAAGAGCGACTCCAATGGAGAAGACAAGGCTGGACATCGCGGGTGTCCGAGCATCCTGAGCAGCTTGGGAAACAACCAGACCCACAGTGGCTCTGGGCCTCGATGGAGAAGGGCGGTGCCATCGGTGGTAAATGTGAGAACGATTGGAGTTTCGGTGATTGTTACCTTGAGAAAGTGAAAAGCAGTCAATGCATGGGTCTTCAGCTGCTCGCGGTCTGCGAACGGATCGTCCCACTTGAGAGCGTCGAGAATGACCCGCGCGTAGACATAGATCAGCATGTGATTGTGCTCCACATGCTCGGCCGGTGTCTTCAACGAGTCTGGCTTGTTCTTGACCCTCTCGATCTCCTCGAACAGGCGCTTGAGCTCGCTGGCCTCGTCGGGTCTCGAGGACTTGGCCGAGGTCGATATATTACCGGCAAGCTGCGCAGCCAGGGTTGACGGAGGAGCAGCGCCATTCGAGGTTGCTCCTGGGTTCGCAGCACTGTGACCGGTTGATCCAGCCCGATTGTGCGACTCGGCAGCCATCTTGACCTAATTTCTTCATCTCAAGGTCACTCGAAAGAGTGGCGCCGCACAAGTCCGTGGGCCAAGTGACACGGCTGGCTTAGGCAGAGGTTCGTCGGGGTTGAGGAGCGCGACGCGTCGGACCGGGCAGACGCGCTGTCACGAGGCCAATTTGCATGCGGTAGGCCGGTCAAGTCCAAGTGCAGCCGTGGCTGAGTCAGCAGCTTGGCTTGTACCCCGTTCACGAGGGGCGGCACTGTCCAGATGGTCGAGGCTCGTAAGCCCTGGGAATTCCAAAAGGGATTGCATGAGGGTTGACTTGTAGGGGCAGCCTTGACCTGAGCCATTGGTATGTCACCTTGATAGTGCGCGCTGCTACTCACTGTGCGATCGCAAACACCAGACTCACTGGTCTTCAACCAGCACCCTCGAGGATATCGACCCCAGAAGGCGCAACTCAAACTATCATTGATGATGTTCATCAACTCGTCATTTGACGCACGGCGAAACAGAACTGTGTATTATGATATGAGAGGGTATCCGTCTGGAATGGCGATGACAAGCGCATATCATCCGCTTGACGATCAGTCCGGTCTTCGCCACTCTATCTCTACCCATCATCCACCAGCACATCAGAATTCAGCATCCAGAACACAACTGCAGCCCCGTGGGTAAGCCTCTCGAGCGGCAGAAGTGATCTATAATTCATCATGACCTGCGACCTTGATAGTCACGCCTGGGATGTTGGCTAGTGAGACCTTCCTCTTCGCCCTCTTGGTCGGGCCGGGATCATCAGGCGCGGTTGCCGCGCCGGGAGGAGTCCACGGTTTGATGCGCCCTTGCCAAACATCCAGTCCCCACTTCTGTAGCGATTGCGAGTCCACGGGCAAGTTCCGCGGATACGGATAGATCCGGTCTTTGGACAACTGATGAACAGCCCCTGAAGGGAAGACACCAAGCTCAAGACCCATCTTCTCCTGGAGCTCTGGGTACTCCAATGGATCGACCGTCACGCAGGTCAGCGAGTCGTAGTAGCCCTTGGCAAAGTTGTGTAGTTCCATCCGAAGCCTTGATCGATCCTCTTCGGTCCTTGCAAATAGGTAAACCATGGGCCATCCACGCTGGTGCGGACGCTCCTGTCAGCCCAAGTCTCTGGGAATCATTCTCGTCTTGTGGTGTGGTGTGGTGAATGGTGGGGGGCCAGGGGGATGCACTCACATCGAGCAGCCTCTGCTGATTGTACTTGGTCAACTCTCCGACTACGGGCCTTGATGCCTCGATAACGAACTTCTCTATTGCTGCTGAATCGGTGAAGGAGGTGGCCGTTCTCGTGACCGTTCCTCCATCTCTCAGGTGGCACTTAATGGTAGGCGGGGTTGAGGCCTCCTCCTCCTTCATAACCGTGGCATCAGATACAACCCCAAAGGTGAACTCCTCTCTGTACCTTTTTGCAACTTCTGCAATGGTCTCTCGAGCTACATGGTCGTCCGGTCCAATATGAGCAACGAAAACTGTGTCATCGATGCCACTAAAGGCATCAAGATTGTCCGTTGTTACCTCCGACACGATGGGCCTCGCCAGTCGAGAGACGAAGTTTGATATACTTTACAATAGTCATTAGCAAACACTTAAAACCGGAAATTTTGGACAGTTCGCTTACCCAGAGCCGCGAAGAGTGCCAAAGTAAGTAGCGACAGCATTGCCCTTCTCAAAAGCGCGCAGGGTTGGGCGCGAGTTGACCTCGTGCTCAGCACATATGCCCGGCTCAGCATCACAGTCAATGCTTAGAAGTGAGTGATCGGATACAGAAACTGCGGACAGCCATTCATTCTCAAAAGCTTGGC
The DNA here is from genome assembly GCF_014595645.1 of Diaporthe citri. Lineage (NCBI taxonomy): Eukaryota > Fungi > Ascomycota > Sordariomycetes > Diaporthales > Diaporthaceae > Diaporthe > Diaporthe citri. The sequence continues at coordinate 5,717,567 of NW_025064846.1, read as the reverse complement.
TTTTCGATCTTCCCAATGGTCAGCGAAGCCCCCTGACATTTTCCCATCGGCAATAGGAGACACTCACTCGCTTGGCTAGTAGACACTCCGCCGTCAGCGTTTATTGCTTGGCTCCGGAAGCTTACACCGGACTGATACACTGAGCACTCACAGAAACAACTAGAGAGCACGATGAGGGTTAGCTCAGACTTTGTCGTCGAAAGTTGTCCACTTACAAGCCACAAGAGCGATATCATGTGCTCCAAGCGTGGACTTGAGCGCATCTGCGTCTGTGTGTTCCCAGCACCCCGCCACTCTCGCACTCAACGCTATGCAGGCCAGCCATACAATCCAGAAAGACGTCATATTCTCTCCTTTTCTTCTGGCTTAGTTGATGAGATTAAAGGAGACGGCAGTCCCGTCTGGAGGCTGATTTAAAGGCATTGAATTTGGTGGCAGGTTCCACGGTTCGCAAGGGGTGGTATAGCACCCCCCCTGCCTATAACCCTAGCCCCTGAGCTGGCTTGTTCAGGCTTAGGTCATACAGGGTATTGGAGATGTCACTGCTCGACAGAAAGCTTCTGCAGCTCCGGCAGTCTGTCGCGCAACCCGCTCGTACCATCCCACCATCCAGCAAGGCCAACACTCCACTGCGTGTTCGCAAGCCTGAGAGCTTTCCTGATTTCATCGGCCACCTCAGCTATCTAACTGCATTTGGCCTCAGCCCCGTCACAGCCGCCAGACATTTCATGATGGGCGTGTTCCCGAAGAAGAAATACGTCTCGTCCGCCGATGCAAACACCTTTGCGGCGCGCTACCGAGCAGCCCTTGCGAAGCGCCCGTTCCTCCTCTTCGGCCTTCCTTTTGTGTCGATCATAGTCGCCGGCTCGTTTGTGCTAACGCCAGCAACGGCTATTCGATACGAGAAACATGACAGGAAAGTGCGGCAGATGACCCGGGAGGAAGAGCTTGGGGTCGGCAGACAAGGGCGCAAGGTCGACATCAGGGACGAGTACTACGTGAGTCGTCGCGGCATACCACATGCGGTATGAAGACAAGGACGAATCTGCTGACGCTGCCCGTGTTTCACAGCGACTTGCCGCAAAGGACCTCGACGATTGGGAGCAGAAGCGGGTGAAGCGACTGCCAGGCGAGAACGACGGCGTGCTGTAAAACCACACCGAGCCAAGCACGTCTGCGATGGCTTGACGTATGACAAAATCTCGAAATAACATGTCAATCGGTCAAGGCGTGGTCAATGCGCCCGGCGACGAGGTCGACCAAGGACTTGGTAATGCCGAGGCACGAGGCAATTGGCCGTCACGAGGCAAACGCCAATGTGAACAGCCAGGGAGGAGCAGAATCTTGAAACATCGCAACTCGACATTACGGGAGTGGCACAGCTTTTATCGGATGAGATGAAGCGGTCGGCAAACCAAAACTCGCATGAGATATACAAGCCGCGCGATGTGCTGCAGGGATGGGCCGACGGCATGTGGGGAACGATATTTTCTCATCTGAGATCCCCAGGTTTTGACATGAAGCTTTCCTCTGCCGCGGGCCACGATCACCGAAGAGGCCGCGGGAGGAGGAGGCGGGACACGCAGTCTTTGTTTCAGGCACCGCTTCGCGCGACCTTGATCACTCGGCGCGCCACTCTCGGTGCGTCAACCGGCACTTGGCGCCCAGCCCGCCTCGACGCCGGACTGGAGATCGAAACACACACACACGCACACGCACACAAACACATCCACATGCGCGCGCGCGCACGCATCACTCACCCACACTCCCACACACGATCAGAATGGCAATGCGAGTGCGAGGTGCGCCCATGTCTCGCCACCATCGGGATGCGACGCCCGTGGCTTTACTTAGCTACATAGCTGCTGTCACGAAGCTAGAAATCAGATCTCGATCTTTTCCAGGGAGAGACGATGGTATCAACGCATCTCGGCCAGTCACGTCTGTTCCTACCGCGCCAATCATGACTGGAAACGTTTGCAGCCACAGAGGCCACCGGACTGGGCATCGGTGAGGCTCTGTGCAATCTAGCGCCCCCGGCTCTTCACTTACCAATTGCAAGTACGACAGCTGCACAGCCCCTGACCATGGAAAGGCCCCCAATTTAAGCTTCGCCGTTGACAGCTACAGCATGGAAGCAGGGAGGACCAGGGAGGCGAGGATACGAAGCTGTGAAAAGAAACTTCAATTCAAGCTACTGGAGCTATTCCGAGCACCTGGGTTCTCAATGCTGAATCCGGGACTTCTTCAGGCAGTCATCCCTGTCCGTGACGCAACGCCGCAACAGGTACGAAGGGATGGCTGTTCCACGCAATAGCAAGACATTTAATCCCCCTAATTTCCGACCAGGAACAAACACACAAGGACCGGTGACAAGCGCCTTCATTTCGATAGTGAAAAGGAGAACCAAAGCATAAACGCCTGGAATGAGCGGCCCAGGGTACGCGAAGTGATCATCTTTGACGTTACCGATGCTGGCAGAGAAAGGCGCAGGTTCCTTGAGCCGTCGTCTCGTCATCCGGTGTTTTCCATGGTTTGAAACGTCCAGTTGCGGCCGATGATCTCATTAGCTGAACAATCTCAATCGCTCGCTCGAACTCAAGGCGCGGTCGCCTGCGAGGTCTGTGGCATTCCGTTCTCAAGTCCGGGATGATGGCGGTAAAAAATAAAAAAAAATTATGTAGAGGCGTTGAGAAAAGTAACTGGTTGGACTTTTGTACCCCACATGGTGCACGCCGCACGGCGGCGCGTTCACGAGCGCCGAGGCGCCCCCAGAGGCCGCAGCCTGCCCCGTGAGCCGTCTCCTGCAAGACACCGAACACCCACTCTGTGTGCGCCTTCAGTTCTGAGATCGCGCGGGGTATGCATGCCATGGCGTGGTTGGCAAATCTACTTCCACGCTCTGCACCCTTCACCCACTGATGTGGCTGCGCTAAGGAGGCTAGGATCGCTGAACAGTCTCAGAATCTCTGGTGACCTGCCCGAATTGCATCCTGATCTACTGATCAACCACGAAGCCGGGAGCACTCGTTTCGCTCGTGGCAGCCGGTCCTGTTTCCGGATCATTGCAACAATTGAATCACAGCCAACCACCACGAGGGTCAGCTTGAATAGAGCGGCAATCCCTTCCCGATCGCGTGGCCCAGTTTTTAGGAATTGGCCACCCCCTGTCCATCCTTGCCAGCATGGGTCCCGGGTTCCGTCACCAGAAATCTGGGGGATTATGATGAAATTAATGGGTCGCTGGGGACAAAAAAAGAAGACAGAGGAGATCATTCACACAATCCTTGATTGCAGGATTATATGTTCATGACCTCAATGGCAGACGCACCACAACCAAGGCAGCCAATATTGACAGCGACGGCCGGCAGCAAAACTCCGGGCACAGGATGGCTTACACGTCAGCAGGATACGATGACAGCCCATGACAGGTTCTGCGCCCATTGGCCGTATCAGAGTTGCGGGCCCAAGACTTTTCTTTTTTCGCCGTCCGACTCACAGGAAGCGAGGATTGATTGGGTATCGTCGTCGGCTCATCTGGTCTGCTCCCTGTCTGTGGGCATTCCGGTGGCATTGGCTGACTGTCTTCGCTTCCCGTCCGATCAATCAAGGGAAGAATCACGCCTGAGGGACTGTCATCCGGGTGACGTACAGCCCCACACTAGGGCTGAGGTACGCAAGGGAAGGGTATCCCCAGCGGGTCACGACGGTCAGGATCTTGCTGTCATAGAAAAGCCCGGCACGGGCAGGTCACCGCCAGACGAAGAACCTTGGAAGTGACTAGTGCGCAAGAAGAAGAAAAAAGTTGGGGTGCATCGCCCGGACAAGTACCACACCCTCTTGCGTGTTTCTGCCATGCCCTGGCGTACCATCGGCAAACCTGTTCGCTTCACAAGCCCATGCACATCGCTAGAACGGCGATCACAAGGCAGGTTTCTAAGCAAGTACCGCTCTACAATTTCATGTACCCTCGTATCTGGGTTGCCTGCAGCAAGTGCTGCAAGGCACATCACCTGGATTGGCCGGGCTTCTCAGTCGGTGCCTTGCGGATATATCAAAGACGGCACCCCCCGCAACCCATACAGGTCACTGGCTTCATTTTCCCACAGACGGTCCTTACCATATTCTCTCACCCAACTTTGGCACATATCAGCCAAAATAAGGACTTGACTTGCAGTCACCCAGGAGTCTCTCATCAGTGATAGCAGAGACTGTCACTCTCTCACTACATTACTTCCCGCCAGAGGCATCATCACCACCCGGCCACCACACCATTACATCACCATGGTTGGCTCGGCCGGCCACAGGATCTTACGTGGGGTCCGCAGCCACAGGAAGCTGCGTACGACAATGCCAGCAGAGGAGCTGGAGGACCAGACGATAGTTCACAGGAGACAACACAGCGACGGCGCACCAGCACCCGTCTCGAGGATATCGTCGACGGAGAAGCACGCCCGAACACACTGGCCACCAATAGAGTGGGATCCACTCAAGCTCAACCCACCAGTTGCCCAAGTTCCGGACATGCCGGTCAAGTCTCGTGAGAGTCTACCCACGCAGTCATTACGATCAAAACAGTCTTACGCCGGACACGAGCTTCGGCGGCCACGGATGCACCACTCGGACTCCGGGTTCTCACTTGTGGTCCACGACGGTTTCGACTTTGGGTTCGAGAGGGAGCAGGCACTTGGCCAGATGATCCAGCGCAACCGATCGCACGAGGACGAGGTTTACTCCAAGGGATGGCCGTCACCGGCATCGAGTGTTGACTCGGGCAAGTCCTGGTTCGACCACGACGACGACGACGAGGAGGACGCGGCTGTGAAGAGGAGCAACGAGCTGTCCTCGCCACAGAGCCCTCAACGGAGGCCACAGGTTGCCTCTCCGGACGACCCAACGCATTACCTCAAGCGCGGGGGGTGGAAGCGGAGAGGCATCTACTTTGGCGGACAGACCGAAGAGGTCTACCAGAAGGAGGACGACGCCTTTGATCTTCCATGAGAAGGAAATTGTCACATGCAAGCGAGGCTGTGGGCCTCATGAACTCGTTTCTCGAAGTTTCTCGGCAGCATTCACGGTTCATCTGATTTCGGGCACGGCTTTCTTTTGTTTCTGATCTTTTATTAGCAAGCACGGAGTTTCGAGCGTTTACTTTCTGGGCGATCGATACCACTTTCCCGGAGCAGAGCATGGCACGGCATTTACGGACAGAATTTGGGTTTACTGGAACGAGCAGGCCGCGTGTAGCCTTGCAATGTTCGGGAGCGTCGGGGTCATCTCTCTACTGTTATGATACAGGATACACACACACACACAATGACACAATCTCGCGAGCCGAGAGGATAAGTCATCACAACAACAACAATAATCAGCTTACGCACGCCGGAGGCGTCGGGCTGAATCGCCCTGCATGTGCATGTTTCGAAACCTAGATAGCAGTATAAGCGGTGTACACACACCCACACTCAGCAACACACTCAACACACAAAATATTTTAATCAATATGCGACAAAGCTTCGCCCAGTCAAGAGGATGCTCGCGGACCATCGTGACTGCGACTTGAAACTCGAGCCGTTTGTGTGCCGCCTTGGTTCGACATGACCATCTACCTGCCACAAGAAGCAACGGCGCCGACGGGAGCACGACAGTAGCAGTCAGTCAGTGTTCAAGTGTCACAGGCATCCAAGTCAGCTGGTACTTGCTGGCGGCGGGGTTCCCAAACCTCCGCCCTTGGGGGCGAGGTTGAAATGAACGCAGGTACATCTCACGTCGCAAGGGCTTAAGGCCGAGGCTGCCGCTGACAGCTTCACCGTCTGTGTGGCTGATCCTCCCGCAGCAGGCTGCATCTTCCTAGCCTGCTGTTCCTTGCTTACCCCTCTCCTGCGCTGCGACAGCAGATCTCGATATGTCAGACCACACACCACCACGGGCTGCATCACCACCACCACCGCTCCGCCCTTGCGTGGAAAGGTGTGCCTGGAAAACCCCTCACCCGCATGCACGCCGCAGCCGAGTTACATTGCTTGCAGCGCACGGCGGTGTTCCAGGTGGTGTCCCCCTGGGCTTATATGCCGCATCAGGAAATCCGCAACATCGGGGGGAAAGCTGCTGCAGGCACTTCTAAGCAGCTTTGGGAGCTTCAGCTCCGCGCGGGCGGACGCCACATGCGCTCATGCGCTTGCCCTGCAGCCGTCCCGGTGCAAATCGCAATCTGCGAGATAGCAGATCCCCATCCTCTGCATCATGGGAAAGGCGTGCACCCGGCGACAGGTCCCCTGCTGTGGGATTGTCCCCTCCTCCTCCCGGATATGGGCGGCCTTCCGGGCAAAAGCAACTTTCCTGTGGGCCGGGCACCCACCCTCGTCTCAGGCCGACGACCTGCAACTGTTCATCATCAGCGCACAGCCAGCACGCAGGTTCCACGTCACCGCCGACGTCGAGGTGGTGTACGCAATTTGGGAATTGTCCAATTATTCCTGCACTGCCCAAGCTGCGAACCAGGCAGCCTGAAGGGGGGGGGGGGCTTGACTTTTCGAGCTGGTCGCAATGATCCACAAGGGGGATTTGCCCGACTATTGCCTGTGAATGCGACGCTGCCCGGGTCAGGTGAACCACCATCCGTCTGGAATGACGATGACTCCACCCAGACAGCCAGATCATGGCACGGCGGCGTGATTCGAGTGGCTGAGGGCCCTCCAAACCATGGGTGGGCGGGGTGGGTTTGGCAACTTTGTGTGGTGGCACAGGCTTCACCCTCCCACGCCTCGCTCCCACCACGGCCGGGTTCCGGGCTCTTGCGCGTTCCGCACACGGTACAACGTCCAGCAAGGACAGGCCGAGGTGAGGGAGGCGAAACTCCCACGCGGTGACGGAAAGCCTGCACAGCAGCTGGGTAGGGACGGGAACAAGCTAGGACGGATTCGTTCTAGAACAGAGGCAGCGCTGTCGCACAGCTCCGCAGCTGCTCGGCGTTCATCTCCGAGGCCGTCGGGAGAAGCGTAGCGCGGTGAGAATAGGGAAAAAAAAAAAAAAAAAAAAAAAAAAAAAAAAAAAAAAGGTCCTTCGAAACCTTGGAAACCTTAATCGTGAGGTAAACAGACTACGGTTCAGCTGGGCCGGGACGTAGCTGTTCGAGCTATGGACCCTGAGGAGAAAACCTTAACCTCAATAAGCCCCTCTCTCCCTCCCGGCCCCGGCGATGACCGCGACGGGACCCCCGGGTGCCGAGCTTGTATCCCAAACTACCAACGTCGCCCTCACCATCTCCACCAAAGAGCTGCCGGGCAGTAGCCTCAAGCCCAAGCGGGGGTTTGGCAAGCAGCTGGGCCAAGTTGAACCTTCACGCGGTCCGAAACACTCGGCACGCTGGCTGCCAAAGGAACAGTCCTGGGCACGCTTGGGCAACACGAGGCAATCTTGATCGATCGACCGCTAGCTGATCAATTGTGGCATCTACTAAGTCTAGGAAACATGGCTCGCTCTACATCTGGGGCTGCTTGTGGCTGAGGGCGTCCTCCTTCTTCTGCTGCTGCTCCCAGGTCGGGTAGTCGGTGTATCCCACGTGCGGGTCCGCCGGGAAGGGCCCGTAGAAGCGCGCCCGGTCGTACGGCGTCAGGGGCCGGCCCTCGCGCAGCCTGTCGACCAGGTCCGGGTTGCTGATGAAGTAGCGGCCAAACAGCAGGGCGTCGTACTTGCCGCTCTCGACCTCGCCCCAGGCGTTCTCGTCGTTCCAGCCGCCGCCCGACAGGAAGGGCGTCTCGCCAAAGATCTTGCGGAACTCGCTCAGGTCCACCTCGGGCAGCCCCCAGCTGTCGAGGAAGGCCTGCTTCTGCTCCTCGCTGAAGATCTGCTCGTACCGCGGCTCGATGAAGCTGACGTAGCTGAGCGTGGGGTGCTTCTTCTTGAGCTCGCGGCACAGGTGGCCCCACGTCTCGAGGCGCTGCTCGCCGCGCGCCTGGTTGAAGAGGCCGAAGGGGCTCAGCCGGATCGCGAGGTTCTCCTGGCCCACCGTGTTCGCCAGCTCGCCCATCAGCTCGAGCGCGAACCGGCAGCGCTTCTCGGGGCTGCCGCCGTAGTCGTCGGTCCGCTTGTTGATGTTGGACGAGAGGAACTGCTCCGGGAGGTACCCGTTCCCGCCGTGCACCTCGACGCCGTCGAAGCCCGCGTCCATGGCCGCCCGCGCCGCCCGGACGTAGTCGCCGATCGTCTGCTTGATCTTCTCCACCGTCATCTCGACGGGCGGGTGGTCGCGCAGCCTCACCGGCACCGACGTGTGCGGCGGCGGGTACGGGAACGTCTCCTCCGCGTCGTCCCACGGCGTGGCCGACGCCGACAGCGTCGGCGTGCCCGTCAGGTGCGGGATGTTAGCCCGCCCGGAGTGCCAGAGCTGCGCGTAGATGACGCCGCCCTTGGCGTGCACCGCGCTCGTCACCTTCTTCCACGCCTGGATCTGGTCTACCCGGAAGATGCCCGGCACGCCAGGCATGGCATTGCCCTTGGGGGAAGCATGTCAGTCTGAGTTCCTGTCCCGTGCAATATGCCAAACGGCAATGTTCAAGTGATCAGCGGCGGCTCACCTCCAGGTTGGGCGGGATCGCCTCGGATATTATGAGACCTCCTTCGGTCGAGCGCTGAGAGTAGTACTCTGCCATCAGATCATTGGGAATCCATTCTCTGTTTGGGTCCTCCGGGGTGGACTCCTTGACCGGAGTGCCACGGTTCCTCGTCAGGGGCGCCAGCACCACCCGATGCTTGAGCTGGATCTTCCCGTTGGCGATGGCCAGGGGCTGGAACAGCTTGGACCCGGCCCTGCTGACGGCAGCGTCACCCATTGTGTGTGTGCGTGCGTGATTGGCTGGTGGGAAATGTGACTTGGGCGATGAAGAACGGCCGCTGGCGTTCGGTGAGATTGCGATGGCGAGGAGGCTGGATGGATGGGTGAGATATCTGACAGGTTCTAAACTTTAACGAGCCCGACAAAGACGAATATGTCGCCCCAAGTATAAGAGCACGTTGAATTCGGAGGTAGGCCCCATTTCCGGCTGGATCGTGTGACATTGTCTCCTGCATATTCGATTCGCAGGTGGGCCAAGATCATCTTTGGGTGGGGAAGGTGATCATCTTGGACGGAGACAAATTACTGGGGTTTCTCTCCGCTGGGCCCACAGCAAACCAAAGTCATGCCGGTACTTGGAGGCTCGGCGCAAGCTCACGCCCATGCTCACGCCCATGCTCCTGGACCGTGAGGAGAGCCCCTCCATGGTTCGCTCCATGGGAAATGAAAACTAGTGCGTATGAAGGTGAAGCCCGTACTGATTCAGGACAGTTTCCAGCACCCAGAGGCTCTAACATTTCGGGCGCAACATCACCAGTTCTGGGGCCCCGCCGAAGGTGCATTAAAAGGGCTGAGCCGGACGGAAGGACATGAGTCTCTGTGACCAGGGTGCGTCCCGGGGCCATCCATCCCGGCATCCACCGCAACCACGCACTCCGGTTTGATGATGTTTCCTTCTTCGCCCTCCGGGTCCACGGAAACCGCCTGGTATACCCCGGGACCGTCTCCCGCGGCGGCATTAGCCAAGCGGGAATTTTTCCCCTGAACATCCAAATGACACTTCCGTCAAATAAGATCAGGTCATGCAGGCCCAAGGCCAACCCGCAAGCACGGGCTCTGATGCGACGCAGCGCAAGAAAAAAGAGTTTTTGCCCCAAAGAGAAGACAACAAGGCCCGCCGCCCCATTACAAGATGCGGAGCTTGGCAAACACTTAGCTACATATTGAATAACAACCGAGGGGGGGCCAGGTGTTCTTGAGCGAGGCCCCATCCACCTCCTACTAGCTAACCCGTCATACCCGTCCTCGATGATCATCCTCTCTGTCGTCTGTTGACCATCGGACGCCCTGACCGTGCTGCTTGCACATTGCTCGCGGCCGCACTAAGCACAATTCGACCCCTCGGCCCCCCCCCCCCGCGTCTCCCAGATGTCGTCCTCGTCGACGCTTGTGGGCGCCGCCCCGGCCCCCTCGGGTGTGGCGCCGAACTTTGAAGAGCCTGCGGACGTCCTCCGAACGGTCAACTATGTCACCCAGGCCCTGAGCATACTGTTCGTGACGGTGTTTATCGGACTCAAGCACTATGCCAAGTCTAGTGTCCTGCGCGGGACATGGAATCTCGAAGACTGTGAGGCGCCCGAGCCATTGCCTTGTCAGAGGACGGTCGGAAGCATCATTTACTGACATGAGAAAGACATCACATACTTGTCATATATCCTGTTCATCGGGTACTGTGTTGACAGCATCTTTGGTATGTCCTCCTCCCCGGCTCAACCCCGAGGGTAAAGACATCCGGATAGTCCGACTCACGTCAAATACCAATAGCATCTGTATATGGCGGCGGCATTAATCAATGGGAGGTAACGACGATACAGCTCCCATACTTTTTAAAGGTGAGCAACTTCCTCCTCGCGGGCTCATCACTCCGTCGCGCATGGCTGACATCGAGCCCCCAGGCCGGATATGCGGCGACCATTTTCTACCCCCCGATGGCCCTCAGCGTCAAGATGGCGCTGCTCCTGATCATCGCCAGGGTCTTCGGGTCGGTACACAAGAAGACCATCATGTGTATCTACATCTTCATGGGCCTGTTGGGCGGCTACTACTTCAGCGCCCTGGTCGTGAAGATCAGGATCTGCTGGCCGATCCACGCCTACTGGGAGGGGGACATGAGCAAGTGCCTGGACCAGCGGGCCATCATCATCGCCGACGCCATCGTCAGCGCCGTCAGCGACCTGGTCATCCTGCTGCTGCCCACGCCGCTCACGTGGTCGCTGCAGCTGCCGCTGAGGAAGAAGCTGCGCGTGGCGGGCATCCTGTGCGCGGGCGGCATCGCGACCGCTTTCTCCATCTACCGGCTCGGGATGATTGTTGCCGAGGGCAGCTCGCCCAACCAGACAGTTGTGTTTGTCAAGGTCATTCTCTCTGGGTAAGCATATTCTCTTGTTACTACGATCTCTGGGATAACCCCCCCCCCTTCTTCACTGCTATATGGCGGCTAAGTAGCTAACCCTCGTGTTCTCTTGTCTACAGCAACGCAGAAGTAGGCCTAGGGATAATCTGCGCCTGCCTCCCAGCGGTGACGGCGCTCTATACGCGGCGCAAGGGCGGCAGCGGGTACAAGTCGGGCGGGTACCACTCGGGGGCCTACGGCAACCGGTCCAAGTCGGACGCGGCGGGATTGTCCAAGAACAAGATCTACGTCAACCACTCGATCCACATAGGCACGGTACCACGGGGCGAGGACGAGGAGCAGAGGGGGTCAGCAGACCAGTGGAGCAGGAGCCAGGACCAGATCGAGCTTGTCACCAACGCGCAGGGGGTCTCCGAGTCGAAGTGGACGTGAGATGATGCGATGTGATGTGACGGGAAGGTCTCGATGGCATGAAATCAACATGGGACGGTTTGGGATCTGGACAGGAGCGGGCCGGGATGGGAATTTTGGAATTAGGACGGATACCCCCCTACCAAAGCAGCGAGGCTCGGGTAGCCGATGCAAAAAATGAGATACAACAGTAATGTCTTGAATCACAAACTTTGGAGACGTCAGGGTGCCGGAAACCATACTGGGGGCGATGTCCCGGTCGTGAGATGGCCGTCGCAGCCAATGTCATTCCACCCGGCGCAACGACCTGCGATTTTGACTCCATCATGCTCAATGCCGGGTCTCTCTGATGCACGCACATCGCCAGGGGCCAGCGTGGCCCTGGGTGACAGGGCAGAATCGGCAGCTGAATTGCTGCTCGTCAGGGCTCGGAAGAGACGACCGAGGTCGGAAGAGCTGGAACGAGAAGGTTCGCTCCGTGACTCTGTTCCCACAATAGAGTAAACAGGGGTCGAGCAAGGCTGTATCGCCCTGCAATTTTGAAACTACCAGTCGGCAGATGCTCGGCCGTTGCCACAATTATTCTGCCTGGGATCTCGATATCTATGCTTAAACCCCTGCGCCGTGCATGCTTACTTGAAGTATCCTCACACTGAAGGACCCGTTTTGGCCGGGCCCGAGAGGCGAGCGAGTAAGTCACGTCAAGGCTCAGAACCCATCAGCCTATGCTGGACGTGCTGTGGGTGGTCACGCGATCGCTCATGTAAGCAGGCGGCCGCAAATTTCCCCGGCTTCACCCATGAACAAACTTGCTGCAACCAGTCCAGCTAAGCCGACTCAAGAAATCAGATAAGCGGTGCAACAACAATGGGTATGTGATTTATCATCGTGAGTGGGTGGGAAGTGAGAGGAATATATGCCCTCCAGCCTGACCTGTCCTTGAAAGTTGCGCCTGGGCTCATGAATGTGATCGCGAGTGACGCGACGATTGTGTTTCCATAGGAATCACCACCTGCAATACTTAGTACTCATAATGGCCACCAAGATAAAAGACATACTAGGATACCTTCTAGATGAGGCAGATGCCGCGGAGGAGGAAGATGTCGAGGATGACAGTCATCACCATCATCATCATCAACATCACCACCACTACCACCACATCAAGGACCAATTAGACGACCTCGAGCCCTCCAGCCATGTCCGGTTACTACAACAGCTCCTCTGCGTCCGGCATCCAGAACCGGCTCTCCCAACAGAAATCCTAGAAGGCATAGATTCTATATTACAACAGCAGAAGTCACGAAGAGTCTTGACACAGGCAGGGTCGATCCAGTCAGCTGCAACGCTGAAGCGGGAAAACTCCACAGACGTCAGGCTGTCCCTCTGGCAGGGAGACATCACGACCCTCGCCGGACTCACGGCCATTACTAATGCCGCCAACAGTCAGGGCCTGGGCTGCTTTCAGCCCCCGCATCGCTGTATTGACAACATCATCCACTCGTTCGCAGGGCCTCGGCTGCGGCACGAGTGCAACGAGGTGATGCGGTCCCGAGGCCGCGAGATCGAGCCAGGCGAGGCCATCGTCACGCGGGGACACTGCCTGGCCGCGAACTACGTCGTGCATACCGTCGGCCCGCAGCTGCGGCGCGGTGTGGGCCCCACTGCTCTGCAGAGAGAGCAGCTGGCGCGGTGCTATGCTTCGGTGCTCGGCGCCGTCGACGGCCTTCCCGCAACGACGCCCGACGGGCGCAAGATTGTCGCGCTGTGCGGCATCTCTACGGGCCTGTTTGCGTTCCCTGCGCGGGAGGCAGCGGCGGTCGCTGTGCGCGCCGTCGCCGAGTGGCTCGAGGATCACGAGGGGACATCCGTCACCGACGTCGTCTTCGACACCCTCACCGACGAGGACGCTGCCATCTACGAGGAGGTCATGGCACGTGTGCCGCGGCAGCGGGTGGGCTGGTCGTCGCCCACACTATCGAGCGAGGGCAGACCTCAGCCACAGCCCGTGATCCGGTGTGACTCGCTGGACCGTGCGAGGGAGTGGCTTGAATCCGCAGACGCAGTCCTCGTCAGCGCGGGCGCGGGTCTGTCAGCTTCGGACGGGCTGGACTACACGTCACCGGCGCTGTTCGCGAGGCACTTCCCTGGCTTCCTCAGGTACGGGCTGCGGACGCTGTACAGCGTCTTTGGGTTCACAGGGTGGCCGACGGAGCAGGTGCGCTGGGGCTATTTTTTCACGCAACTGGCTATGGTCCGCGCCTGGCCTGCGTCGGACATGTACCGCACGCTCATCTCGTGGTTGGGGCGCCTTGAGGGGAACGCGCACGTCAGGACATCCAACGCCGACGGGCTCTTCCTCGCCAACGGGCTTGACCCTGACAGGCTGTCCACGCCGCAGGGAGCATACGCTGTGTTGCAGTGCCTGGCCAACTGCCGTCCGGATGCCACGGTGCCATCTGCGCCGCTGGTCGAGGCAGCGCAGTCCGCCCTGGACCCAGTCTCCCAGGTCCTGACCGACCCTGACAAGGTCCCTGTGTGCCAGTTCTGCGGGGGCAGGATGAATATCTGCGTGAGAGCAGGAGATTGGTTCAACGAGGTGCCATTCCAAGACGGCGAGAGGAGGTGGAAGCAATTTCGCAGGGAGACGGTGCTCGGCGGTGAGAAGACGACAGTGATCCTCGAGCTTGGCGCCGGCATGTCGACCCCAGGGGTGTTGAGGTGGCCGAATGAGGACCTGGTCGCCCGGGGCGGGGGAAGAGTGAAGCTGATCAGGGTGGGCTTGGGGCCTGAGACCGCTGTGCCATGGCGCCTGGACGAGGCTGGGCTGGCGATCAACATCGACGGTGACATTTCGGCAGTTGTTAGAGAGCTGCTGAGTAAAGAAATAGAGCCAGCAATGGCATGAGCGTACACGGTGTCAATGATTGCTGGAAAGACTCCGATTGATACCAGCGGAAACAGCCGTCTCAACCCCAGCGTAATTACAACAGGGCGGGAGAGGCATGCCAGGATAGCTCCTGAAGAATAATTTCCAAGATGTTCCAGAACTTCTTCCCATGCGTGGAAGCTTTCCAATCGGCCGCGCCCAGGCGATACCGCCGTTTAGCCATGAAACTGTCCCCTCGGGGGTTTGCCATTTTGCGCAGCGACCAGCGCGTCTGCCAATGCAACGCTGAGGTCACAACGATATATGCAAGGCTTCTGGATGCCGTCGTACTCGTTCCTGCAGATCGGGCTGATCCTGTCAAGGATCTTCCCACATCGTTTATAAGGTTGCACCCGGACGGCCGGAGCACAGACGAAGGGCTGTCGGAGGAAGAATTCCGACCATCGCTATGCGCGTATAGGACGGCCTCGCATTCTATAGGACTTGCGTTATGGGGGTATTCCCCAAGAAACCAGGCACAAGAAATCGCATGAATCTGCAAGCAGCCGGCGATCGGGTCCGAGACTTTTGGTAGTTCGGATCGCCTGAACACGCGGAACGTCACTCATTTCTTCCCATTAGACTCATCTCTTCTTGCCCGGAAATCATGAGTGTCAGCGTGGCAGAAAAGAAGGGATGACACGCTCGCCGATCTATTTCCAATGGTGTAAAACAATAGATTAAATATCAATTCTGAGCCGCAGGTCACTCGGGATCAGTGTTTGGCAGGCTGCTTCACCCCTGCACTACAGCACTTGGCCTGTTGGAATTCTCCATTCATCGAGGATCATGAGGGCACAGTCCATCCTAGTGCAGCGGCTCACTGTCATCCTCAATTGACGCGTCTGCGAACCGACAGTCAAGCGTTACCCTGTGCCTGTGTGCCCTGCGAGATTGCAGAATCAAGGCAAAGGCTGAGCCACGCGAGCCACGACATTACGTAGAACCTGCTCGATGCTCTCCTTCTTCAGCCCCTGCTTGACATCGCCGACCGTCCAAGTCCAAGTCCTAGTCGCAGGCTTGGGCTGGTCGACGACCCAACTCCCAAAGAGGTGCAGCTCGGGGTGACCGAGCTTCGAGAGGATGACTTCAAAGCGCAACTGTTCCCTAGCGTCGTTGCTGTTCTCGAGGGCGACCCCGGAGATGTGCTTTGCCCATACGATTGGCAGCTCGTCCTCGTCGCTCGGCGACGGTGCTCTGGCAGTCAACACAATAGTGCTGGCACGGTCGACCAGGACCCGCGCAACGGCTTGTTGCAGGTAGTATTTGAGATCGCGTAGTGTGTATCCCTCGCCCTGAAGGTGAACTGGAGGGTATGCTTTTGAAAGAGGGTTTGTGCCTCCCTGCGCCGGCGGTAGGATGGAGACGTGGTAGGGTGTCGCAATGACGTTGCCCATGACTGTTTTGCAGTGAATAAGAAGTCGAGACTCTGGTGTGATGTTCAGTTCATACTGAAGCTCCAAGGGCCCGAAGAGTGCTTGGATGAGGGCCTCTGACGGAGACCCATTTGTCGAGGCCAGATCCAAGGAGATGGGCGGTTCGACCAGTTTAAAATTCACTGTGGCGATCCCTGCGGAGTGCAAGATGGTCGACAAATCCGAAATGAAGCGCGTGGCATCGTCGATAGATGTTTCGTGCTGAAGATTGGCGAGGACGGGACGTAGGAGAGGATATGGCGACATTGTCGTGGATTGGTCTCTGTTCTTGGAATCAGGGCGCGATCGCCTCTGGTTGTTGATGCGATGCGCATAGGTCAACAACTGGTGCAGAGCCGAGCTCAGAGATTCGGCACGGTAGTCTTCTGGAAGGGTTTCCGAAGCGCCCTCCTCAACGGCTCGTTCAAGTGGCTGTAGACTAAAGACGATCCGAATATCGCCATTCAGAGTATATGAAAGCGCGTCATTCTCGAGCCGAACACCGTAAGCCTGTAGCAGGCGGCCCTCGCGATTCATCTCATGCCACAATTCCTGCGCGAAGATGGTGTTCCTGGCTTCGAGAACCCTCTCCTCCAACGGTGCATCTTGTGGAAGCGGTCTTGGGAGCAAAGACCGCCCGACGATCCGGTGGTTCTTCTCGAAAGTGACGAGTAGACGCTGGGATTCACCAAGCATTTTCCCACAGTCCAGGTCGACGGTGCCGTCGTCACCGCGTCTCATCGGCGCGAGGCTTGTATTTCGGAATCCGGGCGCAGCCTCCGAGAAGCCATACCTGACACCAAGGGTCTCTGGCTCGTTGGGAACGCGTGTGACAGCCCAGCCTTTCTCACTGACTGCGAGGACCTCGGCCCAGTATTTGGTCTCGACACTAATTTCTTTCTGCAACCGAGAGGCGGATGTGAGAACAGAGTTCACCGCCCTGTCGATATCTGTCAACTTCCAGCCCGTGGCTACCAACTTATGATCCAGCAGACGCTGAGGTGTGACATTTGAAGCAGCTAGTTTGTCTGCGCCGAGGCTGCCAATGCCGACGAGATCTCGGAGTGCTGGGGAGACCGTATCTTGGGCTGGTCTTGGGTTCTCCTTTGTGATCAGCAATGAGACGAAGTCGAGGGCGAGCATGGCATTCTGGTGCGCGGTCCTGCTAACGGGTCAGCAACTTTGCACTGATCTAGATGCAAGGCGACGGCTTCGTACTCGGCATGGAGTCGCACATCTCCAATCGCCTGGTGCAGGTCCTCGATCCCAACCTGGTCTGCGCCTTCGTCGTCCTCAGCATTGTTTCCTTCCCCGTCGCCGTCACCATCCGCGCCCTCGCCATTGGCCATGTCGACTTCTTTCGACTCCAGGATGCCATTCGCTTCTGCCTCTGCCTCCATCTCTTTGCGCAGGCTCTCCTCTGTGACATTTCGAAAACCTCGGTCGGCATTTACGCGTGCGATGAATTCACCCAGGTTCTTTGGCCGGCGATCACTCTGAGGCACCGGCCTCAGGACGAACGACTGGGCTGGGTTCGACGCCATGTTGGCAGCGGGAGTGGATAGAGCGCAGGTGCGTCGTTGGAATTGTGCTCTGCAGTGGTCGGGACGCGGCGCTGTGCACGATACAGGTGAGAGGCCGAGCCCGTGGCTCAATTCGATCCGTGTCAGGAGTCGCGCATGGGCGACCTTGGGGTCTCTTGGTGGCTGCCCGCGAACCAGGCAAGCTGATCGAATGCGCCGCCGTGGAGACGTAGGAGCTGGAAATAGTTGAAGTGTTGTGCACGGTAGTCTTCAGTAGTTCCCCGACGGCGTCTCTCGTGGTCGCGAAAATGGGAGGATTTTGGGGTCGTGTGGGTAGGAGTGCTCATAGGCGAGCTGTCGACATGCGCAGCGGTATGGACCGAGGTTGAAGCTGTCGCGAGAATGTTGTTGCGGAGCTGGAAAGCAGCTCCAGCGCAAATACCACCCCTCATGCAGTCGCGATTGACGAGCCAATGGGGGAGGTTGCAGTCCAAGCTCCCGCTGGCAGGGGGTTGCGGCCGCTAAGTTTAGCGGGCTGCCAGGCTTGACAGCGGGTGGATCATCTACGTACCTACCTACTCTCATTTGCAATTAAACGTATCAAAATGGCGCTAGCGACTTGCACATAACACACCACATTAAAAATTATATGTACTTATTATGCCGCTAGTTAATACTCTTAATATTATTAATTTATACACTTACTAAGGTTATTATTACCATTAAACGCTTATATATTAATTGCTATATATAGCGGTTACCCTTAAATGTAATTTCTTGCCCTTTAACTTATCGTTAAGGTTTACAAAAGCTGTTAATGCTTTGCTAAAGCTTTAAAAAAGTATAATTAATGCTAAGCATTATTTATTTATATATAATTATGGCTAATAAGAGTATTTATATGCTATAAGGCCCTTAAGTAAGGTTATTATTATATATACCTTAAAGTTAATTTTGCATAATAATTATAAGCTCTTAAATTATAGCCCTTATTAATTACAATCTTAGCTTAAATATTACATTATTTTTAATAATAATCCCTTAAAGTTAATAAGTATAATACTTATAAAGAAAAAGAATATTATATTTATAATATTTAGCGATCCTTTTATAAAAAAGCTTTAAATAATTATTAAGCTAAAGGCAAAGCCTTCTTTACTATTACTAATAAAGCCTGCTTAAAAGCTATTAATAAGGAAAAAGTTATTGCTATTAAAGAAGATACTTTTAAAGCCATTCTTACCATTATTATTGCTAAAAAGTAACCTTACTAAAAATAATAAAAAGGAGCTAAATGCTTTTACTTATATTAATAAGAACTCCTTTGTTAACCTCTTTATTAACCCTTTTATTATTAAAAATAATAATATTTAGGAAATTATTAAAAAGGCTGCTATTAATAGCTTTCCTTATAATAATATTAAGATTAAAATACATATAAATATAAAAGTAGCTTTTTCCTTTTTTTTAGCTAACTTAATTAATTAATTTAAGAATATTTCTTTATTTATTTTCTTAATGAAATATTTAAAAGAGTAATATAATAAATTTAGCGGTTTTTTTATTAATTAGCTTAATAAGTAGCTTAAGGATTTTAAAAAGCAAGTTACTATTAACTTTAAAGGCTATTAAGTAAAGTATAACTTCCTTGCTATAATAATTTAGTTAAGAAAAGGCAATATATTAAAACTTATATATTTTAATTAATAAGTAATAAATGCTAATCTTAAGATTATTTAATTATTAATATATAACCTTATAAAGTAAGTTAATAGCAAGGTAATACTTATTTTAAATATTATATACTTATTTTAAATATTTATTGCGCTTTATATTATCTTAAGGCATTAATAAGGTTTAACTATGCTATTATTAATGTTTAAAAGCTTTATTAATATTTAATCTTATAAAATTAAAGAAGCTATTATTATAAAAGTAAAAGAAAACAATTTATTTTAAACTAAGCAGTTTAATGTTAATATTAATAATGTTTTTTAGCTAAGCAATTAATTAAGTTTTTTATTAAGGTTTATAAGAATTATAATTATGCAAAAGGCTATTATTGCTTAAAAAAACGCTAAAACTAAGTTATTTATTTAATTAAGTTAATAGCTAAAGTATTATAATAAAGAACATTATTTTAATTATAAAAAAAAGGTAAAATTAATAATATAATGCTTTATTAAAGGGAATAAAATATATTTAGCCCTTATATATAATAACTTACTTAAGTAAGCTAACTTAATTAAAAAAAAGCAAAAAAAGGCTTTTTTAAACTATATTCCTAAGAGTATATATAATTAAGCATTATTTTATTATATTAATTAAAAGTAAGGCAATTAAGCTAAAGTATTTAACGCCCTTTTAATCCTTAAGCTAAATAATAATATTTTCTTAGCTATATTAAAGTACTTAAGTAAAGCTAATATGCTTAAGCTAAGCAAAGGTAATATAAACAATAAGAATATTATTAATATTAATAAAGGCAATAACAATAATAATTAGCTTATATTAATACTTATAAATACCCTTAATGGCCATTTAATGCCTTAACAATTAGCTTTATTACCATTAGCATTATAAGCAACTAAGCATGTATATATATTGCTTATAACTCTTTCTTTTATTAAAATATTAATAATAAGGGTTACGCTACCTTTGCTATATTATTTATTAATATTTTCATTATCCTTAATAATACTTAATAACCTTAAGGGTAATAAGCTGCTAAATAACTTTTTTTAATATATATATTATTAAAAAGCCTGCTATTATTAAGAAAAGCAGGAAATAAATTACTTAGCTATAAAGCTTTAAAATATAAGCTTAAGTATACTTAAGAACTTCTTAATATAATTAAATAAGTAATTTATTAATTATTAGTTTAAAAAGGATTTGAAAAGCTTTTTTTATTAATATATAAAGAACTTTATATAAAAATGCAATATGCTAAAGAAAGGCATATTAAACTTATCGGCATTTTTAAAAGCAATTAAGGGCTTTAAAAATAATGCTATTATTAAAAGTAATTAATTACAGCTTATTAATTATATGCAAAAGGATATTTTAAAAATTACTTTTATTATTATAATAATAATAAGTAAAAAGTAGTAAAGTTAATATTAATGCTTATAATATAATAAGTTTTGCAAACCAGCTTAACTTACCTATACTTATTATGCCTTAATATAAAATATTAATTTCCTTTATAAATTTAATATTAATTGCAATAATAATATTATTAATAAAAAGATAAAAAGCTAAATTATTTAATATAAAAATTATATTATATTTAAGATTTTTTTTAATAATATTATAGCAATTTAAAGTTAATATATATATATAACATACCTACCTTAGCTTATACCTTTTCTAGCTATATAAACCACCCTTCCTATTACCTTTTATTTAATAATAAAGAGCTTTTAATAATTTAAAGCAATGATAATTAATATATTATATAATTAAAAGGTTATAAGTTTAATTTTATTGCTTTAAATTATTAAAAAGATTATTATTATTAAACCTTTTTTTTACCACTTAATAATATTTACCCAATACCTTTTTATATTATTAATACTTAAAAAAGCAATTTTATAAAATATAATTATAACCTTTAAATAGCCTTAATACTTAGTAATTAATTAATATACTTTTTTTTTAAATTAAAGCTAATTTAACTTAATTATTATATATTAACGTTAACCCTTATATAATTACTTAGCTATAAGTATTAACTTATATCTTCCCTTATTTATAAAGTTATTACTTTTTAATGAAATATATTAATTATTAAATTAATTTATTAGCTAATTAATATAGCTATAATTAAACTTAATATATAATAAAAAAGTTATAAGTTTAATTATAAGTATGTTAATTAAGCATTAAAATTAACTTATAATTAATATACTTTTTTATATATATCTTTTATTTTAACTACCTAGGGCAACTACCTTTTTAACATTATATATATATAAAATATTACTTATTTAATAACGTAAAAACAAGGCTATTTAATATAGAAATTATATTATATATATAACTTTTTTTAATAAAGATATAATTATATAAAGTTAATTATTTAAATGCTAATTATATTAATATTATATATTATTATTTTATGCATTAAGTGCATTTAATTGCCTTTAAGGCAAAGACCTTTTAATAAGCATTTAAAAATAAATAATATATTATTTAATTTATTTAATTAAGCTTTCTTTTATAATATACTTTTTATAAATATATGCCTTATAACTATTAACATATATTAAGTTATAATTAAAGCATTATAGCTAACTTAATTAATAAGCATAATAATATATATTATTAAAAACATTTAAGTTACTTATATATTATAATGCTTATAATAATAATTAAAGCTTAAAAACCATATATATTGCTAATGCATACATTAAAGTATATAATTAATTGGCTATTTAATTGGTTTAAGCTTGCTTTAGTTTAAAAACCATAGCTTTTTAAAAGTAACCTTAAATTACTTTTATATTTAAAGCAACCTTATATATTAAGTTAATAAGAAATTACTATTAATTCTTTTATATATGCTATTAATCTTTATAATATTAAAAATAGCGATAAATATACTTTTTAAGATTATTAAAAAATGCCTTAATTAAGTTAAAATTAAGTAAGTAT
Source organism: Diaporthe citri (assembly GCF_014595645.1). Classification (NCBI taxonomy): domain Eukaryota; kingdom Fungi; phylum Ascomycota; class Sordariomycetes; order Diaporthales; family Diaporthaceae; genus Diaporthe; species Diaporthe citri. The sequence continues at coordinate 5,695,666 of NW_025064846.1, read as the reverse complement.
AAAGGTAAATATTTAAGCTAAATGCTAGCTTAATTATATACTTATTAAAGGTTATTATAAAAGTAAAAATTAACATTATTTATTATTAGCATTAAGTTAAGCCTTAAGAATGGCAATATCTTAAGCAAAACCTTACTTTTAATAAAGTTAATAAAGCCTTAACTATTTATATTACTTTTATATATAAATAACTTAAATATGCCTATAATTATAAATATTAAAAGTACTTAATGCTATATATTGCAATCTTTACTACCTTTAAATATAAGTTTCTTTAGCTTAATACCCTTTAATAACCATCTTATATATTATAGCTTATTTTTTTTATTTATATTAAACTTATTAATAAAGATAAATTAGTTTATATAAAGTTCTTAAGTCTTAATAATTTAATTAGCTTAAATAAGGTAGTTTTATTAAGTAGTAATTATACTTATAGTTTTCTTATTTTATTTAATTCCCTAAAGTACTTAATTAATAATGCTTATAAAAATAAATAAGTTAAAGTTTTTTAATAATTATTATTATATTTTATTTTAATATAAATTATTCTTTAAAGCAAGATAGTTAAGAAGGGCCTAAGCAATAAAATAATGTATTAAAAAGAATGGATATTTAAAACTTAAATTATATATATTATAATAAAAGTTAGTTAATTAAACAGCCTTATATAAATTCCTAAGCTTAATAATAATACTAGTAATTAAAGTCCTTTTCCTTAACTTATAAATCTATACTTTAAAGCACTTTATAATTCTTATAATAATAACATTATTTATTTAGTTAATATTTAATAGTTCTTAAATTATATGGAGCTTTAAGAAGGTTAAGCGATGAGATATAGTTATAAAACTACCATAGATTAATTTGTAATAATTAAAATATATAGCATAGCAAAAGACATAGCATAATAAAGGTTATGGGATAAGTAATTATGGTTAATAGTTAGAAAGGGCACGGTATAATAAGTGCATATAATTTTTAGTATGGTATGTTATATGCAGGCCGCTAACGCCATTTTGATACGTTTAATTGCAAATGAGAGTACAAACATACATACATAACACGGTTGAAGGCAGGTTCTCAATCCATTGTACGGTTACAAAACGGTCAGTCTGAGGCAGGACACGACATCACACCATCTCTGGGTTGCGAGGGCATATCTAGATCTACCTAGGCAGTCCATACCTATCTATTGCCATCTGAGTGGATTGTCTCCTGGTGTCTAATTATTTTCAGTGCTGGGCTCGGTTCTGGCTTGACACCTGATCTCCCACAGCCCGTTCCTGTAATTAAGCTCCAACTTCTAACCTGCAGGGTGACATTGCCATCGGAGGGTGCCTACGTAGCCGGCTGCCATAGGTGCCCAGCATGAGGCTGCAAGGCGTGCATACATCACCCTCGGCATCACGCCAGGACGGACATCGGCCATGCCCCACGTTCCCGAGATTGCTCACCCCATTTGCGAGAGCAGGCCCTGTCGGCCCTGCGCGAGGCTGGGTTCGCCCAAGTCGGGCGTAAGCGGCTGCAGGCCAGGCCTGGGCCTCAGGGCCTCCTGGATTAAGGTACAATAGAGATGCACAGACATGAGGAGAGGAAGAGACACAGACACAGGCTGATGGGTGTGGGTTGACACCGCGACGTATGACTTGCTTCAAAGTTTTCCTTGTAGTGAGGCCACCGTCTCGAGACACTGCTGGGTCCAGTCCCACTTGACAAGCTCAGTGTTACAGCGGCATTTCAGCGAGACAGCGCCGTGCTACAAGGGAGAGCAGGAAAAGTCGTATGAGGGATTAAGTCCCTGCGGTATGAAGTCACTCCAAGAGTTTTTCGGTGGTGGGTGATGGTGGGGTTGACGTTGACAGCCCGCCCAGATAAGATAAGAGCTATGATGTCCCTCCCTCCTCCCTCCCTCCCACTTGCGCGCGCTCACCCGAGCTCAGCTTGCTCTGACCTGCATTGCCTTCGTCCCACCTTGACGCTGCTATTTCCTTGTCTTCCGGTGCAGCATATCCCGTTGTTGACTGCTGCTCAACCCCGAGGCGCTCTCCTCATCCCTCACCTCCCTCAAAATCCTGATCTCGCTTGTCTCTTGAACCCCTCAAACGCCCCGTTGCGGTGACTCGACTCAACAGCGCCACTCAGAAACATAAAACACTCGTCTTGCCCCGCCAGCTGTGAGCCAAGCTTCTGGTGGGCTACGAGTGCAACTTCGTGGTTTCATTCCGGTAAGTCAGGTCAGACACCCAGTCAGACAGTTTGGTACCCCCGGGAGATGAGAAGGGACGGGACGACACGAGACAATCAGAAGAGGTGCTCAGGCACGCCTGAACGCGCCTGGGCACTCGCCAACCAAATACCAGCCATTTCACTTTCTCTCAGTCTCAAGTCTCACTCTCATCCTCCATCTTCAATTTCCCCCGCAACAGCCGACGACAGCGACTGACCATCACCTAGAACCTGATTGCATATCTAGCCATTGGAACACACCTCGCCAGATAAGACTCGAACATTACCGGGCGAATATTATCGGGCACAATCCCAACCCTATTACCCCCAGATTCCACTCAAATAGGACAACATGGCGCCTGTCAAGAAGAAGATCGCCATCATGACCTCGGGGGGTGACTCCCCCGGCATGAACGGGGTTGTCCGGGCCTGTGTCCGCATGGCATTGCACATGGGCTGTGATGCCTACTGCGTCTACGAGGGCTACGAGGGCCTTGTCAGGGGAGGTGACTACATTCGGAAGATGGCGTGGGACGACGTTCGTGGCTGGCTCTCCGAGGGCGGCACTCTCATCGGCACCGCCCGCTGCATGGAGTTCTACGAGCGACCCGGCCGTCTCACTGGCGCCAAGAACATGATTCTCAATGGCATCGACGCCCTCATCATCTGCGGCGGTGACGGCTCCCTTACCGGTGCAGACAAGTTCCGGGCCGAGTGGCCATCCCTCCTGGACGAGCTTATCGAGAAGAAGGAGTTCACCAAGGAGCAGGTCGCCCCATTCCGCCACCTGAACATTGTGGGCACCGTTGGCTCCATCGACAACGACATGTCTGGAACTGACGCCACCATTGGTGCCTACTCTGCCCTTTCGAGGATCTGCGAGATGGTCGATTACATCGAGGCCACCGCCTCTTCACACTCCCGTGCCTTCGTCGTCGAGGTCATGGGCCGCCACTGCGGCTGGCTGGCACTCATGACCGGCGTTGCAACCGGTGCTGACTTTGTCTTCATCCCCGAGAAGCCCAGGGAGGACAACTGGAGGGAGGAGATGTGCGCTATTGTCAAGAAGCACCGCAGTCTGGGCAAGAGGAAGACCATCGTCATCATTGCCGAGGGTGCTCACGACAAGTACGGCGGCAAGATTTCTCCCGACATGGTCAAGGACCTCCTGGCAGACCCCAAGGGCCTCCACCTTGACACCCGGATCACCACCCTGGGACACGTTCAGAGGGGCGGCACGGCTGTTGCCTACGACCGAATGCTTGGCACCCTCCAAGGAGTCGAAGCTGTCAAGGCCGTTCTTGAGGCCACGCCTGAGACTGAGACTTGCTTCATCGCTATTACCGAGAACCAGATCGTGCGAAGGCCACTCATGCAGGCGGTACAGGACACAAAGGCCGTGGCCAAGGCTATCGAAGCTCAGGACTTCGACAGGGCGATGGCGTTGCGGGACACCGAGTTTGCGGACCAGTACAAGTCATACATGTTGACAACAACGGCAAACCTCAGCAAAGAAAACATACTTCCCGAGAACAAGCGCATGAGGATCGGTTTCATCAACGTCGGAGCACCAGCTGGGGGCATGAATGCGGCCATTCGAGGCGGTGTGGCTTACTGTATCTCCCGTGGACACGAGCCTGTTGCCATCTGCAACGGATTTGCCGGCTTCGCAAGACATCACGGCGATAAGCCCTTAGGTGCTGTCCGTCCTTTCGACTGGCTCGAGGTCGATGGCTGGGCAAGCAAAGGTGGCTCTGAGATCGGAACCAACCGAGAACTGCCCAAGGAGTCCGGGATGGAGCTGATCGCCGATCTCATCAAGCTGTACAAATTCGACGCTCTCTTCCTCATTGGCGGGTTCGAGGCCTTCCACGCCGTATCGCAGCTTCGCATCGCCCAAAAAGACTTCCCCTCGCTGCGGATCCCTATGACCGTCCTGCCTGCGACCATCTCCAACAACGTACCCGGTACCGAGTACTCCATCGGCTCTGACACCTGTTTGAACGAGCTGGTCAACTACTGCGACAAAATCAAGCAGTCTGCCTCTGCTGCTCGCCGTCGTGTCTTCGTCATCGAGACCCAGGGCGGCCGGTCCGGCTACGTCGCGACGCTCGCCGGCCTCGGTGTCGGCGCCGTCGCCGTGTACACTCCCGAAGAAGGCGTCAGCCTGGGCATGCTCGAGGCGGATGTTAGGCACTTGAAGGATGTATTCGCCAAGGACAAGGGCCAGTCGCGTGCTGGTCGCCTGATCCTCATCAACGAGAAGGCTTCGAAGGTGTACAACGCCAAGCTTGTGGCAGACATCATTCGCGAGGAGGCGCACGACAGATTCGAGTCCCGTGACAGCATCCCCGGCCACGTGCAGCAAGGTGGCGTTCCCTCTCCTATGGACCGATCCAGAGCCGTGAGACTTGCGATCAAGTGCATCCAGCACCTGGAGAACTTCGGCAAGAACGCCGCAGAGCGTGTCATGTCCGACCCGATGGGAATGTCCGTGATCGGGATCAAGGGCGCGGACGTGGTCTTCACGCCCATGCAGGAGGTTGAGGAGCAAGAGACCGACTGGGCAAACCGACGGCCAACGAAAGGCTACTGGTGGTACATGAAGGACGCAGTCGATATCCTCGGCGGTCGTCCAGATTACCCCAAGCCCGAGAAGAGGCTGTCTGGCTTAGCGGCAAAGGATGCAAAGCGCGGTATATAAGGCGCAGTGGTTCACGACGGAAAACAGACGGGGCAATGGGTTACAGGACAGGAGTTACCAAGTATTACTTTTTTCACATACCTAACAGGTAGCACCCACCTCAATGGACATGACGTTACGCTCACATCTCGCAAGGAGCTTTAAACATGATTATTTACGCGTAGACCTGCACAAAATCTGCGGTTGAAATTGGTCCAATGGTGCCCTGAATCATGCAACAAGCGCAGTATCCACATAGCTCGACCACACAGAACGGACCCGCAGCCTTTCATCACTCGACCCTAGGCTGTCGTTTGGGGATTCCATGATGTACATCTGGACTTTTGGTCTTTACTCGCCTTTTACATACGTGTTCGCCAAAGCAAAAGAATGCCGAACACGGAAGCAGGGGTCATGGAGGAAATTGTCGTAGCAGAGCAACATACAATGTGTAGGCAACCCGATGCCAAGATAATCTGGACGAGACAACACTATCAGCGTCCATATGAGCCGTATGTGGTTCACTCGTGCAATGCATCGCAACATGTCCATGATTCCTCATTCTCACGGGAGTCTGGAGCCTTGTCCCGACTAAAATAGAGTTTCCCTCTCAGGGGTACACCACTGGGCAGGGTGTCGACTCTGAGAATGACTCGCCTGTCGAACCCAGAGATTCGGCGCGTCGATCGTCGAAGCTTATCCGTCAGCTTTCAAGGACACATGGTATGAGATGAACTCACCGGCTTTCGCTGGGGAAACATGGCTCTTATTACCGGAGGTCCTTCACATGTTGATGTGTGGACTGAAGCCAGAGTGTAGCAGACTGCTTCCCGAGCAACATCGAATGTCCTCCCGGGCTCCCGGATCCACTGGGGGTCCCGAAGCAGGCACATTGACGACGACGGGAAAGAAGACGTCGTGCAACTTTATTTGATGTCGCCAAGGGGTGGATCCAAGCAGTGGGCACCTATTAATACGCAAAAGCGTCGCCAACACACCTTCATCTCCGCGCCCTCGCCATCAGCGTACGTCTTCACGGCAGCACAGTCACTCATTCAACAACTTTCTTTCGTTCTTCTCGTCCACGAACCTGGATCCGCAAGGAATTCCCGACGTCCTTCTTTCGTCTCATAACCCACGACCACTCCGAGGCAGCCAGCCAACATGCGCGCATCCTTCGTGTCCAGCCTGGCGCTCGCGCCCCTGGCCCTCGCCCAGACCGTCAACATCACGAAGACGGAGGACGTCGACCTGGCAGCCAAGACCGGCGAGCTGGGCTGGGGCGCCGACAACCTCGCGTTTGGTTACTCGGCGGGCGCAGGCCTCAACTTCTCATCCGGTATGCCTTTCTTTCTCCCTTCCCTCTCCCCCGACGGTCGCCAGATAATTACTGGAAGAGTATGTAGCTAATATGACCCGAAAACTAGACTCTGTGGGAGGCGGCTTCAATGCCGGAGTCCCAGGACAGTCCGAGGGAGCCCTGGGCGGCGGGTGGACGCTTACCAACTCGACAGTCGAGTTTGGCCTGGGCGGCGTGTTCAACAACCAGAGCTTCAACGTCGCAGTCACGGGTGACAAGGAGACCGGGCAGCTTACGGTCACGGTCAACGGCAAGACGGTTCCGCTGTGAGCAGCCTTGATACGGCTGGGGGTTGAGAGTCCCTAGGGGCCTGTAGGGCCTAGAGACAGACACGGAACCATATTTCAGCCATTTTGGCAGGGTTGAAATTAGTTTAGTTTAGTTTAGTTAATGGGTCTAACTAAAAACTAAAAACTAAAAAAAAATTAGTTTTTAGTTTTTAGTTTTTTAATTATTAAGTTTAACTTAAAAATTTTTTAAAATAAATAAAATAATAAATAAAAAAATAAAAATAAATAAATAAATAAATAAATAAATAAATAAATAAATAAATAAATAAATAAATAAATAAATAAATAAATAAATAAATAAATAAATAAATAAATAAATAAATAAATAAATAAATAAATAAATAAAAATAAATAAATAAATAAATAAATAAATAAATAAATAAATAAATAAATAAATAAATAAATAAATAAATAAAAATAAATAAATAAATAAATAAATAAATAAATAAATAAATAAATAAATAAATAAATAAATAAATAAATAAATAAATAAATAAATAAATAAATAAATAAATAAATAAATAAATAAATAAATAAATAAATAAATAAATAAATAAATAATAAATAAATAAATAAATAAATAAATAAATAAAAATAAATAAATAAATAAATAAATAAATAAATAAATAAATAATAAATATATATATATTATATTTATAATATTATAATATTACTTTTACTTTTAATTTTATATTTAATTTATTAATTATAATAATTATTTAATTAATATAAATATCTTTTTTTAAATATATATATTAAATTCTTTTAAAAAAAACTAATAACTTAAACTTTTATTATAACTTAATAATATATAGTATTAATTTATTTTTAAAAAATAAAACATAATGTGCTTAAAATAAATTATTATTAAGGGGTATAATATTTATTATAGCTTATTATTATATTTATATAATAAGGAAATAAACTTTTTTTTTAAAGATTTTTAAAATTTTTTTTATTTATTATTTTATTTATAAATTATATATTATTTTTATTAAGTTTTATAAAATTTTATATTTTATATAATATAATTTTTTTTTATATAATTAATTCTTTAAAATACTTATAGCTTTTTAAAAATAAAGGTTTTAATATATTTATATTAAATTTACTAAATAGCAATTACTTATTTAAAATATAATTACTTTCTTTATGCTTTTTACTTTTAGCATTATTACTTAAATATAATTATTAATATTTCTTTATATAAAAAAACTTAAAATTATATAAAAAATACTTTTTAATAAGTTTTATATATAATTTAATAAATAAAATATTATTTAAAATTATTTATTTTTTAAAAAAATAAATATAAAAAGATATATTATTTTTATTTTAAATATAAAAATTAAATATTACTTTATATAATTATATAATAATATTAAAATTTTTCTTAATATAATAATATTATTTTTATATATAAAAAGAAATCTTTAAAAATATTATATATAATTTTATTATCTTTATTTATTAAAACCTATTTATCTTTATAAATATTTTATTTTAAAATTAAATATAAAGCTTATTAAAGCTTATTTACTTTTATAAATACTTTATTTTAAAATTAAATATAAAGCTTATTAAAGCTTATTTACCCTTATAAATACTTTATTTTAAAATTAAATATAAAGCTTATTAAAGCTTATTTACTTTTATAAATACTTTATTTTAAAATTAAATATAAAGCTTATTAAGGCTTATTTACCCTTATAAATACTTTATTTTAAAACTTACTTTTAAAACTTAAATATAATAAATATATTTAAAATTAAATTTATAAAATTTAAAATAAATAAATTTAATTAATAAGCTTATATAACTTATATAATAATAATAATAATAAAACTTTATAATCTTATATTTTTATATATAATAATATTTAATATTTATTAAAAGTTTTATTAAATATAATAAAATTTAAAAATTAATAATATATAAAATATTTTTAATAAATAAAATTTTCTTTAATAATATAAAATATATTTTTTTTTCTTAAATATTAAAATAAGTTTATAAGTTTTTTTTTTTAATTAATAAATAATTATTATAATTTAATAATAAAGTATATAATTATAATAATTATTTAAGTTATTATTAAGAAAGAATTAATTTATTTTCTTTAAAAAGCTATAATTAATATTATATTAATTTATAATTATTAAAAGCCTTAAAAAATATTTTAAAACTTAATAATTTAAGTTTTATTATATTATTTAAACTTTAAAAAGTAAAGTTATTTATTAATTTATTAATATAATGCTTTAATTATAAGTTATTTTAAAAGTAAATTATATATTTTATTATATATTTATTTTATTTATTTTTTTAATAATTATATAATTTTAAAAAATAATTATTAATACTTATATATTTTTATTTTTTATAAATTAAATTATAAAGTTTATTAATTTATATATATATATATATATATATTATATAGTTTTAAAAATAATTATTAATATTTATATATTTTATTTTTTTATAAATTAAATTATAAAGTTTATTTAAAATAAATAATATATATATATATTATAAATTAAATAAACTTTATAAAATATATTATAAAATTTATTAATTTATTATTTTCTTTAAATCTTTAATTTCCTTTTTTAACTTTTAAATATTATTAAATTTTTAATTCTTTAATAATATTAATTCCCTTATTATCTTTATATTAAGATTAATTCTTAACTTAATAATAATATTATTAATAATAAAAAATATTCTTTTTATAATAATAAATATAATTAAAATAATAAGATATCTTTAAATTAATATACTTAATATAAGGTATTAAAATTTATTATTTTTTTAATATTTTAATAAATTTAGCTATTTAAATATTAAAATTTATTTTTAAAAAAATTTAAATCTTTTTTTAAAATATATACCTTAAAATTATAAATAAGTTTTTATAAATAAATTATATATTCTTCTTTATTATTATTATTAAAAAGAATTAATATATATTTTATTATTAAAATTATAGCTTTATTAAAAGGAATTAATAAATAAAGAATTAAATATATTTTTATTTAAATTAAAAACTTTTAATTTAATCTTAATAAATATTAATATAAATATAAAAGTAATAAAAAATAATTAATAAAAAAACTTATTTATTAAACTTAACTTTTAAGAAAGCTTTAATATCTTCTTTTATATTTAAATAAAAGTATAAATACTTATTTACTTAAAAATAAAATATTTTAAAGCTAAGGTTTAAAATTAAAGCTAAAATAAAAGATTTATAATCTTTTAAATTATTTTTAATTAATTTTTAAGGAAAATATTTTTTTAATTTATTTAAATTAATTTTAATAGCTTTAATAAATATTAATAAACATTCTTTTTATTTATATAATTAATATTATATTTCTTTTAAAATAAAATAAAAAGTAATTTATAAAGTTTAGCTTTTATTTATACTTTTTCTTATATTTTTTTATTAAATTCTTTAATTTATTATATATTTAATAAATATATAATAGCTCTTAAGAAAAAGTTATATATAACTTTCCTTATAATTTAATAAAAGGTTTTAAAAAGATTTTAAAAGTTTTTTTAATTTATATGAAAATAAATAATTTAAATATATTAAAAAATATATTTTTATATTTTAAATTTAAAGTATTATTAATTTAGCTTTTATATAATTAATAATAAATAAATAAAGTATATAATTAATTTAATTATAATATAAAAAGTAGGTTATAGCAAAGCTATAGCCTTTCCTTATTTAGCTATAGGCTAGCTATAATGGTTTATACATAAAGCATATAATTACTAGCTAATAGCTAATTAATATTAATTAATAATTACTATTAATAAGATTAATTTAAACCTTATACCTTTAAATTTATATATTGCTTATAGCGTACTTATTGCATAAACATGCTATATATAATGCTTATATATATTATTTTTATATTAGCAATCTTTTATATATACTTTAAAATCATGCTTTTCTTTATAAACTATTTACTTTAAGCTAATTAAATTAATTATTAAGCTAATAAAAATAGGTTATTAAGTTAATTAAGTAATATTGCAATATTTATAAATATTATAAATACCTAAACATTTAAATGCTTAAATTGCTTAATTAAATTATTTATTTAATAATACTTTAAAGCTTTAAAGTATTTAAAATGTTATATTTTAATTAACTTAATTATTATTTTAATAGCTTTTTTTTAATAATTAATGCTAAATATTATTTTTACTTAATAATAATTATTACTTTTGCTTAATAATAAGGCTACTTTTATTTAATAATAAGGCTACTTTTATTTAATAGCAGGGCTACTTTTACTTAATGGCAAGGCTACTTTTGCTTAATAACAAGGCTACTTTTACTTAATAATAAGTGCTACTTTTGCTTAATAATAAGCATTATTGCTATTAAGGTTATTATTATTATTATTAAGGTAAATCTTATAATAATTAATTATAAGGTAAAGAAAAAGGGGAAAATATTTTTATATTACGCTTATAAATTAATAATTAGCTTTTAAATTATTTACTTATAAATAATAGTGCTTAAATGCTATTATTGCTTAGTAAATTAATCTTTATTAGCTTTAAGGTAGTTTATGCTTAAGATTTTATTAAAGGGTATTAATAAAAAGGGCATTAAAAAAAGGAAAGGTTATGCTTATTAATTAAATATTAATTATTATTAAAAAGTAAATATCTTAAAGGTTTAATTAAGTTATTTATATAATTAAATTAATAATAAATATTAATTATTTTCTTTAATAATTTTAAGTTAATTAAGTAAATAAAATAATTATATTAATAGCTTATTTGCTAATTAATACTTTAAAGTATTTAATTAAGAGTATTAATTAAGTGCGTAAATTGCTTAAAAGAAATATTATTTGCTAATACTTTAAAGTATTTAAGTATTTTATATTTTATTAAGTGCTTAAGGGGGTTTTTAAAGAGTTATAAGCCTTAAGGATATTATATAAATGCCTTAAGGAGCATTAATTATAAATAAGGGCTTTTTAAGGATGCTAAATAAGGGCTTTTTAAGGGTGTTAATTATAAACAAAGGCTTTTTAAGGGTGTTAATTAAGGGCTTCTTAAAGATATTAATTATAAGCAAGGGCTTTTTAAGAATATTAATTAAAAGCTTTTTATAAGTATTAATTAAGGGCTTTTTATAAGTATTAAGTAAGGGCTTTTTAAGGATGTTAATTAAGGGCTTTTTAAGGGTATTACTTAAGGGCTTTTTAAGGGTGCTAATTAAAGGCTTTTTAAGAGTATTACTTAAGGGCTTCTTATAGTAATTATAAATAAGGGCGTTAATAATTAAAGGTATTATAAAGAAAGTTTTTTAATATAAGGATATTATAAAAGGGCTTTTAATAAATTAAGAAGATTGCAATAACTTAAAAATATTATAAGAAAATATTTAATATAATGTTTTTAAGTATGCTTAATAAAGGGATTAAAAGAAATTAATAAAAGTAAATATTAATATATATTTTTACTTAAGGCTAGCCATTAACCTTAAAAGCTATTATTATTAGCTTTACTTAAAGTATAATAAATATATAAAGTAATTATTAATTAAAAAAAGATATTTATAATTTATTATTAATAATTAATTTAAAAAGTATTTATTAATATTATAAATTATATTATATAAATTTATAATATATAATAATTATTAATTAATATAATTGCTTTTAAAAGTAATAAATTATTTCTTTAAACTTAGCTATTTATACTTATTAAGTAAGCATTAATTAATATTAATTTAGCTTTTATATAGTTAATAATAAATAAATAAAGTATATAATTAATTTAGCTATAATATAAAGGGTAAATTATAATAAAGCTATAACCTTTCCTTATTTAATTATAAGCTAGCTATAATAATTTATGCATAAGGTATATAATTATTAGCTAATAGCTAATTAGCATTAATTAATAATTATTATTAATAAAATTAATTTAAATCTTATATCTTTAAATTTATATATTACTTATAGCATACTTATTATATAAGTATATTATATATAATACTTATATATATTATTCCTATAAGTATTTTTATTTATATAATTTAAAAATTCCTTTAATTTTAAAAAAACCTTTAATATTATATAAGTAAAATTTTAATATATAAGGGTATTTAATATTAAGTTAATATTTAATTTCTCTTATTATTTATAAAAAGAAATATTAAATAAATACTTAAAGGGATATAAGATTTTTTATAATCCTTTAATAAAGATTTACTTTATATAGCCCTTTTAATACCCTTAAATAATAAACTATTAATCTTAATATTATATTAAGTTAATATAATTATTTATTATATATAAGTTATTATATTTAAAAAATATTAATATATAAAAATATAAAGAAATTAAGAAATATTTATTATTTTTAATAATATTATTTAATATTATAATTTTCTTAAGATTTTAAAAATATTTATTTAAATAATCTTTAACTTTTAAATTTAAAGTAAAATATTTTAAAATATCTTACATTATTAAATTAATAATATATATTATATATTAAGTATTATTTTTAAAATCTTTATTTAAAAAGAAATTAAATTCCTCTTTAAATAAAGTAAAAAAAGAATTATTATTTAATATATTATCCTAAGTAAAATTAATAAAAATAATATTAATATATAATATATTATTAAATAATAAAAGAATTAAATACTTAAAAATATTATTAAATATTATATTAAGATAACTTTTAATAAACTTTTAAAATTCTTTAAAAAGAATAAGGCTAATATATTTTTCTTTTAACTTAGAAAATTTAATTAATTTATATATTAATTAAAATTTTAAATTAATATAAGAAATTATTATCCTTAAATAAATTATATTAGCTTTAAAAGTTTAATAATTAAAAATAAAAGAAAATTTATTATTAAAAATAATATTTTTTTTTAATTTTAAGTTAAGCCTTATTAAATTTATTTTAAAAGTATTATTTAAAATACTTTTAATTTTTAAATAATTTATTATAAAGGTAAATTTAAAATTTTATTAATTTTTTTTAAAAAATAATAATAAAAAAAGAAAATTACTTATAAGTTAAGATAAGATAATAAGTTTTAAAAAGATTTTAAATTTAATATATTAAAAAATAAATTATTTTTAATAATAAAATTTAAAATCTTTTTAAAGGTATTATTATTTATAAAATCTTTTTTTAATTTCTTTATTAAAATAATAAAGAAATTAAAAGGAAAAACCCTTAAATATAATATTAATATTTATATTAATATTTAAAATAAAAGAAATACTTACTTTTTAATTAAGTCTTTTTACTTTCCTTATTATAAGGAATAATAAAGTATTTTGCTTTATAATAATATTAATAATTTAAAGCTTAAAAAAGCTTTAAATTATTTTTATATTTATAAAAATATTTAAATAAATATTAATTTAAAAATTAAGTAAAATATTAATTTAATAAAAAAAAACTTTAAATAATATCTTTTTTAAATTATTTTATATATTAATTATATAATTAAATGCTTTTAAAGAATATTATTAAATATATTTTTATTATTAATGCTTTTTAAAATAATACATTTATATTATATTTAATTAATTATAATTTAATATAAATATAATTAAATATAAATAAAATATATTTAAAAAATAAATTTTATTTATATTAAGTTATATATTTTTAAAATTAAAGAAATAATTTATTAAGTATAAAATATTAATATTTATTAATTTTTTCCCTTTTTATAAGGAGGAATATATAAATAAATAAATTATTTGAAAAAATATAAATATTTATTTTCTTAAAAGGAAGGAGTTTATAAATTAAGGAATTAAATTTATCTTTATAATAAAAAAATATTTAAAAATTTTCTTTTAAAAAAGAAATATTATAATTTTTAATAAAAATTATTAAAGAATAATAAAAAAAATAAAAAAGTAAAAAAAGATATTTTATTTATATATAATAAATAAAATAATAAAAATATATAAATAATTAAGGTTTAAGGAAATAATAAATAAATAAAGTAAGCTTAAAAAGTAGTAAAGAAAGAAAAAAGAAAAAGAAAAAAAAAGAAAAAGAAGAAAAAAAAAAAAAAAAAAAAAGAAAAAGAAAGGTTTATATATATAAAAAAAAAAAGTTTTATTCTTTTAAATTAAATAATTTATTTCTTTAAATTAACTAAATATTTATTTAAAGAAATATATAATATTTTAATTTTTAAAGTATTAATAAGTTTTTAAAATAATATAAAAATACATATAAATAAAGAATAATTTAAGGAAAATTCTTATATATTTTGTATATAATTATTTAATATATTTAATTTAAATTTAAATAATATATATTTTTATTATAATAAAATCTTAAGTTTTAAAATTATTTAATTTAAATAATTAATTATTTTAAACTTTTTTAAGCTAAAATAAGTCTTATAATTATTTATAAATTTAAAGTATTTATAAAAGTAAATAAGCCTTAATAAGCCTTATAATTACTTTTTAAATTATAATATTTATAAGGGTAAATAAGTCTTAATAAGCTTTATAGCTACTTTTTAAGTTATAATATTTATAAGGGTAAATAAGCCTTAATAAGCCTTATAGCTATTTTTAAAATTAAAGTATTTATAAGAATATATAAGTTTTAATAAATTTATTTAAATAAATTTATTTATTATTTATGGAAATTTTTAAATATATATAAAAATATAATATTTATATTTAAAATAAATTTAATATTATTATATAATTTTATTAAAAACATATTTTAAGTTTTTATTTAAGGTAAAACTTAATTAAAGTTAAATATTTATTTTTTTAAAAAATAAATATATTTTAAAAGTTTTTTATATATAAAAATTAAAATATAAGCTTTTAAAAAATATTTTATTTATATTTATAGTTTTATAAATTATTAAGATATTAAAGGTTATATTTAAGTAATTATGCTAAGGGTAAGGGAAAGAAAAGGGGGGTATAGGGTATATATATTATATATATATATATATATATATATATATACTTATAAAAAAGCTAAATTATATATATTTTATAATTTTATATATATATATAATATAGTTATATATAACGTTAATAAAATTTATAATAATTGCTTATAATAATTATAATAATGCTTATTAATTTATTAATATATAAATATAATGTAAATTCCTTACTTATAATTATATGCTATATTATATATTAATAGCTAAAAGTTTAAATTACCCTTAAAATAAATTTTATTTTATTTTTAATTCTTTTAATTCTTTTAATTCTTTTAATTCTTTTAATTCTTTTAATTCTTTTAATTCTTTTAATTCTTTTAATTCTTTTAATTCTTTTAATTCTTTTAATTCTTTAATTCTTTTAATTCTTTTAATTCTTTTAATTCTTTTAATTCTTTTAATTCTTTTAATTCTTTTAATTCTTTTAATTCTTTTAATTCTTTTAATTCTTTTAATTCTTTTAATTCTTTTAATTTTTTTAATTCTTTTAATTCTTTTAAGCCGCGTAGTATATTAATTATGCATTTAGCTTCTCTTTATAAAGGGCATAGGTTTAAACCTTATTATGGCTGCTAAAACCTTTTTTAAGAATTTTCCCTTTAATTATGCTATAATAAATTGCAACCTGCCTATTTATAACTTCCTTAGCTAAAAAAAAAGGGGTTTATACCTAAAACCTTAAAAACTTTATTAAAGCTAATGAAAATAAGTACTTAAAGAAAGCCTTAAGCCCTTAAAACCTTAAGTTAATAGCGCCTTAAAATGCACTTTATAATATAGCTTTTTTGCAAGGGGCCTTTAAATTAATTAGTAAATAAGCTTTATTATAAGCCTTAATTAGCTTTATTAAAAGCCTTATATTAATAAAGGTAGCTTTGTAATTCTATATTAAAGTAGCCGCAGTTCTTAGTAAGAAAGTAATAATTTCTTATTAAGTAATTATAAGGGATTTGCTTATAAAAAGCAGCTTTTATTAAGATTAAAATTAAAAGAAAGGATTATTAAGAAAGAAAAGTAAAAAAGGGCTTTATAAATCTTAGGAAAGGTTAAGAAAGGAGCTTTTAATTAAAGGAATTAAGAAGTATATTAGTTTTTATTTAACTTTAAGGTATGGTTTTTTTAGTATAGGTAAATTTATAAAGGAATTATATGCTAATTAATAAGCTTTATATATATATATATATATATATTATAGCTTTATATGAATAAAATATTATTATTATTATTATTATTTTAATTCTTTTAATTCTTTTAATTCTTTTAATTCTTTTAATTCTTTTAATTCTTTTAATTCTTTTAATTCTTTTAATTCTTTTAATTCTTTTAATTCTTTTAATTCTTTTAATTCTTTTAATTCTTTTTAATTCTTTTTAATTCTTTTTAATTCTTTTTAATTTAATTAATTTAATTTTTTAGTTTTTTAATTAAACTTAATTTAGTTTATAGTTTTTTAATTTTAATTAATAGGCTTAACTAAAAATTAAAAACTATATTAAGTTTTTAAAAAAGTATTAACTTAAAACTAAAACTAAAAACTACATTTAGTTTAACTAAAACTCAAAACTAATTTTACAACCCTGGCTTTTACAACTCGTAAAGCACATTACGGGTAATAAAAGGCAATAATAAGGAAAGTAACGGCAAACAATCACACGTCCTAGGCAATCATGCCAACTTAAGCGCAATCCCGTAAAGCAGCACAAACCAAATTGGGCACAACTTAAAGAAATCCAGGCAGCTAGCACTTAAGTAACCGCCGGCTATAGATAGGCTAAAGGCACACAGCAAGGCAAAACCATCCCAGCACACATAAATCTGCCCAACTCGCCTTACGGCGCTAGCCCCTCAGCCAGGCGCTATAGTACGTACAACTAGCTAATCACTATATAGCAGTCGGGAGAGGTACCTGCTCAGGACCTACGAGGCTGCCAGTGCGACGCGGCTGGCATAACCAATCACGAGAGCAGCAGCGCGGACCGTATCACACACATTACGTAGTCTCGTTTTTAATCTATACACATACGCTTCTTAAGCAATATGCATCCAGTCCCTTTATATAGTAATAAACGCTTAAAAACCCAGCGTTAAAAAATAACAATAAATTTTAAATATAATTATTTATAGCTTACAACTAAGAAAATAATAACAGCCTTATAATAGCTATATAAATAAGGCTAGCAAAAATTACTTTTAATAGCATTATAAATTAAAAAGTTAAGCAATTAATTTTATAATTAAAATTAAAATAATCTTTATAAAATAAATTTTATAATATAATTTATTAAGAAATATTTAATATCTTTAAATATTTAATTTTTTATTTTTATTTTATTTTTATTAATTATAATATTATAATAAAGTAAATAAATTAATTAATATTAATTATATTTAATTCCTTAGTTTTTAATTAATTTAATTAATTTAAAGTAAATAATATAAATATAATATAAATTTAAATTAATTAACTTTTAATAAAAAATATATATTTTATATTATTAAAAACGTAATTTATAATAAATTACTTAAATATATATATTAATATTATTTAATATTAATTAAGTTAAAAACAAAATAATTTATTTAAAATGTAATTTAATAAATTCTTTTATATTTTTTTTATAAATTTACGTATTATGCTTAATTTTATTATAATTATTATAATATTATTTAATTAATTTATTATTAATTAACTCCTTAATATTATTAAATATTTTATTAATTAACTGCTTTTCTTTTTATTTTTCTTTATTTATTACTTAAGATTTTATAATATTAATACCTTTTTAAGTTATATTTAACTTTATTAAGCTTTTTAATACTTAATAAATATTATATTAATATCCTTAAATATATAAACTTAATTCTTTAAAATAATAATTTTATATATTATTGCTTATAAACCCTTTAATAATTAATTAAT
This sequence comes from Diaporthe citri, assembly GCF_014595645.1. Taxonomy (NCBI): domain Eukaryota; kingdom Fungi; phylum Ascomycota; class Sordariomycetes; order Diaporthales; family Diaporthaceae; genus Diaporthe; species Diaporthe citri. The sequence continues at coordinate 5,677,174 of NW_025064846.1, read as the reverse complement.
AATTAAAATAATTAAAATAAAAAAGCTTTCTTAATTAATTAAAATATTATTTTAATAAACCTTAATTATTAAATAATTTATTAAACATTAAATAATATTTATAACTTTTATTTTATGGAAAAATTTTAGCTTCTTAAAATATAATTAATTAAAGCTAAAATAAAAATATTAATTTAATTATATATATATATATATATAATAATAAATATAATATAATATTTAATAATTAAATTAAGTAAAATAAATATAATAATATATTAATAAAAATAATATTATTTATATTATAATATTATTTAAACTTTATTAATATATAATTAATAAAAAAATAAAATTATAAAAAAAGATTTTATTATTATTTATAATAATTTTAATAATTATAATAATAAAAATAAAAATATTTATTATTAAAAATCTTAAGTTATTATATAAAAATATAATTAATTTATATAATATAAAGTTTAAAAATTAAGTTTCTTAAAATAAATATCTTTAAAATAAAAAAGCTGCCTTATATATATTTATTTTTATGCCTTTATTAAATTCTTTTATATCTTTCTTAAAAAAGCTTATTTAAAATAAAACTTTAACTTAAACGTTAAAGAAATAATATAAAAAGCTTTTAAAAATAATATTAACCTTTAAATATATATTTAAGCCTTTTAAAGTTTATAATTTAAATTAAAATTTAAAACTTTAAAATTAATAAAAAAGAAATTAATATAAAAAGTTAAAAATTAATTATTAAAGTATTATATTATTAATATAAAGGTTAAAAAAGCTTTTATTATAAATATTATAAAATAATATTTCTTAAAATACTTAATAATATTAAACTTTATAAATATAATATTAATTATAAATATTAATTATTAATTATAATATAAAAAATAATATTTATATAAATTAAAAGCTTAATTTTATATTTTAATAATATTACTTTATATTTATAAATATTAATTAATATAGTTTATTAATAAGTAGCGCATATTAATAAATAGCGTACTTTTATAACTTTTATTAACTTTAATTAACCTTAATATTTACTTAATATAAATAATTTAATTAAATTTAGCATTAATTAATATTAATTATAATTAAATCCTTATTTTTAATTAATTTATTTAATTTAAAGTAATATAAATAATTATAGCTTAAATAAAAGTAATTAAGTTTTAATAAAGGGATTATTTTTTAATAAAAATTACATTAATGCTTTTTATATTAATTTCTTATTTATTTATTTATTTAAATATTTAATGCATTAAAAATTAATAATTATAATGCTAAAACCTTTTAAAAAAGATAAAATACTTTTAGCTATTTAAGTAATTAAAAACTTTTAAGAAAAACATATTAAATTTCTTAAGTTATATAAAGCTATATAAATCTTTAATATTTTTAAAACTATACTTTACTATAAAATAAACTAATAATGCTTTTATAAAAAATTATACATTAATATATATAAACTTAATTAAATTAAAAAATAAATGCTTATTTAATATATTATTAATTAAGATATTTAAAAATTTCCCTTATAATTTTTTAATATAAAAAATATAGCTAACCTTTTATTAATATTATAAAATGCTAAACTTATTAATAAGCACTAAGCTTAATGCTTTATAAATTAATAATTTAGCTTTAAAACTAAGTTTAATTATTCTTATAATTATTAAAAGGCCCTTTATAAAGATTTAAAAATTATTAAAAATTAATTTAAATTACTTTATAATATAATAACTAAGTATTAAATTATTAATAATAACTTTTATAACTTTAATAAGATTAGCTTTATAATAAGTATAATTACCTTATTAATAATTATTATATATATTAATAAGCGTAAAAAGGTTAAATTAATTTAACTTAATAATTAAAAATAAATAATTATTATTAAATATATTAATATAAATAAGTTGTAAATTTTATTATTTATAATTATTTAAAGCGCTTATTATCTTGCTAGCTAGGTAATAAAATTAAGTTTTTTAAATAATTAAATTATTAAGCTTATTTTTAATAAATAAATAAATAATAAAATTAATTTAAAATGAATTTAATACTTTAATAAGTATATTAAGCTAAAGAAAGATATTAATTATTAAATGTTAATTATAAATAGCTATAAAAGCTATATATTAACTAAATTTAATTAATATTATAAGGATAATAAAATTATTATTATTAATATATTGTTATATTTATCTTATTTACTTTAATTATTAAATATTATATTATATTTACCTTTAAAGTATATATATAATAATAAAATTAACCTCTTTATTTAAGCTTTTATTAATTATGTTATTAAATTTAAGTTCTTTTTTATATTTAAGGCAGCTTATAATAAAGCTTTTATAATAAAAAACATTAAGTTTATATTTAAAGAAGCTAAAATTTCTCCTTAAAACCTTAATTTTATAATTTTTAAGCGTAATATTTACTTGCAAACTTTAATATAATCCTTTTTTATTTCTCCCTAAAAATAAGAGTTTTAAATATTATTAAATGCTTAATAAACTATTTAATAATTAAGTTTTATTAAAAGTAAAATCTTTACTTATTAAAAAAGCTTTCTTATATTAATTATAAAGGCTAGAGTTGTGACAGTATTAGTGTATTTGTATTATGTATTTGTATTAATACATAATACTGTATTTGTATTTGTATTTGTAATACTGTATTTATATTTGTATTTGTATTATTAAAGGCTTTGTATTATGTATTTGTATTTGTATTTGTATTTGTATTATGGATCTTTATATTAGTATTAATATAGTATTAATACATAATACAATATTTTAATAATTTAAAGTTTAATTAAGCTTATAATAAGTTTAATAAAATAAAGCTAAATTTAAGGATTATAAATTTATAATTATTATAATTTTAAGAATTAAATAGATTTAATAATAAATCATTTAATAATTAATAGTTTTTTTTAAAAGAAATAAAGCTTTATAAAGTAATAATAAAGGTTTTAAAAGGTTTATTTATTAATGTTTTAAAATATATTATTTAAAATATATATAATAATTTAATAAATAAAGATATAAAATTTATATAAATATATAAATTATAATATTATATATATATATATATATCCCGTATAAGTGCCCCTATATAGGTATTTATTAAAAGAAACATTTTTAATTATTTTAGCTAAAAACCCTTTTTATATATTTTTATAAAAATATAAAAGAAAATTATATATATAAAGGTAAAATAAGTTATTATTTTAAAAGGTTAAATTATATATTTAAGCTTAATATTAATTAAAAAAACTTTTCTTTATAGGATTTAAATTTAATATATAATTAATAAATTTATATACTTAAATTAATATTATTATTTTTATTATTTTAAACCTTTTCCTTTACTTATATTAATTTCTAATAAATCATTATTTAATATAGCTTTTAAATCCATATATTCTTTAATTTTAAGTAGTTTATCCTCTTTTTCTAAATTAATAATAGTATATTTTAATATTAATAATTATTTTCAAGTAGTATTTTGTAAATTTATACATTATTTAGTTATTATATTCATTCCTTTATTAAAATTTGCTTTAATAGCAGTTAATATAGCAAGTATAATTAAATATTTAACTGTTAATATAAATAAAATTAAATAAGTTAATTTATTTAATTCCCACTATTTAAATATATTTATTTAATATAAAAATTAATATATTAATAATTAATAATTAATTTTTAATTTTAACTTATAATATAAGGTTTTAATCCTTCTTTAAAATAATCTTTAATTTCATTTTTAATATTTCTTTCCGTATCTTTATTAAAAGTATTAAGGAATAAAGATTTAAGTATATTTATTTTTCGTTTATTTTTAATAGGTTTCTTTAATAAAGTTTCCGTTGATATAGTATTTAAATTAATATATATATTATTTTTATTTAATATAGTTAATACTTTGGGTTCTTTTCCCTTATTTTTATATATTTTTATATATAACTTAATTATAGTTAATTAAATTAATTTATTAATTTCTTTATTTATTTAAAAAGTAAAAGCTTATATAATAGCTTTTTTAATTATTAAAGATTTTAATATATTTATTTGGTAATTAAATAAATTAAGCTCTTTTTAAAGTATTTATATATTAAATTAAGGGTTAAATAATATAGCAAATAAATAAGGTTTGTATATAGTAATATCGTTATTTTTAAATTTAAAGTTATTTAAATAATATTAATTTAATTTATTTAACCTTGCAAAAATAGCTATAATAAAGCTTTTAACAAAAGGGTGTAAATAAACTTAATAAATAATTAATATAAATAAACTTTAATAATTAATATAAGGTTAAATAATAAAATTATTAAACTTACTCTATCTTCTATTCCTTAATTTAATTCATTTTTATAAAGTTATTTAAAATTTAATAAAGTTATATATATTTTCTTAAATAAAGAAAAAACAATATTTAATATAGGGTATTGCCGGCCTTAAAGTAAAATAGTTAATATATAAAAAGCGTATAAAATATCTTTTAAATTAGTTAATTATATTTAATTAAATGATTTAATTTTAATTTCTTTTAATAAATTATAATTAAAATCTTAAATTAATTAATTTATGAATCCCTTAAAATCTAGTGCTATTTATATTATTTTTAAAGTTAAATTCCATTTAATATTAATATTTAATAAGTTATATTAATAATTAATTAAAATAAAAGATTATATTATAACTTATAAATACCTAGTAAAATTAATATTTTATTTTCATTTTATGGTAATTCTTTTCTTATTTTAAATTCTTATAATATTTCTAACCATCTTTTTTTAATTCCTTTATTACATTTAATAACAATAGCTATTCATTAAACTTTATTAAGTAACCCTATTAAGAGAAATTATTAATATTAATATAAAATAAAACTTAAATATAAAGGTTTAATAAATACTTAATAGTTTTTTAAATATTTAATCTTTTTCCCCTTTACTTAATTTTAAAAAGTCTTCTACTGATTTTAAAAATATAAATAATAATTCTATTTCTTTTAATTCTTTACTATTAATAGTAAAAGTATTAAAAGAAGTAATAATAGCCTTTATAGCTAAGTTTATTATATAAGCAATATATTATATATTATGCTTAAAATTATTACTTTCTTTTAAATAATAAGCAGCATTAAACTTATTTAAAAACGTATTATTATTTCTTTCATTATTTCGCGTAATACTAAGATAAATTAGCATTTTAATTTATTTTATTAAACATTAAATAAATTCTATATTATAAACTATATATTACATACTTATTAATTATTAATAACGGTATTTCCAAGGGAATTAAAATTTCATTATATAAAACTTCATATATATATAAGCCGTAATGAGCATTATTAAGAAACTTAAACCTTAAAATAATAAATTTAATGATTAATATATTAATTAATTAATTAATAAACAAATAAATATATAAATAAATAAATAATACCTATTAAATAATAATTTAATTTAGATTTCTCGTTAATAAAATTCATAATAACCCCTAAATAACCTATAGAATTAACTAAAGTCCATATATTTAATTAAATAAATATTCCTTTATTATTATTTTTTTATTTTTATATTATTTCTTTAATTTTAGCAATAGCTTTATTATATTAAAGAAATAAGAAATAACGTAGTTTTCAATAATATAACTAAAGTATATTTTTATAACAAATTAGCTTAAATATTAAATTTATATATTACATAAATATTATTAATTACTTACTTATTTAAATATTATATTAAATTCTTAAATAATTTTAAAGATAAAACATTAAATAATAGGTTATTAGTTAGTAAAAAATGAATGACTTTAGTTAAATAAGTCTTTTCATTAATATTAAAATTTAAATTAATATAAGTTACCCCTCTTTTTTTATTATAAATATTATTAAAACTATTAAAAGATTTTATAATAAACATTTAATTAATAGTTTATGATTTTAAATTACTTAAATTATTATTATTATAATTAATTCCTATATATATTATTAGTATTAAAATTAATATAAATTTATAAAAGAAAAGAAAAAATTTAATTAAAAATATTAAAGCTAAAAGAAGTAAATAATAAAACTTTAAAATTTAATTCTATAAATATTTAAAGCTAAATATTAATGTTAATACTAAGTAAGTATATTTATAAAATACTTACTTTTTATTAATGTTTTTTCTAATTCTTTTTTATAAGCAATTTTAAAGTAATGATGTAAATAATAATGTTGTGTTGCTATAGCTATTTAAGGTTTAATAGCCTTATATTTGCATTTATAATTACAATTTAACATAATATAAGTAAACTTAACCATCCTATAAGTATTAATATTAATAGGTAATAACTTATAAGTAAATAACTTAGCGTTTAAAGCATATGCATTAGGGACTTTAAATTTATAGTTTTCTTTATTTCCTTTTAGGTTAATATTTGCTTTTCCTTTTTTTTCTGGTTTTTTAAATAATTCTTCATTAAAATTATTAATATTATCACTATTATTATAATCATTATCACTAAGGTTAAATATTTAAGATTAAGGGTAAATAATATTAGCTAAGGAGCTAATATTAATATTAAAGAAAGAATTTATAATTTAATATAAATAATAAAAAATAGGTTTTTAAGAATAAATTATAATAAGATAAAGTATATTAATAATTTAATAATTTTTAAAAAGAGTTAAGTTAAAAAAAATAAAAGGAGAAATTAAAAGATATTTATATTTTTAATTATAAGTTATAATAAGAGAAAATATTATTATTATTATTATTATATATATTAAATATATTACTTTTAATAAGAAGTATACTTTTAATAAGAAGTATATTTTTAATAAAAAGTATGTTTTTAATATAAGTATATTTTTAATATAAAAGTATATTTTTAATATAAAGTATATTTTAATATATTTATATATATATATATATATATATATATATATAATAAAAATATATATAAAAAGGATATTAATATTATTATTATTATATATATAAAAATATATTATTTTTAATAAAAAGTATATATATATATATATATACTTTTTATTCTTAATAATTAAAAGTAATTATATATATATATTATATTATTAAAAGTATATATATACTTATTATTATTAAATGTATATATATATTTATTATTATTAAAAGTATATATATATAAAAATAATTATATTTAAAGTTTTATATTATTAAAAATATATATATATATTATTAAAAGATTAAACGTAATTATATATAACCTTTATAAGATAATAATTTTTATAAGGTTATAAAGATATATATAAAAAAGCTAAGGTAATTCTTATTTTTAATATTAATAATATTTTAATCTTTTAAATAAGGTATATATAAAGTTGTAATAATATAAGTAGCATATAATAATATAATAATATAATAATATAATAATATAATAATATAAGATACAAGTAATATAATAAATAATATAAAATATAGAATATAAGTACCTTTTTAAAATATAGAATATATATATTATTATATTATTATATTATTAATAATATAATGTATTATTTTTTATTAATACTTTGTTTTATATTAAAGAATAAAAATAAGGTTTATTATTTTATTATTTTTTATTAAAGAATAAAAATAAAGTTTATAACTTTTTTATTAAAGAATAAAAATAGGGTTTATTATTTTATTATTTCTTATTAAAGAATAGAAAGAAGGTTTATTATTTTATTATTTCTTATTAAAGAATAGAAATAATGTTTACTATTGTATTATTTTTATTAAAGAATAAAAATAAGGTTTATTATTTTATTATTTGTTATTAAATAATAATTATAAAGTTTATTATTTTATTATTAAAGAATAGAAATAAGGTTGATAATTATTATAACTTTTATTTTAAATACTTTTAAATATAGTTTTTAATCTTTTTTATTATTTATTTAATATTTATATAGTTTATTAATTTATTAGTTTATTAATTTATATTTATAACTTTATATATTAATATTTAAATATTATTAAATTTATAAGATTTATTATTATAAAATTATATTAAATATATTATTTAATATTATTTTTAATATATTTAATATAAGTTTTATATTTATATTTTATATTTTGTATTGTTTTTATATTATAATATAAAAATAATATAAAATATAAAATATAAATAATATAAAATATAAAATATAAGTATTCTTTTAAAATATATATATTTATTATATTATTATATTATTAATAATATAATATATTATTTTTTATTAATACTCTAAGTATATATACCCCTTAAAATTAATGAGTTTTAAGCAGTATTACCCTAGTACCTTAAGGTTTTATAGTTTAATGATTAAAACGTTAGCTATTTAATATTAAAGGCCTAGGTTTAATTCCTGGTGGGATTTTGATAAGCTAGGGTGTTAGTGCTTTTTTATTTTTTTTAAAATTTAAATTAATAATTAAATATATATATATATATTATTATTATATAACTTTAAATATAATTATTTTTAATTTTTAATAATAAAATATATATTATAATATATATATATATATATTTAATGATAATAAATATATATATATCTTTAATAATAATAAATATATATATATCTTTAATAATAAATAAATATATATATATATATACTTCTTATTATTTAATATATATACTTTTTATTATTAATTAAAAGTATATATATTTAATAATAAGAAGTATATATATATAATTAATTTTATTAATAAGAAACTCTTATTATTAAAAAAGCTTAAATATCTATTTTAAAGCTATAAATTAAATAATACTTAACCCTTAGCCTTAATATCCATTTTAAAGCTAAATAATAAGGAAACCCTAACCTTAAAATACCTTATAAATCCCTGCAAACCCTGCACCATCTCTTTTCATAAATAACTTTCCCATGCTTTAAATTAAACACTTTCCCATATTTAGTAACAAAAAGACCACCTTTCTTAAATTTTTTTCCCACTTTATTTATCTTTACCTTTTTCTTTTCATGCTAAAACTTAATTTAGAAATTTTAAAAAATAGGAAAAAATAAAAAGAAATACTTATAAGTAATAAAGGTAAAGGAGAATAACTATTATTACTTTTTTCCTTTAAAAATAATTTAAGTAGGTTAATAATGCTTTAAGTTAAGAATTTATTAGTAAAATTTATAAAGAAGTCTTAAAGCAATTAAAAATTATTTTAAAAAGAAAAAAAAGAAAAAAAGAAAAAGAATAATTTACTTACTTTAAATATTAATACTAAACCCCCTAGGTATTTATTTTAAAAAAATATATCATTAAATAAAGAAAAAAAGGCTTTATTAAGTAAGTATACCTCTTAGCTAATAGCGATAGCAAAGCATTAATAAGCTTTAATAATAGGGATAATTGCTTAATTAAGGGTAAATAATGCCTTAAATAAGGCATTAAAGGCCTTATTTATAAGGTTTAATATTTTAAAGTGCTAAGTATAAAAGTTTATAATAAGGGAAAAATATTTCTTAAAATATAGGAAGGAAGAGTAGCTAAAGAGAAATTAAATTCCATTAAAAAGAAAGGAAAGAAGCTATATATTTATCTTTTTATTTTCCTCCACTATATATTAATAATCCAACGTTAAAAAATTAAATAATAAAATCACTATTAAATTAATTTCTAAGCTGAATTATTAATGAGTGGTATTAAAGAAAAGGAAGGAAGAGAAAAAAGTAACGGTAAGAATATATTAGTTATTTTTATATATAAAGAGATTTAAAAAGATAATAATTTTTAATATTATAAAATAAAGCATAAAATAAGCATTATAATAATATATATATTATATATTAAAATTTATATATAAATAAGTTATAATAAAATATAATATTAAACCTTATTTTTAAAAAGCCTAGCAAATAAATATAATTATATTAAAAATTTATTCTTATTAATTGCTTATAATAAAATTTTATTTAATTTATTTTTTATATATTTTTAAAATAAAAAGTTAATATTAACTTTAAATATAAGTATATAAAAATATAATTCTTAATAATATATTTAATACATAATAAATTTAAGTTTATTTATATAATACTTAATATTTAATTTTTTAAAATTTAAGTTAATAATTAATTTTAACTTAAATTTTAAATTAAAATAATAAATATACTTTTAATATAATAAATATATATCTTATAATATAATAAAATAAAGTTTTAAACTTTATTTTAAAAAATCTCGGTAGATAAATATATCTTTATTTAATAAATATTATTATTAATTAATTATATTAAAACTTTATTAGATTTTTACTTTATATAATATTTTAAAATATAATATAATAATTATTTATTTTATAATTATATTATTTAATAAATATAAATAATTATATATATATATATATAAAGTATATTTTAAGTATTAAAAATAAATATATATATATATATATATACTTTTTAAATATACTTTTTTATAATTAAAAGTAATTATATTTATATATTTTTTATTATTAAATATATATATATATATTATTATTAAATATATATATATATATATATATATATATATACCTCTTATTATTAAATATATATACTTTTAATTAATGATAAAAAGTATTACTTTTTATTATTTTATATATATACCTCTTATTATTAAATATATATACTTTTAATTAATAATAAAAAGTATTACTTTTTATTATTTTATATATATACCTCTTATTATTAAATATATATATATACTTCTTATTATACTTTTAATTATTAATAAAAAGTATTATATTTTATTATTAAATATAATATATATATATATATATATAATAAAAGTTTATTTTATAATTTTAAACTTTAATAATATTTTTTAATATATAAAAGCTATAAGTTATAGCTTATAACTTATAAAAGTTCTTTTTAAATTTTCTTTTATTTCTTTATTCTTTTATTATATTATAATTATTATTAATATCTTTATTTAACTTTATATAATATTAAACTCCTTATATTATATATTTATTATCTTATTTAATTATGGATTTAACTATTATTATTACAATATTATTAAATAAAATCACCCTTGTAAATACTATATTAGATGGTTGATTTTGGGTTATTATATTAAATAATAATAATAGTTATATTATTATTTCTAAGGAAGAAATATATATACCTTATTATGAAATTTTATATATATATAAAAGTATAAAAGAAAGGAATGAAGTATTAAGTCTTTTATTAATTAAGAAGGATTTTTAAAACCTATTTATTATTAAAGAAAATGATAATTATTATTTATATATACCTTGAGATTAGCTATTTAGTTATTTAGTTATTTAGTTATTTAGTTATTTAGTTATTTAGTTATTTAGTTATTTAGTTATTTAGTTATTTAGTTATTTAGTTATTTAGTTATTTAGTTATTTAATTATTTAATTATTTAATTATTTAATTATTTAATTATTTAATTATTTAATTATTTAATTATTTTAAATATATAAAAAAGTTAACTTAATTAAGGATTAAGTTATTAACCTTATAATAATTCTTATTATTTATTTAAATTTAATAAAACTTAAATATATAAATAAAAAGTATATTATTATAATATTTCTTTTTACTTTATATATAAATATAATTATAATTTATAATTATATATATATATATAAAATAAAAATATAAACTTTTTTAAAAGAATTAAAATAAGTATATATATTATATATATTATTTAATATATATACCTTCCTTAGCAAGAAATTTTTGAAAGGCAAGGCTAGGATAAGCATTAAGGTGCTGTAGTTTAGTGGTTAGAATTCTTTATTAAATAAGAGGACCTGGGTTTGATTCCTAATAGTATCGTTGCTTTATGCCTTTTTTGTCTTTTTTTATTTTTTTAATTAAGTTATTAAGCTATTAAGTTATTAAGCTATTAAGTTATTATATATTAAGTTATTAAGTTATTTAGTTTTTAAGTTATTAAAAATATTAAAAGAATTAAAATAATAAAAAATAATTAATATAAAATTTAAAAGAATTATTATTATTTATTAACTTTTATCTTTTTAATAAAATTATATATATTAAAGATATATATATTTTTAAAAAGCTAAAATTCTACTTAATAAAATTATTATAATTAGCTCTTTATATATAATTTATATATTTAAACTTTATATAAATTATAATAATATATTAATATTATATATATTTAAGTTTAAATTATATAAAGTTTAATAATATAAAAGATATATATATTTTTATAATTCTTAAAGTTTATATATTCCTATAATATTTAATATATACTTTAAATATAAATATTAAGAAAAAAATATTATTATATTCTTTTCTTTATATACCTTTTTTAAAAAAAGATTTTTAGAGTATAAGATGATAGATACATAAAGGTTTTATAGTTTAGTGGTTAGAATACTTTAAAAAAGGGAGACCTAGGTTTAATTCCTAGTAGGAGCGTTGTTATAAATCATCTTATACTCTTTTATTATTTTTATTTATTTATTTATTTATTAAGTTATTTATTAAATTATTTATTAAGTTATTTATTAAATTATTTATTAAGTTATTTATTAAAATATTAAGGTTATTAATTATATTATTAAGTTTTTAAATTATTAAGTTATTAAGTTATTTTTTTATTTTTATATTTTTTTATTCTTTTATTCTTTTATTCTTTTATTCTTTTATTCTTTTATTCTTTTATTCTTTTATTCTTTTATTCTTTTATTCTTTTCTTTTTTTATTCTTTTATTCTTTTATTCTTTTATTCTTTTATTCTTTTATTCTTTTATTCTTTTATTCTTTTATTCTTTTATTCTTTTATTCTTCTATTCTTTTATTCTTTTATTTTTTTATTCTTTTATTTTTTTATTCCTTTAAGTATTATATTAAAAAGTTTATTTAAGTTTATATAATTATATTATTAATTTTATTATAAGTTTATATTTATTTATATAATTATATAATTATAAATTAACTTTTATATTAAAATATTATTTTTAAGTGTATTATGTATTATGTATTTATATTATTTATATTATAATATATGTATTTGTATTTGTATTTGTATTAGTGTATTTGTATTTGTATTTATATTATTAAAAATCTATGTATTTATATTTATATTTATATTATTAAAAATCTGTGTATTTGTATTTGTATTTGTATTATGTATTATGTATTATTTGTATTTTCACAACTCTGATAAAGGCTATTAATTAATTAACGAAAGGTATATAAGTAATGGCATACTTACTTATTATAATAGGTAAGCAAATTTATATACTTTAAAATGTTAATATAGCACTTATTAAATGTTAAAGAGCTAAAAGAACTTAAGTATAGCTTAAAGGAATACTTATAATTAAGGAATTTTAAGCTTTTATTTAAAAGAAATAAAAGGTAAAGCGGCTAGCTAGTAAAATAAGTAGTGGGATAAAAGAGTTGGTTCGCGGCAAATTAATTAAAAGATGCTATGGCAATTATAGCGAAACTAAGCATAATGCAAGAACTTATAAGAAAGATAAAGAAAGGTTTAATTAATTAAATTTTAATTATATTATAGCAAATCCAGCTTAGTTAGCATTAATTAATGCAAATATAGCTATTTTATTAATTTGCAGCAAACTATATTTTTAATAATATAATTAGCATTAATTAATGCTAAATATATATTTCTTATTAAAAATTAATTAATTTAAACCAGCATTGCAACCATATTAATACTTTTAAATTAATGAAATTAATTAAAAATAAGGATTTAATTGCATTTGGTATTAATTAATGCTAAATTTAATTAAATTATTTGCATTAAGTAGGTGTTGGGGTTAATTAAAGTTAGCGAAAGTTGCAAAAGTACGCTATTTATTAATATGCGCTACTTACTGGTAAACCACGTTATTAAAAAATTATTAATATAAAAAAATATAATTTTTAATAAATATAAAGTATTTAATAATAAATAAAGAAGTTTTAAAAATAAACTTTTTATTATAAATATTAAATATTTTATACAATAAATAAAAGAATATAATATAGTTTATTAATAAATAATAAATATTAAATAGCTATATTATTAAGTATTTTTATATAAGAAATATAAGGAAAAACTATTTTACGTTATAATTAAAGAACATTAAGGAATTTTATATTATTCTTTAATACTTTTTTTAAAAATTAATATCTTTATAAAAGATTTAAATAATAACTTAAGCTTTTAAATTTAATTAAATTATATAATAAGAAATATATATATAAGGTTATATTTATTTTATAATTAAGCTTAAAGAGTTATAAAGCTATATATAAACGTTTTTATATATAAAATAAGGTGTATAGCTAAGTAATATCCGCTATTTATTAATAAACTACGTTATATTTTTTAAAAATAATAAAATATTAAATTTAAAAGAAAAGGCTTTATTTAAAGATAATTTCTTAAAAAAAAAGTTTAAAAAAGGTTAATTTATAATAAATTAAGAAAGTAATATTAATAAAGAAATAAAGATTTTAAAAAAATATATAAAAAATGCTTTAAAAAAGTATTTTAACGTAAATTAATAAAATAATGCTTATATAAATATAAAATTTAAATTATTCCTTATATTTTTATAATTTCCTTTATTAATACTTTTAACTTATATTATTTAAATTTAATTAAATAAAAGAATCTTATTAAATAATAAATATATTATAAATATATTATAATAATTTATATTTATAATTAATATTAAAATTATTTTAATAATTAAATTAAATAAAAGAATTAAATAAAATATAAATTAAGAAATATTTATATAAAATAATAAAAGTATAAAGAAATAATTTTTTAAAGCCATTAAAATAATATAAAGATTTTAAAAATTATTTATTTAAATATTTATTTATATAAATAAAAGCTAATTATTTATAAAATTATATTAAAATAGAATTACAAGTTAAAATTTAAAATAAATCTTTATATAATAAGAAAATAAATCTTAAAGTATATATAAATATATATATATAAGTTTAATAAATATAAAGGTTTTTAAAAATATTAAATTTATTTTATAATTTAAGGAAATTAATAAATAAAAAAAATAAATATAAAAAAATTTATATTATTATCTTAATAAGCTAATTCTTTTATATAATAATAATAATAATAATAATAATAAATTTAACTTTAAATTTATATAATATAATATTATATATATATATATATATTATAATTAATTAAAATATTTTTATATAAATATTATATAAATATTAATAAAAAAGAATTATCTTTTTATTATATAAAGTATTATATAACTTTTAAACTTTATTATTATTATAATAAAAAAGAATTTAAAAAAATATTATCTTAATATAATTATTAATAAATATTATATAAATTATATTATTATATTAAAAATAATATTATAATTTAAATTATATAAATAATATTATTATTATATATTAAAAGAATTATAAAAAATAAGTAAATAAACTTACATAATAATTTTAAAAAAAATATAAAATTATTAAAGGGAATTTTATTTAATAATTTCTTAATATAAAAATTATTTAGATTTATAAAAGTTATTAAATTTAATTAACTTAAATTATATATATTAAAAAGATTATTAAAGTAATTAATAAAATAAAGATTTCTTATAAGGTTTTTATAACTTTTAAAGAATTATTATTATATATTATTATTACCTTAAAAGTTAAGGTTTATTTTTATTAAAAGAAAATTAAATTACTTTTATTTATTATATTAAAGCTTATTTAATGCTTAATTAATTTAAATTAAAAATATTATAATATAATTAATAAATTATTATTATATTTATTTATATTAAGTATTTTTTTACCTTATATTTTTAAAATTTAAATATATTTATTATTATAAGTAATGCTTTATTTATTAATAATTCCTTAAATAAAAAGAATTTATAAATATTTATTATAAAGTTATTTAATAAAGTTATTAAATAAAAAGCTAATATATAAAATATAATTATAATTTTTATTATAAAAGCTAAGCTTTTAACTTTAATATAAATAATAAAAGAAATATTATTTATTAATTAACTTTTTATTAAGTTATTTATTAAATTAAATAATAATATTATTAAAATTAAATATAATAATATTTAAATTATTAAGCTTATAAATTTTAAATTTATTATATTTAAAATAAAAATATAATATATAAATATTTATAATTATTAATTATAATAAAATATATGTTATTAATATAAATAATTATAAATTAATTAATTAAAATATTATTAATTGAAAATAAAATAATTTCCTTTATTAATTTAATAATAATTTATAATAAAAAAAGTAAAAATATTATTAAAATAATACTTTATTAAACTATATATTATCCCTTTAATAAAACAAGCTTAATTATTTTATTTAATTAATATAATAACCTTATTTAATTACCTTATAAAAGCTATTATTTTAATAATTAATTAAAGAAAACAATAAATATAAACGTAATTATATAATTATATATATATATATATTAATTATATAGTTATTAGCTAGGTTATATATTGCAATATAACGTTTAATTAATATAGTGGTTAATTATTGTTAATTATAAAAGGAAGGAAGGTAAAAGGCTTAATTATGCTAACTATTTTATATATAGCGCTAAGGCTGCTGCTTGCTAAGCATTTTAATAAGCCAAAGCTGCTTAATTTTAAATAATCCTTTATATAAATAATACTTATTATTTCTATATTAATAGTTTTTATTTTATAAATGTATATTACTTTTAAAAAGTATAAAAAAAAGAAAGATATTAAGTTAAATTAAACTTAAGGTTAAGAAGTAATTAATTAATTATATATATAAGTTAAATTATAAATATATTATTATTTTATTACATTATATTATTATAAAAAGCAAATATATAAAAAAGCTTAAGTTATTATTAAGAGGTTAAAGATTAATTAATTTATTAAAATATATAATTAATAAATAAAGGTTAATTAAATATATATATATATTAAAATATTTTAATTATATAAAGTTAAAAAGCTTAAAAAATTATAATTATTATATAAATATTTTATTTATAATGCATTTTATAAATTTATATTTTTATTATTTATAACGCTTAAGTTAAATAAGGATTAAATTAAACCCTTAAATTATTAACGTAATTATTTAATTTTTAAATAATTAAAATTTCTTAATTTAACTTAGCTTAAGCTTTGCCATGTTTAATGCTATATATTAAATAAAGAAATTAAGAAATATAATTAAAAAATAAGTTATTAAAATAAAGATTAAGTAAATAAGGTTAATAAATTATAAGAATTAATAAATAAAGTATTTAAATAAAAGAAAAAGTAAAATATAAGATAAAAATTATTAATTAAGTTAATAAATAATAATACTTTTAATTTTAATATATAAATATTAAATTATAAAATTTAATTAAGAATATTTATTAAATATAAGCTAATAATTTAAGTGCTTATAAAATAATAATAACCTTTATTATTTAAACCCTTAATATATAAATATTATTATAAAAATCTTAAATATAAGGTTTGCTTTTAAAAAAAAATATAATTTAAAGTTAGCTAATTATATTATATTATAAGATAATTTATAAATAATTAATAAATATAAATTAAACTTTTATACTTTTATTATATATTGCTTTTTATTAAAGAAATTATTTTATTATCTTTTATTAAAAATCTTTAATAATTTTTTATTTTTATAATTATATAATATATATACTTAAGTTAATTATATTAATATTAATATAATAACTTTATAATATATAATATAATAATAATATTTAAAGTTATATTAATGCGGTTTATTAATAAGTTATTAAATTATACTTTAGTAATTTAAGTTTAAGCCTTAATGCATTATAGTTTTCCTACTTTTTTGCTATATTTAAATAATTACTTTATCTTTTTAATTGTAATTTATATAGCCTTATATTTTAATTATAATATTATTTATATTTATAAAGTATTAAAAAGTATTATTAAAGGTATTTTTTATAAAGGCATTAACTAAGTTATAATCTTTAATAATTTAATAAATCTTAAAAATCTTATGCTTTTTATATAATTATTAAAAAGTTATAATATTAATTATAAGGTGCTTTTTTTTATTATGCTAAGCTTAATTAAATATTTATATAAAGAGTATAAATTAATATATATTATAAAAGGAATTATTATAATATTTAAATATATAATAATTTAACGTAAAGTAACTATTAATATTATAATTATATTAAAGCTATTAATTATATTATAAATCTTTAAAGCTAAAACGCTTTAAGTTACTTTTTAATACTTTATTAAAAATTAATAAATAATATTACCTTTAATATTTTATTTAAAAGCTTATTAAATTTATATTTTATTTATAAGTATAATAATAAAGCTAATTTATAAGTTAAGGTTTTTATTATTAATAAATAAGTTATTAATAAAAATTATTAATTTAGCTTAAAATAAATTTAAGAATATATATTAAAGTTTATGCTTTTAATTATTAGCTTATTATTATAGCTAGTAATTTAACTTATTATAATTCTTATAAAAAGGCTTTTAAATTTAAACTATTATTAATAAGTTAAATATTACTTTAAGTTAATAAATAAAAATAAGGTATATTTTTTATATATATTATTTTATATATTATTAAGCATAATTATTAGCTTTGTTATTAATAAGCATAATCTTTTTACCTTAGCCCTTTTAATAAAAATATAAAGTATTTTTATTAAAAATGCTTATTATTATATTATTAAAACTAAGTAACTTATTAAGGGTAAATATTTCTTTTAACTTATATTAAATATTTATCTTTTTAATCTTTTATTTTTTTAGCTTTAAAAATATTAAAATATTAAGGAATAATATATTATTAATTTATATAATAATAATAATAAAAATATTCTTTTCTTAATTTATAATTAAAAGGTATAAGTTATATATTAAGATAATTATATTTAAATTATTATAATAAAACTTATAATAAGTTATTTATTAATATATATTAAATTTAATAATATTATATAATAATTTAATAATTTATATAATAATTTTAAAAGGATATTTATTTTAAATCTTAAAAAGTAAGTAATATAAAATAAATTGCTTAAGCTTAAATTTTAATTAAGAATATGCTTAAATAATATTTTAAAGCTTTAATTAAAAGCTTTATATTAAAAGAAATAAAGTTAAAATAATTAAAAGCCTTTAATTAATTTTTTAAATAATTAAAAATTATATAAAAATATTATGTTTATTTTTATTATTATATTTAATAATAATAAGTTATAATTTCTTATATAGCTTTTTAATTTTATTTTTAATTTTATAAATAATATATAATTTAAAAAGTTAAATATCTTTATATATCTTAAAATTAAAGTATTTAAAGTAAAAAATATTATTATTAATTAACTTTATAATTTTTTTATAATTAAACTCCTTAAATAAGTTACTTAAGGTATTAATTATGTTGTTATATTAAAGCTTTAAAGAAAGATTATAATTTTTAACTTTTTATTAAGTAAGATATATTTTCTTTAGCTTATTCTTTAATTTCTTAAGTTATTTATATTATTAAAATTATAGCGATTTTAATATTATTAAAATTAAATTTAATTTAAATTAAATAAGCTTATTAAGAGCATTATTTAAGATAAAAATTAATTAAATATTATCTTTATTATTTTTATTTTAATAATATAGCTAAATTAATATTAATTAAAAGATTATTAAGCTATTTAAAAGATTTAATATAAGGTTATATTTATTAATGCTAAATAATTTATATAATCCTTATTAATTATACTTTTTTTATTATATTTATATATTATTTTATAATAAAAAACTTAAAACTTTTATAATATTTAAGCTATTATAAATATTTAAAGCTATATTAATTTATTATTTAATATAAACTTTATATAGCTTTTTTATAGCTTTTTAAATAATTATTGCTTTTTTAAAAGTTAAGAAAATTAATGCAAAGTTTTTTATAAGTTTTAAATATATATTAAAGATAAAGAGTATTAAAATAATATTATTAAAGTTAATTATATTATTTATTACCTTAATAATTATTTATAAAATAGCTTTTTTAATATAAATCTTTAAAAGTTTAATATAAAGTATATTAAAAACTTATTAAAGCAAAGCATAATACTTCTTAATCTTATTAATAAATTAATATACCTTTATTAATACTTATTTATAAATAATGCTTTAACATTTTGCTAAAGTAAAGTTAATTTTAATATTATAAATAATATAATTTAAAGGTTTTAAATAAGTATTTATTTAGCATTATTAAATAACCTTTTATATATTCTTTATAAAAAAATAAGAAAATATTTAACTTAAAAAGAGGTTATTAAATTAATAACTTATAAAATAAGTAAACTAAATAAATATATAATATTTATAATAATCTTATAATTAAAGTTAACATTATTTTAAAGGTTAAACTTAAAACATTATAATATTATAAAATAAAGTTAATAATAATAATAAAATTTAAAAATTACTTTTAAAATAAAAAAATTAATATTATTATAATTAATATTAATAAGAAAGCATAAAAGATAATTAATTAAAGGGTATTTAAACTTATAATAAAGTTATTAAAGCTTTATTTTTATTAAAAACATTATTAATATATTATTATTTTTTATATTAAGAAAAATTTATAAGTATTTTTACTTTTAAATAATTAAAAAGATCTTTTTTAAGTATTTATTTTTTTATTAAACTACCTTATTAATAATATTTTAAAGAAAAAAAAGTTTTTATTTATATTTTAAATATAAAAAAGAAAGGAAATAAGCTTATTTATAATATAAAATATTAATAGCTTTATTAAAGTATTAATTTATATTATATTAAGTAATTTAATAAATAAGCTTAAGCTAAATTATATTTATATTTTATTAGCTTATATAATATTTAAATATATAAAATATATTTAATATTATAAAGCTTAAAATTATTTATATTTAATTATTAAAAATATTATTATACTTATATTTAATATAATGCTTTAATATTATTAATAAAAGTATTAATTTTAAATAATAAATATCTTTATTATTAAATAGTTTTTAAAATTAAAGTAAATATTAAAGCTATTTATATTATTAAAAAAGTTATAAGAAAGGCTTAATTTATTAAAAAAGTATAATAAATATGCTTTTTTTTATTATTATTAATAGCTAAAGTTATTATAATATTAATAAGTTTAAAGTTAAGATCTTTAAAGCTAATAAAAAATATATTAAATTTATTATTATTAACTTATTATTTAATATCTTTATATATATAAATATATATAACTTTAACATATTATTAATCTTTAAATAAGTAATTTATTAATTAATATTCCTCTTTATAATATATAAAATACTTTTTCTTTTTATATTATATATTATTATTATTACCTTTATTAAGCTAATATTTACCATTATAATTACTTTTATAAGGTTCTTTATTATAATTATTGCCTTTAAATTAATAAGGCTAGCTATTACGGTTTAGGCTTTGCCCATTATAATTAATTAATAAGCTTTAGCCTTATAAGAATAAGCTTTAACGTGGATGTAAATAAAGAGCAAACCTTTTCCTTTATACTTTAAATATAAACCTTATTTAAATACCTTATAATAAATAACCTAAGGTTAGCTTATAATATATATTTAAAGTCCTTTTATATTATAAACTTATAATATAATTATATAAAACTTAATATAATAAAACTTAAAAAGAATAATAGCAACTTATTAAGCTTTTTCTTATCTTAAGAAATTTTTATTTTAAGAATATTTAATAACTTAGCTAATAAAAATAAAGGCTAAATTTATAGTAAATAAAAAGTTAATTAATATTAAAGGGGCTTAATTCTTTTATATATTTAATTAGCTAAGAACTTTTTATAATTAATTTTTACTTTATATTAATTTTATAAAAATATTTAAAAAGTAATTAAAAAGCTTCTTAAAAAAGGTTTGCCTTATATTTAAAAACCCTTTTAAGTAAAAGTATGCTAAGCTTAGCTTAATTGCATTATAGCAACGCTATAAGAAAGGAATAATAAAATTTCTTACTTAATTTAATTAATTAGCTTATATAATAAAGGCTTAAAATTAATTAAATAAGTATAAAATATTATTAATAATTAATAGCTTAATCTTTATAATAAAAGCTTAACTTAATTATAAGGAATAATTAAATATATTTAAGGCCTTTTACTTTACCTTATAATAATATAAGGATGTTTTTAGCATTATAATAAAAAAGGATAATACTTAACCTTAAAATAATAAAGCAATAAATATTAATATTATAACGATTTTAATAAGCAAAGTTAAGTATTTTATATATAGCTAACTTAATTATTATAAGCATAATTACCTTAATTATTATAAGAAAATAAGAATATAGCTTTTATTAATTAAGACTAATAAGGAAGAGGAGTTTATTTAAGGGGGTATAAAAAATTTTTTATAAAATAAAGCTTAAAAGCAATGCTAGCTTAATATTAACTTAAGCTTAAAGCAAATCAACTATATATTAATTAATTTAACGCTATAAAAACGCTTAAAATTTAAGAAATTCCTATTAATAAAGCAAATTGCTTATAATTAAGCATTAATTAATTGCAAATTATATAATAAATCCATAATTTTAAGGTTTTAAATAAGAAAGCTTATATAAAAAGCTTGCATTAAAGGATTATAAAAATGCTATTAATTTAGCTATTAGCTTATATTTAAATAATTATTTTTTATTAGCTTGCTTTAATTAATATATTAAATTATAAGGGTTAAGGCATATTAATTATAAATAATAAGCTAAGCCTTTAATATAATTAAAAAGTATTAAGGTATAATTAAATGGCTAAGCAAAGAGCAATATTTAATTTATAACTAAACCATAATATCCTTTATTTTTTATTATATAGCTACTTTTTAAGGCCCGCCATAAAGACTTAAAAAAAGAAAATATATTATAATTTAAGCTTTGCTCATTATAATTAATTAATAAGCTTTAACCCTATAAGAATAAGCTTTAACGTAAATATAAATAAAAAGCAAACCTTCTCCTTTGCACTTTAAATATAAACCCCATTTAAACACCTTATGGCAAATAACCTAAGGCTAGCCCATAACACTAGCTTAAGTAAAAGTTTAATTAAAAGCCATTACCTTTAAAAAAAAAATTAAAGGTACCTTAAGCATTAATTATTATTATTATATTATTTATTAAGATAATATTATTCTTCAATATTTATAATAATTAAATTATTATTATTTTAATTATTATAATTATTAATATAGCCTTATTTATAAACTTATTAATTATTTTTTATAATTATATATTATAATATAAAGTTTTAAGCTTTTAATATTTTAATATATTATTATAAGATAAAGTAAAGTTATTTAATATTTATTAATATTATTAAAATAATATAATAAAATTTAAAAATACCTTATATTATTTATAAAATTATATTTTATAAAAAGCTATCTTTATAAATAATATATTTAAATACTTTATAATAAAGCTATATTTTATTAATAAGCATTTAAAGAATATTTATATAACTTTTATTTAAATTCCTTTATTAAAAAGTAAAGAAAGTTAAAATATTTTAATTTATAAAATAATTATAATTATTATTATTTATATTAAAGTAATTCTTAAGTTTTTTATATATTTAAGTAAATAAGTTCTTTTAATTAATAGCTTAAATATAATATATTTTTATTAATTCTTTAAGCATATATAAAAAAGCTGCTTTAAATTATTAAGGCTAAATATATAAATTATTGCAAGCTTTATAAAAAAGGAGGATTTTATTATTAAAAATATTATATAATTTTTTAATAAATATCTTATCCTTATAATAATATTTATTTAAGTTAACTATTATATTTAAGTTAAGTAAAAAGTTTTTTATTTTTATTAAAGATAAAAAAGTATAATAATTATATATTATATAAAAGTTATTAATTAAAGGAAGGTTATTACCTCTTTTTAATAAATTAAGAAGTTTTAAAAAGCTATTATTATCTTTATTATTATTATTAAATAAGCTAAGTAATTTAAATAATTTAAAATTAAAAGAATTATTATTATTAAGTAATTCTTTAACTTTTATTAAGGCATAATTAAAGTTAAAAATAATATAAGCGCTTAAATTATAGTTTTAAATTTAATTAATTTTAAATATAATGCAATATCTTTATTTTTAATATATTAATTATTTAAAATAATTTAATGCTTTAAAGATATATATAAATCCCCTTAAAGTATTTATTCCTTAAATATAAATATCTTTAACTTAAAAAGTCTTTTTAATAATACATAATAAGTCTTTATTAACTTACTTAAATATTAACTTAATTTAATTATAAAAATCCTTAATAAATGTTTTATATATCTTATTACTTAATATATATATTATAGCTTAAATTTAGCTTTAAATATAAGTATTTAAGTATTATTTATTATTAAAGGATTTTAAGTAATTTATTTATATTAAGGAATTAAATATTTTAATAATGCTTTTAAATATAAAAGTATAATTTATTATAATTAATATTAATAAACTATTTTAACTAATAATATTGCTTATTATATTTATTATATTATTATTATTTCTTATTATTTTAATAAAGTAATAATAAAGGTATATTTAATTTAAAAAAGAAAATAATAAAAAGGGGAAATAAATAATATTAAAGGAAAATAAAAAAGTTAAGGATTATTTTTATAACTTAGTTATTAAAAAGTAAATTAATTCCTTTTTTTATATTTATTTATATAATAAGATATAAGTAAATATATTATTAATAAGAATAAATATTAATTTAATTCTTTTAATTATAATTATTAAATTTAAAAGTTATTATTGTTATGGGCTCGGCCCCAAAGGGGCTGCAGGCTGATTAGCGCCTTCTCCCATAAGCTGCAAAGCAGCAACCTTTTAACTATTAAGCCAAAAGGTACGTAATAATCTAAGCTCCCTTAAATTATCTAGCCACACTATATAAGGCTTGGGCTCCCAGCCCAAGCCTATTACATAGCCCCTTCCCCCAGGGCCCCCCCTGATATAGTAATATAATTACCCCCAAGGCTTACCCATGATATTGCCTTTTAAGCCAGGAATCTTCTTTATAAAAGGGGTGCCCGTATTTACTTGCGGCAAACATGACTTAAACTCTTAACCCTAGAGCTTAAATTATATATTATGGGCTCGGCCCTAAAAAAGCTACAAGCTAGCTAACGCCTTCTCTTATAAGCTGCAAAGCAGCAACTTTTTAATCATTAAGCCAAAAGATACATAATAATCTAAGCTCCCTTAAATTATCTAGCCACACTATATAAGGCTTGGGCTCCCAGCCCAAGCCTATTACAATTATTAAGGTTATTTAAGGCATGATAAATGCATATATATTAAGGATAAGGGAGTTCGTTATAATTTCTTGCTATAATAATTACCTTTTTATATATTAAGTATTATTATTATTATAAATTATATTATATAAATTTATAATGTTAATAATGTTAATTAATATAATTAAAAGGTTATTTTTTTAAGCCTTATTAATTTATAATTACCCTTATAATTATTAATTAATATTAATTAAATTATATATTATAATATAATGTTTAATTAATATAGTAATTAATTATTATTAATTATGAAAGGAAGAAAGGTAAAAGGCTTAACTATGCTAGCTATTTTATATATAATGCTAGGGCTGCTGCTTATTAAGCATCTTAACAAGCCAAAACTGCTTAGTTTTAAACAATCCTTTATATAAACAACACTTATTATTCTTATAATAGCAAAGGCTATTTAATAAATATAAACTTTTAATATTTATTTACTTAAAAAAATATTAAATTTAATTTATAATAAAAATATTTTAATTAAATAAATTTATAATAAAATTATAATAAATATTTTAAGCATTAAAATTAAAATTTTATTATATTAATAATTAAAATTAATTATATATATAAAGATTTTATAATATAAATATATTATAAGGAAATAATAATATTAAATATAATAAATATTATAAATAATTAATATTAAAGCATTAATAAATAAAAATTATATATTATAATATATAATTATTTTTAAATAATATATAATTAAAGGAAATTTTATAATTTATAATTATAACTTTTCTTTTTATATAATTAATTTATTATTAATTAATAAATATATATTAATTTAATTAATAAATTTTATTATAAATTAAATATAAAATTTAATAATATATATTAAATTATATATAACTTTTTATATAAGTTTAAATTATTAAAAAATAATTAAAAAGTTAAATAAATAATAAATAAATTAATAAATAAATTTAAAAAATATAATATAATTAAAGCTATAAATATATTAAGTTATATATAAATTTATATATTAGCTAAAGGTTGCTGCTAAGGAATAATTAAAAAGCTAAGCAAATAATAAATAAACCAACAAATAGTTAATTTAAAAAAAACACAATGTGGCCGAAGCCTTACACACATTACACATTGGGAGCCATTTCATCATGGAATTTTCCCACCAATCAAACACTTCTCACATGCGCTAAGATCAAATAGTAAATGGACATTAGATGCCCTTGTGTTGGTTGACATACCAGTATCAAGCCCCTGCCGGGGCCCACTGAGAGCTATTCGTCTTGACCAATGAACGAGCAGGATTTCAACCAATCAGCTTTCGAGCTTTGAGTTCGGTCTGGCAGTGTCATTTTTTCCGTTCACAGACTTTTCCGTTCACAGACTATTCTAGACGAATAGCATAGGTCGACTTGCTCTTTGATATGTCTCCTGGGTCTAAATCCACATGTATGCACAGACTCCAAATCTGTGTATATCCAACCCACCTAGTCAAAAGATATAACAACTCCAGTTGTCTTGCTCACTTCCAGTCACTGCTGTCCAGTGTATGACAACTAATCAATATTGATTAACAACTCCAAACTTTCAAGACACTCAAAGTGCGTCTCATTAGGTGCCTCCAAACAACGTTATTCCTAAGCTCACTTCAGCTCTGGCTCGGACCTTGGATGCTCTAATCGACTAGGCACATGCGCATAGGTGGGCATACATGTGACAAGCCTAGTCTGGGTTGAGGAGACTCCCGCCCTCCTTCACAGTCATCAGATACTATTCCTAACTAGTGCTCTTCTTCACCCTCCGGGTAGATTAGTCATTACTGAACAATTGAGCGGCACGAAATGGACCGCATCCCCAAGCATTTAAATCTCAGAACTCCGGAAGCCTCCACTTTTACATAGGGCAGACTCTGCGCTGTGTGCCCCAGAGTTTGAGTGTGCCTTTGTGACAAAGCTTCAAGTCCATCTCGGCTGTGACGTCGCTGGACCCCATCACAGACTCGGAAGGGTTAAAGTTTGGCCTTGCCAGCTCCATAAGCACGATTCATGGACAGCCTCGGCACTTGGCTCGCCACTTCAGGTGGTTTCACATCCCGCCAACTCCTCACCTTCAATTCAAACACCATTCCCATCCCCAGTTTCAAAGCCAAAATGGTCAAAGCCAGCTGTGTTTGCGGGAACTCTGCGTATGAATTCACCGGGAAGTATCAGGCCTTCGTAAGTCCAGAAGCATCAAGCGCCTTGTTCAACAAGCGAACCTGACTTGTTCGCTCTAGCTTGCTTGTCACTGTGTTCCCTGCCGCAAAGTCACAGGCGCTGATCGATCTCTGAACTTGGTTGTGCACAAAGATGAGGTGACAATCACTTCGGGAACGGACAGACTGGTCTCTAGAAGCGCCGACAGCGGGAAGGGCCTGACATACTATCAGTGCCAGAATGTAAGTCGGGCAACGGGGAAAAGCCGTGTCTTCAAGCATGTGCTGATAAGCAGATAGTGTGGGAACACGATGTTTGCAGTGTCTGGGAAGGATCTTGATACGTATTTTCTCAAGGCTGGTCTCATCGACGACAATAAGTTCTTGAATACGCTCGGAACACCGAAGATGGAAATCTACTGCAAATATTTGTGGAACTGGGAGAGGACATTCGAGGGAGCGCAAGCAACTCAGAACTAGCAATTTGAAAAGGGTGTACAACCTCACTATCTCTAAGTTCATGTGAATTTTGTAAAGGATGAGCAAAAAATGGACTCAGGTACAGTGCCAGGAATAGACACCAGATTCAATTTTTAACCATGTATTCAACTTGACCACACGCTTCGCAATAGCACTGGAGGCATTGTCCGTCCTAGCATCAATAGATTCGAGATTCCAAGAGCCGATCCGGTCACCACGACGACTACTAGCGAGGCATGTAGTCCGAGTCTTCCGGGTCTTCCATGTCCTCGGATTCCTGCAGTTCAGAATCTTTCACGCTCGTGTCTTCCTGAGCTTCTTCTTCTTCTTCTTCTTCTTCTCCTTCTCCTTCTTCTTCTTCTTCTCTTACAAAGATGGAAGAGGGTGTATCGCCAGTGTGTGAATGTTCAGGAGGGTTAGGCACGCTTAGCAGCCGGTCTCCAGATTCTGCGGTCTGTGGCTCAACAGAGCGTGCCATAATCATTTGCCAGATCTCCTTGTAACCTTGCCTCTCGTAAATGGTTTTCAGCTTCTTTTTGACCCTTATAATCCATGCAGAATCGCCTTCGCCTTTGTACTTGGGCAACGCCGTCGGCCACACTAGGGGCTAAAGACCCTGTCAGCGGATATCTTTTGCCCAGCCACGCTACCAGTAAAAGACATGGACATCTTGAGGAGGCTTGTTCTCCCGCGGCTCTTGCAAAGCCATATCAACATTGTTTGATTGGGGTGGGGACTTCATCTCGAAATCGCTTACCAATTTCTCATCCTGGATTAGCCCTGTTTGTAGAGTAAAGATTACCCGACCTCCGATGTTGTGCTCTCTGCTCAGTGTTCCGCCCATCAAAAGTCTATTAATTGTCAACATGTCTCCGTTGCACGGTGCAGTATGAAGACTATGCACGCAGCTCTTGGACCGCGCAATAGGGTAGTTTATACAAACCTGTAGAACATGTTGAAGGCATGGCGAATTATTCCATTGCCAGTGTACTGTCAATTGCCGGAGACATGTTAGCGAGACATGGAATATCACTCAGCTCCAACGCATTGACGGAATTTTACTCACGTTTTGATCTATCCAGATCAATGGGATATAGACCAACTCTGACCCTTCTGGGGCCAGATCAGGTACAATACTAGTAGGCGAGGTCCCTTGATCTCGTTGGAGCTCCACTTTAAGCACTCCAAGTCCGGGATTTACGTCTCCATTCGCCATATACAACCCCCGCAACACATCCGCAATCTCTTCAAGCTCTGCGTCTCGAATATTGGCGTTGGGGTCCAGGAAGTCACTAACCCACTTATTGCTGCGATTTGGCTCCTGGGCAGTAGGCCTTAGGATTAGCCAGGATTCGATGTACCCTATGTCCTCTTCTTGTTCTTGTCCCGGCCTTGCGAGGTAAATCTCTGCGTAGTACTGTTTCATTTCAAGTTAGCCGCTCTGCGGTTTGTGGAGAAGAAACAATTGTGAGAACAGTGGCCTGCACTGTCGCCAGGAGTCCGATCACCCAGGCCCTTACGCGAAGGCGAGAGGGCCCTCCGAGCAGCACAGAAAGTAGTGTCAGAAAATCTAAAGCATTGCTTACACCCTTTCGACTTTTCCTTAAATAATCCGTGTGAACCTGAACGGACATTCTGAGGATGCCTGTTGCTGTATCGCCAATACGCGGCAACTGGATCTCTGTTGTTGCCCATGCTTCTGCGAGGACTTCGCCTCGTTTCCGAGAGAGGCCCCTCCTCTGGACCTTGGTACATCGGGCGGGCCCGCGCGGAGTCTTTGGACCATTAGGAGAAGAGGCCGCAAAGGTGTAAACTGCATCCGGGCCTAGGCAGTCGGCAGGGCAGCTGCAAGATTGAAGACTAGCAAGTCTTGCGGACAAGCTTTGAAGCGTGTTGTAGAGCTGGTCGTTGTTGCGCTGAGGGTTCTGTAAGGCTTTATCACGCTCAGGCTCAGTTTGAGGCTCATGCTCAGGCTGGGGAGTATCAGAAGAGCTCGAAACGATAATCCTTCTTCCGCGTCTAGGCGGAGCCCGAGCCTTGGTTTTTTCAATTCGTGGCCCCATTCCTGCTAGCTGTTGTCAACGACCTCGATATTCGCACACTTTCCTCCTTGACTCTGTAACACCGGCTGATAAAGTGTGTTTCAGTTTTGCTAAGGCATGTAATACTGCGGCCTGGCAAAAAGACATGAGGATCCAATTCTCAGGAATGGAGCACATGTCATGGTAGCCAGGGAGATTGAGAAAGAGCAAATGGAACCAAACGAGACGTAAAATGGCTAGACTTTTCGATCTGCATGGATTTAATGGTGGTAAGACAAGGCACAAAGCAAGCATGTTTTGGTGGCTTGGAGCGGCCGGAAACGATGAGGACAAAGCCAAACACAGGACTTTTCCTGACACTGGACACCCAGGCATAATTTAAAAATCAACAAAGATATGGAGCACACGTCAATATCATTCTATGAAACCTCTAGAAGGACTCTTAAATTGTTGAATACTTGATTCGTGGTGGAGATTTCAATGTTGTCAAGGGCGGGAATCTCAAAACTCAAAACATAGCCCCCAAAGGTTGTGTGCTTCTGCCCAATAATTCACTCCTGGTCTTTGTTATGCGAAATTGTACCAAGTACCTGGGGTGGTTCAATGCTATGTGCTCCAAAACCTATAGTATTATCCACGCACAATGCACCTTGTGTCAATATGAAAGAAGCACACATCTTTGCCTGCAGACCACCTCCACCTCGGGCATGAGCTAGCTATTGCCATGCTATGGGACTATGTTGCACTGAGAGGAAACGTTACGACTTAGATGTTCCTGCATTCAAAGACTACTTGCCATAGAATTCTGAACTGTGCATGACAACTGCATTCCGCTCTACACCACTGCCACCTTCTTAATGAAATCCCAGCAGCTTGAAACTGCACTTGTGCTGATTCCTGTTCTCGTGTGCTGGAAAACGCAATCAGGAAAAGAAATCACTCTTCCCAGTGACTACCTGGGGATTTCCCAGTAGTTAGAAGGACTGGGCTTCTCCGTCCACGACCAGTGTTGTAAGATGTTCTCTGGTGGCCCATGAAAGTTGGGCCAGAAGACTTAAGTTATGATATGAGATAATGAAGTGTGAGCTATTGTGGCTTACTGTGAACAAATCCATGTTCGAGATCGTTCAGGTTGTATTCGTAAAGAGAGCAGATCCTGTGCATCTCGGCCCAGATGACCAGGCAACGCCAGACTTCCAGAATAAGTCACGGGTATTTGATTCTCATAATCAAGGTTTGCGTCAGTATGACCAAAATGCAGGGTTGTAAAATTAGTTTTGAGTTTTAGTTAAACTAAATGTAGTTTTTAGTTTTAGTTTTAAGTTAGTACTTTTTTAAAAACTTAATATAGTTTTTAGTTTTTAGTTAAGCCTATTAACTAAAACTAAAAAACTATAAACTAAATTAAGTTTAATTAAAAAACTAAAAAATTAATTAAATTAAATTAAAAAGAATTAAAAGAATTAAAAATTAATTAAAAGAATTAAAAGAATTAAAAGAATTAAAAGAATTAAAAGAATTAAAAGAATTAAAAGAATTAAAAGAATTAAAAGAATTAAAAGAATTAAAAGAATTAAAAGAATTAAAAGAATTAAAAGAATTAAAAGAATTAAAAGAATTAAAAGAATTAAAAGAATTAAAAGAATTAAAAGAATTAAAAGAATTAAAGAATTAAAAGAATTAAAAGAATTAAAAGAATTAAAAGAATTAAAAGAATTAAAAGAATTAAAAGAATTAAAAGAATTAAAAGAATTAAAAGAATTAAAAGAATTAAAAGAATTAAAAGAATTAAAGAATTAAAAGAATTAAAAGAATTAAAAGAATTAAAGAATTAAAGAATTAAAAGAATTAAAAGAATTAAAAGAATTAAAAGAATTAAAAGAATTAAAAGAATTAAAAGAATTAAAAGAATTAAAAGAATTAAAAGAATTAAAAGAATTAAAAGAATTAAAAGAATTAAAAGAATTAAAAGAATTAAAAGAATTAAAAGAATTAAAAGAATTAAAAGAATTAAAAGAATTAAAAGAATAAAAAGAATAAAAAGAGTTAAAAACAAAATAAAATTTATTTTAAGGGTAATTTAAACCCTTAGCTATTAATATATAATATAGCATATAATTATAAGCAAGGAATTTACATTATATTTATATATTAATAAATTAATAAGCATTATTATAATTATTATAAGCAATTATTATAAATTTTATTAACGCTATATATAACTATATTATATATATTATGAAATTATAAAATATATATAATTTAGCTTTTTTATAAATATATATAATATATATACCTTATACCCCCCCCTTTTTTCCCTACCCTTAGCATAACCACCTAAATATAATCTTTAATATCTTAATAATTTATAAAGCTATAAATATAAATAAAATATTTTTTAAAAGCTTATATTTTAATCTTTATATATAAAAAACTTTTAAAATATATTTACTCTTTAAAAAAATAAATATTTAACTTTAATTAAGTTTTACCTTAAATAAAAACTTAAAATACTTTTTAATAAAATTATATAATAATATTAAATTTTTTTAAATATAAATATTATATTTTTATATATATTTAAAAATTTCCATAAATAATAAATAAATTTATTTAAATAGATTTATTAAAACTTATATATCCTTATAAATACTTTAACTTTAAAAGTAGCTATAAGGCTTATTAAGGCTTATTTGCCCCTATAAATACTATAACTTAAAAAGTAGCTATAAGGCTTATTAAGGCTTATTTGCCCCTATAAATACTATAACTTAAAAAGTAGCTATAAGGCTTATTAAGGCTTATTTACTCCTATAAACACTTTAAGTTTACAAGTAGCTATAGGGCTTATTAAGGCTTATTTACCCCTATAAACACTTTAAGTTTACAAGTAGCTATAAGGCTTATTCCAGCTTAAAAAAAGTTTAGGGTAATTAACTATTTAAATTAAATAGTTTTAAAACTTAAGATTTCATTATAATAAAAATATATATTATTTAAATTTAAATTAAATATATTTAAATAATTATATAAAAGATATATAAGAATTTTCCTTAAATTATTCTTTATTTATATATATTTTTATATTATTTTAAAAGCTTATTAATATTTTAAAAATTAAAATATTATATATTTCTTTAAGTAAATATTTAGCTAATTTAAAGGAATAAACTATTTAATTTAAAAAAATAAACTATCCATTTTTTTTTTATATATATAAACCTTTCTTTTTCTCTCTCTCTCTTTCTTTCTTTCTTCTTTCTTTATTACTTCTTAAGCCTATTTTATTTATTTATTATTTCCTTAAACCTTAATTACTTATATACTCTTATTATTTTATTTATTATATATAAATAAAATGTTTTCTTTTACTCCCTTATCTCTTATTAATTCTTTAGTAATTTTTATTAAGAATTATAATATTTCTTTTTTAAAAGAAAATTCTTAAATATCTTTTATTATAAAAAATAAATTTAATTCCTTAATTTATAAACTTTCTTTTCTTAAGAAAATAAATATTTATATTTTTTAAATAATTTATTTATTTATATACTTCTCCTTATTAAAAAGAAAAAAATTAATAAATATTAATATCTTATATTTAATAAATTATTTCTTTAATCTTAAAAGCATATAACTTAATATAAATAAAATTTATTTTTTAAATATATTTTATTTATATTTAATTATATTTATATTAAATTATAATTAGCTAAATATAGTATAAAGCTATTATTTTAAAAAGCATTAATAATAAGAATATATTTAATAATATTTTTTAAAAGCATTTAATTATATAATTAATATATAAAATAATTTAAGAAAGATATTATTTAAAGTTTCTTTTATTAAATTAATATCTTATTTAATTTTTAAATTAATATTTATTTAAATATTTTTATAAATATAAAGATAATTTAAAGCTTTTTTAAGCTTTAAATTATTAACGTTATTATAAAGCAAAATACCCTATTATTCCTTATAATAAGGAAAGTAAAAAAACTTAATTAAAAAGTAAGTATTTCTTTTATTTTAAATATTAATATAAATATTAATATTATATTTAAGGATTCTTTTTTTTAATTTCTTTGCTATTTTAGCAAAGAAATTAAAAGAAGATTTTATAAATAATAATACCTTTAAAAAGATTTTAAATTTTATTATTAAAAATAATTTATCTTTTAATATATTAAATTTAAAGTTTTTTTAAAACTTATTATCTTACTTTAACCTATAAGTAATTTTCCTTTATTATTATTATTTTTTAAAAAATATTAATAAAATTTTAAATCTACCCTTATAATAAATTATTTAAAAATTAAAAGTATTTTAAATAATACTTTTAAAATAAATTTAATAAGGCTTAATTTAAAATTAAAAGAAAATATTATCTTTAATAATAAATTTTCTTTTATTTTTAATTATTAAACTTTTAAAGCTAATATAGCTTATTTAAGGGTAATAATTTCTTATATTAATTTAGAATTTTAATTAATATATAAATTAATTAAATTCTTTAAGTTAAAAGAAAGATATATTAGCTTTATTCTTTTTAAAGAATTTTAAAAGTTTATTAAAAGTTATCTTAATATAATATTTAATAATATTTTTAAGTATTTAATTCTTTTATTATTTAATATATATTATATATTAATATTATTTTTTATTAATTTTACTTAAGATAATGCATTAAATAATAATTCTTTTTTTACTTTATTTAAAAATAATACTTAATATATAGCGTATATTATTAATTTAATAGCGTAGGATATTTTAAAGAATTTTATTTTAAATTTAAAAGTTAAAGATTATTTAAATAAATATTTTTAAAATCCTAAGGAAACTATAGTATTAAATAATATTATTAAAAATAATAAGTATTTCTTAATTTCTTTATATTTTTATATATTAATATTTTTTAAATATAATAACTTATATATAATGGATAATTATATTAATTTAATATAATATTAAGATTAATAGTTTATTATTTAAGGGTATTAAAAGAGCTATATAAAGTAAATTTTTATTAAAGGATTATAAAAAATCTTATATTTCTTTAAGTATTTATTTAATATTTTTTTTATAAATAATAAAAGAAATTAAATATTAACTTAATATTAAATACCCTTATATATTAAAATTTTACTTATATAATATTAAAGGTTTTCTTAAAATTAAAGGAATTTTTAAATTATATAAATAAAAATACTTATAAAAATAATATATATAAATATTATATATAACATACTTATATAATAAGTACGCTATAAGTAATGCATAAATTTAAAGATATAAGATTTAAATTAATTTTATTAATAATAGCTATTAATTAATATTAACTAATTATTAGCTAGCGGTTATATACCTTATATATAAACTATTATAGCTAGCTTATAGCTAAATAAAGAAAGGTTATAGCTTTGCTATAACTTACCCTTTATATTATAGCTAAATTAATTATATACTTTATTTATTTATTATTAATTATATAAAAGCTAAATTAATATTAATTAATACTTATTTAATAAATATAAATAATTAAATTTAAAAAAATAATTTATTACTTTTAAAAATAATTATGCTAATTAATAATTATTATATATTATAAATTTATATAGCATAATTTATAATATTAATAAATGCTTATTAAATTAATTATTAATAATAAATTATAAATACTTTTTCTTAATTAATAATTACTTTATATATTTATTATACCTTAAGTAAAGCTAATAATAATAGCTTTTAAAGCTAATAATTAACCTTAAGTAAAAATATATATTAATATTTATTTTTGCTAACTTTTTTTAATTTCTTTATTAAGTATGCTTAAAAATATTATATTAAATACTTTCTTGCAATATTCTTAAGCTATTATAATTTTTTTAGCTTATTAAAAGCTTTTTTATAATATCCTTATATTAAAAAGCCTTCCTTATAATATTTTTAATTATTAATATCCTTGCTTATAACTATTATAAAAAGCCCTTAAGTAGCATCTTTAAGAAGCCCTTAATTAATACTCTTAAAAAACCCTTAAGTAGCACCCTTAAAAAGCCCTTAATTAACACCCTTAAAAAGCCCTTATTTAGCATTTATAAGAAGCCTTTAATTAGCACTTATAAAAAGCCCTTAATTAGCATTCTTAAGAAGCTCTTGCTTATAATTAATACCCTTAAGAAGCCTTTAATTAACATTCTTAAAAAGCTCTTGCTTATAATTAATACCTTTAAGAAGCTTTTGCTTAGCATTTTTAAAAAGCCCTTATTTATAATTAATACTCCTTAAAGTATTTATATAATATCCTTAGGGCTTATAATTCTTTAAAGACTCCTTTAAGTACTTAATAAAATATAAGGCGCTTAAATAGTTTAAAGTATTAATAAATAATATTTCTTTTAAATAATTTATATACTTAATTAATACCCTTAATTAAATATTTTAAAGTATTACTTAATAAATAAGCTATTAATATAATTATTTTATTTATTTAATTAACTTAAAATTATTAAAAAGAATAATTAATATTTATTATTAATTTAATTATATAAATAACTTAATTAAATCTTTAAAATATTTACCTTTTAATAATAATTAATATTTAATTAATAAGCATAACCTTTCCTCTTTTTAATGCCCTTTTTATTAATGCCTTTTAATAAAATTTTAAGTATAAATTACCTTAAAGCTAATAAAGATTAATTTGCTAAGTAATAATAATATTTAAGCATTATTATTTATAAGTAAATAATTTAAAAGCTAGTTATTAATTTATAAGTATAATATAAAAACATTTTCCCCTTTTCCTTTATCTTATAATTAATTATTATAAAATTTACTTTAATAATAATAATAATAACCTTAATAATAATAATGCTTATTATTAAGCAAAAATAACGCTTATTATTAAATAAAAGTAGCTTTATTACTAAGCAAAAGTAGCCTTATTATTAAGCAAAAGTAACCTTATTATTAAATAAAAGTAGCCTTGCTATTAAATAAAAGTAACCTTGCTATTAAGCAAAAAT